>NC_090023.1:7236291-8475041 GCF_037176765.1 Anolis sagrei
ACCATATTAAAATCAAATCTGATGCTTTTAAATTTTTTATTTGATGTGTGTTGGAAGAGGGATAGTCTTATATGGCGAGTATATCCCAAACTCTATATTTTAACTGGAAAAGTTGGGGTCGTCTTATACGCCCAGTCGTCTTATATGCCGGAATATATGGTAAATATACATCTGAACATGAGGAAGAACTTCCTGACTGTGAGAGCTGTTCAGCAGTGGAACTCTGCCCCGGAGTGTGGTGGAGGCTCCTTCTTTGGAGGCTTTTAAACAGAGGCTGGATGGCCATCTGTCAGGGGTGCTTTGAATGCAATATTCCTGGCAGGGGGTTGGACTGGATGGCCCATGAGGTTTCTTCCAACTCAATGATTCTATGATTCTAATTTTCACAAGGTTATAATAGCGTTCTTTTTAGCGTTACCATGTATTTAAAGGCAACTTAAAATCAAACAGCAGTTGGTAATGAACATTTATTTCTGTTCAAAGAGCAGTTGAGGACATAACACTCCAGGCTGGTGATCTGGACAACATCTGGCAAACATCTGGCTCTGCAGGATATTTATTCATCTTCCTAAACTGGATCCTCTCGTTCACTTCCCGAGTTGATTGAACAATGTCAGTAACATTCTGGCTCTCTTTTTGTCTCCGCAGATAATAAAGCTGAAAGCCGAAGCTCGACTTGACCTCCTAAAGCAGATTGGGGTTTCGGTGGATACGTGGCTGAAAAGTGCAATGAACCAAGTCATGGAGGAACTAGAGAATGAGCGATGGGCGAGCCTTCCTACGGTGGCCAACAATGGCTCTTCGCACTTGGTACAGTCATAATCATTCTTCTGAATTGTTAATAATATGTTAGGCATTGATGTTGTCATTTGCCACCACTTGTAGCCGTCCTCCGAATGAGAGACCACCAAGATCCCTGGTCAGCAGGTGCCCTGCTCAGATCTTGCAAAGTCAGGCCACTATAGGTTCTTCACTTAAGCCCCATGTTTACTTGCTGCCTTCCACTTTAACAAGCCTTATTGTCCTTTTCATGGAGTCATATCATTCCATTTATATGAGGGTTGAATGAAAAGTAATGCCTCCACCTTCGTTACTTGGGTTTGGATGGGAATATTTTGATAAATCAAGCGTAGAAATAATCAATTTATTGTCGAAGGCTTTCATGGCCGGAATCACTGGGTTGTTGTAGGTTTTTTGGGCTATATGGCCATGTTCTAGAGGCATTTCTCCTGACGTTTTGCCTGCATCTATGGCAAGCCTCCTCAGAGGTAGTGAGGTCTGTTGGAATTAGAAAAAAGGGTTTATATATCTGGAATGACCAGGGTGGGACAAAGGACTCTTGTCTGCTGGAGCTAGGTGTGAATGAGAGGAAACAAACAAGGACATCTAATCACCTGTCAACAAAAGATTGCTCCAGGCACTGCCAGGCAATCAAATGCTAATCAAGGTGGTCAGTTGAAACATTCACACTTAGCTCCAGCAGACAAGAGTCCTTTGTCCCACCCTGGTCATTCCACAGCATAAAAAGCTTGCATTCTCTGATGAATCTCCTTTGGGGTGACACCTTCTGCCATCAAGAATTCAATGACTACACATTGTTTAAGTCGCATTGACCAACCGTCTGTACAGGGTTCCATACTTCACACTTTAACAACACAACTATTCAATGCTAAGGCTTCCCGCCAAAATGGAACTGTAGAGGAGAGTCTACTGAACAAGTCAGTACCTGCCACAAACCAGTACTGCCATCTGTTGAGGAGTTACGAAGGTGGAGGCATTACTTTTCAACCCTTGTAAAGGATTTATTTGTTTTGTCGAGCCCCTGCCGGTTCATAGAAAGAGATGCGGTCTCGAAGATAGCCTGCCACTTTTGGACTCTTGCTTGCTGAGGTGTTCCTGCTAGTATCTCTGTAGAGCTTAGAAGACTATTTCTTGTTTGGAGACATTGGTGTGCTGGCTGATATCTGAACACAGGATAGGCCAGCTACTGCCTGGCAGATGTCAGGTGGTGCAATACCGGCTGAACAGTATAATTCCTTTTGTGGTGTGGGGTGTGGACATCCTGTGATAATGTGGCATGTCTCATTAAGACCATGCAACCAAGTCAAGGCTGAGCTTTGGAATTGCAACAAACTCATCTTCAGTTATCAATGACAACAGATGTTCTGGCTTCATAAGAATTGATGTGTTCATTGTGGCAACAATTCACATATTACAAGGTGGATCAGTTAAAGGTGGTGTTGGGTCCACTGGAGCTTTGAAAATGTATGGATATATACGGAATTACTGAATTTGCAGTCGGTTGAGATGAGTCAGGACTGATAAGAAAATGGTCATATTTGACTTTAGATATTTATTTATTTATTTATTTATTTACTTACAGCTTTTATATTCTGCCCTTCTCACCCCGCAGGGGACTCAGGGCGGATTACAGTGTACACATATATGGCAAACATTCAATGCCAATTTTTGACATACAAACATATACAGACATACACAGAGGCTATTTAACTTTTTCTGGCCGCCAGGGGAGCTGTCGCTTTCATCGTCCATCTGCGACGCTGATGAAGCACTTCCACATTCCCGCATGCTTCCCCGCTGGAATGCTTTTCTGGAGTCTTCTTTATGGCCTCATAAATCAGTTAATTTAGCCTCCCCACACTTTAAGGTGGTACCGTATTTTCCTACTTGACAGAAGCAACTGTCTTTCGGGTTGCAAAGGTCAACAACAGGCTACACACAATTGGTTGGAAACCCACTCCAACCCGGGCTGGCTTCGAACTCATGACCTTTTGGTCAGAGTGATCTTAATGCAGCTGACACTCAGCCAGCTGTGCCACAATCCCGGTGCATCAGACTCAAATACTATTTTTTGTGTGTGAATGTGTGTGTCAGAAGCTACTTGAGAAGCTGCAAGTCGCTTCTGGTGTGAGAGAATTAGCCACTATCATCTGCAAGGAGGATGCCCAGGGGACACCTGGATGTTTTACCAACCTGTGGGAGGCTCCTCTCATGTCTCCGAATGAGAAGCTGGAGCTGACAGACGGGAACTCTCCCCACTTCCCAGATTCAAACCGCTGACTTTCGGTCAGCAGTCCTGCCGGCAGAAGGGTTTAACCCATTTCACCATCAGAGGCTCCAGATCCCAAAATAATTAGATGGTGGCTGGCCTTGGCTTATGCGTGTAACATTAAGGCCTGGTGCTCTTTAAGACTAACAGAAGGGACCATGTTAATAGGATTACAAACCGTCTGGCTTTGCTGCAAGGGTCAGACTTCTCAACTGTCTGGAAAGGAAGACGCCAAGATGGTAGGAAAAGGAGTTCATCTAGGAAGCATGAACATATTAGAATTGCAGAACATGGTTCAATTAGCCCCTTTGTATATATCTTCCCACTTGGCTGTGCAAGTATTTGATGCGACAAAGTGGGATGGGAAGAGTGGGATTTTTCTCTAGATCTGAATGTACTAAACAGTAACTCAGATTATCCCTTTTAGCAAGTCATGAGTACAGGACCATGCTGAATCAGTTAGCTGCACAAACAGTTGAATTGACACATGCAACGATTGCTCTGGAGCCTAATAACTGATCATCAAAGGCTTTCATGGCCGGAATCACTGGGTTGTTGTAGGTTTTTTGGGCTATATGACCATGTTCCAGAAGCATTATCTCCTGACGTTTCACCTGCATCTATGGCAGGCATCCTCAGAGGTTGTGAGAATGCTTCTAAAACATGGCCATATAGCCCAAAAAAATGACAACAACCCAGATCATCAAAATGTTTGGCTATTTGGGATAAGGATATTGTGCCATCCAAGGCTGCGAGAGACTTCATGAATCTTTTTTCTGTATGTGTCAGAAACCTAGTGCAACAAGTTCATAGGAGCATTGATGGAAATTAGTACATTAAATTCAATGGGGGCATTTTAAAATACACACGTCCCATCTTATTTAGTAAAGGTAAAGGATTCCCCTTGACATTAAGTCTAGTCGAGCCCAGCTCTGGGAAGTGGTGCTCATCTCCATTTCTAAGACGAAGAGCCAGCGTTATCAGTAGACACTGTTGCACTCCAGGACATGAAAAGCCCTCTGACTTTAAACACCACACCGTTGGATAGGGAAACAATCCTTTTCTTGAAGATAATTAAAAAGCAGTAAAGTAAAAAGCACTTTAAATAAATAGGTAAATCCAATTAGGTAGGAAGATAAGCAGGAACAAAGTAGTCCAGGGTAATAGTCCAGCATAGAATCATAGAAACAAAAAGTTGGAAGAGACCTCATGGGCCATCCAGTCCATAAAGACAAAGTCAAAACTTCCCAAAGAAAATGCAAGAAATCAGGAAACATGAATACAAGGCATGAATATAAAAGCATAGAATCCAAGAATCAAAACCATGAAACAAAGGCACTTAAAACCTGAATTTTCCAAGCAAAGCTTCCATGAAACAAGTACGAGATCTTGACTTGATTCCAAACGATGCTTCATCTGGCTACATATACTGTACTTGGGATTTTTATCTCGTCGTTAGCTGTCTCTAGCACTCAGAAATTGGTTTCGCTTTAGCTGAGAATTTATTATCTTTTTCTCTCGGAGCCTGGCAGAACACTGAAGCCATTGCTCAGCTTTCCTGTTTTGACTGATCTTCTCCTGTCTATCTATTTGCTCATTAATTTCTGCAGGCGGGCCAGGTGCCGAGCCGTTTTCATGTTCCCTATCATGGGAACTCTCTGGTAACAATTCAGAGAAAACACTATCATCCCCACATCCCTCAGGGACATTATCAAACTACACTTTGAACAGGGATCTCCTAGTCATTCTCTGCATCAATATCATTGCCATCTTGAAACTCGTCTTGAAACTCATTGACATCACTTCCCACATCCGAAGCACCCTGATCCTGAAACACAAGCACAGGCTGAGCTTCAACAGACACCTCCAAGGTCATATGGCCGGCATGACTGCATGGGGCACTGTTACCTTCCCAACGAGGCAGTACCTATTGATCTACTGCCATTTGCATGTTTTTGAACTAAGTTGGCAGAAGCTGGGGCTGACAGCGGGAGCTCACACCACTCCCCGGATTCAAACCTGCAACCTTTCGGTCAACAAGTGCACCGGGACTGTGGCATAGCTGGCTGAGAGTCAGCTACATTAAGATCACTACTGACCAATAGGTCATGAGTTCAAAGCCAGCCCGGGTCGGAGTGAGCTTCTGACCAATTTGTGTAGCTTGCTGTTGACCTTTGCAGCCTGAAAGACAGTAGGAAATTTAGGTACCGCTTAGGTGGGGAGGTTAATTTACAACGCCATAAAATCTCCAGCAAGCATGCAGAGAATGAGGAAGTACTTCATCAGTGTCACAAACGGACGGTGAAGTGACAGCTCCCCTGGTGGCCAGAATACCCTCATGAAAAAGCTGGAATGTTAAATAGCCTCTGTGTGTCTGTCTATATATGTTGTGTGCCTATGGCATTGAATGTTTGCCACGTATATGTACATTGCAATCCGCCTTGAGTCCCCTGCGGGGTGAGAAGGACGGAATATAAATACTGTAAATAAATAATAAATAAATACGTTCAGCAGGTCAGCGGTTTAACCTGCTGTGCCACCAGCGTCTCATCTGCTTTTGATGTGCTCTGGAAGACATTCTAGGAAGATATTAAGCTTTCCACTGGGGGAAAGTGTGAGAATCTTAAAAGGGGAATAGCAGTCAATGTACCAAAAGCCAACAGTTGGATTTCCTTTGGTAATTAAGATGTAGCAGTAATTCCTGTTTGACAAATTGGAGTAATTACGAGCCAGCTTAACTCTGACACTGTTTTTCCTTTCCTGCATCGCATGTAGCAATAATCTTTTTTTCTGTGGCCCCAGAGAACTAACCAGGCCAGGGATAATCTCCTGCAGTTGACAGCACTAACATTCCTATCAGTTTAGTCATTGTGTAAGACTTGCCCAAACGGGTTGAGTCTCCTGTATCCGGAAATCCATCATCCGAAAGCCTCCAAAAAGCAAAACGTTTTGCTTCCATCTGCCTGCTTCTGCCTTCGAGGTGGCAGTGCTCCTGCTTGTTCGTCTCTATAATCCTCAATCTTAACCCAAGGCTGGGAAGAAATTGACCATTTGAGCAGTGAACGAGTAGGAGCATCACAGCCATCACATCGAAGTGTCTTGCCAGTTTTACAGATCCTCATTCTCCCCATCCTTAATTCTGATACATAAGTGACAGTGAATGAGACATGGGGCTATTCCATAAAGACGCTGGAAGTGTTCCATATTTCAGTTCGCTTTGGATTGGAGGGAAAAAATCCAAAATGGGTTGTTGTGAGTTTTCTGGGCTGTCTGGCCATCTTCCAGAAGCATTCTCTCCTGACATTTCGCCCACATCTGTGGCAGGCATACATGAAAGGCACTGCAGACTACTTCAACCAGAGAAGTCAGCCGTAGCAGAGCACCTGATGAACCAACCTGGACACAGCATATTATTTGAGAACACAGAAATGCTGGACCACACCAACAACCACCATGTCAGGCTACACAGAGAAGCCATTGAAATCCACAAGCATGTGGACAATTTCAACAGAAAGGAAGAAACCATGAAAAAGTACAAATTCTGGCTACCAGTATTAAAAAAACTCAAAAATTACAACAGCAAAACAACAGAGAGGAAACAATAAGGCACATCAAATCACTCTCAACAAAAGATTCCCCCAGGCACTTCCAAGGCATTAAATGCTAATCAAGGTGGTCAGTTGAAACATTCACGCCTAGCTGCAGCAGACAAGAGTTTTTTCTCCCACCCTGGTCATTCCACAGATATATAAACCCATTTTCCTACTTCCAACAGACCTCACTACCTCTGAGGATGCTTGCCATAGATACAGGCGAAACATCAGGAGAGAATGCCTCTAGAACATGGCCTTATAACCCGGAAAAACCTACAACAACCCAGTGATTCCGGCCATGAAAGCCTTTGACAATACGTTGTGAGGTCTGTTGGAAACTAGGAAAACTGGGGTATATACACAGATACATACACACACACACACACACACACACGTACATACACACACACATACACACACGTACATACATACATACACACGGCATACAATATACTTTCATAAAATATATTATATTATTAGCATAGTACAATATCAGTATTATATATTACTATATTGCGCTACACCATTATATTGAAGATTGCCATTTGGAATCCGCGAGAAGGGGTGAGCTCCCATCTGTCAGCTCCAGCTTCCCATGCGGGGACAAGAGAGAAGCCTCCCACAGGATTGTAAAACATCTGGGCGTGCTCTGGGCAACATCCTTGCAGACAGCCAATTTTCTCACACCAGAAGCGACTTGCAGTTTCTTAAGCTGCTTCTGACATGTGGGAAAAAGCTTAGCACATGGTAGAGCTCTTTCTTTGCAGGTGTTTAAAATCCTTCTGTCGCCATGATGCCAAGTGACAGAAGGAAAAAATGTGCCCTTTACTGCATGCAATACCAAATTTCGAGGAGATGTGTTCATATTTTCCTTGTTGCTTTGATTGTGTTATTTCCTACACACAGTTTAAAGCGCGCAGCACAGTGGTGTGCCACAGTTGGAGAATGCTGTTACCTCAGTGGCAGATCAAATTCTTTTCAGGCAGAAAGACTGAAGTTCAGCTTGTGGCAATTTAACTTCCTCCAATCCAATCCCTTTGGTGTGATGGGCAATTTTTTTCACATCACTCTGAGACTGAGCAGCCAATTCTGTCAATAATTGAAAAGTTGTAGTCTGACAGTTCTGACAAGAGATGGTCAGAATAAGCAGAAGGGAGACTGTGACAATGTGAGAGGCATTTGCTTCCTAGATCTAGAGAGAGTTTGGTCAATGGGTTGCTGTGAGTTTTCTGGGCTGAATGGCCACGTTCCAGAAGCATTCTCTCCTGATGTTTCACCCACATATATGGCAAGCATCCTCAGAAGTAGTGAGATGCTAGTTCCAACAGACCTCACTACCTCTGAGGATGCTTGCCATAGATGCAGGCGAAACGTCAGGAGAGAATGCCTCTAGAACATGGCCATATAGCCCAAAAAAAACCTACAACAACCCAACTCTCATCTGTTTTAGGCAAGTGTGAATGTGGCAATTGGCCACCTTGATTAGCATTTCATGGCCTGCAGTGTCACCGTTGTAAATAGTCCTATGTGTTTGTTTCCCACGCTTGTGTACAATATGAGTTAATTTAGTATTCTCATTATTAATTCAGTTGGTACTTTTGCTGAATATAGCAACAGGACATTTCTGTATTTACATTGAACTTTGTGTAGATAGACTGCAGTTTCAAGGCCTGGCTGGTTGCTGTCTGGGGGAATCCTTTGTTGGGAGGTGTTCGCTGGCCCTGATTGCTTCTTGTCTGGAATTCCTCTGCTTTTGGGGTGTTGCTCTTTATTTACTGTCCTGATTTTAGAGTTTTTTGAAACTGGTAGCCAGATTTTGGGAGGAGAGCAATGACAAATCTTGATAGAATAGTGAAGAGTAGAGACATCACACTGGCAATGAAGATCTGCATAGTCAAAGCCATGGTATTCCCTGTAGTAACCTACGGATGAGAGCTGGACCATAGGGAAGGTTGAGCGAAGGAAGAGAGACGAGGAAGCCACAGGGAGGACGGAGCAAGCTTGTTTTCTGCTTCCTTTGAGACTAGGATGCGGAACAATGGCTTCAAACTACAAGAGAGGAGATTCCATCTGAACATGAGGAAGAACTTCCTGACTGTGAGAGCCGTTCAGCAGTGGAACTCTCTGCCCCAGAACGTGGTGGAGGCTCCTTCTTTGGAAGCTTTTAAACAGAGGCTGGATGGCCATCTGTCAGGGGTGATTTGAATGCAATATTCCTGCTTCTTGGCAGAATGGGGTTGGACAGGATGGCCTATGAGGTCTCTTCCAACTCTATGATTCTATGACGCTTTTGAACTGTGGTGTTGGAGGAAAGTTCTGAGAGTGCCTTGGACCATGAGAAGATCCAACCAGTCCATCCTCCAGGAAATAAAGCCCGACTGCTTATTGGAGGGAAGGATAGTAGAGGCCAAGATGAAGTCCTTTGGCCACATCATGAGAAGACAGGAAAGCTTGGAGAAGACAATGATGCTGGGGAAAATAGAAGGAAAAAGGAAGAGGGGCCAACCAAGGGCAAGATGGATGGATGGCATCCTTGAAGTGACTGGCTTGACTCTGAAGGAGCTGGGGGTGGCCACGGCCAACAGGGAGCTCAGGCTGGTCCATGAGTCATGAAGAGTCGGAAGCGACTGAACGAATAAGCAACATCTGTGGAATGTCCAGGGTGAGAGAAAGAACTCTTCTCTGTTAGAGGAGGTGTGAATGCTGCAATTAGCTACCTTGATTAGCATTTAATGGCCAGGCTGGTTCCTGCCTGGGGGAATCTTTTGTTGGGAGGTGTTAGCCAGCCCTGGTTGAGTCTTGTCTGGAATTCCCCTGCTTCTTGAGTGTTGCTCTTTATTTACTGTCCTGATTTTACAGGGTTTTTTTAATACAAGTAGCCAGATTTTGTTTATTTTCATGGTTTCCTCCTTTCTGTTGAAATTGTCCACACGCTTGTGGATTTCAATGGCTTCTCTGCGTAGAAACCACCTAAACTGGGCTTTACAGACCAATGGAGACTCCACCAGGGACATCGGAAGAGTTGCAAGGCATAGAACAAGCCACGAGAGTAAAGACCCAGAAGAAAAGTGTTCTTACCACGCATCAAGGGAAACATCAGGAGAGAATGCTTCTGGAACATGGCCATACAGCCCGTAAAACTCACAGCAACTTATTGATTCTAGCCATGAAAGCCTTCAACAACACAGAATTTGGTTATTTCATAGAATGTGTCTAGATCTAGGGAAGTCATGCTACCCCTCTATTCCGCTTTGGTTAAACCACACCTGAAATATTGTGTCCAATTCTGGGCACCACAGTTCAAGAGATATATTGACAAGCTGGAATGTGCCCAGAGGAGGGCGACTAAAATAATCAAGGGTCTGGAGAACAAGCCCTATGAGGAGCGGCTTAAGGAGCTGGGCATGTTTAGCCTGAAGAAGAGAAGACTGAGAGGAGACATGATAGCCATGTATAAATATGTGAGAGGAAGCCACAGGGAGGAGGGAGCAAGCTTGTTTTCTGCTTCCCTGCAGACTAGGACACAATGGAAGAATGGCTTCAAACTACAAGAAAGGAGATTCCATCTGAACATGAGGAAGAACTTCCTGACTGTGAGAGCTGTTCAGCAGTGGAACTCTCTGCCCCGGAGTGTGGTGGAGGCTCCTTCTTTGGAAGCTTTTAAACAGAGGCTGGATGGCCATCTGTCAGGGGTGATTTGAATGCAATATTCCTGCTTCTTGGCAGAAGGGGGTTGGACTGTATGGCCCGTGAGGTCTCTTCCAACTCTAGGATTCTATGATTCTATAATCCAGAGCCTTGTTTATTCCCTGCAGTGCTTGGACCTCTTCTGTTGAGCTCTGGTTTTCTCTGTGAATGGAGGGGATCTGGCCACAGTGGTCCACGCTCTTGTTACATCCCGGATAGATTACTGCAATGCACTCTACATGAGGTTGCTTTTGAAGACTGTTCAGAAACTTCAATTAGTCCAGCAGGAGGCAGCCAGATTACTCACCTTTGTGCTGGCTGAACTGCTGATCTGAAGATGGGCATTTCAAATCCGCGAGAAGGGGTGAGCTCCCGTCTGCCAGCTCCAGCTTCCCATAGAATCCTAGGGTTGAAAGAGACCCGGTTGGCCATCCATTCCAACCCCATTCTGCCAAGAAGCAGGAAAATTGCATTCAAAGCACCCCCCACAGATGGCCATCCAGCCTCTGTTTCAAAGTCTCCAAAGAAGGAGCCTCCACCACCATGTCTTTGTAGAGGTTCTGTCGACCAGTCTGGAGATCCCTAACAAGCGAGGGAGGGAGTGAAGGAAGGAAGGAAGGAAGGAAGGAGAAACAGAGGAAGGGAAGGAGGAAGGAAAAAGGGAAGGAAGTGAGGGACAAAGGAAGGAAGAGAAGGATGGAAGGAAGAATGGATGGAAGGAAAGGGAGAGAAGGAAGGATAAAGAGAGAAAGGGAAGGAGGAAGAAAAAAGGGAAGGAAGGGAGGAACAAAGGAAAGAAGAGAAGAGAAGAGAAGAGAAGGAAGGAAGGAAGGAAGGAAGGAAGGAAGGAGAAAGAGGGAAAGGGAAGGAGGAAGAAAAAAGGGAAGGAAGGGAGGAACAAAGGAAGGAAGAGAAGGATGGAAGGAAGGATGGATGGAAGGAAAGGGAGAGAAGGAAGGAAGGAAAGATAAAGAGAGAAAGGGAAGGAGGAAGAAAAAAGGGAAGGAAGGGAGGAACAAAGGAAGGAAGAGAAGAATGGAAGGATGGATGGAAGGGAAGAGAGGGCCTTGTGCTTTACAGCTCCTCCCCATGGGCTTTCTTTCCACAGATGAAGTTGGAATTAGAATTGCAAATGGAGGTCTAGATTTTATGAGTTCCCTGTGCTGGCAGTGTTGGTTGTGATTCCCATGAAAGACATTGTGGGAGCCAGCCTCCTGCCACTAAGGAGTGACTTCTCTACCTTTTGGAGGAAGAATAGAAGTAGGAGCAAGACCAAAGGAAGGTGCAGAACTGCACGGATGCATTTCTTTCCATTGAGGTGGAGACCAGAAGAAGGAAGCGTTTCATTCCTCTGAGCTGCCTTCCCACCCCCTGCCTTTGGCTCCCTCCTTTTATCGGTTTCCTGTTGCAAAACCTGGAGCCTCTCCAACGCTCTTCCCCTGCCCGATGCAGCATGCCGGCAGTTTGGAGCAATGTCTGTCCTCGGTGCCAACTCCTAAGGAACTGGCAGATGCCGGAGTGTGGGAGGATAAAATCTCATTTCCATTTCCCCCTTTTGACACACACACCAAGCCCTGGGTCCTGAAAGGCTGGCGACGGATGCCCTTGGCAGCCAGGCTGGAGTTAGACAAAAGCTGGCACCTCTTCCTCCCATTTGGGAGCAGTCAAAGGTCCAACTTTGCGGAATAGAAACACCCCGCTGTGTGTCACTCTTACGTCCCTCTTGTGCCGTCCCTGGGCTCCCGAGGGCACGTGCGGCGGATATTAATTTTTAATGCCCGCCTGCCAAAAACTTGCTTCTCCCTTTTCCCTTACAAAACGCCACTTAGCACAGGTGCCTTTGTGTTCTTTGTATCTGCATTTGTCAGATCGTTTGTTTGAAGCCGCTCTTGACAGCCCTGCATCGAACATGCTCTCAATATCAGAGAATAGCAAATAAGGGAACAGCATTCCTCAAACAGCTTGGAATCTAAATATTTAGCCTGCTGTCAAAATGTGCCAGAAGTCCATTTCCCATTGCACACCTGTTTGCACAAGTCAACCCAAGTGGTAACTTGTGAAAGGAAGGTGGTTTGCATGCCAGGAAAGTGGGCAAGCGGGGAAAACTCATTGTTGATATTAGGACATTCGCATGTGCTTGTAGTGACGTGTTTGCAGTGAGCAGAATATAGGCCAGGTATGGGCAAACCCAGGCCCGGGGTCTGGATGTGGCCCCTTGGGAACTTTTCTCAGGCCCTCCTCTCCTACACTATCCTATCCTTCCTTCTCTCTTTTCTTCCTCCTTCCTTCCTTTCCTTCCTTACCTCTCTCTTTCTCCCTTCCTCCTTCCTTCCTTTCTACTCTTTCATCCTTCCTTCCCTTTTCCTCCTTTCCCTTCTCTTTTTCTCCTTTCTTCCTTCCTTCTTTCCTTCCTTCCCTCCCTCCTTCCCTCCCTCGCTTTTGTCTTCCCTCTCTTCCCTTCCATCCATCCATCCATTCTTCTCTTCCTTCCTTTGTTCCTCCCTTCCTTCCCTTTTTTCTTCCTCCTTCCCTTTCTCTCTCCTTCCTTCCTTCCTTCCTTCTCTCCCTTTCCTTCCATCCATCCTTCTCTTCCTTCCTTTGTTCCTCACTTCCTTCCCTTTTTCCTTCCTTCCCTTTCTCTTTCTCCTTCCTTCCTTCCTTCCTTCCTTCCTTCCTTCCTTCCTTCCTTCCTTCTCTCCCTTTCCTTCCATCCATCCTTCTGTCCTTCTCTTCCTTCCTTTGTTCCTCACTTCCTTCCCTTTTTCCTTCCCTTTCTCTCTTTCTCCTTCCTTCCTTCTCTTCCTTCCTTTTTTCCTCCCTTCCTTCTCCTTTTTCCTTCCTCCTTTCCTCCTGGGGGATGTTTAGCTAGGACAGTGATGGGCAAACTTTTGAACTTGGTGTGTCAAAATTTGCCAAAAACCTGAGCATAACTTGGGTGGGGTGTCAACTTCGAGAAAAAAACCCATAATTTTGCAATATTTATAGTTTCAATAAGAAAAATATATATTCCATGCTGACTTATGGAGTGAACAATGCTCAAATATGCAGATGTTAAATTTGTAGAGCCTTTTACAAGTTTAAGGATGGAATTAGATTGGCTCTTTTAAGGTGTACTTCTCTGTATGCGGCCGCATGTGGCCGCGTGTCATCAAAAATAGCCATGCATGTCAGTGCTGACACACGTGTCATAGGTTCACGATCACAGAGCTAGGAGAAGAGAAGGTAGAGAGGGAACATGAGGACCATGTTTCATGATTTAAAAGGGTGTTGCATTGAGTAAGGAGGGGAAAACTGACTTTCTGCTGGTCTAGCGACTTGGGCACAAGGGAGCAATGGGTTCAAATGGCTGGGAAAGCAATTCCACTGAAAAGATTAGGAAGAACTTCCTGGAGAGTGTGATAGACTGCCTGGGAGTGTGGTGGAGTCTCCTTCTCTGGTGGCTTTTCCACAGAGGCTGTCCATTGGGAGTGCTTTGATTGTGCTTTCTGGCGTGGCAGGGAATTGGACTGGATGGCCCTTTCGGGATCCAAACTTTCCTGTCTTTCCTTCCCTTTCTGCCTCTGAAAAGAAGAGGAAGGGTAGGAAAGGGTAGGGAGAACCCCTACCCTTCCGGCCCACGCACCCTGCTCTGATCCACCATGTGGCCCTCAAGTTAGAAAGTTTGCTTGTACCTGATATAGGCTCTGTGAACAAATCATTGCCACTTTGAATGGTAGCAGAGATTCTACATTTCTATGCATATAAATTTTAATGTTCTTTTGCATCAGCAATTTTTTTTCATGTGCGAAACTGGAAGTTGCTTCTGGTGTGAGAGAATTGGCTGTCTGCAAGGATGTTGCCCAAGGGATGTCTTACTATCCTGTGGGAGGCTTCTCTCATGTTCCCGCATGAGAAGCTGGAGCTAACAGACGGGAGCTCACCCTGTTCCCCAAATTCGAACCACTGACCTTTCGGTCAGCAGTCCTGGTGTTTAACCCATTTTGCCAATGGGGGCTATTGCATCAAGACATTGTTAGAACCTTGATTGGCCTCTGTTAACAACATTCAAGATGGTTATGGATAAGATGGAAGGTGGCTTGGCTCCTTCTCTGGAGGATTTTAAGTAGAGACTAGATGGCCATCTGTCAGGGGTGCTTGGATTGTGCTTCTGTATGACAGAATGAGATTGGATAGACCTTGTGATCTCTTGCAACTCTCTATCCTTATCAGAAACTGATACCTTTCTACTCTTAATTTCTGTTGACTGAGCAATTACCTTGATTGATGAAGCTGGTTTTGGAGCCACCTGTCTCATCCAGAGTGCTTATTCTCTTCCAATCTCTCTCCTATTAGCTAACTGTTGATATAGAGAGGGAGGAAGGAGAAGACCTAGAAGATGGCATGGATGGTTTTGACGACAGCAGTTCCAGTCCTTCTGGGACACTCAGAAATTATCCGTTGACCTGCAAAGTTGTATATTCATACAAGGTGCGTAAAGATGTCAGGGCTTTACTGGTGAGAAAATACAGGCTTTGGTACTGATGAGGTCTCCTTCGTGTTCAGGAAACATTCTATTGCTGCGAAGAATGGTTACCCATTTTAGATCTGAATTGGGATGAAGACATTGGGTTCAGAATTTGAGAGGTTTTCATTTGGGAACATTTGTGCGAAAGGGGTGGTAGCATACCAAGAATGGTTGTGGACAGATTTGACCCATACTCACATGCAAGGTTAAGGTCCTAAGTTAGGTACGGCTGAGGTTTCCTGAAGCTCTTAATTCTTTGCCTGTTAGACTCACCTAGGTGCTAAATATCACCTAGGAAGGTGGTTCCAAGCCTATATATATGCCTTTTACCATTCCTGGCTGCATTGTCCCCAGGAGGGAAGTTAGCTCAATGTTATGGCTCTATATTGGAAGAAGGACTCCATCCATTCTGGGTAGTTTCCAAGGGATCTGGTGTAGAGTTGGGCCCGATAACGAAAAGATTTGTCGTTTTCAGATGGCCATTTTCATGTAATTTCCAAAAACAGAAAGGTGAGGAGATAGACAAAAAGACCAATGAAACAAATTCAGAAAGGCTATATTTTTGGCCACAAAATTACCCTTCCATTCTGGGTAGTTTCCAAGGGATCTGGTGTAGAGTTGGGCGCGATAACGAAAAGATTTGTCGTTTTCGGATGGCCATTTCCGTGTAATTTCCAAAAACAGAAAGGGGAATAGAGAGACAAAAAGACCAATGAAACCAATTCAGAAAGGTGATATATTTGGCCACAAAATTACCCTTCCATTCTAGGTAGTTTCCAAGGGATCTGGTGTAAAGTTGGGCCCGATAACGAAAAGATTTGTCATTTTCGGATGGGCATTTTCGTGTAATTTCCAAAAACAGAAAGGGGAATAGAGAGAGAAAAGACCAATGAAACAAATTCAAAAAGACGATATATTTGGAAAGACTTAAGTCCAGAAAACTACCCTTCCATTCTGGGTAGTTTCCAAGGGATCTGGTGTAGAGTTGGGCCTGATAACGAAAAGATTTGTCATTTTCGGATGGCCATTTTCGTGTAATTTCCAAAAACAGAAAAGGAAATAGAGAGACAAAAAGACCAATGAAACAAATTCAGAAAGGCGATATATTTGGCCACAAAATTACCCTTTCATTCTGGGTAGTTTCCAATGGATCTGGTGTAGAGTTGGGCCCGATAACGAAAAGATTTGTTGTTTTCGGATGGCCATTTTCGCGTAATTTCCGAAAACAGAAAGGGAAATAGAGAGACAAAAAGACCAGTGAAACAAATTCAGAAAGGCGATATATTTGGCCATAAAACTACCCTTCCATTCTGGGTAGTTTCCAAGGGATCTGGTGTAAAGTTGAGCCCAATAACGAAAAGATTTGTCGTTTTCGGATGGCCATTTCCGTGTAATTTCCAAAAACAGAAAGGGGAATAGAGAGACAAAAAGACCAATGAAACAAATTCAGAAAGGCGATATATTTGGCCACAAAATTACCCTTCCATTCTGGGTAGTTTCCAAGGGATCTGGTGTAGAGTTGGGCCCGATAACGAAAAGATTTGTCGTTTTCGGATGGCCATTTCCGTGTAATTTCCAAAAACAGAAAGGGGAATAGAGAGACAAAAAGACCAATGAAACAAATTCAGAAAGGCGATATATTTGGCCACAAAATTACCCTTCCATTCTAGGTAGTTTCCAAGGGATCTGGTGTAGAATTGGGCCCGATAACGAAAAGATGTGTCCTTTTCGGATGGCCATTTTCGCGTAATTTCCAAAAACAGAAAGGGGAATAGAGAGACAAAAAGACCAATGAAACAAATTCAGAAAGGCGATATTTTTGGAAAGAGTTAAGTCCACAAAATAACTTAGGCGGGGAGAATCTGTGGTCTTTTTCTCTCCCTAGCAAAAGAAGTCTTCTCTGTTTTTCCTTTTCTTTTCCTCCAGAGAGAACTGGAGAACTCGCTTTCTCAATGGCACTAGCATAGGGTAGCCATTGAAATTTCCTCTTGGAGCATGATGGGAGATGAAGTTTTTTTTCTCTGTGTCTCTCTCAGCCAATAAAAAGCCTGGTGATGTCCATACTCCGGTGAAAATGGACACAACCAGTGACTACAATTCCCAGAACCCTCTCTTGCAGTTCGCCTTATTTTTAAAAAATGTTATGGTTAAAAATTTAAATAATTCTAAAAAATCACTATATTGCTGAATTGTGTCTCTCAACCAGTAAAAAGCCTGGTGATGCACATACTCTGATTGGCTGAAAATGGACACAACCAGTGACTACAATTCCCAGAACCCTCTCTTGCTGTTTGTCTTATTTTTAAAAAATGTTATGTTTGAAACTTTAAATAATTCTAAAAAATCAGTATATTGCTGAATTGTGTCTCTCAGCCAGTAAAAAACCTGGTGATGCCCATATTCTGATTGGCTGAAAATGGACACAACCGGAGACTACAATTCCCAGAACCCTCTCTTGCAGTTCGCCTTATTTTTTGAAAATGTTATGGTTAAAACTTTAAATAATTCTAAAAAATCAGTATATTGCTGAATTGTTTTGAAACTTGGCAGGCCTACGGTTGTAAATGGGGTCTACAACTGAGATAGGTTTCATGAAGAGAGGGCTTAAAATGGCTGAGGATTGAGCCTTTAAAGCAGTGGTCCCCAACCTTTGGACCTCCAAGTGTTTTGAACTTCAACTCCCAGAAATCCCAGCCAGCTTTAGGTTCGATGTAGACAGTCCTTAAAATAGCCGATGATTGAGCCTTTAAAGCAGTGGTTCCTAACCTTTGGGCCTCCAGAGGTTTTGAACTTCAACTCCTAGAAATCCCAGCCAGCTTACTAGATGTTAGAATTGTGGGAGCTCAGGTCCAAAATACCTGGAGGCCCAAAGGTTGGGAACCATTGCTTTAAAGCAGGGGTCAGGAACCTTCGGCCCTCCAGGTGTGGTGGACTTCAACTCCCACAATTCCTTGAGGCTCGGCATTCGCCCCAAAGGCTTACCTTGGCCTCAAGGAATTGTGGGAGTTGAAGTCCACCACACCTGGAGGGCCGAAGGTTCCCCATGCCTGCTTTAAAGTTTCCCATTGTGGCCAATTGGCCGAATCTCTGCCGAATGACCCTGAAAACTCCCCTGCCCTTTCAGGTAACTTTCTGGTAAACAAAATGAGGGATCAGATGGAAACGGACCCAAAAACGAGATGCCTTTTGGCCTGAATTCACATGACTGATCTGGTGTGCCTTACATGTAACCTTCAGACAAAGATTTGGGGCCAGTGACCCTCCCAGTAGTAAAATTCACCTATTGTGGGAATTTTCTCTTACTTGAAAATTGAGTATTTACTCCCGATGTCTATGACTGTTAACTCCACAGGCTTCGCAGCCAGATGAGTTAACCATTGAGGAACATGAGGTTCTGGAAGTGATTGAAGATGGAGATATGGAAGATTGGGTAAAGGTATCATTTGGTTTTTTCCTGTCATTGTGGCATGTGCGGAGCGGGAGGCAGTGGTGGTGATGGCTGCGCAAAGTGGATGGAATAGGAATAGATATGGTTGTTCATATATGTGCCTCCTTTTCAGTCATTTCAATCTTCCCAATTCCTGCAGGCACGAAACAAGGCAGGCCACGTGGGCTACGTGCCAGAGAAGTATCTGCAGTTCCCGACTTCCAACAGTCTCTTGAGCATGTTGCAGTCGCTGGCGGCATTGGACAGCCGGTCTCATACTTCCAGCAATTCAACGGAAGCTGAGCTCGTCTCGGGAAGCCTCAACGGAGACTCCAGTGGTAAGTGGGCCACCTGAGGTTGTGGTGAGTGTGGGTCCTGAAGACTGCAAGGATGTTTCCTTAAGGGTTTGGCTGCCATGTTTCCTACTTGGAAGCAACCATTTCAAAACATAAATACATAATGATGAGGCCATTTTGGAGGTAGGCCAATCTAACAAGTCCAGAGTGGAACCACGAGTTAGTTCCCTACTTTTATACAAAATTAGTTTAGGTACCCGGTGTTGCTCGGGTTATTTGAAAAATTCAATTCTTAATTGTACAAAATGCATAAGGTTGTGGGTGAACTACAACTCATCTTGTGCCAGGTTAACCCAAAAAAAAAACAACTCCATCACTTCTTAAAGTTTGTTATGTTAGGCAAGTTTGCTCTAGATCAGTGGTTCTCAATCTTGGGTAAAATCTTCATTTTGCAAAGTTTTATCCTGGTTGTGATATCCCAATTCCATTTTTTTTTTCAGTTAAGCATTTGCTTACTTATTTTTTTCCCCCCATAACTGGTTGTAGTTTAGTTGGAACTATATTATTTAGATTATTTTGCTCCCAGAGTGGTTTGCACCTCTTTTAGTTCTCTCCAAGTTAAGAAGAAGATAGACAAGAACTGAAGGAGGAAATCAATCAATACTTTAGACTCCTCCTTCAATTCTTATCTGTCTTCTTCTTTAAGAAAAACCAAAGGGTTAGAGCTCCACTTTTATTTAGAAATAAGTGTTGTTATCAGTATTATTATTATTATTATTATTATTATTATTATTATTGTTGTGTTTGGTTAGATTTGTGTGCAGAATTCAGTATGCTCAAAATGACCTGTGGAAGTCATAGATGGGTTGCCCGCCGCCTAAGGTGACCAAGAAGTGGGAGGCATGTTTGAAGACATGATGTAGAAAGCAGGGCCGTAGCCAAAAAAAATTTCGGGAGGGGTTGAAATTTTCGGGGGGGGGGGGGTTGAAACCTGCCTCCTAGCTCACGCTGAAGCAAAGAGCACAGCAGGGGGCAGAGCAGCCTTCAATAGCCTACAGCTCCGCCCTTGTCAACCACCTCCACCAAGTCTGGACTCCTTAATGAGAGCATTCAACATCCCCACCCCCGCAAACTTGGTTGCTTCACTACTGTTTTGTCGCGCGTTGGGCCTGTAAATAATTGTCTTTAGAACAGGACATGCAACCTTTGCCCAGTGGGAAGCCAGGGGGCCTAAAGGGAAGTTCTCAGAGGTTTCCACCACAAACAGTCTTTAGATGGCTTGAGAAGTACAACAAAGTCTTTTATTAATGAACAATCAAACAGAAACTTCTCTTGTCTTCAGTAAAGTTAAGCAAATGATTCCAAGTTTTTAGGCAACTGGTGAATTCCTAATCTTGCCCACGAAGGACAGGCAACTGTCTTCAATAACTTCTTCTTTAAAGGAAAATCCCCGTTTTAACTTCTCCCAGGCTGACTGTAATCTAACCCTTACTGATGTGGGCTCCGCTACCAGGTCGAACTGCGTCTCGAACGCCAAGTGGACCTACCAGCAAGGCAGTAGATGTTCTCCAGCTGGAGTTCTTTGGTCTTTAGGGCTGTTTTCCTGGAAATTCTTTGGAGACTCTTAAGACCTTTCTCCCCCGGAAAGTCTTAAGGGTTTAAGCTTTTGTACAGGGGAAGCTTGCACACATCCTATACATAAGCTTACCTTGCTGAGACTAACTAAAAATGGCTCCCTTCCCTTCCCAATTGCCCTGAGCAAGGGGCGGGACCAAAACTTAACAATGATGGACAGGTGACTTGCCCTATGACTGCAACCAAAGAAGCCACCTATCTGCAGAGTCCCTGAAACCTAGGACTGCAAGCAAACATTTAATACAAAGCAAATAAAGTTGGAGCTCCTGGTACAGCTGTGCCAGAACAACTACATTGGCTATTGCTGCAAGTAATGACAGTGTGAATAAATTGCTAATATTTGCTTGAGATAGTGCTTGCAGTTCTGGAGGGACTCTTGATTTTTTGCATCTCATAGACTTAGCATGGGGATTTGGTTAACCAGTTAAAATTCATGAGTAAACCAGGTTTTTAAAAAATATCTGAAACATTTCGGGGGGGGGGGTTGAACCCCTAACCCCCCCCCCCCCTCGCTACGGGCCTGCTAGAAAGCATACCCAGGTCCTGATGTGTTTCAGATTCGTTTCCAGAATCTCATGTTGTGACATTTTCCCTTTCTTTTCCTAGTATGTTTTGTCAAAGCACTTTATGATTACGAGGGGCAGACCGACGACGAGCTGTCCTTCCCAGAGGGAGCCATAATCCGCATCTTGAATAAAGAGAACCAGGATGACGACGGTTTCTGGGAAGGGGAATTCAACGGGCACATCGGGGTCTTCCCATCTGTGCTGGTAGAAGAGCTCACGGCCTCGGAAAATGGAGAGTCTCGGTGCATTGCAGATGTTCAGGTATGGGAGGAGTTTTGGCCACAAGGGTCGAAACGAGTCAATGATATTAATGGCATGCAACTCGAAGGCATGCGCACACAAAAGAACAGCACGGTGGAGTCTGCACACACCTTTTGCTTGCAAAGACCACCATATTTCAAGCTTACTCAGGGAGGGGGCTACAGGAAAAAAGATAATTTTCCTCCAATGGAATTGTTATGGAACCAAATCCAGATGCAAACCTGGTGGTCACAATGGCACAGCTGCTGCTAGCCCTACCTGGATGGTAAATGAACAGCCTTTCCAGGATTGCCTTTTGCTCTCCATGCAGGCAGCCACATTTGGCAACGCTCTCTGATGGGTTTGCATTGACTCTTAAGCCATTTGCTGTTCTTAATCTCATTTAAGTCCTTTTTGCACACAGGAGAAGCAGTTTTTCTCTTCACGTGAGCAGGGCCACAACCCTTAGCTCCACCTCTGTTAGGTACCTCTGTGCAAACATATATGCACCACGTGCATATGGGAAGAGTATCCACATGTTTTCTGCATATCAGAAGGAACAGGGTTAGTATGCAGATTTTGCCTTCCGATTACAAACAAGGCCCTATCATTCAATGGGCTAAACAATGTATTGTCAAAGGCTTTCATGGCTGGAATCGCTGGGTTGTTGTAGGTTTTTCGGGCTGTATGGCCATGGTCTAGAAGCATTCTCTCCTGGCGTTTCACCTGCATCTGTGGCAAGCATCCTCAGAGGTTGCAAGGATGCTTGCCACAGCTGCTAGGGGAAACATCAGGAGATAATACTTCTAGAACATGGCCATAAAGCCTGAAAAACCTACAACAACCCAATGTACCACATGTATTTATTTATTTACTTGCTTGTCAGACCACAGGCGAGTCAAGGCGGCATACAAATATAGTAAATTTAGAAATGGGGTTTTGCATGCCCAGATAACACTTTGCACTCTCATAGCAATACAAACAATAATTGATGCAGTTGTCGAAAGCCCTCATGGCCTGAATCACCGGGTTGCTGTGAGTTTTCCGGGCTGTCTGACCATGTTCCAGAAACATTCTCTCCTGACATTTCACCCACATCTGTGGCAGGCATCTTCAGAAGTTGTGAGGTGTGTTGGAAACTAGGAAAATTGGGTTTTTATATCTATGGAATGATGTCCAGGGTGGGAGAAAGAACTCTTTGTCTGCTTGAGGCAAGTGTGAATGTTGCAAATTGCCTCCAAGATTAGCATTGAATGGCCTTACAGCTTCAAAGCTTGGCTGCTTCCTGCCTGGGGGAATCCAGCTCTTCTGATGTCTGTGGTGGAGTCTCCATTGGATTGTAGAGCCTGGTTTAGGTGGTTTATACACAGAGAAGCCATTGAAATCCACAAGCATGTGGACAATTTCAACAGAAAGGAGGAAACCATGAAAATGAACAAGTATTTAAAAAACCCTCTAAAATCAGGACAATAAGTAAAAAAGCAATACACAAAAAGCAGTGGAATTCCAGACAAGAATCAATCAGGGCCATCTAACACCTCCCAACAAAGAATCCCCCCAGGCAGCAATCAGCCAGGCATTGAAGCTGCAAAGCCATTAAATGCTAATCAAGATGGCCAATTGCAACATTCACATCTACCACCAACGGACAAGTGTTTTTTCTCCCACCCTGGACATATATATATCCCACTTGCCTAGTTTCCAACAGACCTCACAATGTCTGAGGATGCCTGCCATAGATGTGGATGAAACGTCAGGAGAGAATGCTTCAGGAATATGGCCATATAGCCCGGAAAACACACAGCAACCCAATAATGGATGCAGTTTAGTTCTGAGATCTGCATCCTGTTCACATCTTGTCAAGACGGTGGCTGTTTCTGACGGAGGCTTCAAATCCCCAAGAAGTTAAAATGGGAGGATTTGGAATACTCTGATTGAACTTGTTTATGTTGAGCCAATGTAATATTAATCACGTTTTGAACGTCCCGCATTGGTTAACAATAGTTGGTCCAAAGAATGAAAGGAGTGGTGAGGGGCAAAACGGAAAAAGAAGCAGAGAGAGGAAATTCTTGGTCTCCTTCCTGCAATTAATCTCTGAGTAGAGCATTGTGAGATCAAACAGAGCTTGGCATGAAGAGAGTCAGGGCGTCTTATAGTTCCACTTCTGGAAAAACAGGCTGGTTTTGGTGGTCGTGGTGGGGATTTTATTGTTCAGATGGCTTCCTTGTTTTAAGTTATCAAACAAAAGATTCCTTCCCCCTTTTTGCCTTCCTTTCTTCTCTGAAATGAGCAGAGTAGTATATGGGGGGTTATTTGGGTTTGGCAGCATAAGCTGTAGCCATTTAAGTGAATTTTTGGGCAAGGATGCCTTTGGGTTCACATTGTCCCTGTCCGGCTTGAGGTGCATTTCTGACCAGATGCATCCTCTAACTCATACTTGGTTGCAACTTCCTGCCTTGAAAACATGCAAGGACAGACCCTCCTTTGGCCTGATCAATTTGTGACCCCTTGGCTTAGCTTTAGCTGATCAAACTACAAGAAAGCTTCAAGGAAGGAGATTCCATCTGAACATTAGGAAGAACTTCCTGACTGTGAGAGCTGTTTAGTAGTGGAACTCTCTGCCCCAGAGTGCGGTGGAGGCTCCTTCTTTGGAGGCTTTTAAACAGAGGTTGGATGGCCATCTGTCGGGGTGCTTTGAATGCAATTTTCCTGCTTCTTGGCAGAAAGGGGTTGGACTGGATGGCCCACGACGTCTCTTCCAACTCCAGGATTCTATAATTCTACTAACCCTCCCCTGCCACGTGTTGCTGTGGCCCAGTCTGATGATCTGGGAAATAAAGTAATGAGAAAGTGTGCTAATAGCTAATTTCTACATGGAACACTTTGAAAAACAAGCCCTGGAAACAGCAACAAAAAAGCCCACGATATGGTTCAGATATGTGGATGACACCTTCACCATTTGGAGCCATGGAGAAGAAGAACTCAACAGGTTCCTGGACCATCTGAACTGCATCCACCCAAACATCCAGTTCACTATGGAAAAAGAAAATGAAGGAGGACTGCCTTTTCTAGATGTCCGAGTCATCCGCAAACCAGATCAACAATTGGGTCACACCGTCTACAGAAAACCCCCACACACGGAGATAGATATCTACATAAAAACTCCAACCATCACCCAAGTCAAAAAAGAAGCACCATTAAAGCCTTGGCAGACCGTGCAAGAAGAATCTGCGAAGCCCACCTTCTCCTCCAAGATGAACTGAACCACCTCAACTGGGCTCTCCAGGCCAATGGAGACTCCACCTCAGACATCAGAAGAGCTGCAAGACAACCGAGAAGAAGCCACGAGAGTGAAGATGAAGATCCATCCAGAGGAAAAGTGTTCTTGCCATACATCAAGGGAACCACTGAACGCAGAGGGAAGCTGATGAGGAAACACAACATACAAACTATCTCCAGACCCACCAAGAAAATCCTATATTCCGCAAAGGACAAGAGGGATCCTCTCACTTCTGCAGGAGTCTACCGGATACCATGCAGCTGTGGACAAGTCTACAGAGGGACCCCCAAACCCAGCAGCATTGCCCAAAAACAAATCAAGGAACATGAAAGGCACGGCAGACTACTTCAGCCAGAGAAGTCAGCCATAGCAGAGCACCCAACGAACCAACCTGGACACAGCATATTATTTGACAACACAGAAATGCTGGACCACTCTCACAACCACCATGTCAGACTACACAGAGAAGCCATTGAAATCCACAAGCATGTGGACAATTTCAACAGAAAGGAGGAGACCATGAAAATGAACAAAATCTGGCTACCAGTATTCAAAAACTCTAAAATTACAACAGCACAACAACAGAGAGGAAACAAACAAGGACATCTAATCGCCTCTCAACAAAAGTTTGCTCTAGTCACTGTCAGGCCATTATATGCTAATCAAGGTGGTCAGTTGAAACCTTCACACCTAGCTCCAGCAGACAAGAGCCCTTTGTCCCACCCTGGACATTATTCTACAGATATATAAACCAATTTTCCTAGTTCCAACAGACCTCACTACCTCTGAGGATGCTTGCCATAGATGCAGGCGAAACATCAGGAGAGAATGCCTCTAGACTATGGCCATATAGCTCGAAAAAACCTACAACAACCCCTCCAAATGTTATTGAACTACAAATCTCTGCTTTCTTCACCATCGGCTGTGCTGAATAAGGATGGGAGTCCAGTGTCATTGGAATGGACATGCTATTCCCATCCCTAAGTTTGCAAGATGTTTAACTGTCTCCTTTCTGGTGCCTCACTTCCAATCCTTGGACAAGTTGGTCCAGATTACGGAAATTTTTATGAACACAACACACTGCTATTCGATGCCCTTGAAAATAAAGTTTTCTGTCGACATAGCTTGGCTTTTACGATTTGGTTCCTTTTGCCGGAGAGTGTCATTCCCATCATTTTCTCTCTTTCCTTGCAGGTATCTCCATCTCCCAAGCCCCAGAATTCCCTGGCTCCCCTGCCGCTCTATGACCAGCCGCCCACCAGCCCTTTCCATAGTCCTGACAAGAGAGGCTCCCAGTACTTCCCAAGATCTCCATCAACACATGGTAGGAAGACAATGACATTTGAACTGTATATATCCTCAAGAAAAGGCAAATTCAGCTAGAAATGTAGCAAGCAGCTGCCTAGATCTCCTGGTTTAAACAAAATAATAAATATAATAATAATATCGTATTTCCCAAAAAATAAGACTGGGTCTTGTATTAATTTTTGCACCAAAAGCTGCATTAGGGCTTATTTTCAGGGGATGTCTTATTTTTTTCATGTACAGCCACATCCATTTGTTTTCAAGTGCGCATGTTATTCATGCATTGTGTCTATACTCTGATTGATTGACCAGCAATAAGTATCGGGATTAATCATCTGGCAATAAATATTGGGTTCATCTGTTTACATACGCATACCTCTTGTCCAAAGGTATTACTGTATATACTCAAGTATAAGACAACCCAAATATAAGCCGAGGCACCAAATTTGAATACAAAAAACTGGGAAAACATATTGATTTGAGTATAATCTGGGGTGGGAAATGCAGCAGCTACTGGTGTATATATATATATATATATATATATATATATATATATATACACACACATACACACACACACACACACACACATGCACACACACATATACACACACCCATTATTTGATGTATCAGGAGGTTAAATGTTTTTGAATATTTACATAAGTCTATAATTTAAGATAAAACTGTTCAACTCTGATTAAATCATTATTCTAACCTTCTTCAATGTAAATGTGTTTACGTATCCTTCCAATAATAATAAAGAGAGTAAAATAATAAATGTAATAATAAAAATAAAGAGTACAATACTAAATGTAATAATAATAAAGTAAAATAATAAATGTAATTACAATAATAAAGAGAGCAAAATAATAAATGTAATAATTATAATAATAATGTGGTAAAATAATGGAAATGTAATAGTAACAGTAATAACAGAGTAAAATAATAAATGCAATAGTAATAAATAGAGTAAAATAATAAATGTAATAATAATATAGTAAAATAGTGGAAATGTAAAAGTAACAGTAATAACAGAGTAAAATAATAAATGCAATAGTAATAAATAGAGTAAAATAATAATAATAGAGTAAAATAATGAATGTAATAAGAATAAAGTAAAATAATAAATGTAATAATAACAATAAATATAGTAAAATAATGTAATAATAATAATAATAATAATAATATAGTAAAATAATGGAAATGTAATAGTAACAGTAATAACAGAGTAAAATAATAAATGCAATAGTAATAGAGTAAAATAATAAATATAATAACAGTAAAATAATGAGTAATAAGAATGAAGAGAGTAAAATAATAAATGTAATAATAATAATAATATGGTAAAATAATGGAAATGTAATAGCAGTAATAACAGAGTAAAATAATAAATGCAATAGTAATAAATAGAGTAAAATAATAATAATAGAGTAAAATAATAATAATAGAGTAAAATAATGAATGTAATAAGAATAAAGAGAGTAAAATAATAATTGTAATAATAAAAATAAATGAGTACAATAATAAATGTAATAAGAATAAAGTAAAATAATAAATGTAATAATAATAATAAATATAGTAAAATAATGGAAATCTAATAGTAACAGCAATAACGGAGTAAAATAATAAATGCAATAGTAATAAATAGAGTAAGATATTAAATATAATAATAATATAGGAAAATAATGAATGTAATAAGAATAACAAAGAGTAAAATAATAAATGTAATAAAAAGAATAATAATAACAAAGTAAAATAATAAATAACTTTGACTTGAGTATAAGCTGAGGGGGTGCTTTTTCAGCCTAAAACAGGGCTGAAAAACTTGGCTTATACTCAAGTATATACGGTAAGTATTAATTTCAAAAATATTATTTATTTATATTTATTTATATATTAATGTTATTAATTTGTAATACAATACGTCCATCATGTGTTACAAAGGTTGTACCGTACTACTGGTAAATGTGTCTGTTTGGCTAACGAACCGGGGCTTATTTGGGCAGGGGATGGGGGACGGATTAATTGCGAGCACCCTGAAAAATCATGCTAGGGTCTATTTTCTGGTTAGGTTTTATTTTGGGGAAAACAAGATATTAGCCATAGAGGTTTCCTCACCTCACCTCTAAATCTCCTGCTCAGCTTCCATCAAGCTCATGGGCACTCGGTTGCTCTTTAAGATCAATGTATATAGCTATTTTCATCCTGAAGTATACGGTGGTTTGTTTTTCCATTGTTTCAGAAAACAGCTTCACTTCAAACTCTCCCGGATTCTCCCAGCCGCCGCGACCTCTTCCTGAAAGCACCTCGTATGGCAAATTGAGACCTGTAAGTTTCCCATGCAGACACAAGATCTCGGAAATGTCCTTCGGCTGCATTGATGCCCATGGGGGCAAGTCAGCAGATTCAATGCTCCAGGGCGAGATGCAAACTGAATTAGAAGTATAGTAGGCCCACGTATTAGAAGTATAGTAGGCCCTCCATCACGTTTGCCAGTAGCCTTGTTCCACAGGCCTGCCAGGGCCTGCAGCCAAGCACCGGCAAGTAGATTTTCCTAAGCTCAATCCTCTTCTCTTTAGCTATGATGCCGAAAAAGAAGCTTGGAGCCAGTACCCGCTCCCACCTGCTTTCGTTTCGAGTTTGTTTTCATTCCTGGAGGGGCCTTTCCGTTTTGTGCTTCCATGTTGCACCTCAGCTAGGGTTTATTTATTTACTTTATTTATTTACTTCATTTATATACCACTTTTCTCAGCCCTTGGGCGACTCAAAGCGGTTAACAAGCACTCACCAGGAAGCCAAACATAGGAATAAACAGTTTATTGAAAAAGCACACACAGTAAAAAAAGTTCCAAAAGGTAAGATAAAAAGAGTCCCAAAAGCCAGAGATAAATCTCCAATGCAAAGGTTAAAACAAAAACATCAATCCAAAGAGCAGGGTATAATCATGAGCTTGAATAATCCAAAAAACAAGGAACAAAACATCAGCTTAACTAATCCAGGAATCATAAAGCAATACATGAGCTTGAGTTCAT
Source organism: Anolis sagrei (assembly GCF_037176765.1). Classification (NCBI taxonomy): domain Eukaryota; kingdom Metazoa; phylum Chordata; class Lepidosauria; order Squamata; family Anolidae; genus Anolis; species Anolis sagrei. Next base: position 7,264,927 of record NC_090023.1, read on the forward strand.
GGTAAAATCCCCAAGACTTAAAGCAAAACTTGACCAGGACATGGCTTGAAGCGAGAACCAAGGCAGAAGTTCCTTGCTCTTTTGGCTACATTGCTTGATCTAAGAATCGAAAAATATTCTTTCCCTAATGAAGGACAACAGTGCATAAAAGCACTCCTTTGGCCTTGGGTAGTTTCTCTCAGTCTCACTTTCCCAAAGCCAGGCTTGCACCTGGAATCCTTCCCCCGCAAAAGCATCCTTGATTCTCTGTCTAGCCTCTTTTCCTCTCTTCTCTGCCTGTCAGCTTGCAAAACAGTTTCATTTTCACACAGAGAATCACTCCTTTGGCCTTGGGTAGTTTCCCTCGGTCTCACTTTCCCAAAGCCAGGCTTGCACCTGGAATCCTTTCCCTGCAGAAGCACCCTTGATTCTCTATCTAGCCTCTTTTCCTCCCTTCCCTGCCTGTCAGCTTACAAAACAGTTTCATTTTCACAGAGAGAATCATTCCTTTGGCCTTGGGTAGTTTCTCTCGATCTCACTTTCCCAAAGCCAGGCTTGCACCTGGAATCCTTTCCCTGCAGAAGCGGCCTTGATTCTCTATCTAGCCTCCCTCCCTTCTCTGCCTGTCAGCTTGCAAAACAGTTTCGTTTTCACACAGAGAATCATTCCTTTGGCCTTGGGTAGTCTCTCTTGGTCTCACTTTCCCAAAGCCAGGTTTGCACCTGGAATCCTTTCCCCACAGAAGCAGCCTTAATTCTCCATCTACCCTCCCTTCTCTGCCTGTTAGCTTGCAAAACAGTTTCATTTTCACACAGAGAATCACCCAAGACCCCCTCCGTTCTCCCAACGTGGGAAACACCATCCTGTTCTAATGTCTCCTCTGTCTGAGCATCTCCAGAAGCATCAGGCCTTGCGGGCCCTGCACCCCAAAACCCCTCATCCTCATCCTCTGCTGGCTGAGCTACACCAAACCCCTCATCCTCAGCTGGCTGAGCTACAACACTCCGAAGGAACGAAAGAAACGAATGAAACTGGAGAAACTAATTTTGCGCATGTGACTACTTGGTTTGTGTTTCTTTCAGGTCCGGGCCGCCCCTCCTCCTCCGACCCAGCCGCACCGCAGACCCACAGAGAAGATCGAGGATGTGGAAATCACTTTGGTGTGACCCAACGGGACACTGTGCCTCGTAGCGCTACAATCAAGACCGGATATTGTCCATGTTTGGTCCTCCGCTCTCCTTCTTGGGCACCTTTTGGATGACGGAAGAGACTTGCGAAAGATCGATCTGGGGGAAGCGGGAGGATTTCCCAGAAACATGGGGACGCACGGTGGCGGACTCTTCTTCCCATCGTCATGACTCTTTTGTGCCTTTTTTTAATTTGTCGCTGTCCTTTGGTTTCACTTTATATCTCTGCCGCCCTTCCTCCTTTGAGCACAAAAGCCGAAACAGAGGAATATAAATGCCTTTGCAGCTGAATGTGGGGGAGGCTCTGGAGAGTCCCCTCTTCCGTGGGCCGCTTAAAGGGCCAGTCCGCAAAGAGGCCACGGCTACGTCCTCGAAGCCTCTCCCAACAAATGGCACGAAGCGTGTCCTTGCCGCTTTTTGGTGGCGCTGAACTTGGCGGCAATAAAAGGCAAGCCGTCGCGTTTTTGTACGGGGAGAGCCAGCGTGTAGACCGGCCTGAAGTCATAGCATACGTATACCATGTGCATTAGTACAGTATATTACTGTTTGCCATAGGAATGTGTTTCAAGTTTTTTCTTTCTTTCCTTTTCCCATTCAAGTAGCGTTACTTAATCTGATTAGGTTCGTAATCAGAATGTATGGAATAGAGAAGGGAACACCCAAGTGTAAATGTCCGGAGAGGCTGGCTCCTCTCCGTCCCTCTCTCTTTCCGCCTTCCTCCGTCCGCCCTCAACGGGCGGGAAATGGTTCCACGTGGAGGGAAAGCTCCACGGCTCGTACGAGGCCGATTTCTTCGACGTGCACCTCTTCCTTCCAAAAGTACCGGGAAAACCCGAACGCGGACGTTCCTTTTGTATTGATATTTATGCGGTGCGTTTAGTAATAAAGTTATCTACTACAGAAGTGCTGACATTAGTCGCAACAACATGGTTTTTTACTCCTTAGATAGGTAAAGGTAAAAGTTCCCCCCTGACATTAAGTCCAGTCGTGTCCAACTCTGGGCGTTGGTGCTCTAAGCCGAAGAGCCGGCGTTGTCCATTGACACCTCCAAGGTCACGTGGCGAGCATGACCGCATGGAGCGCTGTTACCTTCGACCTATTGATCGACTCGCATTTGCATTTTTTTTCGAACTGCTAGGTTGGCAGAAGCTGGGGCTAACAGCAGGAACTCACCCCACTCCCCAGATTTGAACCGCCGATTTTCTGGTCAGCGACTTCAAAAACTCAGCAATTGCACCACTGGGAGCTCAATTTTTCCTTAGGATAAAACTGAATAAGCAGGATTTTCATTGTACAGCCGGTAATAGCCGTTGGTTTCCTTTTTTTTCCCCATCAAAAATCCCCCCCTTAATTATTATTTTTTGGTATTTGGCTCACTCCTTCTCCCAGTTATGGCTGTATAGTTTACTCTCGGACGTTGATGGTGTATCTCGAGCCCTGGAACATCCAGCTAGAGTATTTTAAAAGAAGTTTTAATGTTTAGAGTACGAACGTGTGGTGTCTAGCTTTAGCGTCGGATAGTCCTAGCAGAAGTCTCCACACAAGAGCCTATAGGGCCAGCTCAGACCCAGAGAAGTGGGACGTAGTAGGGTTTTCCGCACACGGGAGAGTTTCGGCGAAGGTGACGGGGGCATTTCTTTCGTTCATTTTGCTTTTTTGGAAAGGGGATTCCACCTGAACATGAGGAAGAACTTCCTGACTGTGAGAGCTGTTCAGCAGTGGAACTCTCTGCCTCGGAGTGTGGTGGAGGCTCCTTCTTTGGAGGCTTTGAAACAGAGGCTGTCGGGGGGTGCTTTGAATGCGATTTTCCTGCTTCTTGGCAGAATGGGGTTGGAATGGATGGCCCTTGAGGTCTCCTCCAACTCAATGATTCTATGTACAGATGTATTTGGAAGAGATTTGGGTCAAAAGATGTGATGGCGATGTTGATGCTACACATAAGGTGTTGAGAGCAGTAGGTCCATCCTACCCTCGGATATTCAGGACCGAAGGGAGGGCTTCCAGCTTGAAATCAGGCTCCAAAATCCCGGTGCCCTTGCAGCTCTTAGCAATCAGTTTATTTCGGGTGGATACAAGGAATTGTCTGTATTTGGGAAAGGAAATGGGAAGCTCTTTTCTCTGATTTTGATGGAAGAATAGATTCATGGTAAGTGACGACGAGGCAAAGAAGACACAGAAGGGGGAAAAGACATTGTGTTTCTGATTCAATGGTCTCCGAGTAGGAGGCAAGGGGCAAAGTGTAAACCAAGTTGGGTGGTTGTGTGTTTTCTGAACTGTCTGGCCATTTTCCAGAAGCATTCTCTCCTGACGTTTCACCCATATCTACAGCAGGCATTCTCAGAGGTTATGAGGTCTGTTGGAAACTAGGTCAATGTGGAATAATGTCCAGGGTGGGAGAAAGAACTCTTGTATGTTTGAGGCAAGTGTGAATGTTGCAATTTAGCATAAAATCATAACAGTAAATGAAGAACAACACTCAAAAAATGGGAATTCCAGACAATAAACAATCAGAGCCAACTATTTATTTATCGTGTCAGGGGCAACCAGACAATTGTATTACATTTCTAACAGAACAAAACAAACAAACAGACACATAACAGAATTTGCAAGCTTGGTAGTTGATTAAATGTCCTTTGACCAGTAGCTGGCCACATGGAGTGCCTCTGGTGTTGCCGCAAGGAGGTCCTCCATTGTGCATGTGGCAGGGCTCAGGGTGCATTACAGCAGGTGGTCAGTGGTTTGCTCTTCTCCACACTCGCATGTCGTGGATTCCACTTTGTAGCCCCATTTCTCAAGGTTGGCTCTGCATCTCATGGTGCCAGAGCTCAGTCTGTTCAGTGCCTTCCAAGTTGCCCAGTCCTCTGTGTGCCCAGGGGGGAGTCTCTCATTTGGTATCAGCCATTGGTTGTGGTTCTGGGTTTGAGCCTGCCACTTTTGGACTCTCGCTTGCTGAGGTGTTCCAGTGAGTGTGTCTGTAGATCTTAGAAAACTATTTATTGATTTAAGTCGTTGACATGCTGGCTGATACCCAAACAAGGGATGAGCTGGAGATGTCTCTGCCTTGGTCCTTTCACTATTGGCTGCTACTTCCCGGCGGATGTCAGGTGGTGCAATACCGGCTAAGCAGTGTAATTTCCCCAGTGGTGTAGGGCGCAGACACCCCGTGATAATGCGGCATGTCTCATTAAGAGCCACATCCACTGTTTTAGCGTGGTGAGATGTGTTCCACACTGGGCTTTCATACTCAGCAGCAGAGTAGCATAGCGCAAGGGCAGATGTCTTCACTGTGTCTGGTTGTAACCCCCAGGTTGTGCCAGTCAGCTTTCATATGATATTGTTTCTAGCACCCACTTTTTGCTTGATGTTCATGCAGTGCTTCTTGTAGGTCAGAGAACGGTTCAGAGTGACTCCCAGGTATTGGGGTGCGCTGCAATGCTCCAGTGGGATTCCTTCCCAGGTCATCCTCAGAACTCGGGATGCTTGTCTGTTCTTGAGATGAAAGGCACATGTCTGTGTTTTAGATGGATTAGGGATCAGCTGGTTTTCCCTGTAATAGGCAGTAAGAGCACCTAGAGCTTCGGAGAGCTTCTGTTCAACCATCTCAAAGCTCCCTGCTTGAGCAGTAATGGGCCAACTAATCCCCTCCCAACAATGGATTCCCCCAGGCACTAAGAAACCAGACCTTGAAAACCGCTATCCCATTCAGTATTAATCAAGGTGGCCAATTCCTACATTCTTATAGACCCCCCCCCCCATTTCCCTTACAGATGATACAGATGGTATAAATATGTGAGAGGAAGCCACAGGGAGGAGGAGGGAGCAAGCTTGTTTTCTGCTTCCTTGGAGACTAGGACGCAATGGAACAATGGCTTCAAACTACAAGAGAGGAGATTCCATCTGAACATGAGGAAGAACTTCCTGACTGAGAGCCGTTCAGCAGTGGAACTCTCTGCCCCAGAGTGTGGTGGAGGCTCCTTCTTTGGAATCTTTTAAACAGAGTCTGGATGGCCATCTGTCAGGGGTGATTTGAATGCAACATCCCTGCTTCTTGGCAGAATGGGGTTGGACTGGATGGCCCATGAGGTCTCTTCCAACTCTTTGATTCTATGATTCTATGGTGGCTGCCATAGATGGAGGTGAAACGTCAGGAGAGCATGCTTCTCGAACATGGCCAGACAGCCCAGAAAACTCACAGCAACCCAGTGATTCTGGCCCGTAAAGCCTTTCACAAACCAAATCCCACCTCAAAGTTCACAGCCAAAGGGCTGGAATTATGAATTATGTTTCAAACTCGGGTAGAGCGTACCAACTGTTATTCCTCCCATCTTGCGGCCTAAAGGACGGCAACACCTTTCCTCTTTTTAATTCCACAACCGCGTTTCGCGGAAACGTCGTCCGACAAGGCTTTTCATCTGAAACTTTGCACAAATAGACTCTGGGAAATGCGACTGTTTGGTTTTTTGCCAATTTCCTTTTTTTTCCTACTACTTCTTCCTTTCCATTGGGTTGGGAAAGGATAAGGCTCTTGGAAGCGCCCTGGCATCGTCTGCAGCAGTTGCCAAATCTCCGGCAGATTTCTGCAAAAAAGAGTCTCTTGTGGGGAAGGGGGGGGGGTTCGCACCTTCTGTTCGGTCGATCTGTTTGAGGTCCTTTTTTAAAAATCAAACTTATTCTTAAGTTTTTTTTAAAAAACAATTTTTTAACAAACTGTATTGCAAAACTTTTTAGATGCTTCGTGCAGGGTGGAAAAACACCCCCCTAAGTGTTGCCAATATTATTATCCACGCATCCAATTTGGGTTGGCCAGTTTTTCCTCTTTTCCTTTTTGTCTGTCTCTGTCTTCTCTTCCCTTCCCCAGACTCTCCAAATTCAGAAAGTGTTATTTAAAGAAGAAGAAGAAAGAATCTCCTTGGTTATATTTTAAGACTATTTTCTGTACGAGCTGCTAATTTTTATTTTGAGAAGAAAGTTGTAAAAAAACGCGCCTCCTTTTTAAACTTCATACAGGGCATGCAATAGAACGTATCACCATGTACATACAGCGTCAATACACGGGAAAGCAGAACCTTGGGAGCTTTCTTTATATTGGCTGTAAAACTTTGTATTTATTATGTATAAAATGTTGAATAATAAAAAAGTGGCTTTAAATCATTTGCAGGGGGCTCAGTGTTTGTATTAGGTTCAATGGCGATATGGTTCATCAAGCACCTCTGACAAGCTGGGTGCCGTTCAAGGGCTCTAAATATGAATATCAGTCAATAAGTTGCTCCAAAAAGGGACAGTTTATTTGTTTACTGTGTCTACATAGTTATTTTATTTTTATTTATTTGTCGTGTCAGAGCAACCAGTCCATTATATTACATTTCTAACAGAACAAAGCAAACAAATAGAAAAGTACAAAACTTGTGAGTTTGGTAGTTGGTTAAATGTCCTTTGACCAGTATCTGGCCACTTGGAGTGCTTCCGGTGTTGCTGCAAGAAGGTCCTCCATTGTGCATGTGACGGGGCTCAGGGTGCATTGCAGCAGGTGGTCAGTGGTTTGCTCTTCTCCGCACTCGCATGTCGTCGATTCCACCCTGTAGCCCCATTTCTGAAGGTTGGCTCTGCATCTCGTGGTGCCAGAGCGCAGTCTGTTCAGCGCCTTCCAAGTCGCCCAGTCTTCTGTGTGCCCAGGGGGGAGTCTCTCATTTGGTATCAGCCATTGGTTGAGATTATTAATATTATTATTATTATTATTACTTTATTTGTACCCCGCTAGCATCTCCCGAAGGACTCGCGGCTTACAACAGGCCGAAGCCCACACAATACAACAATACAATACCGAGCAAATAAAAAACAATTAAGCAGAAAAACAAATACAATAGCAATACAACAAGACATTATTAAAAACTGAGCCGGCCGGAGTAGGGGTACAGGATTAAAAATGCTGATGTGTCGGAGGGATATGGGATTATAATATAAGTGCGGTGTGCAGTGTGTGGTGGTCTTGGTTCTGACTAAAGTGCTTCTGGGATTTGGAACTGGGGTTTCTAGTCAGAGAAGGCACATAGGGTTCCTAGTCTGGGAAGGCACATTTGAACAGCCAGGTTTTCAAATTCTTTCTGAAGACTGCCAGTGTAGGGGCTTGTCTGAGGTCTTTCGGGAGGGCGTTCCAGAGGCGGGGGGCCACCACGGAGAAGGCCCTGTCCCGTGTCCCCACCAAACGCGCTTGTGACGTGGGCGGGATCATGAGCAGGGCCCCTCCAGATGACCAGAGTGAGCGTGTGGGTTCGTAGACAGCGATGCGGTCACGCAGGTAGGCTGGTCCCAAACCATTCAGGGCTTTGTAGGTAAGCACCTGCACCTTAAATTGGGCTCGGAATACAAACGGCAGCCAGTGGAGCTCCTTAAACAGGAGGGTTGACCTCTCTCTGTAATGGGCCCCAGTTAACATTCTGGCTGCTGCCCGCTGGACCAATTGGAGTTTCCGAGCCGTTTTCAAGGGCAGCCCCACGTAGAGCGCGTTGCAGTAATCCAGTCTAGAGGTGACTAAGGCATGGACCACCCCGGCCAGATCAGCCTTAGCGAGGTACGGTCGCAGCTGGCGCACAAGTCTCAGTTGTGCAAAAGCCCTCCCGGCCACCGCCGACGCCTGAGCCTCAAGCGTGAGCGATGAGTCCAGGAGAACTCCCAAGCTGTGGACCTGTGGCTTCAGGGGGAGTGTAACCCCGTCCAACACAGGTTGCCACCCTATACCCCGATCAGGTTTACGATCGACCAGGAGGACCTCTGTCTTGTTGGGATTGATCTTCAGCTTGTTCGTCCTCATCCAGATAGACACAGCGGCCAGGCACTCGTCTAGCACCCGAGAGGCCTCCTTGGAATTGGGTGGAAAAGAGTAATAGAGTTGTGCGTCATCTGCATAGAGATGGCACCCAACTCCAAAACTCCGGATGACCTCTCCCAGCGGTTTCATGTAGATGTTGAAAAGCATGGGAGATAGAATGGAGCCTTGCGGGACCCCACAGGTCAAAGGCCAGGGATCCGAGCAGGCATCTCCCAGCTTCACCATCTGGGTTCGACCCTCCAGGAAGGACCGGAGCCACGACAAGACCGTGCCCCCGAGACCCATCCCAGAGAGTCGACCCAGAAGGATACCATGATCGATGGTATCGAAAGCCGCTGAGATGTCCAAGAGAACCAGCAGGGTCACACTCCCCCTGTCCAGTCCTCTACGGAGGTCATCCACCAAGGCCACCAAGGCTGTCTCGGTGCCGTGACCAGGCCTGAAACCAGACTGTGACTGATCTAGGTAATTGATGTCATCTAGGAAACCCTGGAGCTGAAGGGCGACCACCCGCTCCAGCACCTTACCCAAAAAAGGGAGGTTGGAGATCGGCCTGTAATTGTTCAGCACCGTAGAGTCAAGGGAAGACTTCTTAAGGAGTGGGTATGAATATGAATATCGGTCAATAAGTTGCTCCAAAAAGGGACAGTTTATTTGTTTACTGTGTCTATCATAGTTATTTTATTTATTTATCTATATTATTTATTACTTACTTACTTAGGCAATCCCTTCTGGCCGAGTAGGATAGTCTTCCAGGATCAGTGTTTTGATGGGTCCGTAGGTGACTGTAGAGCCCTATTCTTGCTCTGCATCTTCTTCCGCAGTGAGGACATTGGTTTCCAGGTGGAAGGCGGTCCCAGTCGGGGTTGGCTTGACGCACCTTCCTCTTGGCATGTTTCTCTCTTTCATCATCATCATCATCATCATCATCATCCAGTTCCGGTCCAGTGTATCTGTCCGAACGTATCTCCCTCTACATCCCACCCCAGAATTTGAGATCATCTGGGGGGGCCCTGCTCTCGAGCCCACCGCTATCACAAGTGAGGTTGGTGGGGACGAGGAACAGGGCCTTCTCAGTGGTGGCCCCTCACCTGTGGAACTCACTCCCGGGGGAAATTAGGGCATCAACATCCCTCCTCTCCTTCAGGAGCAAGGTAAAGATGTGGTTGTGGGACCAGGTCTTTGGGCAATCTGACAACTAGATATGGACAACCAGATGGATAAGACTGACAGGACTGACAATTGTGGAATTGGAATTTGAACTATGAGATTGCGAAACGCTGACCGTCAATGAGGAGAAATGATTTGTCTTGGTTTTATTGCTTTTACTAGTTTTATGGTTGTTTTCGCCTTGCAAGAATTGTTGTTTCTGTTAACTGATGTATTGGTAGAATTGCTGTTTTCTGTTAATGGATGTTATTTTGTCTTATTGTTGTTATATGATGCGGGCATCAAATTGTGCCTTGCTTTTGTAAGCCGCCCTGAGTCCCCGGCGGGGTGAGAAGGGTGGGGTAGAAGCAACCGAAATAAATAAATAAATAAATAAATAAATAAAATTAGTTATTAATCGCCCTCCATCCAAGAATGCTCCAGGCGATTTACAGCTAAATTGTAAAAGATAAAATACATACATACAGAATTTAAAAATCAACAGAGATCGAATGCTCTAGTAAAAAGCCAGGTCTTAAGTGCGAGAGTAAAAGGTCCTAAGTCACGCATGGCTCTCACATAGGGCGGCAAGGAATTCATAAAGGCAGGGGCAGAAAGAGAAAAAGCCCTGTGTCTAGTACTTTCCAAGTGCCCTTCTCTAGGACCCGGTATATGGAGTAAGTCACGTTGGGCTGGTCGTTGCGACCTCTGATGATGGGAGAAGGAGAGGCGGTCCCTAAGGTATGATGGACCCTGGCCATAAAGTGTTTTAAAGGTCAGAACTAGCATCTTATACAGGCCACGGTACTCAGTTGGAAGCCAATGTCAATGTTGCAGCACTGGTGTGATATGGCATTTCATGGGCGTTCTTGTGAGTAGCCTGGCTGCCTCATTCTGAACAATACGAAGCTTTCGGGTCGTAGACATCGGAAGGCCCACATACAGGGTGTTGCAATAGTCCAGCCTAGACGTGACCGTGGCATGGATGACAGTTGCCAGAGCCTCGTCAGATAGGTAGGGTGTCAGTTGCCTCGCTTGTCGTAGATGGAAAAAGGCCTATTTGCTGGCAGCAGTGACCTGAGCTTCCATTGTCAGCTGCAAATCCAGGACGATACCTAAGCTCTTAACAGTGGTCGATAGAGATAGGGCGGCACCATCGAAGGTGGGTAGCGGATGAGTCAGACCTGCCAGGCGGCAATGCCAGATAATCATGCCAGAGAATGGAGAATCTTTCACCCTCCATTCGTGCCTCTTCAAATTCAACAGCACTGCTGGTCACAGCTGACCTCCAGCTGGAGCGCTCACAGTCCAGGGCTTCCCAGCTCTCAGTGTCTATGTCAGAGATTTTAAGGTTGGCTTTGAGCCCATCTTTAAATCTCTTTTCCTGTCCACCAGCATTCCATTTTCCGTTCTTGAGTTCTCTTTCCATTCTTCCATTCTCCCAACTGCTTTGGGAGATAGTGGTCGGGCATCCGGACAGCGTGGCTGGTCCAGCGGAGTTGATGGCGGAGGACCATCGCTTCAATGCTGGTGGTCTTTGCTAGTTCCAGCACACTGACGTTTGTCCGCCAGTCTTCCCAAGAGATTTGTAGGATTTTCCGGAGGCAGCGCTGATGGAATCGTTCCAGGAGTTGAATGTGACGTCTGTAGACAGTCCACGTCTCGCAGGCATATAGCAGGGTTGGGAGGACAATAGCTTTATAAACAAGCACCTTGGTAACCCTATGGATGTCCCAGTCCTCAAAAACTCTCTGCTTCGTTCGGAAAAATGCTGCACACACAGAGCTCAGGCGGTGTATTTCGGTGTCGATGTTGACTTGGGTGGAGAGGTGGCTGCCAAGGTACATTATTTATATTCCACCCTTCTCACCCCACAGGTGACTCAGGGCAGATTACAATGCACATATACATGGCAAACCTTCAGTGCCAATTAGACATACAACATATATAGACAGATACAGAGGCAATTTAACATTCCAGCTTTCTGGCTTTCATGAGGGTATGCTCGATTCCGGCCACAATGGGAGCTGCTGCTTCACCATCCATTTGTGACACCATGTCATTTAATGGAGTGCTTCCTCATTCTTACACAGGCTGCTGGAAGGTTTTATGGCATCATAAATTAGTTAAATTAGCCTCCCCGCATAAAGTGGTACCTACATTTCCTACTTGACAGATGCAACTGTCTTTCGGGCTGCAAAGGTCAACAGCAAGCTAGACTAATAGCCAAAAGCTCTCACCTGGTTGTGAGACTAGCAAGTTTGCTTGGAGCATCTCTGCCTTTTCCTGCTGAAGCAGTAACTATTTATCTACTCACATTTGCAATTTTTCAAACTGATAGGTTGGCAGAAACTAGAGCTGACAAATGGAAGCTCACCCCGTCTTGCAGATTTGAACTGCTGACCTTCAAGTCAGCAGTTCAGCCAACCTTCAGGTCAGCAGCACAAGGTTTTAACACATTGCACCACCACTGGTTGCTTCCTCAAATATCTACATGTGGCTCTCATGTCCTTCTTTTCTCCAAGCTAAGGTTCTCCTCATAGGGCTTAATTTCCAAACCTTGGACCACATGGAATATCCACTGTCACTGGTTATAGATTACCTTCGGGATCAGAAACAGTGACGGAAAGATGGTGAGAAGTGAATTCCAGCCAGTTTCACACAGAAGCCACTGAGCTGACGAGGTTAAAGGGAGCGGGAGAAAGGAGCATGAGGCCAGGGCAGACCTCTGAAGCATTGAAGCATTGATGCCATGTGCTAATGAACACGGGAGGCCATTCCTTCCTTCCAGGGAGCATCCAGAGAGGTCACTATGGTGTGGGGAGGGATGCCAAAAGGCATTGCCCCCAAATTCTATCCAAGTCAACTCCAGGAACATATCCATCAGAGATAGTGGTAATTTATTATATATGGTCCCTGTTTGCCTTATATGCCCTCATGTTGAGTCCAACTTACTGGTGACCCTCTCTTAGGGTGTTCTTGGCATGTTTTATTCAGATGTTTTCAGCTCCTTTTGAAATATTTTTGGCTAAATGAGTAAGATTTGTGCTAAGATCGCCCCACTCCAATTCCATGGCCAAGGGGATTTTAATCCAGGTCTCAAAATTATGGAATCATTACCCCCATTTTGGCGCTCTCTCTATATATAGAGGGGGGGGGGAGAGAGATGTAGTTCACCCACATACAGAACTGTTCACCCAAATGACAATGAATCTGGACAAGTAATGGACCTGACAATGTCTGCCACATTTGGTCCAGTCTCATTGTCGTTTGGGTTCACAGTGCTCTCTGGATGTGGGTGAACCGTAACTCCCAACATCCAAGGTCAATTTCCTCCAAACCCCACCAGCATTCAATGTTGGTCATGTTAGGATGAGTATGCTAAGTTTACGTGAGATCGATTGTCAGTAGGGTTCACAGTGTTCTTTGATTGTGAGTGAACTACAACTCCCACAATCATGGGGCAATCCCTACAAAGCTGGTCGTGTTTGGTGTGTGTGCCAAGTTTGGTCCAGATCTATCCTCAGCTGGGTTTAGAGTGCTCTTGGAATGTAGGTGAACTATAACTCCCAGAATCCAAGGTCAATCCCCCCCAAACCCCATAGGTAGATAGATAGGTACACACACAAAATCCAGGAATCTGTTTCTTTTAATATATGTATATACAATGAGTTAGTCAACACACAATGTGGAAATCAGCCCCCATCTGCCTTTGAGTTGGGAACAAATGCTACCGCAAGTCGAAGGGTTGGAAGGAGATCTCTTCCAAAAATATCTCAAAAGAGGCTTTGCAAAATGCACCGCTCTCCTCTCCCCTTGAGAATCAAACCCAGGGAAACAGAGAGACGACAAAACGTGATTGAAAGCTGCTAACAGAACAAGAATGCGTTTCTGAATTGCAGAAGAAGAAGGAGGAGGAGGAGGGAGGGAGACTATTTAAACCCAGCAGGAAATGAAAAGCATTCCAGAGAGAGGGAGGAGAGCTTTGCACCCAAGCTCACCGTGCAGGCAGTTTCCCTCCTGGGATGATGGACAGGGCAAGAGACCCTGTACCATCTGTAAGGGAAAGAGGGGGTTAAGCCATGCCCAGAAAAAGGCCCTGCAAAGTACTGGTCACAGGGTATGTGGTTGCATGCAGGCAAACCTAAGGTGGATCTACACCATGGCATTAACACAGTTGGACACCACTTGAACTGCCATGGTACCCGGGAATCTGTAGTTTGGCAAGGCAGCGGCACTCTTTGGCAGAGAAGGCTCAAAGGTCTTCTGGAACTAAAACTCCCATAATTCCATTGCACAGATCCGTTGCACTTAAAGTGGTGTCAAACTGCATTAATTCTTCAGTGTAGATGCACTCCAAGCCAACAAGACATGCAAACCTTCTGGTGCTTTCTCTTCCAACAACAAGAGACTGCACTGAACATCTAGCAATTCCAAAGGGATGGATACATAAAACTGAGAAAACTAAGCAGAGAGAGAGAGAGAGAGAGAGAGAGGAAGGAAGGAAGGAAGGAAGGAAAGAAGGAAGGAGAAAGAGGGAGAGAGGGAGAAAAGGGGGAAAGAAGGAAGGATGAAAGGGTGGAAGGAGAAAGAGGGAGGGAGAGAAGGGAGAAAAGACGAAAGGGTGGAAAGGAAGGACGGAAGGAGGAAGAGGGAGAGAGGAAAGGGGGAAGGAAGGACGAAAGGATGGAAGAAGAAAGAGGGAGGGAGAGAAGGGGGAAAAGAAAAGGGTGGAAGGGATGGATGGATGGATGGATGGATGGAGGGATGGAAGGAGGGAGGGAAGGAAGGAAGGAAGGAAGGAAGGAAGGAAGGAAGGAAGGAAGGAAGGAAGGGAGGGAGGGAGGGAGGGAGGGAGGGAGGGAGGGAGGGAGGCAGGCAGGAAGGCAGGCAGGCAAGCAGGCAAGAAAGAAAGACGAGAAGGAAGGAAGGAAGGCAAGCAGGCAAGAAAGAAAGGTGAGAAGAAAGGAAGGAAGGAAGGAAAGAAGGAGAAAGGGAGAGAGGAAGGAAAGGAAAGAGGGAAGGAAGGACAAAAGGAAGGGAATGATGGAAGGAGAAAAAGGGAAGGAAGGTAGGGTGGTAAGGAGGAAGGAAAGAGAGAAGGAAAGACAAAAAGGAGGGAAGGAGGAAAGGACAAAGGGGTGGAATGGAAGGATGGAAGGGGGAAGAGGGAGGGAGAGAAGGAAGGAAAGACAAGAGGGAGGAAGGGAAAAGGGAAGGAAGGAAGGAAGGAAGGAAGGAAGGAAGGAAGGAAGGAAGGAAGGAAGGGAAGGAAGGACAAAAGAGGGGAAGAGAAAGAAGGAGGGAAGGGGGGTAGGGGGGAGGATGGAGAGAAGGAAGGACAAAAGGGTGGAAAGGAAGGAGAAAGAGGGAGGGCAGGAGGAAAGAATGAAAGAAGGAAGGATGGATGGGATAGGATGATGTGAGATAGGAGGGCTTGAGAAAAGAGCCCTAGGGGCCACATCCGGTCCCTGGGCCTGTGTTTGCCCAAACTTGGTCTAGATGCCCTCAAGGTTCCTACAGCAGGGGTAATTCTAGAAGTCACAAACTAATAGGAAGCCCAAAAGGAATACTGGGTGCTATAGGCAATATTCAGAGGAAGGAAGTAGAGGGGGGGAAAGCCCTGAGAACATTCCTAGCCTAAAAATACCCTGCGAGATTCATAATGTCTGGGAAAATAGAAGCAACATTTGAATAACACTATGTAACAAAAAAAAATTAACATTCTGTTCCTGGTTTGAAAGTGTTATTTCCTGTTTAATTGTGCAGGAGTTACTTTGAAAGTAGTTGTTATACTCCAGAAAGATTGTTTTTGTGGTTGGCACAATTGGTTGAGGCTCTATGAGATATCCATTGATAAACTAGAGCAAAAAGTGCCACAGGACGTCCGACAAAAACAAAGTTTTTTTGCAGTTTAATATACTTTTTCCATATGTTTATGATAGAGCCCATTACAAAATGGCATTTATAGCCCAGAAACAGAGTGTAATTTCGTTAAAAATCTGCAACTCCACCTCATTACGTCTGGATGGAGAATGATTGATATCGATGCCATTCTTGGCATTTCGATCAACCCGCCACAAGCTTTTCCGGTGAAAGCGCAGCAAAAGGGAGGACGGCATCCCTGTTGCAACAGGAAGAATTACGACCCAGAGGAAAGGACCTTTGTGGCTCCAGATGGTTGGGCCTGATAGGCCGCGCTGGCCTTTGAGCCGAGAGTGACCTTTCATGGAAACGGCCCAAGAAGGCTGTTCCCAGGAAGGGAGGCCAGGGAAGGACGGGCACCGATTTTCCCGGCGTTTCAGCATCAGCCACATGAGCTAATGAGTTGCTCGTGCAGAGGTGACTTCATTAAAAAGCCCAATAACATGGCCATAGAAGACTTCTGCATCTCTTCCCCAGCCACACCATTGAATGCCACATTATAGAATCATAGAATCAAAGAGTTGGAAGAGACCTCCTGGGCCATCCAGTCCAACCCCATTCTGCCAAGAAGCAGGAATGTTGCATTCAAATCACCCCTGACAGATGGCCATCCAGCCTCTGTTTCAAAGCTTCCAAAGAAGGAGCCTCCACCACACTCCGGGGCAGAGAGTTCCACTGCTGAACGGCTCTCACAGTCAGGAAGTTCTTCCTCATGTTCAGATGGAATCTCCTCTCTTGTAATTTGAAGCCATTGTTCCATTGCGTCCTAGTCTCCAAGGAAGCAGAAAACAAGCTTGCTCCCTCCTCGCTGTGGCTCCTCTCACATATTTATACATGGCTATCATATCTCCTCCCAGCCTTCTCTTCTTCAGGCTAAACATGCCCAGCTCCTTAAGCCGCTCCTCATAGGGCTTGTTTTCCAGACCCTTGATCATTTTAGTCGCCCTCCTCTGGACACATTCCAGCTTGTCAATATCTCTCTTGAATTGTGGTGCCCAGAATTGGACACAATATTCCAGGTGTGGTCTAACCAAGGCAGAATAGAGGGGTAGCATTACTTCCCTAGATCTAGACACTATGCTCCTATTAATGCAGGCCAAAATCAGAACAGTTGCATTGGGTTGTTGTAGGTTTTTCCGGGCTATATGGCCATGTTCTAGAGGCATTCTCTCCTGACGTTTTGCCTGCATCTATGGCAAGCATCCTCAGAGGTTGTGAGGTTACATCAGCATTTTCTCCTGACATTTCATTCACATCTATGTTAGGCATTCTCAGCACCTCTGACAGGTGTATTATTATTATTATTATTATTATTATTATTATTATTATTATCATCATCAACCACATGAGCTAATGAGTTGCTCGTGCAGAGGTGACTTCATTAAAAAGCCCAATAACATGGCCATAGAAGACTTCTGCATCTCTTTTTCAGCCACACCATTGAATGCCACATTATTGTACAAGGGGTTGAATGAAAAGTAATGCCTCCACCTTCGTAACTTCTCAACAGATGGCAGTACTGGTAAGCGGCAGGTACTGGCTTGTTCAGTAGACTCTCCTCTACCGTTCCATTTTGGCAGGAAGCCTTAGCATTGAATGGTTGTGTTGCTACAGTGCGAAGTATGGAACCCTGTGCAGACGGTCGACCAATGCAACTTAAGCAACGTGCAGTCATTGAATTCTTGGCAACAGAAGGTGTCACCCCAAAAGAGATTCATCAGATAATGCAAGCTGTTTATGGTGATTGTGTGTACTGTGTGTTGTTGTGCAAGTAAGTTTAAAGATGTTGAGGTGACACCTCCTGCTATCAAGAATTCAATGACTGCACCGACCGTTCAATGCTAAGGCTTCCCACCAAAATGGAACTGTAGAGGAGAGTCTACTGAAGAAGCCAGTACCTGCTGCATACCAGTACTGCCATCTGTTGAGGAGTTATGAAGGTGGAGGCATTACTTTTCATTCAACCCTTGTAGAGCCCCCCCCCCCCCCCGCCCTGTGCCCAAAACCATGAATTTTGGGTTGTGGGCTCTCCATAGAGATGGAAATGCCTGCAACTTGTCAGTGACGGATGGGGACATCAAACTTAGAAAAATAAATACGGGAGTAATGATTTTACAAGATCTTCACCCCTGGGGACATGCCACATTATCACGGGGTGTCTACACTATCAGAAACAATATCATACGAAAGCTGACTGGCACAACCTAGGGATCATAACCAGACACAGTGAAGACATTTGCCCTTGCGCTATGCTACTCTGCTGCTGAGTACGCATGCCCAGTGTGGAACACATCTCACCACACTAAAACAGTGGATGTGGCTCTTAATGAGACATGCCGCATTATTACGGGGTGTCTGCACCCCACACCACTGGAGAAATTACACTGCTTAGCTGGTATTGCACCACCTGACATCCGCTGGGATTTAGCAGCCAATAGTGAAAGGACCAAGGCAGAGACATCTCCAGCTCATCCTTTGTTTGGGTATCAGCCAGCACGTCAATGACTCAAATCAAGAAATAGTTTTCTAAGATCTACAAAGACACTCGCTGGAACACCTCAGCAAGCGAGAGTCCAAAAGTGGCAGGCTCAAACCCAGAATGTCAACCAATGGCTGATACCAAATGAAAGACTCCCCCCTGGGCACACAGACTTGGAAGGTGCTGAACAGACTGCGCTCTGGCACCACGAGATGCAGAGCCAACCTTCAGTAATGGGGGCACAAAGTGGAATCCACGACATGCGAGTGTGGAGGAGAGCAAACCACTGACCACCTGCTGCAATGCACCCTGAGCCCCGCCACATGCACAATGGAGGACCTTCTTGCGGCAACACCAGAGGCACTCCAAGTGGCCAGATACTGGTCAAAGGACATTTAATAGAATACCAAGCTTGCAAATTCTGTATTTTGTCTGTTTGTTTTTGTTCAAATTGTAATACAAATGTCTGGTTGCTGATGACACGATAAATAAAACGAAATCCCTGGGGGAACTCTGCAAACTACAACTCCCATAGCACCGAGCCATAGCAGTGAATGTGGTGCCAAACTGCATCAGTCGTACAGTGTAGATGTACTTGACTTTCATGCAGGGCTCTCCAGTTGGTTGAATGGTTTGGGAAAACCTCCATCCCAGGGAAGTGTTGTGATCCATCTTATAAGGCACACATGCCCCCGTGCGGCCACTTCTGAGAATTCAACATCCCTTTGAAAAGCATCTTTGAAAAACCCCGTTGGTTTCAAACTATGGATTCTACAGGTATGCACACTGTAGTATGGATCCAACCAGTCCATACTTCAGGAAAGAAAGCCCTACTGCTCACTGGAGGGAAGGATAGTAGAGGCCAAGAAGAAGTCCTTTGAATGCCACATCATGAGGAGACAGCAAAGCCAAGAGAAGACAATGATGCTGGGGAAAGTGGAAGGCAAAAGGAAGAGGGGCCGACCAAGGGCAAGATGGATGGATGGCATCCTTGAAGTGACTGGACTGACCTTGAAGGAGCTGGGGGTGGTGACGGACGACAGGGAGCTCTGGCGTAGGCTGGTCCATGAGATCACGAAGAGTCGGAATCAAATGAATGAATAAATAACAACAACATACTCTACTTCTGAAGACAATGATCCTGGGGGAAATGGGTTACATTAATTAGCATTTATAGTAATTAATTACTATTAATTAACAGTAATTAACTAACATTAATGGTAATTACTAATTAATATTAATATTGATTAATTGATATCAATTTACTAATGTTGTTTAATTAACATGAATTAACATTAATATTAATTATTAATTACTATTAATGTAAGTTAATTACTGTTAATTAATAGTAATTAATTACTCTAAATGTTAATTAATGTAAATTAATTAACTAATGTTAGTAAATTGATATCAATTAATTAACATTAATATTAATTATTAATTACTATAAATGTTAATTAATGTTAATTAAACAATGTTAGTAAACTGATATCAATTAATTAACATTAATATTAAATATTAATTACTATTAATGTTAGTTAATTACTGTTAATAGTAATTACTATTAACATTAATTAATATTTATTAATTAATATTTACTATTAATGTTAGTTAATTACTGTTAATTAATGTAAATTAATTACTCTAAATGTTAATTAATGTAAATTAATTAATTAATGTTAGTTAATTGATATTAATTAATTAACATTAATATTAATTATTAATTACTATAAATGTTAATTAATGTTAAACAATGTTAGTAAATTGATATCGATTAATTAACATTAACATTAATTATTAATTACTATTAATGTTAGTTAATTACTGTTAATAGTAATTACTATTAACGTTAATTAATATTAATTATTAATTACTATTAATATTCATGATTAATTACTATTAATGTTAGTTAATTAATACTAATTAATTACTGTTAATTTATATCAATTAATTAACGTTAGTTAATTGATCTCAATTAGTTAACATTTATATTAATTAATGGTAATTAATTGGTTGAGGCCATGGCAGTTAAAGAGGTGCCAAACTGCATTAATATGAAATTAACAATTAATAGAAATACTAATCCATAATTAAATAATAGTAATTAATGTTATCGCCAAGCTATTAACATTACGTTTGTATTCAATGGAACACAACAACATTCAGTTTTGTATTACTTACCGATCAAACTTGGACTTCAATTCCTAGGGATTCTTAGGCTTCGTGACCTTCTGGGAGTTGTAGTCCAATAAGCCACACTTTGGGATACACAGCAATACTGTTTCAAGGGCGACAAGACTACGTTTCCCGGCATGCACTTCTTCTCTAGCGGCCTTTCTCGCAGATCACCGCGAAGACGAGACGACTATATTTGAACTACACTTCCCGGCATGCCTAGAGGTGAGTCTTCGCTTCCACGTGATGTCTAATGAGCCAATCGGGAGCGGCGGAACGGCCCTATACTCCTCTGCGGTAGCGGAAGCGACCTCCTTTTCGCCTGAGCGCCGCGGCTCAAGATGGCGGTCCAAATCTCCAAGAAGCGAAAGGTGGGCCGGTTTGAGGCGAAAGAGGGGCTCGCGGGGGCTCCGGGGAAGGCGGAATACGGGAAATGGCGGCGGGAAAAGGAACCGCAAGGCGGGAGGAACGATTCGGGCGGCTCGGTGGTTCTTTCCGGGCGAGGATGGCGGAGGATGGGCGCGGATTGAGGCCTAGCCCCGTCTCTCCAAGCCTGGCTCTGCCTTACTGGACCAACATGGCGGAGAAGGAAAGGAAGCCTATGCCTTTGTAAGGAGAGAGAGAAGGGCCAAAAGGGTTCTGTTTGGGAAAAAGGTCTGTTTACAAACCGCACAGAAGACAAGCCTTTGTAAGGAGAGAGAGAAGGGCCAAAAAGGTCCTGTTTGAGAAAAGGCTTGTTTACAAGCAGCACAGAAGATAGGCTTCTTGTTGCATTATTATTGCAAGGCCGCAACTGTGCAAAGTAACAGCTTGGAGGGAAGGGTTTGCATTCAATCCAGCCCCATTCTGCCAGGCAGGAAGATACCACCCAATCCCTCCCGACAGATGGCCATACGGATTCTGCTTAGAGACTTCCAGGGCACAATTGCAAAGTAACAGCTTGGAGAGAAGGGTTTGCATTAAATCAAGAGAGGCCCCAAAGGACATCCATTCTGCCAGGCAGGAAGATACCACCCAATCCCTCCCGACAGATAGCCATACGGATTCTGCTTAGAGACTTCCAGGGCACAACTGCAAAGTAACAGCTTGGAGAGAAGGGTTTGCATTCAATCAAAGGAGGCCCCAAAGGACATCCAATCCAACCCCATTCTGCCAGGCAGCATTCAATCCCTCCTGACAGCATTCAATCCCTCCTGACAGATGGCCATTCAATCCCTCCTGACATATGGCATAGATAGCATTCAATCCCTCCTGACAGATGGCCATACAGAATCTGCTTAGAGACTTCCAGGGCACAAGATACCACCCAATCCCTCCCGACAGATGGTCATACAGATTCTGCTTAGAGACTTCCAGGGCAGTGTTTCCTTTGCAGGGCGCAATTGCAAAGTAACAGCTCTGAGGGAAGGGTTTGCATTCAATCAAGAGAAGCCCCAAAAGACATCCAATCCAACCCCATTCTGCCATGCAGGAAGATACCACCCAATCCCTCCCGACAGATGGCCATACGGATTCTGCTTAGAGACTTCCAGGGCACAATTGCAAAGTAACAGCTTGGAGAGAAGGTTTGCATCCAATCATGAGAGGGCCCAAAGGACATCCAATCCAACCCCATTCTGCCAAGCAGGAAGATAGCATTCAATCCCTCCCGACAGATAGCCGTACGGATTCTTTTTAGAAACCTCCAGGGCAGTTATTCCCAACTTTCCTAATACAGCGACCCCTTCATATAGTTCCTCATGTTGTGGTGGCCCCCCAACCATAACATCATTTTCATTGCTGCGTCATAACGAATTTTGCTACTGTTATGAATCGTAATGTAAATATATTTTTTCGTTCACTAGACCAGGTTTGGCACAAATAGGTCCAAATTTGAATACTGGTGGGGTTGGGGGTGGGTTGATTTTGTCATTTGGGAGTTGTAGTAGCTGGGATTTATAGTTCACCTGCAGTCAAAGAGCATTCTGAACTCCACCAACGAATGGAATTGGCACACAAAACTCCCATGACTAACAAAGTATTGGAAGGCTTTGCTGGGCATTTACCTTGGGTTTTGGGGTTGTAGTTCACCTACATGCAGAGAGCACTACAACTCTGGACTAAACTTGGCATGAATACTCAATATGCCCAAATGGGAAGACTGGTGGAGCTTGTGGAAAATAGACATTGGCATTTGGGAGTTCTAGTTGCTGGGATTTATAGTCCAACTACAATCAAGGAGTGTTCTGAACCCCACCAACGATAGAATTGGGCCAAACTTCCTACACAGAACCCCCATAGCCAAGAGAAAATACTGTAGTTTCTGATGGTCTTTGGCAATCCCTCTAACCCCCCCTCGCAACCCCCCAGGGGCCTGACCCCCAAGTTGAGAATCTATATTATTGAATCAGATAACCTAAGGGTCCTTCCAAACAGGCCCTATATCCTAGTACCTGATCCCAGGTTTTCTGCTTTAAACTGGATTATATGAGTCCACACCGCGAGATAATCTGGGATAAATAAAAATCCGGGATCAGATCTTGGGATATAGGGCCTGTCTGGAAGGGGGCCCTGAGTTTCATTGCTTGTGAGGCATTAGCAATCAAGTCCTAATTGATTGATCTGTTGGTAGTGTTACATCTAGTCCAGTGGTTTCCAACCGTTGGTCCTCCAGGTGTTTTGGACTTCAACTCCCAGAAATCTATATCCTTTTATGTGGCCCTTCAAATGCTGGACTATAACTCCTGTATTCCTCCTCATTAGACATCCTGACTAGAACTGATGGGAGTTGTGATACAGGTACATCCGGAAGGCTGCTGTTTGTTTTGTTTAGTCAGGAGAGAGGGATTTGGAATCGGATACAGGGCTTTTGGATACGATGTTGGGCTTTGAAATGTCCTTTTCCCTTTCCCCAAACTCAGAGCACAATGGCTGTCAGGTTGCAACTCCCATTATACCTCAGAATGCATGGCAGATAATCAAAAGTGATGGGAGTGTATTATTATTATTTTATTTACAGCTTTTATATTCCGCCCTTCTCCTCACCCCGCAGGGGACTCAGGGTGGATTACAGTGTACATATATATGGTAAACATTCAATGCCAATTTTTGACATACAAACATATACAGACATAGACAGAAGCTATTTAACTTTTTCTGGCCGCCCGGGGAGCTGTCGCTTTCATCGTCCATCTGTGACACTGCTGAAGCACTTCCGCATTCCCCGCTGGAATGCTTTTGCTGGAGTCTTCTTTATGCCCTCATAAATCAGTTGATTTAGCCTCCTCACACTTTTAAGGAGGCACCTTATTTTCCTACTTAGAGATGCCACTGTCTTTCGGGTTGGAAAGGTCGACAACAGGCTACACACAATTGGTTGGAAACCCACTCCAACCCGGGCTGGCTTCGAACTCATGACCTTTTGGTCAGAGTGATCTTACCGCAGCTGACACTCAGCCAGCTGCGCCACAATCCCGGTTGTCATACAACAATATCTGGGGACTCAAAATGGGTAAAAACTAAAGTGCACAACGGCTATTGAAATAATTATATGTCTGTATTCATGGATTCTCCATTCATAGATTCAACAGCCCATTGACAGCACCCATGAGGGAAAGACTAACAAGCAGAATAGGAGCATAGTGTCTAGATCTAAGGAAGTAATGCTACCCCTCTATTCCGCCTTCGTTAGACCACTTTACCTGGAATATTGTGTCCAATTCTGGGCACCACAATTCAAGAGAGATATTGACAAGCTGGAATGTGTCCAGAGGAGGGCGACTAAAATGATCAAAGGTCTGGAGAACAAGCCCTATGAGGAGCGGCTTAGGGAACTGGGCATGTTTAGCCTGAAGAAGAGAAGGCTGAGAGGAGATATGATAGCCATGTATAAATATGTGAGAGGAAGCCACAGGGAGGAGGGAGCAAGCTTGTTTTCTGCTTCCTTGGAGACTAGGACGCGGAGCAATGGCTTCAAACTACAAGAGAGGAGATTCCATCTGAACATGAGGAAGAACTTCCTGACTGTTAGAGCCGTTCAGTGGAAAACTCTGCCCCGGAGTGTGGTGGAGGCTCCTTCTTTGGAAGCTTTTAAACAGAGGCTGGATGGCCATCTGTCAGGGGTGATTTGAATGCAAATTTCCTGCTTCTTGGCAGAATGGAGTTGGACTGGATGGCCCATGAGGTCTCTTCCAACTCTTTGATTCTATGATTCTATGAAGGTTGTTTCTGGGGTCTAATCCTGTGGTTCGATCTTTTTCAGTTTGTGGCCGATGGTATCTTCAAAGCAGAACTGAATGAATTTCTGACTCGTGAGCTGGCTGAAGATGGCTACTCCGGGGTGGAAGTCCGAGTTACCCCAACCAGGACAGAAATCATCATCCTCGCCACCAGGTGACTTGCCTCATCAGGGTTTCTGTCAGTCTGCAAGAGTTATTCCCCTTGTGTTTGGTGAGGAGAGCGAGCAGAGCTTATTTTGTAAGCCCGATAGATAATCAGGATTTCCCTCAAGATACTAGAGCAGGCATGGGCAGCCTTTGGCCTTCCAGATGTTTTGGACTTCAGCTCTCATAATTCCTAACAGCGGGCTTCCGGAGAGGCCCTGTTCTCGGTCCCACCACCTTCGTAGTCGCGCTTGGTGGGGATGAGAGACAGGGCCTTCTCTGTGGTGGCCCCCCAGCTATGGAATTCTCTCCCCAATGAGGTTAGGTCCTTACTTTCAGGAAGCAACTGAAATCCTGGCTTTGGAATCGGGCATTTGCAGATTGATGGATTGAACCAGTAAAAACTAAGAGTTGTTGAACCACAATGTTTTGATTAATCTGGATGATGTTTTTAACTCACCGAACTGTCTTTTATATGTATTTTATAATCCATTTATTATGTATGTTGTTTTTAAAATGTTATTTATTTAGTAGCATTGAATTTTTGCTGTTGTTAGCTGTTCTGAGTCCCTCCACGGAGGTAGAGAACGGGATGTAAAAGTTCTAAATAAATAAACATGCTAAATAAATACATTGTTCTCCAAGTATCATTCTGTTGTTGTTTGTTTCAGGACTCAGAATGTTCTGGGAGAAAAAGGGCGCCGTATCCGTGAGCTGACAGCTGTTGTGCAGAAGCGGTTTGGCTTTCCCGAAGGAAGCGTTGAGGTAAGGGGCTACTGTGGCTTCTGCTCTTTTTGGTTCTGGCCATCTTGTTTATGTCCCCTTCAGTGATGATTCGATGACGAGTCAGAAAAGGATGCTCTCCTGCCCAGAGCAAACAGCTCCGTGCCACGTTCTGTGGTGCTGAGCCTGGCTGCTCTGGGAGAGGTGTCCTGTTCATTGGATGATCTAGAGGCATTTGTCTGAGAAGGGTGGATCTTGGGCTTGCGCCCTATAAAATAAATTGTGTCTGAATTTAAGCTTGATGTAGTCCAAGGTTGTCCTGGACTACATCATTGGAAGAAGAAGAATGGTCTTGAGCCACGCACTGCAGTAAAACTGAAGCTATGATTTTGTTTTGGGCCACACTCATTGCTGTCTTGGGCCACAAATAGCGAGAGGATATGGTATGCAGCGGCTCTATGCCTAGTACAGAATACACACTCTGATTTTTTTTCACGATTCATTTTATGCAACATTGCAACATATTTTAAATTATAATTCAATTTAATATAACAGCAGAGAGGAAACAACCAGGCACATCTTAACACCTCTCAACAAAAGATTCCTCCAGGCTCAGCCAGGCCTTCAAATGCTAGTGAAGGTGGTCAGCTGAAACATTCACACCTAGCTCCAGCAGAGAAGAGCTCTTTGTCCCACCCTGGTCATTCCACAGATATATAAACCCATTTTCCTAATTCCAACAGACCTCACTACCTCTGAGGATGCTTGCCATAGATGCAGGCGAAACGTCAGGAGAAAATGCCTCTAGTACATGGCCATATAACCCGAAAAAACCCACAAGAACCTAGTGATTCCAGCCATGAAAGCCTTCGACAATACATTAATATAACAATGTTTTGTTTCTTCTGTCCAAACCTTTGCAATTATAATGCAAATCACAGATAATACTCCAAATTTTGTAGACATAGCATACTCTGATTATTCTGTGCTGTTGTTATATACAAAACTTGTGCTTGTGAACCACACAATTGAGTTACAAATTAAAAAAAAAACTTTAAAGTAACAATATATAGTACTGAGGCCATATCTAATTTGTATGTGAGGTGTGTATTATTATTATTATTATTATTATTATTATTATTATTATTATTATTATTTTACATTTATACCCTTCCTTTCTCACTCCAATGGGGTCTCAGGGCAGCTTACAAACCATGGCTACATTACATATAATAATAATAATAATAATTTATTTATATAAATAAATCTCCCCGAGGGGACTCAGAGCGGTTCCCAAGTAACATCACAAAACATAGAGTAAAAACAACATAACCATAAGATTAACAAACAAAATATAAGCATAAAAATTGTTGCCATAACACACATATATTAAAAGTAATCCTGCCTTTTCAAGGCAATTAAACATTTAAAAGGCCGGGCCAAGATTTGTGCAAGCCCAAAAATTCTAGGGGGCCTGGGAATTAAGTGCAATTCTATGGCAGGCAACAATAATATTAGGTACGGGTCTGTGGCTCTTCATTCCGGGGCCGATTAGAGGAAAGAATCTGGGTAACTGGTAGGAAGAATAATGCCGTATTAGACAATGTGTGGAGCTGAGTTAGAACCGGTCATTTTCAAATGCTTGTTGAAACCACCAGATCTTCAAGTTCTTACGAAAGGAGGGGAGGGATGGGGCCTGTCTTATTTCCCTTGGAAGGGCGTTCCAGAGATGGGGGGCCACCACTGAGAAGGCCCTCTCTCTCGTCCCCAGCAACCGTACTTGAGACAGTAGTGGGACCGAGAGGAGGGCCTCCCCAGAAGATCTTAGAGCTCGTGCCGGTTCATAGAAGGAGATGTGATTGCGGAGGTAGACAGGGCCCGAACCGTTTAGGGTTTTATAGGTCATGACCTGCACCTTGAATTTGGCTCGGCAACTTAGCCAGTGAAGCCAGTGAGGACGTGACATATCAATTTCAACTTACAGTAATAAACATGATATGTCAATTGAACAATTCAAGTATAAATACAACAAAACAGCTTAAAATGTATGTATTAGTAATAACTAATTGGCTGTACTAAATGGCAACACAAGACATACTACCTTGTGAATCTGCAGGCTCCATGCAATAATAGAACATACAATATATTGATTTGATTAGTGATGAAATGCAGGAATGTAATGACAACATTAACTAGATGTTGTTTCAATTGTGTACGTTATTATTATGAAATCAGTCAGTACATTTTTGATGACTCCACGCTAAATTGTATCCAACCACAACCCTGATATCTGGTGGTTTCTTATGAGCTGTTGCGTCGGTATTTTCCTGTGATGCCTCCATTTTTACCGCATCCTCTCCTCTTCCATTAAAGCTTCTGAGACTTTGCCCCCTTGTGCTAGGCATGTCTAGAAGGATGCTTTCCTTCCAAATAGGCCAAGCAGAAGGGGTCACCTGGTTGGGCTTGCCACCAACACTGAAGTGTTGTCATGGCTGCATCTCCAGGTTGAGCTGCTGTTTTGGGACCTTTGGTTAAGGAAGCACCTTCCTGATATTGCACGAGGCACAGCCCCAGCGGGCTCCTCGTTGAGACATGGTGTGTCCATGCCTTTATGGGATGCCTTGATGCAGCCTGTGGCGTAGAGGTCAACCCCTCAAGCCTTGGGAAGGTCCGGTGGATCCCCGTGTCAGTCACAAATCCTGTCTCATGTAAGTATTTTCATGGCTTTGTTGATCCCCAAACAAAGGGAAAACCAGCGCAACAGAGACAGAGCAAGCTTGACTGTTTTTGTGTATAGCATTCATAAAAACTGACATTTGAGTTAACAATCAAATATGTGAAATGACATCTCACAAGAAGGTGTGTTCCTGGGCTTTACTTTAATAGAAACTTTGGGGCTAGAGGCAGAAATGGAAAAATAGAGGTACATTTACTCTTCTGTTTTGTATTTTTATTATTATTTATTATTTATAGTATTTATATTCCGCCCTTCTCACCCCGCGTGGGACTCAGGGTGGATTACAGTGTACATATACGTGGCAAACATTCAATGCCGTAGAGATACAACGTATATAGACAGACACACAGAAGCTATTTAATATTCCAGCTTTTTCATGAGGGTATTTTGGCCACCAGGGGAGTTGTTGCTTCACAGTCCATTTGTGACACTGATGAAGTACTTCCTCATTCTTTGCATGATTGCTGGAAATTTTTATGGCGTCGTAAATTAGCCTCCCCGCATAAGTGGTACCTAAATTTCCTACTTGACAGATGCAACTGTTTTTCGGACTGCAAAGGTCGAGAGCAAGCTACACAAATTGGTCAGAAGCTCACTCCGACCCAGACTGGCTTCGAACTCATAACTTTTTGGTCAGTAGTGATCTTAATGCAGCTGACTCTCAGCCAGTTGTGCCACATCCCAGTTGACCAAAAGATTGCAGATTCGAATCCGGGGAGTGGCGTGAGCTCCCGCTGTCAGCCCCAGCTTCTGCCAACCTAGCAGTTCAAAACATGCAAATGTGAGTAGATCAATAGGTGCCGCCTCATTGGGAAGGTAACAGCACCCCATGCAGTCATGTGGGCCACATGACCTTGGAGGAGTCTATGGATAACGCTGGCTCTTCGTCTTTGAAATGGAGATGAGCACCACTTCCCAGAGTTGGACTCGGCTAGACTTAATGTCAAGGGGAAACCTTTACCTCTACTAAATAAGATGGGAATTGTGTATTTAAAAATGCCCCCCATTATATTTAATATACTCCTTTCCATCAATGCTCCTACTTGACTGCAAAGGTCGACAGCAAGTTACACAAATGGTTGGAAGCTCACTCCGACCCAGGCTAGCTTCGAACTCATGACCTTTTGGTCAGTAGTGATCTTAATATAGCTGACTCCCAGCCAGTTGCACCACAGTCCCAGTGCACTTGTTGACCAAAAGGTTGCAGGTTCGAATCCGGGGAGTGGCGTGAGCTCCCGCTGTCAGCCCCAGCTTCTGTCAGCCTAGCAGTTCAAAAACATGCAAATGTGAGTAGATCAATTGGTACCGTCTCATTGGGAAGGTAACAGAACCCCATGCAGTCATGTGGGCCATATGACCTTGGAGGAGTCTATGGATAACGCTGGCTCTTCGTCTTTGAAATGGAGATGAGCACCACTTCCCAGAATTGGACTCGGCTAGACTTAATGTCAAGGGGAAACCTTTACCTCTACTAAATAAGATGGGAATTGTGTATTTAAAAATGCCCCCCATTATATTTAATATACTCCTTTCCATCAATGCTCCTACTTGACTGCAAAGGTCGACAGCAAGCTACACAAATGGTTGGAAGCTCACTCTGGCCCAGGCTGGCTTCAAACTCATGACCTTTTGGTCAGTAGTGATCTTAATGCAGCTGACCCCCAGCCAGCTGCGCCACAGTCCCAGTGCACTTGTTGACCAAAAGGTTGCAGGTTCGAATCCGAGGAGTGAGCTCCTGCTGTCAGCCCCAGCTTCTGCCAACCTAGCAGTTCAAAAACATGCAAATGTGAGTAGATCAATAAGTACCATGTCATTGGGAAGGTAACAGCACCCCATGCAGTCATGCGGGCCACATGACCTTGGAGGAGTCTATGGATAACGCTGGCTCTTCGTCCCGGTGCTTCACACATGCTCAGCAAGTAATTAGGGAGGCAGCAATTTGCTTGCCTGGATGTTGGAATGCAGTAGTGTCTTTCTCCAGCTCCCTTTCACCATCTTCGTGGTGCTTATTTTGCAAAATACCTTACTAGAGAGGTTAAAAGGAGTTTCTTGGTCAGAGGCTTGATACCTGAGTCATGCCTGTATTCTGCTTTCTCTCCCAGCTCTATGCAGAGAAGGTGGCCACAAGGGGACTGTGTGCGATTGCCCAAGCTGAGTCCTTGCGTTACAAGCTTTTGGGAGGGCTCGCAGTACGTAGGTAAGTACCCACACTCTTTATTGAAAATATTTCAAGTGGTAAACTTAGTGTAAATTTGCTGCCACATTCCCTTTTTTTTCTCCTTTTATGTTTTTGTAACTGAAATACTGAATTTCCTTCCAATATTGTCTTGCTTTGATCAGTTGTATCTTTGCATTGAGAAATCTTTACATAGGAGAGATGTCATTCATCTGCACTTCATAAGCTTGAAAGTACAGCTAGTTCCCAATAATACAATGGAGGACCTATGATTCCTAGTGAGAACACATCTCTGGACATTTCTAGGTCCTCTAGAATGATTCTATGGCCAGCATTCAGTAGATGCCCTTGTTTTTATTCATTGTTTTTCCATTTTTACAAGGGTTTACAAAAGTCAGGGACTACAATTTGCAGTGGAAACATTACTAATGCTTGATGCTCAGGTGTTGGCGGTGGCTGAGAAGGCCTTTGCACAATTAAAGCTTGTGCACCAGCTGCGACAATACCTCATGAAGTCTGATTTGGCCATGGTGGTCCACACCTTAGTTACCTCTAGACTGGACTATTGCAATGCACTCTACGTGGGGCTACCCTTGAAGACGGCCCGGAAACTTCAACTGGTCCAATGATCGGCAGCCAGATTACTAACGAGTGAATTACAGGGAGTGGTCTACCCCTCTGTTGAAGGAGCTCCATTGGATGCCATTCATTTTCCAGTCCCAATTCAAGGTGCAGCTTATTGCCTACAAAGCCCTGAATGGCTTGGGACCTGCCTACCTTCGTGACCACATTTCCTTCTATGAACCTGCATGGTCCCTTCGATCTTCTGGGGAGGCCCTCCTCTAGCTCCCACCTCCATAGCAAGCACTACTTGTGGGAACGAAGGAGAAGGCCTTCTCTGTGGTGGCCCCTTGACTTTGGAACTTGCTACCCGGAGAGATTAGGCAAGCGCCCACCCTGGCAGCTTTCAGGAGGAGCCTAAAAACTTGGCTGTTCCGGTATGTCTTCGAGGAATGAACAACAAATTCCCGTATCTTGACCTACTCAGTACAAAACGCCCTGCGATGCACTTTATCTCACCATCCAGTGAAATTAAACCCCATTGTTTGTCCCATCTGAACCCCCACTAGATACATTATCTTATTCACCCATCTCATCCTATTCTTTTATTCACCCCTGCCCACTCCGCTCAATTTTTCTGTTATTTATGTTACATTGTGTGTTTATTTTGTATTATTTTATTTTGATACATTTTGTTGTATTTTATTTGATGTATTACTGTATGATTATATGTTTGTATTCTTTTTGTCTTGTTGTATTTGTTGGGCTTGGCCTTATGTTAGCCGCCCCGAGTCCCCTCGTGGAGATGGTGGTGGGGTGTAAATAAAGTTTTTTATTATTATTATTATTACTATTGCTATTTTACTGACAAAAAAGCACAGTATGTCACAGCAAATGAGATCTATATGCTGGATTTCATATTATTATTATTATTATTATTATTATTATTATTTGCTTGGAGCATTACTTATTTGCTTTGTGCTCAGTTGTAACTTTGGTTCTCACCACACTTTTGGGCTATATGGCCATGGTCTAGAGCAGGGGTTCTCAACCTTCCTCATGCTGCGACCCCTTAATACAATAACTCATGTTGTGGTGACCCCCAACCATAAAATTATTTTCCTTCCTACTTCATAATTGCCATTTTGCTACTGTTATCAAGCGTAATGTAAATATCTGATATGCAGGATGTATTTTCATTCACTGGACCAAATTTGGCACAAATACCCGATACGCTCAAATTTGAATACTAGTGGGGTTGGGGCGTGGTGGCTTGATTTTGTCATTTGGGAGTTGTGGTTGCTGGGATTTGTAATTCACCTGCAATCAAAGTGCATTCTAAACTCTATCAACAATGGAATTGAACCAAACTTGGCACACAGAACAGCCATGGCCAACAGAAAATACTGGAAGGGCTTGGTGGGCATTGACCTTGAGTTTTGGAATTGTAGTTCGCCTACATCCAGAGAGTACTGTGGACTCAAACGATGATGGATCTGGACCAAATACGCAATATGCCCAAATGTGAACACCAGTGGAGTTTGGGGAAAATAGTCCTTGACATTTTGAGAGTTGTAGTTGCTGGGATTTATAGTTCACCTACAATCAAAGAGCTGAATTGGGCCAAACTTCCCACATAGATCCTCCATGACCAACAGAAAATACTGTGTTTTCTGGTGGTCTTTAGTGACCCCTCTGACACAGCTTCGTGACCCCTCCAGGGGTCCCAACCCCCAGGTTGAGAACCACTGGTCTAGAGGCATTCTCTCCTGACATTTCGTCTGCATCTATGGCAAGCATCCTCAGAGGTAGTGAGGTCTGTTGGAACTAGGAAAAAGGGTTTATAGACCTCACTACCTCTGAGGATGCTTGCCATAGATGCAGACGAAACGTCAGGAGAGAATGCCTCTAGAACATGGCCATATAGCCCGAAAAAACCCTACAACAACCCAGTGATTCTGGCCATGAAAGCCTTCGACAATACATTAATTATCTGCTTTGTGCTCCTGTGTAACTTTGTTTCTCGCCACACTTGTTTGTGGCCTCGTGCAACAAATCCCTTCAGTGATGATACGATGACGAGTCAGAAATGGCCACCCTCCTGCCCAGAGTCAACAACATTGTGCCACGTTCTGTGGCTCTTGTGTTTGTTGCTCTGGTCAATGGTGTCCTCTTCCTTGGATGATCCTGAGGCATTTGTCTGAGAAGGGATGCTGTGCCAAAATCATTAGAGCTGAGCATTTTGTTGTCCTTCCTCTTTTATTTGTAATCAAGTGAAACAAGAAGATTTACACAGGGTTGTTGTAGGTTTTTTCGGGCTGTATGGCCATGTTCTAGAGGCATTCTCTCCTGAGGTTTCGCCTGCATCTATGGCAAGCATCCTTAGAGGTTGTGAGGTCCTCACAACCTTTGAGGATGCTTGCCATAGATGCAGGCGAAACGTCAGGAGAGAATGCCTCTAGAACATGGCCATACAACCCATAAAAACCTACAACAATCCAGTGATTAAGGCCATGAAAGCCTTCGACAATACAAGATTTACACGTCTCTCTTGTTTCCCCCTTGCTAGGGCCTGTTATGGTGTCCTTCGCTTCATCATGGAGAGCGGAGCCAAGGGCTGTGAAGTGGTGGTTTCCGGCAAGCTCCGAGGCCAGCGAGCCAAGTCCATGAAGTTTGTAGACGGCCTGATGATCCACAGTGGAGACCCCGTCAACTACTACGTTGACACTGCGGTGCGCCACGTCCTCCTTAGGCAGGGTAAGCAGTGGAGGGATATTTGGTATCTTTCGTAGAGCAATGTCGTGTAGGAGCTTATGGTAAAAATTGTTGAAGATTGCAACCTTCTCAAGCCTCCTCTATTTAATGTTTTGCTTATAATGTGTTTTTTATTTCCTAAAGTGTATGTCTTCTTTGGTTTGCAGGTTTCCTTAGCTCTGTGTACATGAGGCAGTGGGAGGGGCTGCAGACCATGTGACTGTTTAGAATGCCATTTAAAAGCATGATAGTTGAGCCTTGAGTCAGTTTGCATACAGAAGTCAGTGTAGGACGTTAGAAAACTGTTGAGGCTTGAGTCCCTTGGAAATAGACTGTTATGAAAGAAAGCTGTACAGAACAATATAGAATCCTAGACTTGGAAGAGACCTCACGGGCCATCCAGTCCAACCCCATTCTGCCAAGAAGCAGGAATATTGCATTCAAATGACCCCTGACAGATGGCCATCCAGCCTCTCTTTAAAAGCCTCCAAAAAAGGAGCCTCCACCACACTCCAGGGCAGAGAGTTCCCCTGCTGAACGGCTCTCACTGGAAGTTCAATATAGTTTTGAAGAGACTGTAAGTTAAAGATACCAACTGAAACGTTACAAAGTTTAATGGAATATAATGTAATATTAGTAATCATAATGCAATATAATGGTATAGTGCAATATAGTAATATTTAATACTGATATTGTACTATGCTAATATGGTATAATGTAATGTAATATATTGTATATACATATATTTATAATATTATATTTTAATGCAATATATTACTAATATATTATAATTATATATTTATATTACATGTAATATTACTAATAATATTGCAATATAATGGTATAGTACAATATAGTGATGTATCATACTGATATTGTACTATGCTAATAATATAATATATTGTGTCTGTCAAAGTAGGGGAAGAGTCCATAGAGTTCTTGTTTCTAAATAGTTTGAAATTTTACTTTAAAATCAGGCATGGGCAAACTTTGATGCGCAGAAGCAGATTTTAGCCAAGTCTCATGCAAAAGACACACAGGCAAGAGGAAAAAGAAACAGAAAAACTTTATTCTTATCAGCAGAAGTATAAACTTTCAGTGTTGCATACAAAATTAAACTGTGCAACAAACTTACATAGTCCTTGTAAGTAATACAGAATAAGGCTTCTTCATCTTCATTCAAATGAGAGAGCAGGCATGATTGGTGGGGACGAGGGAGAGGGCCTTCTCTGTGGTGGCCCCCCGACTCTGGAACTCACTCCCCAAGGATATCGGACAAGCCCCCACATTGGCAGTCTTTAGGAGGAGCCTGAAAAGGTGGCTGTTACAGTGTGCCTTCCCTGAATAAAGGAAACAATTCCCTGCAAAATATCCTGAGAAGCACTTTGATGACCCGTTGGGTTGCTCTCTACTTTTCGTTTAAAACCCTCCTACTAGATACATCCTCTGTTCATGTCCAGCATTTATTTTTAAAGTTTTAACTACTACATTTGGCCCAGCCATAGGTTTTTCAACCCTTGTGTGAGTTATATTAACTGTATTGTTTATTTTGCTTATTGCTTGTTGTTTTTATTGATGTGTTGTTGGGCTTGGCCTCATGTAAGCCGCCCCGAGTCCCTTGGGGAGATGGTGGCGGGGTATAAATAAAGTATTATTATTATTATTAGAGCAAGACAAAAACCTTGAGTAAATAGCTATTCCAACATACCAAAGAGCATAGCAGCCTTACAGCATATTACTTCTCCTCAGAGTAGCACATTGCTTCTCTAAACTGTATTCTAAAATCCATACAGTTATACCCCATTGGGTGTGGCTCAAACATGCTAGCTGACCTACATTACCAGCTGCACATAATAACCAACATCATACAGTTTTTCTTTAGCACACACTTGATCCTGCTACGACTTACTGTAACAAACTTCAGCCCTTCAGGTGTTTAGGTCTTCCTACAATTCCTAACAGTCCAAAACACCTGGTGGGCTGAAGTTTGCCATGCCTAGCTTAAATAGACTGTTGAGATTGGCCATGTTGGCTAGGGATGATGAGAGACATCTGGAGTATATCCCCCGTCAGGGAGGTCTTTTAGAAATGTTTTCAAAGGTCTTGATTTTGCCAAGAGAGATTGCAAGCGTGAAGATGTGTAAGGAGTGCTATTGAGACAATAGCCCATCCCCTGACCCTGTGCCTTCCTTCCTTAGGTGTGCTGGGCATTAAGGTCAAGATCATGTTGCCCTGGGACCCGAGTGGGAAGATCGGCCCCAAGAAGCCCTTGCCGGACCACGTCAGCATTGTGGAGCCAAAGGAGGAGATCCTGCCCACCACCCCCATCTCGGAGCAGAAGGGCACCAAGCCAGAGCAGCCCCCCATGCCGCAGCCGGTCCCCACCGCCTAGACGGGTGAGTGGCCTTCCTCTTGTCCACACATTGGCCAAAATATTCTGAGGGAACTCTTGGGTTGACTATATTAGAGCAGGCAGGAGCAAACTTTGGCCCTCCAGGGGTTTTGGACTTCAACTCCCACAATTTCTAACAGCCTCAGGCTCCTTCCTTTCCTCCCTCAGCTGCTTTTTTAATGGGGAAAAATGAATAAAGATTCTATTTGGAATGGGATACCAAGACAGAATTAATCAAAGATAACAAAGTGGGCAGTGGAATTCAGACCTCACTATCTCTGAGGATGCTTGCCATAGATGCAGGCGAAACATCAGGAGAGAATGCCTCTAGAACATGGCCATATAGCCCAAAAAAACCCTACAACAACCCAGTGTTTCCGGCCATGAAAGCCTTCGACAATACATTAATTATCTGCTTTGTGCTTCTGTGTAACTTTGGTTCTTACCACACTTGTTTGTGGCCTCGTGCAACAAATCCCTTCAGTGATGATACGCTGACGAGTCAGAAATGGCCACCCTCCTGCCCAGCGTCAACAACATTGTGCCACGTTCTGTGGCTCTCTGTTTGTTGCTCTGGTCAATGGTGTCCTCTTCCTTGGATGATCCTGAGGCATTTGTCTGAGAAGGGATGCTGTGCCAAAATCATTAGTCTTGAGCATTTTGTTGCAATTAAGTAAATCAAGAAGATTTACATATACAAATTCATAAATTTCCCTGCAGAATGGACTGGAAGTCCACCCACTATTTTACTTTTTTAATCCACAAGATAGATAGATAGATAGATAGATAGATAGATAGATAGATAGATAGATAGATAGGTATGATGGATGGATGGATGGATGGATGGATGGATGGATGGATGGATGGATGGATGGATGGATGGATGGATGGATGGATGGATGGATGGATGGATGATGGAGGAAGGGAGGGACAGATGATAAAGACCTGGTGATGGATATATTGATGGGTGGGTGGGTGGGTGGATGGATGGATGGATAGAGAGATGGATAGAGAGATGGATAGATGGTTGATAGATATTCAGTGACAAAAATGGTGATGGATAGATAGACAGATTGATGGATTGATAGATCGCTATACAGACATGGTGGGTGTGTGGATGGATGGATGGACAGATGATAGAGAAAGACATGGTGATGGATGGATGGAGGGATAGAGGGATAGATGGTTGATTGATTGATTGATCGATAGATAGATAGATAGATAGATAGATAGATAGACAGAGACAAACATGGTGATGGATGGATAGATGGATCAATGGATTGATAGATCACTATACAGACACGGTGGGTGTGGATGGATGGATGGATGGATGGAGAGAGAGAGAGATAGATAGATAGATAGATAGATAGATAGATAGATAGATAGATAGAGACTGACAGTGTGATGGAT
Organism: Anolis sagrei; assembly: GCF_037176765.1. NCBI lineage: Eukaryota > Metazoa > Chordata > Lepidosauria > Squamata > Anolidae > Anolis > Anolis sagrei. The sequence goes on from NC_090023.1 coordinate 7,301,761, forward strand.
GGATGATAGGTACAGACAGACAGAAAGACATGGTTGATGGATGGATAGGTAGGTAGGTAGGTAGGTAGGTAGGTAGGTAGATAGATAGATAGATAGATAGATAGATAGATAGATAGATAGATAGATAGATTTCTGTCTTGTATAAGTAGCTTTCGGTGTGGAAATTCTCTAACAAACCTCCTTGCCCTATCATTAATGCCTCCAATGTTGTGTACCTCAATAGTTCTGTGTGTGTGTGTGTGTGTGTGTATTCCAGTGACACAGCATTGGCTGCTTTCACTGTAATGAGCTGCTATTACCAGGAACAGATGAAACAAGCTATGGACGGATCGATCGATAGATTTTTCTTTCTTCCTCCCCCCATCCCCTCCTCTACTCCTACCCATTACTTATCCCTCTCTTTCCACTCCCCTAACTTCCCTTCCAAGTACGTTTTATCATTGTAAGAAAAATTCACAATAAAGATGATTTTTTTAAAAAAGGAATTCTGAGGGTTGAAGTCCAAAACACCCAGAGGGCCAAAGTTTGCTCGTACCTGTATTAGAATCATGAAATGATCTATATTTTTTTTCTCACAGGTTTTCCAGTGTCTGGAAGAAAGAGCTTGATGTCTTGTACAAATATCTCTTAATAAAATCTGGAAAAAGACAACTTTGGTAAAGGCTGTTTTTGGTGATTTAAATTGATCTGCTTTGACTACTGATCAAGATCATCAGTTTCCACTAGACAGTTAAAAGTTCTGCCCCCTCATCAAAAGCAGAACAGATAAAAAAAGTAGTGAAACCTTGACCTAAGGGTGTCCCAAATTAAGAGCGTTTTGAGTTAAAAGCCATCACTGCCCATGTTTTGCTTTGACATACAAGCAGCATTTTGAGTTAAGAGCTAGGGCCAGAGGGAGCACTAGCGCCAGAGTACAGGGCTTTAGAATCGTAGAGTTGGAAAGAGACCTCATTGGCCATCCAGTCCAACGAATGGAGGGCAAAAGAGAGAAACGTGCCAAGAAGGCACGTCAAGCCAACCCCGACCAGGACCATCTCCCACCTGGAAACCAATGCCCTCACTGTGGGAGAACATGCAGGTATTTATTTCTCGTGTCAGGGCAGCCAGTCAATTATATTACATTTCTAACAGAACAAGGCAGACAAACAGACAAAATACAAAATTTGTGAGTTTGGTAGTTGATTAAATGTCCTTTGACCAGTATCTGGCCACTTGGAGTGCTTCTGGTGTTGCTGCAAGAAGGTCCTCCATTGTGCATGTGGCTGGTCTCAGGTTGCATTGCAGCAGGTGGTCAGTGGTTTGCTCTTCTCCAAACTCGCATGTCTAGGATTCCACTTTGTAGCCCCATTTCTGAAGGTTGGGTCTGCATCTCGTAGTGCCAGAGCTCAGTCTGTTCAGCGCCTTCCAAGTCGCTCAGTCCTCTGTGTGCCCAGGGGGGAGTCTCATTTGGTATCAGCCATTGGTTGAGGTTCTGGGTTTGAGCCTGCCACTTTTGGACTCTCACTTGCTGAGGTGTTCCAGCGAGTGTCTCTGTAGATCTTAGAAAACTATGTCTGGATTTAAGTCGTTGACGTGCTGGCTGATACCCAAACATGCAGGTAAGTAAGTGGAGAAGAGCAAACCACAGACCACTTACTACAATGCAGCCTGAGCCCTACCACATGCACAATGGAGGACCTTAATTCCGAAATCCAGACTACTCCAAAAATCCGAAGTTGTCCATATGAGTTATACCTTTGCAGACCCCTTTACCTTTGGGGAAATCTGGTTCCCACTTGAATTGCCACTGGTAACGCTTTCTGAGCCAAGGACTCAAATCACAAACAAGACCAACATTTTGGAAAACATTTTATTGCAAAAATTGTACAACAAAAAATGCTTGTGGGGTAACAAAACGAGGCACCTGGCCATTAGCAGCCATCATCTCAGGAAGACGCTTCCGCCCTCTTCTCCCTCCCGCTCCCTACCCTGCAAAATACATAGCACCAAGCTTCGGTGTGGGGATTGCATTTGTGCTAGCATCCCACTTTTATGTGCCGCACCTTGAAATGTATTTGAGGCCGTGCTCCCAAAAGCAGCAGTCCAGGGGATTTAGGTTTTGCATCCATATTTCACATTTATAAAGGCTTTTCCTGAGTCCAGCCCTCCCTTGACCTTGATTTGACAACACAGTCGGAGTTGGCAAAGCAGGAATGTTAACTTGGGAGGCAGAAGGTCTTTGGCACCAGGTAACTTTAAGGCAGGTCAGAGAAACAAGAGCCATGAGTCTGCAAGACTTGAGCAGCGCTATTAAGAAGGAAGTAAAATTGAAAATTAAAAAGAATCCATGTCTGAAGCAAGCAAAAGGGCCATCAGATCCAACCCCATTCTGTTCCACATAGGAAAGGGTCACCAATTGCAATCCCAATAGTGATCAGAATGAGGCTAGGTTTGCATTGGTCACCTTAAAAACAATGCTACCAATTTTGCAAGAGCAGAAGCCACAATTTAGAGCTAGCTTTCCAGATATTGCTGGACTAACAGTCCCCATCAGCTTCAGGAAAGGGAACATAGGACAGGGTTGCCTGGAGTTTTCTGGGCTGTATGGCCATGTTCCAGAAGCACACTCTCCTGAAATTTCGCCCACATCTATGCCAGGCATCTTCAGAGGTTGAGGGGTCTGTTGGAAACTAGGCAAGTGTTGGAGTTCACTCTATGATTGTGTTTCAGGATCACGGTGGCACAGTGGGTTAAACCCCTGTGCCGGCAGGACTGAAGACAGATAGGTTGCAGGTTTGAATCCCGGGAGAGGCGGATGAGCTCCCTCTATCAGCTCCAGCTCTTCATGTGGGGACATGAATGAAGCCTCCCACAAGGATGATAAAAACATCAAATCATCCGGGCGTCCCCTGGGCAACGTCTGTGCAGAGGGCCAATTCTCTCACACCAGAAGCGACTTGCAGTTTCTCAAGTCGCTCCTGACACGACAAAAAAAAAAAAAAGGATCAGGGTGCTTTGGATGTGGGGAATGATGTTAATGAGGTTCAAGAAGAGTTTCAAGATGGCAATGGTTTGGTCAGTGATACTGATGCAGAGAATGACCAGGAGATCCCTGTAGTTTCCCATGAGAATGTCCCGGAGAGGTGGGATGATCATGAAAATAGCTCAGCACCTGCAGAAATTAATGAGCAAGTAGAGCAAGTAGATAACGAGCCGAGAGGTAGACGAGAACAGGAGAGCTGAGCAATGGCTTCGGCGCTCTGCCAGGATTCAACAGAAAACAATAACAAAGCCTCAACTAAAGAGAAACCAATTTCTGATCGCTAGTGACCTAGCTAACGAGAGGATAAAAGTCTCAAGTTTGAGATGTGTAGTCAGATGAAGCATCATTTAGAATCACGCCAAGTTCTCGTCCTTGTTTTATGGAAACCTTGCTTTGAAGTTTCATGCTAAGATATTTCTTGTTCATGGTTTTGGATTCCTGGATTTCATGATTCCTTACCCAAGCCTTGGATCAATATATTCCTAATTTTCTGGATTATATTGGGAGACGTGTGGATTTTGCTTTTATGAATGTTGCTGAAACTCTACCTTGGACTAATTTGTTCCTGCTTAACTTCTTACCTAATTGGATTTACCTATTTCTTTAAAGTGCTTTTTACTTATCTTAAGTAAAAGGATTGTTTTTTCCTATTCAATGTTTGGTGTTTAAAGTCAGAGGATTGTTCCTGTTCTGGAGTTCAACAGCAAGTGGGGTTTATATATCTAGTTTCTAGCAGACCTCACAACTTCTGAGGATGCCTGCCATAGATGTCGGTGAAACGTCAGCAGAGAATGCTGCCATACAACCTAGAAAATTTACAGCAACCCAGTGATTCCAGCCATGAAAGCCTTCAACAACACATAGGACCCTCATATGTTTGCTCTTGAACCCATGCCATCTAGTGATAGCTCTGCCCAGAGCAGCGATTCCTGAACTCTAATCCTTCACGTATTTGGGACTTCCACCTCAGAAGACTCAGCTGTCTTGGCCAACTGTTGGGAATTCTGAGAGCTGAAGTCAAAAGCCTTTGAGGGCGAAAGAAGGAACCACTGCACTTCACTGTTATAGCTTGACCCTTAGATTTGCAAAGAGGATGGGGAGCCTGCTAGATTCCTCCATTTCTATGAAGACGTTCACCGTTCAATCTCTCTGGCTTCATGGGAAGAGCTATTGAGGACTGCTCTCTCACTGCACTATGAGTTAGATCATCTATCAAGTCCCAAACTAATGCCAGATGGACCATCCAGTTGCTTCTTCTGAGGTCCTGAGGGTGGGCAAGATACAGGACAGCATGAGACTCCTTCGGGAGAGAAAAGTGGGGCATAAATAAGCATAATAATAACAATACTGCTTCCTGACATGGAGGCTGCCATCTGAGCCGGGGCTCCTAATGCATGGTTGGGCACTTCATACCCCTGATTTACACAGAAGTAAGTCCTGCTGACTTAAGCAGGGCTTATTCCTGTGCCAATGCGACCTTAGTGAGTAAACGGCCTGCGAGCACCAGTTTATAAAAAGGCACACAGCATCATTTCCACCGCCTCGATTTCTACAAAACAAACCAACAAATGCATCTCTCCATGCGCAACCTACTCTACCACTACAACTCATCCCGCATTTTGTCTCCTTTGGGCCTGACTAGCCGGCCAATGAAGAGGATCGAATTGGTCTTATTGTCCTTGATGACGAAAATGAACGGGTGGTCGGCGTAGAAGAGCTTGGGGCTCTTCATCTCCTCCCGGGCGTAGATGTCCCCCTCGAAGGGGTTCCCTTCCGTGTCCCACTCCAGAGCCGCCGCATGGAAGACGTTGGAGAGGTAGAGGTCCTTCTTGCCCGAAATCTTGGAGAGGTCGGCCTTGTTTTTGTCAATGGCTTCAGTTAAACCCAAATCGGCCAAGTGTTTCTGGAAAGAGAGAGAGACACACATCACATAGTCCAAAGTATTTGTGTGTGCGTGTGTATCACACACACATCTTTGCAGCCGCCACAAGTCTCCTTGGGGAGATGGTGGTGGGGTATAAATAAAGATTATTATTACTATTATCATCTGACAAAAGGACTTCTCTCTTGAAATATCTTAAGGTTGATTCTATGGTATGTTTCCACTGAAAGTTAGTCAGAACCGAAAGAAACCTTAAGGCAGTGGTTCTCAACCTGTGGGTCCCCAGATGTTTTGGCCTTCAACTCCCAGAAATCCCAGCTAGTTTACCAGGTCCAACCCTCTTCTATCATGCAAGAAAATACAATCAAAGCACTCCTGACACACTGAAAAACTTCCAAAGAATGAGACGCCTCCAAAAGTGTGAGTCTGCCACTGAAATAGTAGGCCAAAGTCTGTTAAAGTTAGTGGGCCAAAGCTGGTGTCATCCTGAGGAGTGTGAGGTAAACCTCTGTGTGAGAGAATGCCTCAGTGGGAGAAAGGTCTCGCCATCCAGCTTCCACTGAAAAATTCTCAAGGAAGGAGACTCCACTAGACATCCAGGCCGCAGTGTATGTCAGGAATATTAATAATTAGCTAGGTATTTTTGATTACAAAAGTGCAAGTCTGCCACTGAAAAAGTTAGTGAGCCAAAGCTGGTGACGTCCTGAGGAGTGTGAGGTAAACCTCTGTGTGAGAGAATGCCTCAGTGGGAGAAAGGTCTCGCCATCGAGCTTCCACTGAAAAACTTTCCAAGGAAGGAGACTCCACCAGACATCCAGGTAGCAGCATATTTTGTCAGAGATATTAAAAATTAGCTAGATATTTTTGATGACAAAAGTGTGAGTCTGCCACATAAATAGTAGGCCAAAGCCAATTAGAGTTAGTGGGCCAAAGCTGGTGTCATCCTGAGGAGTGTGAGGTAAACCTCAGTGTGAGATAACACCTCAGTGGGAGAAAGGTCTCACCATCCAGCCTCCACTGAAAAACTCTCAAGGAAAGAGACTCCACCATGTCTGGGGAGCATATTATGCCGCAGCATATTATGTCAGAGATATTAAAAATTAGCTAAATATTTTTGATGATAAAAGTGAGTCTGCCACTGAAATAGTTAGTAGCCAGTTAAGAGTTAGTGGGCCAAAGCTGGTGTTGTCCTGAGGAGTGTGAGGTAAACCTCTGTGTGAGAGAATGCCTCAGTGGGAGAAAGGTCTCACCATCCAGCTTCCACTGAAAAACGTCCAAGGAAAGGGACTCCACCAGACTTCTAGGGAGCAGCATATTATGTCAGAAATATTAAAAATTAGCTAGGCATTTTTGATTACAAAAGTGTGAGTCTGCCACTGAAATAGTTAGTAGACCGAAGGCAGTTAGAGTTAGTGGGCCAAAGCTGGTGTCGTCCTGAGGAGTGTGAGGTAAACCTCTGTGTGAGAGAATGCCTCAGTGGGAGAAAGGTCTCGCCATCCAGCTTCCACTGAAAAACGTCCAAGGAAAGGGACTCCACCAGACTTCTAGGCAGCAGCATATTATGTCAGAAATATTAAAAATTAGCTAGGTATTTTTATTACAAAAATCAAGCACGGAAAGAGTTAATAGGCCGAAGCCAGTTAGAGTTAGTCGGCCAAAGCTAGTGTAGTCCTGAGGAATGTGAGGTAAACCTCTGTGTGAGAGAATGCCTCAGTGGGAGAAAGGTCTCGCCATCCAGCTTCCACTGAAAAACTTTCAAAGGAAGGAGACTCCACCAGACTTTTAGGCAGCAGCATATTATGTCAGAAATATTAAAAATTAGCGAGGTATTTTTTATTACAAAAGTTTGAGTCAAGCACTGAAAGAGTTAGTTGGCCGAAGCCAGCTAAGAGTTAGTCGGCCAAAGATAGTTTCTATCTGAAGAGTGTGAGGCAAACCTCTGTGTGAGAGAACACCACAGTGGGAGAAAGGTCTCAATCTGTGAAGTGGGCCTTAGTCTATGAGAAAGCCAAGTATGAGGAAGGCTTGGTGTGAGAAGCTTCGGTGAAAGAAGCCCTAGGTTGAAGGTCTTGTGTGTAAAACTCCAGTGTATAAAGGCTGCTGTGTGTAAAACTACTGTGTATTTGTTTATTTGCATTATGGAAACCTTGTTGTTGTAAATAGTGCAATTATTATTTTACTACAAAGAAAAGCCTCCTATGGAAGAGATACTATCGGTCTGTGTGTTTCGTTCTTTTTATCACTTTGGGCTACTGATGCTGGGTCACGCTGCTGCTAAGTTACTCTGCTATACGTTTATGGGGAGGGTCTTCTGTTGATAAGCCCACTCACCCAACATATTGCACTGACAAACAGCTTTTATCTTCAAGAAGTTCTATTTTCAAGAAGTTTTATCTTCAAGAAGTTCAGGTGGAGTTGCTTTTCTTGCATTTTGAATCCATTGCTCCACACCCCAATTTCTAGAACTGCAGAAAACAAGCTTGTCCTCCTCCTCAATATGATAATTCTCTCAAATATTTCAAAATGACTACCATGTCCCCTCTCAACCTTCTCATCTCAAAAGACTCCTAGTTCCCCTTTGATATGTACTCCTAGTTCCCCTTTGATATGACTCCTAGTTCTCCTTTGATATGCCCATCCTATGTGAGAGTGGATCCATGCCCTCCAATCTTTGGCATCCAAAACTACTATGAGTCCAGACCCAACTCACCTGCAGGTCGTGGCTAACCTCCAGGCTGACCTTGGGCAAAGAGATGGCCACTGCCCGCTGCTTCATCTTGCCCAGCCAGGTTTTCAGTTGTTCTTGGGTCAACAGCTTCTCCAGACGCTCCAGGGGCTCCACATGGTTCGGCATGATGAAGATCATGCTGGAGAGCTTGTGGGCCAGCGGCATCTCCACCATCTGCAACTTCTCCGCCTCGTCAGCATAGTAGTTGTACAACCCTTTTGGAAACAAAATGCAAAGGTTGGTTGTACAATTCTTTGGAAACAAAAGGAGATGCTGGGAGAGAACTTCCAGCCTGTCCCACACCAGGAGTCCACCACACACGCTGGGTTGCAACTCAGAGGAATATCAGAAGTTCTATAAAAATAACTTTTCCAAACTATAATGTCAACTGCAATTTCCCTTGTCTTCAGGCTCACTTACCTGTGCGATGCATCATAGGAACGCCAACTGTGAAGGACCGAGTCACCATAAAGCCACGGTTGTCTACCATCTTGTGGTGGAATTTCTCATCCCAGTGAGCTACAAAAATAAATAGCATAGAGTAGACACTCTGATTATCCTTGAGATGCTTCTTGGAGTTTACAAAAATTAAGTATGTTCCTACTTCAGAGTCCAGCAGAACCTGTTTCTCTTAGAGAAGAGGCTGGATGATGATGAGGTTTATTAATTTATACCCTGCTTTTTCTCTTCTCAAGGAGACTCAAAACAGATCAAGTTGTCTGTAAGGAACACTTTGTGTATCCATGCATGGCAGAGGGTTGGACTGGATGGCCCTTAGGGTATTTTTCAGCTCTAGGAGTCTATGATTCTTCTACGTGGTCCCTGTGAAATGCGCACAAATGGGTCGCCCATGCTGAGTTTTGGAACCCTCTAGAACAGTGGTTCTCAACCTTTCTAATGCCGCGACCCCTTAGTACAGTTCCTCACGTTGTGGTGACCCTCAACCATAACATTTTCATTGCTACTTTGTAACTGTAATTTTGCTACTGTTATGAATTGTAATGTAAATATCTGATATGCAGGATGTATTTTCAAATCCCAAATACCCAATATGCCCAAATTTGAATACTGGTGGGGTTGGGGGATTGATTTTGTCATTTGGGAGCTGTAGTGGCTGGGATTTATAGTTCATCTACAATCAAAGAGCATTCTGAACACCACCAATGATGAAATTGAACCAAACTTGGCACACAGAACTCCCTTGACCAAGAGAAAATACTGAGAGGATCTGGTGGACATTGACCTTGAATTTTCGGAGTTGTAGTTCACCTACATCAAGAGAGCACCGTGGACTCAAACAATGATGGATCTGGACCAAACTTGGCACAAATACTCAATATGCTGAAATGTGAACACTGAAGGAGTTTGAGAAAAATAGACCTTAACATTTGGGAGTTGTAGTTGCTGGGATTTATAGTTCACCTACAATGAAATAACATTCTGAACCCCACCAACGATAGAATTGGACCAAACTTCCCACACAGAACCCATGATCAACAGAAAATACTATGTTTTCAGATGGTCTTTGGTGACCCCTCTGACACCCCCTCGCGACCCCCACAGGGGTCCCGACCCCCAGGTTGAGAAACACTGCTCTAGAACAATGTTTCTCTACCTGGGGGTCGGGACCCCTAGAGGGGTCACAAGGGGGTGTCAGAGAGGTCACGAAAGACCAGCAGAAAACACAGTATTGTCTGTTGGTCATGTGGGGTTCTGTGTGGGAAGTTTGGCCCAATTCCATCATTGGTGGGGTTCAGAATGTTCTTTGATTGTGGGTGAACTATAAATCCCAACAATTACAACTCCCAAATGTCAAGGTCTATTTCCCCTAAATTCCACCACTGTTCACATTTGGGCATATTGAGTAATCATACCAAGTTTGGTCCATCATTGTTTGAGTCCACAGTGCTCTCTGGATGTAGGTGAACTACAACTCCAAAACTCAAGGTCAGTGCCCACCAAACACTTTCAGTGTTTTCTGTGTGCCAAGTTTGGTTCAATTCCATTGTTGGTGGAGTTCATAATGCTCTCTGATTGTAGGTCAACTATAAATCCCAACAACTGCAACTCCCAAGTGACAAATCAATCTCCCCTCAACCCCATCAGTACTCAAATTTGAGTGTATTCGTGCCAAATTTGGTCCAGCGAATGAAAATATATCCTGCATATCAGGTATTTACATTACGATTCATAACAGTAGTAATCTTACAGTTGTGAAGTAGTGACAATAATAATTTTATGGCTTGGGGGTCACCACAACATGAAGAACTGTATTAAGGGGTCAAGGCATTAGGACGGTTGAGAATCACTGCTCTAGAAGTTCTTGAGAGATGTGTTTTGGTAGTGACTCCGCCCTCTCCCCTTGTGGTATATATCGTCAACTGGAGGGGCTACCACCCCAGTTCCTTTTTTCCGCTACAGTAGGCAGTTAGGAACCTCTCCTTTGCTTGTCTAGCTAGTTTTGGAACATGAGAAGGTAGTAAAGTTGGGAAATGTAGTGGTAGTGATCAGAATAAGAAGAAACAAACTGGCTGTCCATCTCCTGGGAGTGCTTGGATTATATCTTCCTGCCTTGCAGAATGGGGTTGGACTGGGTGGCCCTTATGGTATCTTTCAGCTCTAGGATTCTGATTCTTCTACATGGTCCCTGTGAAATACGCACATATGGGTCGCCCATGCCGAGTTTTGGAACCCTCTAGAAGTTCTTAAGAGATGCATTTTGGTAGTGACTCCGCCCTCACCGCTTGTGGTATATATCATCAATGGGAAGGGCTACCACCCCAGTTCCTTTTTTCCGCCGCAGTAGGCAGTTAGGAACCTCTCCTTTGCTTGTCTAGATAGTTTTGGAACATGAGAAGGTAGTAAAGTTGGGAAATGTAGTGGTAGTGATCAGGATAAGAAGAAACAAGCTGGCTGTCCATCTCCTGGGAGTGCTTGGATTATAATCTTCCTACCTTGGAGGATGTTCTCCATATTCTTGTTGGACTGGGTGGCCCTTGTGGTCTCTTCCAACTCTATGACTCTATAATGCATTTCAGATTGTAATCCATGGCCAAAGCTCCCCACTCAACAATACCAACTTGAACTTACGTTTGAAGAACATGGCATTGACAATCAGGGCCCCGTCGGTCTTCTCCACGTCTTTGGTGACCTCCGGCAACTTGCCGTCGGTGGTCTGGGCGGCCCACTCGTTGATGGACTTGAGGGCGCTCCGCTTGTCCCGGAAGTTGATCTTGGAGTGGTCGCAGTTGTAATGCTTCTTGCTGCTCTTGACGAAGTCGTCGGCGAAGCTGATGGAACTGGGGCCGTAGAGGCGGCTGGCCATCTTCCAGGTGACGTTGCGTGCCTCTGAGTCGCTTACATCGCTCAGGAGCTCTGCCAGGCCGCTGTGGAGGTAGTCGTCGTTGAGCTTGTCGGCGCTGAGCAAGGCCTTGGCCTGGGAGGCGGTGGTGGCCTTGCCACCAAGGGACACCAGCCCTAAGGAAGAGGCCACCACCACCGGAGAGACCAAGATGTTCTCCATATTCTTGTCCTTGGCCATGACGTGGTAGAGGTTGAAGGCGAGGGTGGCGCTACGGTCCGCCAAAGCGGTGGCCTTCTCGCTCAGCTTCTTCTCCCCCGGAGCGGCTTTCTTCTCTCCTGTAGCTGCTTTCTTCTCTCCTGTAGCTGCTTTCTTCTCACTTGACTTCTTGGCATCTGGAGGGACGGCGGCGACGAGAGCAACAAGTGCTAGGAGTTTGATCAGCCACATGGCTTCCATTGAATGTAGCACCAATCTAGATCTGCAAGGAAGCACAACGACTGGTCAGAGGGAGAGTAAGTTTGCCAACCGCTAGTGCAGACACAGAGCAGTCTCAAAAGCAATAAGCAGACTGAATCTGGATTACAAGTCCTAGCATTCCTCACCATTTACTATCTAGGCTAGGGATGATGGGATTTATAATCCAACATTTGAAGAACCATACCTTTTGTTGGAGTTCAGCCTGTGTGTGAACCTGAACCTGATTCTCTGATTGTATTTCCTGATGCCAATGTAGATGTCAATGTGAATTCTGAGGCCAATTTAGATGATGACGGTTTGAGTAGTGAAAATTCTACAGCCTTGGAAAGTGAAAGTCAAAATTCCCATGAGAGCATGCATTCTGAGCTGAGCGGAGAAGTTTCATTCCCTTTTCCTCCCAGTCCTAGTTCTCCAGAGAATCTGACACCTGGCCTGCCTAATGAGGATAGGCGGGGGCAGATTTGGCAGAGCCGGTGAGAATCACAAAGTTTACGCAGGTCAGCTAGATTGAGAGAAATGCAAACAAAAACTTCAGGTGTGTCTCACAATAGATTTCTCGGCCTTAAGTATGCCTGGCCTGAATGCAGCTTCAGACCAGGCATCGTTCCAGATTCATGTGCAAGCTTTTGCAGGTCTCCTGATTCAAGTGGCCTTGTTCCTCTGAGGTTTTCTAGTTGTTCCAAGTACGGTTAGTGGATTGCTAACAGCTTCCAGGATTCAGCAGTTTTGCTGTGGGTTTTATGATCTTGTTTATGGACATTTCTTGTTGCTGATTTTTACCGTGACTTTTTACCTTTGCATATTTCCTCTATTTTGTATTCATCTTTCATCAATAAAAAAGGATTGTTTTCCTGACGTCAAGTGTGGTGGATTGTTGTCTGAGGGTCCAATTTCCTGCTCTGGGTTGCAACACCTTTCTCATGCTTGCAGACTTGAGGTGTCAAACAAGCAGCCTCCCACCTATTGCTGAATAGTATCTCCCATGTGTCCTGACCAGTGTATATGTTGATTGGGAGTCAGTGCATTAAGATCACTACTGACCGAAATGTCATGAGTTCGAAGCCAGCCTGGGTTGGAGTGAGCTTCCAACCAATTTGTGTAGCTTGCTGTCAACCTTTGCAGCCCGAAAGACAGTTGCATCTGTCAAGCAGGAAATTTAGGTACCCTTTATGTGAGGAGGCTAATTTAACTAATTTACGAGGCCATAAAAATCTCCAGCAAGCATGCAAAGAATGAGGAAGTACTTCATCAGTGTCACAAATGGACGGTGAAAGGGCAGCTCCCCTAGTGGCCAGAATACCCTCAAGAAAAGCTGAAATGTGTAAATAAATAAACAAATAATGGAAGTTGTAGTTGTTGTGGGTCACTCTTATGAAGCAATGCAACGATAACACTGGCCAACATACGTTTTGGGGCCTCGGAAGTTAGAGCTGCTTTTTTCTACATATATTTGATGTTCTGTTTCCAAAAAATGGCACAGTTTTTCCCCTATCAGCTATGGTTTTGAGATATTGAATATATGCCATCTATCAGTCGCCATCTGTTCGCCCATAGAAAAACATGATAACCATATCTAAGGAGGTAGAGCTGATGTGGTCTATCCAATGCAATTTTCTGAATCTGTGCCCCAAATAAAGTCAGATGCAGGCTTAAAAAACAAAGACATCAATAAATTATGTGTTGGGCTGTGTAATCTATAAGTATTTATATTTTAGGGAGTGTCTGCTCTACCAAACTGCACCACCAGGTGGAGCTCTTGGGAGTCCCAGGAATTTCTGAATATAGTTCATTCAACTACTAAAGGCTCCTGATTCTGTCTTATCTAGGAAACTAAGCAGAGCCATATCCTGGTTAGTTTTTGAATGGGAGACCACCAATTCTGGGCACCACAATTGATGAGAGATATTGACAAGCTGGAATGTGTCCAGAGGAGGGTGACTAAAATGATCAAGGGTCTGGAGAACAAGACCTATGAGGAGTGTCTTAAAGAGCTGGGCATATTTAGCCTGAAGAAGAGAAGGCTGAGAGGAGATATGATAGCCATGTATAAATATGTGAGAGGAAGCCACAGGGAGGAGGGAGCAAGCTTGTTTTCTGCTTCCTTGGAGACTAGGACGTGGAACAATGGCTTCAAACTACAAGAGAGGAGATTCCATCTGAACATGAGGAAGAGCTTCCTGACTTTGAGCCGTTCAGCAGTGGAACTCTCTGCCCCGGAGTGTGGTGGAGGCTCCTTAGAATCATAGAATCAAAGAGTTGGAAGAGACCTCATGGGCCATCCAGTCCAACCCCATTCTGCCAAGAAGCAGGAATATTGCATTCAAATCACGCCTGACAAATGGCCATCCAGCCTCTGCTTAAAAGCTTCCAAAGAAGGAGCCTCCACCACACTCCGGGGCAGAGAGTTCCACTGGTGAACGGCTCTCACAGTCAGGAAGTTCTTCCTAATGTTCAGATGGAATCTCCTCTCTTGTAGTTTGAAGCCATTGTTCCTTCTTTGGAGGCTTTGAAACAGAGGCAGGTTGGCCATCTGTTGGGGGGTGTTTTGAAGGAGATTCCATCTGAACATTAGGAAGAACTTCCTAACTGTGAGAGCAGTTCAACAGTGGAACTCTCTGCCCTGGAATGTGGTGGAGGCTCCTTCTTTGAAAGCTTTTAAACAGAGGCAGGATGGGCATCTGTTGGGGGTGCTTTGAAGGACATTCCATCTGAACATTAGGAAGAACTTCCCGACTGTGAGAGCTGTTCAGCAGTGGAACTCTCTGCCCTGGAGTGTGGTGGAGGCTCCTTCTTTGGAAGCTTTTAAGTAGAGGCTGGATGGCCATCTGTCAGGGGTGATTTGAATGCAATATTCCTGCTTCTTGGCCAAATGGGGTTGGACTGGATGGCCCAGGAGGTCTCTTCCAACTCTTTGATTCTATGATTCTGTTCTGTCTGTGTACTGTCTATACAAATGGCACTGAATGTTTGTTGTGTATGTGTACTGTGATCTGCCCTGAGTCCCCTTTAGTTCGGAGTGATTGTTGTTATTGTTGTTGCTATTGATTCTGATGCCGAGCTGCTCAGTGCCGCTCATCCGATGTGCATTTTTCCCCTCTGATGCATCCCAGTTCATTGCCAATGGCTCCACAGCTGGCATTTGCTTTGTTCCCTGCCTGGAGCAAAGGACAGGAAGCAATGCTGCCACGTCAGCAGGCGCCTGGCTATGGGCAAGCCCACTCTGCCATTGAAAGCCTCCCAAAAAAGCTCTGCATCGCCTCCAGATTAGGGTTAAATTGCAGGTTTCCTTGACACACCAATACTTAGCAAGAATAGATGAAAGGCAAACAGGCAAGGGTATGATTTCCTATCAAATTGGTCCTGGGATTGCATTACTCTCCAGATGTGGTTGGACTGCAACTCCCATTGCCCACAGACAGCTTAAGCCAATGGTGAGGGATGCTGGGAGCTACAGTCCAACATCTAGAGTGGTACTTGTAGTACAGCACACTTTGGCAGAGAAGGAGGAACATGTAAACATACCAGGATCCCTTCGTATGGAGCTATAGCAACTAAAGTAGTGTAAAACTGCATTAATTATGCGGTGTAGATGCACCCAGAGACACAAAACATTTTAATATAGGATTTAATTGTTTCAGATGTTTATTAATATGTTTTAAATCATCTTGTGAGGCAAGTGTGAATGCTGCAATTGGCCAGCTCAATTACTATTGAAAAGCTTTGCAGCTTCAAAGCCTGGCTGCCTCCTGCCTGGAGTAATCCTTTGTTGGGAGGTGTCAACTGGTCCTGACTGTTTCCTATCTTCCACTCTGGACATTCCATAGATATATAAACCTCACTTGCCTAGTTTCCAACAGACCTCACATGGGGAGCTGGAGCTGACAGAAGGAGCTCATCTGCACTCTCCCCAGATTCGAACCTGAGACCTGTCGGTCTTCAGTCCTGCCAGCACCGCAATGATAATGAGTGCAATTTGTAAGTCAAAAGTACCCCATTATTTATTGGAGAACAATGTGCTCACAAGTATTATTATTATTATTATTAAATATTGGAGGGGAAGTTGCAACTTTTTGCAAATAGATTATTATTATTATTATTAAATATTGGAGGGGAAGTTGCAACTTTTGCAAATAGTTTATTATTATTATTATTATTATTATTATTACTGAATATTGGAGGGGATGTTGCAACTTTTGCAAATAGTTTATTATTATTATTATTATTATTATTATTATTATTACTGAATATTGGAGGGGATGTTGCAACTTTTGCAAATAGTTTATTATTATTATTATTATTATTATTATTATTATTATTATTACTGAATATTGGAGGGGATGTTGCAACTTTTGCAAATAGTTTATTATTATTATTATTATTATTATTATTATTACTGAATATTGGAGGGGAAGATGCAACTTTTGCAAATAGTTTATTATTATTATTATTATTATTAAATATTGGAGGGGAAGTTGCAATTATTATTATTATTATTATTACTGAATATTGGTGGGGAGGTTGCAACTTTTGCAAATAGATTATTATTATTATTATTATTATTATTAAATAATGTAGGGGAAGTTACAACTTTTGCAAATAGTTTATATTATTAATATTATTATTAAATATTGGAGGGGAAGTTGCAATTATTATTATTATTATTATTATTACTGAATATTGGTGGGGAGGTTGCAACTTTTGCAAATAGATTATTATTATTATTATTATTAAATATTGGAGGGGAAGTTGCAACTTTTGCAAATAGTTTATTATTATTATTATTATTTATTATTTATTATTATATTGTAGGGGAAGTTGCAACTCATCCAAATAGTTTATTATTATTATTATTACATATTGGAGGGGAAGTTGCAACTTTTGCAAATAGTGTATTATTATTATTATTATTATTATTATTATTATTATTAAATATTGGAGGGGAAGTTGCAACTTTTTGCAAATAGATTATTATTATTATTATTATTATTATTATTATTATATTGGAGGGGAAGCTGCAACTTTTGCAAATAGATTATTATTATTATTATTAAAGATTGGATGGGATGTTGCAACTTTTGCAAATAGATTATTATTATTATTAAATATTGGATTGGATGTTGCAACTTTTGCAAATAGATGATGATGATGATGATTATTATTATATATTGGAGGGGAAGTTGCCACTTTTGCAAAGACTTTATTATTATTATTATTAAATATTGGAGGGGATGTTGCAACTTTTGCAAATAGATTATTATTATTATTATTATTATTATTATTATTAAATAATGGATGGGAAGTTGCAACTTTTGCAACTAATTTAAGTTTGCATGTATAGATATCCTTCAAGCTCAAAGGGAACGCAATAGGATAGAGCTGCCTTGAGTCCCTATAGAAGGGTCAAAACAAAACAATTAAATAAATAGGATTTAAAACACTTAGTACAGTTAAGTTCCTTTTTGGATGTGTTGCATAATTTCTGGAATTTTTTTTTCTAAATATACCTGGAAACTTTTTCTTAGTGTGGTCAACGTTTCCCTTTTTCATTCTGAAATAAAAACAAGATAAATCAGGTAGTTCCTTCCCTTAAGGATCCAGATCAATGCAATAGGGATGTTTCAACAATTTGCAATGGCACGGAAGGGGAAGGAAAGTTACTTCATGTTTCATGGCCTTGGAAGGACCAGTAATTGTTGGCTTTAAACCAAGAAAAATAATAGATATTTTCCATCCTTCTAAAGGAGGGAACCAATCACAACCGAACACGTCCGTTTGGAGATCGTTGCATTGGCTGGATTCCTTTTCTGGTCGTTTTGCATGGCTCCATCCATTGCCATATGAATTATTATTATTGGTATGTATGAATATTATTTAAATTTTAAAAAATCTAATCAGATGATACTTTAAATATGGAAAGCATGGGGTGCTTATCCTGCAATTTTCAATAGTAAAAATAATTAAACCCATTCTGTACGTTGAAAAATGGCACAAAAAGACCCCCTTCTTTCACAGCTGCCTTGCAAATGCCACGTCAGCAAGACCTGGACAAAAGATGCTATAGATTCACAATAAATTTGCTCAAAAATGGTAAAATGCACACCAAATACTGGTTGCAATGTTTACTTAATGCAAAAGGCTTCAACTGTTAGATTTAGCCTTTTTATTTTTGCAATTTGGTTGGTTTTGTTAAAGGCATCTAGAGAAGGAAATGGAGGTTGCAGGAAATACAGAACTTCCTATTCTTTCTGAGCCTTCGGTAACACTCTGATGAGATTTTCCCCATTTAAGTTCTTGTGGGTTTTTTTCGGGCTATATGGCCATGTTCTAGAGGCATTCTCTCCTGACGTTTCGCCTGCATCTATGGCAAGCATCCTCAGAGGTAATGAGGTCTGTTGGAACTAGGAAAAAGGGTTTATATATCTGTGGAAAGACCAGGGTGAGACAAAGGACAAAGGACTTTTGTCAGTTGGGCTAGGTGTGAATATTTCAACTATTCACACCTTTGTCTCACCCTGGTCATTCCACAGATATATAAACCCTTTTTCCCAGTTCCAACAGACCTCACTACCTCTGAGGATGCTTGCCATAGATGCAGGCGAAACGTCAGGAGAGAATGCCTCTAGAACATGACCATATAGCCCGGAAAAACCCACAAGAACTTAGTGATTCCAGCTATGAAAGCCTTCGACAATTTTCCCCATTTGTTTTTCTTTTCCTTTGCTAAAGGAATGAGAACTTGCATTCCTTTTTAGAGATAACAGTTTGTATATTCTGTGCTGGAATTTGGAGTTGAATGAATGTACGGTATGTGGACACACTATTTCTTTGGCTATCACAGCTTGCTACACCCAAAGCATCATAACAACAACAACAACCTAATAATATAGCATTATTTCCCATGTTTTGGAATAGTGGATGATGATGATGATTATTATTATTATTAGTAGTAGTATCCCACTTTTCTCTCTTAAATGAGACCCAAAGCAAATCACATAAATTGTTGTTGCTGCTGCTGCTATTATTATTATTATTATTATTATTATTATTATTATTATATTATATCCCAGTTTTCTTTCTTAAATGGGACTCAAAGCATCTTACAATTATTATTATTATTATTATTATTATTATTATTATTATATCCCAGTTTTCTTTCTTAAATGGGACTCAAAGCATCTTACAATTATTATTATTATTATTATTATTATTATATCATTTTTTCTTTTCTTAACCGAGAATCAAAGCAACTTGCAAAATATTATTATATTTCTTTATATCCCACTTTCCTCTCTCAAATGAGATTCAAAGCAACTCTATTATTATTATTATATTATTATTATTATTATTATCACCATCCTACTTTCCTCTCTTAAATTAGACTCAAAGCAGCTCACAAATTATTATTATATCCTATTTTCCTCTTAATCAAAACTCAAAGCAGTTCAGAAATTTATTATATTTATTTTTATCCTACTTTTTAAAATGAGGCTCAAAACAACCCGGAAATAATAATAATAATAATAATAATAATAATAATAATAATAAATTATATCCTACTTTCCTCTCTTAAATGAGACTAAAAGCATCATCATCATTATATCCTATTTTCCTCTTAATCAAGACACAAAATATTTTATATTTATTTTTATCCTACTTTTTAAATGAGGCTCAACCCCCAAATTATTATAATAAATTATATTCTACTTTCCTTTCTTAAATGAAATTCAAATAAACTCATTATTATTATTATTATTATTATTATTATTATTATTATTATTATATCCTATTTTCCTCTTAATCAAAACTCAAAGCAGCTGAGAAAATATTTTATATTTATTTTTATCTTACTTTTTAAATGAGGCTCAAAGCAACCCACAAATAACAATAATAATAATAAATTATATCCTCTTTTCCTCTATTGAATGAGACTCAAAGCAACTCATTATTATTATTATTATTATTATTATTATTATTTTCCTCTTAATCGAGACTCAAAGCAGCTCAGAAAATATTTTATATTTCTTGTTATCCTACTTTTTAAAATGAGGCTCAAAGCAACCCAGAAATAATAATCTTTATTATTATAAATTATCCCACAAATAATAATAATAATGATAATAAATTATATCCCACTTTCCCCTCTTAAATGACACTCAAAGCAACTCATTCTTATTCTTATTATAATTATTATTATATCCTATTTTCTTCTTAATCAAGACTCAAAGCAGCTGAAAAAATATTTTATATTTATTTTTATCCTACCTTTTTTAAATGAGGCTGAAAGCAACCCAGAAATAATAATTATTATTGTTATAAATTATGTCCTACTTTCCTCTCTTAAATGAGACTCAAAGCAACCCATTATTATTATTATTATTATTATTATTATTATTATTTAAATGAGACTCAATGCAACCCATTATTATTATTATTATTATTATTATTATTATTATTAAAATTAGACTCAATGCAACCCATTATTATTATTATTATTATTATTATTTAAATGAGACTCAATGAAACCCATTATTATTATTATTATTATTATTATTATTATATCTTATTTTCCTCTCTTAATCAAGGCTGAAAGCAACTCAAAAAAATATTTCTATATTTATTTATATCCTCCCTTTCAAAATGAGACTCAAAGCAACTCACAAATTATTATTATTTCCATAATATCCTACTTTCCCCTCTTATTTGAGACTCAAAGCAGCTCACAACACAACATGCAAACATTTAAAACAGAGGGTTGTTGTAGGTTTTTTCGGACTATATAGCCATGGTCTAGAGGCATTCTCTCCTGACGTTTCGCCTGCATCTACGGCAAGCATCCTCAGAGGTAGTGAGGTGAATTAAAGTATTTTTGAGTAACAGAGGGAGCAGCGATGATGGTATAAACCTGCATTTCAGCAAAGGATCTTGCTTTTTCCAACCTTCTTGTTTTTGGGAGTTGTAGACTCCCGTGGCGGAAAAGGAAGGCCAGAAATAGCATGGGGCGTTAAGTCATAGAACAGCCATTTGCAGCAGACAGAGAGGAATTTCTCCTGTTGGAACTGGCCTTTCAGGCAGGCTTTCGCCCTCTTGTGATGGAAGCAAGCTTTTCAGGAGTTGATCCCTGACGCTGCAGACACGGGAAAGCGATTTTAAGCTTGGCTTAGCAAACATAAAACCCTCCCAAAATTTATACTGTGCGAGATAGGAAAGAAGTTTGCAAAAGTTTGCAAAACAAGACTCATTCTACTCCATGGAGTGGAGCAATTCTGCATCCGATGCATTAGATTAAGGGTTCATCTACACTAGGCATGAGCAAACTTGGTCCCTCCAGGTGTTTTGGACTCCAACTCCCACAATTCCTAACAGCCGGTAGGCTGTTAGGAATTGTGGGAGTTAGAGTCCAAAACACCTGGAGGGACCAAGTTTTCAAATCGATACTGTTGAGCTACAAGTTTGCAAAACAAGACTCATTCTACTCCAATTCTGCATCTGATGAATTAGATTAAGGGTCCGTCTACACTGTAAAATTGATGCAGTTTAATCACCATGGCTTGTGCTATGCAATCATGGGATTTGTAGTTTGGTGAGGAGGCGGAACTCTTTGGTAGAGAAAGCTATGGACTACAGTTCTCAATATTCCATAGTATTGAGACATGGTAGTTAAAGTAGTATCAAACTGCATTAATTCTACAGTGTAGATGCACTTGGGAATCAATGGGCCTCATCACACTAGCTCCTATTATTCCATAGTATTGAGACACGGTAGTTAAAGTGGTATCAAACTGCATTAATTCTGCATTGTAGATGCACTTGGGAGCCTATGGGCCTCATCTATTATTCTATAGTATTGAGACATCGTAGTTAAAGTGTTATCAAACTGCATTAATTCCGCAGTGTAGATGCACTTGGGAGTCTATGGGCCTTATTTATTACTCCATAGTATTGAGATATGGTAGCTAAAGTGGTATCAAACTACATTAATTCTGCAGTGTAGATGCACTTGGGAGTCTATGGGCCTCATCTATTATTCCATCGTATTGAGACATGGTAGTTAAAGTGGTATTAAACTGCATTAATTATACATTATAGATGCACTTGGGAGCCTATGGGCCTCATCACACTAGCTCCTATTATGTTAAAGTGGTATTAAACTACATTAATTATACAGTGTAGATGCACTTGGGAGCCTATGGGCCCCATCACATTAGCTCCTATTATTCCATAGTATTGAGACATGGTAGCTAAAGTGGTATCAAACTGCATTAATTCTGCAGTGTAGATGAACTTGGGAGTCTATGGGCCCCATCACACTAGCTCCTATTATTCCATAGTATTGAGATACTATGAGATACAAATAAGTAAGGTGGCCTTTTGCAGTGGACAGATGGTAATCTTGTCAGCACCGATTGTGTTTAAGTGCAGGCCAGAGTCTTTAGGCACTGCACCCAGTGTGCCGATCGCCACTAGGACCACCTTTACTGGGTTGTGCCAGAGTCTTTGCATAAATAATAAATAATAATTATAATTATTATTATTAATAATAATACATCACACAGTCCTAGACGCTTGGAAAGTGTTTGACTTGTGATTTTGTGATACGAAATCCAGCATATAGATCTCGTTTGCTGTGACATACTGTGCTTTTGGGTCTGTAAAATAATAATAATAAACAGGCTCACTAAACTACAAACCCCAGAATTCTGCAGGAGACAGAAATCAGATTTTAAGTGGATTTTTTTCTCTCTGGTGTGATGAAATGCTATGAAAGCGAATGTCTTTCTCCCAATATCCCTTTATATATAGTGATACGGTTATGTCTTTGAATATAATCTGTATCCTATATAAAACTCACATTTCTGGAGAACATATTTTGTTTGGGATTTGCTTCCAAATAAGCCTGAAGCTCTTTGAATCACTACCAAGACATAACAGCAGCCCAGAAGCATGCTTTTCAAGGGCTGAGATGCAGCCAAACTTCAGGAAAAGTTACTTTTTTGGACTACAATTCCTCATCAGCCTTCTTACGGGTGGAGTTCATAATGGGGTCAGACTAAATGGCCTTTGAGATCCCCCCCTTTCTTCTGGAGAACATATTTTGTTTGGGATTTGCTTCCAAATAAGCCTGAAGCTCTTTGGATCGCCACCAAGACATAACAGCAGCCCAGAAGCATGCTTTTCAAGGGCTGAGATGCAGCCAAACTTCAGGAAAAGTTACTTTTTTTGGACTAGAATTCCTCATCAGCCTTGTTTTGGAGTGGAGTCCACAATGGGGTCAGACTAGATGGCCTTTGAGGTCCCCCCATTCCAATTCTAAAAGAGGACTCTGGGAATATCTAAAGCAGGTATGGGCAAACTTGGGCCCTCCAGGTGTTTTGGACTTCAACTCCCACAATTCCTAACAGCCGGTAGGCTGTTAGGAATTGTGGGAGTTGAAGTCCAAAACACCTGGAGGGCCCAAGTTTGCCCATACTTGCTTTATAGGCTGCCCTGTCCAAAGATTTTCGAATATATGTTTGCATTTTTGTTGCTCCCTATATTGGGAGGAAAACAACACAGAAATAAAGCAAAATCCCCAATTCCTGCTTTTTCCAAAATGCCAAGAGAGAGACGAAGCAACCCTACCTCTTCCTCCAGCGATCGTCCCATGCTTTCTGGAGCAAGCCGTGCCCCAAAAGGACCCGGCTGAAATCTAGTTGGGGAAATTGATGCTGGCTAAGAATAGCCTGGGAAGGAGGCCAAGGAAAGAGGAGATGGGAGGCCGCATCCAACTCCAGGAAAACTTACTTTTCGCCTCCCTTCTTTGGCCTGATCTCCAGGAGAGCCTTGCGGTCCCTCTTAGGCTCACGGCAGGGAAGGGAATCCCACCTAAACACTAGGAAAATTGTGATATCTAGCACTATATGTGTCAATGTCATTTCCTAATTGCTTCTGTCCTTTAAAACATGGGAAAAAAAGTTGATCAAACTGCAAAAACTTTTGTTTTTGTAGTTTTTCAATGAGTCTCAACCAAGTTCGTGCCACGAAAACAAAGTTTCGGAATATAACAACTCCTTTCAAAGTCAGGAAGTAACACTTCCAAACCAGGAACAGTTTCAAATTTTATCACATAGTGTATCAAAGCTGTTCCACAGACCAATATACTTCTTTGGAGTCTGGTGGCCATCTGTCGGGAGGGATTAGATGGTGTCTTCTTGCCTTTGGCATCCATTCCATTTCATATCTCTATGAATTGCCCATTGAATACATGGGTCGAGGATGCCTGAGTTTTAAGGGTCTCCCAAAGGCCATCTAGTCCAATCCCATGAGCAGGAATACACCATTAAAGCACTCCCGGCAGATGGGCACCCAGACTCTGCTCTACTTTTTCATGAGTCTCAATCAACATTCCACAGTTGACTATACTTCTTGTGGAGTCTGGTAGAGTCTCCTTCTTTGATGGCCATCTCTCGGGAGGGATTAGATTGTGTCTTCTTGCCAGACTGACGGCCTTTGGGGTCTATTCCATTTCATATCTCTAGGAATATCCCATCCCATTGAATACATGGGTCAAGGATGCTTGAGTTTTAAGGATCTCCCAAAGGCCATCTAGTCCAATCCAACGAGCAGGAAGACACCATCAAAGCACTCCCGGCAGATTGCCATCCAGCTTCTGCTCTAGTTTTTCATGAGTCTCAATCAACATTCCACAGTTGACTATACTTCTTGTGGAGCCATCAAAGACACCATCAAAGCACTCCCAACAGATGGCCATCCAGCCTTCCACATCTGACTATATTTCTTTGGAGTCTGGTGGAGTCTCCTTCTCTGATGGCCATCTGTCAGGAGGGATCTTCTTGCAAGATGGATGGCCTTTGGCATCCATTCCATTTCATATCTCTATGAATTGCCCATTGAATACATGGGTCGAGGATGCCTGAGTTTTAAGGGTTTCCCAAAGGCCACCTAGTCCAATCCCATGAGCAGGAAGACACCATCAAAGCACTCCTGGCAGATGGCCATCCAGCCTTCCACATCTGACTTTACTTCTTTGGAGTCTGGTGGAGTCTCCAAAGACACCATCAAAGCACCCCCAACAGATGACCATTCAGCCTGCTTCAAAGCAGAAAAGGAAGGAGGCTCAATTGGACTCTGAAGCAATAGCATAATATATAGAGTTGGGATCCCCAAAGGCCATTCAGCCCAACCCCATGAGTAGGAGAACACCATCAAAGCACTTCCGGCAGAAGGGCATCCAGCCTCTGGTCTAGTTTTTCAATGTGTCTTAGCCAATATTCCAAAGTTGACTATACTTCTTTAGAGCCTGGTGGAGTCTCCTTCTCCGATGGCCCTCTCTCGGGAGGGATTAGATAGTGTCCTTGGAGATTGATGGCATTTTCGGGTCTATTCTATTTCGTATCTCTATGAATTTCCCATACTTAGGTAAATGCCATTGAATACATGGGTCGAGGATGCTTGAGTTTTAAGGGGATCCCAAAGGCCATCTAGCCCAAACACATGAGCAGGAAAACACCATCAAAGCACTCCCGGCAGATGGCCATCTAGCCTCTGGTCTAGTTTTTCATGAGTCTCAACCAATATTCCACAGTTGACTATACTTCTTGTGGAGTCTGCTTCTCTGATGGCCATCTGTCAGGAGGGATTTGAGGGTGTCTTTTTGCAAGATGGATGGCCTTTGGCATCCATTCCATTTGCATATCTCTATGAATTTCCCATACATAGGTAAATGCCATTGAATACATGGACTGAGGATGCTTGGAAGGGACCCCCAAAGGCCATCTAATCCAATGCCATGATCAGGAAGACACCATCAAAGCACCCCCAACAGGTGGCCATCCAGCCTGCTTCAAAGCAGAAAAAGAAGGAGGCTCAATTGGACTCCCAAGCAGTAGCATAATCTATAGAGTTAGAAGGGATCCCCAAAGGCCATCCAGTCCACCCCCATGAGCAGGAAGACACCATCAAAGAACTCCTGGCAGACGTCCATTCAACCTCTGCTCTAGTTTTCCAGTGAGTCTCAACCAATATTCCACAGTTGACTATACTTCTCTGGAGTCTGGTGGAGTCTCCTTCTCTGGAGGTTTCTAAGCAGAAGCTGATGGCCATCTGTCGGGAGGGATTAGATGGTGTCTTCTTGCGAGATGGATGGCCTTTGGGGTCTATTTTATTTCATATCTCTATGAATTGACCACAATTAGGTAAATGCTATTGAATATATGGGTCGAGGATACTTGAGTTGGAAGGGGCCCCCCAAAGGCCACCTAGTTCAACTACATGGGCAGGAAGAGACCATCAAAGCACTCCTGGCAGATGGCCGTCCAGCCTGCTTTAAAGCAGAGAAGGAAGGAGGCTCTACTGGACTCCAAAGCACTAGCATAATATATAGAGTTATAAGGGATCCCCAAAGGCCATCTAGCCCAACGACATGAGCAGGGGAGTCACCATCAAAACACTCCTAGCAGATGGCCATCCAGCCTCTGCTTCAAAACAGAGGAGGAAGGAGGTTCCACTGGACTCCAAAGCAGTAGCATAATATATAGTTATAAGGGATCCCCAAAGGCCATATAGTCCAACCAGATGAGGAAGACACCATCAAAGCATTCCTGGCAGATGGCCATCCAGCCTCTGCTTCAAAACAGAGAAGGGAGGAGGTTCCATTGGACTCCCAAACAATAGCATAATATATAGTTATAAGGGATTCCCAAAGGCCATATAGTCCAACCAGATGAGGAAGACACCATCAAAGCATTCCTGGCAGATGGCCATCCAGCCTCTGCTTCAAAACAGAGAAGGAAGAAGGTTCCATTAGACTCCAGAGCAGTAGCATAATGTAGAGTTCTAAGGGATAGTCCAACCACATGAGCAGGAGAGACACCATCAAAACACTCCTGGCAGATGACCATCCAGCAGAGAAGGAAGGAGGCTCCATTGGACTCCAAAGAAGTAGCATAATGTAGAGTGTGTGTGTATGTGTGTGTGTGTGTGTGTGTGTGTGTATATCTTTCCCAAGGTCCATATTTTTGGTCCATAATTTAAATCTGGTAGACTTACTCCCGAGGAAGCCCACTTGGTTCTCTAATCCGGATCTAACGCGCATCTATACCGCAGCGTCCACACGACACTCCTGTTATATTCTTTTTTTTATCCCCCAGATTGCTTCCAAAGCCACCCCCAATACCCTTAAACTTGAAAGGCCTCACCTTTAAGGAGATTCCTGGAGCAAAACAAAAAGAGGAATGCAAAGAATTCCAAACCAGACCAGAAAAAGCAAGCTGCAAAAGCGGTTTCACTCCGGATCAACGCCTTGCCCTGTCTGCAAAGCGGCTGCAGAAGAGGGGGCTATATAAGCCCTCCAGGGAAACTTCTAGAAAGTTAGGAGGAGGAGGAAAAAGAAGAGGAGGAGGAGGAATTTTTTTCCCAAACGGCGCCTTTAAATTGGAGCAAAAACAGAGGCAAAGAGGCAAAGGCAAAGGCAGGCTGCAGCAGCCTCCGCCTTGATTTTGGACGCCGCTGGGTCCTAGCGCCCGCTACTTTACAGTCATTCTCAATTTTCTGCCTTTTGTCTTCACTCTCTTTGCATTTCTCCCTCTGGGAAAAGAATAGCCATATTCCCAGCAACTTCTTCTCATCATATAACTGCAAAATACATATACATATATTGTAAAATGATACTTTTATGTTGCAATAATAATAATGTAAGAGATTTTAAAAAGTTTTCATTGGGATTTGTCACATTCAGCACCCAAAATACATTAAAATTATCTACAATACTGAAAATAATTAATGTATTGTGGAAGGCTTTCATGGCTGGAATCACTGGGTTGTTGTAGGTTTTCCGGGCTACATGGCCATGTTCTAGAGGCATTTTCTCCTGACGTTTCGCCTGCATCTATGGCAAGCATCCTCAGAGCATTACAACAGCAAAACAACAGAGAGTAAACAATCAGGCACATCAAATCACCTCTCAAAAAAAGATTCCCCCAGGCACTTCCAAGACATTAAATGCTAATCAAGGTGGTCAGTTGAAACATTCACACCTAGCTCCAGCAGACAAAAGTCCTTTGTCCCACCCTGGTCATTCTGCAGATATATAAACCCATTTTCCTAGTTCCAACAGACCTCACTACCTCTGAGGATGCTTGCCATAGATGCAGGCGAAACGTCAGGATATAATGCCTCTAGACCTGGCCATATAGCCCGAAAAAACCTACAACAACACACTGGAAATAATTAGTTGCAGGCTTGTGCAGACTGTCTGTTTTGTCTCTTTTCCCACACATTCGCTTGCATTTTTTTGTCTACCTTGCATCCATTTGCACACCCACGCTCCCTTGTGTATATTTACGCACATAGCATCTCACACCCACATACATTCTCATACATATGTCATGCATTCAGTCTTTGTGTTTCATATTTTGGATCTCTCTACACACACACACAAACACTTTCTTGCACACTTATAAATACATTTTCACATCATTTTCTTTCCCACATCCACACAAACTGTCTCCTTTAAGAGTGTAATGGCTCGATGCTATATAATTCCATAGCATGGAAATGAAATGGCAGGGAGAAGGTTTGAGGAAGAGACAAAAGAGAGTTCTTGAGGTCTGTAAAAGTATGGTTTATTCTTGGTTGGCGGCAACCGGATATGGACCCTGCTGGTATTCCAGAAAACAGGGTGCTGAACAAAAGAATTGCCTTGATTTATATGCCCTTTAAAATAATATGCATGCATCATACAAGCATCACAATGTGCATCACAAAATTCCACTTTTACATTGTCTTCAATAGCATATTTTAACTTCAACACCTTTAATCTTCCATTAAGCAGCTTTATCTAAAGAGCTGCTGCTATTAGCAGACCATCCTTACCCAATAGCGCCAGAGTGTCTACAGAATCATAGAATCAAAGAGTTGGAAGAGACCTCCTGGGCCATCCAGTCCAACCCCATTCTGCCAAGAAGCAGGAATATTGCATTCAAATCACCCCTGACAGATGGCCATCCAGCCTCTGTTTAAAAGCTTCCAAAGAAGGAGCCTCCACCACACTCCGGGGCAGAGAGTTCCACTGCTGAACGGCTCTCACAGTCAGGAAGTTCTTCCTCATGTTCAGATGGAATCTCCTCTCTTGTAGTTTGAAGCCCTTGTTCTGCGTCCTAGTCTCCAAGGAAGCAGAAAACAAGCTTGCTCCCTCCTCCCTGTGGCTTCCTCTCACATATTTATACATGGCTATCACATCTCCTCTCATCCTTTCTCTTCTTCAGGCTAAACATGCCCAGCTCCTTAAGCCGCTCCTCATAGGGCTTGTTGTCCAGACCCTTGATCAGACCCTTGATCATTTTAGTCACCCTCCTCTGGACACATTTCAGCTTGTCAATATTTCTCTTGAATTACGGTGTCCAGAATTGGACACAATATTCCAGGTGTGGTCTACTCCTCATAGGGCTTGTTCTCCAGAACCTTGAGTTCCACTGCTAAACAGCTCTCACAGTCAGGAAGTTCTTCCTAATGTTCAGGTGGAATCTCCTTTTCCTGTAGTTTCCTGTAGGATCATCTATCCTTCCATCCACTATCTATCTATCCATCCATCTATCCATCCATCCATCACCACATCTATCTATCTATCTATCTATCTATCTGTCTGTCTGTCTGTCTGTCTGTCTGTCTGTCTGTCAGTCTGTCTGTCTGTCTGTCTGTCTGTCTATCTGTCTATCATCATTCCATCCATCAATCCATCACCATGTCTCTCTGTCTATCTATTTATTTATTTATTTATCTATCCTTCCATCACCATGTCTTTCTCTGCACGAATAGAGATTCCACCTAAATATTAAGAAGAACCTACAGTTTGAAAGTAGAATCTGCTGCTGCCTCGGAGTTCGGAGGTGTCCTTCTTGGGAGGTTTTGAAGCAGGCTGGATGGCCATCTGTTGGGAGTGCTTTGGTTGTGTATTTCTGCTTCAGAGAAGGGGGTTGGACCGGATGGCCTTTGGAGTGTCTTCCAACCCTTGGATTCTATGATTCCGTGAACATTTCTGTGGCTTCCACCTGAATGGGACCGGACTCAGCTGCCAGGTGTGCCAAGGCCATCCAGCTCAGGTATGTGTGTTTTGGCTCAGATTGGATCTCTTAAGATTTCAAGCCTCCTAGCTGCATTTTTGGGTGTGAGTGGCAGAATATCAGATTAGGGATAAATTACCTAACATTTCAAGACTATGCAAAACCACAGGTAATAGTAAATCCCATTGAAATGAACAACTTCCAGAAAAAGAATGGCATAGAATTGTATTGGAGGACCTAAAAAATGCCTGGAGGGGACATATTCTGGATGAATTAAACCATAGGAATATGGGGGTCATACTGTGCTATACTATAAATAAATTGCTCCATCTGTGTTTACCTCTGAACAGGTGGTTCCACCATTGAAACATAAAAAAAATTGGGGCAGGTAACAAGATTGTACTGTGGATTCATCCTTTCTTTTTCTTTCTCTCTCTCTCTCTCTGCCTCTCATGCACACAGAATGATTTGTTCCCCTCGTTTTGCCTCCAACCAGCCTTTGCTAATGGTTATTGCCGTATGTGATGAGGATGGCACTGCTTGTATTTTCTGCCCATTTTTGAACCCTGCTGTGAGCGAAATAGCTTGTTTCATCTGTTCCTGGTAATAGCAGCTCATTACAGTGAAAGCAGCCAATGCTGTGTCACTGGAATATATATATATATACACACACAGTACACACACACAGGACCATTGAGGTACACAACATTGGAGGCATTAATGATAGAGCAGGGAGGTTTATTAGAGAATTTCCACACCGAAAGATACTTATACAAGACAGAAATCTATCTATCTATCTATCTATCTATCTATCTATCTCTCTACCTATCTTCCTATCCATCAATCATCTAGCATGTCTATCTGCCTATCTATTATCCATCCATCCATCCATTCATCCACTCTATCTATCTATCTATCTATCTACCTACCCATCTATCCATCACTGTCTTTATCTATCATCTGTCTATCTATCTGTCTGTCTATCTACCATCCATCCACTATCTATCTATCTATCTATCTATCTATCTATCTATCTATCTATCTAATCATCCATCCATCACCATGTCTTTCTCTATCTATTAACTCTCCCTCCTTCCCTCCCTCCCTCTCTCTCTCTCTCTCTCTCTAATCATCCATCCATCACCATGTCTTTCTCTATCTATTAACCCTCCCTTCCTCCCTCCGTCTATCTATCTATCTATCTATCTATCTATCTATCTATCTATCTTATTATCCATCCTATCTATCTGTCTGTCTGTCCGTCCGTCCATCACTCTATCTATCTATCCATCCATCCATCCATCTATCCATCCATCTATCCATCCATCCATCTATCCATCCATCCACCATATCTATCAATCATCTATCCATCACCATGTCTTTCTCTTTCATCTGCCTATCTATCTATCTATCTATCTATCTATCTATCTATCTATCTATCTATCACCGTCTTTATCTATCATCCATCCATCCATCCATCCACTCTATCTATCTATCTATCTATCTATCTATCTATCCATCCATCCATCCATCACCATGTCTTCATCTATCATCTGTCCATCTCTCTCTCTCTCTCTCTCTCTCTCCATCTATCTATCCACCATATCTATCAATCAATCAATCAATCTATCCATCACCATGTTTTTCTCTATTATCTGTCCATCCATCTCCCTTTCTTTCTTTCTTTCTTTCTTTCACTCCCTTCCCCCCCCCCCACCCCAAGGCACACATCACCTCTTAGCAGCCAACCCACTTGACTCCCTTTCTTCCTCAGCGACATCACAGAGGGCCACTTCACCTAGCAACAGCCAACCTGCCTTGTTCCTTTTCTTTCCCTTTGCTCTGGGCCTTCCAAAAGTTATGTTTAAAGACTTAGTCATTTTAAGTTGGATTGTGAAGGGTCTGTGTGCCAAGTCTGGTCCAGACCCATCAAGCCACGGAGGAGTCTTTGTGGTACAAACACACAAAAATAGATTGCTGTAGATCAGGCATGGGCCAACTTCGGCCCTCCCTCCAGGTGTTTTGGACTTCAACTCTCACAATTCCTAACAGCCGGTAGATAGATAGATAGATAGATAGATAGATAGAGTGATGGATGGATGGATGGATGGATGGATGATGATAGATAGAGAAAGACATGGTGATGGATAAATAGATGGATAGATTGATAAATCATAGATAGATAGATAGATAGATAGATAGATAGATAGATAGCGATGGATGGACAGATGATAGATAGAGAAAGACATGGTGATGGATAGATAGATGGATAGATTGATAAATCATAGATAGATAGATAGATAGATAGATAGAGTGATGGATGGATGGATAGACAGACGGACAGATGGACAGACAGAGACAAACATGGTGATGGATGGATAGATGGATCGATGGATTGATAAATCACTATATAGACATGGTGGATGTGTGGGTGTGTGGATGGATGAATGGACAGACGGATAGATAGATAGATAGATAGATAGATAGATAGATAGACAGACAGACAGACAGACAGACAGAGACAGACAGTGTGATGGATGGAAGATAGATAGATGGATAGATAGAGACAGACAGTGTGATGGATGGATGGGTGGGTGGGTGGATGATAGAGAGAGAGAGACAGACAGAAAGACATGGTAGACGGATTGATGGATAGGTACGTAGATGTAGATAGATAGATAGATAGATAGATTTCTGATAGAGCGCAGTCTGTCCAAGTCGCCCATTCTTCTGTGTGCCCAGGAGGGAGTCTCTCATTTGTAGTTTTCGGTGTGCAAATTCTCTAACAAACATCCCTGCCCTATCATTAATGCCTCCAATGTTGTGTACTTCAATGGCTCCGTGTGTGTGTGTGTGTGTGTATTCCAGTGACACCGCATTTGCTGCTTTAACTGTAATGAGCTGCTCTTACCAGGAACAGATGAAACAGGTTGGCTGTTAGGAATTGTGGGAGTTGAAATCCAAAACACCTGGAGGGCCCAAGTTTGCCCATGCCTGTTGCAGATCCTTGCAAAGGGAACAAGAGGGGAAAATGTAGGACTATAAAATGTGCTCCTCCTTCTGAATTGAATGGGTTTATTTCTACCTCCCTGCATGAACTCCAAAAGGAGAGCAATCTCTGAGCTGCCAAAACCTATCACCAGAAAGACATGAACCATTCCTGCTTTCACTCCTCTCCATCCAATTCCTCTTTGGCCTGCTGCTGCGGATCAGCCAGCGTGGCATTTGGGGGGGGGGGGGGGATGCAATCAAAGGGGGAATGAGGCGGCCGCCTCACC
The DNA here is from genome assembly GCF_037176765.1 of Anolis sagrei. NCBI lineage: Eukaryota > Metazoa > Chordata > Lepidosauria > Squamata > Anolidae > Anolis > Anolis sagrei. The sequence continues at coordinate 7,334,508 of NC_090023.1, forward strand.
AGAAGAGGCAGGGCTAGAGAGCCACGCCTGCTTCCATTCATATTTCTCAGATTTCAAGCCATTGCGGCAAAAAGGAATTAGTCTGGATCTACACTGCCATATAACCAATATTATCAATGCAGACAATGATCATCCTCTGCTTCAAACTGGATTAGGAGTCCACACTGCGCTATAATCCAGTTCAAAGCAGATAATCTGGATTTCATATGGCAGTGTATAGGGAGACTCAGTGTCTGCTTTTCTTGCTGGTTTAGCCATGCGGAAAGTAATGCATAAAACCACACCATTCCCTCTTGTTTTTGTGCCCTGAAGGCACATTCCTCTGGTGCTACCGACCAAACTACCTTGCCAGGGCATGTTGCACTCTGAGCAATGCAGGCTCAACATTACGTATCTTTTTGGTTTGTTTGAATTTATTTATTTTTATGTTTTTATTTTGCAGTTTTGCTTCTATGCAGCTCCAAGATCTTTGGCTGCAAGGGCACCAGAGAGCCAACATAGGCCCCTTCCACACATCTGAATAAAATCCCACATTTTCTGCTTCGAAATAGAATATATGGCAGTGTGGACTCAGATAACCCAGTTCAAAGCACATATTGAGGTATTTTCATATTCTGGGTTACGTGGCTGTGTGGAAAGGCCCATAATGTACTTACTTACTTAGGCAATCCTTCATAGCCTGAGGATGATGGTCCTCCAAGTGGTGGTGGGTCTGTAAGTTGCTGTGGAGCACTGGGATTGTGGTGCAGCTGGCTGAGTGTCAGCTGCATTAAGATCACTCTGACCAAAAGGTCATGAGTTCGAAGCCAGCCCGGGTTGGAGTGGGTTTCCAACCAATTGTGTAGCCTGTTGTCAACCTTTGCAACCCGAAAGACAGTTGCATCTGTCAAGTAGGAAAAGTGTGGGGAGGCTAAATTAACTAATTCATGAGGCCATAAAAAAATGACTCCAACAAGCAATCCAGCAAAAAGCATGTGGGGAATGCAGAAGTACTTCATCAGTGTCGCAGATGGACGATATTTATTTGTCGTATCAGGGCAACCAGTCAAATTATATTACATTTCTAACAGAACAAAACAAACAAACAGACAAAATACAAAATTTGTGAGTTTGGTAGTTGATTAAATGTCCTTTGACCAGTATCTGGCCACTTGGAGTGCCTCTGGTGTTGCCGCAAGAAGGTCCTCCATGGTGCATCATGTGGCAGGGCTCAGGTTGCATTGCAGCAGGTGGTCAGTGGTTTGCTCTTCTCCACACTCGCATGTCGAGGATTCCACTTTGTGGCCCCATTTCTGAAGGTTGGCTCTGCATCTCGTGGTGCCAGAGCGCAGTCTATTCAGCGCCTTTCAAGTTGCCCAGTCTTCTGTGTGCCCAGGAGGGAGTCTCTCATTGGGTATCAGCCATTGGTTGAGGTTCTGGGTTTGAGCCTGCCACTTTTGGGCTCTCGCTTGCTGAGGTGTTCCAGCAAGTGTCTCTGTAGATCTTAGAAAACTATTTCTAGATTTAAGTCATTGACGTGCTGGCTGATATCCAAACAAGGGATGAGCTGGAGATGTCACTGCCTTGGTCCTTTCACTATTGGCTGCAGCTTCCTGGCGGATGTCAGGTGGTGCAATACCGGCTAAGCAGTGTAGTTTCTCCAGTGGTGTAGGGCGCAGACACCCCATGATAATGCGGCATGTCTCATTAAGAGCCACATCCACTGTTTTCGTGTGGTGAGATGTGTTCCACACTGGGCATGCATACTCAGCAGCAGAGTAGCACAGTGCAAGGGCAGATGTCTTCACTGGGTCTGGTTGTGATCCCCAGGTTGTGCCAATCAGCTTTCGTATGGTATTGTTTCTAGCACCCACTTTTTGTTTGATGTTCAGGCAGTGCTTCTTGTAGGTAAGAGCACGGTCCAGAGTGACTCCCAAGTATTTGGGTGTGTTGCAATGCTCCAGTGGGATTCCTTCCCAGGTCATCCTCAGAGCTCGGGATGCTTGTCTGTTCTTGAGATGAAAGCACATGTCTGTGTTTTAGATGGGTTGGGGATCAGCTGGTTTTCCCTGAAATAGGCAGTAAGAGCACCTAGAGCTTTGGAACGATGGACGATGAAAGCGACAGTTCCCCTGGCGGCCAGAAAAAGTTAGATAGCCTCTGTCTATGTTTGTATACGTTGTATGTCAAAAATTGGCATTGAATGTTTGCCATATATGTGTACACTGTAATCTGCCCTGAGTCCCCTGTGGGGTGAGAAGGGTGGAATATAAAAATTGTAAATAATTAAATAAATAATCCTTGATCCGCATGTTCTCCCGCAGTGAGGACATCAGTTTCCAGGGAGAAGACGGTCTCAGTTGGCTTGACACGCCTACTTCTTGGCACATTTCTCCTTTTCACCCTCCATTTGTGCCTCTTCAAATTCTGCAGCACTGCTGGTCACAGCGAGCCTCCAACTGGAGCACTCAAGGGCCATGGTTTCCCAGTTCTCAGTGTCAATGCTGTTAGAGACCCTAAATTGGGTCTTTTTAGGTGCATGTCGCGGGAGCACGGAAGGAAGGAGACAGTCCCAATGAAAGATCAAAAAACAAGATTTTATTTTAGTTTCTTCATGAAGAAGACGGACAGCCGGGCAGCATGCACAGATGCTACCCTTCAAATGACTGCTGTGCCCCCTTGGCTTTTGACCACCAAATATATAACCTCAAGTAAACAAGAACATTTTTTGTCATGGAAAAGTACTCTCTTTCCAGCCCCCTCTCTTGACCTTTTGATGGAAAGTACCTTCTTGTACATGCAGGCTCTGCGCTTCAAAAACAACATTTGAAGTTAACCACAAGCATCCTGTGTAAGAAAATTCCCTCTTGTACTTAAAAACATTTTCTTCCGTATTGCTCTTTTTAAGTCAGAGAAAGGGTATGTCTCTCTTTTGCTGTTAATTTCATTCAAAGCCCCTTACTCAGAGACCCTTGAGGCCTCTTTCAATGCCACAGTTTTTAAGGTTGGCTTTAAGCCCATCTTTAAATTTATTTCCCTGTCCACCAATATTACGGTTCCCGTTCTTGAGTTGGGAGTAGAGTAACTGCTGTGAGAGATGGTGGCTGGGCATCTGAACAACGTGGCCGGTCCAGCGGAGTTGATGGGGTGCAGTGCCTAAAGACCTTGGCCTGTACTTAAACACAATCGGCGCTGACAAAATTACCATCTGCCAGCTGCAGAAAGCCACCTTACTGGGATCTGCACGCCTTATTCACTGATAACATCACACAGTCCTAGACACTTGGGAAGTGTCCGACGTGTGATCCAATACAATAGCCAGCATAGTGTGTACTAATCTTGTTGTGTATCTGATAATAATAATAATAATAATAATAATAATAATAATAATAATAATAGCCGGATGTCCCTCCTGCAGAAACAAAGTTTTTGCAGTTTAATTATAATAGAACCAATTAGGAAATGACATTTATAGCCCAGGAACAAAAATCATGTTAAATAGTATAATTGCTCACAAACTATCCCCAGCCTGGGTATTTGATGAAAAATAATTTTTCTCAGCTTGGATTTCTCTCCCATGAGTTCATTTTAAAGTGGAAAAGAATCTGGGATTTTTCCCATGTTCTTTCTTCCTGTGTGGATAGATCCTCGAAGGCCAGGCTACGAGACAAACCAAGGACCAATCCGTGGCTTCCAGCTAAGATGTTCTCCAAAAAAGGCAACGGAGCTGGGCCTTTTCCAGATGGGCTTATGCAACCCTGCCTTTGCAAAGGCAATTCGTTTCAGAAAAAGTGACTGGGGGACATCAAGGGATAGGTCTGTGTTCTGGCGCTTCAACTGCTATTTTTCATGGAGTGGAACGAAGCTGGATTTGCCTTTCACTTTAAGAGTGATTTTCTTTAACCTCTGCTATGGAGCTCTCTTGCCTGCTTCTCTGAGGTTTTGTAAACAGATCACCACATCTCACCACACTAAAACAGTAGATGTGGCTCTTAATGAGACATGCTGCATTATCACAGGGTGTCTGCGCCCCACACCACTGCTTAGCCGGTATTGCACCACCTGACATCTGCCGGGAGGTACCAGCCAATATTGAAAGGACCAAGGCAGAGACATCTCCAGCTCATCCCCTGTTTGGGTATCAGCCAGCACGTCAACGACTTAAATCAAGACATAATTTTCTTAGATTTACAGAGACACTCGCTGGAACACCCCAGCAAGCGAGAGTCCAAAAGTGGCAGGCTCAAACCCAGAACCTCAATCAATGGCTGAAACCAAATGAGAGACTCCCCGCTGGGCACACAAAGGACTGGGCGACTTGGAAGGCGCTGAACAGACTGCGCTCTGGCACCACGAGATGCAGAGCTAATCTTAAGAAATGGGGCTACAAAGTGGAATCCACGACATGCGAGTGCGGAGAAGAGCAAACCACTGACCACCTGCTGCAATGCACCCTGAGCCCTGCCACATGCACAATGGAGGACCTTCTTGCGGCAAGACCAGAGGCACTCCAAGTGGCCAGATACTGGTCAAAGGACATTTAACCAACTACCAAATTTGCAAAATCTGTGTTTTTTTTTTTTCCTTTTCCTTTTTAATCTGTGTGTTTGCTTTGCTCTGCTAGAACTGTAATACAATGGTATGGTTGCTGATGACACGATAAATAAATGTAAACAGATGCCTGATGGCCATCTGTTGGGAGGGTTTGGATTGTGTCTTCCTGCCTGGCAGAAGGAGTTGGACTGGGCAGCCCTTGGAATAAAAATGTAAAGGTTTCCTCTTGACATTAGGCCTAGTTGAGTCTGACTCTGGGCGGTGGTGCTCATCTCCATTTCTAAGCCAAAGTGCTGGCGTTGTCCGTAGACACCTCCAAGGTCAAGTGGCCGGCATGACTGCATGGAGCAATGTTACTTTCCCACCTAGGCAGTACTTATTGAGTTGTTGTAGGTTTTTCGGGCTGTATGGCCATGTTCTAGAACAGTGTTTCTCAACCTTTCTAATGCCGCGACCCCTTAATACATTTCCTCATGTTGTGGTGACCCCCAACCATAACATTATTTTGCTACTTCATAACTGTAATTTTGCTCCTGATATTAATTGTAATGCAATTATCTGATAAGCAGGATGTATTTCCATTCACTGGACCAAATTTGGCACAAATACCCCAATATGCCCAAATTTGAATAGTGATGGGGTTGGGGGGGGGGGTTGATTGATTTTGTCATTTGGGAGTTGTAGTTGCTGGGATTTATAGTTCACCTGCAATCAAAGAGCATTCTGAACTCCACCAACGATGGAATTGAACCAAACTTGGCACACAAAAGTTCCACGACCAAGAGAAAATACTGGAAGGGTTTGGTGGGCATTGACCTTGAGTTTGGAGTTGTAGTTCACCTACATCTAGAGAACATTGTGGACTCAAACAATGATGGATCTGGATGAAACTTGACATGAATACGCAATATGCCCAAATGTGAACACTGGTGGAGTTTGGGGAAAAATAGACCTTGACATTTGTGAGTTGTAGTTGCTGGGATTTATAGTTCACCTACACTCAAAGAGCATTCTGAACCCCACCAACTATTGAATTGGACCAAACTTCCCACACAACCCCCCCTTAGAAAAATACAGAAAATAGTGTTTTCTGATGGTCTTCGGTGACCCCTCTGACACTCTCTGGCAACCCCCGCAGGGGTCCCGACCCCCAGGTTGAGAACCACTGTTCTAGAAGCATTCTCTCCTGATGTTTCGCCTGCATCTGTGGCAAGCATTTTTACAGGTGGCAAGCATCCTCATAACCTCTGAGGATGCTTGTCACAGATGCAGGCGAAACATCAGGAGAGAATGCTTCTGAAACTTGGCCATACAGCCCAGAAAACTCACAGCAACCCACTAAAGAGTAATTGTTGAAAGTATATTGCCAATAGACATAATTAAAGGGCGTAAAGGGTTGTATTTAAAGAGATCATACTGGGGATACTTTTATCCTTCCTCTTGAAGAGACCACCAATTTGTATTCTAAGATCAAACATCTAATAGCAAGCACTAAAATACTGTATATTTCGGCAAGTGTTGTGATTTTGGGTGTGAACATAGCCATACAGCCTGAAAAACAACCCAGTGATTCCGGCCATGAAAACCTTCGACACTACGTAGTACCTATTGATCTACTTACATTTGCATGTTTTCAAACTGCTAGGTTGGCAGAAGCTGGGGCTAACGATGGGAATTCACCCAACTCCATGGATTCGAACCGCTAACCTTCCGATCAGCAAATTCTGCAGCTTAGTGGTTTAACCCACTGCACTGCCATGGCCCCAGTGCAGCCCCTTGGAATCTATCAATCGCTTCCTCAAAATCTATCCATCTCTATTAATCCTCTTCTACTAGGGTTGAATGAAAAGTAATGCTTCCACCATCATAACTCCTCAACAGATGGCAGTACTGGTAAGTGGCAGGTACTGGCTTGTTCAGTAGACTCTCCTCTACAGTTCCATTTTGGCAGGAAGCCTTAGCATTGAACGGTTGTGTTGTTAAAGTGCGAAGTATGGAACCCTGCGCATGTGGTCGGTCAATGAGACTTAAGCAACGTGTAGTCATTGAATTCTTGACAGCAGAAGGTGTCACCCCAAAGGAGATTCATCAGAGAATGCAAGCTGTTTATGATGAGTATGTTGATGTGAGTACTGTACATCATTGGGCGAGTAAGTTTAAAGATGTTGAGGTGGGAATATCTGACTTGCGTGACAAAGAGTTGGGCGTCCTGTGACAGCAACCACTGAGTTTCACAAGCAAAAGGTTGACAGATTGATTCAGGACAATTGTCGTATTACTCAGAGAGACATTTCAAGCATAACCAGCATTTCACAAGAACGTGTAGGTCACATTATTGCTTGGCTTGGCTATCGGAAGATCTGTGCACGATGGGTACCCAGCATGAGAGAACTGTGAGATGCTGGTTGCGGAAACAGAGTGCTGACTTCTTCCATGATGGCTTCAGAAAACTTGTTCATCATTGGTAGAAATGTATCCAATTGTCTGGTGATTATGTGGAAAAGGGAATAGTGGTAGTTAAAGAGCACATTCTAAGGATTATTTCTGTGTTTGATTTGTTAAAATATTCCCATCCAAACCCAAGTAACGAAGGTGGAGGCATTACTTTTCATTCAGTCCTCGTACTAATGTCCCTGTCTCTTTGGACCATTGAGCACCATCGCAAGCCCTGCTTGTATCAAATGTGAAAAGGAAGCAGGTCAAGGAAATGATATCAGTTTCTGCAGTGGCTCCTTGGTTTAAAAATAAATGCCTTAATGCCAACAGATGCATGACCTTATGAAGTAGGTGCAAGAAGGTTGGGGGGGGGGGGATATCCCCATGCAAACTCTTCCCTAGGAAGAAACCAGTCATGGTGGAATCAGAACAGAAAGTACAAATTTATACTCATTTATACTCAATGGCTTCAAACTACAAGAGAGGAGATTCCATCTGAACATTAAGAAGAACTTCCTAACTGTGAGAGCTGTTCAGCAGTGGAACTCTCTGCCCTGGAGTGTGGTGGAGGCTCCTTCTTTGGAGGCCTTTAAACAGAGGCTGGCCATCTGTCGGGGGTGCTTTGAATGCAATTTTCCTGCTTCTTGGCAGAATGGGGTTGGACTGGATGGCCCATGAGGTCTCTTCCAACTCTTTGATTCTATGATTCTATGATTCAGAAACTGGATTATATCGCAGTATATATGGGGCATGAGGCTGAGAGAGTGTGACTTCCAACTCTATGATTCTACTCACATTTGCATGTTTTCAAACTACTAGGTTGGCAGAAGCTAGGACTACCAACAGGAGCTCACCCCTTCCTCCGGATTCAAACCGCCGGCCTTCTGGTCAGCAAATTCTGCAGCTTCGTAGTTTAACCTGCTGCACCACCATGGCTCCTTACCCAAAAGAAACTCCCCAACACATCACAACTCTAAACTCCATCGCTCCCGCTGACGGTTAGGAATGGCACAGTTAGTCAAATCCCTGGTTGCCTATTAGCTCAGCAAAAACGAACAGAATTGGCTCGTTTGGGCTAATGAGGAGAGAAAAGCTGTCGCGCTTGATTATTTCCGAAATTTGTCTTCCAGGGAAATTGCCTTTTCCAAAGAGGTGGAAACGCTTGACTATCCTCAATCTCTTAATTCAAGGAGAAGGCTGAATCCAGACCTTGTGGATTTGTATCTATGCGCCTTCAAGTTGTCATATGGCAATCCCGTACATTTCACAGGGTTTTCTGAGGCAAGGATAATACTCAAGATGGGAGTAACCATGCTTTGGAAGTTGATGCCTATTGTTGTTGTTATTGTTTACCGTCTTTGCTGGGGGACATGAGAGAAGCTTCCTCGCAGGATTGCAAGACATCCAGGCATCCCCTGGGCAACGTCTTAGTAGATGGCTGATTCTCTCACTCCAGAAGCGACCACAGCGAAGAAATCTGCCCTTGCGCTATGCTACTCTGCTGCTGAGTACGCATGCCCAGTGTGGAACACATCTCACCACACTAAAACAGTAGATGTGGCTCTGAATGAAACATGCCACATCATCACGGGGTGCCTGCGCCCTACACCACTGGAGAAATTACACTGCTTAGCCGTGAAAGATGGTAATTTCATCAGTGCTGATTGTGTTTAAGTGCAGGCCAAGGTCTTTAGGCACTTCACCCAGTGTGCCGATCACCACTGGGACCACCTTAACTGGCTTGTGCCAGAGTCTTTGCAATTGGAATAATGGATGCAGATCCGAGTAGGGTGGCCTTTTGCAGCTGACAGATGGTAATTTTGTCAGTGCTGATTGTGTTTAAGTGCAGGCCAAGGTCTTTAAGCACTGCACCCAGTGTGCCGATCACCACATTGCACCACCTGACATCCGCCGGGAAGTAGCAGCCAATAGTGAAAGGACCAAGGCAGTGACATCTCCAGCTCATCCCCTGTTTGGGTATCAACCAGCATGTCAACGACTTAAATCTAGAAATTGTTTTCTAAGATCTACAGAGACACTCGCAGGAACACCTCCAAAAGTGGCAGGCTCAAACCCAGAACCTCAACCAATGGCTGATACCAAATGAGAAACTGGGCGACTTGGAAGGCACTGAACAGACTGCGCTCTGGCACCACGAGATGTAGAGCCAACCTCAAGAAATGGGGCTGATGGCGGAGGGCCCTCGCCAACGATTGGCCTGCACTGCAGCGGAGAGTTCCGCAGTTCCTGGTTGTCACAATTGGAAGAAACTGATGAAATGTGCCCCAGCAGGCAGCTCAATAATAAGAATGCCTGCAGCCTTTCTTTGCTTTCCCCTCTCCCTACCTTGTAACAAGCCCTAATAAAAGTACTTGAAACTTGCAACATTTAATCTCTCCGCTTGATACTTTTGTATCTTTCCCTGCCTCAGACTAATTCAACATTAAAATAAACCTTTTCCCAGGCTCCGGAGAGCCGTGAGCCTGCTGGGGGGCGCCTACTGCCCCCCCCCCGGACCCCGGATCTGCATTTGGAAAAATCACGGATACCGAAACCGCCATTTTGGACCCCAGTAACCACTAAAACAGTAAAATGGCGGATTGACGCCGTTCTAATTTTGTATTTTTCTGCTATTAATTCTAAGACTAACTGCCATCTCGCTTTCCTCATTTTGGACTCCTGCGCTCGGGGAATAATCATTTGGTTTAAAGTATTATTATTTGACAGCAAACAGCTGATTGTCAAGACTGTGCCGGCTCGGCAAAAGCAGCCTGCTTTCCTTTGCTGCCGCTCGTTCCTGCTCGGTCCCGCCATCAGGGGCTTGCTGTGGACACCCATAGGAGGTCCTGGAGAAGTGGCCAGGCGGGGACCCCGGCCCCAGCACGGGAGATCTAGTTCGCCAAGGGCCGGGCAATGGACTCTGTTACTACCCAACCCAGCGCCCATCACTGGACTTCTGCCTTTTCTTATTGACTCTCTGCTTCATGAACTGAACTGTTTACCATATCCCTGGCCACGAACTTTCTGGTGATGCTTGCCTTGAAATGCAAGCAGCCTCCGTTTCCACGTGCCTTTGCCAGAGGACTATGAGATCTCCAGTTTGCGTTATATTAAAGATCAAATATTGTAATAAATTTTCCTGGGATGGGGATGGGGTTTTCCCCTTGTGAACTATGTATAAGAAAATGTCATATATGTAACCCTTATGGATTCCCCTTGTGCCCTTGCCCTCTCGACCCTTGCCCCACAAAATACTGTGACCAGGAACTGCCTGAGGGAGAATCTCTACATCTCCCAAGACTCACCCTTGATTAATTCACCCTGCATGGAACCATAGCCATAATGGACCCTGCCCCATTCTCTGAGCATGTCTGATGGGATTAGGGGACTTATGGCCACTCGGAATAAAAGATTGTATTTGCATAAAGGTATCGTTGATCCCCCCTGAGGTCCGACGCCGAAATAGTCATTCATATCCCCCTCCAAAGCTCATCAAGGACAGGAAAAGCCTTTGTTTGTCAAGACCACACCTTGCCTGCCAGAAACAAAGCCCGCATTCCAGCGGGCAGGAAACTTCTAATCCCATCATTTTCCCCCATTGTCCGCGGCCGTCCTGCCTCCCTCGCTCCTGATTTGTCCATCCTGCGAGGCGAGCGGAGGGCGCTCATTGGCCCCCTAGAGGCGAGGAAACACGCTGATTGGTCCAGAGCAGGGGCGGGCTGCCCAGCCGCCTCCCAGCTGTTCCAGCCTCAGCCAATCAGCGTGAAGCCGGCCGGCAGAGGGAGGGCGGGAGTTTTGAAATGTTTTCCTTTGTTCTTCTGCTATAAATACGTCTGTATTCTTTGTATTGGTATGCTTGCAGCGGAATGATTCCTGCAATGCATCTGATTTCAGCTGAATCACAAATAAACCTCGGTTGCTGGAAACTTCTTCCACCTTGATGGGGCATTATTATTTTAATATTTTTGCCACAATTTGGCTTCGCTGGCCTCACCAAGGTATCCAGGGCCCTTTTGGCGCGGTCCTCGGGTTCTCTTCTCTTGAGGAGACCCTACTAAAAGTAGCTCGATATCAGGGCCACAAAGTGGAAACCACGACATGCGAGTGCGGAGAGGAGCAAACCACTGACCACCTGCTGCAATGCACCCTGAGCCCTGCCACATGCACAAGGGAGGACCTTCTTGCAGCAACACCAGAGGCACTCCAAGGGGCCAGATACTGGTCAAAGGACATTTAATCAACTACCAAACTTGCAAATTTTGTGTTTTGTCTGTTTGTTTGTTTTGTTCTGTTAGAAATGTAATGCAATTGACTGGTTGCCCTGACACGACAAATATAAACAACCATCTTTGCTTACACTTGAAAATTACCTAGGGCCGGCCCTGCATCTAGACCAGGCCTGGGCAAACTTGGGCTCTCCAGGTGTTTTGGACTTCAACTCCCACCATTCCTAACAGCCTTAGGCCCCTTCCTTTTCCCCCTCAGCCGCTTAAGCGGCTGAGGGGGAAAAGGAAAGGGCCTGAGGCTGTTAGGAATGGTGGGAGTTGAAGTCCAAAACACCTGGAGAGCCCAAGTTTGCCCAGTCCGTGTTAATAGACTCCTTGGATCATTCCAAGATCTATGCAACTTCTAATTTTGGTCAAACTCTTCCTGGCTTTGAAGAAGAAAATTGCCGGTGTCCATTGCCAACTCATAGACAGTTTTAACTCCAAGTTTCTGCAGAGTCAGAGGGAGGATTTTTCTCGAAAAGTCTGGAAGTCGGCATGATGCAACTCTGGAAAAATGTTGCAGAGGGAGGAGAGAGAAAAAACCAGATGTTCAGAGCCCGGGCCAGCTGTGAAAGGTCTCTTTCTGCTATTCCCCCGCCTTCGGTTGGGTTTTGCATTTCCAAGGAAGGAAAACGGTGAGCTTTGTATTTGACTCCTGTCCCATTTCAGAATGCCACATTCATTTCAGGGCGAAGATCCTATGGCATTCCGGCATTAAAATGTTTATTTTAACGAGAGGAACGCCTAAGGCAGGAAAGAGGAAAAGTAAAACGGGGAAAACATTGCATCATTCCCATGCTAACATGGCAATTCAAAGCTGCGTAACACAGTCTCCTAGATTTCAGGAAAAATCAGAAAACTTTGATTCAGTTTCCCATTGTACACGGAGATATTTATGCCTGGCCTAAATATATATGAATATAAAGCAATGATTCTTTAAAGATGCTTTGTGTCTCCTTAGGAGTGATATAAATAAGCATAAACATAAACATAAACATAATAATAATAATAAGTCCCAGTGGTGATCGGCACACTGGGTGCAGTGCCTAAAGACCTTGGCCTGCACTTAAACACAATCAGGGCTGACAAAATTACCATCTGTCAGCTGCAAAAGCATTATTCAAATTGCAAAGACTCTGGCACAAGCCAGTAAAGGTGGTCCCAATGATCGGCACACTGGGTGCAGTGCCTAAAGATCTTGGCCTGCACTTAAACACAATCAGCGCTGACAAAATTCCCATTCCGTCAGCTGCAAAATGCTACCCTACTCGTATCTGCATGCATTATTTGAATTGGAAAGACTCTGGCACAAGCCAGTAAAGGTGGTCCCAGTGGTGATTGGCACACTGGGTGAAGTGCCTAAAGACCTTGGCCTGCACTTAAAGACAATCGGCGCTGACGAAATTACCATCTATCAGCTGCAAAAGCCCACCCTACTTGGATCTGCACGCATTATTCGAATTGCAAAGACTCTGGCACAAGCCAGTAAAGGTGGTCGCAGTGGTGATTGGCACACTGGGTGCAGTGCCTAAAGACCTTGGCCTGCACTTAAACACAATCAGTGCTGACGAAATTACCATCTGTCATCTGCAAAAGCCCACCCTACTCGGATCTGCATATATTATTCAAATTGCAAAGACTCTGGCACAAGCCAGTAAAGGTGGTCGCAGTGGTGATCGGCACACTGGGTGCAGTGCCTAAAGACCTTGGTCTGCACTTAAACACAATCAGCGCTGACAAAATTACCTTCTGTCAGCTGCAAAAACCCACCCTACTCGTATCTGCATGCATTATTTGAATTGGAAAGACTCTGGCACAAACCAGTAAAGGTGGTCCCAGTGGTGATCAGCACACTGGGTTCAATGCCTAAAGACCTTGGCCTGCACTTAAACACAATCAGCGCTGACAAAATTACTGTCTGCCAGCTGCAGAAGGCCACCTTACTGGGATCTGCACGCATTATTCACTGATACATCACACAGTCCTAGACACTTGGGAAGTGTCCAACGTGTGATCAAAAACAACATCTAGCAGAGTGATCTTGATTACTGTGGACTCATCTTGTTGTGTTTCAAATAATAATAATAATAATAATAATAATAATAATAATAATAATAGGTGGTCCTAGTGGTGATTGGCACATTGGGTACAGTGCCTAAAGACCTTGGCCTGCACTTAAACACAATCAGCGCTGACAAAATTATCATCTGTCAGCTGCAAAAGCCCACCCTACTCAGATCTGCATGTATTATTCAAATTGCAAAGACTCTGGCACAAGCCAGTAAAGGTGGTCTCAGTGGTGATTGGCACGCTGGGTGAAGTGCCTAAAGACCTTGGCCTGCACTTAAACAAAATCAGCGCTGACACAATTACCATCTGTCAGCTGCAAAAGCCCACCCTACTCGGATCTGCATGTATTATTTGAATTGCAAAGACTCTGGCACAAGCCAGTGAAGGTGGTCCCAGTGGTGATCGGTACACTGGGTGCAGTGCCTAAAGACCTTTGCCTGCACTTAAACACAATCGGTGCTGACAAAATAACCATCTGTCAGCTGCAAAAGCCCACCCTACTCAGATCTGCACGCATTATTCGAATTGCAAAGACTCTGGCACAAGCCAGTGAAGGTGGTCGCAGTGGTGATCGGCACACTGGGTGCAGTGCCTAAAGACCTTGACCTGCACTTAAACACAAGCAGCGCTGACAAAATTACTGTCAGCTACAAAACACCACCTTACTGGGATCTGCACACATTATTTGCTGATACATCACACAGTCCTAGACACTTGGGAAGTGTCCGACGTGTGATCCAAAACAACATCCAGCAGAGTGATCTTGTTTGCTGTGGACTCATCTTGTTGTGTTTAATAATAATAATAATAATAATAATAATAATAATAATAATAATAATAGGTGGTCCTAGTGGTGATTGGCACATTGGGTACAGTGCCTAAAGACCTTGGCCTGCACTTAAACACAATTGGCGCTGACAAAATTACCATCTGTCAGCTGCAAAAGGCCACCCGTCTCAGATCTGCACGCATTATTTGCCGCTACATCACACAGTCGATAAACTTGGGAAGTGCCTGCGACAACTGATGGGATTACAAGCTTGAAAAAGTTACAGAGAATGAACACGTCAAACTCCTCTGGGACTTCCAAATTCAGACTGACAGAGTTTTGGAGCACAAGACTCCTGACCTCACGATTGTGTTAAAAAACCAAGTATGGATCGTCAATGTTGCAATCCCAGGCAACAGCAGGATTGAAGAGAAACAACTGGAAAACTCATCATGATAGGAGGATTTAAAGATCGAACTGCAAAGACTCTGGTACAAGCCAGTAAAGGTGGTCCCAGTGGTGATTGGCACACTGGATGCAGTGCCTAAAGACCTTGGTCTGCACTTAAACACAATTGGTGCTGAAAAATTACCATCAGCCAGCTCATCTCCCAGAGCCAGAGATGAGCACCGCCTCCAAAGCCGGAAATGAAAGAAGAAGCCTTTGCCTTTGTTTGTGTGTCTCATTGTATTGTAACAAGGCATTAAATGTTTGCCGGTATCTGTTTACACTCTAATCTGCTCTGAGTCCCCACAGGGAGAAGAGCAGAATATATATTTTTATTTTTTATTTTTTATTTTTTATTTTATTTTATTTATTAGACTTGTATACCGCCACTCCCAATTTGGCTCAGAGCAGTTTACAGCAGTAGATTAAAACAATGCAACCAACTTTAAAATACAATAAAAACAAGAACTGACACAGTCCCGAGTTATTCACCCATTGAAAACTTGTCGGAAAAGAAAGGACTTACAGGCTTTCTGAAAACGAAGTAGCTCTCGAATGGTTCGGGTTTCAACAGGTAAGGCATTCCATAAATAAGGGGCCACAATCGAGAAGGCCCTCTGCCTAGTAGAGGACAGATGATAAGTCCGGATGTTGGGGACTTCAAGCAAATTTTGGTCCTCGGACCGAAGTAATCTCTGGGGTTGGTAGGAGGATAAGCGTTGTTATTGTTGTTGTTATAAAATAAGATAAGACTTTATTTATATTCCATCCTATTTCCCCAAGGTGACTCAGGGCAGATCACAGTACACATACACGGCAAACATTCAATGTCGTTTGGACAGACAAGGACAGAACAGACAGAAAGGAGGTATATTGTGTTGTATTGACGTCAATGCCTTAGAAGGTTGTGCTCAAAATCCAGCCACTGGGGGTGCTGTCACTCCATCCTCTATGATGTAGAGCCATCAGGACTTCATGTTTCCTTTTTGGTCCCCGGCGTTTTCTGGTCTTTTTCTTTTTATAATGTCGCAATATATCTCCCTCGCTTGTTTTAGCGGTACCTAATTTTTCTAATTACAGCACAAGCTGTTTTTGAACTGCTTAGGTCAACAATAAGCTGGGCGTGATAGTCAGCAGCTCACACTGACTCCGTGCTTCGAACTAGCAGCCTGGGAGTCACTCTGGACCGTGCTCTGACCTACAAGAAGCATTGCCTGAACTTCAAGCAAAAAGTGGGTGCTAGAAACAATATCATACGAAAGCTGACTGGCACAACCTGGGGATCACAACCAGACACAGTGAAGACATCTGCCCTTGCGCTATGCTACTCTGCTGCTGAGTATGCATGCCCAGTGTGGAACACATCTCACCACGCTAAAACAGTGGATGTGGCTCTTAATGAGACATGCCGCATTATCACGGGGTGTCTGTGCTGGAGAAATGACACTGCTTAGCCGGTATTGCACCACCTGGCATCTGCCGGGAAGTAGCGGCCAATAGGGAAAGGACCAAGGAAGAGACATCTCCAGCCCACCCCTGTTTGGGTATCAGCCAGTATGTCAACGACTTAAATCAAGAAATAGTTTTCTAAGATCTACAGAGACACTCGCTGGAACACCCCAGCAAGCGAGAGTCCAAAAGTGGCAGGCTCAAACCCAGAACCTCAATCCCTGGGTGATACCAAATGAGAGACTTCCCCCTGTGCACACAGAAGACTGGGCGCCTTGGAAGGCGCTGAACAGACTGCGCTCTGGCACCACGAGATGCAGAGCCAATCTTAAGAAATTTATTTATTTATTTATTTATTTGCTGCATTTGTTGACCGCCGTTCTCAGCCCTAGGGCGACTCACGGCGGTGTACAACATATAAAAACAATTTACAATAAAGCAATAACACTAATACACAATAATATAATTACACTAAATGATCCGCTCCGTCATATCGTAGAATCATAACCAATCTCGTAAACCATATTCCGTTCCAGTTGTCGTTACCAGTTAATGTAGCACTCAGTTAAATGCCTTCTCAAATAGCCATGTCTTTAGGCTCTTACGGAAAGACATAAGGGAGGGCGCTTGTCTAATGTCAACAGGGAGGGTGCTCCACAGCCGGGGGGCCACCACCGAGAAGGCCCTCTCTCTCGTCCCCGCCAGACGTGCCTGTGAAGCAGGCGGGATCGAGAGAAGGGCCTCCCCAGACGATCTCAAGGCCCTCGTGGGCTCATAGGCCGAGATGCGGTCCGCAAGGTATTTTGGGCCGGAACCAAATGGGGCCACAAAGTGGAATCCATGACATGCGAGTGTGGAGAGGAGCAAATCACTGACCCCCTGCTGCAATGCACCCTGAGCCCTGCCACATGCACAATTGAGGACCTTCTTGCGGCAACACCAGAGGCACTCCAAGCGGCCAGATACTGGTCAAAGGACATTTAATCAACTACCAAACTCCCAAATTTTGTATTTTGTCTGTTTGTTTGTTTTGTTCTGTTAGAAATGTAATACAATTGACTGGTTGCCCTGACACGACAAAATAAGTTGGTAGATGTATTGTCGAAGGCTTTCATGGCTGGAATCACTAGGTTCTTGTGGGTTTTTTCGGGCTATAGGGCCATGTTCTAGAGGCAGTCTCTCCTGACGTTTCGCCTGCATCTATGGCAAGCACCCTCAGAGGTAGTGAGGTCTGTTGGAATTAGGACAATGGGTTTATATATCTGTGGAATGGCTGGGGTGGGTCAAGGAGCTCTTCCCTGCTGGAGCTAGGTGTGAATGTTTCAACTGATCACCTTCATTAGCATTTGAAGGCCTGTCTGATCCTGGGAAAATACCCTGTTGAGAGGTGTTAAGATGTGCCTGGTTGTTTCTTCTCTGCTGTTTTGCTGTTGTAATTTTAGAGTTTTTTAATACTGGTAGCCAGATTTTGTTCATTTCATTTTGCTACCAGTATTAAAAAATGAACAAAATCTAGCCCGAAAAAACCCACAAGAACCTAAGTTGGTAGATGTTATAATTGCTGGTGATTTTACCAGCTGTGCTAAACCCCGGCCCATTTGAAACACAACAAGATGAGTACACAGCAAACAAGATCGCTATGCTGGCTGTTGTGTTGGATCACACATGGGGCACTTCCCAAGTGTCTAGGACTGTGTGATGTATTGGCAAATAATGCGCACAGATCCAAGTAGGGTGGCGTTTTGCAGTTGACAGATGGCCTGCACTTGAACACAAAGTTGATTGTGTTCAAGTGCAGGCCAAGGTCTTTGTTTGATTTGTTGAAGATCTAAGACTGTATTTGGGGGTCACGGTTTTAGAAAGGTTGAGAACCACTGAAATAGAATATCACCATCATCATCATCATCAGGAGGGGAAAGACTGAGGACTCACTTGAATAGGGAGTTGTAGCTTTGCAAGGTCTTCAGCCTTCTCTGCCAAAGAGTGCTGGAGCCTTCCCCAAACTACAAATCCCAGGACTTCATTGCATTGAGCCATGGCGGCTAAAGTGGCGTCAAACTGCATCAAGTCGATGTCTAATTGATGGCAAATAGTAGCACCAAGCTTACCAGGGATGGAAAAAGGCAGGAGGAGGAGAAGCAGGAGGATGTTATACATTCACTACTTAATTATGAATGCGTAACGAAGTGTGCCTTAATCCGACTGTGCAGGTGCCTCTTTAGGCTGCAAGAGGAGAAGCTCAAGCAGAGCAAAGCTCAGCCAAATCGCAAAATCCCTTCTGTTACAGTGGGAAGCAATGGGAAGAAGACAGAGGGCAAACCAGGACACGCTGACATTAATTTGAGAAGAACGCTAGGCAGGGAGCTTTCACTGCCACAGCGCAATGCTATGCCATCCTGGGAGATGTAGTTCCACAAGGTCTTCAGCCTTCTCTGCCCAAGAGTGGTGGGATGCCACCAAACTACAGCTTCCATGATTCCATAGCATCGAGTCATGGCAGTTAAAGTGGTGCCATCCAGTTGCATTCATTCTACAGTGGTCATTTAAGGATACTATTAAATCAATTCCAAAAGCAATAGCATGCACCTTCCACTGAGTGTCACTCGAGAACCATTCATGCCTTGAGATTTCAGTTCTATTCCTGGAAATAGGACCAAAGAAGACCATTTGCTTTTGTAATCTGTGCGTGCAAAACATGTTATGGGTAAAACACTTAAAAAACATAGTGCATGGGTGTGCCTAATTTGTGTACCTTTATACATTGAGAACCAACTGGGATCGGCTGTGGTTGTTTACTGGACGATGCAGAACACAGGAAATTGCCTTCTAATGGCTGAGATCATTGGGTGCCTTTATTCATTTACGACTTACTCTTAAACTGTGCAAGTACAGCTGTACCAGGAGCTCCAATTTTGTTTGCTTTGCATTGAATGTTTGTTTGTAGTCCTAAGTTTCAGGGACTCTGCAGATAGGTGGCTTCTTTGGCTGCAATCATAGGGCAAGCCACCTGTCAATTATAGTTAGGGTCCCTGGTCTCACCCCCTTTTTGGGTTTTGGAGGGAATAGGAGCCAGTTTGGGTTCAGTCCACACAGAGAAGCCTTTCATGCAGGACATAATACCAAGAGCTCCTGTAGAAAGCTTCGTCTTCTACGGCTTGGCCAGGGAGATACAGCCCCACTGCTTGGCCGGAAGATATACAGCTCCTTCGTTGAGGGACTTCAGTCAGCCATCAGTGAAACCTGAACTCCTTTTTCCCTGGAAGTCTACAAAGCTCTGCTTGGTAATGGTCACTCGCAGAAGCCAGAAGCAGTTGGTACCGGGTGCAAGGGCTCCACGCCAAGAGTGGTAAAGACAGACTGCCCAGGTTAGAAGTTAAGGATTTCCCTATTAGCTAAAATACAGTTTATGAAGATAGTGCCTGTTCCCTGTGGACAAGATAGAGAGAGAGCCAATAGACTGTTAAGAAAGCTTTGAAGTACCTGTTTGTTTTCATTAATAAAGAACATTGTTGAACTTTTAAGCAATCTAAAGACTCTGTTTTAAGGAAATCCAAGGGCCTTTAATCTGAGGCAGCCCCGGCGTCCCGTTGGGCACTCAGAATTTATGTCCTGTCTACAGTCTTATGCAAAGGCCCAGCATGTAACAGCACACCCTCTATTTGCCAGTTATCAGTCTGGTTGCCATAGTCTTGGCTTTTCTGATGTTGAACTGCAACCCAACTTTTGCCCTTTCTTCTTTCACCTTGGTTAGAAGGCTCCTCAGCTCCTCCTCGTTTTCGGCTACCAGAGTGGTATCATCTGCATATCTAAGGTTGTTAATGTTTCTTCCAGCAATTTTCACCCCAGCCTTGCATTCGTCAAGCCCCGCACATTGCATGATGGGTTCTGCATACAAGTTGGATAGGTTGGGTGAGAGTAGACAACCCTGCCATACGTCTTTCCCAATCTTGAACCAGTCTGTTGTTCCATGGTCAGTTCTTCCTGTTGCTACGTGGTCATAGAATCATAGAATCAAAGAGTTGGAAGAGACCTCATGGGCCATCCAGTCCAACCCCCCGCCAAGAAGCAGGAATATTGCATTCAAATCACCCCTGACAGATGGCCATCCAGCCTCTGCTTAAAAGCTTCCAAAGAAGGAGCCTCCACCTCACTCCGGGGCAGAGAGTTCCACTGCTGAACAGCTCTCACAGTCAGGAAGTTCTTCCTCATGTTCAGATGGAATCTCCTCTCTTGTAGTTTGAAGCCATTGTTCCACGTCCTAGTCTCCAGGGAAGCAGAAAGGAAGCTTGCTCCCTCCTCCCTGTGGCTTCCTCTCACATATTTATACATGGCTATCATATCTCCTCTCAGCCTTCTTCAGGCTAAACATGCCCAGCTCCTTAAGCCGCTCCTCATAGGGCTTGTTCTCCAGACCCTTGATCATTTTAGTCGCCCTCCTCTGACACATTCCAGCTTGTCAATATCTCTTTTCAATTGTGGTGCCCAGAATTGGACACAATATTCCAGGTGTGGTCTAACCAGAGCGGAATAGAGGGGTAGCATGACTTCCCTAGATCTGGACACTATGCTCCTATTGATGCAGGCCAAAATCCCATTGGCTTTTTTTGCCGCCACATCACATTGTTGGCTCATGTTTAACTTGTTGTCCACGAGGACTCCAAGATCTTTTTCACACGTACTGCACATGATCTTTTTCACACTCCTGAGGAATCGTTATACAGATTCCTCAGGAGACAGACAAGGTGAATGAAATACATCCTGTCTAACAGATACTTCCATTACGATTCATAACAGTAGCAACATTACAGTTATGAAGTAGCAATGACAATAATGTTATGGCTGGGGGTCACCACAACATGAGGAACATGTATTAGGAACACTGGTCTAGACAATCCATTACAGAGATCCAAGCTGTATATTTGTTATCTTCTCGTCTAATGGGAGGGCTGGGGAGAGAAAAAGAGGGAATGTAGCCGGCCACAGAAATGGGGAGAGAAGGCAGGCTTTCACAAAGGGAACTTAGCAATAGATTGGAGCTTAGGAAGAAAAAAAGAGAAGAAAAGCAAGCCCTTGCATCATGTTATTTCCAAATGTATTATGGGGCCCACAAAGAAGCATTATGTGGCTTTTGTGGCTCTCTTAGTCTCATTCAATTCGTTCAGTCTGGATAATAAATTAGATGGACAAAAACTTAGATAAGAGCCCACTCTGGCTAATACAGGAACAGTATAATCGAAACCCGGCGTGCGTCCTGGAGTGGGAGTAATGGAGTCGTAACAGATGAAAGAAAGAGCATCCATGGACTCAGACAAGAGTACATTATGGTCCATTTTTAAAAAAATTAATTGTTGCATTAAGGGAGCAATTCCGAGGGCAAAGCTGAGCCTGGTACAGCATTGTAATCTTACAGACTTCATTTCAGCCCCGGCTTTGCTAGGCTCTTGGCGACTAAAACTTGGAAGGGCAGCTTTGGATGAGATCTCCAAATGCACAGCTATGATCATTAAACACCAAAGAAGGTATTATCCATGCTGTAGCATTTCTGATTTCTGTGTATGGTTGACAGGAAGAAAACTATCTCTTTTGAAATGTGGTGCTGTGTCCTATTTAAAACTGGTGGAATGTCCAGGTAAACAAAAGAAATGGCAAACAACACCCTAGCTAGTCCTAAGGCTTACTTGGGGAACCATTGTCCAGACCAGACCTGGGCAAACTTGGGCCCTCCAGGTGTTTTGGACTTCAAGTCCTACAATTCCTAACAGCCTACCAGCTGTTAGGAATTAGAATCATAGAATCAAAGAGTTGGAAGAGACCTCATGGACGATCCAGTCCAACCCCATTCTGCCAAGAAGCACGAATATTGCATTCAAATCACCCCTGACAGATGGCCATCCAGCCTCTGTTTAAAAGCTTCCAAAGAAGGAGCCTCCACTACACTCCGGGGCAGAGAGTTCCACTGCTGAATGGCTCTCACAGTCAGGAAGTTCTTCCTCATGTTCAAGCCCTATGAGGAGCGGCTTAAGGAGCTGGGCATGTTTAGCCTGAAGAAGAGGAGGCTGATAGGAGAGATGATAGCCATGTATAAATAAATATGTGAGAGGAAGCCACAGGGAGGAGGGAGCAAGCTTGTTTTCTGCTTCCCTGGAGACTAGGACGCAATGGAACAATGGCTTCAAACTACAAGAGAGGAGATTCCATCTGAACATGAGGAAGAACTTTCTGACTGTGAGAGCCGTTCAGCAGTGGAACTCTCTGCCCCGGAGTGTGGTAGAGGCTCCTTCTTTGTAAGCTTTTAAACAGGGGCTGGATGGCCATCTGTCAGGGGTGATTTGAATGCAATATTCCTGCTTCTTGGCAGAATGGGGTTGGACTGGATGGCCCAGGAGGTCTCTTCCAACTCTTTGATTCTATGATTCTATGATTTCAGCCCCGGCTTTGCTATGCTCTTGGTGACTAAAACTTCGAAGGGCAGCTTTGAAATGAATTGAATGAGATCCCCAAAATGCAGAGCTATGATCATTAAACACCAAAGATGGGATTATCCGTGCTGTGCAGGGAACAAAATCAACCTCTGTACATGGCATTCATTGACCTTGCAAAGGCATTCAACACAGTGAATTGCAGCTCCCTCTGGACCATCCTCCAAAAAATTGGGTGCCCAAACAAATTTGTGAACATCCTGAGGCTCCTCCATGATGACATGATGGCAACAGTTTTGGACAACAGTGGCTCCCAAAGTGACCCATTTAAGGTGGAATCAGGTGTCAAACAGGGATGTGTTATTGCCCCAACTTTATTTTCCATCTTCATCGCTATGATACTTCATCGTGTTGATGGGAAGCTTCCCACCGGAGTGGAAATCATCTATTGGACAGATGGCAAGCTGTTTAACTGTGTATTGAACTGCTTTTTTGTCGATTTGTTGTAAAACATGATGTTTTGGTGCTTACTTTGTAAAATCATAATGTAATTTGATGTTTAATAGGCTTTTCCTTAATCCCTCCTTATTATCCAACATTTTCGTGTATCCAATGTTCTGCAGGCCCTTTTTCGTTGGATAAGCTAAACTCTATTGTATGTAACTGTTGCCAAAACTCCCAGGCTCAGCTAGCTTCTTGGATATAGCCCAACTAATCGGCTTCATGTTTGCATTTTCAGTGAACACATTCACCAACTGATTTTTTACATGTCCTAACATGATTTCTAAAGTCTTAGCTGAAGTTTTACATGTTTGTAGTGCTAGAAATTTGGGAACTGAATTAAAAAGAGTCATTTGGCGAAAAATAATTCACAGGGCAGGTTCGCAGTCTGGGAGTTCTCCTAGACTCATCGCTGAGCCTGGAGCCCCAGGTCTCGGCGGTGGTCAGGGGAGCTTTTGCACAACTAAAACTTGTGCGCCAGCTGCGCCTGTACCTTGGGAAGTCTGACTTGGCCACGATGGTCCACGCTGTGGTTACATCCCGTTTAGACTACTGCAATGCTCTCTACATGGGGTTGCCTCTGAAGACTGCCCGGAAGCTGCAGCTAGTCCAACACTCGGCAGCCAGACTACTAACGGGTGCTGGGTACAGGGAGCACACCACTCCGCTGTTACTCGAACTCCACTGGCTGCCAATTAGCTTCCGAGCACAATTCAAAGTGCTGGTGTTAACCTATAAAGCCCTAAACGACTCCGGCCCTGTTTACCTCTATGAACGTATTCTCCCCTATGAACCATCTCGGTCCCACCGGCCTCACAAGCGCGTCTGGTGGGGATGAGGGACAGGGCCTTCTCGGTGGTGGCCCCGCATCTCTGGAACTCTCTCCCACCGGAGATCAGAACCACCCCTTCTATCCTGACTTTTAGGAAACAGGTGAAGACGTGGTTATGGAGACAGGCTTTTGATGAGTGAGACAACACCCTAAGACATGAATGGAAGATGATGTATAATTGTTTTTTAGTATGACGACTGACCACCGTAGTTTTGGATATATTTGTTGTTTTAATGTGTTATTGTAATATGAACTATGATGTTTTTACTGATTGTATGTGTTTTTATGGTTGGAAACCGGTCTGAGTCCCTCAAAAGAGGTGAGAAGGTCGGTATATAAAACTCTGAAATAAATAAATAATAAATTTACAAAGGGTCAATGCTCTTGTTTGGTCCTTCCCGGTAGCCTTGAGGAGTGGCAACTTTCTAATAACAGATCTGACCTTGAAAAGGCATCCAGCACTTCCTTGAAATATCTTTTGATTTCAGGCGGTTTCTGAAGCTGTGTTCACAAGCTCTTGAAATCAGACGTGTATTCATTCCTGCGGACTCTTCGGACTCCCGAAAAGGTGGTGGAAAAGAGATCTGGGGAATGAATACTCTCTCTGTGCAAAAGCCCACCGTTTCGTTCTCTTGTTGGCTTGTTCCGACAGGGCTTTAGCAACGATTTCGCCTGCTTCGAGGTGACTGCCCTTGTTAAAAATACAATCTGACATAATAGGCTGAGCTTTTGCGTTCCTCCCAATTGCCAGCCCTTATCTTTGCTCTCTCTCTCTCCCTCCCTGGAAAGTTACATAACTGTTCGAAGCTTCTGATCTTTCGAAGCTGAAGCTTTCTCAATGACAAACCCAGCAAAGCAGCTTTCTCAATGAAACACTTGGCTAAAGGACACAAGGATGGAGCAGTGGCAAAGGCTATCCTTTTTGAACCCAGGTCTATCCAAAGAGGCCAAATAGCATCCCCAACCCAACCCAGTCCTCTTTGTTTCCTATAGACTTCCTTTGCTCACATGAAATCGCTCGGCTGCTGCTTCTGGCCCTAAAAAAGGATGGGATTATCCATCCGCGACTGCAGCAGCAGCGTTTGACCCCTTGTGACCTGCCCGGCTTTGCAGAGACAACACACACCACCCGGTCAGCTGATTGATCTCTTTGCACATTCATTAAAGGAATTATATTTCTGATGACATGCATTCTTTTAGAAAGGAGGAAAAGGGGAATGCAGTCGAAATAGTGTGATTGGCTTCCATGTAAGTGGGAATTAAACATGTTTTTCTTTCCTCCCAGAATGATAGGGAGGGATATCTTCTTTCTGAGTGTATCTACATTGTAGAATGAATGCGGTTTGGCAACACTTTAAAGCCATGGAGGGAAGGAGGGAAGAAAAAGAGAGAGAAGAAGGTAAAAGAAGGAAAGAAGGAAGGAAGGGATAGGAAAGATGGAAGGTATGATAGGTAGATAGGAAGGGATAAGGGCAAAGAAAGGTAAGGTATGGAAGGAAGGAGAGAGGGAGAAAAACAAATAAGAAGGAAGGAAGGAGAAGAAGGGAATGAAGGAAAACAAAGAGGAAGGAGAAGGGAAGAATAGGGGTAAGAAGGAAGGTATGGTATGCAGGAAGGAAGAGAAACAAAGAGGGAAGGGAAAGGAAGGAAGGAAGGAAGGAAGGAAGGAAGGGGTAGGCGTAAGGAAGGGTAAACGGAAAGGTATGATAGGTAGGAAGGAGGGAGATAGGGAGAGAAGGGTTAGAAGGCAATGAAGGAAAACAAAGAGGAAGGAGAAGGGAAGGAGGGAGGTATAGGGGTAAGAAGGAAGGTATGGAAGGAAGGAAAGAAGAAAGGTAGGTAGGTAGGAAGGAAGGAAAACAGAGAGGGAGGGGAAGAAAGGGAGGGAGGGAGGAAGGGATAGGGGTAAGTAAGGGTAAAAGGAAAAGTAGGTAAGAGGGAGGGAGGGAGAAAAACAAATAAGAAGGAAGGAAGGAGAAGAAGGGAATGAAGGAAAACAAAGAGGGGGGAGAAGGGAAGAATAGGGGTAAGAAGGAAGGTATGCTATGTAGGAAGGAAGAGAAACAGAGAGGGAAGGGAAAGGGAGGAAGGAAAGGAAGAGATAGGGGTAAGGAAGGGTAAACGGAAAGTTATGGTAGGTAGGAAAGAGGGAGATAGGGAGGGAAGGGTTGGAAGGCAATGAAGGAAAACAGAGAGGAAGGAGAAGGGGAGGGATAGGGGTAAGAAGGAAGGTATGGAAGGAAGGGATGGAGGGATGGAGGAGTAAGAAGGAAGATATGGAAGGAAAGGAGGGAGGGAGGGAAACAGAGAGGGAGGAGAAGAAAGGGAGGGAGGAAGGGATAGGGGTAAGAAAGGGTAATAGGAAAGGTATGGTAGGTAAGAGGGAGGGAGGGAGGGAGGGAGAAAAACAAATAAGGAGGAAGGAAAGGCAGGAAGGAAAACAAAGGAAAGGAGGAGAAGGGAAAGAGGGAGGGATAAGGCTAAGAAGGAAGGTATGGTATAGGAAGGAGGGAAGGAAGAGAACCAGAAAGGAAGAGGAAGGAAGGAAGGAAGGAAGGAAGGAAGGAAGGAAGGAAGGAAGGAAGGAAGGAAGGAAGGGTATGGTAGGAAAAAAGGAGGGAGAAGAACAAATAAGGAGGAAGGAAGGGAAGGAAGGAAAACAAAGAGAGGAAGGAATAGGGAAAGGGAGGGATAGGGTAAGGAAAGGTAAGAGAGGTATCGTAGGAAGGAGTGAATGAGAAAGAAACAAATAAAGAAAAAGGGAAGAGAAGAAAGGAGGGGAAGGAAGGAAGAGATAGAGAGGAGGTAAGAGGAGGCGGGTGGAGTGCTGGGGGATCGGGAAAGGGAGCCGGTCATGGAGAAGGGATCTAATGCGGAGAACGATTGAAGATCATCTGAGGAGGCCCTGCTCTCGATCCCCGCTTGGCGGGGACAAGAGACAGGGCCTTCTCTGTGGTGGCCCCTCGGCTGTGGAACTCCCTGCCTAGGGATATTAGATCAGCCCCCTTCCTCCTGACCTTTCGTAAGAGAGTGAAAACCTGGCTCTTCGAGCAGGCATTCGGAACCCCGGAATAGATAGTCAAGCTTGAGATGGAGAATGACCCAGGAACGGCCAAGACGATGAAACGGACGAGGATTGGAATGAGAGGATAACCCTCTGAGGAAGCTTGCCATAGATGCAGGCGAAACGTCAGGAGAAATGCCTCTAGAACATGGCCATATAGCCCGAAAAAACCCACAAGAACTCTTTTTAAATTGTTATTGCACTGTCTTTTTTGTCTAAATGCACTTAATTGTTTTTGCTTTTGTATTGTATTGATGGCATCGAATTGTGCCGATATGTAGACCGCCCTGAGTCGCCTGCGGGCTGATATGGGCAGGATATAAGTGATGTAAATAATAAATAAATAATAAATAATGATTGGTGGCTGGGTGGAGCAGGAACGAGAGGGGCTAGGCGAGGCTCAAGGGCCCGGCCCCTTTGGGAAGAGGATCGCCCGGCAGAGAGGCAAGAAAGCCGAGGCTCCCCGCGGACTGCTAGGGCTGTCGTGAGCTGAGGGGGAGCTCCTCAAGTGGCGGTCGAGGGGCATTTACAGAGGCGCCTCTGCGCCCCTGGCAAAAAAAAGTGTTCTGCGACCGCTTACTTCGCGTAATGGACGAGCCGCCCCTGACCAAACTACATCTCCCAGAAATCTATAGCTTTGAGCCCTGGCAGTCTGCATTACTTCTAAGGTACATTAGTCCTTCCCTTGCTTTCTCTTTTTGGCCCTGCCTCTTTCATCATTCACAAGAGGGAAAGTGCTTTGGCTCCAGCAGTTTCTGTTTACCGAGAGAGGCACCAGTTTCTGCTGACACTTCCCAGGAGGAAAGCCGGAGGTGTACTTAAATGCGCTTAAGGCTGCAATTTTCTGCACGTTTACCTGGGAGTTGGAAATTTCATTGCATCACCACACAACGCATAGGGGAAAATTGCAAACTGGAAAATGCTGGGTAGAGACAGAGAAAGTGTGCCATGGCTATAATTGTATTTTCCTTGCACTGATATTAAAGGATATTTCAATTGGGGGAAAAAGATAGAAGAAATAAAAAAATGGAAAAAGGCATGACATACAAGAAGAGAGAGAACAAGCATGCATATCATGCCCAGCTTCCTGGGCTAAACAAAGCAACTTTTCCAAGCTGGAGCCTGCTGTCACAATCAGACGTTTATTTTATTTACGTCTCAGTATAGAAATTCTCATTGGCCTCTTCCTCCCGGGTTGAAAACATGGGTGGAAATGGTGACGCAAGCTCTCATCCTGGAGGGCCAGAGAGCAAACAAGGCATCTGTTGTGACAGCTGGGTGAAGGCCAGGATGGGGGCCCTTGCCTCTCTCGAAGCAGACTCCTTGCCTCTCACCACTGGGCCAAACCACCTTCTCGATCCCTGGGCTTGGCTTCCTGAGTCCTGGAGCCTGATGTCAGCTTTGACACAAAGGCCAGCGCTTGAGGCTTCGCTGCTCAGCTCCTGACAGATGGAACAGAGAGGAGACCTCAAGGCCAGCGCTGTCTGTTTCAGATGAATTGACAGCTCCCTCTGGGCAAGACAGGCTGCCCTTTGGCCTCCAGGGATGGGCCGTCAGTCCAGCCACCCACTTGCCTTCTTTCTTTCTTTCTTTCTTTCTTTCTTTCTTTCTTTCTTTCTTTCTTTCTTTCTTTCTTTCTTTCTTTCCGCCTTCTCTCCTTACTTTCCTGCCTCCTTTTTAGCTTTTTTCCTTTGCCCTTTCTTTCTTTCTTTCTTTCTTTTCTTCCTTCTTTCCTTCTTCCTTCCTTTCCTCCCTCCTTTTTAGCTTTTTTCCCCTTTGCCTTTTCTTTTTTTCTTTCTTTCTTTCTTTCTTTCTTTCTTTCTTTCTTCCTTCCTTCCTTCCTCTCCCTCCATTTTCTTACTTTCATTCATTCTTTCTCTTTACCCCCTTCTTTCATTTCCCTATTTTTCCTCCCCTCCTTTCCCCCTTCTTGACTTTTCTTTATTTTTATCTTCCTTCCTTCCTTCCTTCCCTCGCTCCCTCCCTCCCTCCCTCTTTCTTTCTTTGTTTCTTTCTTTCTTTGTTTCTTTCTTTCTTTCTTTCTTTTCTTCCTTCTTTCTTCCTTTCCTCCCTCCTTTTTAGCTTTTTTTCTCTTTGCCTTTTCTTTCTTTCTTTCTTTCTTTCTTTCTTTCTTTCTTTCTTTCTTCCTCTCCCTCCATTTTCTTACTTTCATTCATTCTTTCTCTTTACCTCCCTTCTTTCATTTCCCTATTTTTCCTCCCTTCCCTTCCCCCTTCTTGACTTTTCTTTATTTTTATCTTCCTTCCCTCCCTCCCTCCCTCCCTCCCTCCCTCCCTCCCTCCCTCCCTCCCTCCCCCCTTCCTTCCTTCCTTCCTTCCTTCCTTCCTTCCTTCCTTCCTTCCTTCCTTCCTTCC
Organism: Anolis sagrei; assembly: GCF_037176765.1. Taxonomy (NCBI): domain Eukaryota; kingdom Metazoa; phylum Chordata; class Lepidosauria; order Squamata; family Anolidae; genus Anolis; species Anolis sagrei. Next base: position 7,363,671 of record NC_090023.1, read on the forward strand.
TTCTTTCCTTCCTCCCCCTCCCTCCCTCTTTCTTTCTTTCTTTCTTTCTTTCTTTCTTTCTTTCTTTCTTTCTTCTTACATCTATCTATCTTTCTTCTTACATCTTTCTTTCTTTCTCTTCTTTCTTCCTCCCTCTCCCTCCCTCTTTCTTTATTTCTCTCTTTCTTTCTCCTTACATCTATCTATCTTTCTTCTTATATCTTTCTTTCTTTCTCTTTCTACATCTTTCTTTCTTTCTTTCTTTCTTTCTTTCTTTCTTTCTCTTTCTACATCTTTCTTTCTTCCTCACCCTCTTTCTTTCGTTCTTTTTACATCTTTTTTCTTTTTCTTCCTTCCTTCCTTCCTTCCTTCCTTCTTTCATCCTTTCTTTTCTTTCCTTACCCCTCTCCATCTCTTCTTCTTTTTCCTTCCCTGCCCCTCCCTCCCTCTGTTTTTCAAAGATTCTAGCTAACATCATAAAAGGTTTGTTTATTTATCATGTCAGGAGCAACCAGACATTTGTATTACATTTTTTTACCAAAACAAACAAACAGACAAAACACAAAGTTTGCAAGCTTGGTAGTTGATTAAATGTCCTTTGATCAGTATCTAGCCACTTGGAGTGCCTCTGGTGTCGCTGCAAGGAGGTCCTCCATTGCGTATTTGACAGGGCTCAGGATGCATTGCAGCAGGTGGTCAGTGGTTTGTTCTTCTTCGCACTCGCATGTTGAGGATTCCACTTTGTAGCCCCATTTCTTGAGGTTGGCTCTGCATCTTGTGGTGCCAGAGCGCAGTCTGTTCAGCGCCTTCCAAGTCACCCAGTCCTCTGTGTGCCCAGGGGGGAGTCTCTCATTTGGAATCAGCCAATGGTTGAGGTTCTGGGTTTGAGCCTGCCACTTTTGGACTCTCGCTTGCTGAGGTGTTCCAGTGAGTGTCTCTGTAGAACTTAGAAAACTATTTCTAGATTTAAGTCATTGACGTGCTGGCTGATACCCAAACAGGGGATGAGCTGGAGTTGTCTCTGCCTTGGTCCTTTCACTATTGGCTGCTACTTCCTGGCGGATGTCAGGTGGTGCAATACCGGCTAAGCAGTGTGATTTCTCCAGTGGTGTAGGGCGCAGACACCCCGTGATAATGCGACATGTCTCATTAAGAGCCACATCCACTGTTTTAGCGTGGTGGATAAAAGGTTAGGATGGTGTACTAGAGCACTCTGGCATGGAATTCCAAGGTCCTATAAAACCATAAATTCCACGCATTGGAGCCATGGCTGCAAAAATGGGTTTGAACTGCTTACATTGCATAGTGCCATATCTACAGGCTGTACAACTGCAGCAAGCCACTCTGAAACATAGACACCCATGCTTGGAAAAGTTACCTTTTCACAGCCACAGAAACCTCTCAGAAACCCGCGGTGCTGGGGATGTCTCTGAGAGCTGCTGCCTGTGAATCTGTCACGGCCAATTTGAAAGAGCAAGCCGTAATGCCAGGGGACTCCGAGGGCTTTTGTCTCACGCTCTCCATCAGCGAGTTCGGCATTTGCTCTTCCGGCAGCTCAGTTGGTGACCTCGCCGTTTAATTTTTAATGTCTCGGAATTAAATTGCCGCGGCAAATGAGGAAAATGCAATTAGCAAATTTGCAAGGAACTTGCTGTTTTTCACAATAGTTGGGCCCGGGAAAAGATAAAATGATTGCAAAGCGGTGGAAGGAAAGACAACTGTCCTCAAAATAGGTTGCTGTAAATTTTCTAGGCTGTATGGCCATGTCCTAGTAGCATTCTCTCCTGACGTTTAGCCTGCATCTGTGGCTGACATCTTCAGAGGTCTGTTGGGATTGGAGCAAATGGAGTGTATATGTATCTGTGGAATAACGTCCAGGGTGGGAGAAAGAACCCTTGTCTGTTTGAAGCAAGTGTGAATGTTGCAATTAGCAAGCTTGATTAGCATTGAGTAGCCATGAAGTTGCAAAGTCAACAATTCCATCAGCGCTGCCTCCGAAAAATCCTGCAAATTTCTTGGGAAGCCAGGCGGACAAATGTCAAGTGCTGGAAGAAGCAAAGATCGCCAGCACTGAAGTGATGGTCATAGAATCATAGAATCATAGAATCAAAGAGTTGTAAGAGACCTCCTGGGCCATCCAGTCCAACCCCCTGCCAAGAAGCAGGAATATTGCATTCAAATCACCCCTGACAGATGGCCATCCAGCCTCTGTTTAAAAGCTTCCAAAGAAGGAGCCTCCACCACACTCCGGGGCAGAGAGTTCCACTGCTGAACGGCTCTCACAGTCAGGAAGTTCTTCCTCATGTTCAGATGGAATCTCCTTTCTTGTAGTTTGAAGCCATTGTTCCATTGCGTCCTAGTCTCCAGGGCACCAGAAAACAAGCTTGCTCCCTCCTCCCTGTGGCTTCTTCTCACATGTTTATACATGACTATCATGTCTCCTCTGAGCCTTCTCTTCTTCAGGCTAAACATGCCCAGCTCTTTAAGCCGCTCCTCATAGCGATTTGAATGCAATATTCCTGCTTCTTGGCAGGGGGTTGGACTGGATGGCCCATGAGGTCTCTTCCAACTCGATGATTCTCTGATGAATCTTCTTTGGAGTGACACCTGCTGTTGTCAAGAATTCAATTACTGCACATTTCTTAAGTTGCATTGAACGACCGTCTGCGCAGGGTTCCATACTTTGCACTTTAACAACATAACCGTTCAATGCTAAGACTACCCACCAAAATGGAACTATAGAGGAGAGTCTACTGAACAAGCCAGTACCTGCTGCACACCAGTACTGCCATCTTTTGAGGAGTTACAAAGGTGGAGGCATTACTTTTCATTCAACCCTCATAGCTTCTTAGTCTCGCCAGGCATGGATCCACAGGCGGCCCACTGCTGGTACCTCTCATCCACTTATCTGTGCTTTGGGATTCGCTATCCGCGGTCCGGATCTCACTATCCGCAGCTGCTTGAAATTGCTCAATTTCATATTTTATATGCAAGACTGTTTGGCTATATCATTGATAGACACTGGTACCATTATAGGCTGAGGCTTGAGCTGATGGTTGAAATGAGAGAGGCAGGCTATAAATCCATCCTCTTTGATAAGCTGGCAGGCCTGGAACATTTTAATCAGATGGGAGACAGAGGGAGCTAATCCTCCCACGACTTGAATTGGCCTGTAATGAGATAGATTACGAAACCTGCGTCCGAGGCAAGCCCTAAATAGCATGTTTAGTTTAGCCTTGTCTGTGCTGCAGATGCCTTCTATCCTCGGATGGTCCAGCAGAGAGAACAGGGCACGCAGGAGTTGCTTGCAAGCAGGCTTACAATGCATTTACATTGTAGGTCAGGCAAGGGCAAACTTCGGCACTCCCTCCAGGTGTTTTGGATTTCAACTCCCATAATTCCTAACAGCCTACCAGCTAGGTTCTTGTGGGTTTTTTCAGGCTATAGGGCCATGTTCTAGAGGCATTTTTCCTGGCGTTTCGCCTGCATCTATGGCAAGCATCCTCAGAGGTAGTGAGGTCTGTTGGAATTAGGCTCCCCATAGCTACTCCATCTTTCTGTTCGTAGAATTCATTGTCCCACTGAAAATAACTGGCGGTGAGGCAATGGTGAAACAGAGCCGTGATGTCTTCTGGGAACCTCTGGTTGATGAGTGCCATGGTGTCTGCTACCGGGACCATGGTAAATAGAGATACCACATCAAGGAACATGAAATGCACTGCAGACTACTTCAACCGGAGAAGTCAGCCATAGCAGAGCACCTGATGAACCAACCTGGACACAGCATGTTATTTGAGAACACAGAAATGCTGGACCACACCAACAACCACCATGTCAGACTACACAGAGAAGCCATTGAAATCCACAAGAAGCATGTGGACAATTTCAACAGAAAGGAAGAAACCATGAAAATGAACAAAATCTGGCTACCAGTATTAAAAAACTCTAAAATCACAACAGCAAAACAGCAGAGAGGAAACAACCAGGCACATCTTAACACCTCTCAACAAAAGATTTTCCCAGGCTCAGCCAGGCCTTCAAATGCCAATGAAGGTGGTCAGTTGAAACATTCACACCTAGCTCCAGCAGAGAAAAGCTCTTTGCCCCACCCCAGCCATTCCACAGATATATAAACCCATTGTCCTAATTCCAACAGACCTCACTACCTCTGAGGATGCTTGTCATAGATGCAGGCGAAACGTCAGGAGAAATGCCTCTAGAACATGGCCATATAGCCCGAAAAAACCCACAAGAACCTAGTGATTCCAACCATGAAAGCCTTCGACAATACAGCCTACCATCTGTTAGGAATTGTGAGAGTTGAAGTCCAAATACACCTGGAGGGAGGGCTGAAGTTTGACCATATCTGCTGTAACTTGCATGACCCAATGCTATAGAATCCTGGGAGTTGTAGTTTTATAAGGTCTTTTGCATGCTATATACACCAGTGGTTCTCAACCTTGCTAACGCCGTGACCCCTTAATGCAGTTCCATATGCTGTGGTGACCCCCAACCATAATATAGTTTTCGTTGCTACTTGATACCTGTCATTTTAGTACTGTTATACATCGTAATGTAAATATCCGATATGCAGGATATATTTTCATTCATAGAATCAAATCATAGAATCAAAGAGTTGGAAGAGACCTCATGGGCCATCCAGTCCAACCCCATTCTGCCAAGAAGCAGGAATATTGCATTCAAATCACCCCTGACAGATGGCCATCCAGCCTCTGTTTAAAAGCTTCCAAAGAAGGAGCCTCCACCACACTCCGGGGCAGAGAGTTCCACTGCTGAACAGCTCTCACAGTCAGGAAGTTCTTCCTCACGTTCAGATGGAATCTCCTTTCTTGTAGTTTGAAGCCACTGTTTCGTGTCCTGGTCTCCAGGGAAGCAGAAAACAAGCTTGCTCCCTCCTCCCTGTGGCTTCATCTCACATATTTATACAGCCTTCTCTTCTTCAGGCTAAACATGCCCAGCTCCTTAAGCCGCTCCTCATAGGGCTTGTTCTCCAGACCCTTGATCATTTTAGTCGCCCTCCTCTGGACACATTCCAGCTTGTCAATATCTCTCCTGAATTGTGGTGCCCAGAATTGGACACAATATTCCAGGTGTGGTCTAACCAAAGCAGAATAGAGGGGTAGCCTTCAACTCCCAGAAGTCCTAACAGCTGGTAAATTGTTAGGATTTCTGGGAGTTGTAGGCCCAAAAAATCTGGGGATCCCAGGCTGAGAACCATTGGGCCAGTGGTCCCCGTTGGAGGTTGCCTCTAACCCAGAGACTCAGCCTCTGTTGTTGAATATTTACAGGGTGGGAGAAAGGACTCCCGTCTGCTGGAGCCAGGCGTGAACGCCTCAACTGACCTCCCCGTTCACTGGACTAAATTGAGCACAAATACCCAATATGCCCAAATGTGAATGCTGGTGATGGTCTGCTGGATCATCCAAGGATTGATTTTGTAATTTGGGAGTTGTAGTTGCTGGGATTTATAGTTCACCTATAATCAAAAAGCATTCTGAACTCCATCACCGATGGATTTAAACCGAACTTGGCACAAATAACTCGCATGACCAACAGAAAACCTTGGAAGGGTTTTGTGGGCATTGACCTTGAGTTTGGGAGTTGTAGTTCACCTATATCCAGAGGAGCACTGTGGATTCATGCAATGATGGATCTGGACCAAACTTGGCACGAATACTCAGTATGCCCAAATGTGAACACTGGTAGAGTCTGGGGAAAATAGATTTTGACATTTGGGAGTTGTAGTTGCTGGGATTTATAGTTCACCTATAATCAAAAAGCATTCTGAACTCCACCAGCGATGGATTTAAACCGAACTTGGCACAAAGAACTCCCATGACCAACAGAAAACCCTGGAAGGGTTTTGTGGGCATTGACCTTGAGTTTGGGAGTTGTAGTTCACCTATATCCAGAGGAGCACTGTGGATTCATGCAATGATGGATCTGGACCAAGCTTGGCACGAATACTCAGTATGCCCAAATGTGAACACTGGTAGAGTCTGGGGAAAATAGACCTTGACATTTGGGAGTTGTAGTTGCTGGGATTTATAGTTCACCTACAATCAAAGAGCATTCTGAACTCGACCAACAATAGAATTGGGTCAAACTTCCCACACAGAATCCCAATGACCACCAGAAAATACTGTGTTTTCTGATGGTCTTTGGCGACCACTTTGACACCTCCTCACGACCCCCTCAGGGGTCACGACCCCCAGGTTGAGAAACACTGATATACACCTTTAAAGCCCTATAGTTAATGGGCAAGGGGATTCCTTCCAAGAATAGTCTACAGATTCCAAGGGTTCATGTTGAAATATGAACCCACAGCAGAGTGTTCTTTGGTCATGATGACTGCAAGGCTATCACTGCTGATTTGAGGCAATGTGTACAAGGAAGGAGTTATGACGCCCATTGCTTTTCAGCTGTTTGTGGGAATACCTGTGAATGCTGGAGGTTAACCACTCTGGGCAAAGCTATTATATTGGGGAAATACATCTTATGTAATAGGAAGTGCCAAGGTAGGGCTAGTGAGTTCAGTGAGGCGGCAGGCTGCCTCTGTTTCATATCTTGGGAAATTGGACAGATCAGGCATTATTTCCTTCATTCAGGGAAGGCACAGTGGAACAGCCACGGTTTCAAGCTCCTCCTAAAGACTGCCAAAGTGAAGCTTGGCCTGTCACTGAACATTGAGAAAACCAAGGTGCTGTTCCAGCAGTCGCCAGCCAATCCCTCTCCAATGCCAGTAATACAGCTTAATGGTGTCACATTAGAAAATGTGGACCATTTCCGCTACCTTGGCAGCCACCTCTCCACCAAAGTCAACATCGACGCCGAAATACAACACCGCCTGAGCTCTGCAAGTGCAGCATTTTCCAGAATGAAGCAGAGCGTGTTTGAGGACCGGGACATCCGTAGGGATACCAAGGTGCTTGTTTATAAAGCTATTGTCCTCCCAACCCTGCTCTATGCCTGTGAGACGTGGACTGTCTACAGACGTCACATGCAGCTCCTGGAACATTTCCATCAGCGCTGCCTCCGGAAAATCCTGCAAATCTCCTGGGAAGACAAGCGGACAAACGTCAGTGTGCTGCAAGAAGCAAAGACCACCAGCATTGAAGCGACGGTCCTCCAACATCAACTCCGCTGGGCCGGCCACATTGTCCGGATGCCTGACCACCGTCTCCCAAAGCAGTTGCTCTACTCTGAACTCAAGAACGGAAAATGGAATGGTGGTGGGCAGGAAAAGAGATTGAAAGATGGGCTCAAAGCCAACCTTAAAAACTCTGGCATAGACACTGAGAACTGGGAAGCCCTGGCCCTTGAGCGCTCCAGCTGGAGGACAGCTGTGACCAGCAGTGCTGTAGAATTTGAGGAGGCACGAGTGGAGGGTGAAAGAGAGAAACGTGCCAGGAGGAAGGCGCGTCAAGCCAACCCCGACCGGGACCGCCTTCCACCTGGAAACCAATGCCCTCACTGCGGAAGAAGATGCAGAGCAAGAATAGGGCTCCACAGCCACATACGGACCCACAAGGAAATCCATAATGGAAGACCATCTTACTCGTCCAACGAGGGATCGCCTAAAGGAAAAAAAGGAAAGGGGGGCTTGTCTGATATCTTTAGGTAGAGAGTTCCAGAATCGAGGGACCACCATAGAGAAGGCCCTCTCCCTTGTCCCCACCAATTGCACCTGCGAAGGCAGCGGGAGTGAGAGCAGGGTCTCCCCAGATGAACAAAGAGATCGTGTGCATTCGTAAACAGAAATGCGGTCATGCAGGTACTTACTTACTTAGGCGATCCCTCGTTGGCCGAGTAGGACAGTCTTCCAGGATCAGAATTCTTGTGAATCTGTAGGTGGCTGTGGAGCCCTATTCTTGATCTGCATCTTCTTCCGCAGTGAGGGCATTGGTTTCCAGGTGGAAGGTGGTCTCGGTCGGGGTTGGCTTGACACGCCTTCCTCTTGGCACGCTTCTCCCTTTCGCCCTCCATTCGTGCCTCTTCAAATTCTGCAGCACTGCTGGTCACAGCTGACCTCCAGCTGGAGTGCTCAAGGGCCAGGGCTTCCCAGTTCTCAGTGTCTATGCCAGAGTTGTTGAGGTTGGCTTTGAGCCCATCTTTAAATCTCTTTTCCTGTCCTCCAACATTCCATTTTCTGTTCTTGAGTTTGGAGTAGAGCAGCTGCTTTGGGAAACGGTGGTCGGGCATCCGGACAATGTGGCCGGTCCAGCGGAGTTGATGGCGGAGGACCATCGCTTCAATGCTGGTGGTCTTTGCTTCTTCCAGCACACTGACGTTTGTCCACCTGTCTTCCCAAAAGATTTGCAGGATTTTCAAGGTCACGCAGGTAGGCAGGTCCCAAACCCATGAAAATGAGAAAAATCTGGCTACCAGTATTAAAAAACTCTAAAATTACAACAGCAAAACAACAGAGAGGAAACAATCAGGGACATCTAATCAGGGGTGGCTCAACCCATTACGCAAAGTAAGCATTCGCAGTATTGTTGATTTTGCCCAGGGGTGCTCTTCAGGCGCTCTTGGGGGAAAATAGACCTTGACATATGTGAGTTGTAGTTACTGGGATGTATAGTTCACCTACAATCAAAGAGCATTCTGAACTCTATCACTGATGGAATTGAACCAAATATGGCACACAGAACTCCCATGACGAATAGAAAATATATATCAATGATTGGTTGGGGGGGGGGGGGGGTTGGGCAAAATACTGTTTGCTTACCATTGAAAATTGCCTAGGGCCGCCTCTGCATCTCAACAAAAGATTGCCTCAGGCACTGCCAGGCCATCAAGTGCTAATCAAGGTGGTCAGTTGAGACAATCACACCTAGCTCAAGCAAACAAGCATCCTTTGTCCCATCCTGGTCATGCCACAGATATATAAACCCTTTTTCCTAGTTCCAACAGACCTCACTACCTCTGAGGATGCTTGCCATAGATGCAGGCAAAACGTCAGGAGAGAATGCCTCTAGACCATGGCCATATAGCCTGAAAAAACCTACAACAACCGGGTCCCAAACTGTTCAGGGCTTTGTAGGTAAGAACCTGCATCTTGAATTGAGACCAGAAGATGAATGGCAGCCAATGGAGCTCCTTAAATAGGGGGGTTGATCGCTCCCTGTAAATGTAACTCCCATCCCAGTCAACTCTGGCAATTTATTTATTTGTCGTGTCAGATTAACCAGTCAATTATATTACATTTCTAACAGAACAAAGCAAACAAACAGATAAAATACAACATTTGTGAATTTGGTAGTTGGTTAGATGTATCTGGCCACTTGGCGTGCTTCTGGTGTCGCTGCAAGAAGGTCCTCCATTGTGCATGTGGCAGGGCTCAGGGTGCATTGCAGCAGGTGGTCAGTGGTTTGCTCTTCTCCACACTCGCATGTCGAGGATTCCACTTTGTGGCCCTATTTCTTGAGGTTGGCTCTGCATCTCGTGGTGCCAGAGCGCAGTCTGTTCAATGCCTTCCAAGTCGCCCAGTTTTCTGTGTGCCCAGGAGGGAGTCTCTCATTTGGTATCAGCCATTGGTTGAGGTGCTGGGTTTGAGCCTGCCACTTTTGGACTCTCGCTTGCTGAGGTGTTCCAGCGAGTGTCTCAGTAGATCTTAGAAAACTATTTCTAGATTTAAGTCATTGACGTGCTGGCTGATACCCAAACAGGGGATGAGCTGGAGATGTCTCTGCCTTGGTCCTTTCACTATTGGCTGCTACTTCCCGGCGGATGTCAGGTGGTGCAATACTGGCTAAGCAGTGTAATTTCCCCAGTGGTGTAGGGCGCAGACACTCCGTGATAATGTGGCATGTCTCATTAAGAGCCACATCCAGTGTGGTGAGATGTGTTCCACACTGGGCATGCATACTCAGCAGCAGGCCCATAGCCAGGATTTCATTTCGGGGGGGGGGGGGGGAGGGCTAAAAAATTTTCAGGGGGTGTTTCGGGGGGGGGGGGCTGAGTTTCGGGGGGGGGGGCTGAGTCTGAGTGAAAGAGGGTCTAGCCTAGCAAACCTTTTGCGTCATTACCCCAATACCCCAATGCATACGGGATATATTGAGTTTGGTGATCAGATCATGATATGAATAAACATAACAGTTTAAATAATGCACCAGTAAGGCCGTTTCCCGAACCACCATGAGAATTTCGGGGGGGGGGGGGCTGAAGCCCCTCAAGCCCCCCCCCCCAACTACATGCCTGCTCAGCAGCAGAGTAGCATAGCGCAAGGGTGGATGTCTTCACTGTATCTGGTTGTGATCCCCAGGTTGTGCCAGTCAGCTTTCGTATGATATTGTTTCTAGCACCCACTTTTTGCTTGATGTTCAGGCAGTGCTTCTTGTAGGTCAGAGCACGATCCAGATTGACTTCCCTGGAGCATAGGGAAGTAATCTAGGGAAGTAATGCTACCCCTCTATTCTGTTTTGGTTAGACCACATCTGGAATATTGTGTCCAATTCTGGGCACCACAATTCAAGAGAGATATTGACAAGCTGGAATGTGTCCAGAGGAGGGCGACTAAAATGATAAAAGGTCTGGAGAACAAGTCCTATGAGGAGCGGCTTAAGGAGCTGGGCATGTTTAGCCTGAAGAAGAGAAGGCTGAGAGGAGATATGATAGGCATGTATAAATATGTGAGAGGAAGCCACAGGGAGGAAGGAGCAAGCTTGTTATCTGCTTCCCTGGAGACTAGGACACGGAACAATGGCTTCAAACTACAAGAGAGGAGATTCCATCTGAACATGAGGAAGAACTTCCTGACTGTGAGAGCCGTTCAGCAGTGGAACTCTCTGCCCCGGAGTGTGGTGGAGGCTCCTTCTTTCGAGGCTTTTAAGCAGAGGCTGGATGGCCATTTGTCAGGGGTGATTTGAATGCAATATTCCTGCTTCTTGGCAGAATGGGGTTGGACTGGATGGCCCATGAGGTCTCTTCCAACTCTTTGATTCTATGATTCTATGATTCTATGACTCCCAGGAATTTGGGTGTGCTGCAATGCTCCAGTGGGAAGCGACCAGCATGCAAGCAACTCTGGCAATACCATTCAGCAACAACTGGAACTGTCGTATGACATATGGGGGCTGCTTCCCCTCTATTTATGTTATATAGAGTTATGTCACTTTCGGCGCATTATGTCCAAACCAGCCAGGAACAACCTAGTCCTTTCAGCCGGCCTTGGTGACAGCCACAGATACGTACTCAGTCATAATAATCAATAAAGGCTCGCTATTCATTAAATCCTGGATGCCCGGCTTGTGCACAACAATCAATCCCTTTCACTGTTCAGTCCCTCAATAGTCAGATTCCTGATAAGTGATATCTTGGGTTCATATGTTTTCACCTCCCCAGAGAGCGACAGTGCTGCCACATCCTTCTTTTCCCATGTCTCACTCACCAACAGTCTGGACAGAATGACTCCCAATGCATCATACCACGGGCTCACGTTGTTCCCTCCGAACAATAGGACTTTTTATTCTGCCCCGGGATCACATTCCGGGTTATCTCTGTGCCAGGTCGTCCAAAGCCAAGCGCTCCGGAGGGAGAGACGTCATACCAAGGCTGTCATGCCTTCATCAACACATATAGCGGAATGCAATGGTGCAATTCCTGGCTGATGTAGGAATTCAGGCTCAGGTCCTCTGCACACCCAGGGCTTTTTGTGTGCCATTCATGATTATTACAATGCTCTAGGACAGTGATTCCCAACCTTAACTAGGACTACTTAACTAGGAAGGAGCCCCCATTGGTGCCGTGGGTTAAACCCTTATGCCTGCAGGACTGAAGACTGACAGGTCAGAGGTTCGAATCCGGGGAGAGTGTGGATGAGCTCTCTCTGTCAGTTCCAGCTCCCCATGCGGGGACATAAGAGAAGCCTCCCACAAGGATGGTAAAACATCAAAACATCTTTATTATTTATTGATTTCCTGCATTTCTATACTGCTTTTCTCACCCCTGGGGGACTCAAAGCAGTGTACAGCGTAATAATTGGCAAAAATGCAATGCCTCACATACAAATAAAAACAATCTATACATATAAAAATGCTCTGTGCATAATGAGTACCTTAAAACCAAAAGAACCAAATTCGGCAACGAAACGTCTCACAACACAAGGAGTGACCATCACTCAAAAAATGATGATTTTGTCATTTGGGAGTTGTAGTTGCTGGGATTTATAGTTCACCTGCAATCAAAGAGCATTCTGAACTCCACCAACGATGGAATTGAACCAAACTTGGCACACAGAACTCCCATGACCAACAGAAAATACTGGAAGGGTTTGGTGGGTTTTGGAGTTGTAGTTCACCTACATCCAGAGACCACTGTGGACTAAACCAATGATGGATCTGGACCAAACTTGGCACAAATACTCAAAATGCCCAAATATGAACACAGATGGACTTTGGGGGAAATAGACCTTGACATTTTGGAGTTGTAGTTACTGGGATTTATAGTTCACCTACAATCAAAGAGCATTCTGAACCCCACAAATGACAGAATTGGGGCAAACCCCCCACCCACAGAACCTCCATGACCAGCAGAAAATACTTAAGGCCATCCAATCCAACTCCCTTCACCAGGGTAAGAAAACGTAAACAAAGCCCTCCTGACAAAGAGCCATCCAGCCATAGATATAGATAGATAGATAGATAGATAGATAGATAGATAGATAGATATGATTCACACACACACAGATATAGTATCATAGATTTGAAAGGGAGCCTTAAAGATGGACAATGACACTCTCCACATCAACACTGACAAAGAAACAGCAAGAAACACTGTTTACCCACAAGCAGAAAGACATTACATATATTAGAAACCAACACTTTCTCATTACTTTATTTTCCAGATCAACAGACTGGGCCACAGCAACGCCAGGCAGGGGACAGCTAGTATATTACATATCTTAAAACAATAACATATAACTATAAATTAAAATCATTAAAATCGTCAGACATGATCGTTTGCCAGTTTGTGTAGTTTTCAATTACAGACTTTGTTGGCAGTGCAATTATAATGAAGGTTTGTGATGGGGACCAGAGCCACCAAGGCTGCCCAACACAATCCTTAAGGAATTGATGGAAAAGCCTCAGAGAGCAGTGTAGCTAATCCAGATAAGTTGTCCTCACACATCAACAGATGTTACAAATGTTACATGGAGCCCCCAGTGGCGCAGTGGGTTAAACCCTTGTGCCAGCAGGACTGAAGACCCACAGGTCGCAGGTTCAAATCCGGGGAGAGCACGGAAGAGCTCCCTCTATCAGCTCCAGCTCCTCATGTGGGGACATGAGAGAAGCCTCCCACAAGGATGATAAAACATCAAAACATCCGGGTGTCTTTGCAGACAGACATTTCTCTTACACCAGAAGCGACTTGCAGTTTCTCAAGTTGCTCCTGACATGAAAAAAAAAGCCTCAAAGAAAAATGAATGCAAACCAAGTGTGAGCAAATATTGCCAAGGGAATCTCATGATCCCTGGGCAACGTCCTTGCAGACATCCAATTCTCTCATGCCAGAAGCAACTTGCAGTTTTTCAAGTTGCTCCTGACATGAAAAAAAGCCTAAAAGAAAAATGAAAGCAAACCAAGTGTGAGCAAATATTGCCAAGGAAATCTCATGATCCCTGGGCAACATCCTTGCAGACAGCCAATTCTCTCACACTGGTACAACTTGCAGTTTCTAAAGTTGTTCCTGATACACACACACAAAGAGCCTCAAAGAAAAACTAACGCAAACTAAGTGTGAGCAAATCTTGCCAAGGAAATCTCATGATCCTTGGGCAACGTCCTTGCAGACAGCCAATTCTCTCACACCAGAAGCGACTTGCAGTTTCTCAAGTTGTTCCTGACACACACACAAAAAAGCCTCGAAGAAAAACTAACGCAAACCAAGTGTGAGCGAATCTTGCCAAGGAAATCTCATGATCCCTGGGCAATGTCCTTGCAGATATCCAATTCTCTCACACCAGCAGCAACTTGCAGTTTCTCAAGTTGCTCCTGACACACACACACACACACACACAAAGCCTCAAAGAAAAACTAACGAGGACCAAGTGTGAGCAAATATTGCCAAGGAAATCTCATGATAAGTTTAGGGCTACCATAACTAATAGGCACACAACATAACAAGAACCATAGACTTGGGAAGGGACCTCAAAGGGACATCCAATCTAACTACATTCAGGAAAATACAACCAAAGCACTCTTGCAAGATGCCCATCCAACCTCCGTTGAAAGGACTCCAAAGGAGGAGACTCTACAACACTCTGAACACTCCTTGAAGTAGTTCAAAGCTCTCTAAGGATGGAAAGTTCGACACCTCTTTACCTGCCACTAATCAATTTATGGCAATTGTATTTTGATGCGACACAAGTACTCTGGCAGAGAGGGCTGAAGGCCTTTGAAAAACCACAACTCCCAGGATTGCATAGCACTAAACCATGGCAGTTAAAGTGAAGCCAAACTAATTAATTCTTCAGTGTTGATGCACCCTAAGACGCCAAAAGAGATTCCTTCCCATATGTTAATGCATCAATTGTCTGCAAGTATATGACTGCAGGTAGTAATAATATGCTGGGTGGAGAAGAAATGTTGTATTCCACATCATTGAAAAATCAGGCTGTGGGCCAGAGTTTTGCCTTGCTGTGGCTACATGTTTAGTTTAGTTTTGAGAGCCATGATTGCTGTTGACACATTTAGGCAGGCAAATCTCAGCCACACATGGAAAGCTGGGTCAGTGGGTGTTTTTGCACAGGAAGGTGCTTGAGATGGAGGATCCCATTATCTGCACACTAGCTGGCGGGAGGCTGAAATCTTTCTATTGTGCGCCGGTAATTGCTTTGCCGACAGTCGAACGTGCTTCAAAGGGAGAAGATGAGCTTAATCGCTTTGCTTCCTCCTCTGTGGCCACGCTGTGTGCCACATGGGCAGCAGAGACAGGCTCAAATGCCACTGTGCCAGCTGCGCACCCATCGCTCATGTGCCACGGGACACATCGGGAGGAACAGATTGATTGTGACTGGAGAAAGAGGCTTTTGTCCTCCAAAGCGCTCCTTTCCATTTTGCAATGTGATGCTGCAATGGAAGAGACCCCAAGGACTATCCAGTCCAACCCCATTGTGCAAAGGCAGGAAGACATAATCCAAGCCCTCATGACTGTGCCGTCGCGCCTGGGGACTATAGCTCTTAGTGAAAGAGGCATGGACGTGACATCTTTCCCCAGGGGATTGCTTCTTGCCCTCCTTTAGGAAACCGGAACTCCCAAAGACCCAAAACACTGTAAATAACTCAAAATAAGATTTATTGATCACAAAGAGTTATTTCTTTAAAGCAATGAGCTGGAAACTTCAGAGGGGTGAAGGAAAATATACATTACAGTCTCAGTTAGTCCTGGGTCCAAGGAGTTTGAAGCTGAGAAGCCTCTCACCAAGTTTCCTCTTTCCTCAATGGCTGTGAATGCCGGAGCAAACCACAACCCCAGTTCAAATGGCCTATGTTTGAAGACTCAGGATCTTCCTCTGGTGCCAAAAGAACCAGTTTGAAGGCGCTTGAGACTTCCAACGTCATTCAGGTTGGTCTGAACATGAAGCATAAGTCTCAAGGGTCGATCGCAAACCGGATTGGGGTATAGGGTGGCAACCTGTGTTGGACAGGGTTACACTCCCCCTGAAGCCACAGGTCCGCAGTTTGGGAGTCCTCTTGGATTCATCGCTCACACTTGAGGCTCAGGCATTGGCGGTGTCCGGGAGGGCTTTTGCACAATTGAGACTTGTGCGCCAGCTGCGACCGTACCTCGCGAAGGCTGATCTGGCTGGGGTGGTCCATGCCTTGGTCACCTCTAGATTGGATTACTGCAATGCGCTCTATGAAGGGCTGCCCTTGAAAACAGCTTGGAAATTCCAACTGGTCCAACGGGCAGCGGCCAGGATGTTAACCGGGGCTCATTACAGAGAGAGGTCAACCCTCCTGTTCAAGGAGCTCCACTGGCTGCCGTTTATTTTCCGAGCCCAATTTAAGGTGCAGGTGCTTACCTACAAAGCCCTGAACGGTTTGGGACCACCCTACCTGCGTGACCGCATCTCTGTCTACGAACCCACGCGTTCTCTTCGGTCATTTGGAGAGGCCCTGCTCGTGATCCCGCCTGTGTCGCAAGCACGCTTGGTGGGGACTCGAGACAGGGCCTTTTCTGTGGTGGCCCCCCGACTCTGGAACGCCCTCCCAAAAGATCTTAGACAGGCCCCTACATTGGCAGTCTTCAGAAAGAGCTTGAAGACCTGGTTGTTCCGATGTGCCTTCTCAGATTAGGAATCTCCAATACCAAGTCCTAGAAGCACTTTAGTAGAATTAAGATTGCTGCACACCGCACACTGCACTTACTTATAATCCTACATACCTCCTGCCACATCAGAACTTTTAATCTTGTACCCATTACTCTGGCCCGGCCCAGTTTTATAGTGTCTTGATGTATTGTTTATTGTTATACTGCTTACCTGTTTTAATTTGCTTTAGGTATTGTATTGTTGTATTGTGTTTTGAGGCCTTGGCCTATGTAAGCCACATCAAGTCCTTTGGGAGATGCTAGTGGGGTACACATAAAGTTAATAATAATAATAATAATAATAATAATAATAATAATAAAGGGTAAGAACCTCAGAATTGGTGCTGAGAGGTAATTTAAGCAGGGGCTTTTAGAGTCAAGTCTCTTACTCACATTCATCTGATAGAAACTATGATGGCAGAATGAAAAAGGGAAGCACTCCCCTCCTCCAGGAAGAGGTGGAGCCAAACAATTTAGCTTGAGAAAGCAATTCAACTGGTGCAAACAACACTGATTGACAGCTATAAATAACCAATCAATCCAACTATACATAAGCAGAGTAAAAAGGCAGAATTAAGCATGATTGAACAATGATTAACACCTCCCAGCAACAGATTTTCCCAGGCGCAGGCAGGCCTTCAAATGCTAATGAAGGTGATCAGCTGAACATTCACACCTAACTGCAGCAGGGAAGAGCTCCTTGCCCCACCCCAGCCATTCCACAGATATATATAAACCCATTGTCCTAATTCCAACAGACCTCACTACCTCTGAGGATGCTTGCCATAGATGCAGGCGAAACGTCAGGAGAAATGCCTCTAGAACATGGCTCTATAGCCCGAAAAAACCCACAAGAACCTAGTGATTCCAGCCATGAAAGCCTTCGACAATACATGATTGAACAGTTTAAATCTTGCAACTAACAGTTCTACACATAGGTGGAGCCACTCGCGCCATCACACTGACAGATGGCCATCCAGCCTCTGCTTGGAAAACACCAGAGACATATCCTGCTTACTTTCTTGGGCTGTACATACTTTTATATGAAACATGATTTTATTTTATTTGGATGTTGTGTGTTTTCCAGGCTGTGTAATAATAATAATAATAATAATAATAATAATAATAATAATAATTTATACCCCACCACCTTCTCCCCAAAAGGGACTCGGGGCGGCTAACATGAGGCCAAGCCCGAAGATACAATACAGCAAAATAAAATACAAAACATCACAATAAAATACATAAAATAAACAGTGCAAAAAAACCCAGTGAAAAATAACATAATAGAAAGTCAAACACAATGTGAGGGCCAAATGCACAAGATAAAATGATAAAACCCTGGGTGGAAAAAGTGTATTTGTGAGGGAGAAGCCCCAAAAGGATGAATAGTGGGGTTAGGCCTTCCTTAAGGATGGGAGAAAGTACATCATGAGGACAACAGTGTAGATGGAACAGACAGCTTGCATCTTGGAAGCAGTGCATTTGGATCATCCTCCTCTCCTAAAGGGCCTGGTCTAGGGGATGCTGGGAGATGTATTCTGAAAGAGAGTGTGAATATGCTATTGTGTGTTTATTATTTATTTAAAAAATGACTGAAACAGTTTTAGATGCTGTACATTTGTCATAATACATGCATGTACATAGAGCATACTACTTTACACACACTACTGCTCCATAATTTAGTTTTTAGTCTCATCGGGGTGCATCTCCACTGGAGAAGTTATGCACTTTAATGCTATATCACTTGAACTGCCACCTCAATGCTAAGGAATCATGGGAGTTGTAGTTTTACAACCCTTCTTAGGTTTACAAAATCTCTACCCTGACCATAGAATCATAGAATCAAAGAGTTGGAAGAGACCTCATGGGCCATCCAGTCCAACCCCATTCTGCCAAGAAGCAGGAATATTGCATTCAAAGCACCCCTGACAGATGGCCATCCAGCCTCTGTACAAAAGCTTCCAAAGAAGGAGCCTCCACCACACTCCGGGGCAGAGAGTTCCACTGCTGAACAGCTCTCACAGTCAGGAAGTTCTTCCTCTTGTTCAGATGGAATCTCCTCTCTTGTAGTTTCAAGCCATTGTTCCGCGTCCTAGTCTCCAAGGAAGCAGAAAACAAGCTTGCTCCCTCCTCCTCCCTGTGGCTTCCTCTCACATATTTATACATGGCTATCATATCTCCTCTCAGCCTCCTCTTCTTCAGGCTAAACATGCCCAGCTCCTTAAGCCACTCCTCATAGGGCTTGTTCTCCAGACCCTTGATCATTTTAGTCGCCCTCCTCTGGACACATTCCAGTTTGTCAATATCTGTCAATTACCAAACTACAAATCCCAGGGTACTATAGCATTGAGATGTGGCAGTCAAAGTGGTGTTGTCAACCTGCTGATGCGACTTCCAAAGCAGGGATGCAAGAAACAGCTGCAGAGAACAACAGAAGAAAAGGATGTCAAAGCAGACAGGCTCGATGCTTTGGGACACAAGCAAGGTTTGGAGGAAGCACTGCGCCCATATGGGGATCAGTCCCGAAGGGAATGGCAATGGATTGCTTTTGCAAAGAGGGGTTTTCCAGCTTGCAAGGCATGGGCAGATGCAGTCGGATTCCCTTAGCAGCTCCTCCAACATCAGCTGACGCAGAATTAAAACAAGATAAACAAAGCATCTGTTTTTGTGGTCCAGCTCAGCTGGTCGGTTTGCCATCTGAGTGAGCAGCTTATGCATCACTAGCGTAATGAGTTTTTCCCCTCATAAGAGATGAGTTTTATTTATTGAGCCTCCTCCTTTGGAGGTTTTAAGCAGAGGCTGGATGGCCATCTGTCAGGAAGGCTTTGGTTGTGTCTTCTTGCATGGTAGAGAAAGGAGTTGGGCTGGATGGCCTTTGAGGTTCTCTTTGAACTCGAATGAGGACTCCCAAGGGTGCATCTACACTGCAGAATTAATGCAGTTAATTCCTCTGGAGGTTTTTAAGCAGAGGCTGGATGGCCATCTGTCAGGAAGGCTTTAGTTGTGTCTTCTTGCATGGTAGAGAAGGCAGTTGGACTGGATGGTCTTTGGGGTTCTCTTTGAACTCGTATGAGGACTCCCAAGGGTGCATCTACACTGCAGAATTAATGCAGTTAATTCCTCTGGAGGTTTTTAAGCAGAGGCTGGATGGCCATCTGTCAGGAAGGCTTTGGTTGTGTCTTCTTGCATGGTAGAGAAAGGAGTTGGGCTGGATGGCCTTTGGGGTTCTCTTTGAACTCGAATGAGGACTCCCAAGGGTGCATCTACACTGCAGAATTAATGCAGTTAATTCCTCTGGAGGTTTTTAAGCAGAGGCCGGATGGCCATCTGTCAGGAAGGCTTTGGTTGAGTCTTCTTGCATGGTAGAGAAAGGAGTTGGGCTGGATGGCCTTTGGGGTTCTCTTCGAACTCGAATGAGGACCCCTAAGGGTGCATCTACACTGCAGAATTAATGCAGTTAATTCCTCTGGAGGTTTTTAAGCAGAGGCCGCATGGCCATCTGTCAGGAAGGCTTTGGTTGTTCTTCTCGCATGGTAGAGAAGGCAGTTGGGCTGGATGGCCTTTGGGGTTCTCTTTGAACTCGTATGAGGACTCCCAAGGGTGCATCTTGAGAGGCCGCATGGCCATCTGTCAGGAAGGCTCTGGTTGTGTCTTCTTGCATGGTAGAGAAGGGAGTTGGACTGGATGGTCTTTGGGGTTCTCTTTGAACTTGAATGAGGACTTCCAAGGGTGCATCTACACTGCAGAATTAATGCAGTTAAATCCTCTGGAGGTTTTTAAGCAGAGGCCGGATGGCCATCTGTCAGGAAGGCTTTGGTTGAGTCTTCTTGCATGGTAGAGAAAGGAGTTGGGCTGGATGGCCTTTGGGGTTCTCTTCGAACTTGAATGAGGACTCCCAAGGGTGCATCTACACTGCAGAATTAATGCAGTTAAATCCTCTGGAGGTTTTTAAGCAGAGGCCGGATGGCCATCTGTCAGGAAGGTTCTGGTTGTGTCTTCTTGCATGGTAGAGAAGGCAGTTGGGCTGGATGGCCTTTGAGGTTCTCTTTGAACTTGAATGAGGACTCCCAAGCGTGCATCTACACTGCAGAATTAATGCAGTTAATTCCTCTGGAGGTTTTTAAGCAGAGGCTGGATGGCCATCTGTCAGGAAGGCTTTGGTTGTGCCTTCTTGCATGGTAGAGAAGGGAGTTGGGCTGGATGGCCTTTGGGGTTCTCTTTGAACTTGAATGAGGACTCCCAAGGGTGCATCTATACTGCAGAATTAATGCAGTTAAATCCTCTGGAGGTTTTTAAGCAGAGGCCGGATGGCCATCTGTCAGGAAGGCTTTGGTTGAGTCTTCTTGCATGGTAGAGAAAGGAGTTGGGCTGGATGGCCTTTGGGGTTCTCTTCGAACTTGAATGAGGACTCCCAAGGGTGCATCTACACTGCAGAATTAATGCAGTTAAATCCTCTGGAGGTTTTTAAGCAGAGGCCGGATGGCCATCTGTCAGGAAGGTTCTGGTTGTGTCTTCTTGCATGGTAGAGAAGGCAGTTGGGCTGGATGGCCTTTGAGGTTCTCTTTGAACTTGAATGAGGACTCCCAAGCGTGCATCTATACTGCAGAATTAATGCAGTTAATTCCTCTGGAGGTTTTTAAGCAGAGGCTGGATGGCCATCTGTCAGGAAGGCTTTGGTTGTGCCTTCTTGCATGGTAGAGAAGGGAGTTGGGCTGGATGGCCTTTGGGGTTCTCTTTGAACTTGAATGAGGACTCCCAAGGGTGCATCTATACTGCAGAATTAATGCAGTTAATTCCTCTGGAGGTTTTTAAGCAGAGGCTGGATGGCCATCTGTCAGGAAGGCTTTGGTTGTGCCTTCTTGCATGGTAGAGAAGGGAGTTGGGCTGGATGGCCTTTGGGGTTCTCTTTGAACTTGAATGAGGACTCCCAAGGGTGCATCTACACTGCAGAAATAATGCAGTTAATTCCTCTGGAGGTTTTTAAGCAGAGGCCGCATGGCCATCTGTCAGGAAGGCTTTGGTTGTGTCTTCTTGCATGGTAGAGAAAGGAGTTGGGCTGGATGTCCTTTGGGATTCTCTTATAACTTGAATGAGGACTCCCAAGGGTGCATCTACACTGCAGAATTAATGCAGTTAATTCCTCGGGAGGTTTTTAAGCAGAGGCCGCATGGCCATCTGTCATGAAGGCTCTGGTTGTGTCTTCTTGCATGGTAGAGAAGGCAGTTGGGCTGGATGGCCTTTGGGGTTCTCTTTGAACTTGAATGAGGACTCCCAATGGTGCATCTACACTGCAGAATTAATGCAGTTTGACCCCACTTTAACTGCCACATCTCAATGCTATGAAATCCTGGGAGTTGTAGTTTGACAAGGTCTTTAGCCTTCTCTGCTAAAGGTTGCATCTAGGAATTAATAACAGTTTGACCCTGCGATGACTTCCATGGCTCAATGCACTCTAGGGAAATGAATACGTTTCCAATCAGTTTTGATGGACCATTGGTATTTAATTCTGTTGCAATGTTTGTATATTTGTGTATTTTGAATTGCATTGACATGCTTTTAATATAAGCCTCTTAGAGTTTCCTTTGTTGAGAGGAAAAAGGCAAGGCATAAGTAAACAAGAATAAAAAAAAGGGGGAAATATAGTGTCCCAAACTCTTCAGACTTCTCAGTCGAAGAATGCCAGTGCCTCCACAAACTACAACTCCCAAGACTACTGAAATACAACACCGCCTGAGCTCTGCGAGTGCAGCATTCTTCAGAATGAAGCACAGAGTGTTTGAGGACAGGGACATCCGAAGGGAGCTCAAAGGGCTGTGTCCTGGTGGTTGGGTACATTGGTGACTGTGGAGCCCTATTCTTGACCTACATGTTCTCCTGCAGTGAGGGCATCAGTTTCCAGGTGGAAGGCGGTCCCGGTCGGGGTTGGCTTGACATGCCTTCCTCCTGGCACGTTTCTCTCTTTCACCCTCCACTCGTGCCTCCTCGAATTCTGCAGCACTGCTGGTCACAGCTGACCTCCAGCTGGAGCGGTCAAGGGCCAGGGCTTCCCAGTTCTCAGTGTCTATGCCAGAGTTTTTAAGGTTGGCTTTGAGCCCATCTTTAAATCGCTTTTCCTGTCCACCAGAAGAATGGAAAATATAGAGATATATGATTCACAGAGAGAGAGATATATAGTATCATCGATTTTAAAGGGATCCCTAGAGAAGAACAATGATATGTTGCCTGTTCCAGAGTAGGCAAACCAGACACTCTCCACATCAACACTGACAAAGAAACAACAAGAAATACTGTTTACTCACAAGCATAAAGAAATTATATATATAAGAAACCAACACTTGCTCATTAATTTATTTTCCAGATCACCGTTCCAGGCCACAGCAATGCCTGGCAGGGGACGGCTAGTATATTATATAAATGAAATTATAAGCTACTTTGGATCTGTGGGGGGAAAGCAGAGTACAGATGGTCTTCCCCACTTATAGATAGGATTATTCATATTAGATTAATATATTTTCTAGGTCCACCAGTGCCACTCTGTGGTCAACCTCCAACAGATGTTGACCAGAGAGTTGTACCGGAAGACCTAAAGATGTCTAGAGCGAACAGTTCTGTTGACAACATCTGGTGCAACTTGGCCATAGTTCCAAGAGACCTCACTACCTCTGAGGATGCTTGCCATAGATGCAGGCGAAACGTCAGGAGAGAATGCCTCTAGAACATGGCCATATAGCCCGAAAAAACCTACAACAACCCACTTTGTGCTTTATTCGGAAGAATGCTGCACTCGCGGAGCTCAGATGGTGTTGTTTGCAGGATTTTTCAGAGGCAACAATGGTGGAATCATTCCAGGAGTTGCCTGTGATGTCCACGTTTCACAGGAATATAGCAGGGTTGGGAGGACAATAGCTTTATCAACAAGCCCCTTGGTCTCCCTACGGATGTCCCGGTCCTCAAACACTTTGTGCTTCATTCGGAAGAATGCTGCACTCACAGAGCTCAGGTGGTGTTGCTTGCAGGCTTTTCAATAGCAACAATGGTGGAATCATTCCAGGAGTTGCCTGTGATGTCTGTAGATAGTCTACGTTTCGCAGGCATATAGCAGGGTTGGGAGGACAATAGCTTTATAAACAAGCACCTTGGTCTCCCTACGGATGTCCTCGTCCTCAAACACTCTGTGCTTCAGTCAGAAGAATGCTGCACTCGCAGAGCTCAGGTGGTGTTGTTTGCAGGATTTTTCAGAGGCAACAATGGTGGAATCATTCCAGGAGTTGCCTGTGACGTCCACGTTTCACAGGAATATAGCAGGGTTGGGAGGACAATAGCTTTATCAACAAGCCCCTTGGTCTCCCTACGGATGTCCCGGTCCTCAAACACTTTGTGCTTCATTCGGAAGAATGCTGCACTCACAGAGCTCAGGTGGTGTTGTTTGCAGGATTTTCAATAGCAACAATGGTGGAATCATTCCAGGAGTTGCCTGTGATGTCTGTAGATAGTCCACGTTTCGCAGGAATATAGCAGGGTTGGGAGGACAATAGCTTTATAAACAAGCACCTTGGTCTCCCTACGGATGTCCTCGTCCTCAAACACTCTGTGCTTCAGTCAGAAGAATGCTGCACTCGCAGAGCTCAGGTGGTGTTGTTTGCAGGATTTTTCAGAGGCAACAATGGTGGAATCATTCCAGGAGTTGCCTGTGACGTCCACGTTTCACAGGAATATAGCAGGGTTGGGAGGACAATAGCTTTATCAACAAGCCCCTTGGTCTCCCTACGGATGTCCCGGTCTTCAAACACTCTGTGCTTCAGTCAGAAGAATGCTGCACTCACAGAGCTCAGGTGGTGTTGTTTGCAGGATTTTTCAGAGGCAACAATGGTGGAATCATTCCAGGAGTTCACAAGTGTATAGCAGAGTTGAGAGGACAATAGCTTGGTATCCCTACGGATGTCCCGGTCCTCAAACACTCTCTGCTTCATTCGGAAGAACGCTGCACTTGCAGAGCTCAGGTGGTGTTGTATTTCAGTGTCAGTGTTGACTTTTGTGGAGAGGTGGCTGCCAAGGGAGCCGAAATGGTCCACATTTTCTAACGTTACACCATGAAGCTCTATTTCTGGCAATGCAAATGGGTTGCTAATTCACCTGGTCTCACCTGAAGGGGCGGGGCCAAGGCTATTGCAAAGACTCCGCCCCCTTTCCGGGGCCGCCAATGAGAAGCGCGCGGGGCGTTAACTCTTTCCCTGTCTGAGAAAGGAAGGAAGGAGCTGAAGAAGAGAGAAGGCGCTCGGGGTGCCTGGAGGGGAAGCGGGCAAGGTGGACTCCAAGTTGGGCTCCTGAAGCGGACCAGGGCTCATTTTTGGCTTCGCCTGCGTGGCTTGGCCTCTCCTTCTCCCGGCGGAGGAGGGTTGGCCAAGAAGGCTCCGCCTTTGCTTCTCTTCTGGCAGCCGAGTTGGGAGCTGCGGGCGGAGGAAGAGGAAGGAGAGGAGGAGGAGGAGGAGGAAGAGCAGGGGGAGGCCTTCCTCGCCCCCGAGGGTGGGCTTCCTCCTCGTGGACCCTCCACCTTCGGCGTGGGCTGCAAAGCGAGCCAAGGAGGGAGGCAGGCTTCGCGGTGGCTCTTCTCCCGACTCTGCAGCCTTCTTCTTCTCCTTCTCCACAAGCCCAGGACTAGAGGCAGCCCAGAAGAGAGGAGGAAGAGTGGACCCAGCAGCCTTCCTCTTCTTCTTCCTCCTCCTCCTCCTCCCAAGCAGTTGACACAAGCCCAGGACTTGAGGCAACCCTCGGAGAGACCCTTCCTCCTCCTCTTCTTCTTCCTTCTTCTCTTCAGGATCTTTTGGAGGAAGCCCAGGAGACAAGAGCCTTCCTTCTTCTCCTCTTCTTTTCTGAAGCAGCTGAAACAAGCCCAGGACTTGAGGCAACCCCAAAGTCAGGAGATCCGACCCCACTGCCTTCGTTTTCTTCTCCTTTTTCCTCCTCCTCTTCAGGATCTTTTGGAGGCAGCCCAAGAGACAAGAGCCTTCCTCCTTCTCCTCCTCTTCTTCTCTGAAGCAGCTGACACAAGCCCAGGATTTGAGGCAACCCTCGGAGAGACCCCTTCTCTTTCTTCGTCCTCCTTCTCCTCTTCAGGATCTTTTGGAGGAAGCCCAGGAGACAAGAGTCTTCTTCTCCTCCTCTTCTTCTCTGAAGCAGTTGACACAAGCTCAGGACTAGAGGCAACCCCAAAGTCGGGAGATACGATCCTGCCGCCTTCCTCTTCCTCCTCCTCTTCAGGATCTTTTGGAGGAAGCCCAAGAGACAAGAGCCTTCCTCCTTCTCCTCCTTCTCCCCAAGCAGCCGACACAAGCCCAGGACTTGAGGTAACCCCAAAGTCCCAGCCACCTTCCTCCTCCTCCTTGTCTCCAGGATCTTCTGGGGGCAGCCCAAGAGACAAGAGCCTTCCTTCTTCTCCTCCACTTCTTCTCTGAAGCAGCTGACACAAGCCAAGGACTTGAGGCAACCCCAAAGTCAGGAGATCCGACCCTGCCACCTTCCTTTTCCTCCTTCTCCTCTTCAGGATCTTTTGGAAGAAGCCCAAGAGACAAGAGCCTTCCTTCTTCTCCTCCACTTCTTCTCTGAAGCAGCTGACACAAGCCCAGGACTTGAGGCAACCCTTGGAGAGACCCTTCCTCCTTCTCCTCCTCTTCTTCCTCCTCCTTCTCCTCTCCAGGATCTTTTGGAGGCAGCCCAAGAGACAAGAGCCTTCCTCCTCCTCATATTCTCCCAAGCAGCTGACACAAGCCCAGGACCTGAGGCAACCCCAAAGTCGGGAGATCCGACCTCGCTGCCTTCCTTTTTTTCTCCTTTTTCCTCCTCCTCTTCAGGATCTTTTGGAGGCAGCCCAAGGGACAAGAGCCTTCCTTCTCCTCTTTTACCAAGAAGCTGATTCAAGCCCAGGACTAGAGGCAACCCTAAAGTCGGGAGATCCGACCCCTTCCTCTTCTAGAACCTTTGGGGGCAGCCCAGAAGGCAAGAGATTGGACCCACCACCTTCCTCCTCTTCTTCTTGCCTCAAGCCCCTTCCTCAAGCCTTGGGTCTGGCTGGGAAAGGCAACCCAGGAGTGGAAAGTGCGGGCAAACCACCTTCATCCCTCTCTTCTCTCTAAGGCAGAAGCTTCAAAGCACAATTACACAAGCTGCAAAAGCTTGGACTCAGACGCCTTCCTCTTCCTCTCTGTGTTGGGTCTCCTTCCATAAGCTCTGAGGTCGCTGAAGTGAGCTTGGACGCAACCCAGAAGGAAGGAGTTTGGACCCACCTGCCTTCTTTTCTCCTCCGCTGAGTCCAAGTCTCACTGCGTTGGTTTGGAGGCAACCTAAAGGACCCCACTTCTATCCCACTCCTCTTTTGACCCCTGGAAGTGGGACTAAAGAAGGGCGAAGGGAGACCCATCCAAGCAGCCAAGGCACCCTTTTCCTCCATTACTCTCCCAAAGGAAGTTTGGCTCCATCATCCAGGTAAGGACATCTTTCTTGGCATCTTCTTGCAGAAAGCTTTCTAATTTTTGTGCTTGTCTCTCTTTACATTTGTATAAAGTAAGGTAAAGGTTTCCCTTGACATTAAGTCTAGTCATGTCCAACTCTGAAGGGTGGTCTTCCATCTCCATTTCTAAACTGAAGAGCCGGCGTTGTCCGTAGACACCTCCAAGGCCATGTGGTCAGCATGACTGCATGGAGTGCCGTTACCTTCCCACAGAAGTGGTACCTATTGATCTACTCACATCTATTTATTTATTAATTATTTATTTACGACATTTATATGCTGCCCTTCTCACCCCGAAGGGGACTCAGAGCGGCGTACAAGGTATATATTACATACAATATGTTACATTATTACCATAGTACAATATCAGCATTAAACATTACTATATTGCACCATACCGCTATATAGTAATATTATTAGTAATATTACATATAATATAAATATATAATTATAATATCATATTATTATTATTATCTACATGTTTTTGAACTGCTAGGTTGGCAGAAGCTGGGGCTAACGGCAGGAGCTCACCATGCCCCCTGGATTTGAGCTGCCAACCTTTTGGTCAACAAGTGTAGCAGCTCAATGATTTAATCCACTTCTTCACCAGCGCCCCCCTACATTTGTATTAGGCAGCGCTATATGATTGTTGGCCACTTTGAGTCCCTATGGCAGGTCTGGGCTCACTTCGGCCTTCCAGGTATTTTGGACTTCAACTCCCACAATTCCAAACAGTTTGCCCAGGCCTGCCCTATGGGGAGAAAGATAGGATAGAGATAAAATAAACAACAACAACAACAATGGATTGCTGTGAGGTTTCCGTGCTGTATGGCCATTTTCCAGAAGCATTCTCTCCTGACGTTACACTCACATCTATGGCGGGCATCCTCAGAAGTAGTGAGGTCTGTTGGAAACTGGGCAAGTGAGGTTTATATATCTGTGGAATGTCCAGGTAGTTTCCAACAGATCTCACAACCTCTGATGATGCCTGCCATAGATGTGAGCAAAACGTCAGGAGAGAATGCTACTGGAGGATCGGCCATACTGACTAGAAAACTCACAGCGACCCAGTGATTCCGGCCATGAAAACTTTCGACAACACGACAACAAAGGGTCAAAGTCAAAGACTTTCATGTCTGGAATCACTGGCTTTAATGTATTGTCGAAGGCTTTCATGGCCGGAATCACTGGGTTGTTGTATGTTTTTTTCGGGCTATATGGCCATGTTCTAGAGGCATTCTCTCCTGACGTTTCGCCTGCATCTATGGCAAGCATCCTCAGAGGTAGTGAGGTCTCACTACCTCTGAGGATGCTTGCCATAGATGCAGGCGAAACGTTAGGAGAGAATGCCTCTAGAACATGGCCATATAGCCCGAAAGAAACCTACAACAACCCAATCACTAGATTGCTGTGAGGTTTCTGGGCTGTATGGCCATGATCCAGACGTTTACCTTTACTAATACCCAAAATGAATACCCAAAATGCACCAGGTCCTATCTGATCCTGTAAGCTAAGCAGGGCCAGCCCTGGATTAATACTTGGAGGGGAGACCGCCAATAAATACCATGTGCTGTGGGCTACGTTTCAAAGGCAGGAATGGCTAAAAGCACCTCAGAATCTCCCTTGCCTTTGCAATGCATGGGGTTACCGTAAGTTGACAAGTGACTTGAAGGCACATACACAAGATTTGGTCCCAAATGTAGCATGCTAGAACTTCCAGAGCATGAGAAAAGATATTCCTTGTCCAAGAAAACCCTATGAAATGCATACAGATGACTGCAAGGTGTGCACAAACACCTACAAGCTTTTCAAGTGCCAAATTCTGGTCCTGGAGTCATGAACCCGCCTCCAAATGTTATCCTGGAGTGACCTGGGAAGAGTCCCAGGTGATGACTTTCCCCTCTGCACTCCATTCATCCAGATCCTATGCAGGTTGACTCAAAAACAAACCTTGAATTTCACCATTTTGAGGGACTTGTTTCTTTGTTGTTGTTCATAAGTTCATGTACTAGAGTATTACTGCCTATTAAGCCATAGAAATGCCCATCATTGCATGCACTGCCTGGTGGTTGTCCACCCAGAACGTGGGATATGCAATGAGCTCTGTGCAGAGAATTGTCCTATTCCTCCTTCTATTGGTACCCACCCATTTGTAGGCTCACAGCAATTGTGTCCACCTTACATAATAAGGCTTTGAAGTGCTGCTACCCTCTCCCCCAGTGCTGTTGTGTTTTATGTGCTGCTTGCATGCTTAGGCGATCCCTCGTTGTCCGAGTAGGATTGTCTTCCAAGATCAGTGTACTGGTGGGTCCCAAGAATGGAAAATGGAATTTTGGTGGACAGGAAAAGAGATTTAAAGATGGGCTCAAAGCGAACCTTAAGAACTGTGGCATAGACACTGAGAATTGGGAAGCCCTGGCCCTTGAGCACTCCAGCTGGAGGTCAGCTGTGACCAGCAGTGCTGTAGAATTTGAAGAGGCACGAATGGAGGGCGAAAGGGAGAAGCATGCCAAGAGGAAGGCGTGTCAAGCCAACCCCGACCGAGACCGCACTTCAAGATAACCCGAACACTGATCCTGGAAGACTGTCCTACTCGGCCAATGAGGGATTGCCTAAGTAAGTAAGTGGTGGGTCCATAGGTGACTGTGGATCCCTATTCTATATCTGTATGTTCTCCGGCAGTGAAGGCATAGGTTTCCAAGTGGAAGGCAGTTCCGGTCGGGGTTGGCTTGACGCACCTTCCTCTTGGAACATTTCTCTCTTTCGCCCTCTTCAAATTCTACAGCACTGCTGGTCACAGCTGACCTCCAGCTGGAGCGCTCAAGGGCCAGGGCTTCCCAGTTTTCGGTGTCTATGCTAGAGTTTTTAAAGTTGGCTTTGAGCCCATCTTTAAATCTCTTTTCCTGTCCACCAACATTCCGTTTCCATTCTTGAGTTCGGAGTAGAGCAACTGCTTTGGGAGATGGTGGTCGGGCATCCCAACAATGATGCCAGTCCAGCAACGTTGGACTGCACTCGCAGAGCTCAGGTGGTGTTGTATTTCAGTGTCAATGTTGACGGTGGTCGGGCATCCCAACAATGTTGCCAGCGGATTTGGTGGCGGAGGACCATCACTTCAATGCTGGTGGTCTTTGCTTCTTCCAGCACGCTGACATTTGTCCGCCTGTCTTCCCAAGAGATTTGCAGGATTTTACGGAGGCAGTGCTGATGGAATTGTTCTAGGAGTTGCATGTGACGTCTGTAGATAGTCCACATCTCGCAGGCAAATAGCAGGGTTGGGAGGACAATGGCTTCATAAACAAGCACCTTGGTATCCCTATGAATGTCCCAATCCTCAAACACTCTCTGCTTCATTCAGAAAAATGCTGCATTTGCAGAGCTCAGTCAATGTTGTATTTCAGTGTCAATGTTGACATCTGTAGACAGTTCACGTCTTGCAGGCGTATAGCAAGATTGGCAGGACAATGGATTCATAAACATGCATCTTGGTATCCCTACGGATGTCCCGATCCTCAAACACTCTCTGCTTCATTCAGAAAAATGTTGCACTCGCAGAGCTCAGGCGGTGTTGTATTTCAGTGTCAATGTTGACAGTGGTCGGGCATCCCAACAACGTTGCCAGTCCAGCGGAGTTGATGGTGGAGGACCATCACTTCAATGCTGGTGGTCTTTGCTTCTTCCAGCACACTGACATTTGTCCGCCTGTCTTCCCAAGAGATTTGCAGGATTTTTCGGAGGCAGCGCTGATGGAATTCTTCTAGGAGTTGCATGTGACGTGTGTAGATAGTCCATGTCTTGCAGACAAATAGCAGGGTTGGGAAGACAATGGCTTCATAAACAAGCACTTTGGTATCCTTATGGATGTCCTGATCCTTAAACACTTTGTGCTTCATTTGGAAAAATGCTGCACTCGCAGAGCTCAGTCGGTGTTGTATTTCAGTGTCAATGTTGACATCTGTAGACAGTTCACATCTCGTATAGCACGGTTGGGAGGACAATCGCTTCATAAACAAGCACCTTGGTATTCCTACGGATGTTCCAGTCCTCAAACACTCTCTGCTTCATTTGGAAAAATGCTGCACTCGCAGAGCTCAGTCGGTGCTGTATTTCAGTGTCAACAGTTCACATCTCACAGGCAAATAGCAGGGTTGGGAGGACAATGGCTTTATAAGCAAGCACCTTGGTATCCCTATGGATGTCCCAGTCCTCAAACACTCTCTGCTTCATTCAGAAAAATGCTGCACTCACAGAGCTCAGGCGGTGTTGTATTTCAGTGTCAATGTTGACATCTGTAGACAGTTCATGTCTTGCAGGCATATAGCAGGGTTGGGAGGACAATGGCTTTATAAACAAGCACCTTGGTATCCCTACAGATGTCCCAGTCCTCAAACACTCTCTGCTTTATTCGGGAAAATGCTGCACTCGCAGAGCTCAGTCGGTGTTGTATTTCAGTGTCAGTGTTGACCTTTGTGGAGACGTGGCTGCCAAGGGAGCGGAAATGGTCAACATTTTCTAATGTTACACCTTTAAGCTGTATTTCTGGCATTGGAGAGGGATTGAGTGGTGACTTCTGGAAGAGCACTTTGGTTTTCCATCGAGGGGATGATGTGCTGCAGAGCAGGTTGGTATTCATTAGGGGGTGTTTCCCCTTGCACACCCACATCCTCATGGAGGAAAATCTACCTCGCTGAATATTTTGCATGTTCAGCCAAGGAAAGTAAGGATTGTGTGCTGAATGGTTGTGCGTTGGACTTTGGGGACCTGTTACGTTTCCAAGAGTGCATCTACATGGCATGATGTTTGGCACCGCTTTAAGTGCTGTGGCTCAGTGTTGTGGAATCGTGGGAGTTGACTTATGGACTTTTACTGGCTTGCAGGCTTCTTACTTGCCCGCAGATTACTATTCTGTATTTAAATGGCTCTAGCTGAAAGCTTTTGAACAAAGTAGGCATTGTAGTTGGGATCAGTCTGCAAACGTGCTTCTTGGAATTGGTTCCTTATTGTTTGGAAAAGAAAGAGAGAGAGAGAAGAGGGTGATGTGTGATTTCTCCCTTGATTCCAGGCCAAATTGGTAGACCGACAAGTTGGATTAGAAGGGGAAAAAAGACCCATCCATACTGGTAGCAAACAGAATCAAGTGTCAGCTGAACAGGCACTTGGTTTATGAACTGATGTGATAAATGGGGTGTATCTACACTGAAGAATAAATGCAGTTTGAGACCACTTGGTCAGACTACACCTGGAATATTGTGTACAATTCTGGGCACCGCAATTGAAGGGAGATGTTGACTCTAAGCTGGAATGTGTCCAGAGGAGGGCAACTAAAATGTTCAAGGGTCTGGAGAACAAGCCCTATGAGGAGTGGCTTAAGGAGCTGGGCATGTTTAGCCTGAAGAAGAGAAGGCTGAGAGGAGACATGATGAGGGCCATGTATAAATATGTGAGAGGAAGTCATAGGGAGGAGGGAGCAAGCTTGTTTTCTGCTGCCCTGGAGACTAGGATGCAATGGAACAAGAAAGGAGATTCCACCTGAACATGAGGAAGAACTTCCTGACTGTGAGAGCCGTTCAGCAGTGGAACTCTCTGCCCTGGAGTGTGGTGGAGGCTCCTTCTTTGGAGGCTTTTAAACAGAGGCTGGATGGCCATCTGTCTGGGGTGCTTTGAATGCGATTTTCCTGCTTCTTTGCAGGGGGTTGGACTGGATGGCCCACATGGTCTCTTCCAACTCTATGATTCTATGAACTTCCATGACTCTTTGTGATAAAATCCTGGGAGTTGCATTTTGGTGAGGCCCCAGCATCCTTTGGTAGAGGAGACTAAAGGTAAACGTTTCCCTTGGCATTAAGTCTAGTCGTGCCCGACTCTGGCGGGTTGGTGCTCATCTCAATTTCTAAGCCGTAGAGCTGGTGTTGTCCATAGACACCTCCAAGGTCAAGTGGCCAGCATGACTGCATGGAGCGCCCTTACTTTCCCACCAGACCAGTACCTATTGATCTACTCAGCTTTGCATGTTTTTGAACTGCTAGGTTGGCAGAAGCTGGGGCTAACAGTGGGAGCTCACCCCACTCCCCGGCTCTGAACCGCAAACCTTTCAGCCAACAAGATCAGCAGCTCAGCGGTTTAGCCTGAAGGCTAATATCCTGTAAAACTACAACTTCTAAAGCATTGAGCCTGGCAATTAGCAATAGAAATAGGAAACAGTGTTGCCTAGCCTTGAGACAGGAAAAAGCAATGACAAGGGTTGGAAATGACAAGATTTATTCAGAGGTTTGCATGTGCTTTCCTCTGAGGCTGAGAGAGTGTAACTAGTGGATCTCCACGGCTGAGCAAGGATTCAAACCCTGGCCTTCAGAGTCCTGGTCCAACATTCAAGCCTTTACGTTCAAACAATATACTCAAATGCAAGGCGTTTTGATAGTCCAGAAGTATGTAATTACAAACTGTCTATTCTTGATTAGTCATCTGTTTCCCAAGGAATTTGATTGTATTGGCGAGTTATTATTCATTGCTGCTTTTGTCTGTGCATTCCCATCTGGCTTTGAATATATTTCTATGTTAATTAGCTGGATCCTGCGCTTAGAAATGGTTTGATGTTATTTGCTGGAGTCGGCAGAAGTCGGCTTCCAAAGCAAAGATATATATCTATATATATATAAATGTAATGTTCGTTTGTGGGATTAATAGAACTCAAAAAGCAATGGACGAATTGACACCAAATTTGGATACAATATACCTATCAGGCCAATGAGTGACCATCACTCATAAAAACACTGAAAAACACAGCAGAGAAAACTTAAAAAGCCAAAAAAGGAAAAATACATTACAACGCATGCGCAAAACCATATATATACACAAACACACATATATGCACATATACACAAATATATAGACACATATACACACACAAAACACACAAAAAGGGGGAAGGAAGGAAGGAAGGAGAAAAAGGAAGAGAAAGAGGGAAAGAAGGAGGGAAGGAAAGGGAAAGGTAGAGAAGGGAGGAAGGAGAGAAGGAAATAAAAAAGTGAAAGAGGGAAGGAAGGAGAGAAGGAACAAAAGAGAGAAAGAGGGAAGGAAGGAACCAAAGAGCAAAGGAAGCGAGAAAAGAAAGAGAAAGGTAGAGAAGGAAAGAAGGAGAGAAGGAAATAAAAAAGTGAAAGAGGGAAGGAAGGAAGGAAGGAAAGAAGGAAGGAGACAAGGAAGGATAGAATCAAAGAGCAAAGCAAGCAAGAAAAGAAGAGAAGGAAAGAAGGAGAGAAGGAAATAAAAAAGTTAAAGAGGGAAGGAGAGAAGGAACAAAAGAGAGAAAGAGGGAGGGAGGGAAGGAAGGAAGGAGGAAGGAAGGAAGGAAAGAGACAAGGAAGGATGGAACCAAAGAGTAAAGGAAGCAAGAAAAGAAAGAGAATGGTAGAGAAGGAAAGAAGGAGAGAAGGAAATAAAAAATGGAAGAGGGAAGGAAGGAAAGAAGGAAGGAGACAAGGAAGGATAGAATCAAAGAGCAAAGGAAGCAAGAAAAGAAGAGAAGAAAAGAAGGAGAGAAGGAAATAAAAAAGTGAAAGAGGGAAGGAAGGAGAGAAGGAATGAAAGAGAGAAAGAGGGAAGGAAGGAAGGAAGGAAGGATGGAAGGAGACAAGGAAGGATGGAACCAAAGAGTAAAGGAAGCGAGAAAAGAAAGAGAAAGGTAGAGAAGGAAATAAAAAAGTGAAAGAGGGAAGGAAGGAGAGAAGGAATGAAAGAGGGAAGGAGGGAAAGAGGCAAGGAAGGATAGAACCAAAGCGCAAAGGAAGCGAGAAAAGAAACAGGTAGAGAAGGAAGAAAGAAGAAGGGAAAGAAAATGAGGGAAGGAAGAAAAGAGGGAGGGAAGGAAGGAGAGAAAGAAAGGAGAGAAAGGGGAAGGTTGGCCACAGCAACGCATGGTGGGTACAGCTTGTGTGTGTGTGTGTGTAATTTTATCCTTTTCTAATTTTGATCTGCGTTAAAAATATGTACATTCACAACCGTAAATAAAACTTTTGCATGGAGTCGGCTCTTTTTGAGCAATTCGTACACGTTTTGAGTTCTTCCTGCACCTTTGACAGGAACTTGACGTGCCGAAAGGAAGCGCGTGGAGCGTTTGCTCCTCCCTGCATTTCCCTGTCTCTCCGAATGATGTTTATTGAACTAATTTCTGCATGACGTGCTGTTGATAAATGTGCAAAAACGAGGCCAGAAGGAACTGCAGCTCGGATGCTTTGTCGCCGATTAGGACAGAAATTTCCATTCGATCCAGAAGCGTCCATGTCCCTCTGGGTTAGTGTCGCCGGGATTTCGAAAATCAGAATAATGGACAGCTGGAATTCATGACATGCAGGGATTAACAGGCTTGCGCTCTGCCCAAATACCAAAGGAAAGTATTGATTTCAGTTTGCCTAGTCGTGTATGAACAATCATACACTCCAGGATGCACGTGTTTCTGTCTTTGGGTGCATTTACACTGCAGTTTGGTGCCACTTTAACATCCATGGCTTGATGCTGTGCCATCATGCGATTTGTAGTTTGGCGAAGTACCAGCAGAGTAGACTAAAGAGCCTGCAAAACAGCAACTGCCATGATTCCATAGTCATCCCTAATGGCAGTTAAAGTGGTGCCAAACTGGATTATTTCTACTGTCTAGATGCACCCTTTATGCAGAATATGGGACATTTTTTAATAAGAGCTACTCTTTAGAATAGTGTTTCTCAACCTTGGGGACGGGACCCATGGAGGGGTCGCCAGGGGGTGTCAGGAGGGTCACCAAAGACCATCAGAAAACACAGTAACCCCCTATGATGGGGTTGCCTTAGGGCAGTGTTTCTCAACCTGGGGGTTGGGACCACCGGGGGGTTGTGAGGGGGTGTCAGAATGGTCACCAAAGACCATCAGGAAACATAGTATTTTCTGTTGGTCATGGGGGTTCTGTGTGGGAAATTTGGCCCAATTCTATCATTTGTGGGGTTCAGAATGCTCTTTGATTGTCGGTGAACTATAAATCCCAGCAACTACAACTCTCAAATGCCAAAGTCTATTTTCCCAAACTCCACCAGTGTTCACATTTGGGCATATTGAGTATTAATGCCAAGTTTGGTCCAGATCTATCATTGTTTGAGTCCACAGTGGTCTCTGGATGTAGGTGAACTACAACTCCAAAACTCAAGATCAATGCCTACCAAACCATTCTATTATTTTCTGTTGGTCATGGGAGTTCTGTGTGCCACGTTTGGTTCAATTCTATTGTTGGTGGAGTTCGGAATGCTCTTTGATTGTAGGTGAACTATGAATCCCACCAACTACAACTCCCAAATGTCAAGGTCTATTTTCCACAAACACCACCAGTGTTCACATTTGGGCATATTGAGTATCCGTGCCAAGTTTGGTCCAGATCTATCATTGTTTGAGTCCACAGTGGTCTCTGGATGTAGGTGAACTACAACTCCAAAACTCAAGATCAATGCCTACCAAACCATTCTATTATTTTCTTTTGGTCATGGGACAACTGTGTGCCAAGTTTGGTTCAATTCCATCACTGGTGGAGTTCAGAATGCTCTTTGATTGTAGGTGAACTATAAATCCCACCAACTACAACTCCCAAATGTCAAGGTCAGTTTTCTCCAAACTCCACCAGTGTTCACATTTGGGCATATTGAGTATCCGTGCCAAGTTTGGTCCAGATCTATCATTGTTTGAGTCCACAGTGTTCTCTGGATGTAGGTGAACTAAAACACTCTTTAGAATAATATAAACTAGAGTTGGAAGGGGCCCCATGGCCCATCTATTCCAAACCCCATTCTTCCAGGTAGAAAGTGACAATCAAAACCTTCCCAGCAGACGGCCATCTAGCCTCTGCTTAGAAATCTCCAGAGAAGGAGATTCCGCCACATATAAGAAGGAGTAACTCTCAGCCCTATATAGGACAAGCTTTCTGAGACTTAAATAGGACCCATCCTTTATCATAAGCAACCAGTGTTGTGGAATTGGTATGCCAAACTTTCATCTCCAACTCTTCTTTTTTTGATCTCTGATGCCAACTGGATCTGATTCCTTCCTAAATGGCAAATGCATTTAGATTAGTAGTAACACACTTACTGGAGGAAAACATTAATGCAAGACATCCATCACTGCTGCGCTAATAACTCGGCTGCTTAGGTGGATAGAGCCCACAATGTATTTACTTGATTAGAATGCCTGAACAAGAATGCTTCCCTAAATTCCCCTTCTACCAAAATAAGACTTTATTTTGGAGTTGGAGTGGGCGCATTCAGCCGCTTCCAGCGCCACTCAAAACGGCTCACAACACCGACTCCGTGGGCTTTGTGTTGGCTGTACATCAGCGTCATTGACTCAGGCCCTGGAAAGAAAGTGCTCTTTAAGAGAACGAGTATCGTTATCCTCTTTATTTGAAGTCAATAGAGCATTAAAGCATCATATTAAAACGCTCGGGCAGAGATCCTGAATCGCAGTGGCGAATGAGACACTTTCTCCGGATGGACTTGTGTCTTGTTGTCTAGCCCTGATGCTCAACATACCTGTTTATAGGTTGCGTCTCGCACATTGAATGGTCAAAGAGGGATGGAGGAAAGATGCAAAGTAACCAACTAATTCTGTTCCTGTAGCTTCTCAAATTAAAACAGATTTCTAGAAGATACTGCTTGGCTTGGCTTTGGAAAGTGCTGATTTCCTCCATGTGCCATGACTTCAAAAGTTGTGCCAATATCATACTATCTTTAATATTATGCCTTTTAATATATGTGTTTTAATGGTCTTATCTATGTATTTTGACTATGTTGAACTCCACCTTGAGGAGAGGTGGGTAAATAGTAATAATAATAATAATAATAATAATAATAATAATAATAATCGAACTGCAAAGGCTCTGGCATAAACCAGTACAGATGGTTCCAGATGGGTGCCATGCCAAAAGATCTCAGCCAGCATTTGGAAACAATCATAGAATCATAGAATCAGAGAGTTGGAAGAGACCTCCTGGGCCATCCAGTCCAACCCCATTCTGCCAAGAAGCAGGAATGTTGCATTCAAATCACCCCTGACAGATGGCCATCCAGCCTCTGTTTAAAAGCTTCCAAAGAAGGAGCCTCCACCTCACTCCGGGGCAGAGAGTTCCACTGCTGAATGGCTCTCACAGTCAGGAAGTTCTTCCTCATGTTTAGATGGAATCTCCTCTCTTGTAGTTTGAAGCCATTGTTCCATTGCGTCCTAGTCTCCAAGGAAGCAGAAAACAAGCTTGCTCCCTCCTCCCTGTGGCTTCCTCTCACATATTTATATATGGCTATCATATCTCCTATCAACCTTCTCTTCTTCAGGCTAAACATGCCCAGCTCCTTAAGCCACTCCTCATAGGGCTTGTTCTCCAGACCCTTGATCATTTTAGTCGCCCTCCTCTGGACACATTCCAGCTTGTCAATATCTCTCTTGAATTGTGGTGCCCAGAATTGGACACAATATTCCAGGTGTGGTCTAACCAAAGCGGAATAGAGGTGTAGCATTACTTCCCTAGTTCTAGGCACTATGCTCCTATTGATGCTCGACAAAATCGACAAAATCACGACCTGTCAACTGCAAAGGGCCACCTTACTTGGCTCTGCGCGCATCATTCGAAAATACATCACACAGTCCTAGACGCTTGGGAAGTGTTCGACTTGTGAATTTGTGATACGAAATCCAGCATGTAGATCTCGTTTGCTGTGACATACTGTGCTTTTGTGTCAATAATAATAATAATAATAATAATAACAACAACATGTGGTCCCAGTGGTGATCGGCACGCTGGGTGCAGTACCTAAAGACCTTGGCCTGCACTTAAACACAATCGACGCTGACAAAATTACCACCTGCAAAAGGCCATCTTAGTGGGATCTGCACACATTATTCGCCGATACATCACACAGTCCTAGACACTTGGGAAGTGTCCAATGTGTGATCCAATACAACAGCCAGCAGAGTGATCTTGTCTTCTGTGAACTCATCTTGTTGTGTTTCTAATAATAATAATAATAATAATAATAATAATAATAATAATAATAATAAGCTACAGTTTTTGTTAACCCCATCAAAAACTGGAAGTGCTTAGTATCTGCTGGGGGTTTGTTCCAGGACCCTTGTGGATACTAAAACCCATAGATGCCCAAATCTCATTATATACAGTGGCATAATCCAGGAGCAGGATTCAAAACGATCTTAACAGATTAGAGAGATGGGCCAAAACTAACAAAATGAAGTTCAACAGTGACAAATGCAAGATACTCCACTTTGGCAGGAAAAACGAAATGCAAAAATATAGAATGGGAGACGAGGCCTGGCTCGAGAGCAGTACGTGTGAAAAAGATCTTGGAGTCCTCGTGGACAACAAGTTAAACATGAGCCAACAATGTGATGTGGCGGCAAAAAAAGCCAATGAGATTTTGGCCTGCATCAATAGGAGCCTAGTGTCTAGATCTAGGGAAGTAATGCTCCCCATGCTCTATTCCGCTTTGGTTAGACCACACCTGGAATATTGTGTCCAATTCTGGGCACCACAATTCAAGAGAGATATTGACAAGCTGGAATGTGTCCAGAGGAGGGCGACTAAAATGATCAAGGGTCTGGAGAACAAGCCCTATGAGGAGTGGCTTAAAGAGCTGGGCATGTTTAGCCTGAAGAAGAGAAGGCTGAGAGGAGATATGATAGCGATGTATAAATATGTGAGAGGAAGCTTGTTTTCTGCTTCCTTGGAGACTAGAACGTGGAACAATGGCTTCAAACTACAAGAGAGGAAATTCCACCTGAACACGAGGAAGAACTTCCTGACTGTGAGAGCCGTTCAGGAGTGGAACTCTCTGCCCCGGAGTGTGGTGGAGGCTCCTTCCTTGGAAGCTTTTAAGCAGAGGCTGGATGGCCATCTGTCAGGGGTGATTTGAATGCAATATTCCTGCTTCTTGGCAGAATGGGGTTGGACTGGATGGCCCATGAGGTATCTTCCAAGTCTTTGATTCTATGATTCTA
Source organism: Anolis sagrei (assembly GCF_037176765.1). Lineage (NCBI taxonomy): Eukaryota > Metazoa > Chordata > Lepidosauria > Squamata > Anolidae > Anolis > Anolis sagrei. The sequence goes on from NC_090023.1 coordinate 7,403,506, forward strand.
CGATTCTATGATTCTATAATAAAATTGTGTCCCTTCATATAAAATGGGAGTATTTCCAAGGTGTGGACGGTGGAATCCATGGCTACATAATCTGTAAATACCGAGGGCCGACTGCCATACATAATAACCCATCTGAAAGCAATTCAACGATTAATAAAAATGGCAATTAAATGTTATAATGATGGCACAGTCATAACCAATTTGATAAGAATACGCAAATTCAAAAAACTTGGCCACGTACTTAGCGATGACTTGCTAGGCTTCCTGGAGCGAAATGATCAAAAGAGATTCAAGGCAGCAGCTATGGGAAAAGCTGCATAATGGGATGTATGAGGCAGTCCCTGGCTCCTCGCTAATAACTCTTTGAAAGGAATGAGAATAATGGTGTGCTAAATCCATACATAGCTAAACAGGTTGGGATGGTGCTATGGATTTTTGGAGTATCGTTCTTCTCTTGTGGAGATTTGGATGGTGTATTATATTTGTTTGTTGTAATCACTTTGCAAACTCTTTCAAGGCTGGTTTAGACAGAAGGTGGGTTGTGGACCTCTGACCATTTCTGCCAGCGTGAATCAGTTTCTGCTAGTTTCTGAGATTCTTGCCAAGAGAAAAGAGGCTTTTCTCTGGTCCATCAAAGCTCTTCTGCAGCTCTTAAGGAAGACAAATGCATTTCTGGATGAGTCAACGCACTTCAGTGCTTCCTTCTTAAGTCTTCAGGCAGCTTCAGTCTGTGTTGCTTTTGCATGAAGCAAGATGCAATGTGGGAGGAGTTGGGTCCCTTTGACCCAGTTGTCGTCTCACTTCTCCGCCAGGGATTGAATCAAGATCTTCTTGGATGGAAGCAAGTCACTCTCAATCTATCCACAATTTGCAGTGTTATGTGCCAGCCAAGATGGTTTTGTGTGTGTGTGTGTGTGTGGTAGGAGTGACTTGAGAAATTGCAAATCGCTTCTGGTGTGAGAGAATTGGCCATCTGCAAGGACATTGCCAAGGCTCTTGTTACATCCCGATTAGACTACTGCAACGCACTCTTCGTGGGGTTGCCTTTGAAGACTGCTTGGAAACTCCAACTAGTCCAGCGGGAGGCAGCCAGACTGCTCACCAGGGCGACATACAGGGAGCATACCACCCCCCTGCTGTGTCAGCTCCACTGGCTGCCGATCCAGTTCCGAGCACAATTCAAAGTGCTGGTTTTGACCTACAAAACCCTATACGGTTCCGGCCCAGTGTATCTGTTCGAACGGATCTCCCTCTACGTCCCACCCCGGAGTCTAAGATCTTCTGGGGAGGCCCTGCTCCCGACCCTGCCTCTATCACAAGTGAGTTTGGCGGGGACGAGGAGCAGGGCCTTCTCGGTGGTGGCCCCCCACCTGTGGAATTCACTCCCCGGGGAAATTAGATCTGCAACATCGCTCCTTTCCTTCAGGAAAAAACTAAAGACATGGTTCTGGGACCAGGCAGTCGGACAAGCGGGCAGATAAAGAAAGAACTTTGATGATGATTAGGAAATGATTAATGGATTATATCTATGGAACTCTGAAAGACGAAACGCTGATCACGAGAGTAGTTTTTATATGATGTGTTATGTACTTGTTGTTGATTGTGTTAACTGTGATAACTGTTTTTAACTATGGTTTTGTATATTATGTGTAATTTGTATAGGCATCAAATTGTGCCTTTTCTGTAAGCCGCCCCGAGTCCTCCTTCGGGGGTAGAGAAGGGCGGGATAGAAGTACCCGAAATAAATAAATAAATAAATAAATAAGGGGATGCTCGGGTGTTTTGATGTTTTGCCATCCTTGTGGGAGGCTTCTCTCATGTCCCCACATGGCGAGCTGAAGCTGACAGAGGGAGCTCATCTGTGCTCTCCCTGGATTCAAACAGACCTGGGTATATTTAACACAGGCCTGGGCAAACTTTGGCCCTCCAGGTCATCTTGTAAATCAAAGCACAGTCCAGAGTGACCCCCAGGTATTTAGGTGTGCTGCAATGCACCAGTGGGATTCCTTCCCAGGTCATCCTCAGACCTCAAGTCGCTTCTTTGTCCTTGAGATGAAAAGCACACATCTGCATTTTAGATGGATGAGGAATCAGCTCGTTTTTCCTGTAATACGTAGTAAGAGCACCTAAAGCTTAGGAGAGCTTCTGTACAACTATTTCAAAGCTCCTTGTTTGAACGGTGATGGCATGATCATCAGCATAGATGAAACTGCTAAAATATTGCAAATGAGCTTTTGACTTACTCAGAACTCTTGATCAGGCTAGATGGTAAACAACAACAACAACATTGCCTAGATACTCTTAAGGCACCAGATGCTGTCTGATCTTGGGGATCTTGGAAGCTAAGAAGGATCAGTTCAGGTTGAGATTTTGATGGGAGACCGCTAATGAATACTGAGTGCTGTAGACTATGTTTCAAAGGAAGGAGTTGATGAATCCACCTCTGAGTATTCCTTGGCCAAGAAACCCCAATGAAACTTAGGGCACATACACAAAAATTGGAGGGTATTTGGGGGCATTTTCTCATCTCCAAATTGCACCGTCACCTATTCCATCTACAAGAAAACACAGTAGCTTTATTTTTAGATATGTACATATAGATTTCTGATGCAGAATTTGAACCCAGTGCTGAAGATTTTCTGCTCATTGCATGTAAGTTGACTGGGAAAGAAAAACCGGACTCACGACCGCTGAGGATGCTTGCCATAGATGCAGGCGAAACGTCAGGAGAAAATGCCTCTAGAACATGGCCATATAGCCCGAAAAAACCTACAACAACCCAGTGATTCCGGCCATGAAAGCCTTCGACAATACATTTTCTGGACTTTGCCTCCTGTGTAAGCTTTTGAGAAAGACCAGCAATGTGTGGCAGTGTCAACCCTGCCGAAGCGGAAGAATGTGCTTCTTCCAGCATAGATGCACACGACCTTTGATGTTCATGTTGCAAATATTATTTAGCAATGATTGGGGGAAAAAGCCTGGGGAAAATACTTTTTTAAATCAAAGAGGGTTCAAAGCAGCCCCCCCGTTTGTTTACATGCTGCTGAAAACATAGAGCTCATTTAGTGGTTGTTTTGGGTATCTTTATACATATTACCTTGAAAGCACCAACCTTTTCATTATTGTTACCTACTTCCATTATAATATCCTTGTCTGTGAAGTCTTAGCTCTGCCTTTTCCTCTCCTCTGCTTCAGTTCCCCCCTGTTTATAGGTTTTCCCAATAGTGTAAGATACCTTCCTTTGTATTACTTTTGGGTGGAGCATAAAAAACCCCTAGAAGCCAGTGTTACTTGGTCTATCCTATTTGCCTGTATTGAGCTCCTTTGCTGGACTCCTCTCCTACAGAGAATAGAGGCTTAGAATCCTTGAGTTGGAAGAGACCTCATGGGCCATCCAGTCCAACCCCTTGCTGAGAAGCAGGAATATTGCATTCAAAGCACCCCCAACAGATGGCCATCCAGCGTCTGCTTAAAAGCTTCCAAAGAAGGAGCCTGCACCACCCTCCGGGGAAGAGAGTTCCACTGATGAACAGCTCTCACAGTCAGGAAGTTCTTCCTAATGTTCAGATGGAATCTCCTCTCTTGTAGTTTGAAGCCATTTTGCTCCACGTCCTTGTCTCCAGGGAAGAAGAAAACAAGTTCGCTCCCTCCTCCCTATGAATTCCTCTCACATATTTATACATGGCTATCATGTCTCCTCTCAGTCTTCTCTTCTTCAGGCTAAACATGCCCAGCTCCTTAAGCCGCTCCTCATAGGGCTTGTTCTCCAGACCCTTGATCATTTGAGTCGCCCTCCTCTGGACACTTTCCAGCTTGTCAACATCTCTCTTGAATTGTGGTGCCCAGAATTGGACACAATATTCCAAGGCAGAATAGAGCATGGGAAGCATGACTTCCCTGGATCTAGACACAAGACTTCTCTTGATTCAGGCCAAAATCCCATTGGCTTTTTTTTTGCCGCCACATTATATTGTTGGCTCATGTTTAATTTCTTGTCCACGAGGACCCCAAGATCTTTTTCACACGTACTGCTCTCGAGCCAGGCATTGTCCCCCATTCTGAATCTTTGCATTTCATTTTTTCTGCCTAACTGGAGTATCTTGCATTTGTCCCTGTTGAACTTCATTTTGTTAGTTTTGGCCCATCATCTCTCTAATCTATTAATGTCATTTTGAATTCTGCTCCTGTTTTCTGGAGTATTTGCTATCCCTCCCAATTTGGTGTTGTCTGCAAACTTGATGATCAGGCCTTCTAACCCTTCATCTAAGTCATTAATAAAGATGTTGATGAAGGGTTAGAAGGCATAATCATGCCTTCTAACTTGGGAATTGTCTGGTAATCCTAGGCAGAAGCAGTCCAAAACAGGCAACCTTATCACCTGTATTCAACAGTATCCTTATACCAGCAGTCCCAGTGACAACAGAAGCTTTTGACCAGCTTAAGTTTCACAAGAAAAGGATTGAGACAGGTTATAAGCAACAGCTTGTAAATCATCACTTTGCACCAGAAGACTCCAGAGAGATTTATTTATTTATTTATTTGTTGTGTCAGGGCAACCAGTCAATTGTATTACATTTCTAACAGAACAAAACAAACAAACAGACAAAATACAAAATTTGCGAGTTTGGTAGTTGATTAAATGTCCTTTGACCAATATCTGGCCACATGGAGTGCCTCTGGTGTTGCTGCAAGAAGGTCCTCCATTGTGCATGTGGCAGGGCTCAGGTTGCATTGCAGCAGGTGGTCAGTGGTTTGCTCTTCTTCACACTTGCATGTCGTGGATTCCACTTTGTGGCCCCATTTCTTGAGGTTGGCTCTGCATCTCGTGGTGCAGTCTGGCTGCAGTCTGTTCAAGGCCTTCCAAGTTGCCCAGTCTTCTGTGTGCCCAGGGGGGAGTCTCTCATTGGTTATCAGCCATGGGTTGAGGTTCTGGGTTTGAGCCTGCCACTTTTGGACTCTCGTTTGCTGAGGTGTTCTACAGAGTATCTCTGTAGAACTTAGAAAACTATTTCTAGATTTAAGTCGTTGACGTGCTGGCTGATATCCAAACAAGGGATGAGCTGGAGATGTCTCTGCCTTGGTCCTTTCACTATTGGCTGCTACTTCCCGGTGGATGTCGGGTGGTGCAATACCGGCTAAGCAGTGTAATTTCTCCAGAGAGATGACTGCAGCCAGCAAAGGCTCCTTTTGTAATCTACTATTTTAAGTTACCTTATAATAGTCCCGGGTGGAGCTAACCTTTTATTCATCTTGTTTTGAGTAAACTCATTTTGGTTATCTTTTCACCTTGCCTAAGGTGTCCTGTGTATTAGGGGTCTCAATCTTAACAGAAGATTCTTAACAGGAAGTTCTTCCTCATGTTCAGAGGAGATTCCATCTGAACATGAGGAAGAACTTCCTGACTGTGAGAGCCATTCAACAGTGGAACTCTCTGCCCCGGAGTGTGGTGGAGGCTCCTTCTTTGGAAGCTTTTAAACAGAGGTTGGATGGCCATCTGTCAGGGGTGATTTGAATGCAATATTCCTGCTTCTTGGCAGGGGGTTGGACTGGGTGGCCCATGAGGTCTCTTCCAACTCTTTGATTCTATGATAGCCCCCAAGGAAAGCATCTGTATTCAATAGTATTCTTATACCAGCAGTCCCAGTGACAACAGAAGCTTTTGACCAGCTTAAGCTTCACAAGAAAGTGGATTGAGACAGCTTATTATAGTTTTTCCCATAGGCTCGGGCATGCCATCACATTGTCCACTTTCTAGTTGCTTCTACTTTATTTTGAAACTGTCATCATGGACCCGTGAAATCTGAAAATACGTCCTGGAGTGCATCTACACTGTAGAATTAATGCAGTTTGACACTGCTTTAACTGCAATGGATCAATGCTACAGAATTGTGATATTTGTAATTTGGTGAGTCATCAAAGTAGGCTGAAATAGGCTAAAGACCTTGTAAAAATACAACTCCTGTGATTCTATAGCATTGTGTCAATGCAGATAAAGTGGTGTTGAACTGCATTAATTCTACAATGTAGATGCAACCTCGGATTGTAAAAAAGGTATTATTTTGAAGTTCATAATTCAGTGATTTCTTTGGAAGGTGCTGTATGTAGTTGGCTTTGTTGGGTTCTTCATCATGTAATATAAACCTTCCACTTTGCACACTTATCTTGTTTATACACGTTTTTCCTCCCTCTTGTCTGTCAAATTTTTTAAAGGAAACAGGTCACAAAGTCCATCTGTTTCTGTGTTTTTCTCTGGCTGGCTCATAAAAATTCCAGTCGGGATTCCACAGGAGTCATCAAAAAAGCAGCAAAGTTGGGTTTTGCAGTTCTCAAGAAGCATAGGAGCAAAAGTTCCCTGAAAGGAAATAAGCATTTCCCACTTGTAAACACAATTTCCCACTTTCTCGATTGCTTTGGCTAATTGGGGAATTGTCCCTCTTAGGCTACAGCATCTACACTGTGGAATTAGTGCTGTTTGATACCACTTTAGCTGCCCAATCGATGGAATCCTGGGATATCTAGTTTGGTGAGGATCCTGGGATGTCTAGTTTGGCACATTCTTTGGCAAGGAAGGCTTAAGACCTTGTAAAACTGCAACTCCCACGATTTCATAACATTGAAGTTTGGAAATGAAAGTGGCGTTAAACTGCCCAAATGGTGCCCAAATGACAACTCTCATTTATTTATTTGTCGCGTCAGGACAACCAGTCAAATTATATTACATTTCTAACAGAACAAAGCAAACAAACAGACAAAATACAGAATTTGTGAGTTTGGTAGTTGATTAAATGTCCTTTGACCAGTATCTGGCCACTTGGAGTGCCTCTGGTGTTGCTGCAAGAAGGTCCCCCATTGTGCATGTGGCAGGGCTCAGGCTGCATTGCAGCAGGTGGTCATTGGTTTGCTCCTCTCCGCACTCGCATGTCGTGGATTCCACTTTGTGGCCCCATTTCTCAAGGTTGGCTCTGCATCTCGTGGTGCCAGAGCGCAGTCTGTTCAGCGCCTTCCAAGTCGCCCAGTCCTCTGTGTGCCCAGGGGGGAGTCTCTCATTTGGTATCAGCCATTGGTTGAGGTTCTGGGTTTGAGCCTGCCATTTTTGGACTCTCGCTTGCTGGGGTGTTCCAGCGAGTGTCTCTGTAGATCTTAGATAACTATTTCTTGATTTAAGTCATTGACATGCTGGCTGATACCCAAACAGGGGATGAGCTGGAGATGTCTCTGCCTTGGTCCTTTCACTATTGGCTGCTACTTCCCGGCGGATGTCAGGTGGGGCAATACCGGCTAAGCAGTGTAATTTCTCCAGTGGTGCAGGGTGCAGACACCCCGTGATAATGCGGCATGTCTCATTAAGAGCCACATCCACTGTTTTAGCATGGTGAGATGTGTTCCACACTGGGCATGTGTACTCAGCAGCAGAGTAGCACAGCGCAAGGGCAGATGTCTTCACTGTATCTTCACTCTCATGATTAAATAGTATTGAGTCGTGGCCATTAAAAGGATTAATTCCACAGTGTAGATGCACCCTGTATGTAGCAATAGGTTAATGTCTTTTTTTTTTTTGGGTAGATGATGAAATCAGAGTTGTGAATCCAGAGTTATGGAGTCGGAAATAATTTTGGGTGGAATTAGATTTGGAGTTTATAGAAATATATAGGCGTTGACTTCAAAACAAAATAATATAACATTATATAGTAAAGGTAAAGGTTTCCCTGATACTAAGTCTGGTCGTGTCCGACTCTGGGGGTTGGTGTTCATCTCCATTTCTAAGCCGAAGAGCCGGCGTTGTCCATAGACACCTCCAAGGTCATGTGGCCGGCATGACTTCACGGAGTGCCGTTACCTTCCCGCCGAAGCGATACCTATTGATCTACTCACGTTTTCATGTTTTTGAATTGCTAGGTTGACAGAAGCAGGGGCTAACAGTGGGAGCTCACCCCACTCCCCGGATTGGAACTGCCGATCTTTTGGTCAGCAAGTTCAGCAGTACAACCTGCTGTGCCACCAGGGGGCCTGTAACACTATATGGAACGAGGGTTGAATGAAAAGTAATGCCTCCACATTCCTTACTTGGGTTTGGATGGGAATATTTTAATAAATTAAATGCAGAAATAATCATTAGAATGTGCTCTTTAACTACCACTATTCACTGGGTTGTTGTAGGTTTTTTCGGGCTATATGGCCATGTTCTAGAGGCATTTCTCCTGACGTTTCGCCTGCATCTATGGCAAGCATCCTCAGAGGTAGTGAGGTCTGTTGGAACTAGGAAAAAGGGTTTATATATCTGTGGAATGACCAGGGTGAGACAAAGGACTCTTGTCTGCTGGAGCTAGGTGTGAAGGTTTCAACTGACCACCTTGAGTAGCATTTGATTGCCTGGCAGTTCCTGGAGCAATCTTTTGATGAGAGGTGATTAGATGTCCTTGTTTGTTTCCTCTCTGTTATTTTGCTGTTCTAATTTTAGAGTTTTTTAAATACTGGTAGCCAGATTTTGTTCATTTTCATGGTTTCCTCCTTTCTGTTGAAATTGTCCACATGCTTGTGGATTTCAATGGCTTCTCTGTGTAGTCTGACATGGTGGTTATGAGAATGGTCCAGCATTTCTGTGTTCTCAAATAATAAAATGCTGTGTCCAGGTTGGTTCCTCAGGTGCTCTGCTCTGGCTGACTTCTCTGGTTGAAGTAGTCTGCAGTGCCTTTCATGTTCCTTGATTCGTGTTTGGGCAATGCTGCTGCGTTTGATGGTCCCTATGTAGACTTGTAGACTTGTCCACAGCTTGTCTTTTGTCCCACCCTGGTCATTCCACAGATATATAAACCCTTTTTCCTAGTCCCAATAGACCTCACTACCTCTGAGGATGCTTGCCATAGATGCAGGTGAAACGTCAGGAGAAATGCCTCTAGAACATGGCCATATAGCCCGAAAAACCTGCAACAACCCACTGATTCCGGCCATGAAAGCCTTCGACAATACATTACCACTATTCACTTTTCCACATAATCACCAGATAATTGGATACATCTCTGCCAACGATCAACAAGTTTTCTGAATCCGTCACAGAAGAAGTCGACACTCTGTTTCTGCAACCCATCGTGCACAGATCTTCCGATAGCCAAGCAAAGCAATAATGTGACCCATATGTTCTTGTGAAATGCTGATTATGCTTGAAATTTCGCTCTGAGTGATACGACCCAGTGATTCCGGCCATGAAAACCTTCGACAATACAATACCACTATTCAGTTTTCTACATAATCACCAGATAATTGGATACATTTCTGCCAACGTTGGAACACATTTTCTGAAGCCGTCACGGAAGAAGTCGACACTCTGTTTCCGCAATCCATTGTGCACAGATCTTCTGATAGCCAAGCAAAGCAATAATGTGACCCACACATTCTTGTGAAATGCTGATTATGCTTGAAATTTCTCTCTGAGTCATCCTGAATCAACCTGTCAACCTTTTGCTTGTGAAACTCGGTGGTTGCTGTCACAGGACGTCCAACTCTTTGTTTGTTACACAAGTCAGATGTTCCCACCGCAGCATCTTTAAACTTACTCGCACAACAACGCACAGTACTCACATCAACAGAATCACCATAAACAGCTTGCATTCTCTGAATAATAATAATAATAATAATAATAATAATAATAATAATAATAATAAACCTTTATTTGTACCCCGCTACCATCTCCCGCAGGATTTGGTGCGTCTTACAAGAGGCCGAGCCCAAAGTACATCATTAACAAAAACACACAGACAACAATACAATGCACCAATAATAAGCAAGCAATAAAACAGTAACAAAAGCACGACACTGTTAAAAACCTGTGGCAGGGCCAAATGTAGTAGTAAAAATTCTAAAAATGCTGGGCATGTCCAGGTGAGGTAGACAGAATATTTTGGGAATAGAAGGGTGTGCAGACAATTCTAACTTTCTCATAAAGTGCATTAGGGACAAATCTCCTTTGGGGTGACACCTTCTCCTGTCAAGAATTCAATGACTGCACGTTGCTTAAGTCTCATTGACCGACCGTCTGTGCAGGGTTCTATACTTCGCACTTTAACAACACAACCGTTCAATGCTAAGGCTTCCCGCCAACATGGAACTATAGAGGAGAGTCTACTGAACAAGCCAGTACCTGCCGCATACCAGTACTCCCATCTGTTGAGGAGTTACGAAGGTGGAGGCATTACTTTTCATTCAACCCTCGTAGATGAATTTTCTTAAATTTGCCACACTCATCAACAATACAATGTATGTGTGTATTGTATATTGGAAAGCATTTGGTAATGTAATGATAAATACAGCAGCAGACCTTTTGGCGAGACATTAAACACACAGTGAAAACATTTATATTAAAATATAATCAATAATCATTGTTAAATAATTAATTACTGCATGTAATTATAATATATTTGTAAGCAGAGGACACATTGTGTATTATGGCTTATTGGCTATTCCGATCTGATGAATCTAGTGTAGCGGAAAATACAACTCTTCCTGTTCGTCCCTTAGTTAAAATTGCATCTACACCATAGAATTAATGCAGCTTGACATCGCTTTAACTGCTGTAACTTAATCATTGCTGTTTTGCAAGGTCTTTAGCCTTCTCTGCTGAAGAATGCTGGTTCCGCACCAAACTACAACTCCCATTATGCCATAGCTTTGAACTATGGCAATTAAAGTGGTGCTAAACTGTATCAATTCTGCAGTGTAGACGCCCTGTTTGTGCCGTCGGATGCTAGCTCAGTCAGGGTCACCCATGCCATAGCATTTCCAGTTTCTATTTACGGATCGGAAAGCTAGATAGTGAAGAAAGCTGACAGGAAGAACATCAGCTCCCTTGAAATGTGAGGATGTTACAGACTGTCCCAAAGGCAAATGAATGTGTTTGGGAACAAGTCGAGCCTACATTCTCCCTAATAGCCAAAATGACTAAAGTGAACCCATTGTACTTTGGAGCGCATCATGGGATGACATGACTCATTGGAAAAGAGAACGATGCTTGGAGAAGCGGAAAGCAGAGAGAGCGAGAGAGGGAGCTGGGATGTAGCGTTGGTCTAAGACTCAATTGAACTAGGTTTGAGTTCCTGCTCAGCTACTTGACTTGTGTTTATTCTCCTTATCTCAATGGGTTTTAAGCCCTGTTCAGGGAGACAGCAGGGGTTCCCAGAACCTTATCAGGGATTCCTTAGTACGAGGGTTGAATGAAAAGTAATGCCTCCACCTTCGTAACTCTTAAACAAATGGCAGTATTGGTATGCGGCAGGTACTGGCTTGTTCAGTAGACTCTCCTCTACAGTTCCATTTTGGTGGGAAGCCTTAGCATTGAATGATTGTGTTGTTAAAGTGCAAAGTATGGAACCCTGCACAGATGGTCAGTCAATGCGATTTAAGGAATGTGCAGTCACTGAATTCTTGACACCTCAAAGGAGATTCACTAGAGCAGGGATCCTCAAACTTTTTAAACAGAGGGCCGGGTCACTGTCCCTCAAACTGTTGGAGGGCCAGATTATAAATTGGAAAAAGAACATGAATGAATTCCTATGCACACTGCACATACCTTGTTTGTAGTGCAAAAACCAATTTTAACAAATATAAATTTATTCGTATTTCAATGAGAAGTGTGGGCCTGTTTTTGACTGAAGAGATAAGATTGTTGTTGTTGTTGCTGCTGTTGCTGTTGTTGTTGTTGTGTGCTTTCAAGTCATTTCAGACGTAGGTTGACCCTGAGTGAGGGCCCGGTAAAGGACCTTGGAGGGCCGCATCTGACCCCCCAGGCCTTAGTTTGAGGATCCCTGCACTAGAGAATGCAAGCTCTTTATGGTGATTGTGTTGATGTGAGTATAATAACACAACCATTCAATGCTAAGGCTTCCCACCAAAATGGAACTACAGAGGAGAGTCTACTGAACAAGCCAGTACCTGACGCATACCAGTACTGCCATCTGTTGAGGAGTTAGGAAGATGGAGGCATTACTTTTCATTCAACCCTCGTAATATATGTAATTTCTTTATGCTTGTGGGTAAACAGTATTTCTTGTTTTTTTGTCAGTGTTATGGTGATTGTGTTGATGTGAGTACTGTGCATCATTGGGCAAGAACGTTTAAAGATGTTGAGGTGACGCCTTCTGCTGTCAAGAATTCAATGACTGCACGTTGCTTAAGTCGCATTGCCCGACTGTCTGCGCAGGGTTCCATACGTCACACTTTAACAAATACAACCGTTGAATGCTAAGGGTTCCCGCCAAAATGAAACTGTAGAGGAGAGTCTACTGAACAAGCCAGTACCTGCTGCATACCAGTACTGCCACCTGTTGAAGAGTTACGAAAGTGGAGGCATTACTTTTCATTCAACCCTCGTAATATATGTAATTTCTTCATGCTTGTGGGTAAACAGTAATACATGTAATTTCTTTATGCTTGTGGGTAAATAGTACCCACAATAGTCTTGGGTTTTTTTTTTGTCAGTGTTGATATAGAGATTATCTGGTTTGCCTACTCTGCCTACTCTGAAACATGCAACATATAATTGTCTTAGCATTGAATGGTTGTGTTGTTAAAGTGTGAAATATGGAACCTTGCACAGAATGTTGGTCAGTGCAACTTAAGCAACGTGCAGTCATTGAATTCTTGACAGCAGAAGGTGTCACCCCAAAGAGGATTAATCAGAGAATGCAAGCTGTTTGTGCTGATTGTGTTGATGTCAGTACTGTGTGTTGTTGGGTGAGAAAATTTAAAGATGTTGATGTGGGAACATTTGACCTGCATATTCTGGTACGGCTGTACCAGGAGCTCCAACTTTATTTGCTTTGTATTAAATGTTTGGTTGCAGTCCAAGGTTTCAAGGAGTCTGCAGAAAGGTGGCTTCCTTTGGTTGCAGTCGTAGGGCAAGTCACCTGTCCATCATCGTTAAGTTTTGGTTCCGCCCCTAGCTCAGTGCAATTGGGAAGAGAAGGGAGCCATTTTTTAGTTAAGTCTCAGCAAGGAAATCTAATATACAGGACATGTGCAAGCTTCCCCTGTACAAAAGCTTCAACCCTTAAGACTTTCCGGGGGGAAACAGTCTTAAGAGCATCAAGACTTTCCGAGGGAAAACAGTCTTAAGAGTCTCCAAAGATTTCCAGGAAAACAGCTTTAAAGACCAAAAAACTCCAGCTGGAGAGTATCTAAGCCTTTACTGGTAGGTCCACTCGGTGCTTCAAGATGCAGTTCGACCCGGTAGCGGAGCCCACATCAGTAAGGGTTAGATTACAGTCAGCCTGGGAGAAGTTAAAAAGGGGATTTTCCATTTAAAGTAAAGAAGTTATTGAAGAGAGTTGCCTGTCCTTCGTGGGCAAGATTAGGAAGTCACCAGTTGCATAAAGCTTGAAAGCTTTATTGAAGACAAGAGAAGTTTCTGTTTGATGGTTTATTAATAAAAGACTTTGATATACTTCACAAACCATCTAAAGGTCATTTGTGGTGGAAAACCTGTGAGAACTTCTCCTTGGGCCCCCTGGCTTCCCGCTGGGCAAAGGTTGCACGTCCTGTTTTGAAGACAACTATTTACAGGCCCAACATGCGACAAAACACTGCATGACAAACAAAGAGTTGGACGTCCTGTGACAGCAACCACCAAGTTTCACAAGCAAAAGATTGACAGATTGATTCAGGACGATCGTCATATCACTCAGAGAGAAAATTCAAGCATAATCGGCATTTCACAAGAATGTGTGGGTCACATTATTACTTTGCTTGGCTATCGAAAGATCTGTGCACGATGGGTTGCGGAAACAGCGTCGACTTCTTCAGTGACAGCTTCAGAAAACTTGTTCATTGTTGGCAGAAATGTACCCAATTGTCTGGTGATTATGTGGAAAAGTGAATAGTGGTAATTAAAGAGCACATTCTAAGGATTATTTCTGCATTTGATTTATCAAAATATTCCCATCCAAACTCAAGTAACGAAGGTGGAGGCATTACTTTTCATTCAACCCTCGTAGGATGAGAGGATGACTGACAGTGAAAGACCTCCCCCTTGGTCGATGTGCAGATATGTGAAAATGCTAGTAATCTGGCACCATAGTTGGGGGTGTATTTACACCAGGCATGGGCAAACTTCGGCCCTCCAGGTGTTTTGAACTACAACTCATAGAATCGTAAAATCATAGAATCAAAGAGTTGGAAGAGACCTCATGGGCCATCCAGTCCAACCCCCAGCCAAGAAGCAGGAATATTGCATTCAAATCACCCCTGACAGATGGCCATCCAGCCTCTGTTTAAAGAAGGAGCCTCCACCGCACTCCGGGGCAGAGAGTTCCACTGCTGAACGGCTCTCACAGTCAGGAAGTTCTTCCTCATGTTCAGATGGAATCTCCTCTCTTGTAGTTTGAAGCCATTGTTCCGCATCCTAGTCTCCAGGGAAGCAGAAAACAAGCTTGCTCCCTCCTCCCTGTGACTTCCTCTCACATATTTATACATGGCTATCATGTCTCCTCTCAGCCTTCTCTTCTTCAGGCTAAACCTGCCCAGCTCTTTAAGCCGCTCCTCATAGGGCTTGTTCTCCAGACCCCTGATCATTTTGGTCGCCCTCCTCTGGACGCATTCCAGCTTGTCAATATCTCTCTTGAATTGTGGTGCCCAGAATTGGACACAATATGGTAGGCTGTTAGGAATTGTGGGAGTTGTAGTCCAAAACACCAGGAGGGCTGAAACTTTCCAATACCTGATTTGCACTGTAGAATTATTGCAATTTGATATCACGTTGCTTTAGAGTTCTGGTAATTTGAGTTCCGGTTAACTGAAAATCTGTATTGTAAAAATGAGAGATTGTACCTTTCAGAAGCCCTGGTGGATGAGGGGGAGTTTGGAGAATTATAGTCCAAAAAATGTAACTTTCCCCTCAACTTTGCCCTATAACACTTGGACTAAATGCTAAGAATTCCAAAACAGGCACACAGTCTTCCGTCTTGTGATGAAAGGATTCCCTGGAAACCGAAAGCTTTGATAACAGTAAACCTTAAAAATAAATAAACCCGGTGACTCAAGGATAAATTCCATATTTTTAGAGCCACCACTTTCCCCTCCATGTATGTGCAGAGAGCAGATGGTATGCAAAATGACTTGCAGTTTATTTGATTCATGGGTGATGGCAGATTGAAATCAGGGATCGAAAAGAAGAATATATATATTTCCTGTCACAGAATCATCGAATCCTTGAGTTGGAAGAGACCTCGTGGGCCATCCAGTCCAACCCCATTCTGCCAAGAAGCAAGAAAATTGCATTCAAAGCACTCCTGACAGATGGTCACCCTTCCTCTGCTCAAAAGCCTCCAAAGAAGGAGCCTCCACCACACTCCGGGGCAGAGAGTTCCACTGCTGAACAGCTCTCACAGTCAGAAAGTTCTTCCTCATGTTCAGGTGGACTCTCGTTTCTTGTAGTTTGAAGCCATTGTTCCATTGCGTCCTAGTCTCCATGGAAGCAGAAAACAAGCTTGCTCCCTCCTCCTCCCTGTGGCTTCCTCTCACATCTTGATCCATGGCCCTCATCATGTCTCCTCTCAGCCTCCTCTTCTGCAGACCCTGGAGACTAGGATGCAATGGAGCAATGGCTTCAAACTACAAGAAAGGAGATTCCATCTGAACATGAGGAAGAACTTCCTGTGAGAGCCGTTCAGCAGTGGAACTCTCTGCCCCGGAGTGTGGTGGAGGCTCCTTCTTTGGAAGCTTTTAAGCAGAGGCTGGATGGCCATCTGTCAGGGGTGCTTTGAATGCAATATTCCTGCTTCTTGGCAGGGGGTTGGACTGGATGGCCCATGTGCTCTTTCTGCCCAGCGGGAATCCGGGGTGCCTCGAGTGAGAGGCCCTAAGTATTTTCCTATACAGAGTCTTTAGAAGCTTGAAAGGTTTAACAAAGTCCTTTATTTTTGCTTAAGTCTTCAACAAACAATCAAATACTTCTTAGATCTTCAACAAATGAAACAAATGCTTCAAGGCTTTGAATCAACTGGTGGCTTTCTTAATCTTGTCCACAAGGGACAGGCAACTGGCTTCATGGACTGTTTCTTTTCTTTAAGAGGAAAACCCTTTTTAACCCCTCCTTGGGCAATCTAAACTTTGCTGGTGTGGGCTCTACTCCCAGCTCCAAACTGCTTCTTGGGTCCCAAGTAGACCTACCGGTCAAGGCTTTGTAGATTCTCCAGCTGGAGTCCTTTGGAACTGCTTCCCTCTGGAATTTCCCCCGGATGCTGTGAGAAACGAAGCTTCTCTACATGTGGAGCTAATCCACGTCCTGTAGCTAAGCTTTCCAATGCAAGACTGACCTAAAATGGTTCCCTCTCCTCCCAGAGCCCTGGGGAAAGGGGTGGAACCAAAACTTAATGATTGATGGGTCATTGGCCCTATAATTGCAAACCAAGGGAAGCCACCTTATTGCAAAATGCATGGAACCTTGGAATGCATGAACAGCGTTTCTCAACCTGGGGGTCCAGACCCCTGGGGGTTCACGAGGGGGTGTCAGAGGGGTCGCCAAAGACCCATCAGAAAGGTGGAAGGTGAACTACATCTCCCCTAAATCACTGTCAATTCATCCCAAATCCCTCCACTACATTCTGTTGGTCATGGGGGTTCTGTGTTGGAAGTTTGGATCAATTCTATGATTGGTGGGGTTCAAGGGACTCTTTGATTGTAGGTGAACTATAAATCTCAGCAACTACAACTCCCAAATACAAAGCTCCACTAGTGTTCACATTTGGGCATATTGAGTATTCGTGTGAAGCTCGGTCCAGATCTATTATTGTTTGAGTCCACAGTTCTCTCTGGATGTAGGTGAACTACAACTCAAAAACTCAAGGTCAATGCCCACCAAACCCTTCCAATATTTTCTGCTGGGCATGGGAGTTTTGTGTGCCAAATTTGGTTCAATTCCATTCCTGGTGAAGTTCAGAATGCTCTTAGATTGTAGGTGAACTATAAATCCCACTAGCTACAACTCCCAAATGACAAAATCAGTCCCCCCACCCCACCCCACCAGTATTCAAATGTGGGCATATCGGGTATTTGTGCCAAATTTGATCCACTGAATTAAAATACATCTTACATATCAGTTATTTGCATGATGATTCCTAACAGTAGCAAAATTGCAGTTATGAAGTAGGAACGAAAATAATTTCATGGTTGTGGGTCAGCACAACATATAGAACTGTATTAAGGGGTCGCGGCATCAGAAAGGTTGAGAACTACTGCAATAGAAAGAAATGAAGTTGGAGCTCCTGATACAGCCATACCAGCACAGATTGTGTATTGCTAGGGTTGGACTGGATGGCCTTTGGAGGTCCCTTCCAACTCTTGTTGTTGTTCATTCGTTCAGTCGTCTCCAACTCTTCGTGACCTCATGGACCAGCCCACGCCAGACTCCCTGTCGGCCGTCACCACCCCCAGCTCCTTCAAGGTCAGTCCAGTCACTTCAAGGATGCCATCCATCCATCTTGCCCTTGGTCGGCCCCTCTTCCTTTTGCCTTCCACTTTCCCCAGCATCATTGTCTTCTCTAGGCTTTGCTGTCTCCTCATGATGTGGCCAAAGGACTTCAACTTTGTCTTCCAACTCTAGGATTCAGTTATTCTACTAAGCAGTCCTGACTCACAGCCTTTGCCAAGGAACGTCTTCGCCCCACTCCTACAAGCCTATTTTGGCTCTCCTCCGCTGTTGGCCTCAGCAGGAATTCGCATCTCTGACCAGATGGTAAATTGGGATCCTTCTACAGCTGAAAGCTGGCCCTCTTCAGATTTGAAGCGCTTCCTATTTTTAGGGGCAGAAGAAAGCTTACTTAACATGCGAGTGCTCCGACACATCCTGTCTGTTTATCATGTCTCTCTGGAGGAGAGGAAAAGAAGGGTAAAATTGCAAGTCCTGGGCTGAATTGACGGAGATGTTGGAAGGCAGGGGATATTTTTCTCATTGTGTTTGCATTCAGCAGCCTTGGCTGCGCTCCATTGTTTTAGGCTCTGCAGGGGAAAAGTGGAGCCTCTCTGCCCAAAGCAGGAAGATTATGATAGGTTTCTGGACGAAGCAGATATAGGATATTAGCTTCCTGCAGTGGGAAAGGGATGCAAAGTTGAAAAATGGAGATGTTAAAGACTGGTTTTTTTTTTCATGTACAAAATATGCTTCCCTTTCAGATTTAAGCTCGGAGTGAATCACTGTAAAAGGGTGTGTATGCTGTAATTTTGTGGGGGGGAAAGGGAAGGAAGCGATGCAAAGCGGAGGGGCATAATTATGGGTTGCGACTTGCTAAGAAACTCTATTTCTGGGGCATTCCTGAGTGTGAGAGAGACTTTCTGTGCTGTTGCACGCTGGGCCTGTGCATAAGACTGTAGACAGGACATAAATTCTGTGTGTTCAACGGGACGCTGGGGCTGCCTCAGATTAAAGGCCTTTGGATTTCCTTAAAACAGAGTCTTTAGATTGCTTAAAGGTTCAACAAAGTTCTTTATTAATGAAAACAAACAGGTACTTTAAGGCTTTCTTAACAGTCTATGGGCTCTCTCTCAATCTTGTCCACAGGGAACAGGCACTATCTTCATAACTGTAACTAATGGGGAAATCCTTAACTTCTAATCTGGACAGTCTGTCTTTGCCTCTGTTGGCGTGGAGCCCCTGCACCCAGTACCAACTGCTTCTGTCTTCCACGATTGACCCTTACCAAGCAGAGCTTTGTAAACTTCCAGGGGAAAAAGAATTCAGGTTTCCATGATGGCTGACTGAAGTCCTTCAGCAAAGGAACTATAGGGCTGTATAACCCCGGCCAAGCTGTGGGCTGTATATCTCCCCGGCCAAGCCATAGAAGACGAAGCTTTCTACAGGAGCTCTTGGTATTATGTCCTGTATAAAAGGCTTCTCTGTGTGGACTGGACCCAAACTTGCTCCTATTCCCTCCAAAACCCAAAAAGGGGGCGGGACCAGGGAACCTAACTATAATTGACAGGTGGCTTGCCCTATGATTGCAGCCAAAAGAAGCCACCTATCTACAGAGCCCCTGAAACTTAGGACTACAACAAACTTTCAATGCAAAGCAAACAAAATTGGTGCTCCTGGTACAGTTGTACCTGCACACTTGCAGTGCTCCTTCATGGAATCATAGAGTTAGAAGAGATGGGCCATCCCGTTCAGTCCCTTTCTTCCATGCAGGAATACCCAATCAAAGCACTCTTGACAGATGGCCATTCAGCTCTGCTTACAAACCTCTAGAGAGAAAGAGACCTCAATTGAGTCCCAGGCAACTAATTCCACTGTCAAGCAGCTTTTCTTGTCAGGAAGTTCTTCATAATGTTTAGGTGGAATGCCTTTTCCTGCTATTTGAATTCATTGCCTTCTCTGCCAAAGATACCCAAGATTACACAGCACAGAGCTGTGGCAGTAAAAGTGGTGTCAAACTGCATTAATTTTGCAGTGTAGATGCACCCACTAGTTATTTCAACTTTGCCACACACACATATTGTAATGAGCCATTCCATCTCATGGTATAGGTTAAGTAGCCCTTATCCAAAATGCTTGGGGCCAGAAATGTTTGGGGTTTTTGCCTGTATTTGGACATAGACACATAATGTTTTGGAGATGAGGCTCAAGGATAAATATTAAATCCATTTATGCTCCTTATACACATACCCTGAAGATAATTCTATACAATCGTTTAAAATAATTTTGTGCATGAAACAAAGACTGGGTACATTTTTTTCCATGTCAGGAGTGACTTGAGAAACTGCAAGTTGTTTCTGGTGTGAGAGAATTGTCCGTCTGCAGAGACATTGCCCAGGGGACGCCCAGATGTTTTACCATCCTATGGGAGGCTTCTCTCATGTGTCGGTATGAGAAGCTGGACCTGACAGACAGGAGCTCACCCTGCTCCCCGGATTCGCAGCGCTGACCTTTTGGTTATCAGTCCTTCCGGCACAAGGGTTTAACCCATTGTGCCACTGGGCGCTCCTGCTGGGTACATTGATGAAACATTAGAAAGCAAAAATGTCACCCATTGGATGATTTTGGAGTATTTTGGAATTCCAGATAAGGGACGTTTATCTAACGCATAGCAGCACTACTTTATTAATTTTGGCTTTTATTGAGAGTTCAGGCTTGATTTTCATTTAGACCCATTTACAAGCAGTCCTCACATTATGAACATGTGCTGGTACGGCTGTACCAGGAGCTCCAATTTTATTTGCTTTGTATTAAATGTTTGTTTGCAGTCCTAGGTTTTAGGGTTCTGCAGATAGGTGACTTCCATTGGTTGCAGTCATAGGGCAAGTCACCTGTCCATCATCTTTAAGTTTTGGTCCCGCCCCTTGCTCAGGGCAATTGGGAAGGTAAGGGAGCCATTTTTTTAGTTAGTCTCAGCAAGGAAAGTTAATGTACAGGACGTGTGCAAGCTTCCCCTGTACAAAAGCTTCAACCCTTAAGACCTTCCGGGGGAGAACAGTCTTAAGAGTCTCCAAAGATTTCCAGGGAAACAGCCCTAAAGACCAAAGAACTCCAGCTGGAGAACATTGAAGCCTTTACTGGTAGGTCCACTCGGCGTTCGAGAAACAGTTCAAACCGGTAGCGGAGCCCACATCAGTAAGGGTTAGATAACAGTCAGCCTGGGAGAAATTAAAAAGGGGATTTTCCTTTAAAGTAAAGAAGAAATTATTGAAGACAGTTGCCTGTCCTTCTTTACCAGTTGCATAAAAGCCTGGAATCATTTGTTTAACTTTCTGAAGACAAGAGAAGCTTCTGTTTGATTGTTCATTAATAAAAGTCTTTGTTATGCTTCACAAGCCATCTAAAGACTATTTGTGGTGGAAAACCTCTGAGAACTTCTCCTTGGGCTTCCCGCTGGGCAAAGGTTGCACGTCCTGTTCTAAAGGAAATTCTTTACAGGCCCAGCGCGGGACAGAACAAACAAGATAGGTTTTGTAGGTTTGTTCTTAAGGTGAATTTGTTTATAAGTTGAAACAGGTACATTTTTAAAGTATAACTCCAGCTAAAAATATGTTTGAAGGCTTTGGACAGCATGGGGAAGGGTTGATACCCCTGCGGTGTTTGTTGTCTGTGCCCCTGTTCAGATGATTTCACCACACTTTTTGTCCCTGTAATAATTGGATTTTGAAAAAATTGGCTTGTTGTGAAAACAAGGATTGGAGACAAAGTTTCAGAGGAGACACCTTTCCCCAGGATAACAACTCTTCCAAGAGTGAATTTCCCTATCAAAGAGTAGATTTCCCTCATTTCCTGTTGTCTCAGGTGTTTGGAGCCCATGTTCTCTGTAGAACTCCTCTGAAAGCATAATTTTTCAAATGTTTGTTTGTCTGTCAAGTTTCATATGCATACATAGAATCATCATCATCATCACCATCATCATCATCATCATCATCATCATCATGCTTTTATCTCTTTATTGAGAGGCAAAGAAGCCGAGTATGGATGATTCTCTGCTTGCATCTTGTAAGCATGGAAAGCGAGTCCATCCCTTTGTATCTGCTCTTCTCTAAATGACATTTATCATTCCGCCTCTCTCTTTCATTCATGTGGCTGTCTCCTTCGTTCAGGCCTTGATGTTCTGACCCATCTATTCGGCTTTGCCTTGGGCTTCTCTGGTGAGTTTTGTGGTGTGGTTGATTTCATTTGGGAGCTCCATTTTAGGAAATGAGCTGTCTGTCTGTGAGGCTTAACCCTAAGCGAAAGGGAAAGAAGTGCAAGAGAGGCTGTGATTTATGAGGAAGTTTATCTTTATTGTTTTTAAATTGGAGGCACGGGTTTTCTTGCCTCTGTCTGTCAGATTACATTCAAAATTGTGAAATGGGTTTGTGTGTGTGTGTGTGTTATGGCAGCTCTTTGCAATTCTGTGCTTGGAAGATGCAATCTCAGCCTGCGGTTGTGTTTGTTTAGTGCCGAATAAACCCCACTGTCGGAGTTCAGCCTGTGATTGTGTTCAAGATGATTTTGGTGCTTTAGATGTGGGGAATGATGTCACTTGAGGGTCAAGATGGCAATGGTCTGGTCAATGATATTAATGCAGAGAATGACATAGGGACACTGGTTCAAAATGTAGTTTCCCATGAGAATGTTCCTACAGGTTTTGGGGTTTGAAAGTTCTCAGGTTTTGGGGTTTGAAAACAACTTGGCACCTGGAGAAACGAATGAGCAGATAGATTGTGAGATTGTAGTGCAGCTGGCTGAGTGTCAGCTGCATTAAGATCACTTCTGACCAAAAGGTCATGAGTTTGAATCCAACTCGGGTCGGAGTGAGCATCTGATCAATGGTGCAGCTTGTTGTTGACCTTTGCAACCCGAAAGACAGTTGCATCTGTCAAGTAGGAAAATTAGGTACCACCTATGTGTGAGGAGGCTAATTTAACTAATTTATGAGGCCATAAAAAGACTCCAGCAAAGCACTCCAGCAAAAGCATGCGGGGAATGTGGAAGTACTTCATCAGTGTCGCAGATGGACGATGAAAGCGACAGCTCCCCTGGCGGCCAGAAAAGTTAAAAAACCTCTGACTGTCTGTCTATATCTGTTGTGTGTCTTTGGCATTGAATGTTTGCCATATATGTGTACATTGTAATCCACCTTGAGTCCCCTGCGGGATGAGAAGAGCGGAATAGAAATGCTGTAAATAAATAAATAAATAAATAAATAAATACAAATAGACAGACTGCTGGAAATTAGCCAAAACAGACAGCTCAGCCAAGGCCTTCTCTGTTCTGCCAGGCTTCAAGAGATAAGGGGGAGAGGCAGTCAAGGAAAACAAAACTGGTTTCTGGGTGCTGGGAATAGCCTAACGGAGGGATATAAAGTTCCCACCATGGAAAATAGAGTCAGATGAAGCATCGTTTCAGAATCCTTGTTCTTGTCCTATGGAAACCTTGCTTGGAAGATTCATGTTAAGGATTTCTTGTTCTTGTTTGACTCTTTAATGTTTTCCTGGTACTTTGACAGCAGTTGATCCTATCATGCTGGAAGACGTAGAAATACTTAGGCGGCTGTGTATCTACACTGTAGAATCAATGCAGTTAAACACCAGTTCAATTGCCATGGCTCAATATTACGGAATCATGTTCCTGCACAGCAAAGGGGTTGGACTGGATGGCCTCTGGGATGTCCTCCAACTCTATGCTTCTGTGATTCTATGATTCTAAGAGTCTTATGAAACCAGTAAGAGAAAGAGCCTGCGTTACAAGGATATGAATCTTTGGTCTAGTAGCTATTTGGGAAGCACATGCCTAGGGATGTCTTGTTTTGTTCGTCATCCAAGGCTGATCGAAGAACTTTTGGCCTCGGAGCCAGAGCTGCCTGCCAGAGGCTGCTCCGCAAAGAGGGAAGTGTTCCAGAATGGTGTGCATCCAGGCAATTTGCACTCGATGCCAAGGAAAGCATAATTGTGTCAATGTACTGAGTAATGAGCATATGTTGCCTGTTTTCTCCTTGTCTGCTTGTCCTGAGTTAGTATAATTTAAGACTTCACTTTCCTCTTGCTCCTTCAGAATATTTTAGTGCACTTAATATTTCCTTCTGCAACGACTGCTATGGCACCTGATCCAGTCTGATCTTGGAAGATAAGCAGGGTCTGTTGAGGGGGGTGGGGGGTGGGATAGGTGCGAGATTTATAGTTTTCCTTCCAATCATGCCCTCTATGGATATGCTGCGCAATGGACTGAATGTCTCAGAGGCAAGCTGAAATGAACCCATACACAGCAGAGTCCTTATCAGTTGTGTTCTGTCACACACTGGGCCTGTAACAATTGTTTTTAGTATAGGACATATACTTTATGCCCAGCGGGAAGCCAGGGTGCCTCAAAGAGAGGTTCTCAGGGATTTTTCTGAAGTAATGGTCTGTAGAATTGTTAATGATACAACAAAGTCTTTATTATGGAACAAATAACAAATCTTCAATGGTTCAAACAACACTTCAAGGCTTTCTTAGTCTAGTCCTCAAGGGACTGGTACCTGACTTTGATTAACTGTACTTTCTCTGTAAGAAAAAACCCTTTTTAACCTCTCCTAGGCTATTATCTAGGCCTCGTTGATGTGGACCCTACTACCGATTCCAAATGCATCTGGGCATCGAGTAGACCTACCAGCTAAGGCTTGTAGATATTTCAGCTGGAGTTCCGTGGATCTGTAATGCTGTTCTCCCTTCAAGAATTCTTAGAAAACTTCAGGGCTATTTCCCTCTGATGCTGTGAGGCTGAGAGGCTGGGAGCTCTCAGCCAGAGCCTTGGGACCTTTCCCCTGGAATTTCTGTTTCTGTATCCCCGGATATTCTTGAGAAAGGAAGCTTTTCTATGGGACGAGCTGGTCTACATCCTATAGCTTAGCTACCTTGTGTGAGACTGCCCAAAATGGCTCCTTTCCCTCCCAGAGCCCTGAACAAGGGGCGGAACCAAAGCTTACTGGCCTTACTGGCCTGCCCTATGATTGCAAACTTTAACAGAAAGAAAATAAAGTTGGAGCTCCTGGTACAGCCGTACCAGCACAAGTTGTCAGCAGAGTATAACTGCACCCTCTGACCTTGTACTGCTCACTGTTTAAGAAAACTCACTGATTCAGTTTTCAGCCAAATTCACAGGAGGCTTTCAATCTTGACACATTGCTCTATGCACATAATATACACACAGATCAGGATTCTCTGACCTCCTATCAGACAATGGCATACACAGCGATATACTCACAATGTAGGTAGCCTATATTAGCAACAGATGTATGGCAAGAGATTTCTTGTGGCAAGAAGCAAGAGACAGAACACATACGTCCTGCCCTCTTTTATACCCACTGCTTTTTGTGTGTGTCCTGAGCAGCTTGAGAAACTGCAAGTCACTTCTGGTGTGAGAGAATTGGCGGTCTACAAGGATGTTGTCTGGGGATGCCCGGAAGTTTGATGTTTTACCATCCGTGTGGGATGCTTCTCTCATATACTGCTTTCTTGTCATCAGCCAGGGATAAAAGTGAATGATGCAGCCCTCGTCATGAATGTCACATGGTCATGGCTCCTCTTTTTCCAGCATGTCCCTTAAGTTACACATCATTGCCTACTTAATCATTCAGCAGGTGTGCGACCACATGTCCATTAGAACTGTATTTTCCACCAGTTTTGCATGATAGGTATTCCTGTATTCCTGTCTAACAATGCGTTATCTATCTAACAGGGTCAGCTTTGGTTAGTGCTTGGATGGGAGGCCACCCACAAATGCCAGTTGCTATAACCTGCACTTCAGAGGAAGGAACAGGCAAAACCACCTCTGAGGAATCCTTACCTGAGGAAACCTAAAATTAATGGGGTTGTCAACAAATGACTTGAATTTGCTTTGAGTCTCCTTGTGGAGAGAAAAAGCAGGGTATAAATAAACAACGTGGAGCCCCCGGCGGTGCAATGGGTTAAACCCTTGTGCTGGCAGGACTGAAGACTGACAGGTCAAAGGTTCAAATCCGGGAGACCGTGGATGAGCTCCCTCTGTCAGCTCCGGCTCCCCATGCAGGGACATGAGAGAAGTTCTCCCAAAAGGATGGTAAAACATCAATCATCCGGGCATCTCCTGGGCAATGTTCTTGCAGACGGTCAATTATCTCACACCAGAAGCGACTTGGAGTTTCTCAAATCACTCCTGACACAAAGAAAACAAGCAAGCAAACAAACAAACAAACAACAATAACAATAATCATTGAAGAATCATAGAATCATAGAATCAAAGAGTTGGAAGAGACCTCATGGGCCATCCAGTCCAACCCCCACCAAGAAGCAGGAATATTGCATTCAAATCACCCCTGACAGATGGCCATCCAGCCTCTGTTTAAAAGCTTCCAGAGAAGGAGCCTCCACCACACTCCGGGGCAGTGAGTTCCACTGCTGAACGGCTCTCACAGTCAGGAAGTTCCTCCTCGTGTTCAGATGGAATCTCCTCTTGTAGTTTGAAGCCATTGTTCTGCATCCTAGTCTCCAAGGAAGCAGAAAACAAGCTTGCTCCCTCCTCCCTGTGGCTTCCTCTCACATATTTATACATGGCTATCATATCTCCTCTCAGCCTTCTCTTCTTCAGGCTAAACATGCCCAGCTCCTTAAGCCGCTCCTCATAGGGCTTGTTCTCCAGACCCTGGATCATTTTAGTCGCCCTCCTTTGGACACATTCCAGCTTGTCAATATCTCTCTTGAATTGTGGTGCCCAGAATTGGACACAATATTCCAGGTGTGGTCTAAAAGACACACAAAAGATCTAACCTTGGGCCATTCCCCAAATGCTGTAGGCTAAAACTTCCAGAACATGGAAAATGTGCCTTTTTGGGGCTCTCACTCCCAAAACCGCTGGTTGGGGGATTCTGGGAATGATAGTCCCAAAAGAAGAACCTCCCCAAGTCCAAAACTTGCTATTGGTTGATTTCAGAGGAAGGAACTGGCCAAGCCAAGTATTTCTTGTCTATGAAAACCCAACGAAATTCAAGGTGTTGCCATAAGTTAGCAGACGAACGCAAGGCACATAAACAACGTATAGCCACATTTCCCCCCTCTTTCCACAGAAATGGTTAAATGGTTCCCCATATAAATGTGATGGGTTTTCTCACCTTGGCTTCAGAGGTGCTGGAATGACATTCTTTCTGGCTTGACTTCATGCTGACCGGAGATGTGGCAGCAAATGGTCCAGCAGATTCATCAAATGCAGGCATCCTTTGGAGCTTTACGGAGAGCCATCCCGTTGGAACCAGCCTTTCCAGTGGCAAGCATGACTTGACAGCCTCTCCCTTTTTCTTTTCATGCATTTAAGTATTTATTCCGGCTGTTTTGACAGCTTGGCTTTTGCAGCTCAGGGACTTCAGAGTTTACGGAGCAAGAATGGCAGGCCTGCTCTCTTTGATGCCCTGCAGGGAATACATTTGCAAGCTCTCCTCTCCTGTTGTGGAAGTGTTTCGGTTGTGAGCATTTGCACATTGCACCAGAGTGTTGTTGGGTAAATGCAGGGTGTGCATGTGTGTGTCTTGTAGTGGAGCATACTTAAGAGATGTGACTGTGTACTTTTGAATGGCAGTAGCTGGGGAATATGAATTGAAAGATGCTGTTGTGCTCATGAAATCCTTGTGGGATTTAGTAGCTGGATAAAATACTAAGTACCCTAAAGGCACCAGATCTAAGCTGAACTTGGAAGCCAAGCAGAGTCAGCCCTGGTTAGTAGGAAGCCACCAATGGATATTGGATACTGTAGGCTATGGTATTCCCTGTAGTAACCTACGGATGTGAGAGCTGGACCTTAGGGAAGGCTGAGCGAAGGAAGAGAGATGCTTTTGAGCTGTGGTGTTGGAGGAAAGTGCTGAGAGTGTCTTGGACTGCGAGAAGATCCAGCCAGTCCATCCTCCAGGAAATAAAGCCCGACTGCTCACTGGAGAGAAGGAGACTAGAGACAAAGTTGAAGTGCTTTGGCCACATCATGAGGAGACAGCAAAGCCTAGAGAAGACAATTATGCTGGGGAAAGTGGAAGGCAAAAGGAAGAGGGGCCGACCAAGGGCAAGATGGATGGATAGCATCCTTGAAGTGACTGGACTGACCTTGAAGGAGCTGGGGGTGGTGACGGCCAACAGGGAGCTCTGGTGTGGGCTGGTCCATGAGGTCACGAAGAGTCGGAGACGACTGAACGAATGAACAACAAGGCTATATTTCAGAGGAAGGAACTGACCAAACCACCCCTGGGTACTCCTTGCCTAAGAACAGTCTTCTGAAATTCATAGGGCTGCTGTAAATCAACAGGCAATGTTGATAGACATTGAAACAATTTGGCAGTTTTTCTTTAGCAACATGCCGCATTATCATGGGGTGTCTGTGCCCTACACCACTGGAGAAATTACACTGCTTAGCCGGTATTGCACCACCTGACATCCGCCGGGAAGTAGCGGCCAATAGTGAAAGGACCAAGGCAGAGACATCTCCAGCTCATCCCCTGTTTGGGTATCAGCCAGCACGTAAACGACTTAAATCTAGAAATAGATTTCTAAGTTCTACAGAGACACTTGCTGGAACACCTCAGCAAGCGAGAGTCCAAAAGTGGCAGGCTCAAACCCAGAACCTCAACCAATGGCTGATACCCAATGAGAGTCTCCCCCCTGGGCACACAGAAGACTGGGCAACTTGGAAGGCGCTGAACAGACTGCGCTCTGGCACCACGAGATGCAGAGCCAACCTCAAGAAATGGGGCCACAGAGTGGAATCCACGACATGCAAGTGTGGAGAAGAGCAAACCACTGACCACCTGCTGCAATGCAACCTGAGCCGTGCCACATACACAATGGAGGACCTTCTTGCAGCAACACCAGAGGCACTCCAAGTGGCCAGATACTGGTCAAAGGGCATTTAATCAACTACCAAACTTGCAAATTTTGTATTTTGTCTGTTTGTTTGTTTTGTTCTGTTAGAAATGTAATACAGTTGACTGGTTGCCCTGACACGACAAAGAAATAAATTAGCAACATGTACAATAGTATAGAAAAAGCTTGGAAGGGCTTTTATAAGCAAGCATTGCTTCTCAGAAGAGCTTGTTCTATGCATTATCTGGATGAGTCATTGTTGTGATTTTAAAGCGCACACTCCTTTGTGAGAGTAGGCAATTTTTCTGAATGGTTGTGTCAAAAGAGCAAATTGATAATGTTTCATAGGTAGAGAGAGATACCAGCTATTTAGTGTCAGCTCTGCGTACTTGCTGGGGTGAGAGGTGCAGGACCTTTGCAAAAAGGAGAAAATGTGCTCAAACATTTTTTTTCACCAAACAGAACACCTTGATAACTCCAATGTGACCCTACGCTCAACTTCTGGCTTGGGAGTCTGGTGGAGTCTCTTTTTCTGGAAGTTTTTAAGCTGAGGCTGTTTGGTCACTCTGTTGGAGGGCTTTGATTGTGCCTTCCTGCCTGACAGAAGGGGATCGGTCTGGATAGTCCTTGGCATCTATTTCAACTCTTGGATTTTATGTTGCCTGAAGCAGCCATGAAAGCCTAACACAAATCAGTATTGCAATTAATGCACTTCTTTAATTTGTTGCTTATTTGTTCAGTCACTTTTGACTCTTCGTGACCTCCTGGCCCAGCCCAGGCCAGAGCTCACTGTCGGCTGTGATCACCCTTCAAAGTCAAGCCAGTCCCTTCAAGGATACCATCCATCTTGCCCTTGGTCGGCCCCTCTTCCTTTTTCCTTCCATTTTCTCCAGGTTTCTCCAAGCTTTCCTTTCTTTTCATGATGTGGCCAAAGTACTTCATCTTTGCCTCTACTATCCTTCCCTCCAGTGAGCAGTCAGGCTTTATTTCCTGAAGTATGGACTGGTTGGATCTTCTCATGGTCCAAGGCAATCTCAGAACTTTTCTCCAATACCACAGTTCAAAAGCGTCTCTCTTCCTTCGCTCAGCCTTCCTTCTGGTCCAGCTCTCTCATCTATAGGTTACTACGGGGAATACCATTGCTTTAACTATGTGGATTTTCTTTGCCAGTGTGATGTCTCTTGTTGTTCATTCGTTCAGTCGTCTCCGACTCTTCGTGACCTCATGGACCAGCCCACGCCAGAGCTCCCTGTCGGCCGTCACCACCCCCAGCTCCTTCAAGGTCAGTCCAGTCACTTCAAGGATGCCATCCATCCATCTTGCCCTTGGTCGGCCCCTCTTCTTTTTACCTTCCACTTTCCCCAGCATAATTGTCTTCTCCAGGCTTTGCTGTCTCCTCATGATGTGGCCAAAGTACTTCAACTTTGTCTCTAGTATCCTTCTCTCCAATCAGCAGTCGGGCTTTATTTCCTGAAGTATGGACTGGTTGGATTTTTTCACGGTACAAGGCACTCTCAGAATTTTCTTTCACGACCATAGTTCAAAAGCATCTATCCTCCTTCACTCAGCCTTCCTTATGGTCCAGCTCTCTCGTCTATAAGTTACTATGGGGAATACCATTGCTTTAACTCTGTGGATTTTCTTTGCCAGTGTGATGTCTCTACTCTTCACTATTTTATCAAAATTGGTCCTTGCTCTCCTCCCAGGAAGTAAATGTCTTCTGATTTCCTGGCTGCAGTCTGCGTATGCAGTCATCTTTGCACCTAGAAATACAAATTCTGTCACTGCCTTCACATTTTCTCCCTCTATTTGGCAGTTATCAATCAGTCTGGTTGCCATCATCTTGGTTTTTTAATGCTTAACTGCAATCCATCTTTTGCCCTTTCTTCTTTCACCTTGGTTAGAAGGCTCCTCAGCTCCTCCTTGCGTTTAGTCATCAAAGTGGTATCATCTGTATATCTAAGGTTGTTAATGTTTCTTCCAGCAATTTTAACTCCAGCCTTGGATTCCTCAAGCCCTGCACATCGCAGGATGTATTCTGCATACAAGTTGAATCGGTCAGAGGAGAGTACTCAGCCCTGCCGGACTCCTTTCCCAAACTTGAACCAGTTGGTTGTTCTGTAGTCTGTTCTGACTGTTGCTACTTGGTCGTTATACAGATTTTTCAGGAGACAGTCAAGGTGACACTTGGTCTCCGCATGCATACCACCAATAAGTTGCCACAATTTATTATGATCCACACAGTCAAAAGCTTTAGAAAATATAATCAATAAAACAGAAATAATAATAATAATACTTTATTTATATACCGCTCCATCTCCCCGAAGGGACTCAGAGCGGTTCCCAGGTAACATCACAAAACATACAAAGTAAAAAACAACATAACCATAAGATTAACAAAATATAAGCATAAAAATTGTCACCATAACATAGATGTTTTTTCTGAAACTCCCTGCCTTCCTCCATTATCCAGCGGATATTGGCAATTTGGCCTCTGGTTCCTCTGCCTTTTCTAAACCCAACTCTAAACTAAACTCTCTCTCTCCATGTCTTGCTGGAGTCTTCCTTGCAGGATCTTGAGCATGACCTTACTGGTATGTGAAATAAGTGCCATTGTACGGAAGTTAGTACACTCCCAGAAATTAATGGATATTGGAAACAATCTATTCTAAATATACAGGGGTTTTTTTTGTATGAGAGGGGAGGTAAAGTTTCCTTACATCAGAAAAGTATTTTTTTGTGTGTGGTTATTTCTGCTTCTCTGTGTTCCTCAACTGTTTTATTCCTCCCCATTATTATCTTGATAGCTTTATTTTGCAATGATTAGCAAGCTCTTCACAGAAGCAGGAAGGAAAATGTGGGAGGGAGATCAGCTCCCAATGGAACCTGTTGGGCAGATGGATTCTGTCAGCACATTGCAATGTGGCAGGGAGTGGGATGAGGTCATGCGCTGGCTGTCCAATATCTCCCTTCCTCTGACCCATGGACCTGCCTCGTCACAGTTGGAGTTTGTCCCCTTGTTATGATTGCCTTTCTATTCCCTGCATGTTTTTCAGGATGTTTGATGACTTTGTTCTTTGAAACCTCCTTCCTCCCTTGTACATGTCAACCAGGGTGCATTGTGCGGTTATCAGATCGGAATGTATGACATTAACAGATTGGTGAGCTGGGCCAAAACTCACAAAA
This sequence comes from Anolis sagrei, assembly GCF_037176765.1. Classification (NCBI taxonomy): domain Eukaryota; kingdom Metazoa; phylum Chordata; class Lepidosauria; order Squamata; family Anolidae; genus Anolis; species Anolis sagrei. Next base: position 7,434,985 of record NC_090023.1, read on the forward strand.
CGAACTTCAACAGGGAGAAATGGAAGGTGCTTTCCACTTAGGCAGAAATGCAGAGATATAGGGTGGCTGATACCTGTCTTGGAAACAGTCCCTGTGAAAGGGATCGCAGTCTTCGGAGACCCTAATTTGGACAAGAGTCAACAGTATGATGCGGCAGCTAGAAAAGCCAACGTGATTCTAAGCTGCATCAATAGGAGTCTAGTGTCTAGGGTCTCTAGGGAAGTCATAGTCCCCAATCTATTCTGTTTTGGTCAGACCTCACCTGGAATAATACTGTATCATGTTTTTGGCATCACAAGAGAAAGATATTGAGAAGCTAGAATGTGACCAAATTTCTGAAAGGTCTGGAAAACAGGAATCCCTCTGGAAAACCTGAGGAGTGGCTTAGGAAACTGGGCACATTTAGCCTGGAGAAACAAAGCCCTGTCATTTGTTGATGGTCTCCCATCCAAGTAGCAACCTGAGCCGACCCGGCTAAGCTGCCAAGATTGTACAGCAGTTGGTGTATTTAGAGTATTCAGGCTCCATCCCCTTGATAATCAATTTTAAAATAATACACAACAGTTATTCACATTTGACAAATTGAAGCTGTCTATCCTGTCATAGGAAAGCAGATCCACAGGCACAACCTTTGTAAATTGAAAAGTTTTTGGAGGGAGCCAGAGGGATGTATTGATCTGAATGCTGGCCTAGGACTCTGAAGACCAAGGTCCAGATACCTGTTTGGCCATGGTCTTTGGGCAAGTCACACTCTCTCTGCCTCCGAGAAGGGCTGAAGCAACCCCCTCTGAAACCTTGTGATGGGGTTGCTTTAGGGCAGTGTTTCTCAACCTGGGGGTTGGGACCCCTGGGGTGTTGTGAGGGGGTGTCAGAGGGGTTGCCAAAGACCATCAGAAAACATTGTATTTTCTTTTGGTTATGGGGGCTCTGTGTGGGAAGTTTGGCTCAATTCTATCGTCGGTGGGGTTCACAATGCTCTTTGAGTGTAGGTGAACTATAAATCCCAGCAACTACAACTCCCCAAATGCCAAGGTCTATTTTTCCCAAACTCCATCAGTGTTCAAATTTGGGCATATTGAGAATTTGTGCCAAGTTTGGTCCAGATCCATCATTGTTTGAGTCCACAGTGCTCTCTAGATATAGATGAACTACAATTCCAAAACTCAAAGTCAATGCCCACCAAACCCTTCCAGTATTTTCTGTTGGTCATGGAAGTTCTGTGTGCCAAATTTGGTTCAATTCCATTGTTGGTGTAGTTCAGAATGCTCTCTGATTGTTGGTGAACTATAAATCCCAGCAACTACAACTCCCAAATGTCAATGTCTATTATTTCCAAATGCCATCAGTGTTCACATTTGGGCATATTGAGTATTCGTGCCAAGATTGATCCATATCCATCATTGTTTGAGTCCATAGTGTTCTCTAGATGTAGGTGAACTACAACTCCAAAATTCAAGGTCAATGCTCATCAAACCCTTCCAGTATTTTATGTTGGTTGTGGGAGTTCCGTGTGCCAAGTTTGGTTCAATTCCATCGTTGGTGGAGTTCAGAATGCTCTTTGATTGTAGGTGAACTATAAATCCCAGCAGCTACAACTCCCAAATGACAAAATAAATCCCTCCCAACTGCACCGGTATTCAAATTTGGGCATATCAGGTAGTTGTGCCAAATTTGGTCCAGGGAATGAAAATACATCCTGCATATCAGGTATTTACATTACGATGCATAACAGGAGCAAAATTACAGTTATGAAGTAGCAACTAAAATATTGTTATGGTTGAGGGTCACCATCACACGAGGAACTGTATTAAGGGGTCGCAGCATTAGGAAGGTGGAGAAACACTGGGCTAAAGCAACCCCTTCTGAACAAATCTTTCCATAGAAACCCTATGATAGAGTTACCTTAGAGCAGTGGTTCTCAACCTTCTGAATGCCGCGACCCCTTAATACAGTTCCTCATGTTGTGTTGACCCCCAACCATAAAATTACTTTCGTTGCTACTTCATAACTGTAATTTTGCTACTGTTATGAATCATAATATAAATATCTGATATGCAGGATCTATTTTCATTCACTGGACCAAACGCCCAAATCTGAATATCAGATACGCCCAAATCTGAATACTGGTGGGGTTGGGGTGGGTGGGTGATTGAGTTTGTCATTTGGGAATTGTAGTTGCTGGGATTTGTAGTTCACCTACAATCAAAGAACATTCTGAACTCCACCAACGATGGAATTGAACCAAACTTGGCACACATAACTCCTGTGACCAACAGAAAATACTGGGAGGGTTTGGTGAGCATTGACCTTGAGTTTGGGTGTTGTAGTTCACCTACATCCAGAGATCACTGTGGATTCAAAGAATGATGAATCTGGACCACACTTGGCTCAATATGCCCAAATGTGAACACTGGTGGAGTTTGGGGGAAATAGACCTTGACCTTTGGGAGTTGTAGTTACTAGGATTTATAGTTCACTTACAGTCAAAGAGTATTCTGAACTCCCCCAATGATAGAATTGGGCCAAACTTGGCACACAGAACCCCCATGACCAACAGGAAATACTGTGTTTTCCGATGGTCTTTGGTGACCCCTCTGACACCCCCTTGCGACCCCTCCAGGGGTCGCGACACCCAGGTTGAGAAACACTGCCTTAGAGTCTCTAAAATTCAAAAGCACCTTGAAGGCACAGAACTACTTTCATTTGAGCTTGATGGACACCCCTTTTCCCTTGCTTCCTCTTTGCATGGCCAGCCAAGGTGTGTTGGTCCAGGTTGGCTGGAAGCTCCCTAACTAACTGGAAATATGGATTTGGTTACCGCTAATGTTGCGCCATGAGCTGTAGATGCTTTCCAGTAAACGGAGAGGCTTTCCAGTAATTGGTTGGCTTCCTGGTCTCTGCTTTTTTGGCAGCCGGAGATCTTGGACCGGAGCTGATGATTTCACTTTCCTATGTTGAACAATGGGATGCTGGATTCTTCTCCTCTGGATGCAAATAAAAAATAATAACACAATTAAAACTGACCTCATCAAAAAAGGCATTTTGCCTGAGATGTGTTGTCAGTTAACATAGTATTGAGACGTTGCAATGCAAGCAGTTGCTCCCCTTATTGGCCTTCTGAGGAGGACGAGGGACAAAGAACCATAATAGACGGGTAATAAAATGTCAACTCAATTCATTACAGGGAAGTATCTTCTCTTGAGATCCAGATAACCCTGTCCTGTGCAAAGCTAACTGCTCTTTTCTGAAGAGAGAACAATGAATTCCTCTGCACTCTTACATCTTTGGCATGCTGTCTTGAACTATAAAACAAATGGGATTTAGTATAAACATCCATAGTTCATCTTCAGTTTGCCTTATCCTTTCTTTCCTACTTTTTAGACTCAAGTTGTGTAAACCTGTCTGGAAGCTCAGGGTTCTTGCTCACAAGGAAAGTTGCAATATGAACCAGATACCTTTGTTTTCCACATGAGGAAAGCAACAATGGACTGTGGCAGTACTAGATACACGTTCTGTTCCAAGGAAAGTCTGAAGAAGACTAGAAACCTGTGCCTATTTCACATTTTGGCTATTGGACCCAGTGGCTATTACATCTTATGGCTATTGGACTTAGTGGCTATTTTACCTTGAGGCTATGGTGTCTTGAGACAACTGGACATTGCAGGTACTTCATGTTGTAGCTATTTCACATTTTGGCTATTTCATATTGTGGTTATTGTACATTGTGGCTATTGGACATTGCAGATATTTTACTTTGTGGCTATTTCACCTGGTGGCTATTGGATGCTGTGACTATTGGACATTGCAGCTGTTGATCTTTGTGGCTGTTGGACTTTGTTGGACATTATAACTATTGGGCATTGCAGCTATGTCACTTTGTTGCTAAGCTACCTTGTGGCTATTGGATGTTGTGACTATTGGATGTTGCAGATATTGACTTTTGTGGCTATTTCACGTTGTGACTATTGGGCATTGCAGCTATTTCACATTGTGACTACTGGGTGTGACTTTTGGGAATTGCAGATATTTTACCTTGAGGCTATTGGATGTTGTGACTATTGGAGGTTGCAGCTATTGACTTTTGTGGCTATTGGACATTGTGGCTATTAAACATTGTGACTATTGGGCATTGCAGCTGTTGATCTTTGTGGCTATTGGATCTTGAGGCTGTTGGACATTATAACTATTGGGCATTGCAGCTATGTCACTTTGTTGCTAAACCACTTTGTGGCTATTGGATGTTGTGACTATTGGATGTTGCAGATATTGACTTTTGTGGCTATTTCACATTGTGACTATTGGGCATTGCAGCTATTTCACACTGTGACTACTGGATGTGACTTTTGGGCATTGCAGATATTTCACCTTGTGGGTATTGGATGTTGTGACTATTGGATGTTGCAACTATTGACTTTTGTGGCTATTGGACATTGTGGCTATTAAACATTGTGACTATTGTGCATTGCAGATTTTTCACATTGTGGCTATTGGATGTCACAATTGGGCATTGCAGCTATTTCACCTTGTGGCTATTGGACATGGTGGCTATTATCATTCTGACTACTGTGCATTGCAGCTATTCCACATCGTGGCTACTTCACCTTGTGGCTACTGCATGTGACTATTGGGCAACTATTTCACCTTGTGGCTATTGGACATTGTGACATTTGGGAGGTGCAGCTATGTTACTTTGTGGCTGTTTCACTTTGTGGCTATTGGATGTTGTGACTATTGGATGTTGCAGATGTTGACTTTTGTGGTTATTGGACATTGTGGCTATTGGACATTGTGACTATTGGGCATTGCAGCTATTTTACCTTGTGGCTATTGGACATTGTGACATTTGGGAGTTGCAGCTATGTTACTTTGTGGCTATTTCACCTTATGGCTATTGGATGTTGTGACTATTGGATGTTGCAGAAATTGACTTTTGTTGCTATTGGACTTTATGGCTATTGGTCATTGTGACTATTGGTCATTTTTGCAACTATTCCAACTTGTGGCTACTGGATGTGACTATTGGACTTGCAACTATTTCACATTTTGGCTATTGGACATTGTGACATTTGGGAGTTGTAGCTATTTACTTTGTGGTTATTTCACCTTGTGGCTATTAGATGTTGTGACTATTGGATGTTGCAGTTACTGCTATTGGACTTTTGGCTATTTCACATTGTATCCTGTGTAATCACCTTGATTTGTCGTCTGTCACTTAGAAGATGCCTCGGCTCTCTTCCTTTGTAAGAAATAACAGCATGGAAGATATTGTGGAAAATGAATGAGAATATGTTGTTTTTTGCGGTGTGGTTTCTGGATGATGCTTTAATTACTAGGCGGTTGAACTGTTCCTGCCTTGCCCAGAGGTTACAAGCCGACATAATTACAGATTGAGTCATGTCATTCTCTCTCTTTCCCCCTCTTCTCCTGTTCTCTTGTGGCAGGAGGATTTTACAACAAAGTATGGATTTTCCCCCCTCTCAAAGGAGCTCCTGAACACAAAGCAGAAATGTGTATGTGTTTGCGTTTTTGTGCCGGAGTCTTTGAGATGAGTTTTCAAGGCGCATGCTGCTGCTTGCTTAGCTGTTTTCAAGTGCATTTGAAGGCAAAGAGACATCAAAAAGCTTGCTTTAGAGTGTGGCCACTTCATCACTCTGGGTTGTTCTGTTTCAAGGAAAAGTAAACTGAGTGAATTCGTAGGATGTAAAAGCACATCAAGGTGTTGCTTTTCCATCTTAGTACAAATATATGATAAAAGCATCCCAGCATAAGGCCTGTGTGTGTTAAAAGTGCAAACTGCCACAACCTGTGATGAGCAACCTGTATTGTTGTATCAGGGGGGTTCATGCCATTGTATTTCCTGGGTTGTTGTAGGTTTTTTTGGGCCATGGTCTAGAGGCATTCTCTCCTGACGTTTCACCAGCATCTGTGGCAAGCATCCTGAGAGGTGTCCATGCCATTGTATTTCCTGGGTTGTTGTAGGTTTTTTCGGGCTATATGGCCATGGTCTAGAGGCATTCTCTCCTGACATTTCGCCTGCATCTATGGCAAGCATCCTCAGAGGTAGTGAGGTCTGTTGGAACTAGGGAAAAGGGTTTCTATGTCTGTGGAATGACCAGGGTGGGACAAAGGACTCTTGTCTGCAGGAGCTAGGTGTGAATATTTCAACTGACCACCTTGATTAGCATTTGATGGCCTGGCAGTGCTTAGAGCAATCTTTTGTTGAGGGGTGATTAGATGTCCTTGTTTGTTTCCTCTCTGTTGTTGTTGTCAGACTACACAGAGAAGCCATTGAAATCCACAAGCATGTGGACAATTTCAACAGAAAGGAGGAAACCATGAAAATGAACAAAATCTGGCTACCAGTATTAAAAAAACTCTAAAATTACAACAATGCCAGGGAGGAAAGTGAATCCACTCTGGATATTAATCTGATCCTTACATGAACTATCCAAGGTGCTGAACTCATATTTGATGGGATAGAATAGTAGAATCTTAGAGTGAGACCACAAGGGCCACCCAGAACATCAACGGGACCAAAGTGTTTAGAGTGAGGGAAGTCATCGCCTTACTCTATTCTGCTTTGATCACCTGGAATAATAACCCAGTGTCCATTGCATATAATGGGACTTGGGAAAGCACAGATTTTGGTATCCATGTGGGGTCCTGGAACCAATCCATATTGGATACCAATAGCTCACTGTACTGTTGGATCATTTCCTTAAAGTTTGATTGAAACCCACAATTGATTATCCTCTCCCTGGACATGGGAGCGAGCCGTTGGTTACTGATGGATGGAGAACTGGACTGTCAGCCTCACGTCGATATCAGGCAAGATTCTGGAAAAGATTGTTAAGGAAGTGCTCTGCAAACACTTAGAAACAAATGCGGTCATTGCTAATAGTCAACATGGATTTATCAAAAACAAGTCATGCCAGACTAATCTGATCTCTTTCTTCGATAGAGCTACAAGCTGGGTAGATGCGGGGAATGCCGTGGATGTAGCGTATCTGGATTTCAGGAAGGCCTTCTTTGACAAGGTCCCCCATGACCTTCTGGCAAGGAAACTAGTCCAATGTGGGCTAGGCAAAACTACGGTGAGGTGGATCTGTAATTGGTTAAATGGATGAACAAAGAGGGTGCTCACTAATGCTTTCTCTTCATCCTGGAAAGAAGTGACGAGCAGAGTGCCATCAGCAGGGTTCCGTCCTGGTCCTGCTCAACATCTGTATTAATGACTTAGATGAAGGCTTAGAAGGCATGATCATCAAGTTTGCAGATGATACCAAATTGGGAGGGATAGTCAATACTCCAGAGGACAGGAGCAGGATTCAAAACAATCTTTACAGATTAGAGAGATGATTGGCCAAAACTAACAAAATGAAGTTCAACAGTGACAAATGCAAGATACTCCACTTTGGCAGGAAAAACGAAATGCAAAGATACAGAATGGGGGACGAAGCCTGGCTCGATAGCAGTACGTGTGAAAAAGATCTTGGAGTCCTCGTGGAGAGCAAGTTAAACATGAGCCAACAATGTGATATGGTGGCAAAAAAAGCCAATGGGATTTTGGCCGGCATCAATAGGAGCATAGTGTCTAGATCTAGGGAAGTCATGCTACCCCTTTATTCTGCCTTAGTTAGACCACACCTGGAATATTGTGTCCAGTTCTGGGCACCATAATTCAAGAGAGATATTGACAAGTTGGAATGTGTCCAGAGGAGGGTGACTCAAACGATCAAGGGTCTGGAGAACAAGCCCTATGAGGAGCAGCTTAAAGAGCTGGGCATGTTTAGCCTGAAGAAGAGAAGGCTGAGAGGAGATATGATAGCCATGTATAAATATGTGAGAGGAAGTCACAGGGAGGAGGGAGCAAGCTTGTTCTCTGCTTCCTTGGAGACTAGGATGTGGAACAATGGCTTCAAACTACAAGAAAGGAGATTCCATCTGAACATGAGGAAGAACTTCCTGACTGTGAGAACTGTTCAGCAGTGGAACTCTCTGCCCCAGAGTGCGGTGGAGACACCTTCTTTGGAGGCTTTTAAACAGAGGCTGTATGGCCATCTGTCAGGGGTGATTTGAATGCAATATTCCTGCTTCTTGGCAGAATAGGGTTGGACTGGATGGCCCAGGAGGTCTCTTCCAACTCTTTGATTCTATGATTCTAAGCCAACGAGAGGAAAGAGTTGCACTGAATGTAAGCAGTTTAAAGATCAGAAAGACCCCCAAAAGGGCACAAAGGGGCAAACCAGAAGAGGAAACAGTTAATCATGAACTGAAGGGAGACTTCTGGGACAATGGTTTCTCTGTGTCTCTCTATGGAAGTTCAAAGAAGGGAATAGAATGAGGAGCATCCTGTTGTGCACTCACATTATTTCTCCTCTTCTGATGCAAATGCTTGAGGGTTGCAGGCTGCTTTGTACAATAAATCAGCAAGAACATGTTGTTAAAACCACATTGCTGTGTTAAGGGAGCACCCAAGATGCATCAGTCGCCAAGAGCCTTGTAAGGAAGTGAGGCCAATGCCAGAAAGGGAGGAAGGAACTCAGTTCCAGCAAATAAGTTAACTCTAACAGACATTTTGCAGGCTTGTGTAATAGCAAATTATAGCCCAGTAGTTACAGGTCTCCGGTGCTTTAATAGACTGGATGCAGAAAGCCTTAAGCCTGTTGGGGGGGGGGGGGGGGCAGGCATTGAAATACTCTTGTTTATTATTCATGGAACACTCTACATTATTGATGGGGAAGGTCTTGTCCTGTCATTTGGAGCATCCCTTGAGACCATGCTACACAATGCCTCCCGTGTTATGTGTGGGCCTTGGAGTGCATTGTCCAGAATGTCTCTGTTGGGGGGATATTTCCCTTCCTTCTCTCCTGGCAGGCCTCACAATGGAGATTATTGCACTTAGCAGAGACTTCCATGTCTCTGTAGCCATGGATTTGCTCATCTATATCTCTATATATTAAAACCTGGAAATATGTATGTATGTATGTTCCAGGATGGCTCCTACATGGCTTGATGAAACTGGATGAAACTTGGCACATCAACCCATCCCAATCCTCCTTAAAATACTGGTGCAGTGTGAGGGAGAATGCCAAAGGATGATGGTAATTGTCATTAACCCACATCTGGAGAGCCATGCACCTCCTAATCGTGATGGTTCTGAACCAAGCTTGGTACACATACCCTTTGTGATACAACTTAAAATACTGGTGGGGTTTCGGAAAGAGTCCTGATAGAGGATAATGGGAGTTGTAGTCCAGCCAGGCAATAGAACTCTATGCAAACCTGCTAGAATTGTCAGTTTTGGAGGGGAAGGGGGCTTTTCTGTGTACCACCACCATCAGAGGTTTTTTTAGTAGGAAGTAAAGTTGTTGGGTTCTCAAAATGTAATTGATCCCCTACATTTTTTGGATTTAACTTTTGTAGACCTGACTACTTGGTTAATATGCTATCTCTAAGGGCACATCATAGGAACCCCAAGTGGTGCAGTGGGTTAAAGCGCTGAGCTGCTGAGCTTGTTGACTGAAAGGCCGTAGGTTCAAATCTGGGGAGCGGTGTGAGCTTCCGCTGTCAGCTCCAGCTTCTGCCAACCTAGCAGTTGAAAAACATGCAGATGTGAGTAGATCAATAGGTACCGCTCCGGCGAGAAGGTAACAGCACTCCATGCAATCATGCCATTCACATGACCTTGGAGGTGTCTACGGACAATGCCGGCTCTTCGGCTTAGAAATGGAGATGAACACCACACCCCAGAGTCGGACATGACTGGACTTCATGTCAGGGGAAAACATTTACCTTACCTTTACCTAGTGGCACATCTACACTGTAGAATTAGTTTGGTTTGACTCCACCCTCACTGCCATGGCTCAATGCTTTTGAATCCTGGGAGTTGTAGCTTTGCAATATCGTTAGCCTTCTCTGCCAAAGACTGCTGGTGCTTTACCAAACTACAACTCCTATGATTCCATAGGATTTTACCTTTGCAGTTCAAGTGGTGCGAAAATGCATTAATTCTAATAGTTCATATGCATCTTAGCAATCTCTAGCTCCATCAGTGTGACTGTATGGTTAACTTCTTCCAGGTTGCTTAAAACTATTATTGATCAATCATTTAATTGTACTGTTGAAGGCTTTCATGGCTGGAATCACTGGGTTGTTGTAGGTTTTTCGGGTTATATGGCCATGTTCTAGAAGCAGGTTGTGAGGTCTGTTGGCGCTAGGAACCACTTCCATTAGATGTTATAAAGGAGGTAATCATCCTCAGAGGCTGTGAGGTCTGTTCCTAGCTCCAACAGACCTCACAACCTCTGAGAATGCTAGCTATAGATGCAGGTGAAACATCAGGAGAGAATGCTTCTAGAACATGGCCATATAGCCCAAACAACCTACAACAACCCAATCATTAAATTGTTTTCTTTAGTGTATTGTCGAAGGCTTTCATGGCTGGAATCACTAGGTTCTTTTGGGTTTTTTCAGGCTATAGGGCCATGTTCTAGAGTCATTTCTCCTGATGTTTTGCCTGCATTTCTTTAGCATTGGATGAGAGGGGGAGAAGGGATGAGTGCATAAGAGATTGTGTGAGAAAAGTGTTGGGATGGAGGCAGAGGAGCTCTGAGTTCAAATCCTTGGCTTAGGGGAATTTGGGGAGACAGTTTTCCCTACCTAATATCTCTTAGCTCATTCTACCGTGCAGAACTATTGTGAAGCATGCCTTCTTCCTGAAGGGAGAGCTATATAATATAGAAAGGATTTTTCTATGCATCAGAAATTAAGATGTTCACTTCTTGCATATAGTACTACTTACTGAACTGCATTTTTGTTGTTGCTGACTATTTTTTTCATGTCAGGAGCAACTTGAGAAACTGCAAGTTGCTTCTGGTGTGGGAGAATAGGCCATTTGCAAGGATTTTGCCCAGGGGACGCCCTGATGTTTTTTTTTAATGTTTTTACTATCCTTGTGGGGAGCTGGAGCTGACAGAGGGACCTCATTGTTGGAGTTCAACCTGTGATTGTTTTTCAGGATCAGGGTGCTTTGGATGTGGGGAATGATGTAAATGAGGTTCAAGATGGCAATGGTTTGGTCAGTGATGTTGATGCAGAGAATGACATAGAGACACCTGTTCAGAGTGTAGTTTCTCATGAGAATGTTCCTACAGGGCATAGGGATGATGGCTTTCTCCCTGAATTGCTTCCAGAGAATTCCCAGGATTTGGGGCTTGAAAACAACTTGGCATCTGCAGAAACTAATGAGCACATAGATAGGTGGGTGGAAATTAGTCAAAACAGACAGGTCGAGCAAGGCCTTCAGCGTTCTGCCAGGCTCCGACAGAAAAAGATAAGGGCCACTCAAGGAAAGCAAAACCAGTTCCCATGTGCTTCCCAAGCATGGGAAATATAGCCAGATGAAGCATCATTTAGAATCCTGCTCAGTTCTTGCCCTTGTTTCATGGAAGCCGTGGTTGGAAGACTCATGCATAAGGATTTCTTGTTTCTTGGTTTGGCTTTTTGTCTCTTGTGATTACATACTCGTGCCTTGGATCAACGTTTCCTGGTTCTTTGGATTTTGTTAGAGAAGTGTGGACATTGTTTTGGGACTTTGCTGAACTTTACCTTGGACTAATTTGTTCCTGCTTGTCTCCTTACCTAATTGGATTTACCTATTCCTTTAAAATACTTTTTTACTTTGCTGCTTTTACTTGTTTTCAATAAAAGGATTGTTTTGCCCTACTCAACATAAAGTGTTTTAAAGTCAGAGGGTTATTCCTGTCCTGGAGTGCAACACTCATCTTCGCTCTCCCCGGGTTGGATTCAAACCGGCAACATTCAGGTCAGCAACCCAACCTTCAAGTCATCAGTCCTGCCAACACAAGAGTTTAACCCTGGTTGTAACTGTGGGTCCTCTAGGTATTAGTAGAAGGTCTTGATGCACACATGCGGGGCTTTGTGTTGAATTGTTCCTCCCATTTCTCGGAAAGGTGATGACCTCCTTCCTTTATAACATCTAATGGAAGTGGCCCATAATTCTCAGTCAATAGCAAGGCGTTCAGAAGCCTGTGGGTAAAATTGAGTCCACAATAGAGGAGACAGAAGGCAGAAATTATTGATGAAGCCCAGGGTTTTCCTGAGTTGAGAGTCTTCACTGATAATTGCTTAAGGCGCCTCCATTGCTACAATGCAGAGCAGATTTGGCTGACGCAAAGGCAAGAGAAAGGTGGATGGTCTCACAACCTCTGAGGGTGCCTGCCATAGATGCAGGCAAAACGTCAGGAGAGAATGCTTCTGGAACATGGCCATTTAGCCTGAAAAACCTACATTAACCCAGTGATTCCAGCCATGGAAGCCTTCGACAATACAAAGCTTGTGTACATTGAACTATTAGAAAACAAAAGGGTCACAGTTTCAGCTACCTATGTCGACAGTGCTGGGATTTGGAATATTTTGGATTTCCTACTAAGGGATATCAACCTGTGTGTGTATTTGTAGGTGTGTATGTGTGTGTGTGTATGTATATGTAGATGTATATATTGGATTTTGGATTCCCCTCTCCCACCCAGATTTTGGAATACCTGTACTTACTTTTACTTAGGCGATCCCTTGTTGGATGAGTAAGATGGTCTTCCATGATGGGTTTCCTTGTGGATTCGTAGGTGGCTGTGGAGCCCTATTCTTGACCCGCATCTTCTCCCACAGTGAAGGCATTGGTTTCCAGGTGAAAGGCGGTCCCGGTCAGGGTTGGCTTGATGTGCCTTTCTCCTGGCACGTTTCTCTCTTTCACCCCCCACTCGTGCCTCCTCGAATTCTGCAGCACTGCTGGTTACAGCTGACCATCAGCTGGAGTGCTCAAGGGCCGGGGGTTCCCAGTTCTCAGTGTCTATGCCAGAGATTTTCAGGATGGCTTTGAGCCCATCTTTAAATCTCTTTTCCTGTCCACCAACGTTCCGTTTTCCGTTCTTAAGTTCAGAGTAGAGCAACTGCTTTGGGAGATGGTGGTCAGGCATCCGGACAACGTGGCCGGCCCAGCGGAGTTGATGGCAGAGGACCATCGCTTCAATGCTGGTGGTCTTTGCTTCTTCCAGCACGCTGACGTTTGTCCACTTGTCTTCCCAAGAGATTTGCAGGATTTTCCAGAGGCAGCGCTGATGGAATCGTTCCAGGAGTTGCATGTGACGTCTGTAGACAGTCCACGTTTCGCAGGCATAGAGCACAGTTGGGAGGGGAATAGCTTTATAGACAAGTACCTTGGTATCCCTACGGATGTGTATGTAATGAAACGTCTTGGAGACAGGACCAAAGTTGAAACACAAAGTTCATTTATGTTTCACATATACCTTGGAGGTAATTTTATGCACTATATTTATGATAATTGTGTGTGTAAAAGAAAGTTTGTGTACATTGATCCACCAGAAAGCAAAGGCGTCACTATTTCGGCTACTCATATGGAGTATTTTGGCTTGCTGGGAAAGGGATGCTCAATCTGCATCAATAAAGATGTACCGATGATGACAATATTTATGAGTGGCGTCTCCACTGTACTGTTTGTTTACGTGTTTAGCTTATCCCGTTTTTCGCTCACTCTTTTGGCCTTGTTGATGCCGTGAGGCTGAAGGCGTTGCATTGGCAGGCACAGGATTTTTGTCCCGCTGGAAATAGCCGGCTGATCCAGGCTAATACTTTGCGGTTAGGGAGAGCAGGTTGGCCTTTGCTAATAATAGAGAGCTTTGTGGGGCTTAAGAGGGCCAGACGGGCGTTAGGCAAGAACCACCGGGCCGCCTGGTTGGGTCAAAGGCAAAGTGGTGTTGTTTTTGCAGAATTTAAGACCACATTTGAATCTCAGGATTCAGGAAGGAAGTCCTGCTGATGCGGTAAGAATAGCCTGTTTGTGTGCCTACCTCTAATATTGTGTATGTGTGTGTGTGTGTGTGTGTAGAATGACTGTATAAAAGAAACAAACTTTGGAAAATGTATTATGTTATTGCTGCATTTCTTCCATTCTAAGATACCATCGATAGTTAAGACACACACTATTTTCAGTACCACCAGGAGGAAAAAAAAGCTTTATTTATCTATCTTCTATATCTAAAGTATGTTTGTACACATGTCTGTTGGTACCACAAAGGCTGTTACTAGATGAAGTGACCCTCTGTGATGTCGCTGGATTGGCTGTTGCTAGGTGAAGTGGCCCTTTGTGATGTCACCGAATTGGCTGTTACTAGATGAAGTGACCCTCTGTGATGTCACTGGATTGGCTGTTGCTAGATGAAGTGACCCTCTGTGATGTCACTGGATTGGCTGTTGCTAGGTGAAGTGGCCCTCTGTGATGTCACTGGATTGGCTGTTACTAGATGAAGTGGCCCTCTGTGATGTCACTGGATTGGCTGTTGCTAGGTGAAGTGGCCCTCTGTGATGTCACTGGATTGGCTGTTACTAGATGAAGTGGCCCTCTGTGATGTCACTGGATTGGCTGTTGCTAGGTGAAGTGGCCCTCTGTGATGTCACTGGATTGGCTGTTACTAGATGAAGTGGCCCTCTCTGATGTCACTGGATTGGCTGTTGCTAGGTGAAGTGGCCCTCTGTGATGTCAAAGGATTGGCTGTTGCTAGGTGAAGTGGCCCTCTGTGATGTCACTGGATTGGCTGTTGCTAGGTGAAGTGGCCCTCTGTGATGTCACTGGATTGGCTGTTACTAGATGAAGTGGCCCTCTGTGATGTCGCTGGATTGGCTGTTGCTAGGTGAAGTGGCCCTCTGTGATGTCACTGGATTGGCTGTTGCTAGGTGAAGTGGCCCTCTGTGATGTCACTGGATTGGCTGTTGCTAGGTGAAGTGGCCCTCTGTGATGTCACTGGATTGGCTGTTGCTAGGTGAAGTGGCTCTCTGTGATGTCACTGGATTGGCTGTTGCTGGGTGAAGTAGCCCTCTGTGATGTCACTGGATTGGCTGTTGCTAGTTGAAGTGGCCTTCTGTGATGTCACTGGATTGGCTGTTGCTGGGTGAAGTGGCCCTCTGTGATGTCACTGGATTGGCTGTTGCTGGGTGAAGTGGCCCTCTGTGATGTCACTGGATTGGCTGTTGCTAGGTGAAGTGGCCCTCTGTGATGTCACTGGATTGGCTGTTGCTAGGTGAAGTGACCCTCTGTGATGTCACTGGATTGGCTGTTGCTAGGTGAAGTGGCCCTCTGTGATGTCACTGGATTGGCTGTTGCTAGGTGAAGTGGCCTTCTGTGATGTCACTGGATTGGCTGTTGCTAGGTGAAGTGGCCCTCTGTGATGTCACTGCATCGGCTGTTGCTAGGTGAAGTGGCCCTCTGTGATGTCACTGGATTGGCTGTTGCTGGGTGAAGTAGCCCTCTGTGATGTCACTGGATTGGCTGTTGCTAGGTGAAGTGGCCTTCTGTGATGTCACTGGATTGGCTGTTGCTGGGTGAAGTGGCCCTCTGTGATGTCACTGGATTGGCTGTTGCTAGGTGAAGTGGCCCTCTGTGATGTCACTGGATTGGCTGTTACTAGATGAAGTGGCCCTCTGTGATGTCACTGGATTGGCTGTTGCTAGGTGAAGTGGCCCTCTGTGATGTCACTGGATTGGCTGTTACTAGATGAAGTGGCCCTCTCTGATGTCACTGGATTGGCTGTTGCTAGGTGAAGTGGCCCTCTGTGATGTCACTGGATTGGCTGTTGCTAGGTGAAGTGGCCCTCTGTGATGTCACTGGATTGGCTGTTGCTAGGTGAAGTGGCCCTCTGTGATGTCACTGGATTGGCTGTTACTAGATGAAGTGGCCCTCTGTGATGTCGCTGGATTGGCTGTTGCTAGGTGAAGTGGCCCTCTGTGATGTCACTGGATTGGCTGTTGCTAGGTGAAGTGGCCCTCTGTGATGTCACTGGATTGGCTGTTGCTAGGTGAAGTGGCCCTCTGTGATGTCACTGGATTGGCTGTTGCTAGGTGAAGTGGCTCTCTGTGATGTCACTGGATTGGCTGTTGCTGGGTGAAGTAGCCCTCTGTGATGTCACTGGATTGGCTGTTGCTAGTTGAAGTGGCCTTCTGTGATGTCACTGGATTGGCTGTTGCTGGGTGAAGTGGCCCTCTGTGATGTCACTGGATTGGCTGTTGCTGGGTGAAGTGGCCCTCTGTGATGTCACTGGATTGGCTGTTGCTAGGTGAAGTGGCCCTCTGTGATGTCACTGGATTGGCTGTTGCTAGGTGAAGTGACCCTCTGTGATGTCACTGGATTGGCTGTTGCTAGGTGAAGTGGCCCTCTGTGATGTCACTGGATTGGCTGTTGCTAGGTGAAGTGGCCTTCTGTGATGTCACTGGATTGGCTGTTGCTAGGTGAAGTGGCCCTCTGTGATGTCACTGCATCGGCTGTTGCTAGGTGAAGTGGCCCTCTGTGATGTCACTGGATTGGCTGTTGCTGGGTGAAGTAGCCCTCTGTGATGTCACTGGATTGGCTGTTGCTAGGTGAAGTGGCCTTCTGTGATGTCACTGGATTGGCTGTTGCTGGGTGAAGTGGCCCTCTGTGATGTCACTGGATTGGCTGTTGCTGGGTGAAGTGGCCCTCTGTGATGTCACTGGGTTGGCTGTTGCTAGGTGAAGTGGCCCTCTGTGATGTCACTGGATTGGCTGTTGCTAGGTGAAGTGACCCTCTGTGATGTCACTGGATTGGCTGTTGCTAGGTGAAGTGGCCCTCTGTGATGTCACTGGATTGGCTGTTGCTAGGTGAAGTGGCCTTCTGTGATGTCACTGGATTGGCTGTTGCTAGGTGAAGTGGCCTTCTGTGATGTCACTGGATTGGCTGTTGCTGGGTGAAGTGGCCCTCTGTGATGTCACTGGATTGGCTGTTGCTAGGTGAAGTGGCCTGTGATGTCACTGGATTGGCTGTTGCTGGGTGAAGTGGCCTTCTGTGATGTCACTGGATTGGCTGTTGCTGGGTGAAGTGGCCTTCTGTGATGTCACTGGATTGGCTGTTGCTGGGTGAAGTGGCCTTCTGTGATGTCACTGGATTGGCTGTTGCTGGGTGAAGTGGCCCTCTGTGATGTCACTGGATTGGCTGTTGCTAGGTGAAGTGGCCCTCTGTGATGTCACAGGATTGGCTGTTACTAGGTGAAGTGGCCCTCTGTGATGTCACAGGATTGGCTGTTACTAGGTGAAGTGGCCCTCTGTGATGTCACTGGATTGGCTGTTACTAGGTGAAGTGGCCCTCTGTGATGTCACTGGATTGGCTGTTGCTAGGTGAAGTGGCCTTCTGTGATGTCACTGGATTGGCTGTTGCTAGGTGAAGTGGCCTTCTGTGATGTCACTGGATTGGCTGTTGCTGGGTGAAGTGGCCCTCTGTGATGTTACTGGGATAAACATCACCAGTTGCGCCTGTTCCTTGGGAAGTCTGATCTGGCAACAGTGGTTCACGCTCTTGTTACATCCCGAATGGACTACTGCAACGCACTCTACGTGGGGTTGCCCTTGAAGACGGTTCAGAAACTTCAACTGGTCCAGCGAGCAGCAGTCAGACTGCTCACCGGGGCGACATACAGAGAGCACACCACCCCTCTGCTGTGTCAGCTCCACTGGCTGCTGGTTCAGTTCCGAGCCCAATTCAAGGTGCTGGTTTTAACCTACAAAACCCTGTACAGTTCCGGTCCAGCATATCTGTCCGAACGTATCTCCCTCTACGTCCCACCATGGACTTTGAGATCTGTGGGGGCCCTGCTCTCGACTCCACCGCTTTCCCAAGCGAGGCTGGTGGGGACGAGGAGCAGGGCCTTCTCAGTGGTGGCCCCTCACTTGTGGAACTCGCTCCCAGTGGAGATGAGGGTGTCAACATCCCTCCTCTCCTTCAGGAGGAAGGTAAAGACATGGTTGTGGGACCAGGCCTTCGGGCAATCTGCTAACTAGGTAAGGACAACCAGACAAATAAGACCGGCAGGACTGATAAATGTGGAAGGAAACTCTGAACTAAGAGATAGCGAAGATTGACCGGCAATAAGGAGTAATTGGTTTATATCGGTTTGTATGACATTTTTATTGGTTTTATTGTTTTTAGTGAGTATAGATGTAATGTATTGCTGCTGATTGTTGATTTGCATTATTTTGTTTTATTGCTGCTGTATGTTACGGGCATCGAATTGTGCCTTGGTTGTGTAAGCCGCCCTGAGTCCCCTTCGGGGTGAGAAGGGCGGGGTAAAAGTAAACCAAATAAATAAATAAATAAATAAACAGGTGACGTGTATGAAGGAAAGGGAGAAAGGAAGGAAAGAAAAAGAAGGCAAAGAAAGGAAAGGAGAAAGGAAGGAAAAGGTATTGGAAAAGGTGTGAGAGGAGGGAAGGAAAGAAATAGAAAGAAAGGATGAAAGCAATAGCTTTCACATCATAGAATCATAGAATCAAAGAGTTGGAAGAGACCTCATGGGCCATCCAGTCCAACCCCATTCTGCCAAGAAGCAGGAATATTGCATTCAAATCACCCCTGACAGATGGCCATCCGGCCTCTGCTTAAAAGCTTCCAAAGAAGGAGCCTCTACCACACTCCGGGGCAGAGAGTTCCACTGCTGAACGGCTCTCACAGTCAGGAAGTTCTTCCTCATGTTCAGATGGAACCTCCTCTCTTGTAGTTTGAAGCCATTGTTCCGCGTCCTCTCCAAGGAAGCAGAAAACAAGCTTGCTCCCTCCTCCCTGTGGCTTCCTCTCACATATTTATACATGGCTATCATATCTCCTCTCAGCCTTCTCTTCTTCAGGCTAAACATGCCCAGTTCCCTAAGCCGCTCCTCATAGGGCTTGTTCTCCAGACCCTTGATCATTTTAGTCGCCCTCCTCTGGACACATTCCAGCTAATTCCATTGACATCCTAATGCCAATTCAGAGTTAAAAGCCTATCAGAACCCAATCAGTTTTTACCTATGGATTTAAACTTACATTTAATTGGTACAAATGATTTCAATGAGTTTCATTTACCGCCCGTGTCTTTTAAAATCTGTGGGTTTTGGAACTGTTGCCCTAATTTCTGAAAGTTTATTCTTCTGACTTTTGGTTGTAAAAAAAAAAAAAGTGAATTGGAAAAGCAACCACAAGAATGTCCTATCCTGGGGCAAACCAGAGAGAGCGAAATCAAGGCTGGCTCTGGAGCAATGTGTGGAATGAATGGCATCTGTTTCCTTTTACTCTGGAGGACTATGGATGCATCTAATGGTGTCTAATGGTGCAGTGGTTCCCAAACTTTGACCAGGGACCACTCACCAACATTAGTACCAAAAAGGTTACGAATCAGTTTTTGGTCACCATGATTTATAGGAGTTGTAGGTCCTGGGATGTATAGTTCACCTGCAATCAGTGAGCACTCTGAACTCCACCAAAGATGGAATTGGACCAGACTTGGTACACAGAGCCCCCATGACCAGCAAAAAATACTGGAGGTCTTTGGGGGAAATTCACCTTGAATTGGTGAGTTGTAGTTCACCTAAATCTAGAGAGAACTGTGAACCCAAACACTGATGGACCTGGGCCAAACTTGGCACATGTTCCTGATATGCCGAAATTTGATTACTGGAAGGGTTTGGGGGGAACTGACCTTCCTTTCTGGGAGTTGTAGTTCACCCACAACTAGAAAAATTGTGAACTTCACCGATGATGGATCTGGATCAAACTTGGCACACAGAACCCAACTCAACTTACTGGAGGGGTTTGATGGTACCGACTCACCATAGTGGGATTTGTAGTTTACTCTGCTCTGGTTGCATGATGTATTTAGAGCAAACTTGCCCAACATAACAAACTCTAAGTAGGGATGTGAGTTTTTTGAGGTTAACCTGGCATGTTTTTTGAAATGTAGCTGAAGCTTGATGGTTTCAATGTTTCTTGACTCTTAGAGGCACGTATCTTCAGAGGTTACATTTATAACATTCTTTAAAACAACTCTGGAAAGAACTCTTCCTTCTACTAAACAGGTTTCAAACTTATTTTTCTTCAAACTGTGTTTCTTTCCTTTCTAGGTTACTTCAGATACAAGCTTATTCTATCTTTGTAATATTTCTATTGCAATAAAGATTCTCACTGGGTTTCTCTCACCCCTTCTACTCATACACTAAATACTAATATAAATAAGTCAATTCGACTTATCAAAAAGTACCTAGACTGAAAGCCAAACCCTTCCTGATTCCTGATTTTTCAATAGAGTTACAAGCTGGGTAGATGCGGGGAATGCCGTGGATGTAGCATACATGGATTTCAGTAAGGCCTTCGACAAGGTCCCCCATGACCTTCTGGCAAGGAAACTAGTCCAATGTGGGCAAGGCAAAACTACGGTGAGGTGGATCTGTAATTGGTTAAATGGACAAACCCAGAGAGTGCTCACTAATGCTTCCTCTTCATCTTGGAAAGAAGTGACGAGCGGAGTGCCGCAGGGTTCCGTCCTGGGCCTGGTCCTGTTCAACATCTTTATTAATGACTTAGATGAAGGGCTAGAAGGCAGGATCATCAAGTTTGCAGACGACACCAAATTGGGAGGGAGAGCCAAGACTCCAGAAGACAGGAGCAGTATTCAAAACGATCTTGACAGATTAGAGAGATGATGGGCCAAAACTAACAAAATGAAGTACAATAGTGACAAATGCAAGATACTCCACTTTGGCAGAAAAAATGAAGTGCAAAGATACAGAATGGGGGACAATGTCTGGCTTGAGAGCAGTACGTGTGAAAAAGATCTTGGAGTCCTCGTGGACAACAAGTAAAACTTGAGCCAACAATGTGATGTGGCGGCAAAAAAAGCCAATGGGATTTTGGCCTGCATCAATAGGAGCATAGTGTCTAGATCTAAGGAAGCAATGCTACCCCTCTATTCTGCCTTGGTTAGACCACACCTGGAATATTGTGTCCAGTTCTGGGCACCGCAATTGAAGGGAGATATTGACAAGCTGGAATGTGTCCAGAGGAGGGCGACTAAAATGATCAAGGGTCTGGAGAACAAGCCCTATGAGGAGCGGCTTAAGGAGCTGGGCATGTTTAGCCTGAGGAAGAGAAGGCAGAGAAGAGATATGATAGCCATGTATAAATATGTGAGAGGAAGCCACAGGGAGGCTTCCTGACTGTGAGAGCCGTTCAGCAGTGGAACTCTCTGCCTCGGAGTGTGGTGGAGGCTCCTTCTTTGGAAGCTTTTAAACAGAGGCTGGATGGCCATCTGCCAGGGGTTATTTGAATGCAATATTCCTGCTTCTTGGCAGAATGGGGTTGGACTGGATGGCCCAGGAGGTCTCTTCCAACTCTTTGATTCTATGATTCTGTGATTCACTACAATGGAATCAGCCTTACCCTGTAGTTTTTAAACTACAGATTACCTTCCTGGTTCTCACTACTACAGAACCAGCCACTCCTCTCAGACGCCTATCTACAATTATACATAATAGTAGATTAAAATTTACACTTCACCATAGTCACTCCTTGGGTTAGTAGGTATCTTATGTCCAAATTTGGTGTCAATTCGTCCAGTGTTTTTTGACTTACGTTAATCCCACAAACGAACATTACATTTTTATTTATATAGATAGACAACCGATCTGTGGCTTCCTTTGTGAACTTCCAGAAATGCTTAGGGTAGCACATTCTGAATGTCAGCCGCTGGCAGGTCATGCCAGGGCAGTGTTTACATCCGGTAATGAACATCTGTGCGAGTAATTGCCCTTCAGTTTTACAGCTCAGCCGGCTACGGATGGAAATTATAGCTGGTTAAATGTGTCTCACAGAGAAGGTGTTTTCTGCTGGGGGAGAAATTGTTTTTTTTTTTAAAAAAATGTGGTGAGATGTTTGCCTGCAAAAACCACACAAAGCCAAGCAAAAAATGCAAGTTGAACAGAAGACAGACACAAACCTGTGATCTCTTTATTGGAAGAGGAAATTCTATCTAGTTTCCAAAAAGCAACTGTTGTTATTATGACTAATGCTTTGGCAATGCTCAGTGGAGTTTCCGGTACATTTTTCTTTTACTGTTAGCGCCAACTAGAGAAGCTAACTTTGATTTAGATAAATGTTTACTTACACAATTGATTCACTGAGTTTACTTTAGTTAAGGCTAGCAATAAAATGTAAAGCAAAAATGCACTGGGCGAGATTCAGTGCTTGTTATTACATGCCTTAAAGTCATTTTCGACTTGGGGCAATGAGGTTTGCTTGGCAAGATTTGTTCAGAGGGGATTTGCCTTGGCTTCACTTTGAGGATGAGAGTGTGTGTTTTACCCAAGGACGCCCAATGTGTTTCTATGGCTGAGTAGTGTCTAGCGGTGCATCTACATCAGTGGTTCCAAACCTTTTTTTTGGAACAGGAACCACTTTGACCAGGGACCACTCTCCAACATTAGTACCAAAAGAGTCACGAATCAGTTTTTGGACAACTTTAGATTCACTTAGTTGTTGTAGTTTTTTTCGGGCTATATGGCCATGTTCTAGAGGCATTCTCTCCTGACGTTCCGCCTGCATCTATGGCAAGCATCCTCAGAGGTCTGTTGGAACTAGGGAAAAGGGTTTATATATCTGTGGAATGACCAGGGTGGGACAAAGGACTCTTGTCTGTTGGAGATAGGTGTAAATGTTTCAACTGACCACCTTGATTAGCATTTGATGGCCTGACAGTGCCTGGAGCAATCTTTTGTTGAGAGGTGATCAGATGTCCTTGTTTGTTTCCTCTCTGTTGTTGTGCTGTTGTAATTTTAGAGTTTTTTTTTAATACTGGTAACCAGATTTTGTTCATTTTCATGGTTTCCTCCTTTCTGTTGAAATTGTCCACATGCTTGTGGATTCCAATGGCTTCTCTGTGTAGTCTGACATGGTGGTTGTGAGAGTGGTCCAGCATTTCTGCATTCTCAAATAACATGCTGTGTCCAGGTTGGTTCATCAGATGCTCTGCTATGGCTGACTTCTCTGGTTGAAGTAGTCTGCCGTGCCTTTCATGTTCCTTGATTTGTGTTTGGGAAATGCTGCTGTGTTTGGTGGTCCCTCTGTAGACTTGTCCACAGCTGCATGGTATAAGGTAGACTCCTGCAGAGGTGAGAGGATCCCTCTTGTCCTTTGCTGAACATAGCATTTGTTGGATTTTCTTGGGTTTGTAGATAGTTTGTATGTTGTGTTTCCTCTTCAGCTTCCCTATG
The DNA here is from genome assembly GCF_037176765.1 of Anolis sagrei. Lineage (NCBI taxonomy): Eukaryota > Metazoa > Chordata > Lepidosauria > Squamata > Anolidae > Anolis > Anolis sagrei. The sequence continues at coordinate 7,458,102 of NC_090023.1, forward strand.
TGGTCGGTCAGTGGTTCCCTTGATGTCTGGCAAGAACACTTTTCCTCTGGGTGGATCTTTGTCTTTACTCCCGTGGCTTGTTCTCAGTCTTACAGCTCCTCTGATGTCTGTGGTGGAGTCTCCATTGGCCTGTAGAGCCCAGTTTAGGTGGTTCAGTTCATCTTGGAGGAGGTGGGCTTCGCAGATTCTTTAATGGTGCTTCTTTTTAGATTTGGGTGATGCTTGGAGTTTTTATGTAGATATCTATCTCTGTGTGTGGGTTTTCTGTAAACGGTGTGACCCAACTGTCGATCTGGTTTATGGATGACTAGGACATCTAGAAAAGGCAGTCTTCCTTCATTTTCTTTTTCCATGGTGAATTGGATGTTGGGGTGGATGCTGTTAAGATGGTCCAGGAACCTGTTTAGTTCTTCTTCTCCATGGCTCCAAATTGTGAAAGTGTCATCCACATATCTGAACCATAGATTCAGTTTGGTTATTTGGGCTGCTGATTCAGAAAATTGCATTGGATTGACCACATCAGCTCTAGTTTCCGATACAGAACATATGCCATCCAGTTCTCACCATCTGCTTGCCTACAGAAAACCATATTTAATAACCTAGAGCTCATTTCTTTTCCCCGGAGTTACTTGAAAAACTTCAAGTTGCTTCTGGGGTGAGAGAATTGGCATCTGCAAGGACATTGCCCAGGGGACACCCAGATGTTTTGATATTTTAGTATCCTTGTGGGGGGCTTCTCTGATGTCCCTGCATGGGGAGCTGGAGCTGACAGAGGGGGCTCACCTGCTCTCCTTGGATTGAATCTCCAACCTGTTGGTCTTCAGTCCCGCCGGTACAAGGGTTTAACCCATTGTGCCACTGGGGGTGTGGTAGTAGTAATCTTTCATGGGTAGTCAGCCTCTCTCCACCTGACATCCCCTTTGCCTCGACACTATAAGCGGGTTTTGTGAGACCAGTCACTCTTGATGCTGCGTGGTTTTGACACAATGGCGTAGTCATGATGAGACCGCGAATCATATTTTCATTCTTGCAGACAAAAATATGGTGGTCCATGGACCACAGGTTGGGAACCACTGATCTATACTGTCAGATTAATACAGTTTAACACTACTTTTTCTACTATGGTTCATTGCTATGGAATTCTGGGAGTTTTAGTTTGGCGAGGCAGCAGCACTCTTCAGAAGAGAAGGCCAAAGACCTTGCAAAACTGCAACTCCCAGGATTCCATAGCATTGTGCCTTAAAGTACTATCAAACAGCATTCATTCTGCAGTGTAAAAAAGATAAAGGGTTTACCCTGACATTAAGTCCAATTGTGTCCGACTCTGGGAATTGGTGCTCATCTCCGTTTCTAAGCCAAAGAGCTGGCGTTGTCCATAGACACCTCCTAGGTCATGTGGCCAGCATGACTGCATGGTGCGCCCTTACCTTCCCACCCTAGTGGTACCTATTGATCTACTCACATTTACATATTTTCAAACTGCTAGGTTGGCAGAAGCTGGGGCTAACAGCAGGAGTTCACGCTGCTCTCTAGATTCAAACCTGCGACCTTTCGATCAGCAAGTTCATCAGCTCAGTAGTTTAACCCACTGCGCCACAGTGTAGATGCATCTTTAGCCTGACACTAGCTCTCAGAAACAAGTGTATATCATCTCCAAGTATACATGATGGTTATTTTTTATACTACCACATTGTTTCTTTTTGCCTTTTCTCTGGTTTTGAAGTAAACCCCAATTTCCTGTCTCCTTTAGCGTCACTAACAAATTCTTCTTTCATTTGGCCTGAAACGGAGTGGTTGGGTTTCAAGGAGGGGTGATGTCTTTTTTGAGTCTTTTCTGGAAGAGATGTTGAATCTTCTACAGAAGAACAGATCTTTGTGACCTTTATAAATGGCTCCATGAAACCATCCAGGAATGGTTTCATTAATGGGAAGCAATGATTAAGGGTGACCTTTCCCATCTGGTTCCCTTCAAATATTTTGAAGGATGATTCCAATCATCCCCAGCCACTAGTGTGCCATTAGAAAGATAATCAACGATTAAGATTTATCCTATTATTATGCTATGGTATGATGATATTATACTGCTTCTTGGTACATGCCTCTTGCAGGAAGATTTGGATGAACCCCAACCGTAAAATTAGTTTTATTGCTACTTCATAACTGTAAGTTTGGTACTGTTATGAATCGTCATGTAAATATCTGATATGCAGGATGTATTTTCATTCACTGGAGCAAATTTCGTACAAATACCCGAAATGCCCGAATTTGAATACTGGTGAGGTTGCAGGAAGAGATTGATTTTTGTCATTTGGGAGTTGTAGTTGCTGGGATTTATAGTTCACCTACAATCAAAGAGCAGTCTGAACTCCACCATCAATCAAATTGAACCAAACTTGGCACACAGAACTCCCATGACCAACAGAAAATACTGGTAGGGTTTGGTGGGAATTGAACTTGAGTTTTGGAGTTGTAGTTCACCTATATCCAGGAAACATTGTGGACACAAACAAACAATGATGGATCAGGACCTAACCTGGCACGAATACTCAATATGCCCAAATGTGAACACTGGTGGAGTTTGGGTAAAACAGACCTTGACATTTGGGAGCTGTGGTTGCTGGGATTTATAGTTCACCTACATTCAGAGAGCATTCTGAACCCCACCAACAATAGAATTGGGCCAAACTTCCCATACAGAGCCCCCCTGACCAACACAAAATACTGTGTTTTCTGATGGTCTTCAGTGACTCCTCTGACATCCCCCTCACGACCCCTCCAGGGGTCCCGACCCCCAGGTTGAGAAACACTGATCCAATCCCTCCCAATAGATGGCCAACATATTTCACTGTTGAATAGCTCCCTATAAAGGCTCCTTTATGCTATTTGGGCAGGGGGTCACACAATCCCAACACTGTCCCTCCTTTAATAAGGAATTCACACCACTTTGGCACTTAGATAACACTTGAGGGGATGTCTCTTTATTTAAACCTTTGCTGCCACCATAAGAATAAATGAACAGGCACCCTCTAGCTATTTAAGATGTTAAAAAGGTTGTTTAAAACACCACCAAGTACTGTCTATTAAAAGGGCTTCTTTGTAGGAAAACAGATGAGGTTGAATTAAAAAGAAAAGGGACTAAATCCACAAATGGCACTTGACTCAGGCTTAAGTTTCAAAAATAACAAGAAAGGTTTATTGAATAGAAGTTACAGAATAAAGCGAATGCAGTTGAATAGGCTTGGCTGTTACAATTAAAGTGTTCTTGTTCTTAAAAGCGTATCGGTTGCATGAGAGAATGGTTCTATCTTTGTTACAGTTCCTATACACAACCCAGCTATTTCTTCTCTAAAATAGCTGTAACCAGTCTGCCACAGCCTACTTTGCTGTGCAAACTACAGGCAAACTGCCTAGTCTAATCACGAACTCCTAGTAGCTTCTCTAACCCTGCTCTATCTCTAACATCAACCAGAACTGAACTGAACTGACTAAAAACAGCTTCTTACTTTCCCTCCAACAGGCTAACTCCGCCCCCCTTTAACAAACCAATCCTGGCTGTTTCAGGGCTGGCCCAGGCCTAGGCCACTCCCCCTCTCTGAACTGGAGTTTTTCCCTAAACCAAAATGGCTCCTGCCGCTCCCTGCCAGGCCTTCTAAGCTGAAACTACCTAGCCTGTCTCTCTTAGGCCCTGCCACCCTGGCTGGCAAGGTAAGGGATCTTCACACTCCCCATGCCTTGAAGGGACTCACTGGTGCAAGCCTCTCTCCAGACTAGCACGCTTTCCCTCGGCCACATATGCACACCACTCTGCCATGCGCCAAGCATGCCTGCTCTCCCCTCCCTGCTTGGAGTCTTAGAAACCGCTCTCGCCTTGGCTAAGAGGCTGACCAATTACAGTGTAGGAAGGCTTTTGGTGGGAGGATTCGCCACCTGTTTCCAAAAAGGAAGAGAAGGACAAGCGGGGAGATCTTCGTCCTTCTCTGCCAAAGGGTTTACTAAGACCATCAGAAATATGTGTTTTTGATGGTCTTTGGCAACCCCTCTGAAACCCCCTCATGATCTGCCTAGGGGTGCCAACCCCCAGGTGTAGAAACACTGTTCTAACAGGTCATGCTTTTACCAAGAGCTTATGGCATCATTTCCCAAAAGGTTATGACTTCTAACAAAGTCATGCCTTTCCAAAAATCATAAAATCTCCAAAAGGTTCTGGAGATTTTCCATTTTCCAAAATGACTAGTCAGAAAGCAAAGTTGTTGCTATCTTAGCCCCTTATGTGGATACTTTGGGATTTTGGAATATTTCAGATTTTGGAATATCAGATAATCCTTTATCTGATGTTCCAAAATCTGAAATATTACAAAATCTAAAAATATGGTCTACCCATATCACTATATTTTCTATTTAGAATCATAGAATTAAAGAGTTGGAAGAGACTTCATGGGCCATCCAGTCCAACCCCTTGCCAAATAGAAGGAAGATTGCATTCAAATCACCCCTGACAGATGGCCATCCAGCCTCTGTTTAAAAGCTTCCAAAGAAGGAGCCCCCACCACACTCCGGGGCAGAGAGTTCCACTGCTGAACAGCTCTCACAGTCAGGAAGTTCTTCCTAATGTTGAGATGGAATCTCGTTTCTTGTATTTTGAAGCCATTGTTTCACATCCTAGTCTCTAGGGAAGCAGAAAACAAGTTTGCTCCCTCCTCCCTGTGGCTTCCTCTCACATATTTATACATAGCCATCATGTCTCCTCTCAGCCTCCTCTTCTTAAAGCTAAACATGCCCAGCTCCTTAAGCCGCTCCTCATAGGGCTTGTTCTCCAGACCCTTGATCATTTGAGTTGTCCTCCTCTGGACACATTCCAGCTTGTCAATATCTCTCTTGAATTGTGGTGCCCAGAACTGGACACAATATTCCAGGTGGTCTAACCAAGGCAGAATAGAGCATGGGGAGCATGACTTCCTTGGACACTAGACTCCTATTGATGCAGGCCAAAATTCCATTGGCTTTTTTTGCCGCTACATGACATTGTGGGCTCATGTTTAACTTGTTGTTCATGAGGACTCCAATACCTTTTTCACATGTACTTTAGGAAGGAGAAGCTCAAGGTGAGGGTTTATTCCTATCTAGGAAAGTGCACACATAAGCACAGTAGGCCATTACCATTGTACAGTATTTGCCCCTATTCGACTTTTTCTTGTCATCTTCTTCAATTCCCTGGCATTTCATTTTTCTCTTGAGATAGGGACTTCTATTTAAAAAGTGAAAGAGATGCATGAACTTCTGATGAAGGGTGTTTGTTTTCTAGGGTCCCTCAACGGATGAGGTTTTGGCTCCCAGACAAAACTCTCTTCTGAAGCTTCCGAAAGTAGCTCTTCACACTGCAATCGAAACCTATGTTTATGATGTGAAAGAAGGTTTCCAGTTATAACTCATCCTTTCAGTGTCCCCATGCTTGTAATAACCACAAGGCAGGCTGAGGCTCTGCAGGTGCAGCTTTCCCTCAATGCAATGTTAAATAACACTATGCAACATCTATTTCTGTTTTACTGACAATTCTAAAGCCTTTGACTGTGTGGATCATAAATTGTGGCAAGTTCTTAATGGTATAGGGATACCAAATCACCTTGTCTCTCTCCTGAGGAATCTGTATAAGGACCAAGTAGCAACAGTAAGAACTGACCACGGAACAACAGACTGGTTCAAGATTGGGAAAGGCGTACGGCAGGGTTGTATACTCTCACCCAACCTACTCAACTTGAATGCAGAACACATTATGTGATATGCAGGGCTTGACGAATGCAAGGCTGGGGTGAAAATTGCTGGAAGAAACATTAACAACCTTAGATATGCAGATGACACCACTCTGATGGCCGAAAGTGAGGAGGAGCTGAGGAGCGCAAACATTAAAAAAACCAAGATTATGGCAACAAGAATGATTGACAACTGGGAAATAGAGGGACAAAACGTGGAGGCAGGGACAGACTTTGTATTTCTAGGTGCAAAGATTATTGCAGACGCAGACTACAGCCAGGAAATCATAGAATCATAGAATCCTAGAGTTGGAAGAGACCTCATGGGCCATCCAGTCCAACCCCCTGTCAAGAAGAAGGAAGATTGCATTCAAATCACCCCTGACAGATGGCCATCCAGCCTCTGTTTAAAAGCTTCCAAAGAAGGAGCCTCCACCACACTCCGGGGCAGAGAGTTCCACTGCTGAACGGCTCTTACAGTCAGGAAGTTCTTCCTCATGTTCAGATGGAATCTCCTTTCTTGTAGATTCCAAATCAGGAGACACTTACTTCTTGAGAGGATAGCAATATCTAATCTCGATAAAATAGTGAAGAGTAGAGACATCACACTGGCAACGAAGATCCGCATAGTCACAGCAATGGTATTTCCCGTAGTCACCTACGGATGTGAGAGCTGGACCTTAGGGAAGGCTGAGCGAAGGAAGAGAGATGCTTTTGAACTGTGGTGTTGGAGGAAAGTTCTTGCGGCCTTGGACTGCAAAAAGATCCAACCAGTTCATACTTCAGGAAATAAAGCCAGACTGTTCATTGGAGGGAAGGATACTAGAGGCAAAGTTGAAGTACTTTGGCCAGATCATGAGAAGAAAGGAAAGCTTAGAGAAGAGAATGATGCTGGGGAAAAGAGAAGGAAAAAGGAAGAGGGGCTGACCAAGGGCAAGATGGATGGATGGCATCTTTGAAGTGACTGGCTTGACTCTGAAGGAGCTGGGGGAGGTGAAGGCTGGCAGGGAGCTCTAGCGTGGGCTGGTCCATGAGGTCATGAAGAGTCAGAAATGACTGAATGAATGAACAACAAGATTTGAAAAATGGTCTGTCCTTGGTTTCAAAGTGTTATTTCCGGTTTAATTGTGTTTGAGTGTAGTTGTTTTGTTCCAGAAACTTTGTTTTTGTGGCTGCCACAAACTACGTTGAATTGTTTGAGATTTTAAGATATATCCATTGAAAAACTACAGCAAAATGTGCTGCGTGATGTGCCACAAAAACAACATTTTTGCAGTTTAATAAACATTTGCCATGTTTCTCTGATAGAACCAATTAGGAAATGATGTTTGTAACCTAGGAACAAAAAATTGTGTTACATGGTGTAATGACTTCAGATTCCTGCAATAGTTATTTAAGTGAGGAGTCTAATGTCTACATCTTGCAGTCCTTGTGGACAAGTTAAACAAGGGCCAGGAATGTCATGCGGCGGCAAAAAAGCCAATGGGATTTTGGCTTGCACCAATAGACGCTGGAAGGTGACCAAAATGAACCAAGGTCTGGAAACCATAAATCCATTTTGAGGATCCACTTAGAGAGCTGGGTATGTTTAGCTCGGAGAAGAGAAGGTTAAGAGAGGACATGATAGCAATACCTAAAAATATAAGGAGGGATATTATAGTGGAGATGGCGCACGCTTGTTTTCTTTTGCTGCAGAGACCAGGACATGGAAAATTAACTCAAAATACAAAGTTCCAGCTAAACCAGGCATGGGCCAACTTTGGCCCTCTTCCGGGTGTTTTGGACTTCAACTCCCACAATTCCTAACAGCCTACCGGCTGTTAGGAATTGTGGGAGTTGAAGTCCAAAACACCCGGAAGAGGGCCAAAGTTGGCCCATGCCTTCACTAGACTTCTTAATGGTAGGAGACTCCACTTTGGCAGAAAAAATGAAATGCAAAGATACAGAATGGGTGATGCCTGGCTCGAGAGCAGTACGTGTGAAAAAGATGGTGGAGTCCTCGTGGACAACAAGTTAAACATGAGCCAACAATTTGATGTGGCGGCAAAAAAAGCCAATGGGATTTTGGCCTGCATCAATAGGAGCATAGTGTCTAGATCTAAGGAAGTCATGCTACCCCTCTATTCTGCTTTGGTTAGACCACATCTGGAATATTGTGTCCAATTCTGGGCACCACAATTCAAGAGAGATATTGACAAGCTGGAATGTGTCCAGAGGAGGGCGACTAAAATGATCAAGGGTCTGGAGAACAAGCCCTATGAGGAGCGGCTTAGGGAACTGGGCATGTTTAGCCTGAAGAAGAGAAGGCTGAGAGGACATATGATAGCCATGTATACATATGTGAGAGGAAGCCACAGGGAGGAGGAGGGGGCAAGCTTGTTTTCTGCTTCCTTGGAGACTAGGACGCAATGGAACAATGGCTTCAAACTACAAGAGAGGAGATTCCATCTGAACATTAGGAAGAACTTCCTGACTGTGAGAGCCGTTCAGCAGTGGAACTCTCTGCCCTGGAGTGTGGTAGAGGCTCCTTCTTTGGAAGCTTTTAAGCAGAGGCTGGATGGCCATTTGTCAGGGGTGATTTGAATGCAATATTCCTGCTTCTTGGCAGGGGGTTGGACTGGATGGCCCATGAGGTCTCTTCCAACTCTTTGATTCTATGATTCTATGATTCTATGAGACGTTCAGTACATAGTGGAATATGCTGTTGCCTTGGATGTATCTTAAGCAGAAGCTGGATGGAGTGCATCGCTTGTGTCATTCTGCACAGCAAGATGGGACTGGTAGTCTTTTCCAATTCTGTGATTCTGTGGAATAAGTGGCCTCAAAGTTCCATTCCAGTTCTAAATTCTATTCAGTCCCGCTGCTGGAACTTGACAAAATTGCTTTCTTACTAAAGCTGCCAGCCAACAAGGCCTGTGGGAGGTATATTCCCCAGAAGTCGTCTATCTTAGAGTAGTGAGGTAGAAGACGAACTGTCCAAAGGTCTGCCTAGTTCATGAGAAGTTTCTGAATCTGCTCCATTATACATTATAGCTTATCTCTATGCTCAGTATTTATTTCTTTAAGACATTTCTATGATAGCCTTCTCACCCCGAAAGGGACTCAGAGCGGCATATAAGTCATATGTAAATACAGTGCATTATATTATTAGCACACCACAATATTAGTATTATATTATATACTATAGTATACTTTACCACTATATTGTAATACTAGTAATATTATATGTAATATGAAACATATAATTATTATATTGTATTATCATTTGTATTATATTGTATTACATTATAATATTATGGGCTGGTCCATGAGGTCACGAAGAGTCGGAGACGACTGAACGAATGAACAACAACAAACAATATATTATAATATTAGCACAGCACAATATTAGTATTATATATTACTACTAGCCGTCCCCTGCCATGTGTTGCTGTGGCCCAGTCTGTGTATTTGTGTGTGTATATATGTGTGTGTGTGTGTGTGTGTGTGTGTATATATATATATATATATATATCTTCGTATGTATATGTGTGTTTGTGTATATATGTAGTTTTGTGCATGTGTTGTAATGTAATTTTTGGTTTTTGCCTTTTTAAGTCTCTTCTGCTGCGGTTTTCAGTGTTTTTATGAGTGATGGTCACTCATTGGCCTGATAGATGCATTGTGTCCAAATTTGGTGTCAATTCACCCAGTGGCTTTTGAGTTATGTTAATCCTACAAATGAACATTACATTTTTATTTATATATAGACTATATTGTACTATACCACTATATTGTAATATTATTAGTATACTAGCCATTCCCTACCCACACGTTGCTGTGACCCAGTCTGTGTATATGTGTTTTGTGTGTGTATATATGAATGTGTGTATGTATATATATTTGTGTATATGTGTATATATGTGTGTTTATGTATATATGTGGTTTTGCCCATGCGTTGTAAGGTATTTTTTGTTTTTTGGCTTTTAAAGTCTCTTCTGCTGTGTTTTTATGAGTAATGGTCACTTGCTGGCCTGATAGGAGTCTTATGTCCAAATTTGGTATCAATTCGTCCAGTGGTTTTTGAGTTCTGTTAATCCCACAAACAAACATTACATTTTTTATTGATATAGACTAGCTGTCCTCTGCCACACGTTGCTGTGGCCCAGTCTGTATATATGTGTTTTGTGTGTGCACATTAGGAAGAATGTATTGTCGAAGGCTTTCATGGCTGGAATCCCTGGGTTGTAGGTTTTTTTGGGCTATATGGCCATGGTCTAGAGGCATTCTCTCCTGACGTTTCGCCTGCATCTATGGCAAGCATCCTCAGAGGTAGTGAGGTCTGTTGGAACTAGGGATATAGGGTTTATATATCTGTGGAAAGACCAGGGTGGGACAAAGGACTTATGTCTTCTGGAGCTAGGTGTGAATGTTTCAACTGACTACCTTGATTAGCATTTAATGGCTTGGAAGTGCCTGGGGGAATCTTTCTTTGAGAGGTGATTAGATGTCCTTGTTTGTTTCCTCTCTGTTGTTGTGCTGTTATAATTTTAGAGTTTTTTTTAATACTGGTAGCCAGATTTTGTTCATATTCATGGTTTCCTCCTTTCTGTTGAAATTGTCCACATGCTTGTGGATTTCAATGGCTTCTCTGTGTAGTCTGACATGGTGGTTGTTGGAGAGATCCAGCATTTCTGTGTCCTCAAATAAAATGCTGTGTCCAGGTTGAATTAGGAAAAACCTCCCAATGGTGAGAGCTGTTCAGTAGTAGATCTCTCTGTCCTGAAGTGTGGTGGAATCTCCTTCTTTGGAGGCTTTTAAACAGAGGCTGGATAGTTATCTGTTGGGGGTGCTTTGAATGTGATTTTCCTACTTCTTGGCAAAATGTGGTTGGACTGGATGGCTCTCCAGGTCTCTCCAACTCGATGTTTCCATCATTCTATGATTCAGACTAAAACTCAGAATGGGTTCATTATCCAACCAATGGAGACTGGTGAAGCCACCAACATGGAAGCCACCAGCCACCACTAAACCAGACCTCATCGATACATCAGAGAAGATGCTTCCCACAGGTCCCTTTATAATGAGAAAATACTTTTCACAATCACTTTCTCGTGTCTTCCCTAACTTTATTTTCCTTTGCTAAGCTGTCTGGACAAAAGCTAATAACACTGACAAATGGTTGCGTGCCTGCGACTGACTTTCGAGACTTTAATTAACCAACACACACTTAACCTTGCGTTAACAATTAACCCCAAGGAAAGGTCAAAAGAACCTCATCTGCTGAAATAATAAGAAAACGCAGTCAGGGCAAGAGCAGGATTGGAATGTCAGTGCGGAGATGAATCGTCCCCAAATTGCCATTTCCGTTTCAAAGGAACTGTCCAATGTGCTGAACCAATGTTGTGAGCAGGGTTCAGGACTTTGGATAGCTTTGGATAGGTTCATTTCTCCACTGACATGAAAGTTGCCCTTTGTAAGTCCTTGGGAAACAACTCTGGGTGTATCTACACCAGGTAAGGGCCAACTTTGGCCCTCCAGGTGTTTTGGACTTCAACTCCCATCATTCCTAACAGCCTCAGGCCCTTTCCTTTTCCCCCTCAGCCGCTTAAGCGGCTGAGGGGGAAAAGGAAGAGGCCTGAGGCTGTTAGGAATGATGGGAGTTGAAGTCCAAAACACTTCAAGGGCCAAGTTGGCCCATGCATGGTCTACACTGTAGAATTAATAGAGTCTGATACCACTTCTATGGATTGGTTCCATGTTATTGTGAGAATAACATAATAACAAATCGAAAGACTTTGTTTGGCAAGGTCTTTAGCCTTTTCCGACAAAGAATACCTTACCAAATAATACTCCCAGGATCCCATACCAATGAGCCATGGTAATTAAAGTGGTCCCAAACTGAGTTAATTCTACTGTGCAGATGTACCTAAGGTTGAGTCCCTGGTCATGCTGGTTGAATGGCTCATTGAATTAAATATTGAACAATGTATTGTCGAAGGCTTTCATGGCTGGAATCACTAAGTTCTTGTGGGTTTTTTCGGGCTATATGGTCATGTTCTAGAGGCATTTCTCCTGACGTTTCGCCTGCATCTATGGCAAGCAACCTCACCTCTGAGGATGCTTGCCATAGATGCAGGCGAAACGTCAGGAGAAATGCCTCTAGAACATGACCATATAGCCTGAAAAAACCCACAAGAACTAAATATTGAACACTTTGATAGAGCAACTGAAGTTCTACCTCTTGATCCATGGACCAAACTCTCTGGCTTCTGAGATCTCAGCAGGTTCAGCTCCTGGCCTTTAAAGTCTATTTTTTGCAATATTGAAATGGGCTTTAAAGAAGTAACCAACCCAAATTCTTGGGAAGTTATTTCTGTGCTTCCTGCCCGATGCTAATAAAAGAAGCCAGATCTAAAGCTGAGGTCCTGGTATCATTTGCTTTGACGGCAGGAACAAAGTTTGAAACTTTGCTTTAAAGGAAATGGCTCACTATCGCATACCACTTATTGCAAGGATGGGAAAGTTTTAGTCCCCAAACTTTTGCATTCTCGCAATCCCCAACGTTTCATAGAATTATAGAATCAAAGAGTTGGAAGAGTCCATCCAGTCCAACCCCATTCTGCCAAGAAGCAGGAATATTGCATTCAAATCACCCCTGACAGATGGCCATCCAGCCCGTGTTTAAAAGCTTCCAAAGAAGGAGCCTCCACCACACTCCGGGGCAGAGAGTTCCACTGCTGAACGGCTCTCACAGTCAGGAAGTTCTTCCTCATGTTCAGATGGAATCTCCTCTCATGTAGTTTGAAGCCATTGTTCCGCGTCCTAGTCTCCAGGGAAGCAGAAAACAAGCTTGCACCCTCCTCCCTGTGGCTTCCTCTCACATATTTATACATGGCTATCATATCTCCTCTCAGCCTTCTCTTCTTCAGGCTAAACATGCCCAGCTCCTTAAGCCACTCCTCATAGGGCTTGTTCTCCAGACCCTTGATCATTTTAGTCGCCCTCCTCTGGACACATTCCAGCCTGTCAATCTCTCTCTTGAATTGTGGTGCCCAGAATTGGACACAATATTCCAGGTGTGGTCTAACCAAAGCAGAATAGAGCATGGGGAGCATGACTTCCCTAGATCTAGACACTATGCTCCTCTTGATGCAGGCCAAAATCCCATTGGCTTTTTTTGCCACCACATCACATTGTTGGCTCATGTTTAACTTGTTGTCCACGAGGACTCCAAGATCTTTTTCACACGTCCTGCTCTCGAGGCAGGCCTCATCGTCCCCCATTCTGTATCTTTGCATTTCGTTTTTCCTGCCCAAGTGGAGTATCTTGCATTTGTCACTGTTAAACTTCATTTTGTTAGTTTTGGCCCATCTCTCTAATCTGTCAAGATCGTTTTGAATCCTGCTCCTGTCCTCTGGACTATTGGCTAATTTGGTGTCGTCTGCAAACTTGATGATCCTGCCTTCTAGTCCACTTGTCTTTTTTCTTTATGGCGTCGTAAAACACCTCCTTCGCTTTTAGCAGTATCTAATTTCAGCTAAAGCTGTTTTTGAATTGCTTAGGTAAACAATGAACTAGGCTGACGGCAGGTCACGCTGACCCGGGGCTTCGAACTTGCAACCTTTTGTTTGATAGCTCTTATAATTGCTAGTGATTTACCAGCTGTGCTAAACCTTTGGCTTCAATCTAAGGGAAAGAAAGGAGATTCCACCTGAACACGAGGAAGAACTTCCTGAATGTGAAAGCTGCTCAGCAGTGGAACTCTCTGCCCTGGAGTGTGGTGGAGGATCTTTCTTTGGGGGCTTTGAAACAGAGGCTGGATGGTCATCTGGGTGCTTTGAATGCAATTTTCATGCTTCTAAGCAGAATAGGGTTGGAATGGCTGGCCCACGAGGTCTCTTCCAACTCTTTGATTCTATGATTCTATGAAAGGAGATTCCACCTGAACATGAGGAAGAACTTCCTGACTGTGAGATCTGTTCAGCAGTGGAACTCTCTGCCCCAGAGTGTGGTGGAGGCTCCTTCTTTGGAGGCTTTGAAACAGAGGCTGGATAGCCATCTGTCGGGGATGATTTGAATGCAATTTTCGTGCTTTTTGGCAGAATGGGGTTGGACTGGCTGGCCCACGAGGTCTCTTCCAGCTCTAGGATTGATTCTATGAAAAGAAAGAAAAGGAAAGGAATAAGGTGTATGCAGGAAATGACTATTCCTTGCCTAAGAAAAACCTATCAAGTTCATGGGCTCACGATAAACACACAGGTAACTTGAATGCGGCACGCATACAAATGAGTGAAAGAAATTATATGGGTCCATGTATTTTAATTTTCTGTATTTTAATCTAATTGTGCTTTGTTGTACTGTAATATATTCTGTTGTTCTCTAGGGTCTTTGTGCGCAAATGATAAAAATGGAATTGAATTGACAGAGTGATTGGCAGACAATAAAGTTGAGACATATCAGTCTTACGTTTTGTGAAATGTATAGAGAAATACACCGGAGCCTTTTGTTCTTTCCTTAATGCCTTCGGAACGGGTTCTTTTTCTCTCTGGCAACATTATCAAAACAGCTGCCACAAGAATAAAATGATAAAATGTCTGGAGAACAAGCCCTACGAGGAGCGGCTTAAGGAGCTGGGCATGTTTAGCCTGAAGAAGAGAAGGCTGAGAGGAGACATGATAACCATGTATAAATATGTGAGAGGAAGTCACAGGGAGGAGGGAGCAAGCTTGTTTTCTGCTTCCCTGGAGACTAGGACGCGGAACAATGGCTTCGAACTACAAGAGAGGAGATTCCATCTGAACATGGTGAAGAACTTCCTGACTATGAGAGCCGTTCAGCAGTGGAACTCTCTGCCCCGGAGTGTGGTGGAGGCTCCTTCTTTGGAAGCCTTTAAACAGAGGCTGGATGGCCATCTGTCAGGGGTGATTTGAATGCAATATTCCTGCTTCTTGGCCAAATGGGAATGGACTGGATGGCCCATGAGGTCTCTTCCAACTCTTCGATTCTATGATTCTAAGGAGTTTTGTGGAACTTTTCAAGAATTAATCTGTAAGGTACCACAAGGTTATTTTGGTTTTGCTTCCAACGATTCACATGGTGAATCGCCTAGACTTTTCTACCTGTTTTGAGTGTGATTACATCTTCCTTTTTGTCTTTTGCCGAAGCCTGTAAATGCCTTATCGGGATGTCAAAATACAATATATAGAGATAACGCGATTAACTAGCAGATTAAACACAAAGGAGCAGCGGCGAGGTGATTAAAATTCTGCAATATATTTACGCTGCCTTCGACTGGGAATTACACATGTTTTAATACATCAGCCGTGACTCTTTTGTGTTCTTTGCGGCTCTATTAAAAGAGGTTTAATTGGAAAAAATGTTATCTTGCAAGGAATTTGTTTGCACAGATTGAGTATCCATTGTTTGAAATGCTTGCGACCAGAATTGTTTTGGATTTTGGATTCTTTCAGATTTTGGAATACCTGTGCTTGCATATGAATACGTAATGAAATGTCTTGGAGATGAGGTGCAACTCTAAACACAAAATTCATTTATGGGTTGTTGTAGGTTTTTCAGGCTGTATGGCCATGTACTAGAAGCATTCTCTCCTGACGTTTTGCCTGCATCTATGGCAAGCATCCTTAGAGGTTGTGAGGTCTGTTGGAAATTAGGAAAATTTGGGTTTATATATCTGTGGTATGTCCAGGGTGGGAGAAAGAACTCATGTCTGTTGGAGGCAAGTGCAAATGTTTCAATTGGTTATCTTGATTAGTATTTGATGGCCTGACAGTTTCTAGGTGTAGCTTGTTACTGCCTGGGGGAATCGTTTGTTGAGAGGTGATTGTTTCTTGTCTGGAATTCCCAGCAGAACACCTGATGAACCAACCTGTACACAGCATATTATTTGAGAACACAGAAATGCTGGACCACTCTCACAACCACCATGTCAGACTGTCAGAGAAGCCATTGAAATCCACAAGCATGTGGACAATTTCAACAGAAAAGAGGAAACCATGAAGATGAAAAACATATATCTGACATAGATGCCCCCTATGTGTGTATCTGTGGAATAATGTCCAGAAAGAACTCTTGTCTGTTGGAGGCAAGTGTAAATGTTGCAATTGGTCATCTTGATTAGCTTTGCACCTTCGAAGCCTGGTTGCTTCCTGCTGGGGGAGTCCTTTGTTGGGAGGTGTTAGCTATAATAATAATAATAATAATAATAATAATAATCCTTTATTTATACCCCGCTACCATCTCCTGCAGGACTTGGTGCGGCTTACAAGAGGCCGAGCCCAAATACATCAATAAACACAACAACAACAATACAACAATAAATAACTCATAATAAAGCAAAACAATAACAATAAAGCAAAACGTCGTGATAATATTATTATCACGACGCATTTAAAAACCTGTGGCAGGGCCAAATGTAATTATTAAAATTTTAAAAATGCTGGGCCCTGATTGTTTCCTGTCTGGAAACACCTCCTAACAAAGGATTCCTCCAGGCAGGAAGCATCCAGGCTTTGAAGCTGCAAAGCTAATCAAGATAACCAATTGCAACATTCACACTTGCCTTCAACAGACAAGAGTTCTTTCTGGACATTATTCCACACACATATATACACTACACACACACACACACACACACACACACACACATATCCACCCCACTTGCCTAGTTTCCAACAGACCTCACAATCTCTAAGGATAGGTGCCACAGATGTGGGCGAAATGTCAGGAGAGAATGCTTCTGGGCGATGCAGCCTGGAAAACACACAGCAACCCAGTGATTCTGGCCATGAAAGCCTTCAACAACACATATGTTTTTTCTGTTCGTGTAAATGTCACGTTTCCTCCCTTTTTTAATAAGGGGGAAAGTGTGACTATTATGCAATCAATTACAATAATTCCACAGAGTTGTTGTAGGTTTTTTTGGGCTATATGGCCACGTTCTAGAGGCATTCTCTCCTGACGTTTTGCCTGCATCTATGGCAAGCATCCTCAGAGGTAGTGAGGTCTGAGGATGCTTGCCATACCTCAGAGGTAGTGAGCTCTGAGGATGCTTGCCATAGATGCAGGCGAAACGTCAGGAGAGAATGCCTCTAGACCGTGGCCATATAGCCCGAAAAACCTACAACAACCCAGTGATTCCAGCCATGAAAGCTTTCGACAATACAATAATTCCACAGTTTGAATGTTGGATCTTAATTTTTTAGCCCTGGAAATCCATTGCTGACCTTGGTCGAGTCACACTCTCTCAGCCCCAGAAAACCCTCTGTCTGATAAGATTGTCTTATGATCACCACAAGGCAGAAGCTACTTAGAATCATAGAATCATAGAATCAAAGAGTTGGAAGAGACCTCATGGGCCATCCAGTCCAACCCCATTCTGCCAAGAAGCAGGAATATTGCATTCAAATCACCCCTGACAGATGGCCATCCAGCCTCTGTTTAAAAGCTTCCAAAGAAGGAGCCTCCACCACACTCCGGGGCAGAGAGTTCCACTGCTGAACGGCTCTCACAGTCAGGAAGTTCTTCCTCATGTTCAGATGGAATCTCCTCTCTTGAAGGTACACAATAGCAACAAGCAATTCAGAGAGGGAACTGGGCATGTTTAGCCTGAAGAAGAGAAGGCTGAGAGGAGATATGATAGCCATGTATAAATATGTGAGAGGAAGCCACAGGGAGGAGGGAGCAAGCTTGTTTTCTGCTTCCTTGGAGACTAGGACGCAATGGAACAATGGCTTCAAACTACAAGAGAGGAGATTCCATCTGAACATGAGGAAGAACTTCCTGACTGTGAGAGCCGTTCAGCAGTGGAACTCTCTGCCCCGGAGTGTGGTGGAGGCTCCTTCTTTGGAAGCTTTTAAGCAGAGGCTGGATGGCCATTTGTCAGGGGTGATTTGAATGCAATATTCCTGCTTCTTGGCAGAATGGGGTTGGACTGGATGGCCCATGAGGTCTCTTCCAACTCTTTGATTCTATGATTCTATGTTTATGAGCTAGAGTTTGATGTTGCTTCATAACATTCTGGAGAAAGAAAATTGGGATAGTGCAGCAAGAGCATTGTGCGACTTTGATGGAGATACAAAGAAGAATCCAGGCCTTGGCAGAAAAAAAATAATATTATGAGAGGGTGGGAGGTCAGTGCAGCAGACTCCCTTGAGAGTTCAGAATGACAAATGGATGCCCTCCCCCTCCTCTCCTCTCCTCTCCTCCCCTCCCCAAATGCCTTGAAAGCACTTTGGCTAAAAGATGCTGGAGTCATCCAATAAGTGATTTCACGAGTCCCTCGTGGTTTCCCTTTATGGAGGCCAGATAGAATGGCTGCTAATAAAAAGAGCTTGCAAATAGCTTTTTATATTTCTTCCCTCACCCTCTCACAGGCTCCAATATAACCTGCCAGTCACCTCATGGGATTTTCAAATATAGTGCAGGATGTCACTCTGTCTCTCCGCTTTCTCTCTGTCTCTTTGGGGTTTCCCTGAGTCGTGAAGCTTTTTGCAATTCAAGCCATTTTCTCTCCCTTGCTCTACAACTCCTAGTGTTGTTTACCATTAGCTTTGATGGCTGGGGATACTGGGAGTTGCAGTTCATCAGCACTGGGGTTTATGTGTATACCATTTCCATTTCTGGTCTAGAATAGCAATGCAATCCTGTCATCACAGCCAGCAAGGGCCAGTCCTGGCTTAAAGCAGAAGTTATAAAACTTGATCCTTAATTCCTTGCAAAGTGGCTTTTTGGCATGAGTATTGCAAAAGATTCTGGAATCAGTGTAGATATTGGTCTAGTCTTTAGCAGCCTGGTTTTTAATTTAGACTAGTGCAGTGTTTTTCAACGTGGGGGTCGGGACCCCTGGAGGGGTCGCGAAGGGGTGTCAGAGGGGTTGCCAAAGACCATCAGAAAACACAGAATTTTCTGTTGGTCATGGGGGTCTCTGTGTGGGAAGTTTGGCCCAATTCTATCATTGGAGGGGTTCAAAACGCTCCTTGATTGTAGGTGAACTACAAATCCCAGCAAGTACAACTCCCAATCTCAAGGTCTATTTTCCCAAAACGCCACACATTTGGGCATATGGGCATATGAGTGTTCACATTTGGGCATATGGAGTGTCCGTGCCAAGTTTGGTCCAGATCCATCATTGTTGGAGTGCTCTCTCAATGTAGGCGAAATTCAACTCCCAAACTCAAGGTCAATGCCCACCAAACCCTTCCAGTATTTTCTGTTAGTCATGGGAGTTCTGTGTGCCAATTTGGTTCAATTCCATTGTTGGTGGGGTTCAGAATGCTCTTTGTTTACAGGTTAACTATAAATCCCAGCAACTACAACTCCCAAATGGCAAAATCAATCCTCCTGCCAACCCCACCAGTAGGCAAATTTGAGCATACCGGGTATTTATGCCAAATTTGCTCCAGTGAATGAAAATACATCCTGCAGATCATTATTTACATGGCGATTCATAATGTTAGGGTTCTGATTGGGGGTCACCACAACATGAGGAACTGTATTAAGGGGTCGTGGCATTACGAAGGTTGAGAACCATTGGACTAGTGTATATTGCCTGGGTTTGCATATTCTTTGTGGCTCTTTCGTTTCTTCCTCCCTTTCCTACATCCACTTTGTTTCAATCTCTTTCCTTTCTTTCCTTTCTTTGGGTTGTTGTAGGTTTTTTCGGGCTATTTGGCCATGTACTAGAGGCATTCTCTCCTGATATTTCACATGCATCTATGGCAAGCATCCTCAGAGGTAGTGAGGTTTGTTAGAACTAGGAAAATGGGTTTATATATCTGTGGAATGTCCAGGGTGGGACAAAGGACTCTTGTCTGCTGGAGCTAGGTGTGAATGTTTCAACTGACCACCTTGATTAGCATTTGATGGCCTGGCAGTTTTTTGGTGTGGCTTGTTGCATGCGGGAATCTTTTGTTGAGAGGTGATTAGCTGTCCCTGATTGTCCCTGTGGACAAGTCTACATCGGGACCACCAAATGCAGCAGCATTGCCCAAACACGAATCAAGGAACATGAAAGGCATTGCAAACTAACTCAACCAGAGAAGTCAGCCATAGCAAAACACCTGATGAACCAACCTGGACACAGAACACGATTTGAAAACACAGAAATGCTGGACCACTCTAATAACTACCATGTCAGGTGACACAGAGAAGCCATTGAAATCCACAAGCATGTGGACAATTTCAACAAAAAGGAGGAAGCTGTTGAGGCGCTAATGATTGTTATACGGATGTTTAATGATTTATGTTAAAATTGTTTATATATCTGTGGAATGACCAGGGTGAGACAAAGGACTCTTGTCTGCTGGAGCTAGGTGTGAATGTTTCAACTGACCACCTTTGATAGCTTGGCAGTGCCTGGAGGAATCTTTTGTTGAGAGGTGATTCAATGTGCCTGATTGTTTACTCTCTGTTGTTTTGCTGTTGTAATTTTAGAGTTTTTTTAAATATTGGTAGCCAGATTGTATTCATTTTCATGGTTTCCTCCTTTCTGTTGAAATTGTCCACATGCTTGTGGATTTCAATGGCTTCTCTGTGTACTCTGACATGGTGGTTGTGAGAGTGGTTGTGTGAGAATTCCCAATATTTTCCATTACAAGTTTATAGTCAATGGTAGTGTTTGTCACCTGTACAAAATCAGTAATTGTGTGTTTGTGAGTCCTTTTCAATGCTATTGTTGTAGCATTTAATGCAGTCATCTATTAGTACAACTGGACCTGCCATCTTCTGCCCAGTTTATTCTAGATTTTGTGCTTGTTAGATGGAAAATAATGCCTTGTTGCCTTCTCACCTCCACCTGGGATTGTTGAGTTGCATTAACTGATGGCCTACCCAGTTTCTGCCGTTGTGCCCTGCAGGAGACGATCGATAATGGAGGGCGAGCTGCTTTTAAGCGAAGCTCGTTCGCTGTTATCGATCTTTTTGCAGAGTTATTTGCATTTTATAAAGTGCCCATTTTTTAAAACAGCTGCCTTCTTATTTGGATATCCCCTGACCAGCTTCAATGTGTTTTGTTTCATTGATTTTCGTATTGTGTATGTGTATATGTGGTAGGATTATGGATTTTGCTTCCACTGGAATAATTGGCTTCCAACTCAGGAAAGCTTTTGGACAGCTTTGGCGAGTGCCCTCGGCAAACGCTGTGCTTCCTTCTCCATAGCTTCACTGCCTTGCTGTATTTCTGGAGAAGAGAGCAAAGCCAAAAAGTCCCCCCATTGCATTTTTTATTTATCGTGCCAGAAGCAAATTGAAAATACAGTTATAATGTATAGGAAAACTACAAACAAAGTTAAAAACTTGGCATTATGCTAGATTTCCTTTGACCAGAAGCTGGCCACTTGGAGTGCCTCTGGTGTTGCTGTAAGAAGGTCTTCCATAGTACATGTGGCAGGGCTCAGGCTATTTATTTGTCGTGTCAGGGCAACCAGTCAATTATATTACATTTCTAACAGAGCAAAGCAAACAAACAGACAAAATACAAAATTTGTGAGTTTGGTAGTTTATTAAATGTCCTTTGACCAGTATCTGGCCACTTGGAGTGCCTCTGGTGTTGCCGCAAGAAGGTCCTCCTTTGTGCATGTGGCAGGGCTCAGGTTGCATTGCAGCAGGTGGTCAGTGGTTTGCTCTTCTCCACACTTGCATGTCGAGGATTCCACTTTGTAGCTCCATTTCTTAGGGTTGGCTCTGTATCTTGTGGTGCCAGAGCGCAGCCTGTTTAGCGCCTTCCAAGTCGCCCCATCTTCTGTGTACCCAGGAGGAAGTTTCTCATCCAGTCTTAGCCATGGATTGAGGGTTTGAGCCTGCCACTTTTGGACTCTCACTTGCTGAGGTGTTCTTGCAAGTATCTCTGTAGATCTTGGGAAACTATTTCTTGATATAAGGCATTGGCGTGCTGGCTGATATACAAACAGAGGATAGGCTGGAGATGTCACTGTCTTGGTCCTTTCAGATTGGACAATGTTTTAACTAGGAGGCGCAAATAATTTATATTTTATTGATCTTGTTATGGTTTTATATTATATGTTAATGTTTTTAATGTTTAAAATGCTTTTATGGTGTTGTTGAGCATTGAATTGTTGCTTCTGTAAACCACCTTGAGTCACCTGCGGGCTGAGAAGGGTGATATACAAATATAGTATATAAATAAATAAATAAACAATTACAGGCTGCTACTTCTCGACATACGTCAGGTGGTGCAATGCCGGCTAAACAGTGTAAACAGTCGTCTGTGTGCCCAGGGGGGAGTCTCACATCTGGTATCAGCCATTGGTTGAGGTTCTGGGTTTGAGCCTGCCACTTTTGAACTCTCGCTTGCTGAGGTGTTTCTGCGAGTATCTCTGTAGATCTTAGAAAACTATTTCTAGATTTAAGTCGTTGACGTGCTGGCTGATACCCAAACGGGATGAGCTGGAGATGTCTCTGCCTTGATCCTTTCACTATTGGCTGCAGCTTCCTGGTGGATGTCAGGTGGTGCAATACCGGCTAAGCAGTGTAATTTCTCTAGTGGTGTAGGGCGCAGACACCCTGTAATAATGTGGCATGTCTCATTAAGAGCCACATCCACTGTTTTAGTGTGGTGAGATGTGTTCCACACTGGGCATGCATACTCAGCAGCAGAGTAGCAAAGCGCAAGGGCAGATGCCTTCACTGTGTCTGGTTGTGATCCCCAGGTTGTGCCAGTCAGCTTTCGTATGATATTGTTTCTAGCACCCACTTCTTGCTTGATAGTCAAGCACTGCTTCTTGTAAGTCAGAGCACGGTCAAGAGTGTTGCGCAGAAGTGGATTTTAGCCAAGTCCCATGCAAAAGACACACAGGCAAGAGGAAAAAAGGAACAGAAAAACTTTACTCTTATCAGCAGAGGCATAAACTTGCAGTGTTGCATACAAAATCAAATGATGCAACAAACTAACATAGTCCTTGTACATAACACAGAATAAGGCTTCTTCATCTTCATTCAAATGAGAGAGCAAAACATAAACCTTGAGTAAATAGCTATTCCACCATAGCAAAGAGCATCGCTGTTAAAGCATAGCAGCATTACAGCATATTGCTTCTCCAAACTGTATTCTAAAATCCAGTCTGGCTGTAGATATTACGATGGCACGCCAGAGCCTTTGGGAAAACTATAGTGTCGGACTTTACTCGGGGGCTATCTGTATACCTTCTGTTAAGATTAAGACCCTTAGCAGACAGAGGCACTTTAGGCAAGGTGAAAAGATAACCAAAATGAGTTTACTGCAAACAAGATGAATAAAGGGTTAACTCCACCTGGGACTATCATAAGGTCATCTCTCTGGAGTCTTCTGCCTCTGGTGCAAAGCGATGGTTATAAACTGTCTCAATCTTCTGCCTTGTGAAGCTTAGGCTGGCTATAAGCTTCTGTTGCCCTTTGGACTGATGGTATAAAAATAATGCTGAATGCAGGTGCTAATGATGCCTCTTTGAATTGCTTGGGCCAGGATTACCAGACAATCTGTAGCTCTGTTAACTGTAGCTTTGATGTAGAAAAAAGGAGGAGTCTAGCAAGAGCTCTATATAGGGAAATGGAATAGACCAACTAAGACTGGCCTCTGGGGGGATTTTAAGCTCCACCCAAAAACTAATACAAAGGAAGACATCTACACTATTGGGAAGGCCTATAAACAGGGGGAGCTAAAGCAGAGGAGAGGAGAAGGCAGAACCAAGACTTCACAAATATCACTCAATCACTTTGGACTTGAAGAAATACTCTATTTGGAAGGAGGCAACAGGCTGAAGAGCACTGCACTAGATAGACAAATCCCTGGCATAAAGTCATCATTCTGGCTAGGGAGACTTTGGAAGATATAGTCCACATAAATGTTGTTGTTCATTCGTTCAGTCGTCTCCGACTCTTCGTGACCTCATGGACCAGCCTACGCCAGAGCTCCCTCAAGGTCAGTCCAGTCACTTCAAGGATGCCATCCATCCATCTTGCCCTTGGTCGGCCCCTCTTCCTTTTGCCTTCCACTTTCCCCAGCATCATTGTCTTCTCTAGGCTTTCCTGTCTCCTCATGATGTGGCCAAAGTACTTCAACTTTGTCTCTAGTATCTTTCCCTCCAGTGAGCAGTCAGGCTTTATTTCCTGGAGGATGGACTGGTTGGATCTTCTCGCAGTCCAAGGCACTCTCAGAACTTTCCTCCAGCACCACAGCTCAAAAGCATCTCTCTTCCTTCGCTCAGCCTTCCCTAAGGTCCAGCTCTCACATCCGTAGGTTACTACAGGGAATACCATGGCTTTGATTAGGCAATGGATCTTGGTTGCCAGTCTGATGTCTCTACTCTTCACTTTTTTATCGAGACTGGACATTGCTCTCCTCCCAAGAAGTAAGCGTCTACTGATTTCCTGGCTACAGTCTGCATCTGCAGTCATCTTTGCACCTAGAAATACAAAGTCCACATAAATAGCCTTTCCATATTCTGAGCTTGGTGGCAGCTGATACTTGTGCTCAAGATATTTTCGGATAAATGGCATGGCGATCTAATGGGATCTCATTTCACTTTGTCTAGGTGATCTTTTAATTCCCTGGCTTCCATGGATTCTGGACTGGCCTCTCAACTTACTCAGAAAGGAATTAATGAGGTGTTTCTAGGAATGCTGGCAGCTCCAGCAATACGGTTTCTGGAAAGCTTTAAACTCTTCTGCAGGAAATAAAGAAAGATTTATTTTGGGTCACCCAGCCCTGCTCCCCAGCGTGTGTGATGGGAAGTAATTTTCTAATGAGTCCATAACAATTGCAAATGTGTTTCTCACCCAATTATCTGGATCTTTAATAGACCCTGGCACCAAGTTTTGTGGCTCTGTTTTTAAAAGATGCCATGGTTACCCATGCAGAACGCATCTGGCTAATTGGCTGCGAGTCGCCTTGTCTCTTCCCTCGAAGATTAATTTGCCTTTTTAAAAAATGATTTCTTCAAACTTGCCACAGACATAGCAAGTCTTTCTAATCTTGTGTTTCTTTCCCAATAGTTGGCAGAGTTTTCCCCTCCTACATAGTCAAGCTTGACGCTTGTGTTTATTTGGAGTGTTTTATTAGCTTCTATTCAGCAAACGATTTCATGCCAAGTAAACTAACCATGCTGAGATATTGGCCACAATTACCGCTACTGGCTGGATTTAGGGTAAGCAGCATTCATCTTCTTAGGCAAGCAATCCATTTTGAACCCAAACATGCATTTCAGGGTTACAGCCTGTGTTGGATGGGGTTGCGTCCCCCTGAAGATGCAGGTTTGCAGCTTGGTTGTGATCCTGGACTCATTGCTGAGCCTGGAACTCCAAGTTTCGGCGGTGACCAGGGGAGCATTTGCACAGTTAAAGCTTCTGCACCAGCTGTGCATGTACCTTGGGAAGTCTTACTTGGCCATGGTAGTTGTGCTGGTACAGCTGTGCCAGGAGCTCCCACTTTATTTGCTTTGTATTAAATGTTTGCTTGCAGCCCTGGGTTTCAGGGACTCTGCAGATAGGTGGCTTCCTTTGGTTGCAGTCATAGGGCAAGTCACCTGTCCATCATCGTTACGTTTTGGTTCCGCCCCTTGCTCAGGGCAATTGGGAAGGGAGCCATTTTAGTTAGTCTTAGCAAGGAGCTGGGGGTGGTGACGGCTGACAGGGAGCTCTGGCGTGGGCTGGTCCGTGAGGTCACGCAGAGTCGGAGATGACTGAACGAATGAACAACAACAACAACAACAGCAAGGAAAGCTAATGTACAGGACATGTGCAAGCTTCCCCTGTACAAAAGCTTCAACCCTTAAGACTTTCCGGGAGGAAACAGTCTTAAGAGTATCCAAAGATTCCCAGGAATCTGAGGAATTTCAGAGGGAAAAACAGCTTTGAATATCAAAGAACTCCAGCTGAAGAGACTACAGGCCTTGCTGGTAGGTCCACTCAGAGCTTTGAGACGCAGTTCAACCCGGTAGTGGAGCCCACATCAGTTAGGTTTAGGTTCACAGTCAGCCTGGGAGAGGTTAGAAAGGGATTTTCCTTTAAAGTAAAGTAGCAGTTAGTAGCCACCAGTTGCACAAAAGCCTGGAAGCATTTGTTTAACCTTTTGAAGACAAGAGAAGTTTCTGTTTGATTGTTCCTCAATAAAAGACTTTGTTATATTTCACAAGCCCTCTAAAGACTGTTTGTGGTGGAAAATTCCTAAGAGCTTCTCCTTGGGCCCCCTGGCTTCCCGCTGGGCAAAGGTTGCACGTCCTGTTCTAAAAGAAATTCTTTACAGGCCCAGCGCGCAACAGAACAGTAGTCCATGCTCTGGTTACATTCCATATAGACTACTGCAACGCGCTCTACATGGGGCTGCCTCTGAAGACTGTTCGGAAGCTTCAAATGGTCCAGTGGGCGGCAGCCAGGTGTTGGAGTTCAGCCTGTGATTGTGGTTAAGGATCAGGATCCTTTGGATGTTGGGAATGATGACAATAAGGTTCATGTAGGTAATGGTGTTTCCAATGAGGTGGCTATTGATGCAGAGAATGGCCATGTCATACGTTCTGCAGTTGGTGGTGCTTGGTGAAGGAAGGGTTAATGTAAGTATTAGTTCTAAAGGGTTTGGTAATCTGTAAGTGGGAGTTCATGGGTGAAAGCAATTAGGGGGTGGAGATGTGCAGGAGATGGGTTGCAGCTGGGTGTTACTGGATTAAAGGAGCTAACCTTGAGACTGATCTTTGGGAGAAAAGTATCTGTTGTATTTTGGTGGTGGATGTTGCTGGTTTTCTCCCCAGGTCTGTTGGATTTTTGGTATCCTGACCTGTTGCCTGTAATCTTGGAACCTTGAACCTTTGGACTGGCTTTTGACTACGGTATAGACTCTTGATCCCTGGACTCTGTTATTGAACTCTCGGCGTTTGACCACTGGACTAGACCCTTTTGACTACGGAGTTGTTTTTGCTATCAGTTTTTGTTTATTCTGTAGCTGGGAGCTCTCTTTATGTTTTATGTTTTGGTCTATTAAAACAGCCAGCAAGTAAGTGCTGTTTAATTAAACTGTTTGACAAAACTGGGAGTTTGATTAATCTCTACCTAAATAAGGCAGAGCCCTGGCAACGTGACAGGCCAGGAGACCCCTGTTCAAAGTGTATTTTCTGATGAGAATATTCCTGGAGGGTTTGGGGATGATGGTGTGCTTCCTGAATTGCTACCAGATAATTCCCATGATTTGGAGCCTGAAAATAGCTCGACACCTGGGCCAGTTGCAGAAATGAATGAGTGAGTAGATAGATGGGATGCTATTAGTCAGAATAGGAAAGCAAACCAGTTTATTCTTCAACCGTTGCTACATACAACTGTTTACAGGTCTGCTATTAGTATACAAAGATACTCACAAACATAGCAAGACACTCACACAACGAGGATGACGATGAATTATAGAGACAAAGAGAACTATCTACGATGGCTGAGAGCGAGCACATGGCAAAGACGAAATTCACATATAAGCCACTCTCATTCTTACCTCAAGAATCACATCTCTACTGGGTTGTTGTAGGTTTTTTCGGGCTATATGGCCATGGTCTAGAGGCATTCTCTCCTGATGTTTTGCCTGCATCTATGGCAAGCATCCTCAGAGGTAGTGAGGTCTGTTGGAACTAGGAAAAAGGGTTTATATATCTGTGGAATGACCAGGGTGAGACAAAGGACTCTTGTCTGTTGGAGGTAGGTGTGAATGTTTCAACTGATCACCTTGATTAGCATTTGATTGCCTGACAGTGCCTAGAGCAAACTTTTGTTGACAGGTGATTAGAGGTGATTTCCTAGTTCCAACAGACCTCACCGCCTCTGAGGATGCCTGCCATAGATGCAGGCAAAATGTCAGGAGAGAATGCCTCTAGAACATGGCCATATAGCCTGAAAAAACCTACAACAACCCAGTGTTTCCAGCCATGAAAGCCTTCAACAATACACATCTCTACTGATTTAACTCTTTTGGTGGACTGTGCTGTGAACACATGTGCATTAGAACTGTATTTTTCCACACTCTGGAAGTGCATGCAGTGCATTCCTATCTAATATAGCATTTTTCTACCTGACATATGTGTTAGGTTTAAAAGATTAGATGACAATGTAGATGCACCCTTAATCTGCCCCAAGCTCTGTTGCCAGGGAAATTCACCAAATCTCATATTTTAAAATGCAGAAGAACTTAGCAGAAAGGAAAACACGCTTTTTAGAGCAGTGGTTGTGAAAACACTTTTGTACTTGTGATTGCGAGGCACGTACGTGTGTGTGTGTGTGTGTGTGTGTGTGTGTGGGCTGCAAATAGAGGAGCTGGCAAGGGGGAGACGTTTGGAATGAGTTTCCTAGTGTCTGTATGTTTGATAATATTAGAATTAATATTGCTTATTTGGGAAGCAAGATGGTTCTGAAACACACCGGGGTGAAGGTGAACCCATTTGGTAGGAAAGCATATGCGTGGTTTTAACATCATAGTATATACACCTTCTCTCCCATGGTCAAGATGTACTACTCGCATAGAGAGTATTTATCGCTTGTTGAGAAGAATGAATAGACTGCAGGGAAATGAAAACATCTCAACTCTTGATTATGTTACATTTCTCAGAATCGCATTGACATTTGCTTCTTGCTCTTGTTCGATGCCAATTTGTCAGGTGTTGTCTTTTTCTTTCCCTCACTGACGTTTATGCACATTGCAATGCGTTTGTTTACATATTTAGTTTCAACAGATGTAGCCAATGGCTGAAGTGTGCAATGTTCCCTCACTTTACATTTATATATGTGTGTGTGTGTTTCATATTGTTGCTAGTGCTCTTTAGTTTTTACCCAATTTGGTCCCCAGATGTTATTGAATGAAAGCTCTCATCACTTTTGATTATGCCCCATGTGGACTGGGGATAGTGGGAATTGCAATTATTAATGTATTGGATTAATTAGAAGATAACTGTTAAGGAGCTGAGTGGGAAAAGGAAAGGGCCTGGGGCTGTTAGGAATGGTGGGAGTCCAAAACACCTGGAGGACTATGCCTGGTATAGAACCATATTGTTCGGGTACAGCCGCACCAGGAGCTCCAGCTTATCTTGCTATTTGTTGAGTGTTGCATGTATTTTAAAGTTCTATGCCTTTGCAGTTAGATGGCTTTCCTTTGTAAGTAATTAAGTTATTGGGTCAATTACTTGTCAATTATTATTAGGTTCCCTAGTCCCACCCCCTTTTTGGGCTTTGGAGGGAAGTGAGCCATTTTGTTAGTTAGTCTAAGCTAGGTTAGCCAATGTATAGGATGTGTGTAACTTCCCCTGTACAAAGGCTTCAACCTTTAAGAATCCCCAGGGAAAGAATGCCTGGGAAGCATTCCCAGAGCTTTAAGCAATCCAGGGGAGAACAGCTTTAAGGACTCCAGGAAAACAGCCTTAAAGATGAAAGAACTCCAGCTGGAGAACATCCACTGCCTTGCTGGGAGGTCCACTCGGCGTCCAAGAAGCATTTTGGCCCGGTAGCGGAGCACGCATCAGCGAGGGTTGGATTTTAGTCAGCCTGGGAGACGTTAAAAAGGGGGAAATTTCCTTTAAAGAAAAGTTATTGAGGATAATGCCTGTCCCCTGTGGACAAGATTGAGAGAACCAATACTTTATCAAGAAAGCCTTGCAGTTCCTGTTTGATTTCATTAATAAAAAACTTTGTTGTATTTCTCAAGCCATCTGAAGATACTCTTGTAGAGGAAGTCCCTGAGAACTTCTCCTTGGGCCCCCTGGCTTCCCGCTGGGCAAAGGTTACACATCCTATTTTAAAGCCAACCAAATACAGGCCCAGCGGCAACAGAACACATATAATGCAATTCAGTGCAGTTCAACTTCCATTATATGGATCTACGCTGACTATTTAATGCTTACCTGTCCGAACGTATCTCCCTCTACGCCCGCCTCGTAGCTTAAGATCGTCTGGGGAGGCCCTGTTCTCAGTCCCACAAGTGCGTGACAAGGAACAGGGCCTTCTCAACAGTGACCCCATGCCTGTGGAACTTGCTCCCCAGCGAGATCAGGTTGGCTTCTTCCCTTCTTTCTTTTGGGAAGAAGGTTAAATCATGGCTGTGGAACCAGGCCTTTGGACAGTAAGCATGACAGCACCTTGGATGTTGAACTGGACTGAAATTGGCTATATGGTTGATGACAATGTTTTAGACATGTTTTTAACTTAATATTTTAATTACTGCTTTAAACTGTTGCTATTTGTGTTTACATTTGTATTATATTGAGGATTCGAATTGTGACCGGTTTGTAAGCCGCCCTGAGCCCCCCCCCCCCCCTTGGGGGTTGAAAAGGGCGGGATAGAAATATTGGAAATAAATCTATATAAATAAAAATGTAATGTTTGTTTGTGGGATTAACAGAACTCAAAAACCACTGGATGAATTGACACCAAATTTGGACACAAGACACCTAACAACCCAATGTATGTCCTTCACTAAAAAAAAATATTGATTTTGTCATTTGGGAGTTGTCGTTGCTGGGATTTATCATTCACCTACAATCAAAGAGCATTCAGACCCCCACCAAGAATGGAATTGAACTAAACTTGGCACACAGTTTTCCCATGACCAACAGAAAATACTGGAAGGGTTTGGTGGGCATTGACCTTGAGTTTTGGATTTGTAGTTCACCTACATCCAGAGATCACTGTGGACACAAACAATGATGAATCTGGACCAAACTCTACAGAAATACTCAATATGCCCAAATGTGAACACTGGTGGAGTTAGGGGAAAATAGAATCTTGGCATTTGGGAGTTGTAGTTGCTGGGATTTATCGTTCACCTACAATCACAGAGCATTCTGAACCCCACCAACGATAGAATTGGGCCAAACCTCCCACACAGAACCCCCATGTGGGCCACAGCAACGCGTGGCAGGGGACGGCTAGTAAATAATAAATAAATCAATTTCCAAACTGCATTGTTTGGCAGTGTAGATCCAGGCTTGGTTTAAGGGAAATGAGATGTCTAGATGTGACAGCCCCTGTTTTTCACAAAGTCCTGGAGTTTTGATTATTATGCAAACTCTGGCTCAATGACACTGGTGTCTATAATTGGAGTGAAGTGTGACTAAAAAAAGCTTTGTTGATATTGGTTCCTGATGATGATGCAAAATCATGAAATGAGGGCAGGAAACATCCTGTGCTCCTTCAATTCATGTACTACTTTGCCAGCATTTGTATTGTCATTCAGCAAAAATGATCTGGGGAATCTCCTGGGAGATGAAGCTGTATATATTTATATATTGTTGATAAGGTGGCGAGGATTTTTCTCTCCTCCTTATTCTTATTTTTGTCACACACACTCCCCCCGCACCCCCGGTGCACATTGCAAAATGTGAATAATTAATTCCCCCCTTGTTTTTCTCCCTGTTTTATTTCTGTCTGTGTAATGCTAACCACCGGAGGCTTGAATCATTCATAGGCTTCGCTCCCACTTTTCTCATGGCAAAGGAGGCCAGAAGAAAAGGAGTGTCTCGGGGGAGATGCTTTGGAACAGAGAAAGGCCTGCGAATCTGTTCCTTAGGGAGAAAGGCCACAATCCTTGGGAATGTGCTTGCTGCACCCCAGGCCTGGAAACACCTATGACCACCGCACCACACAAGAGACCAGGAATATTGTGCTGTCACGCGCTGGGCCTGTAATAATTGTCTTTTGAACAGGACGTGCACTTTCTGCCCAGCGGGAAGCCAGGGTGCCTCGATAGAGAGGCCCTAAGGATTTTCCTTTGGAAGAGTCTTTAGAGGCTTGAAAGGTTTAACAAAGTCCTTTATTATTGAACAAATTAAACAAATACTTCTTCAATCTTCAACGACAATCATACAAATGACTGGTGGCTTTCTTAATCTTGTCCACAAGGGACAGGCAACTGGCTTTGAGAACTGTTTCTTTTCTTTTAAAAGGAAAACCCTTTTTAACCTCTCCCAGGCAATCTACTATCTAGACTTTGATGATGTGGGTCCTACTACCTGTTCCAAACTACTTCTTGGGTCCCGAGTAGACCTACCAGTCAAGGCTTTGTAGATTCTCCCGCTGGAGTTCTTTGGGTCTGCAAAACTGTTTTCTCCAAATGCTGTAAGACTGAGAGGCTGTAAGTTCCCAGCCAGAGCTTTGGGACTATTTCTCCCCGGAAGCTATAGGAAATGAAGCTTTTCTGCAGGTGGAGCTGGTCCACGTCCTGTAGCTTAATTTCTTTCTGTAAGACTAAACTAAAAATGGCTCCCTCTTTTCCCAGGGCCCTGGGGAAAGGGGCAGAAACAAACACAACAATGATTGATGAGTCATTGGCCCTATAATTGCAAACCAAGGGAAGTCACCTTTGCAGAATACCTGAAACCTTGGAATGCATGCAGTCATTTAATAGAAAGAAAATGAAGTTGTAGCTCCTGGTACAGCCATACCAGCACAAATATAATCAAACAGTTTATTGTAAAACACACAAAAAGCATATAAAAAAGCAGGAATTAGAAAGGAAAATATATAATCCAAAAAGGTTTAGTGACAGGTGATAATCAAACAATAATCCAAATGTATTGTCGAAGGCTTTCATGGCCGGAATCACTGGGTTGTTGTAGGTTTTTCATGCTATATGGCCATGTTCTAGAAGCATTCTCTCCTGACGTTTCACCTGCATCTATGGCAAGCATCCTCAGAGGTAGTGAGGTCAGACCTACCTCTGAGGATGCTTGCCATAGATGCAGGCGAAATGTCAGGAGAGAATGCTTCTGGAACATGGCCACATAGTCCAAAAAACCTACAACAACCCAATAATCCAAATGTCTCATAATGTTCCAGAGGTGACAATCAAGGAATAGCCAGAAATCACAGGCACAGCATTAGTCTACAACCAAGAAGCTATCACTAGTAAAACTTGATTGGGAGTACATGAACAGGGACATAGAAAACTTCCAGGATTAAAATCTAAAACCAAGGCTTAACTTGAACCAAGAAGCAGAGAACTCAGGCTTAGCTTCTCACTCAAATGCAGTGTTGCCTGAACTGACCTTAAGGTAAACAACTTGTTGTTTAATAGACACCCATGAATGCATTACGTCTCCCGTGAAGTTTCTCTCCAACTTTCCCCATGTAATCACTCAGACTGGAGTAATCTATGTTTGGCTCTAATTTGTAAACAAAGACTTTTGTTGATCTCCATAGCTACAAGTTGTTTACCTTAAGGTCAGGTCAGGCAACACTGCATTTGAGTGAGAAGCTAAGCCTGAGTTCTCTGCTTCTTGGTTCAAGTTAAGCCTTGGTTTTGGATTTTAATCCTGGACATTTTCTATGTTCCTGTTCATGTACTCCTCTTCAAGTATTACTAGTGATAGCTTCTTGGTTGTGGACTTATGCTGTGCCTCCTTATCACTCAGTTCTTCACTCGATTCCTTATCTGCTGTTGCTGCTTCTGACTCCTTGAACTGGCCTTGAGGCCCCACACTTTTCGAGCCAGTTTTCTCACAGAGAGAAACATCATTTCCCAGTCCTGAATTCCCCAGACTTGAGGCCTCTTCACTTTGTGCCACAGGAAAGCCCTAATTCCTCTCTAAATTACCAACCTCTGGCTGATCTACAACAGTGCTAAGCTCAGAGGGAAAGTGTTCCAGCCTACTTTATGGCAAGTAGGCTATTGGTTGTCAATGCATTTCCAGTGTTCTTTCTTTTGGAATTGGATATTGGAATAAGGAGACAATAATCAAGTTTGCAGATGATCCCAAATTCAGAGCGAAGGCTATTGGCTAATACCCCAGAGGACAGGATCAGGATCCAGAATGACCTCAATTCTCGATTCTAGGCTGCATCAATAGAAGTGTAGTGTTGGCCAAAGGAAGTCATGATCCCACTCTGTTCGGTGTTAGTCAGACCTCACCTGTGACTAGTTCTGGGCATCAAAATTCAAGAAGGAGATGGACAAGCTGGATGTTTCCAAAGAAAGGTGACCAAAATGGTCAAAGGTCTGGAAACCATGCTCACTTTGCCTGCCTTCTCCTGCTGGTTGTCATAACAGCGTGACCTGAATTGCCCTTCAAAAACAGCCTTTAGACAATGTTGAAAGTAAAAGAAAAATGCTTTACTTCAGCAAACACAAAGGATAAGCAAATGTAATTGAAAAGTGCAAAAGAAAACAAGGAAGATGTATTGTTGAAGGCTTTCATGGCCGGAATCACTGGATTGTTGTAGGTTTTTTCGGGCTATATGGCCATGTTCTAGAGATATTTTCTCCTGACGTTTCGCCTGTATCTATGGCAAACGTAGGTAGTGAGGTCTGTTGGAACTAGGAAAAAAGGGTTTATATATCTGTAGAATGACCAGGGTGGGAGAAATAACTCTTGTCTGCTGGAGCTAGGTGTGAATGTTTCAAATAACCACCTTGATTAGCATTTGATTGCCTGGCATTGCCTGGAGCAATCTTTTATTGAGAGGTGATTAGATGTCCTTGTTTGTTTCCTTTCTGTTGTTGTGCTGTTCTAATGTTAGAGTTTTTTAATACCTTTAGCTAGATTTTGTTCATTTTCATGTTTCCTCCTTTAAGTCTTAATCCAGACACAAATTAAAGTTTCTTACAAGGTCCCAAAAGAAACAGCAGTCTTTCATCAGACAACGGATGATGAACTAAGTTCTTAGCAGATTCCATTGGAGTGAAAACAGGGTCATTGTTAACAGCGAAAGCTTCTGCTACCGATTTATACCCCTGCATTCCCCGCGCAGGAGGTGCTAGGGCGTCTCCCAATTAGCTCAGCGTTTTTAGCAGCTATCCTAGCAGAACGCTATCTGTGCTCTGTCTCTTGTCTTTCTAGAAATGTGGGCACTTTCAAACTCTCATTTTCTGATTCTTCTTCTCCCTCCAATTCCTGAGCACTTCCCTGCTCCCTTTCCTCCTCCGAAGATGAGGAATCCCTAACACAGTGGATAGTGAATCCATTACCTTGAGGGATAGGTTTCAACCCCATCTTTTCTAAATTTCAGATGAAAAGCTGAAACAGATTTGCCACCCAAGAATCATGAAAGCAATCAGCTGCTAGTAAAGTTTGGCTTGGTTCTTTTTTGCAGGCTGGAGAAAATGTTTGAGAGAAACATGTTCAAGATTTCCTGAGCCTAACAGGGCTAAAATTATTTATTTACTTTATTTATATACCGCTTTTCTCAGCCTTCAGGTGACTCAAAGTGGTGAAATACTGAGCTACAAAGTAGGAAGGCTGAGTTCAAATATCACCTTGGGACATTGGTACATTTAATTGTCAATGCAAACTTGCAGAAACCTCAGCAATATGTGTATGTAGCCTGGGGACGGAAGACATACAGAAGCTTGGAAAAGTTAGATTTTCAAACTTGAAATCCCAGGCACCGTGCTCATAGGGCTCTAAGTCTTCTAATCACCCTAAATGCAATTTTTTTCCAAGTTCCAATATAGATCTACTTTGCAGCATAGCAGTGAAATATGCATATCTTGGAAGAAGATGATATATGTGGAGTGCTTTTGCTTTGGAAAGTATTAAACAAGCATTTTTATGCATATTCAGTAAGAGAATTTGCAATGAGATGGCTCAGGGGATTTGCAGTGACGTTGCTTTGAAAGTAATCATCTTTTGATTCAACCAAGTGTCCTTTGCCGAAGGATGTGGTTTGGGTGCTTACAAAGCTTGGGAAAGTTACTTTTTAAAGGGAGGGGGATAATTAAATATAGAAAATCCTTGCCAGGGTGATTGTGATGCTTGGGAAGTTGGGGCTCAACTGATCTAAAAACAGTACATGTTTCAGCCTCTGCTTAAATCGAGACGTATTGTTTGAGGACTGCATATGCTTGTGGTGCAAAGCTGCCTCCTGATTACAAGGGCTGTATCAAATCCCACCTTGACCTTAATATGCCCAGCACATGGGCTTGAGCCGATCACTTTCCAGAATGGAGCACAAGCATTGCATCCATGGCTTCCTAGAAGGAAAGCTGTCTTTTCGTCTCTTAAGTGCAAGACCTGTCTCATCACACGACGGCGGAAACATAATTTCCTCTTCCTTAGCAGCTCCAGCCCATTGCTTTGAACTATTGTTTCCTGCCTGCTTTTAAAATATGTAACAGTTACATTTATTGTTGCTGTTAGTTGTGCCATTGTATTAATGATATTGTTGTGTGGTTTTTCAGTTTTGATAGTGACAGTTTTTACTGTCACTTTCCTCTTTTCCTTCTCCTTGTATGCCAGTGTTTCTCAACCTGGGGGTCTGAACCCCTGGGGGGCGGGGTTGCGAGGGGGTGTCAGATTGGTTGACAAAAGCAATTAGAAAACACAGTATTTTCTGTATTGTCGAAGGCTTTCATGGGAGTTCTGTGTGCTAAGTTTGGTTCAATTTCATCATTGGTGGAGTTCAGAATGCTCATTGATATTGTAGGTGAACTATAAATCCCAGCAACTACAATTCCCAAATGACAAAATCAATCCTCCCCTCAACTCCACCAGTATTCAACCAGATCCATCCAGAGGAAAAGTGTTCTTGCCATACATCAAGGGAACCACTGACTGCATAGGGAAGCTGATGAGGAAACACAACGTACAGACCCACCAAGAAAATCCAACAACTGCTACGTTCAGCAAAGAACAAGAGGGATCCTCTTACTTCTGCAGGAGTCTACCGTACACCATGCAGCTGTGGACAAGTCTACATAGGGACCACCAGATGCAGCAGCATTGTAGATAATGGTGGCGATCATGATGGAGATGAAAGTTTAGATGATGATGTAGATGATGGTGTAGATCATGATGCATATGTACATTTAGATGATGGTGTAGATGATGGTGGAGATCATGATGGAGATGAAAGTTTAGATTATGGTATAGATGATGGTATAGACCAAGGGTTCTCAAACTTTTTAAACAGAGGGCCAGGTCACAGACCCTCAAATTGTTGGAGGGCTGGATTATAATTTGAAAAAAATATGAATGAATTCCTATGCACATTGCACATATCTTATTTGTAGATCAAAAGACATTTAAAAACAATACAATACTTAAAATGAAGAACAATTTTAACAAATATAAACTTATTATTATTTCAATGGGAAGTGTGGGCCTGCTTTTGGCTGATGAGATAGGATTGTTGTTGTTGTGTGCTTTAAAGTTGTTTCAGATTAAGGTTGACCCTGAGCAAGGGCCGGGTAAATGACCTTGGAGGGCGGCATCTGGCCCCCGGGCCTTAGTTTGAGGACCTTTGGTGTAGATAATGGTGGAGATCATGATGGAGATGGAAGTTTAAATGATGGTATAAATGATGGTGGAGATTATGACCAAGATGAATGTTTAGGTGGAGGTGGAGATTGTGATAGAAATGATGGTGGAAATCATGATAGAGATCACAATGTAGTTGATGATAGAGAGATGGAGATGATTGCAGTACAAATGGTTTTACTTATCCATGGTTTCACCTAATGTCTCTTCTCAATGTCTCTCTCAGCATTCTACTGAATGTGGAATATTCCTGGAGAAGCCTGGAAATCCATTCCATGCAAATGCAGGGATCGTACTATATTATTATTTAACAGTGGATTCAGTGGGGACTAAGTAGTGGGATTTTGACTATTTTAAAACTTATCACTCTTCTGCCTTAACATTAATTTTACTTAATGTTTATTTCCAGGGTGCTCCCACGGCCTGATGGGTTTCTGATGGTCTCCTGCTGACAAGCTGGGAAGAGCATGGTCAAACACCAGCCTCTACAGTACTACGAGCCACAGTTATGTTTGTCATGTCTGACGGGGATCTATGGCTGCCGCTGGAAAAGATACCAGCGGTCACATGATGACACCACCAAGGTGAGTTGTGACTTTATGGGATGACTCCATTTTGGAATTGTCTGGGGTCCAAACAGGTGGGTTTGTCTTGAATTGGATGAGGCCAAATCTTGAGTTGACCATGAAAACTTGCGACTTCTATAAAAATATATTCTTTATGAACCAGAGCAAAGAAATGGCATTACTTGAAGCAATTGTTGTGAGTACAGTCTTCCCATTTTCTTGTTGATGTCTATGCTTGCAGAACTTTCCTCCCATTTTAAATTCTGTATTTAATTTCCACATTATATACAACATCACAATATGCAGTATTTGATCTAAGCATGGTTTTAATTCATTGTCTGGCATATCTATATGAGGCTTGCAAAACTGTTTTTTTGTGTGATTATTGTACACAAAGAGGTTCTGTTATCTTTTTAAGTTGTTTTAAGTGAATGTTTGGCATTATAGCTTAGAAAGAAATTACATAGTGTTTTTTAAAAGACACTGTTCTGTCATGCGCTGGGCCTGTAACAGCTGTCTTTTCTATAGGAGGTATACTTGAAGCCCAAGGGCGCCTCAAAGAGAGGTTCTCAGGGATTTTTCTGAAGCAGTGGTCTTTAGAGTCTTTAATGATACAACAAAGTCTTTATTATGGAACAAACAACAAATCTTCAATGGTTCAAACAACACTTCAAGGCTTTCTTAGTCTAGTCCTCAATGGACTGGTACCTGACTTTAATTAACTGTACTTTCTCCGTAGGAAAAAACCCTATTTAACCTCTCCCAGGCTGTTTACTATCTATGCCTCATCGGTGTGGGTCCTACTACCAATTCCAAATGCGTCTGGGTATCGAGTAGACCTACCAGCCGAGTCTTGTAGACATTTCAGCTGGAGTTCCGTGGATCTGTAGTGCTGTCCTCCCTCAGAGAATTCTTTGAGAACTTCAGGGTTGTTTTCCCTCTGATTGCTGTGAGGCTGAGAGGCTGTGAGCCCTCAGTCAGAGCCTTGGGGCATTTTCCCTGGAATTTCTGTTTCTGTATCCCCGGATGTTCTTGAGAAAAGAAGCTTTTCTACGGGACGAGCTGGTCTACGTCCTATAGTTTAGCATCCTTATGTGAGACTGCCCAAAAATGGCTCTTTTCCCTCCCAGAGCCCTGAACAAGGGGCGGAATCAAAGCTTAATTATGATGGACAGGAGGCCTGCCCTATGGCTACAAACAGATAACAGAAAGAAAATAAAGTTGGAGCTCCTGGTACAGCCGTACCAGCACAGACACATTAATGGAGGATAGTTCTACCAACCATATGAACTACATGGTGGTTATGACCCCTACGTGAGACCTTCATCAATATGTGCTGTAGTACTTTTTTTCAGCCCTAGCAACTAAGATAAAAAGTCTAGGACTAATTCCGTTATGCCACATTATGCCATTCTTGTGAGACTGTAATATATTTCTTAGGGAAGAATTTGGAAATCACATTTGCACTGTGGAAGGATACCATCTTAATATCTTTTTCCTTTATACACAATTCCAATTTCATTCACTGATTGTTGTCACTCTTAACTGTGAGTCTTTTGTATGTTGGATATTTGTAACTCAGGGATTGCATGTAGTATAGATCAGAGTTTTCCAAACATTTTAAAAAGGCATCATTTCGTGACACAGTAATTCAGCTTTACTAGCAAACCAGAAGTTAATCCAATGTCCAGAAGTTAATCCAATGAGAGATGGACATATACCATGAGGTCTCTTCCAACTCTTAGATTCTATGTACATACAAGCCCTATGAGGAGCGGCTTAAGGAGCTGGGCATGTTTAGCCTGAAGAAGAGAAGGCTGAGAGGAGATAGTTGAAACCCGAACCATCCGAGAGCTACTTGCTTTTCGGAAAGCCTGTAAGACCTTTCTTTTCCGACAAGCTTTCGATGGGTGAATAACTCGGGACTATGTCGGTTCTCGTTTTATTGTATTTTAAAGTTGGTTGTATTGTTTTAATCTACTGCTGTAAACCACTGTAAAGTCAAATAAATCGATAGATAGATAGATAGATAGATAGATAGATAGATAGGAGACTAGGACGCAATGGAACAATGGCTTCAAACTACAAGAGAGGAGGTTCCATCTGAACATGAGGAAGAACTTCCTGACTGTGAGAGCCGTTCAGCAGTGGAACTCTCTGCCCCTGAGTGTGGTGGAGGCTCCTTCTTTGGAAGCTTTTAAACAGAGGCTGGATGGCCATCTGTCAGGGGTGCTTTGAATGCAATATTCCTGCTTCCTGGCAGGGGGTTGGACTGGATGGCCCATGAGGTCTCTTCCAACTCTTAGATTCTATGATTCGATGTACTGACCCAATTTAAAAAAATATATGATTAATAATAATAATAATAATAATAATAATATCCTCAGCTGCTGCAAGAAAATCACAAAGACAGACTACAAACAGAGGCACAACTCTGTGGCCCAAATGATTCATTGGAACTTATGTCACAAGTACAACCTGCCAGTAGTAAAGAACTGGTGGGATCATAAACCTGCAAAGGTTGTGGAAAATGAATACACAAAAATACTGTGGGACTTTCGAATCCAGACTAACAAAGTTTTGGAACACAATACACCAGACATCACAATCATGGAAAAGAAAAAATTTGGGAATATTGGTGTCGCCATACCAGGTGACAGTCACATTGAGGAAAAACAATAGGAAAAACTCATTTGTTATCAGGACCTCAAAATCGAACTGCAAAGGCTTTGGCATAAACCAGTCCAGGTGGTCCCAGTGGTCATCGACACATTGGGTGCCATGCCAAAAGGTCTCAGCAGGCACTTGGAAACAATAAACATTGACAAAATCAGGATCTGTCAACTGCAAAAGACCACCTGACTTGGATCTGCGCGCATCATTCGGAAATACATCTCACAGTCCTAGACGCTTGGGAAGTGTTCGACTTGTGCTTTTGTGATATGAAATCCAGCATATAGATCTCATTTGCTGTGACATACTGTGTTTTTGTGTCAGTAAAATAACAACAACAACAACAATTTATATTCTGCACTCACTCCCCAAGTGGACTCAGGGCAGATTCCAACAAAAGATGGCAAACATTCAGCGCCAGATCCAATCTATCTATCTATCTATATAAATGCTCTGTGCATTATGCGTATC
Organism: Anolis sagrei; assembly: GCF_037176765.1. Classification (NCBI taxonomy): domain Eukaryota; kingdom Metazoa; phylum Chordata; class Lepidosauria; order Squamata; family Anolidae; genus Anolis; species Anolis sagrei. The sequence goes on from NC_090023.1 coordinate 7,498,761, forward strand.
TTAAAAACAAAAGAACCAATGAACGAAATCACACCAAATTTGGCAACAACATGTCTCACTAAAGAAGGAGTGACCATCACTCAAAAAATTATGATTTTGTCATTTGGGAGGAGTTTCTGGGATTTATAGTTCACCTACAATCAAAGAGCATTCTGAACTCCATCAACGATGGAATTGAACCAAACTTGGCGCACAGAACTCCCATGACCAACAGATAATACTGGAAGTGTTTGGTGGACATTGACCTTGAGTTTGTGAGTTGTAGTTCACCTACATCCAGAGAGCACTGTGGACTCAAACAATGATGGATCTGGACCAAAACTTGGCACAAGCACTCAATACGCCCAAATATGAACACAGATGGAGTTTGGGGGAAATAGACCTTGACATTTGGGAGTTGCAGTCACTGGGATTCACAGTTCACCTACAATCAAAGAGCATTCTGAACCCCACAAACGACAGAATCGGGGCAAACTTCCCACAGAGAACCCCCATGACCAACAGAAAATACTTAAGGCCACCCAATCCAACTCCCTTCATCAGGGCAAGAAAACGTAATCAAAGTCCTCCTGACAAAGAGCCATCCAGCCATTGATTAGATAGATAGATAGATAGATAGATATAGATATGATTCACACAGAGAGAGAGAGATAGTATCATAGATTTGAAAGGGACCCTTAAAGAAGGACAATGATATGTTGCATGTTCCAGGATGTGCAAACCAGACACTCTCCACATCAACACTGACAAAGAAACAGCAAGAAGTACTGTTTACCCACAAGCATAAAGAAATTACATATATTAGAAATCTGGTTACATCCCGTTTAGACTACTGCAACACTCTCTAGGTGGGGTTGCCTTTGAAGACGGCTTGGAAGCTCCAATTAGTCCAACGGTCGGCAGCCATGATACTAACTGGAGCGGAGCGCAGGGAGCTCACAACTCCTCTGCTGCACCAGCTCCACTGGCTGCCGATTTGCTACCGGGCTCAATTCAAAGTGCTGGCGTTGGCCTTTAAAGCCCTAAACGGTTCTGGCCCAACCTACCTATGCGAACATATCTCGGCCTATCAGCCCACCAGGACCCTAAGATCTTCTGGGGAGGCCTTGCTCTCTATACCGCCTGCTTCACAGGTGCGGCTGGCGGGGACGAGAGACAGGGCCTTTTCTGTGGTGGCCTCTCGGCTCTGGAACGCCCTTCCCATGGAGGTAAGATCAGCCTCCTCGCTGATGATATTCCGAAGAAGACTAAAAACTTGGATGTTCAAGCAGGCATTTGGTTAATTCGGTGCAATGAATGTGTTGATTACGGATTGGTAATATGGATGATGAAATTGGACCAGGATTTTAGTTAGGAGATGTATTGGATTGTGATTTACGTGTAATATTGTGTATTATGTTTTTATGGTTTTAATTGTATACTGTGCACTGTATATTTTGTTGTAAACCGCGTTGAGTCGCCAGTTCGGCGGTATACAAGGACAGTAAATAAAATAAATAGAAATCAACACTTTCTCATTACTTTATTTTCTAGATCAACAGACTGGGCCACAGCAACGCGTGGCAGGGGACAGCTAGTCAGTTATATAAACAACGCTTAACATTGGGTTGTTGTAGGTTTTTTCGGGCTATATGGCCATGTTCTAGAGGCATTTTCTCCTGACGTTTCGCCTGCATCTATGGCAAGCATCCTCAGAGGTAGTGCGGTAACAGTCATTTAAAATAATTATTAAAATATAATGCAGTCAGTGAATCCAGAGAGGTCAACTCAGCCAAAACCAACTGAGTTTGGTGACAAGTTCGGAACAGGTATTGAATGTAAACTTCCAGTCAACTTCTAGTCAACTAAGATAATAACATACATTTCCAAGATTTTTGACATGTCCCATTACGTTCTCATGACACACCTACACACTGCAGCTGACTCACAAATGTGTTGTGACAATCAGTTTGGAAAGAAAGCTCTGGTATAGATGCAGTCAGTGTCGGCAGTGGGAAGGTGGTGAAGGAGGTCTGGAGAAAGACAGTAGCCTTTTCAGTTAAATAAAGCTTGACCTGGGAAAGAATGGGATTCTACTCTTAAGAGATCACACTGTCGCTCTGTGTACGTACCGACAATAGATAAAGTAAACAGCAACTGCCTCCAGGATCTCATATTTACCAAGGATGGGGAACAAAGCAGAAAGAAAAAGGCAAATACCTGCTTCACCATCTGTCTTGGGATGTTGAAAATCATATTTATGTTTGTTTACCAATATGGAAATCTTACTTACTTACTTACTTACTTACTTAGGCAATCCCTCATTGGATGAGTAAGATGGTCTTTCTTGTTGACTTTTTTGTGGGTTTGTAGGTGGCTGTGGAGCCCTATTCTTGACCCGCATCTTTTCCCACAGTGAAGGCATTGGTTTCCAGGTGGAAGGCGGTCCCGGTCGGGGTTGACTTGACACGCCTTCCTCCTGGCACGTTTCTCTCTTTCACCCTCCACTCGTGCCTCCTCGAATTCTGCAGCACTGCTGGTCACAGCTGACCTCCAGCTGGAGCGCTCAAGGGCCAGGGCTTCCCAGTTCTCAGTGTCTATGCCAGAGTTTTTAAGGTTGGCTTTGAGCCCATCTTTAAATCTCTTTTCCTGTCCACCAACGTTCCGTTTTCCATTCTTAAGTTCGGAGTAGAGCAACTGCTTTGGGAGATGGTGGTCGGGCATCCGGACAACATGGCCGGTCCAGCGGAGTTGATGTTGGAGGACCATCGCTTCAATGCTGGTGGTCTTTGCTTCTTCCAGCACACTGACGTTTGTTCGCTTATCTTCCCAAGAGATTTGCAGGATTTTCCGGTGGCAGCGCTGATGGAATCATTCCAGGAGTTGCATGTGACGTCTGTAGACAGTCCACGTTTCGCAGGCATAGAGCAGGGTTGGGAGGGGAAAAGCTTTATAGACAAGCACCTTGGTATCCCTACGGATGTCCCCATCCTCAAACCTTATGGAAATCATAAGGCTGTTGAAAGGCACAGTAATTGTGGGGTGCATTTTGGAAGAAGTTTTCAGGTGGTCCCTCAAAAATTCAAGCTGTTCTCATTTGTTAATACGAGGCTTACATGACCTGATGGTTTTTCTCCTCCATGTGTACAATTTTCAATGTATTATTGAAGGCTTTGATGGCCGGTATCACTGGGTTGTTGTGAGTTTTCCGGGCTGTATGGCCATGTTCCAGAAGCATTCTCTCCTGATGTTTCGCCTGCATCTATGGCAGGCATCCTCAGAGGTTATGAGGTCCTTACTATCTCTGAGGATGCCTGCCACAGATGCAGGCAAAATGTCAGGAGAGAATGCTTCTAGAACATGTCCATATAGTCCGAAAAACCTACAACAATGCACTTTATGTTATTCCATCTATGGCAGGCATCCTCAGAGGTTCACACCTGCCTCAATCAGAGAAGAATTCTTTTTTCAACCCTGGACATTCCACAAATATATAAACCCCATTTTCCTAGTTTCCAACAGGCCTCCCAACCTCTGAGGATGCCTGCCATGGATGCAGGCGAAACGTCAGGAGAGAATGCTTCTGGAACATGGCCATACAGTCTGAAAAACTCACAACAATCTACTGTACTATTTTCATTTTGGATTTTACTTCTCCTTTCTCTTCTATTTCTCCTCCTTTGAATGAAAAGTATACTGAAACACGTTTTGAACAGTTCTACTTTTTGTAGTCCCACCTCGGACTTTAAGATCATTCGGGGAGGCCCTGCTCTCGGTCCTGCCTTCCTTGCAAATGTTTGGTGGGGATGAGAGACAGGGCCTTCTCGGTGGTGGCCCCCTACCTCTGGAACACCCTCCCTAGCGAGATTAGGTTAGCTCCACCTCTCCTTTCCTTCAAGAAGAAGCTTAAATCACGGTTCTGGGGCCAGGCATTTGGGGAGCAGGCTTGATAGCGATTGCAATGTTTACGTGAACAGGATCTAACAAAGTCTTCGGATGCTGAATTGGATTGGATTTGGCTAAATGGTTGTCAATAATGTTTTTAAAATGGATTGTAATAAAATGGTTTTATTAGATGTGTAATTTATTTGTTTGTCGTGTCAAGGCAACCAGCCAATTATATTACATTTCTAACAGAAACAAAGCAAACAAACAAACAGACAAAATACAAAATATGTGATTTTGGTAGTTGATTAAATGTCCTTTGACCAGTATCTGGCCACTTGGAGTGCTTCTGGTGTTGCCGCAAGAAGGTCCTCCATTGTGCATGTGGCAGGGCTCAGGTTGCATTGCAGCAGGTGGTCAGTGGTTTGCTCCTCTCCACACTTGCATGTCGTGGATTCAACTTTGTGGCCCCATTTCTTGAGGTTGGCTCTGCATCTCGTGGTGCCAGAGCACAATCTGTTCAGCGCCTTCCAAGTCGCCCAGTCTTCTGTGTGCCCAGGGGGGAGTCTCTCTTTTGGTATCAGCCATTGGTTGAGGTTCTGGGTTTGAGCCTGCCACTTTTGGACTCTCGCTTGCTGAGGTGTTCCAGCGAGTGTCTCTGTATATCTTAAAAAACTATTTCTAGATTTAAGTCATTGACGTGCTGGCTGATACCCAAACAAGGGATGAGCTGGAGATGTCTCTGCCTTGGTCCTTTCACTATTGGCTGCTACTTCCCGGCGGATGTCAGGTGGTGCAATACCGGCTAAGCAGTGTGATTTCTCCAGTGGTGTAGGGCGCAGACACCCTGTGATAATGCGGCATGTCTCATTAAGAGCCACATCCACTGTTGTAGTGTGGTGAGATGTGTTCCACACTGGGCATGCATACTCAGCAACAGAGTAGCATAGCGCAAGGGCAGATGTCTTCACTGTATCTGGTTGTGATCCCCAGGTTGTGCCAGTCAGCTTTCGTATGATATTGTTTCTAGCACCCACTTTTTGCTTGATGTTCAGGCAGTGCTTCTTGTAGGTCAGAGAACGGTCCAGAGTGACTCCCAGGTATTTAGGTGTGCTGCAATGCTCCAGTGGGATTCCTTCCCAGGGAACCCTCAGAGCTCGGGATGCTTGTCTGTTCTTAAGGTGAAAGGCACATGAGATGTGTAATGTGATATATTGTGTATGTAGGTAAGGTAAAGGTAGTCCCCTGACATTAAGTCCAGTCATGTCTGACTCTGGGGTGTGGTGCTCATCTCCATTTCTAAGCCGAAGAGCCAGCCTTGTCCATAGACACCTCCAAGGTCATGTGGCCGGCATGACTGCATGGAGAGCTGTTACCTTCCCGCCGGAGCGGTACCTATTGATCTACTCACATTTGCATGTTTTCAAACTGCTAGGTTGGCAGAAGATTGTGTATGTATTCTGTATGTATTGGCATTGAATTGTTGCCATTGTAAGCCGCCCTGACTCCCCCTTCGGGGGTTGAAAAGGACAGGGTACAAATGTTGGAAATAATAATAATAATAATAATAATGATAATAAACATCTCTATTCTTTCTTTATTATTTCTGCCTCTGTTACCAAATTTTCTTTTAAAGAAGCAATGCTCAGGAACATTCCTTCTTGAACCATACTTTGTCAACTGAAGTACACTTGTATGTCCAATTTTAAGGCATGCTGAAGGATTATCTTGGTTTAGCAAGGATTCCTCATAGTTTGCCAAGACTTTGTCCGCCCTTTATGTCAGGTGTCTCTGTGTGTGACAAATCTGCTTTAAAATGAACTGTTTAATTCAGCACAAAGCATTGAGGGGAAGAAAGAGAAAGGAAAGAAGCCTCCCTGGAATTATAATGATCCAATATTTTCTGTAACTTGTGGGTAGAGTGGGAGGAGAAGGTGTGGAGAATACATTTCTTCTGCCTAAGATTTCTTGGCTTTGAAGAGCAACGGCAGCTACGGCCCCTCTTTGTGTTTTTAAGTTTTTGTATGAAGGCTCATTTTTCTCTTGATCCCAGTTTACATGTCTTCCTTATCTCTTAAAAAGCCAATTAAAATTTCAAAGTATTGGCTAGAAAATGGTGCATCTCGAATTTGTCTCTGAGCTGTACGTTTGTTGATTGATGGGGAAGAAAGAAGGAGAGGTTGGTATAATAGCAGCTTGTGCATCATACACTTAGCCACCAATGGCCTGGCAGTGCCTATGTGGTGGCTGTATGAAGAAAAATAATGAGAAGTGAGGGGTTACCTGTCTGAGAAGGAAAGCAGAATCTTTGGTAGAAGGGAAACTTTACAGATGACTCAGAAACCTTTCAGGCTGGTTTATCTTGTGTCAATATTTGAATAAGCCAAGGCTGAAGCTAAATGTGTTACTAGGGTTAGTGCCAAGTACAAAGTTAATAATTATTAATCCAGGGAAGAAGCGAACATCTGAAGATATGGTATAACAGCGCCACCTCCTGTCTGGTTGATGTAAATAGCAGGCAATTAAATACACCTTTTAAATGGAGCAATTGAAAAAAACTAATATATTATGAATGTATTATGGGGGAAATTAAGGAGAATTAATAAGGAAAATGCTTGTTTTGGATAAATTGAAGAGATATATATGAAGACATATGTATGAAGAGAAATATATGAAATGATGATTCATTCTAAAGATTATGTAAGTCCTCTGGGAATGTAGTCAGCTGATGGAAGGGAAAATAGTGGATCTTGCCAACAAATGTTCTTGGCTGCGATTCCTCGAGGACAAACGGATGTTGATTAGATTGTGTAAATGTCAGGACTTTTCTGCGCATGTGTAACCCTGAGAATCATGCTATAAATGCTGGAGCAAATCTGACTTCCAGTGTGTGTCAGATATTGTATTCTGAACACCCGATCAGGCCTGATTGAATAAAAAGCCTGGAATCTGTTGCTGTCTCCCTTCTCTTCCTTCCTGATTGCATTCATCTGATCCTGGGTAACAAACCTGCTGCTACAAATGGGGGCTCGTCCGGGATCTGAATCAACAGTGAAGGAACAGAAACGAAGTCTTTTGAGGACTTGATTGCCACCACTCAGCGGGCCAGGTAAGACGACGATCAGAAGGGGCGAAACGGGTACCCATTGAAAGAAAAGACCCGGCTGATCCTCGCCTTCCCTGCCCTTCAGACTGGGGTATATTGAGACTGGGGTATATTGATTCCACGGCACAGGTAAAGGAAAAAGGCTAGCCTTAAAGGAACAGGAAAAGGAGGTACATGGGAAGTACCTGGGGAATATTTCACTGTGTGATTACTGCAGAAATCAAGTGAAACCCCTCGAGTGACGTTTTCGCACAGAAATCGCACTCACAGGTTAAAGGAACACACTTTCAGGGGAAAGTGATAAGGTTGTTTTGTGTGTGTATTTTGGTTTATGAAATATTGTGTTGTTGCTTCTTTGCTTCTGTATTTTCCATTCTTTATGCTTTCTGTGCTTAATACTTTGTTTTAAAAAAAAAGAAAAAAAAAGGAGAAAAATATAGAAAATGGGTGGTATACCAAGTAAAAAGTCTTTAACTGCTCTTGAATGCATGGTGGAGAATTTCTCAAAATTTAGGGAATTAACTCAAACACCAGGATGTAATAGCCCCCAGAAATTGAGATCTCTTTGTGAACTAGACTGGGTGCAATTTAATACCGGGTGGCCAGGTGAAGGAAGTTATGATTTAAAAGATATCAGAACAGTTGTGAGAATAACAGCAGAGGTTCATCCGGATCAATTTCCATATGCAGAGGCATGGGAAAATGCTATCATTACACAGCCCGCATGGTTAAAGAAATGTCAAAACAAAGAATGTGCTGTTTTTGTAGCTTTAACTAATTTGAAAAAGCCTCAGGCAGATAAAAAGAAAAGAAGATTTGGAATTTTTCCTTGTCCTGAGGAAGAAGTGAGTAACCCTCCTCCTTATGTTCCTATGTACCCACAGTTAAAAGCCATTGACAATGAAAGGGCAACTTTGGTTCCTCAGGCAACTTCTTTAACCACACCAAAAGCTTCTGATACCTCTCCTGGGGAATCTAAAAAGTCACCTTTAATAGATCTAGCATCTGCAAGCAGATGGCTTCAGAATATAACAGAAGAATTTTTGCGAGATAGTCCCATAGCTGGAAGAACTAGAAGCCATAGTAATCCAAACCCAAAGATTGCTTTTCAATTGCCTTTAAGATCAATGGTCCAATATGTACAAGAGATAGATAACAAAGGAGAATTAACCCTAACTCCAAAAACCACTTACCAGCATGTGCCTTTTACCACTTCAGATTTGTTAAATTGGAAGTCTAATAATCCTCCTTATACTGAAAACCCTCAGCCACTTATAAATTTGTGCGAAACAATAATGGCTAGCCACCAGCCAGATTGGGCAGATTGCCAACAGCTATTACAGGCTCTCTTCACATCTGAAGAGCGAAGAAGAATCCTTAATCAAGGAACCCAACTAGCACAGATATATGCTGCTGAAAAGACAAGTTATAATCCCATTGAATGGGCTGCAGGGGCATTTCCTTTGACAAATCCAAACTGGGATCCTAATATAAGCCGAGAGATGGAATATATAGTCAGATACAGGGAATTTTTAATGGAAGCTTTGAAGAAGGGACCCCAAAAGGTGATCAACCTCAAGAAGATACAGGAAGTAATGCAAGGAAAAGATGAAAGTCCAGGTGCTTATTTAGAGAGATTATTGGAAGCTTACCGAAAGTATAGTCCCTATGATCCTGAATCAAAAGATGGATCTGCATTATTAAATACTTCATTTGTTACTCAATCAGCCCCAGACATCCGTAGAAAGTTGCAGAAGCAAGATGGGTTTGCAGGGATGAATCTGTCCCAGTTAATTGAAATAGCTACCAAAGTATTCATCCATAGGGACGAAGCAGAAAAAAGAGAGAGAAAGAAAATAAGAGAGGAGGATCATAAGATTTTTTTGAACCTTCTAGATGAAAGAGATAAATTGAAAGAATCTGAAAGTGGAAACAGAAGGAAAAGAGGAATGTGGCAGAAGGAAAGAAGAGGAGGACGAGGGATGCCCCTGGGAAGACACCAGTGTGCCATTTGTCGTCAAGAAGGTCATTGGAAGAACGAGTGCCCATCTGCTCAAGGAACGGTAGGAATACAAAGGGGAATGCCATCCCAGAGAGGACATTGGAGAGGAAGAGGCCGGGGAGGAGGCCACCAAGGGGGATATGCTAACCTGGTTCCTGGGGCTAGATATGGAGAAAAAAGAGAAGAAGAATTTGTTGGGATGGTTGGATTAGGAGAAGACTGGACGGAATAGGACAGACCGGCCCCCTTATGCCTAGGCCCGGGGGAGCCACTGGTCAAAATGAATGTTGAGGGCCAGGAAATGACTTTTCTAGTAGATACGGGAGCTGACCACTCTGTGGTAACCAAGCCAGTGGCCCCTGAAAATGGACTAGAACTTAATGTGGTTGGAGCCACCGGTCAAAGACAAAGTTATCCTATGTTACAAAGCAGAAAATGTGATTTAGCAAACCAACAAGTGATGCATGAATTCTTATATATACCTGAATGCCCAATCTCTTTATTAGGAAGAGACTTGCTTTGCAAAATGAGAGCAATATTAGCATTTGAAGACAATGGGACAATGGAAATGACTGTTAGAAAGGGACTTTATACTTTGATTTGTCCTATGTCAGAGGAATGGAGAATATTTACTGTTTGTGAGGAAAGTACTGAAGAATGGAAGAGATATGGAGTTCCAGGTGTATGGGCAGAAGACAATCCACCTGGCTTGGCCCGGTGTGTTCCACCTGTACAGATAGAAGTAAAACCAGGGATGGGACCTGTGGCTATTCGACAATATCCCATACCTCGAAAAGCTGTAGAAGGGATCAATTTGCATCTGAATAAGTTACTTGAATATGGGATCCTAAGAGAATGTAGGTCTCCTTGGAACACCCCTCTTTTACCATTACAAAAGCCAGGAACACAAGACTTTCGTCCGGTGCAGGATTTAAGAGCTATAAATCAAGTTACAGTAACCATACATCCTGTAGTGCCCAATCCATATGTACTTTTAAGTTTAATACCAGCAGCTGCTACCCATTTTACAGTCCTGGATTTGAAAGATGCATTTTTTTGTATACGCCTTGAAACCAATAGTCAGCCCATTTTTGCTTTTCAATGGGAAAACCCTACAACCGGAGCAAAAGTCCAATATACTTGGACTCGTTTGCCTCAAGGTTTTAAGAACAGCCCGACGATATTTGGAACTGCATTGGCTCAGGATTTACAAGGGTTCCCATCTGACCCTAAAAATAGGGTGCTTTTACAATATGTGGATGATCTTCTTTTGGCAGCCACGTCACAAGAAGAGTGTTACAGGGCGACTAAGGAACTATTACATCTACTTTATGAAAAAGGATACAAGGTTTCTAAAAAGAAGGCCCAGCTGTGTAAAACTGATGTCAAATATTTGGGTTTTCGTGTGTCACAAGGAAAGAGACAATTAGAAATTGAAAGGAAACAAGCAGTTTGTGCCATCCCCACCCCCACCAGTAGGCGTCAAGTGCGAGAATTCTTGGGGAGTGCGGGGTTTTGCAGAATTTGGATACCGAACTTTGCTATCATGGCAAGACCTCTTTATGAAGCTACAAAGGGGGGTGAAAGGGAACCATTTAATTGGACCCCCGAATGCGCCCAAGCATTTGCCCAGTTAAAACAAGCTCTGGTGCAAGCACCTGCATTGGGCCTGCCAGATTTGGAGAAGCCATTTACCCTTTATGTTGGTGAACGAGATGGAATAGCAGTGGGGGTGCTTACCCAGCTACTAGGAACCTGGGCAAGACCAGTAGCCTACTTGTCCAAACAAATAGACAAGGTAGCAAAGGGTTGGCCATCTTGTCTACGTGCGGTAGCTGCTACGGCCTTGCTGACTCAAGAAGCTGATAAGTTGACTTTAGGACAAGAATTGGTAGTTATGGTTCCTCACTCAGTAACAGCTATTATGGAATATAGAGGACATTATTGGTTCACAAATAGCCGTATGTTGAAATATCAGACCTTGTTATGTGAGAACCCTCGAATCAAGTTACAGGTTTGCAGTACCTTAAATCCTGCTTCACTCCTGCCTATTGAAGGAGAATTACTTCAACATAATTGTTTGGAAACTATGGATGAGATATATTCCAGTAGGCCTGACCTAAAAGATCAACCTTGGCCTAAGGCGGATGCTACTCTTTTTACAGATGGAAGCAGTTTTGTTGAAAATGGACAAAGGTATGCTGGATATGCTGTAGTAACTGCAACCACTGTGTGGGAAGCAGAACCACTTCCTCTAAACACCTCAGCTCAAAAGGCAGAACTGATAGCCCTAATTAGAGCTCTTGAATTGTCAGAAGGAAAAACAGTCAACATTTATACAGATTCAAAATATGCATTTACTACTCTGCATGCACATGGAGCTTTATATAAAGAAAAGGGTCTATTAAATTCTGCTGGGAAAGAAATACGACATAGTGAGACCATTCTGAGATTGTTAGATGCTGTCTGGATTCCTGCTAAAGTAGCAGTGATGCATTGTAAAGGACATCAATATGGCGAGGATCCTGTGACCTTTGGAAACCGATATGCTGACACTACCGCAAAGGCCGCGGCCCGGAAGGGACGAGGACAAGAGCCGGTCATGGCCCCTTTGCAGGTAAGAGACTGGTTAAGGAAAGATGACTTGTTATATACTCCAGAGGAAGAACAATGGGCCCAGCGTGAGAAAGCTGTAAGGAAAAATGGATGGTTGGTGTTGCCTGACCAGAGGCTGTTTGTACCCAGACAGATAGCTTGGGAAATGATTAAGGAGGCACACCAGGAAACCCATATGGGAAAAACAGCTTTGGCCTCACTAATGGGACGACAACTTTACATAAATGGGCTCACTGCCCTAACAGGAATAGCCTCAGCCAGATGTCATATTTGTGCTGAAAATAACCCCAGAACAGGACCACTGCCACCTCCAGGGGTTCAATATCAAGGAAATACACCTTTTGAATCTTTAGTAGTAGATTTCACTGAAATGCCAAAGTGTGGGCCTCATAAGTATTTGCTTGTGTTTGTATGTACTCATTCTGGATGGCCTGAAGCATATCCAACTAGAACTGAAAAGGCGGCTGAAGTGTCAAGGGCACTTCTTAGAGACATCATCCCAAGATATGGGATTCCTTTGCACATTGGTTCAGATAATGGACCAGCTTTTGTATCAGAAGTCTTACAGTCCTTGGTCCGACTATTGGGGACGAAATGGAAGTTGCATTGTGCATATCGACCTCAGAGCTCAGGAAAAGTAGAAAGGATGAATCAAACTCTAAAAGGAAAATTATCAAAAATGTGTCAAGAGACTCGCTTGCCATGGACTAGGTTACTGCCTATAGCCTTGCTCCATATTAGATGTACTCCTACTAAGTTTTTGGGCCTGTCCCCGTTTGAACTTATGTATGGAAGACCTCCCCTTGGATTGAGGCATCTTCAAGGAGATATTAATCAATTGGGACAGCAAGCATTAAAAAGGGATGTTCAAGCATTAGGGCTGGCCATAGCCCAACTTCAACAATACACTGAAGAACTAAGACCACCTTGGCCAGCTACTCCTTTACACTCCTTCCGCCCGGGGGACTCAGTGCTGATTAAGGATTGGAGACTAGAACCGTTAAGACCAAAATGGAAAGGGCCTTTTACTGTCTTGCTTTCAACTCCCACAGCTGTCAAAGTGGAAGGAATCAAAGCCTGGATCCATTACACCAGAATAAAAAAGGCACCACCTGAGTGGACTGCAACTCCTGAACAGAAAGATCTCCTGAGACTTCATACCGTCAAACCAACAGCGCCATGAGACCCAGAAAGAGGACTACGGCTCTGGTTTTGACCACATACCTGGAAGCTGGTCAAATAAATCAGACAGAAGATTGAGGAGCACTGTGGAAGTGCCAACGTGTATGGGACATTCTTCAATAATTGTGATAAATAATTTTGTTTGATTATGTTAAAATTGTTGTTGTTCTTTTCTTGCTTTAAAATAAGGATCTGACATCCTGAGTTTGCGATGCTACTGTGGAACATTCGCTCGCAAAAAGGGGGGAATGTGGTGGCTGTATGAAGAAAAATAATGAGAAGTGAGGGGTTACCTGTCTGAGAAGGAAAGCAGAATCTTTGGTAGAAGGGAAACTTTACAGATGACTCAGAAACCTTTCAGGCTGGTTTATCTTGTGTCAATATTTGAATAAGCCAAGGCTGAAGCTAAATGTGTTACTAGGGTTAGTGCCAAGTACAAAGTTAATAATTATTAATCCAGGGAAGAAGCGAACATCTGAAGATATGGTATAACAGCGCCACCTCCTGTCTGGTTGATGTAAATAGCAGGCAATTAAATACACCTTTTAAATGGAGCAATTGAAAAAAACTAATATATTATGAATGTATTATGGGGGAAATTAAGGAGAATTAATAAGGAAAATGCTTGTTTTGGATAAATTGAAGAGATATATATGAAGACATATGTATGAAGAGAAATATATGAAATGATGATTCATTCTAAAGATTATGTAAGTCCTCTGGGAATGTAGTCAGCTGATGGAAGGGAAAATAGTGGATCTTGCCAACAAATGTTCTTGGCTGCGATTCCTCGAGGACAAACGGATGTTGATTAGATTGTGTAAATGTCAGGACTTTTCTGCGCATGTGTAACCCTGAGAATCATGCTATAAATGCTGGAGCAAATCTGACTTCCAGTGTGTGTCAGATATTGTATTCTGAACACCCGATCAGGCCTGATTGAATAAAAAGCCTGGAATCTGTTGCTGTCTCCCTTCTCTTCCTTCCTGATTGCATTCATCTGATCCTGGGTAACAAACCTGCTGCTACACCTAGAGCAATCTTTTGTTGAGAGGTGATTAGATGTCCTTCTCTGTTTCCTCTGTTGTTGTGCTGTTCTAATTTTAGAGTTTTTTTTAATACTACTAGCCAGATTTTCATGGTTTCCTCCTTTCTGTTGAAATTGTCCACATGCTTATGGATTTCAGTGGCTTCTCTGTGTAGTCTGACATGGTGGTTGTGAGAGTGGTCCAGCATTTCTGTGTTCTCAAATAAAATGCTGTGTCCGGGTTGGTTCATCAGGTGCTCTACTATGGCTGATTTCTCTGGTTGAAGTGAAAGGCACTGCAGACTACTTCAAAATCTGGCTACCAGTATTAAAAAACTCTAAAATTACAACAGCACAACAACAGAGAGGAAACAAACAAGGACATCTAATCACCTCCCAACAAAAGATTGCTCTAGGCACTGTCAGGCCATTATATGCTAATTAAGGTGGTCAGTTGAAACATTCACACCTAGCTCCAGCAGACAAGAGTCCTTTGTCCCACCCTGGTCATTCCACAGATATACAAACCCTTTTTCCTAGTTCCAACAGACCTCACTACCTCTGAGGATGCTTGCCATAGATGTAGGGGAAACATCAGGAGAGAATGCCTCTAGACCATGGCCATACAGCCCGAAAAAACCTACAACAACCCAGTGATTCCGTCCATGAAAGCCTTCGACAATGCAGCTATAAATGTCATAGTAAATAAATAAATACATAAATAATAGCAGCCTGTGTATCATACACTTAGCCACTGATGGTTTTTTAAGAGCCTCTTTCTTGCGCTGAATCCCTGTTTGCAAACCTGGTAATGGCTGATGTGAAAGAGAGGGATGGGGATTGAATAGCCATGTTGGGGAGCCACCACTAAATCTCTTTAGTACATTCCTAAGGAGGAGGTAGTAAAACATAGATAAATAAACCCTGCTTATTCATTCTAGAGGACCACACACCGAGAACACCCAGCTAAGATCTTCTACTGTGTTTGTGTAGCTGTAGTTACATGCTGGCTGCGCTGCACTTGTGTAACTACTTGTTGTATATCTGCCAATGTGTCTGTTTATTGTCTTTTTTTTGCAATGCTAAGGTGGGAAAAGGGAGAGACTGCTACATGGGTGGGTTGCATCCATCAAGGAAGCCATGCTTTTGCAGATGGATCAGAAGTTGACTTGATGGCAGATGATAACAAGCAATAGGAAATAATGCATGGTGGCTGGTTAATTATATCTGCAATCCCAGTACGTCAAGAGGGACATGGAAGGCTTTGGCATTATGTACCATTGCAAAATGGTAAAAGAAGTGGTTAGAAGCCTGTGGATGGGTCCCATCTATATACAGATTAGAGAGATGGTTCAAAACTCACAAAATGAATTTCAACTATACTTAAGCAGAACATTTTGCGTATGTGTGTTAGGAGCGACTTGAGAAACTGCAAGTCACTTCTGGTGTGAGAGAATTGGCTGTCTGCAAGGGCATTGACCAGGGGGTGCCCAGATGTTTTGATGTTTAACCATCCTTGTGGGAGGCTTCTCTCATGTCCCTGCATGGGGAGCTGGAGCTCACAGAGGGAGCTCATCTGTGCTCTCCCTGGATTCGATACTTTGACCTGTTGGTCTTCAGTTCTGTCGGCACAAGAGTTTGACCCATTGCACCACCAGGGGCTCAAGCAGAACAAATGAAATACAAAGATATAGGATTGTTGTAGGTTTTTTTTCCGCTACCTTGGCAGCCACCTCTCCACCAAAATCAACATCAACGCCGAAATACAACACCACATGAGCTCTGCAAGTGCAGCATTTTCCCGAATGAAGCAGAGAGTGTTTGAGGACCGGGACATCCGTAGGGATACCAAGGTGCTTGTCTATAAAGCTATTGTCCTCCCAACCCTGCTATATGCCTGAAAAACATGGACTGTCTACAGACATCACATGCAACTCCTGGAACGATTCCATCAGCGCTGCCTCCGGAAAATCCTGCAAATCTCCTGGGAAGACAAGCGGACAAGCGTCAGTGTGCTGGAAGAAGCAAGGACTACCAGCATTGAAGCGATGGTCCTCCAACATCAACTCCGCTGGGCCGGCCACGTTGTCCAGATGCCTGACCACCGTCTCCCAAAGCAGTTGCTCTACTCTGAACTTAAGAATGGAAAACGGAATGTTTGAGGACAGGAAAAGAGATTTAAAGATGGGCTCAAAGCCAACCTTAAAATCTCTGGCATAGACACTGAGAACTGGGAAGCCCTGGCCCTTGAGCGCTCCAGCTGGAGGTCAGCTGTGACCAGCAGTGCTGCAGAATTTGAGGAGGCACGAGTGGAGGGTGAAAGAGAGAAATGTGCCAGGAGGAAGGCGCGTCAAGCCAACCCCAACCGGGACCGCCTTCCACCTGGAAACCAATGCCTTCACTGCGAAAGAAGATGCAGAGCAAGAATAGGGCTCCACAGCCACATACGGACCCACAAGGAAACCCATGATGGAAGACCATCTTACTCGTCCAATGAGGGATCGCCTAAGTAAGTAAGTAAGTAAGTAAGTAAGTAAGTAAGGTTTGGGCTATATGGCCATGTTCTAGAGGCATTCTCTCCTGACGTTTACAACACAGAGAACACCCAGCTAAGATCTTATACTGTGTTTGTGTAGCTGTAGTTACATGCTGGCTGCGCTGCAAATCTGAATGTGAGAAGAATTGGCCAAGTTGTTTTGCCCTATCTCCGAAATAGGCTCAGCACTTTGGACAGTTCACTGGAAGCTCAGAGGAAACTCCAGAATGGCTTTTATCATCCCCACTGACATGGAAGCCACCAGCTGCCAGCACTGTAATGTCTTTGTGAGGCGGACATTGTGGGCACGTCTTCCTGTTCCAGGCTCCGAGCCCAGAGAAGTGTCACAAAAACCACAACACCTCCCTTGGAAGCTGCTTGATGCCCTCTGTGCGCTTCCAAGTTTAAAGCAGATGCCATGTGCTAATTTTGCACGGCTGTCTTATCCTCGGCGTGTGCCTCGCTGGCTCCGGCTGGCGAAGGGACCGTTTCTCTGTGTTGCTGCACAAGTATGCTAATGGCTTGGCATCTACTTGACAACTCGTTTTCCCAGCTGCATAATTTTTTGGTTCTGCTTGCTAAAGGCAGCATTGGGAAGGCATGAGCTTTAACTCTCTGCTTCTTGTTCTACTGTGCAATTTGAACATATGGCCTGGAAGCGCATTGGTCTGTCTCTCTGGGTCTGGTCAGAGCTCCTGTCTTACAAAATTGGGCTGGATTATTCGGGGTTCGGTTGGAGGAATTGCTCCAAGCCCCTCTCATGGGCCAAAGAGCTCAGTGGTTTTGTTTACCTGGTCTCCCAACATTTCAAAAGATCCAGTCTGTGCTGCCATGCGCTGGGCCTGTAATAATTGATCTTTTAAACAGGACGTGCTCTTTGTGCCCAGTGGGGAGCCGGGGTGCCACGGGTGAGAGGCCTTCAAGGATTTTCCGATACACAGTCTTTAAAAGTATTGTCGAAGGCTTTCATGGCTGGAATCACTAGGTTCTTGTGGGGTTTTTTGGGCTATAGGGCCATGTTCTAGAGGCATTTTCTCCTGATGTTTTGCCTGCATCTATGGCAAGCATCCTCAGAGGTAGTGAGGAGGGTGGAGTCCTTATGGATTTTTGGGAGTCCATAAAGCCTGGGTGGAAGGGCTTCCGATTTACATAGCTGTTGTCGTATGTCAAAGTTGATTGAGGAGTTCTTAATCAGAGTGTTGGTTTTCCTGGTTATTTTGGAAGTTGGGTGTTGCTTGAGTTTTTTGTATATAGTAGGGTCCAGGAGTTTTCTGATCTTCTCCTTGTATTGTTCTGTATGCATGATTACTGTGGCATTCCCCTTGTCTGCCGGCATAATGAGGATATCAGGATCTGAATTGAGGTCTCTGATGGCTTGTCTTTCCTTCCTTGCAATATTACTGGAGGGAAGTTTTGCCTTTTTTAGGATCCTTGCTGTTTCTGCTCTTACTTCTTCTGCTTCTTCCTCGGGGAGGCGATAAATTGCTGATTCAACATTGGCAATGATGTTTTCTACTGGGATCCTGGTGGTGGTTACAGCAAAGTTTCCTCCTTTCGCTAGTATGGATAGTCTTTAAAAGGCTTGAAATGTTTAACAAAGTTCTTTATTATTGCTTAGGTCTTCAATAAAACAACAAACACTTCTTGGATCTTCAACAGATTAAACAATGCTTCTTAACTTGCCCCCAAATGGAAAGGCACCTTGCTTGGAGAACTATTTCTTTTCTTAACAAGGAAAACCCTTTTTTAACCCCTCCCAGGAAATCTACTGTCTAAGCTTTGCTGATGTGGGTTCTACTACCGGTTCCAATCTGCGTCTTGGGTCTCGAGTAGATCTACCAGTCAAGGCTATGTAGATTCTCCAGCTGGAGTTCTTTGGGTCTGCAAAACTGTTTTCTTCTAAAACTTTAGGACTGTTCCCCTCAGATGCTGTAAGCTCCCAGCCAGAGCTTTGGGACTGTTTTCCCCCAGAATTTCTACCCCAGATGCTGTAGGAAATGAAGCTTTTCTACGGATGGAGCTAATCCATGTCCTGTAGCTTAGCTTTCCACTATAAGACTGAACTAAAAATGGCTCCCTCTCTTCCCATGGCCCTGGGGAAAGGGGCTGAACCAAAACTTAACAATGATAGACAGGTGGCTAGCCCTATGATTGCAAACCAAGGGAAGCCACCTTGTTGCAAATGCATGGAACCTTGGAATATATGCAAACACTCAATAGAAAGAAAATGAAGCTGAATCTCCTGGTACAGCCGTACCAGCACACAGTCGCATAAATATTATTTTGGTCACTGAGAGTAAATGCATAGGACCAGTTGGTTAGTTTCACTGACATGGCAGGATTGAGAATGAACACATATATAAAGGTTTCACAGATTCATACAATCATACTATTGGAAGAGACCACAAGGACCATTCAGTCCAATTCTGCCATAAAGCATAAATCTAAGCCAGTGTTTCTCAACCTTCCTAATCCGTGACCCCTTAATACATTTCCTCGTGTTGTGGTGACCCCCAACCACAAAAATTATTCTCGTTGCTACTTCACAACTGTAATTTTGCTAGTGTTACGAATCGTAACATAAATATCTGATAGGCAGGATGTATTTTCATTCATTGGACCAAATTCAGCACAAATACCCGATACGCCCAAATTTGAATACTGTTGGGGTTGGGGAGATTGATTTTGTCATTTGAGAGTTGTAGTTGCTGGGATTTATTGTTCACCTACAATCAAAGAGCATTTTGAACTCCACCAATGATGGAATTGAACCAAAATTGTCACACAGGACTCCCATGACCAACAGAAAACACTACAAGGGTTTGGTGGGCATTGACCTTGAGTTCTGGAGTTATAGTTCACCTATATCTAGATTGTTCTGTGGACTCAAACAATGATGGATCTGAACCAAACTTGGTATGAATACTCAATATGCCCAAATGTGAACACTGGTGGAGTTTGGGGGAAAATAGACCTTGACATTTAAGAGTTGTAGTTGCTGGGATTTATAGTTCATCTACAACGGTTCTGGCCCTGCTTACCTCTCCGAACGCATCTCCACCTATGAACCGACGAGGATGTTAAGATCGTCCGGGAGGCCCTGCTCTCGGTCCCGCCTGCGTCGCAGGCGCGGCTGGCGGGGACGAGGGACAGGGCCTTCTTGGTGGTGGCCCCTCGGCTATGGAATGCCCTACCCGTAGACATCAGGCAGGCCCCTTCGTTGCTGGAGTTCCAGAGGAAGGTCAAGACGTGGCTCTATGAACAGGCGTTCGGTCAACAAGGCAACTGAACTCTTGAAGACGGTATAAATGAACAAAGGAATGGTAGAAGGAATATGAGAATGGAATCTGATTTTTACTGAGGCGTTGATGACCATGTTGTTTGTCTTGTATTGTCTGTCGAGTATGTTGTGTTTTAACTAATTGTTATTGTTATAAATTGCATTGTAAACTGCATTGAGTCGCTGAATTAGGCTGAAAAATGCGGTATAAAAATAAAGCAAATAAATAAATAAATTAAAGAGCATTTTGAACCTCACCAATGATAGAATTGGACCAAACTTCCCACATAGAACCCCCTTGACTAACGGAAAATATTGTGTTTTCTGAAGGTCTTTGGTGACCCCTCTGACATTCCCTCATGACACACCCAGGGGTCCTGACCCCCAGGTTGAGAAACACTGATCTAAGCCCTCTCAATAGATGGCCAACGTATTCCACTGTCAAAAAGCTCTTATCGTCAGAAAGTTCTTCCCAATGATTAGATGGAATCTTTTTTCCCCTGAAGCTTATTTATTTATTTACTGTATTTGTAGACTGCCTTTCTCAGCCCGCAGGTGACTCAAGGTGGTTTACAGGGCAACAATTCGATGCTCACAATACCATAAATACAATTTAAAAACATTAACATGTAATATAAAACCACAACAAAATCAATCTATATAAATAAAAATGTAATGTTCGTTTGTGGTATTCACAGAACTCAAAAACCACTGGACGAAATGACACCAAATTTGGACACAAGACACCTAACAACCCAATGTATGTCCTTCACTCAAAAAATTGATTTTGTCCTTTGGGAGTTGGAGTTGCTGGGATTTATAGTTCACCTACAATCAAAGAGCATTCTGAATTCCATCAACGGTGGAATTGAACCAAACTTGGCACACAGGACTCCCACGACCAACAGAAAATGCTGGAAGGGTTTGGTGGGCAGTGTTCTTTGGTTTTGGAGTTGTAGTTCACCTACATCCAGAGAGCATTGTGGACTCAAACAATGATAGATCTGGACCAAACTCTACATGAATACTCAATATTCCCAAATGTGAACACTGGTAGAGTTTGGGGAAAATAGAATCTTGACATTTGAGAGTTGTAGTTGCTGGGATTTATAGTTCACCTACAATCACAGGTCATTCTGAACCCCATCAATGATAGAATTGAGCCAAACTTCCCACACAGAACCCCCATGTGGGCCACAGCAACGTGTGGCAGGGGACGGCTAGTAAAACATAATTCATTAGCATCTTGTTAAAACATTGTCCTGTTCCATTGTCTAGTCATTCCATTTTCCTATGTCAGTTACTCTGCATTTGCAAACGCTTGCTCGAAAAGCCACGTCTTGACTTTTTTATGAAATGTTAAAAGGTAGGGCGCCAATCCGATATCCCTAGAGAGGGTGTTCCACAGCTGAGGGGCCACCACTGAGAAGGCCCTGTCTCTTGTCCCTCGCCAAACGTACTTGTGACGAAGGCAGGATCGAGAGCAGGGCCTCCCCAGATGATCTTAAGGTTCTGGATGGTTCTTAAGGGGAGATGCGTTCGGACAGGTAAGCTGGGCCAGAATCGTTTGAATCCATTGCTCCATTGTGTCCTAGTCTCCAGAGTGTCAGCATCTGCAATACAGACGAAGATGAAGGGCTGCCAGGCCCAGCATCTGAGTCAGTAGCAGGTAGGGAACAACAACAGCTCCAGCGTAACACTGAGGAAGCTACTCCTGCAGTGCAGGACCAAGTGCCTCAGGCAAGTGGGAGTCCTGGTTAACTCAGGATTGGGAGAGCAATGAGGCAGGGTTAAGTATCTCTGTAAGATTGCAACTGAGGACTCATGCTATTCAGCTGTGTAGATCTGCCAGGCTGGCACAGAGAAAGGTAAACAGGTGAGAGCTCTTGTGCTATGGGGCATAAAGAGTGGCAGTTTGGATTTGATCTTTACTGGGAGCAATGTTTGGAACCTCCTCAAGCCCTATGAGGAGCGGCTTAAGGAGCTGGGCATCTTTAGCCTGAAGAAGAGAAGGCTGAGAGGAGATATGATAGCCATGTATAAATATGTGAGAGGAAGCCACAGGGAGGAGGGAGCAACTTGTTTTCTGCTTTCTTGGAGACTAGGACGCAATGGAACAATGGCTTCAAACTACAAGAGAGGAGATTCCATCTGAACGTGAGGAAGAACTTCCTGACTGTGAGAGCCGTTCAGCAGTGGAACTCTCTGCCCCAGAGTGTGGTGGAGGCTCCTTCTTTGGAAGCTTTTAAACAGAGGCTGGATGGCCATCTGTCAGGGGTGATTTGAATGCAATATTCCTGCTTCTTGGCAGGGGGTTGGACTGGATGGCCCAGGAGGTCTCTTCCAACTCTTTGATTCTATGATTCTATGCTACAGCTTGGAGCTCTGTTGGATGACTTTGAGTGCCTTATCGTGTTTTGGACCTTGCCCTGGACTTTGGATTATGCATATTCTTGGATGTTTTGGTGAGGACATTTGGACTTTTGACTATGGCTTCTGGATTATCCCTGTATTGTTTGTTGTTTGAATCTGCATTGGCTTGGATCCCGGACTGGCTGACGACGGGAATAGTGAGTGATTGTTTATCCTGAGAGACGCTGTGCAGGGTTGCGACACGGAGCTTCAGAAAACACACTTCCTTCTTCTCAATGTGACATCCCTTCAAACATTTAAACATGGCTCTCCTTCTTTCCCCCCTCAACCTTCTTTTCCATGAGCTAAACATATCCAGCTCTCTAAGCTGCTCCTCAAAAGGCTTAACTTCCAAACCATTGATCATTTTCGTCACCCTTCTCGGGAAACTGTTCTAGCTTGTCAATTTTTTTTTATTGTGCTGCTGTCTGTTATACGTTGAATTTTATGATTGCACAGAATCATAGAATTCTAGAGTTGGAAGAGACGTTTGTGGACCATTCAGTCCAACCCTATTCTGCCAAGAAACAGGAAAATGGCATTCAAAGCACCCCTGACAGATGGCCATCCAGCTTTTGTTTAAAGGCCTCCAAAGAAGGAGGCTCTACAACACCCTACGACAGAGAGTTCCACTGCCGAACAGCTCTCACAATTAGGAAGTTCTTAGAATCATAGAATCAAAGAATTCAAAGAATCAAAGAGTTGGAAGAGACCTCATGGGCCATCCAGTCCAACCCCATTCTGCCAAGAAGCAGGAATATTGCATTCAAATCACCCCTGACAGATGGCCATCCAGCCTCTGTTTAAAAGCTTCCAAAGAAGGAGCCTCCACCACACTCCGGGGCAGGGAGTTCCACTGCTGAACGGCTCTCACAGTTAGGAAGTTCTTCCTCGTGTTCAGGTTGAATCTCCTTTCCTGTCGTTTTAAGCCATTGCTCCATTGCGTCCTAGTCTCCATGGCAGGAGAAAACAAGCCTGTTCCCTCCTCCCTATAACTTCTCCTCACATCTTGATACGTGGTCCACATCATGTCTCCTCTCAGCCTTCTCTTCTACAGGCTAAACATGCTCAGCTCTTTAAGACACTCCTCATAGGGCTTGTTCTCCAGACCCTTGGTCATTTTAGTCACCTTCCTCTGGACAAATTCCAGCCTGTCAACATCTCCCTTCAATTGTGGTGCCCAGAATGGGACACAATGTGATTCCAGGTGTGGTCTGACCAAGGCAGAATAGAGCATAGGGAGCATGACTTCCCTGGATCTAGGCACTAGACTCCTACTGATGCAGGCCAAAATCCCATTGGCTTTTTTAGCTGCTGCTTGGGAATCTGGTGGAGGCTCCTTTCTTTCTCTGGAGATTTGTAAACAGATGCTGGATGGCCATCAGTCAGGAAGGCTTTGATTGTGTCTTTCTGCCATGCAGAAAGGGAGTTGGATGGCCCTTGGGGACTCTTTCATCTCCATGATTCTGTTCAAATCTACCTGTACTAAATCTTTTTCTGTGGCAGTCCCATACACAACCATTGTATTCCTCATTCTGATATAATCTCCAGCTTCTCCGCTGCTCGGCATTCTCACAGCCTTGGCCTGGATGGTTCCCATTCATCGCAGAGCTGCATCTCCGCTCTTATGGCTGGCTTACTCATATCGCCTTTCAACCTGAAACAGAGGGTGCTCTTGTCTCGCTCAGCCTTTGAGTTGGTGCTTTGTGTGTCACGCAGCCTTGAAACGTAACAGTAGAGGTTCACCTTCTCCTGAGCTTTCAGATGAATGCAGGTAACTCATTAGCTTCCTTTAAGAGATTGCGTTTCTCTTAACAGGAGAGACAGATAGCTGTTTCCAACAGGAATGAAAGAAAGAGCTCTTTGAATTTTCCCGTCTGCATTTCTTTATCCCCCCTTCTGCTATTGTTATTGGTCAAATACAGTTTTTTAGATATTTGGACAATGATGGAGTCTCTTTCTCTGAAGGTTTTGAAACAGACTGGATATTTTTTACTTGAGGAGAAATATGGATGTGTATAATATACATTGATAACAACCTTTGCTGTGAGGGGTGTTCCCAATATTTCCAATTGTTGTATGTTTGAAGGCAATCTATATAAATAAAAATGTAATGTTCGTTTGTGGGATTAACATACTCAAAAACCGCTGGACGAATTGATGCCAAATTTGGCCACAAGACACCTACTAACCCAAGGAGTGACCATCACTAAAAATTGATTTTGTCATTTAAGATCATCTGAGGGGGCCCTGCTCTCGACTCCACCGCTTTCCCAAGCAAGGCTGGTGGGGACGAGGAGCAGGGCCTTCTCAGTGGTGGCCCCCCACCTGTAGAACTCACTCCCAGTGGATATCAGGGCATCGACATCACTCCTGTCCTTTAGGAGGAAGGCAAAGACGTGGTCGTGGGACCAGGCCTTCGGGCAATCTGCTAACTAGATAGGACAACCAGGCAATTAGGACCGGCAGGACTGATATATGTGGACTGATAAATGTGGAAGAAAACTGAACCATGAGATAGCGAACATTGACTGGCAATAAGGAAGAAGCGGTTTGTATCGGTTTGTATGAAATTTTATTGGTTTTATTGGTTTTAACGGGTTTAGATGCAATGTATTGTTGTTGTTTGCTAATTTGTGTTATTTTGCTTTATTGTTTATTATTGATGTATGCTATGGGCATCGAATTGTGCCTTGGATGTGTAAGCCGCCCTAGGTCCCCTTCGGGGTGAGAAGGGCGGGGTAAAAGTAAACCAAATAAATAAATAAATATATTTGGGATTTGTAGTCCTGGGATTTGTAGTTAACCTACAATTAAAGAACATTCTAAACACCACCAATGATGGAATTGAACCAAACATGACACACAGGACTCCCATGACCAACAGAAAACACTAGAAGGGTTTGGTGGGCATTGACCTTGACTTTGGGAGTTGTAGTTCACCTACATCCAGAGAGCACTGTGGACTCAAACAATAATGGATCTGGACCAAACTTGGCACAAATATTCCATATGCTCAAATATGAACACAGATGGAGTTTGGGGAAAATAGACCTTGACATTTGGAAGTTGTAGTTACTGGGATTTATATTTCACCTGAGGCACTCCAAGGGGCCAGATACTGGTCAAAGGACATTTAATCAACTACCAAGCTTGCAAACTTTGTGTTAAATAAATAAAAGTAGTTCACCTACAATCAAAGAGCATTCTTAACCCCACCAACAACAGAGTTGGGGGAACTTCCCACACAGAACCCCCATGATCAACAGAAAATACTTAAGGCCATCCAGTCCAACTCCCTTCACCAGGACAAGAAAATGTAATCATAGAATCATAGAATCATAGAATCAAAGAGTTGGAAGAGACCTCATGGGCCATCCAGTCCAACCCCATTCTGCCAAGAAGCAGGAATATTGCATTCAAATCACCCCTGACAAATGGCCATCCAGCCTCTGTTTAAAAGCTTCCAAAGAAGGAGCCTCCACCACACTCCGGGGCAGAGAGTTCCACTGCTGAACGGCTCTCACAGTCAGGAAGTTCTTCCTAATGTTCAGATGGAATCTCCTCTCTTGTAGTTTGAAGCCATTGTTCCGCGTCCTAGTCTCCAAGGAAGCAGAAAACAAGCTTGCTCCCTCCTCCCTGTGGCTTCCTCTCACATATTTATACATGGCTATCATATCTCCTCTCAGCCTTCTCTTCTTCAGGCTAAACATGCCCAGTTCCCTAAGCCGCTCCTCATAGGGCTTGTTCTCTTCTCAAAGCCCTCCTGACAAAGAGCCATCCAACCATAGATATAGATAGATATATATGAATCACACACAGATATAATATCATAGATTTGAAAGGTACCCCTAAAGAAGGACAATTATACATGTATGTTGCATGTTCCAGAGTAGGCAAACCAAACACTCTCCACATCAACACTGACAAAGACACAGGAAGAAATACTGTTTACCCACAAGCATAAAGAAATTACATATATTAGAAACCAACACTTTCTAATTACTTTATTTTCCAGATCACCAGACTGGGCCACAGCAACGTGTGGCAGGGAACGGCTAGTATCATAGAATCAGAACTTGGGAAATATATATATTTTTTCTGGACCACTATTTTGCAAGTCCTCCAGCCAGCGTATCTGCTGCTCATTTTGTCTTAGCGATTCTGGGAACAATCCAAACAATTTGCTGAAATTCGACCAAGAAAGTGGTAAAACAAAGATAGGGGTCTTTCTTCCTCCATCAAGTTATGATTTTGATATGGACTTGTGGGCCGAAGTTTGCCCAGGCCTGCTCTAGGATGATATTGCACATTATAGTTGGCTGATTCCAACTTTATTTTATTTCTCGTGTCAGGGCAGCCAGTCAAATATATTACATTTCTAACAGAACAAAGCGAACAAACAGAGAAAATACAAAATGTATGAGTTTGGTAGTTGATTAAATGTCCTTTGACCAGTATCTGGCCACTTGGAGTGCTTCTGGTGTTGCTGCAAGAAGGTCCTCCATTGTGCATGTGGCAGGGCTCAGGTTGCATTGCAGCAGGTGGTCTGTAGTTTGCTCCTCTCCACATTCGCATATTGAGGATTCCACTTTGTAGCCCCATTTCTGGAGGTTGGCTCTGCATCTCGTGGTGCCAGAACGCAGTCTGTTCAGTGCCTTCCAAGTCGCCCAGTCCTCTGTGTGCCCAGGGGGGAGTCTCTCATTTGGAATCAGCCATTGGTTGAGGTTCTGGGTTTGAGCCTGCCACTTTTGGACTCTTGCTTGCTGAGGTGTTCCAGCGAGTGTCTCTGTAGATCTTAGAAAACTATGTCTGGATTTAAGTCGTTGACGTGCTGGCTGATACCCAAACAGGGGATGAGCTGGAGATGTCTCTGCCTTGGTCCTTTCACTATTGGCTGCTACTTCCCAGCGGATGTCAGGTGGTGCAATACCGGCTAAGCAGTGTAATTTCTCCAGTGGTGTAGGGCGCAGACAGCCTGTGATAATGTGGCATGTCTCATTAAGAGCCACATCCACTGTTTTAGTATGGTGAGATGTGTTTCACAGTGGACATGCATACTCAGCTGCAGAGTAGCACAGCGCAAGGGCAGATGTCTTCACTGTGTCTGGTTGTGATCCCCAGGTTGTGCCAGTCAGCTTTCGTATGATATTGTTTCTGGCACCCACTTTTTTCTTGATGTTCAGGCAATGCTTCTTGTAGGTAAGAGCACGATCCAGAGTGACTCCCAGGTATTTGTGTGCGCTGCAATGCTCCAGTGGGATTCCTTCTCAGGTGATCTTTAGAGCTCGGGATGCTTGTCTGTTCTTGAGATGAAAGGCACATGTCTGTGTTTTAGATGGGTTGGGGATCAGCTGGTTGATTCCAACTAAAGTAGATGCAACTGAACAAGATGTTGAACTATGAGTCAACATAAAATATATTCTCATTGATTCAACAGATTTCAGACTTATGTTCCTTTTTTTAAAGTTTTGTTTTTGAGTCACACTTCCACTCTCTGCTGCTTGGCAGCTTTTGTAGGTAGCAAATTACATCTTATCTTATAGGAGCGTCACCACCTCTTGAGTGCCTCTCCGTGAATCAGCCTGTGGGTTGAGCACTCGATAATGTGCAATTTCCTGCTGCAGGGAATAGGAAAGCGACTGAAAACTGCCCTGTCCTTTTCTTTAAAAGCTACTTTAATGGAGCCATTAGTTGTATTTCCTGACAAGGGCCAATCCCTCTTAGTATGAAAGGGGTTCCCCATCAGAAGTCTTACAAAACCTTTCAAATGTTGTTTCTTCGACAGTATACACAGGTTCTGTCTCCATGGATCCAACCATTCACAACTTGGAAATATTTTTTACATCCAAAAATACCGTTTTATATAAATTACACCATAATTATTGTGCACTTTATTCCAATTTTAGGAGCCCCAGAAATGGGGTACATCTTACAATTGATGGTTGTTTTGTCGTGCGCTGGGCCTGTAACAGCTGTCTTTTCTATACTTTAAGCCCAGCGGGAAGCCAGGGCACCTCAAAGAGAGGTTCTCAGGGATTTTTTCTGAAGTGATGGTCTTTAGAGTCTTTAATGATACAACAAAGTCTTTATTATGGAACAAACAACAAATCTTCAATGGTTCAAACAACACTTCAAGGCTTTCTTAGTCTAGTCCTCAATGGACTGGTACCTGACTTTAATTAACTGTACTTTCTCTGTAGGAAAAAAAAACCCTATTTAACCTCTCCCAGGCTGTTTACTATCTATGCCTCATCGGTGTGGGTCCTACTACCAATTCCAAATGCGTCTGGGTATCGAGTAGACCTACCAGCCGAGGCTTGTAGATATTTCAGATGGAGTTCCGTGGATCTGTAATGCTGTCCTCCCTCAGAGAATTCTTTGAGAACTTCAGGGCTGTTTTCCCTCTGATTGCTGTGAGGCTGAGAGGCTGTGAGCTCTCAGCCAGAGCCTTGGGACCTTTTCCCTGGAATTTCTCTTTCTGTTTCCCCGGATGTTCTTGAGAAAAGAATCTTTTCTACGGGACGAGCTGGTCTACGTCCTATAGTTTAGCTTCCTTATGTGAGACTGCCCCAAAAAATGGCTCCTTTCCCTCCCAGAGTCCTGAACAAGGGGCGGAACCAAAGCTTAATTATGATGGACAGGAGGACTGCCCTATGACTGCAAAGAGATAACAGAAAGAAAATAAAGTGGGAGCTCTTGGTACAGCTGTACCAGCACAATGGTTGCAGCTTCAGAAGGGAAACCTGTTCTTGTTATGTATTTTGAAACACATTGGTGCACTTTGCAGGTGTGTAAGCTGCCTTTACAGAGCAAGGTTTAACCCATATCATTGAAACACAATCACAGGCTGAACTCCAACAACTTCCACCATTTTTGCTGTTGTTCAGTAATACATGTCCAGCTTTTCCATTTGAGAAATGTTGGAAAGTATGCCAGACGGCGGTTGGCTACCCAGGCTCTGTTATTAAAAAACAAATATCTGCAGATCCTCTGATCCTTTTTAGACTGAACCACTGTCTAGAAGTTGTGCAAGTCAGTGTTTATTTTGTGCTCATCTTTAAAATCCTGGTTCTTGCTGGAAGGGACAGGATCTGGTAATTCGATGCTCCTGTAATTTTAGTCTTAGCTATTTCCTGGGCAAACCTGTTTAAAAAAAAAACTCAGACAAACATTGGGAGCATTGTTTGCTGGCAAAATTACCTGTCACCAAATGCCTCAAAGAATGATTTATAGATTGCGGAAGATTAGCTATTAGTGCAAGAGGGACATACAAAATTGAGTATGTGTCTGTATGTGTGTGCTAGACAAGAGGAAGAGCACAATACAGGTGGAATGATACAATGAAGGAAGCCATGGCTGCACTGAGTTGGCAAGACGTAAGAAATGCAGGCATTGTGTTGTCGAAGGCTTTCATGGCCAGAATCACTGGGTTCCTGTGAGTTTTCTGGGCTGTCTGGCCATGCTCCAGGAGCATTATCTCCTTACGTTTCATCCACATCTATGGCAGGCATCCTCAGAGGTGTGAGGTCTGTTGTAAACTAGGCAAGTGGGGTATCTATCTATCCATCCATCTGTCGAATAATGCCCAGGGTAGGAGAAAGAACTCTTGTCTGTTGGAGGCAAGTGTGAATGTTGCAATTAGTCTTACAGCTTCAAAGCTTGGCTGCTTCCTATCTGGGGGAATCCTTTGCTAGGTGGTGTTTGCAGACAGGAAACAATCAGGGCCAGCTAACACATCCCAACAAAGGATTCCCCCAATCAGGAAGCAGCCAGGCTTTAAAGCTGCAAGGCGATTCAATGCTAATCAAGGTGACCAATTACAACATGTGTGTATGTGTGTATTAGACAAAAAGGAAGAGAACAATACAGGTGGAATGATACAATGAAAGAACCCATGGCAGCCCTGAGTTGGCAAGACATGAGCAAAGGCTTTCATGGTTGGAATCACTGGGTTGCTGTGAGTTTTCCGGGCTGTCTGGCCTTGTTCCAGAAGCATTCTCTAGTGATGTTTCACCCACACCGGAACCCCCGGTGGCGCAGTGGGTTAAACCCCTGTGCCGGCAGGACTGAAGACCGACAGGTCACAGGTTCGAATCCGGGGAGAGGCAGATGAGCTCCCTCTATCAGTTCCAGCTCCTCATGCGGGGACATGAGAGAAGCCTCCCACAAGGATGATAAAAAAACATCAAATCGTCTGGGTGTCCCCTGGGCAACGTCCTTGCAGACGACCAATTCTCTCACAACAGGAACGACTTGCAGTTTCTCAGGTCGCTCCTGACACGACCAAAAAACCCACATTATGGCAAGCATTCTCAGAGGTGTGAGAGGTCTGTTGTAAACTAGGCAAATGGTTTCTATCTATCTATCTATCATCTATCTATCTATCCATCCATCTGTGGAATAAATTCCAGGGTGGGAGAAAGAACTCTTGTCTGTTGGAGGCAAGTGTGAATGTTGCAATTGGCCATCTTGATTAGCCTTGCAGCTTCAAAACCTGGCTGCTTCCTGCCTGCGGGAATCCTTTGTTAGGAGGTGTTTCCAGACAGGAAACAATCAAGGCCAGCTAACATCTCCCAACAAAGGATTCCCCCAAGCAGGAAGCAGCCAGGCTTTGAAGCTGCAAGGCTATTCAGTGCTAATCAAGGTGGCCAGATGCAACATGTGTGCATTAGACAAAAAGTAAGAGCACAATACAAGTGGATTGATACAATGAAGGGAGCCATGGCTGCCCTGAGTTGGCAAGACATAAGAAAAGCAGGCATCATGTTGTTGAAGGCGTTCATGGCCAGAATCACTGGGTTGCTGTGAGTTTTCTGGGCTGTATAGCCATGTTGAAGAAGCATTCTCTCCTGACATTTCACCCATAACTATGGCATCTTGGAGAAAGGCTGGTTGAAAGAAGGGGATGTGAGAGCCATATTTAAGTATTTTAAATGGAACCAAGCTTATTTTCTGCTGGTCTAGAGACTTGGACACCATGGAGTAATAGATTCAAACTGCAGAAAAATTTGTGCCAAATTTGGTCCAGTGAATGAAAATACATCCTGCATATTGGATATTTACATTACGATTCATAACAGAAGCAAAACGACAGTTTCGAAGTAGCAACAAAAATAATGTTATGGTTGGGCGTCACCACAACATGATGTTGAGAAACACAGTTCTAGAACATGCCATATAGCCCAAAAAAACCTACAACTCAAAATAAAAGTTGTTTGGGACCACATGCTGTGCCTGGACTCAAACAAGATCTTTATATAATCGTAAACCAAGGAGACCCAAGGGAATTCCCAGTGCAAATGAATTTCCAACAGATGTGTAGTAGACAGACACCTGCCTGCCAGTACTGTAGGAATTTCTCACATGATAGCATCCTGAAACTGAAAAACGTGAGCAATACACACAGGTTTCCTGGACTGAAGTGGACGGATGATCAAGCCGATTGTAAAATCTGCCCCGACTTGCTTTGTGTCTGCTATCTTTCTGTGACCAACGCGCCCGCTTTCACCTCCTGTTCTAAAAATGCCACCCCTGATGTTGTTGAGGAATATGATTTGCATATTTCAAAGCCAAGAAACATCAGCTGGCTGAGGAAAAGGCTTTGGCAGCTGTCCCACCTCCTTTAAATGAGCAAAGGGAGGGATGGAGGGGGCTGGGGCTGGATGCGCTTTGCATGCCAATGAGCCCTTGCCATCGCATTGGAGATGTTTATACCAGGGAGACTGTTTCTGGGCATCCGGCCAGCGCACCTTGCTTGCTTCCATCCAACCCAGTGGCTTTTTCCCATCACCTTCCAGGCACATTGCTCCCCTTGCCAAGCAAGGATAAAAATACTCCCAAGCTACGTGATCACATTCAAATCTTTGTGAGCTTCATTATAAATTGAGTCTTACCACATGTTTACATCTATCTATAGCTATATCTGCATATGGTTTCTATGTATATACAAAACAGAACTATTAAAACCCTATGCGGCAAGGCATTTCAGCTTCTGCCTGCTTCAGCCACCCTCAATGCAATGTGCTAAACCCTCCAAGTAACCAGATGTAGAGATATTTGCTCTCTATTGCACAGTGAAGCATAGCTACTACTAACACTATAGTAAAGGTAAAGATTTTCCCCTGAGATTAAGTCCAGTCATGTCTGACTCTGGTGGCTGGTGCTCATCTCCATTTCTAAGCCAAAGAGCCGGCATTGTCCATAGACACCTCCAAGGTCATGTGGCCAGCATGACTGCATGGAGCGCCGTTACCTTCCCGCTGGAGCAGTACCTATTGATCTACTCATATTTTCCTTCCTTCCTCCCTACCCCTCACTTCCTCCTTTCTTCCTTCATTCCCTCTCCTGCCTGCCTCCCTTCAGGTGGATCAGGCAGATCTTATCGAGGAACCACTTCTAACTGCTTTGCCTCAATGCTACACAATCCTGCGAGCTGTAGTTTTGCATGGTACAAACCCCAGGATTCCATAACATTGAACTGTGGCATGGCTGCATCTAAACCAGGCCCGGGCAAACGTTGGCCCCTCCAGGTGTTTTGGATTTCCACTCCCATTATTCCTAACAGCCTGAAGCATGCACGTGTGTTTATGATAGGAAAGGTGCTCATGTTCCATGGGGAGGTGCTCTTGTTCCATTGTCCATGTCGAGGAGCCTGTTCTCTGTGGACATCTTCCTGATGAAATTGTCTGCATGGGTGCCTTTTACCTCCCTGCCAAATTAGTACCTATTGATCTACTCACATTATTGAATTGGTAGGTTGGCAGGAGCTAAGGCAACGATGGGAGCTCACCCTGACCTGTGGCTTTGAACTGCCAACCTTCTGGTTGGCAAGATTTTCTGCAGCTGATGGTTCAACCCACTGTGCTATTGGGACACTATTCCTAGTTACTCTCTGTATGTAAGTGTTGATGTGTCTTGTGTTGATATATTGAGATAAATCACCTCTCTTATCTCAATACTTCTTTGACCTCACATGCATCTGCTTGGAAGCACAAAGGAAAAATAACAAAGTGTGCTACTTAAATCAGCTCCAAAGCCTGGAGCGACTTACTTATTTTTATTGCAATATACAATCTAAACTATATACAGGAGTGGAGTAAATCACGTTGGATCACTTTGCCATACACCGCTGGAAGTACACATTCCTGGCTTATCAGTCCAAAGTTACGCTCTAGCCACACATTAGGTTTGTTTGATAAAAAAAGGTTCAAAACTCATTTTGGCTGTAGGGGACAATGGTGGTTCGATTCGGAAGTCAATTCCGATTTTCACAGAAAAAAATGTTCAAAACTTTTTGAAACTTCCGAGACTTCCGAATCCTTTCTTAATGGTTTTAAAGTATTATTTCCTGTTTCATAGGGTGGTCTTTACTTTGAAAGTAGTTGTTTTACTCCAGAAGTGGGGGGAAGCAAAGGGAGGAAATTCATCCACTCTGGTTTAAAACGCTTCCCAGGCTTGAGACCAGAAGCGGGGAAAAGCTGAATCATTTCCGACTCACTTACTGCTTCGTAACAGAAATGGTGGAAAAAGCTTCGGAAGGGCAAAGAGACTTCCGGTTTCCTTAAAAACTTCGAAATTGCTTCAAAAAGCAAATCTTTCTGAATTTATTCCAAATTACGAAGATTCTGACTGAACCTAACTGTGATGGTATGGCTGTACCAGGAGCTCCAAATTTATTTGCTTTGTATTAAATGTTTGATTGCAGTCCTAGGTTTCAGGGGTTTTGCAGAAGGGTGGCTTCCTTTGGTTGCAGTCATAGGGCAAGTCACCTGTCCAACATCGTTAAGTTTTGGTCCTGCCCCTTGCTCAGGGCAATTGGGAAGGGAAGGGAGCCATTTTTAGTTAGTCTCGGCAAGGAAAGCTAATGTACAGGACGTGTGCAAGCTTCCCCTGTACAAAAGCTTCAACCCTTAAGACTTTCCAGGGGGAAACAGTCTTAAGAGCCTCCAAAGATTGTAAAGATTTCCAGGGAAACGGCCCTAAAGCTCTGAAGAATTTCAGAGGGTAACAGTTTGGAAGACCAAAGATCTCCAGCTGGAAAATATCCAAGTCTTTACTGGTAGGTCCGCTCGGTGCTCAAGAAGCAGTTCGACCCGGTAGCGGAGCCCACATCAGTAAGGGTTAGATTACAGTCAGCCTGGGAGAAGTTAAAAGGGGGATTTTCCTTTAAAGTAAAGAAGAAGTTATTGAAGACAGATGCCTGTCCTTCGTGGGCAAGATTAGGAAGCCACCAGTTGCATAAAAGCCTGGAATCATTTGTTTAACTTTCTGAAGACAAGAGAAGTTTCTGTTTGATTGTTCATTAATAAAGAACTTTGTTATACTTCACAAGCCATCTAAAGATCATTTGTGATGGAAAACCTCTGAGAACTCTTTGGGCTTCCCGCTGGGCAAAGATTGCACGTCATGTTCTAAAGGAAATTCTTTATACGCGACAGAACACTAACAATGCCTACAATATATCACTGCTCTGTATATTTAACTCCTGTATTACTACATCAACGCCGTTTAAACTACAAACAATATTTCACTACATTTAAAACCCATGTTCTGACATCTCGGTTTCTAACAATTACATGTTAGCACTCCAAAATGTGTGCAGTTAAATATAAACTGGTATCCTTTTCTCTGAGTCATACCAAGTGCACATATATATGTAAGTGTGCATATGGTTTCTGTGTATATACAAACAGAAAGATTGAAGCACTATACAGCAAGACATTTCGACTTCTGCCTCCTTCAGCTGCTCAGAATCCAAGTGTTCTATACCCAATGTGCCAATTATAGAAGACACCAAACCCACCAATTATACTGATTGTCCCAATTGAGCCTCTTGTCATCCCACTTGTTGAGCTGCTTTTAAATTGTCCCAGTTCTTTCTCCTTACTTTTCCTCAATTTGCTTCAGTTGATGCACATTGATGCCATTCTCTTTATTTGGTCTTGCAAGGACAAAGAGCAAGGAAAGACAGGGAATAACATGTCAACTCCATCAGCGACAGAAAGGCAACTTCTCTTGAGATTGGTTTTTGCAACTTTTATATAATTGGACTACGCTTCAGCCCCCTGGATTGACTCTGTACCGTCCCTCCATTTAAGCCGTGGTAAGGGCCCAACAGTTTAGAAAAGTTACATTGAGAACGATGGCTCCCATCATCCCACCTGATAGATGGAGCCCCTGTGCTGGCAGGACTGAAGACCAACAGGTTGCAGGTTCGAATCCACGGATGAGCTCCCTCTATCAGCTCCAGCTCCTCATGCGGGGACATGAGAGAAGCCTCCCACAAGGATGGTAAAACATCCAAACATCCAGGTGTCCCCTGGGCAATGTCCAGATGGCCAATTCTCTCACACCAGAAGCAACTTGCAGTTTCTCAAATTGCTCCTGACATGACAAAAAAAAAATAAATCCTGATAGATGCAGGATTCTCTGAGCTTCAGTCCAGAAATGGAACTTTCCCAAGCTTTTTGCTTTTGGTTTCATTTGCTTTATTCTGGCTAACCAAATGTTACTTGCATGAACTAAAAATTGATGATAGTAGCACTTCCCTAAATTGGGTTGTTGTGAGTTTTCCGGGCTGAATGGCCATGTTCCAGAAGCATTCTCACTTGTCGTTTCGCCTGCATCTGTGGCTGGCATCTTCAGAAGTTCTGTTGGCAATGAGGCAAGTGGAATGTGTATGTGTGTGTGTGTATAGGTAAAGGTTTAGGTAGAGGTTTTCCCCTCACATTAAGTCCAGTCGTGTCTGACTCTGGGGGTTGGTGCTCATCTCCATTTCTAAGCCGAAGAGCCAGTGTTGTCCATAGACACCTCCAAGGTCATGTGGCCAGCATGACTGCATGGAGCGCCGTTGCCTTCCCACTGGAGCGGTACCTATTGATCTACTCACATTTGCATGTTTTCGAACTGCTAGGTTGGCAGAAGCTGGGGCTGACAGCGGAAGCTGACGCCGCTCCCCGGATTCGAACCTGTGACCTTTCAGTCAACAAGCTCAGCAGCTCAGCGCTTTAACCCACTGTACCACCAGGGGCTCCTGTGTGTGTGTGTGTGTATCCATCCATCCACCCATCTATCTATCTATCTATCTATCTATCTATCTATCTATCTATCTATCTAGTATCTATCTATCTGTGGAATAATGTCCAGGAGGGGGAGAAAAAACCCTTGTCTGTTTGAAGCAAGAGTGAACGGTGCATTTAGCAAGCTTGAATAGCATTGAGTAACCATGAAACTGCACAGTGAACTAGTATCTGCATAGAGGTAGCCTGACCTCTGTTGCCTGGAGGCATCCTCCATTATTCCACAGATACACACACACACATCTTCGCTCCATCTTCCATGTTGTGGAGCTTTATTGTCCTTAGACACTCTCGCCAGCATATCTGAAAGAGTGCCTTTTATTACCTCCCCGTCATAGCAGTGTCTATTTATCTACTCACATTGCTGTTTTTGAATTGCTAGGTGAGCAGAAGCTGGGCTGACGCTTGGGAGCTCACCCCAATCTGCATTTGAACCTTTTGATCGGTGAGATTTTCTGCAGCTGGTGGTTTAACCTAGCATCATAGAATCATAGAAGAGACCTTGTTGGCCATCCAGTCCAACCCCGTTCTGCCAAGAAGCAGGAAAAATGCATTCAAAGCACCCCTGACAGATGGCCATCCAGCCTCTGTTTAAAAGCCTCCAAAGACGGAGCCTCCTCCACAGTCTGGGGCAGAGAGTTCCACTGCTGAACAGCTCTCAACGTTGGGAGGTTCTTCCTAATGTTCAGGTGGAATCTACTTTCTTTCCTGTAGTTTGAAGCCATTGTTCTATTGCGTACCAGTCTCCAGGGCCGCAGAAAACAAGCTTGCTCCCTCCTCACTATGACCTGCTGCGCTAAAGTCCATTCTACGATTCTAGGATTCTGCCTCTTTATAGTATTTCACAAAGTAACCTACTGTCATGGTTGCAAGACTGAAGAAGCAGCTTGACACATTCCTTGGCATGCTACTCTATTTTGGGGCCATTTTCTCTCGCTTTTATTGCAGGGAGGACAAGGAGGGGCAGGATCTAGCCGATATGGCAAGCTGAGGGATTTGGGGGCTTGTGATCTGAACTTGTATGGCATCTAAACTCTGCCTCTAAGCACCCAAAGGGCCCCTTTCATTGTGGCACGTATTGTGTTGTGATGCCTGTGAAGCTGTTCCTCATCTTGACAAGTAGGATTGAAAAGAAAAATAGAATCTGGGAAGAAATCGAGGACAAGCTGCTTGCTTCAGAGAAAATGCCACAGCCTTTGATCTTGGCAAGTACATCTGTGGGCTGTGAAGAGCCAGTTGCTGAAAATGAATCCTTTTCTTACTTACTTAGGCGATCCCTCATTGTCCGAGTAGGATTGTCTTCCAAGAGGGGTGTCCTGGCGGTGGGTCCGTAAGTGACTGTTGAGACGTATTCTTGACCTGCATCTTCTCCCACAGTGAGGGCATTGGTTTCCAGGTGGAAGGTGGTCCCAGTCTGGGTTGGCTTGGCATGCCTTCCTCTTGGCACGTTTCTCTCTCTCACTCTCCATTCTGCAGCACTGCTGGTCACAGCTGACCTCCAACTGGAGCGCCCAAGGCCCAGGACTTCCCAGTTCTCAGTGTCTGTGCCAGAGTTTTTAAAGTTGGCTTTGAGCCCATCTTTAAATCTCTTTTCCTGTCCACCAACATTCCATTTTCTATTCTTGAGTTTGGAGGAGAGCAACTGCTTTGTGAGATGGTGCTTGGGCATCCGGATAACGTGGCCGGTCCAGCGGAGTTGATGGCGGAGGACCATCACTTTTATGCTAGTGGTCTTTGCTTCTTCCATCACGCTGATATTTGTCTGCTTGTCTTCCCAAGAGATTTGCAGGATTTTTTGGAGGCAACGCTGATGGAATTGTTCCAGGACTTGCGTATGATGTCTGCAGATAGTTCACATTTTGCAGGCGTATAGCAGGGTTGGAAGGACAATAGCTTTATAAACAAGCACCTTGGTATCCCTACGGATGTCCCAGTCCTCAAACACTCTCTGCTTCATTTGGAAAAATGCTGCACTCACAGTGCTCAGGCGGTGTTGTATTTTGGTGTCAATGTTGACTTTTGTGGAGAGGTGGCTGCCAAGAGAACAGAATATTTTCTAATGTTACACCATTAAGCTGTATTTCTGGCATTGGAGAGGGATTGACTGGTGACTGCTGGAAGAGCACTTTGGTGATCTTGATGTTCAGTGACAGGCCGAGCTTCTCGTATGCTTCTGAGAAGGTGTTTAGAGGGTAGCTTGTAGGTCTTCTTCTGAATGCGCACAGATGACATTGTCATCGGCATACAGGAGTTCTACCTTTCTCTGAAAATGGGTCCCTGTCCATCATTCAAGAGGATGGCCATAATGTGGGTGGTGATGATGATGATGATGATGATGATGATGACGATGAGAGAAGACCTGGACGCTACAGGCAAACAACCTGCCAATTGTATTTCCCTCTTTTGTGGTGTCAGTCTCATGTTTGAAAATGGAATAGAATTTGGGAGAAATTACCTGTTTGGACTGTACCTTCCAGAATTCTCTCTTAGAGTCACAAAATCAGGGATAGAAATTATATGACCATCCAGATGATATTGCTGGCCAACACAGCCAATGGTTAGGAACGTTTGGAGTTGCAGTCCGACAACATCTGGAGGTCTTCAGGATTCTCATCCCATTTCAGATCCTGTTTCTGAGTCTTTAATAGGGACTCCCATCATCCCTAGCCATTTATGCTATAATTCATCATATCCAGAGAGTACTGATTGTAGAAGACCACTATAAATGGTAGGACTCCTTTAAGAATGTCAAACAGTTTACCAGTTCCAGAAAGTTAGATTTCAGCACTGGCATAAATTTCCGCATTGGCAGACCAAAAGCATCCTAACCTACGTGCTTGGAAGCATTAAACATTAGAGTTTTATAGCTTTTGAAGAGTGGAAGGGTGGAATAAACAGCCCTGAAGGATGGTGGATACATACATACATTTTCATGTTTTGTATTCAGAAAGTTTTAAATTATCACTTTCCAGTCTGCCTTGGTAATACAGTTATTTTTGAGGACTTTTCCAACTGTTGGGTGGTGGCTAGTGAACGATGGTGTTGAGGCTGGATCGGGTGCAGGTTTTCCTCTCTGCTTTTCTCCAAGTGATGATTTCCTTTACCTATAGGTGAGGGGCTGGTTGCATTGCCATGCAAAGGTACAAACAGCCAAGCCTTCCCAAGTTTTGAACTGGAGAAAAATATTCTAGGCTGTTGGAAATAATTACTTACTTAGGCGACCCCTCATAGCTGAGGATGATGGTCCTCCAAGTGTAGTGTCTCAGCAGTGGGTCTGTAGATGGTTGTGGAGTCCTATTCTTGACCCGCATGTTCTCTCACAGTGAGGAAATCAGTTTCTAGGTAGAAGGTGGTCCTGGTCAAGATTGGTTTGATGCACCTTTCTCTTGGCACATTTCTCCCTTTTGCCTTACATCCATGCCTCTTCGAATTCTCCAGCACTGCTGGTCACAGCTGACCTCCAGTTAGAGCACTCAATGACCAGGTCTTCCTAGTTCAATGTCTATGCCACAGTTTTTAAAGTTGGCTTTAAGCCCATCTTTAAATCTCTTTTTCTGTCCTCCAATGTTACATTTCCCATTCTTGAATTCAGAGTAGAGTAACTGCTTTGGGAGAAATTCGAATTCTGCAGCACTGCTGGTCACAGCTGACCTCCAGTTAGAGCACTCAAGGGCCAGGGCTTAGAAACAATAACTGGTCAGTTTCCAGGGAAGAGTGTAGTGTCTTGGTGGAGGGTCCGTAGGTGGATGTGGAGCCCTATTCTTGATCCGCATGTTCTTCCACAGTGAGGACATCGGTTTCCAGGTGGAAGGCGGTCCTGGTCTGGGTTGGCTTGACGCACCTTCCTCTTAGCATGTTTCTCCCATTTGCCCTTTATTTGTGCCTCTTCGAATTCTGCAGCACTGCTGGTCACAGCTGACCTCCAGTTGGAGCACTCAAGGGCCAGAGCTTGGAAACTATATCTGGTCAGTTCCTAGGGAAGAGTGACCATTAAAAAGGGAGTGTTCCACAATGGAAGCTCTTTGCAGAGGCCACACTGATCTTGGCATTCAGATATTGAAGATAAAGTCAGAAAAGACCATGGATAACCCTGCTTGCTACTTTCTGCTGCTAAATGTGTCTTTCCCTGAACACACAGACACACATAGAAAGCAGAGATTATTCTCAATGCGTTTTGTCCATGAAAAAAAAATATGATGGAAGCAAACCTTTCAGAGGGTTGTTGTAGGTTTTTCCGGGCTATATGGCCATGTTCTAGAGGCATTTTCTCCTGACGTTTCGCCTGCATCTATGGCAAGCATCCTCAGAGGTAGTGAGGTCT
Source organism: Anolis sagrei (assembly GCF_037176765.1). Classification (NCBI taxonomy): domain Eukaryota; kingdom Metazoa; phylum Chordata; class Lepidosauria; order Squamata; family Anolidae; genus Anolis; species Anolis sagrei. The sequence continues at coordinate 7,539,188 of NC_090023.1, forward strand.
GTTGGAAGTAGGAAAATGGGTTTATATATCTGTGGAATTTCGGAGTCAGTACTCAAGGCAGCAAGGGTCATTTTTGGGTATTTTGTTTTTCCCTGCCTTCTCACTGTGTAACTTTTAAAAAACATGGCTTTTTGGTAATGTAAAGCATTTATGGTCTTTTCCTTTGAGGAAAAAATCTGGCAAAATACCCCAGGGCATGAGCAGAGTGCATCTTCTGACCTTCTTCATGAGACTCCGAAAGCAGCAGTCCTATGGGCATCGCATTGCCTCAAGACTTGGCAGTTCTTTGATTCTCTTACTTTTTCCCATCTTGGAGATAGTAGAGAAACATAGTTTTTGGAGCCAGTTCACAGCCTACTTGCTGATCTGGAGACCTGAGGGATGCAGCCTAGTTGTTGAAAGAAAACACCCTGAGGTGGAGCATTTAATCCCGCACGGAGAAGTTTCTTTCTGCGCCGGCAGCACTGTCAGGAAAGTACATGTGTTAGATCCTTTCCTTAGAAGATTCCCCTTTTCATCTTAGGAATGCAAACTGAAAAATGTAAGCAACGGCGGCAGTTTTTCGTCTTCAAACATTTGCGGTGGACCCCACGGGAGGCAAAAATCAAAGATGCGGAAATGCCTGTTTCTTGACTTTGAACAGTATTGTGGTCTGATAAGACACTGTTTTTCCCCCCCATGAGAGTTTGAACATTTCTGATAAACAAGTGAAATCCTTCTTCCACAATTCCCTGATGAGCACGGTCTGTGCTTCGCCTGCTTACATCTAAGACAAGTCAAAATGGGATCCTGTGGTCCAGAAGATCTAGACATTTTTGTGTTTGCATGTTTTCCAAACCTTGGAAGTTGTCAGGGTGCCAATTATTTTGCATTCAGTATCAAGGGTTCCGTTTTCATATATTGTAATGAGTTTGCGTGGTATGGTATTTTGAATATTGCTCTAAGACTACAGGAAGATAGGTTCAAATCCAATCTTTGGAAAACCACTTTGGGTCAGTCGCTGTCTCTCAATCTAAGAGGCAATGAAAAGCCTCTGAGGAGAAAATCCTAGTAGAAAGGGGTCATAAAAAGCCGCTCCTCCCTATGAGGAGCGGCTTAAGGAGCTGGGCATGTTTAGCCTGAAGAAGAGAAGGCTGAGAGGAGATATTATAGCCATGTATAAATATGTGAGAGGAAGCCACAGGGAGGAAGGAGCAAGCTTGTTTTCTGCTTCCTTGGAGACTAGGATGCAATGGAACAATGGCTTCAAACTACAAGACAGGAGATTCCATCTGAACATTAGGAAGAACTTCCTGACTGTGAGAGCCGTTCAGCAGTGGAACTCTCTGCCCCGGACTGTGGTGGAGGCTCCTTCTTTGGAAGCTTTTAAACAGGGGCTGGATGGCCATCTGTCAGGGGTGATTTGAATGCAATATTCCTGCTTCTTGGCAGAATGGGGTTGGACTGGATGGCCCATGAGGTCTCTTCCAGCTCTTTCATTCTATGATTCTATGATTCTATGATTCTAGGTGTCATGGTTTGAGTGTTCAATATCATGAGACTATAGCTGGCCTTGCATCTGGAATAACCCTGTGTCCAGGTCTTGTTTGTTGTTTATTCGTTCAATTGTGACCTCATGGACCAGCCCACACCAGAGCTCCCTGTCGGCCGTCACCACCCTCAGCTCCTTCTGAATCAAGCCAGTCCCTTCAAGGATACCATCCATTCATCTTGCCCGTGGTCGGCTCCTCTTTCTTTTTCCTTCCATTTTCCCCAGCATCATTCTTTTCTCCGAGCTTTCCTGTCTTCTCATGATGTGGGCAAAGGACTTCATCTTTGCCTCTCATATCCTTCCCTCCAGTTAGCTGTCAGACTTTATTTCCTGGAGTATCGATTGGTTGGATCTTCTTGCAGTCTAAGGCACTCTCAGAATTTTCCTCCAGCACCACAGTTGAAAAGCATCTCTCTTCCTTCGCTCAGCCTTCCTTATGGTCCAGCTCTCACATCCATAGGTGACTATGGGGAATACCATTGCTTTAACTATGTGGATCTTTGTTGCCAGTCTGATGTCTCTACTCTTCACTATTTTATCGAGATTGGTCATTGCTTTCCTCCCAAGAAGGAAATGTCTTCTGATTTCCTGACTACAGTCTGCATCTGTAGTAATTTTTGTGCCTAGAAATACAAAGTCTGTCACTGCCTTCATGTTTTCTCCCTCTATTTGCCAGTTATCAATCAGTCTTGCTGCCATCATCTTTTTTTTTTTAATGTTTAACTGCAACCCAATTTTTGCTCTTTCTTCTTTCACCTTGGTTAGAAAGCTCCTCAGCTCCTCTTTGCTTTCGGTATCATCTGCATACCTAAGGTTGTTAATGTTCCTTCAAGCAATTTTCACCCCAGCCTTGCATTTGTCAAGCCCCGCACATTGCATGATGTGTTCTGCATACAAGTTGGATAGGTTGGGTGAGAGGATACAACCCTGCCATACGCCTTTCCCAATCTTGTCTAGGCACCAGGATTCAAAAAGAATATTGGTAAGCTGGAATGTATCCAGAGAAGGCTGAGCAAAATGGTTAAAGGTCTGGAAAGCATGCATCCCTTTGAAGAGTAGCTTTGGGAACTGGATATGTTTAGCTTGGAGAAGAGAAGGCTGAGAGAGGACCAGATAGCCATGTTTAAAGATTCAAAAGGAAGTCACATGGAAAGGCAGGCTTGTTTTGTGTATTCCAGAGACTAGGAGAGAATGGAGCAATGAAGTCAAATTACAGGCAAAGAGAATCCATCTAAACAAGTGGTTCTCAACCTGGCCCCCCCAGATGTTTTTTGCCTACAACTCCCAGAAATCCCAGTCAGTTTACCAGGTGTTAGGATTTCAGGGAGTTGAAGGCAAAAACATCTGGGGACCCACAGGTTGAGAATCACTGCCTTATCAGAACACGAATAGCAGATCAGGAAAAACCTCTTGATAGTGGAATCTGCTGCTGCCTAGGACTGTGGTGGAGTATTCTTCTCCGGAAATTTTTGAACAGAGGATGGATGGCTATTTGGAAGGAGTGCTTTGATGGTGTGCACCTGTATCGCAGAAGGGGGATTGGACTAGATGGTCCTTGGGGTCTTTTCCAAACTCTGTGAATCCATGTGTCAACAATATTTGCCTTACAAAGTCTAAAGCAGTGGTTCCCAAATTGTGGTCTGTGGACCACTGGTGGTCTGCAAGATCGAAAATATGGTCCATGGCCTCACCATGTCTACACTGTTCCCTCGAAACCATGTAGCAATGAGAGTTACTGGTCTTGCGAAACCCTCTTATAGTGCTGAGGCAATGGGTGGGAGGCTGACTACCCACAAAAGATTACTATGACCACATGTCATGTTGCCAGGGCTCTGCCTTATTTAGGTAGAGATGAATCAAACTCCCAGTTTTATCAAACAGTTTAATTAAAACAGCACTTACTTGCTGACTGTTTTAATAGACCAAAATATAAAACACAAGGATAGCACTCAGCTACAGAATAAATAAAAACTGATAGCAAAAATAATTTCATAGTCAAAAGGGTCCAGTCGAGTGGTCAAACGCCGAGACTTCAATAACAGAGTCCAGGGATCAAGAGTCTATACCAGTGATGGGCAACCCTTTGAGCTTGGCCTGTCAAAATTTGCCAAAAACCTGAGCATAACTTGGGTAGAGTGTCACTTTGAGAAAAAAACCATAATTTTGCAATATTTATAGTTTAAATAAGAAAAATGTATAATCCATGCTGAGTTATGGAGTGAACAATGCTCAAACGTGCAGATGTTAAATTTGTAGAGCCTTTTACAAATTTAAGGATGGAATTAGATTGGCTCTTGTAAGGTGTATTTCTCTGTATGTGTCTGCATGTGTCTGCGTGTCATCAAAAATAGCCATGCGTGTCAGTGCTGACACGCGTGTCATAGGTTCACCATCACTGGTCTATACCATAGTCAAAAGCCAGTCCAAAGGTTCAAGGTTCCAAGATTACAGGAGACAGGTCAGGATACCGAAAATCCAACAGACCTGGGGGAAAAAACAGCAGCACCCACCACCAAAATGCAACAGATACCTTTCTCCCAAGGTTGGCTCCTTAAATCCAGTAACACCCAGCTGCAACCTATCCCCTGCACGCCTCCACCCTTAATTACTTTTACCTGTAAACTGTTACTTACAAACTACTCAGCCCCTTAGAACCAAGATTTACATTAACGCTTCCATCACCAACTGCCAGGTCTACCAACACCAACCACCATCAACTATATGACACCACATCAACTCTAGATTATTAAATACGTTTTTCTGTGGGCGGATAGATGGTGACTACTGGATGGCATATGTTCTTTATCAGAAATTAGAGCTGATATGATCTATCCAATGCAATTTTCTGAATCAGCATCACAAATAACCAAACCTAATGTAAGGTTGACCAAAATGTGATTCGTAACCCTTTTGGTACTAATGTTGGAGAGTGGTCCCTAGTCAAAGCGATCCCTGGGCAAAAAAAGATTGGGAACCACTGGTTTAAAGGCAGGCAGTGTCTAAGAGTTTTGGGAAGTGCAGGATATCTTGGTCTCAGAGCAACTGATGCCTTTCATGACAATGGTGCTAAACCTTATCTGAAAATGGAGATGCGTTGGAAAGCTCCAAGTTCTCAAAGGGAGACTGGCTTAATTCCTTTGGAGTTTCTTAAACAGAATGCTTTACTTGTATATTCCTATATGGCAAGGGGTTGTACTAGATGGCCCCTGTGATCCCTTCCAACTCCATGATTCCAAAACCCAGATTCAATTAATAGTGTCATGCAAATGGGCTTCCCTGGAGACTAGGACGCGGAACAATGGCTTCAAACTACAAGAGAGGAGATTCCATCTGAACATGAGGAAGAACTTCCTGACTGTGAGAGCCGTTCAGCAGTGGAACTCTCTGCCCCGGAGTGTGGTGGAGGCTCCTTCTTTGGAAGCTTTTAAACAGAGGCTGGATGGCCATCTGTCAGGGGTGATTTGAATGCAACATTCCTGCTTCTTGGCAGAATGGGGTTGGACTGGATGGCCCAGGAGGTCTCTTCCAACTCTAGGATTCTATGATTCTACAGGCTCCAAAGCTCTTTTGCAACATAACTCCCTTGCTTTCCATTTTGGAATGAAACTCTCTTCATATATATATTTTTAAATCTTCCTTTCCTTTTAAAGAGCCTGGCTCATCAAAGAATCATAAAAGAATCAGGGCAGCAATTTGTGTGCGGGGAGGCTGAGATTTTGCTGGTAAGGATGAACGCGCATTACAAAAGAGATTCCATACAATAGGAAGCTAATTACCAGCGTGGGAAGGACAGAGTAAATAACAGCAAGGACAGTTTTGTCTTCTTCGCTGCCTTCCCATACATTTTGTACTGAGGAGAGGAGGCAATTATGGCCCACAAGGCTGCAAAACACACAGAGGAAAGGCAAAGAAAAGAAAGAGTTGGGAACTTCAGGGAGGTAATTAGAAGGAGACAAGGGTCCAGAGCCTTTTTATAAACAGTTATGAAGAGTTAGTGTGGATATGTCATTAAATAACGGGTAGTTCCCATGCTGTATGTGTGAGAGTCTGCTTTGGGTTTTAGTCTGAACTTTAAAACCCAGTGCCTGAAGATAATGGACTACGTAAAAGTGGGAAGGTTGTGGTCAGGGTATGAGATGATCGGTTTCAAACAGAACCGGAGCCAAAAGCTTTTGAGACTGAAGCTGCCGAGATGGATATATAAGGTTCAGAGGTGAAATGTTGAAGTTTGGCGGACAATGTGACATTTCAAATAGAAGAGGTCTGCATTTGAGTCATAGAATCATAGAATCAAAGAGTTGGAAGAGACCTCATGGGCCATCCAGTCCAACCCCCTGCCAAGAAGCAGGAATATTGCATTCAAATCAACCCTGACAGATGGCCATCCGGCCTCTGTTTAAAAGCCTCGAAAGAAGGAGCCTCCACCACAGTCCGGGGCAGAGAGTTCCACTCCTGAACATCTCTCACAGTCAGGAAGTTCTTCCTCATGTTCAGATGGAATCTCCTCTCTTGTAGTTTGAAGCCATTGTTCCATTGCGTCCTAGTCTCCAAGGAAGCAGAAAGGAAGCTTGCTCCCTCCTCCCTGTGGCTTCCTCTCACATATTTATACATGGCTATCATATCTCCTCTCAGCCTTCACTTCTTCAGGCTAAACATGCCCAGCTCCTTAAGCCGCTCCTCATAGGGCTTGTTCTCCAGACCCTTGATCATTTTAGTCGCATTGTTGAAAGAGTTGAGTCATAGAATCATAGAATCAAATAGTTGGAAGAGACCTCATGGGCCATCCAGTCCAACCCCCTGCCAAGAAGCAGGAATATTGCATTCAAATCAACCCTGACAGATGGCCATCCGGCCTCTGTTTAAAAGCCTCGAAAGAAGGAGCCTCCACCACAGTCCGGGGCAGAGAGTTCCACTCCTGAACATCTCTCACAGTCAGGAAGTTCTTCCTCATGTTCAGATGGAATCTCCTCTCTTGTAGTTTGAAGCCATTGTTCCATTGCGTCCTAGTCTCCAAGGAAGCAGAAAGGAAGCTTGCTCCCTCCTCCCTGCAGCTTCCTCTCACATATTTATACATGGCTATCTTATCTCCTCTCAGCCTTCACTTCTTCAGGCTAAACATGCCCAGCTCCTTAAGCCGCTCCTCATAGGGCTTGTTCTCCAGACCCTTGATCATTTTAGTCACATTGTTGAAAGAGTCAAACTTATTTCAGTGGACAGAAAGACATTCAAATTCAATAGTAGTGGTGCGTTTGAGGGGATTATTTCAGTCACCTGGGGAATGGTCTCAGAATTTTTCTGTGTTTTAAGACCAGGGACCACTTTGACAAGGGACCACTTGACCAGGGACCAATTATATAGGAAGAAATTTGGTCCTTTTTTTGGGTTGACCTGTTTATCTCAGACAAGAATACCAGGCTCAAAAGATACTTCTCAATAGAGATGGTTTCTTAATCTCAGGGCCTTTATTCCTACCATCCCAGTATAGACCTTAGTGGCAAGTCCAATTTCCCATTCTTGGGATGGCAAAGAGGAGCAACCCACAACATTAGGAAAGTGTTGGGATATGTAGCTGGTATGTGATTTGGTGGCTTTTGCTGCCCAAAGTATTAAAGGTACAACATTGGCTTGATGATTGCTATGCTTACACCTTTGGGCTGACCAGAAATCTAGAAACAATCTGGTTTATGTGCCTTTTAAAGGAGAGTTACTCTTTGGGAATAAAGCACTGGAGAAGGATACAGACTTTGTCCTTCAAGAAAGATTCAATATCCTGATTGGATCAATAGACTTTCTGCTGATTGTTTTAGTTTTCTAATCATATAACCCTAGAATTGCAAGAGATCCCAAGGGTGTTGTAGATGATTTAGAGCAGTGTTTCTCAACCTGGGGGTCGGGACCACTGGGAGGGCCGCAAGGGATTGTCAGAAGGGTCACCAAAGACAATCAGAAAACACAGTATTTTCTGTTAGTTGTGGGGGTTCTGTGTGGGAAGTTTGGTCCAATTCTATAATTGGTGGGGTTCAGAATTTGATTGTAAGTGAAATATAATTCCCAGCAACTGCAACTCTATTTTCTCCCAAACTCCACCAGTGATCACAATTAGGCATATTGAGTATTTGTACCAAATTTGGTCCAGATCCATCACTGTTTGAGTTCACTGTACTCTCTGGGTGTAGGTGAACTACAACTCCAAAACTCAAGGTCAATGCCCATCCAATCCTTCCAGTATTCTCTGTTAGTCGTAGGAGTATTGTGTGCCAAGTTTGGTTCAATTGTTGGTGGAGTTCCAAATGCCCTTTGATTGTAGGTTAACTATAAATCCTAGCAACTACAACTCCCAAATGACAGAATCAATTGCCTCAATCCCACCAGAATTCAAATTTGGGTGTATTGGGTATTTGTGCCAAATTTGGTTCCGGGAGTTAAAATACATCCTGCCTATCAGATATTTACATTACGGTTCATAACAGAAGCAAAATTACAGTATGAAGTAGAAACAAATATAATGTTATGGTTGGGGGTCATCACAACATAAGGAAATGTATTAAGGGGTCGTGGCATTAGGAAGGTTGAGAAGCACTGATTTAGAGGATTGTGAAATTGCCTGTGGGATTTCCTGGGGATTGAATTGATAAAGTTATTAACCAGGAGAATGATGCCTCTCTCTGTGAGAAACCTGACTCAGAAAGTGCAGAGCTGCAAGCTGTGTCAGAGGAGCCAGAAACTGCAACATTAGATAAGGAGTTAGGCAAAGACCCAAGTGATACAGAAGGCTCTCATGGGAAAACACCTGGAGCTACGGAGATCAATAAAAGTCTCCATTTACAGATCAGAGCAGAAATCTCTTCTCCTGCCATTTGAACCCATTGCTCCATTGTGACTTAGTCTCCTCCTTAATGTGACATGCATTTAAACATGGCTATCATATCCCCTCTCAACTTTCTCTTTTCTCTTTTCCAAGCTAAATGTACCCAGCTCACTAAGCTGCTCCTCATAGGGATTCATGGTTTCCAGACCTTAGACTATTTTGGTGGCCCTTCTCAGGACACATTCCAGCTTTTCCACCTCCTTCTTGATTGATTTGCCCAGAACTGGACATAGGAATGTTCCAGGTGAGATCTAATCAATGCAAAATGGAATGGGACTACGACGTCTCTAGACACTACTCTCCTATTTATGCAGCCTAGAATCACATTGAACTTCCAAATCACGTGCCATTCAGTTGTGTTTGCTACATATTACAATTTGTTGCATGTACCTCCAGTAGAGAAAGAAGTCATCTTGAGGGCTTTCAGTTATTTTAGCCACAGCTGCAAACATCATATTGCTGATATAATTTTCATTTATATTCTTCATGCTTTGTTAGCAATAACGTTTCACCCTCAATGGTATTATTAACAGTTTCCAGCTGCTGGTGGAATTATTGTTTTTGTTTGCTTGCATTTGCTCCCAACAATATTGCTTCGGCTCCCAACAATATTGCTTCCCTCTATGTTTTATTGTATCACAAGTGACTTGAGAAACTGTAAGTTGCTTTTGGTGTGAGAGAATTGGCTGTCTGCAGAGATGTTGCCCAGGGGATTTATTTATTTGTCGTGTCAGGACAACCAGTCAGATTATATTACATTTCTAACAGAACAAAGCAAACAAACACCAGACAAAATACAGAATTTGTGAGTTTGGTAGTTGATTAAATGTCCTTTGACCAGTATCTGGCCACTTGGAGTGCTTCTGGTGTTGCCGCAAGGAGGTCCTCCATTGTGCACGTGGCTGGGCTCAGGGTGCATTGCAGCAGGTGGTCAGTGGTTTGCTCTTCTCCACACTCACATGTCGAGGATTCCACTTTGTGGCTCCATTTCTTGAGGTTGGCTCTGCATCTCGTGGTGCCAGAGCGCAGTCTGTTCAGCGCCTTCCAAGTCGCCCAGTCCTCTGTGTGCCCAGGGGGGAGTCTCTCCTTTGGTATCAGCCACTGGTTGAGGTTCCGGGTTCGAACCTGCCACTTTTGGACTCTCGCTTGCTGAGGTGTTCCAGTGAGTTTCTCTGTAGATCTTAGAAAACTATTTCTAGATTTAAGTCATTGACATGCTGGTCGATACCCAAACAGGGGATGAGCTGGAGATGTCTCTGCCTTGGTCCTTTCACTATTGGCTGCTACTTCCCAGCGGATGTCAGGTGGTGCAATACTGGCTAAGCAGTGTAATTTCTCCAGTGGTGTAGGGCGCAGACACCCCGTGATAATGCGGCATGTCTCATTTAGAGCCACATCCACTGTTTTAGTGTGGTGAGATCTGTTCCACACTGGGCATGCGTACTCAGCAGCAGAGTAGCATAGCGCAAGGGCAGATGTCTTCACTGTATCTGGTTGTGATCCCCAGGTTGTGCCAGTCAGCTTTCGTATGATATTGTTTTTAGCACCCACTTTTTGCTTGATGTTCAGGCAGTGCTTCTTGTAGGTAAGAGCACGGTCCAGAGTGACTCCCAGGTATTTGGGTGCGCTGCAACTCTCCAGTGGGATTCCTTCCCAGGTAATCCTCAGAGCTCGGGATGCTTCTCTGTTCTTGAGATGAAAGGCACATGTCTGTGTTTTGGATGCCCAGGGGATGCCCGGATGTGTTACCATCCTGTGGGAGGCTTCTCTCATATCCCCAAATGGGAAGCTGGAGCTGACAAAGTATACAATATTACAAAACTTATATTGTTACAAAATTGAATAAATATATAACAACAGAAATATTTCTGTGTCTTTCTCCCAAAATTGACCTTTCTATGGAGAGCCAAGGGCTTTGACAGTGATTGATGAGAGTTAAGATGCAAAAGGTTGTGGCCATTGCCATAGATGGCAAACTGAATATTTGTACTTGTGTGAATGAAAGCTTGCTGTCGTGATTGGAATAGCAATCCCATCAGATGCATGAACTTTAGGAGGAGAAGGAGACATTTTGGATTCATCCTTTAAATCCGCAAATGCCTTATGACCTAACCCAAAACACTGTGAAGGTTTTGCAGTCATCCAGGTCTTGTTGAATGGCAGTTCCTAGCATTCATAGAATCATAGAATCAAAGAGTTGGAAGAGACCTCATGGGCCATCCAGTCCAACCCCCTGCCAAGAAGCAGGAATATTGCATTCAAATCACCCCTGACAGATGGCCATCCAGCCTTTGTTTAAAAGCTTCCAAAGAAGGAGCCTCCACCACACTCCAGGGCAGAGAGTTCCACTGCTGAACAGCTCTCACAGCCAGGAAGTTCTTCCTCATGTTCAGATCGAATCTCCTTTCTTGTAGTTTGAAGCCATTGTTCCTTGTCCTGGTCTCCAGGGAAGTGGAAAACAAGCTTGCTCCCTCCTCCCTGTGACTTCCTTTCACATATTTATACATGGTTATCATGTCCTCTCTCAGCCTTCTCTTCTTCAGGCTAAACATGCCCTCTGGACACATTCCAGCTTGTCAATATCTCTCTTGAATTGTGGTGCCCAGAATTGGACACAATATTCCAGATGTGGTCTAACCAAAGCGGAATAGAGCATGGGGAGCAGGACATCCCTAGATCTAGACACTATGCTCCTCTTGATGCAGGCCAAAATCCCATTGGCTTTTTTTGCCGCCACATCACATTCCTGGCTCATGTTTAACTTGTTGTCCATGAAGACTCCAAGATCTTTTTCACACGTACTGCTCTCGAGCCAGGCATTGTCCCCCATTTTGTATCTTTGCATTTCATTTTTTTCTGCCAAAGTGGAGTATCTTGCATTTGTCACTGTTGAACTTCAGTTTGTTAGTTTTGGCCCATCATCTCTCTAATCTGTCAAGATTGTTTTGAATCCTGCTCCTGTCCTCTGGAGTCTTGGCTCTCCCTCCCAATTTGGTGTCGTCTGCAAACTTGATGATCGTGCCTTCTAGCCCTTCATCTAAGTCATTAATAAAGATGTTGAACAGGACCGGGCCCAGGATGGAACCCTGCGGCACTCCACCTGTCACTTCTTTCCAAGATGAAGAGGAAGCATTGGGGAGAATCACCCTCTGGGTTCGTCCATTTAACCAATTACAGATCCACCTCACCGTAGTTTTGCCTAGCTCACATTGGACTAGTTTCCTTGCCAGGAGGTCATGGGGGACCTTGTCGAAGGCCTTACTGAAATCCAGGTACGCTCCATCCACGGCATTCCCCGCATCTACCCAGCTTGTAACTATCGAAAAAAGAGATCATATTAGTCTGGCATGACTTGTTTTTGATAAATCCGTGTTGACTATTAGCAATGACTGCATTTGTTTCTAAGTGTTTGCAGACCACACCCTGTTGAAATACATGTTGTTAGCTTAATTGTTGGGAGGTACAAATGAACAACAGCACTTACAAAGGGTTGGGATAGATAGTCTTTGGGATCCCTTCTAATTCTTTGTTTCTACCCCAGAAGAAAGCGCAAAAGCTGGGTTGCAGCTAAACGTAAAAAAAAAACCAAGATTATGGCAACAAGAATGATTGACAACTGGAAAATAGAGGGAGAAAATGTGGAGGCCGTGACAGACTTTGTATTTCTAGGCTCAAAGATGACTGCAGATGCAGACTGTGGCACGGAAATCAGAAGACGCTTCCTTCTTGGGAGGAGAGCCATGTCCAGTCTCGATAAAATAGTAAAGAGTAGAGACATCACACTGGCAACAAAGATCCATTGCCTAGTCAAAGCCATGGTATTCCCTGTAGTAACCTACGGATGTGAGAGCTGGACCTTAGGGAAGGCTGAGCGAAGGAAGAGAGGCGCTTTTGAACTGTGGTGTTGGAGGAAAGTTCTGAGAGTGCCTTGGACTGCGAGAAGATCCAACCAGTCCATCCTCCAGGAAATAAAGCCCGGCTGCTCATTGGAGGGAAGGATACTAGAGACAAAGTTGAAGTCCTTTGGCCACATCATGAGGAGACAGCAAAGCCTAGAGAAGACAATGATGCTGGGGAAAGTGGAAGGCAAAAGGAAGAGGGGCCGACCAAGGGCAAGATGGATGGATGGCATCCTTGAAGTGACTGGACTGACCTTGAAGGATCTGGGGGTGGTGACGGCCGACAGGGAGCTCTGGCGTGGGCTGGTCCATGAGGTCACGAAGAGTCGGAGACGACTGAACGAATGAACAACAACCCCATTCCCTACCTAGAAAGTACCCTCTTAACACGTTCAGCCATTCTGTAATGTTTTATTTAGTCTGTAACTCCCCACTCCCTTGGGTATGACTTATTTTTTTATTCAAAGCCACTGAAGAGGGCAGCTGCCAATTTCTCTTGGCATAATATTCAAATGTTTCTGCTTTGTTAGGCATCCTATTAAATATACGTTCTAAGTGATTAACTGCTTTTTCCTGGGATCCAGGACAGACTTCTCTGAAATGCTGTTTGATGCTTTAAAAATTCTCTCTGTCTCTCTGCCTCCATAAAAATGTGGATTTCTGCCCTCAAGGAAGGATGCAAGAACTGGCAGATCACAGAAAGCATAATTTTTGCAGCATTTTGCATAGGAAATGCCTGAGTATCAAGGCTGGTTGGAGCGCTATATGACAGAGGCCTGAAGATAGTTCAGATCTATTTCTCGCAAGGCAGAATTGATGTTGAGATTGTGCTTTGGGACTCAGACGGCCATCCTCTGTGCCCCCGTCTTGTCTGCTCCAGTTGTGCACTTGTAAACAGATGCCTTCGAAGAAAGGGAACAGCTCTCGTGACTTCTTCTTCAAAGCAAACTCTGATTATGGGAGAAGGCGGGACAGTGTGAGAAACTGTAATTAAAACACGGGGAATCCAAAACCTCAGTGCGTCCTGGTAAGAATGGAAAGGCGCAGATTCCCCAAATGCAAGACAGACTTGGTTTGTTAAAAATGCAAGGGTCTTGTTTTCTCTAGGGCTCTTGTGACATGCCCTCATTATGCCTGCCTTTTTCTGTGCTGGGTTTCTTTCCTTTTTATTTTCCTGCTATACTTCTAGGGATTAATCTCCCATCTCTGAATTGCTGCCCTTAATTAACACTTGTAAAATTTCTCCGTATTCCCAAGGGATACATTTCCATGTTGTGCCGTCGCGCTTGGGGGCTATTAGTCTTAATGAGGAAGGGGTGGACGTGGCACCTTTCCCCCAAGGGATTGCTTCTTGCCCTCCTATAGGAAACTGGAACTCCCAAAAACCCAAAACGCTGTAAATAGCTCAAAATAAGTTTTATTTATCACGAAGTCATTTCTTCAAAGCAATGAGCTGGAAAACTTTAGAGGGGTTACAGTCTCAATCAGTCCTGGGTCCAAGGGGTTTGAATCTGAAGAGCCTCACCAAGTTTCCTCTTTCCTCAATGGCTGTGAATGCCGGAGCAAACCACAACCCCAGTTCAGGTGGCCTATGTTTTGAAGATTCAGGATCTTCCTTTGGTGCCAAAAGAACCGGCTTGAAGGCGCCTGGGTCTCCTCAATAATTGTCCAGGACGATCTGGACATAAAGCATGAGTCCCAGGGGTAAAAAACCTCAGAACTGATGCTAAGAGGTAACTTAAATCAGGGTCCTTTAGAGTCAGGTCTCTTACTCACGTCCATCTGGTAGAAACTCTGATGGCAGAATGAAAAGAAAAAGGAAGCTCTCTCCTCTTGCAGGAAGAGGTGGAGCCAAACAGTACTGATTGACAGCTACAAACAATCAATCCATACAACTATACATAAGCAGTGTAAAAAGGGGCAGGATTAAGCATGATACAACAGTTTAAGTCTAACAACTAACAGTTCTATACATAGGTGGCGCCACTCGCGCCGTCACACATGTGGAAGTCACAGGAAGTAGGGAGCAAGCTTGTTTTCTGCTTCCCTTGAGACTAGGACATAGAACGATGGCTTCCAACTACAAGAAAGGAGATTCCATCTGAACATTAGGAAGAACTTGTCGAAGTTTTTCATGGCCGGAATCACTGGGTTGTTGTAGGTTTTTTTGGGCTATATGGCCATGTTCTAGAGGCATTCTCTCCCGACGTTTTGCCTGCATCTATGGCAAGCATCCTCAGAGGTAGTGAGGTCTGTTGGAACTAGGAAAAAGGGTTTATATATCTGTGGAATGACCAGAGTGAGACAAAGAACTCTTGTCTGCTGGAGCTAAGTGTGAATGTTTCAGCTGACCACCTTGATTAGCATACAATGGGCTGACTGTGCCTGGAGCAAACTTTTGTTGAGAGGTAATTAGATGTCCTTGCCTGCTTCCTCTCTGTTGTTGTGCTGTTGCAATTTTAGAGTTTTTTTTACTACTGGTAGCCAGATTTTGTTCATTTTCATGGTTTCCTCCTTTCTGTTGAAATTGTCCACATGCTTGTGTATTTCAATGGCTTCTCTGTGTAGTCTGACATGGTGGTTGTGAGAGTGGTCCAGCATTTCTGTGTTCTCAAATAATATGCTGTGTCCAGGTTGGTTCATCTATTATGATATACTAGCTGTCCCCTGCCACGCTTTGCTGTGGCTCAGTCTGTTGATCTGGAAAATAAAGTAATGAGAAAGTGTTGGTTTATAATATATATAATTTCTTTATGCTTGTGGGTAAACAGTATTTCTTGCTGTTTCTTTGTCAGTGTTGATGTGGAGATAGTCTAGGTTGCTTACTCTAGAAAATGTGACATATAGTTGTCCTTCTTTAGGGGTCTCTTTCAAATCTATGATACTATATCTCTCTGTGTGTGAATAATATCTATCTATCTGCCTATCTATCTAAATCTATGGCTCTTTGTCAGGAGGGCTTTGGTTATGTTTTCTTGCCCTGATGAAGGGAGTTGGACTGGATGGCCTTAAGTATTTTCTGTTGGTCATGGGGGTTCTGTGTGGGAAGTTTGTCCCAATTCTGTAATTCGTGGCATTCAGAATGCTCTTTGATTGTAGGTGAACTGTGAATCCCAGCGACTACAACTCCCAAATGTCAAGGTCTATTTCTCCCAAACTCCATCTGTGTTCATATTTGGGCGTATTGAGTGCTTGTGCCAAGTTTGGTCTAGATCTATCCTTGTTTGAGTCCACAGTGCTCTCTGGATGTAGGTGAACTACAACTCCCAAACTCAAGGTCAATGCCCACCAAACCCCTCCAGTATTTTCTGTTGGTCATGGGAGTTCTGTGTGTCAAGTTTGGTCCAGATCCATCATTGTTTGAGTCCACAGTGCTCTCTGGATGTAGGTGAACTACAACTCCCAAACTCAAGGTCAATGCCTATCAAACCCTTCCAGTATTTTCTCTTGGTCATGGGAGTTCTGTGTGTCAAGTTTGGTTCAATTCCATTGTTGATGGAGTTCAGAATGCTCTTTGATTGTAGGTGAACTATAAATCCCAGCAACTACAACTCCAAAATGACAAAATCATAATTTTTGAGTGATGGTCACACCTTGTGTTATGAGACGTTTTGTTGCCAAATTTGGTGTGATTTCATTCATTGGTTCTTTTGTTTTTAAGGAATTCATTATGCACAGAGCATTTTTTTTATATATAGAAGATTATCCCCAGGAAGGGAGTTCCACAGCTGAGGGGCCACCACTGAGAAGGCCCTGTCCCTTGTCCCCGCCAAGTGCGCCTGTGAGGCAGATGGGATTGACAGCAGGGCCTCCCCAGATGATCTTAAATTCCTGGAAGGTTCGTAAGGGGAGACACGTTTGGATAGGTAAGTTGGGCCGGAACCGTTTAGGGCTTTATAGGCCAAAGCCAGCACTTTCAATTGTGCCCGGTAGCAAATTGGGAGCCAGTGAAGCTGGTGCAACAGTGGACTTGTATGTTCCCTGAGCGCTGCTTCCATTACAGTTTTCAAAGGCAACCCCAAGTAGAGTGCATTGCAGTAGTATATACGGGATGTAACCAGAGCATGGACTACTGTGGCCAAGATAATATACTTTCTATATTATCCAACGCAGCCTGCCTCTTGCCCGGATCCACAGCTGTTTCAATACATTGTGATTTTTTGGTGGTAAATTCATAAATACAGCAATTACTACATAAAGTTACTGTGTACTGAACTGCTTTTTCTGTTGAATTGTTGTAAAACATGATATTTTGGTGCTTAATTTGTAAAATCATAACGTAATTTGACGTTTAATAGGAATCCCTTAACAGTGGGTTGTTGTAGGTTTTTCTGGGCTATATGGCCATGTTCTAGAGGCATTCTCTCCTGACGTTTTGCCTGCATCTATGGCAAGCATCCTCAGAGGTAGTGAGGTCTGTTGGAACTAGGAAAAAGGGTTTATATATCTGTGGAATGACCAGGGTGGGACAAAGGACTCTTGTCTGCTGGAGCTAGGTGTGAATGTTTCGACTGACCTCCTTGATTAGCATTTGATAGCCTGGAAGTGCCTGGAGCAATCTTTTGTTGAGAGGTGATTAGATGTCCCTGATTGTTTTCCCTCTGCTGTTTTGCTGTTTTAATTTTAGAGTTTTTAATACTGGTAGCCAGATTTTGTTCATTTTCATGGTTTCCTCCTTTCTGTTGAAATTGTCCACATGCTTGTGTATTTCAATGGCTTCTCTGTGTAGTCTGACATGGTGGTTGTGAGAGTAGTCCAACATTTCTGTGTTGTCAAATAATATGCTGTGTCCACGTTGGTTCATCAGGTTCTCTGCTATGGCTGATTTCTCTGGTTGAAGTAGTCTGCAGTGCCTTTCATGTTCCTTGATTCGTGTCTGGGCGCTGCGTTTGGTGGTCCCTATGTAGACTTGTCCACAACTGCATGGTATACGGTAGACTCCTGCAGAAGTCTACTGTATACCTTCAACTTTGGTTGGCAGGTTTTCAGGCAGGCATTTTCATTAGTCCTACTTGGATACTCAGGCTGGATCTACTATCAGAGAACTGGTCTGTGTAGGCTATCTTACTCTGCAATTGTCTGCTAGCTTGAATGGCTGTTCTGAGATTTAAAGCCTTGTTAGTTACTGTTAGTGTTTCCCTTCATCCATCTGACTCCATAAAGTGTCTAAATGTCTATCAACAATAGAGAGGAAACAAACAAGGATATCACCTCTCAACAAAAGATTGCTCCAGGCACTGCCAGGCCATCAAATACTAATCAAGGTGGTCAGTTGAAACATTCACACCTAGCTCCAACAGACAAGAGTTCTTTGCCCCACCCTGGTCATTCCACAGATATATAAACTCATTTTCCTAGTTCCAATAGACCTCACTACCTCTGAGGATGCTTGTCATAGATGCAGGGGAAACACCAGGAAAAAATGCCTCTATAACATGGCCATATAGCCCAAAAAACCCTACAACACCCAGTGATTCCAGCCATGAACGCCTTCGACAATAAATGTGATGTTTAATAGGAATTCCTTAATACCTTCTTATTATCCAACATTTTCGCTTATCCATCGTTGTGCCGGCCTGTTAATGTAGTATAAGGGAGACTCTACTGTAATATGCGCCATCTACATATCTTCAATTGTTGATATTCATTCCTCTGGTTTTTGTGCCTCCTTCCCCTGAATCCAATCCTTCTTTTCTTATATGTTCTCTGTACAGTATAAATTAAACAAATAGAGCAATTGCATGCTGACAGAAAAGGTGACAGTATACCTTTTAAGCAAGACAGATTGCATTCATAGGAAGATAACCATCTTTTAACCAAAATTAAATTGTCAGCTACTTAAGCGCATGCAATCGAAGTGCAGATACTTCTGGCGCAGCTCTGAGATATTGTTGCTGCTTCGATAAAGCAAAGATAGGATCTGGAGTTTTGGCACAGCTTGCAGTTCTATGCCATACAATGTTGAAAAGAAGGAACCACTAAATATTTCCCACCGTGATAATGTTTTTGCTTGAAAAATCATGTCCAGGAGTCAAATAGGTCAGTCTCTCAATTCCTTTGTTGCCAATGAGCAGCTTAAATAGGCAGCTAATTGTTTAATGTATTGTCGAAGGCTTTCATCGCTGGAATCACTGGGTTGTTGTAAGTTTTTTTTTCGGGCTATATGGCCATGTTCTAGAGGCATTATCTCCTGACGTTTCGCTTGCATCTATGTAACTCTAAAATTACAACAGCAAAGCAGCAGAGAGGAAACAATCAAGGACATCTAATCACCTCTCAACAAAAGATTGCCCCAGGCACAGCAAATGCTAATCAAGGTGGTCAGTTGAAACATTCACACCTAGAGCCAACAGACAAGAGTTCTTTGTCCCACCCTGGTCATTCTACAGATATATAAACTCCTTTTCCTAGTTTCCAACAGACCTCACAACCTCTGAGGATGCTTGCGAATGATGCAGGCGAAATGTCAGGAGAGAATGCCTCTAGAACATGGCCATATAGCCCGAAAAAACATACAACAACCCAGCTAATTGTTTTCTTTTAAAGCATTTCATATTAATTATATTCTAACAGCTGAACCAATACAGTGCAGCTTCCTTAGTCTGATATTTTGGGTAACTTACAGACACTACCCAAAATATCACCCCTCGAAGTGTTTGTGGGCCTCTCTAGGTCCTTAATTAGATTTTAGATATTCATAGAGCTGGAAGATACCTCCAAAGGCCATCCAATCCAACCCTATTCTACTATGCTGCAATACATCATTAAAGCACTCTCAACAGATGGCCATCCAACCTCTGCTAGATACCAAAGCATTAAGGCAGAAGCGTGTTCCACAGTTGATCAGTTCTTACAATCAAGACGTTTTCCCTAATATTTAGGTGGGATCCCCAGCCCAAGTTTAGTCAAAATGTAAGTTTTGCCTTTATCCATGTTTTCCATTATCTATAGGAATCTTAGGAATACCGTGTCCAATTCTGGACATGGCAATTGAAGAGAGATATTGACAAACTGGAATGTGTCCAGAGGAGGGTGACTAGAATGATCAAGGGTCTGGAGAACAAGCCCTATGAGGAGCGGCTTAAAGAGCTGGGCATGTTTAGCCTGAAGAAGAGAAGGCTGAGAACCTGTGTCTTCAGGGGGAATGTAACCCCATCTAACACAGGCTGTAACCCTATCCCCTGTTCGGACTTTCAACTGACCAGGAGTACCTCTGTCTTGTCTGGATTTAGTTTCAATCTGTTCGCCCTCATCCAGACCAACACAGCGGCCAAGCACCCATTCAGGACCTGTACAGCCTCCTTAGTGACAGCTATCTATCTATCTATCTATCTATCTATCTATCTATCTATCTATCTATCTATCTATCTATCTATCAAATAAATCCTGCCTTTCTCTCTCTAGGCATCCTGTGAGTTCAATCAAGAGACTTTAATCAAGTTTAAATAAGATTCTGTTCCAGCTACAAAAAACTAGAACGACAGGTTATTGTTATAGCAGTGAATTCATCCCATGCTGGCTGCATCCTTATGGCACAACATTGTTGGCTCTCTTGATGTGTTGCATAGTTGCTTATTATTATTATTATTATTATTATTATTATCTATATTTGTACCCCGCTAGCATCTCCCGAAGGACTCGATACGGCTTACAAAGGCCAAGGACTCAAAACACAACATAACAATACACAACCTAAAGCAAATTAAAAACAATTAAAGCAATATTAAACAACAAGCAATAAACAATACATCAAGGCACAATAAAACTGGGCCAGGCCAGAGTAATGGGTACAGGATTAAAAGTGCTGATGTGACAGGTGATATGTAAGGATTATAGGGTAAGTGCAGTGTGCGGCAATCTTAGTTCTAATAAAGTGCTTCTCGGACTTGTTATTGGAGTTTTCCTAATCTGGAAAGGCACATCGGAACAGCCAGGTCTTCAAGTTCTTTCTAAAGACTGCCAATGTAGGGGCCTGTCTAAGATCTTTTGGGAGGGTGTTCCAGAGTCGGGGGGCCACCACAGAAAAGGCCCTGTCTCGCGTCCCCACCAAACACGCCTGCGACGCTGGCGGGATCACGAGCAGGGCCTCTCCGGATGAATGAAGTGAGTGCATGGGTTCGTAAATGGAGATACGGTCACGCAGGTAGGGTGGTCCCAAACCGTTTAGGGCTTTGTAGGTAGTACCTTAAATTAAAAGATAAACGGCAGCCAGTGGAGCTCCTTAAACAGGAGGGTTGACCTCTCTCTGTAGGAGCCCCAGTTAACATCCTGGCTGTTGCCCGTTGGACCAGTTGGAATTTCCAAGCCGTTTTCAAGGGCAGCCCCACGTAGAGCGCATTGCAGTAGTCCAATCTAGAGGTGACCAAGGCATGGACCATCCCGGCCAGATCAGAGTCTCCTTCTCTGGAAGTTTTTAAATAAAGGATGGGTGGCCATCCATCAGGACTGCTTTGATTGGTGTGCTTCTGCATGGCAAAATGGGATTGGGCTGGATGGTCCTTGGGGTCTCTTCCAAATAGACGAGTCTATGATTTCATACAACAACAGAAAGCCGATTATTACACTCCTTATGAAACCTGCTGGGGAGTGTTGAATGAGCTAGTTGATGTTTAGTTTGTGACCTCCGCTCTGTGAGTTCTGTTAATGGCCCCAGTTAACATCCTGGCTGCTGCCCGTTGGACCAGTTGGAATTTCCAAGCCGTTTTCAAGGGCAGCCCCACGTAGAGCGCATTGCAGTAGTCCAATCTAGAGGTGACCAAGGCATGGACCACCCCGGCCAGATCAGAGTCTCCTTCTCTGGAAGTTTTTAAATAAAGGATGGGTGGCCATCCATCAGGACTGCTTTGATTGGTGTGCTTCTGCATGGCAAAATGGGATTGGGCTGGATGGCCCTTGGGGTCTCTTCCAAATAGATGAGTCTATGATTTTATACAACAACAAAAAGCCGATTATTACACTCCTTATGAAACCTGCTGGGGAGTGTTGAATGAGCTAGTTGATATGTAGTTTGTGACCTCTGCTCTGTGAGCTCTGTTAATGGGCACCAATGTTTGCACCTTGCTCTCATTAGTGGGCATTATTTCTCTCTTCCCTCCTGAAAGAACTTGTAGGAGAAAAGAACAGCACGAAAGAGAAAAATGTCTAGGCTAAATTTAGGCATTTGGACTGGCAGGAGCACAGCAAAGGAGGCATTGACTTTTTTCTAGGCGTATCCATCTCCTGTTCATGGTAATTGGAGTTAAATGAGCGTGTCCACAAGAGGTGGGAACCTTTCTCCTGCAGTTTCCACATTGAGCTTGGAGGAACGGCTGCATTATTGTTTCATTATAAGCCTAGGACTTTGCTGCCCAGATGTGTGCTGGAGTAACACCAAAAAGAAGTGTTTGTAGAATTCCTTCCTTCTTTCCTAGGACAGACTCTACCAGATAAATCTTGTCAATCTCTCGAAAGGAATTTAGGTACATCTATGGGAGTGCAGCTTGAGAGTGATCCTGGACTCATCGCTGAGCCTGGAACCCCAGGTCTCAGCGGTGGCCGGGAGAGCTTTTGCGCAATTAAAATTTGTGCACCAGTTGCGCCCGTACCTTGGGAAGTCTGATCTGGCCACGGTGGTCCACGCTCTTGTTACATCCCGAATAGACTACTGCAATGCACTCTACGTGGGGTTGCCCTTGAAGACTGTTTGGAAACTTCAACTAGTCCAGCGAGCGGCAGCCAGACTGCTCACCGGAGCGACATACAGGGAGCATACCATCCCCCTGCTGTGCCAGCTCCACTGGCTGCCGGTTCAGTTCCGAGCACAATTCAAGGTGCTGGTTTTGACCTACAAAACCCTGTACGGTTCCGGTCCAGTGTATCTGTCCGAATGTATCTCCCTCTACGTCCCACCCCGGAGTCTGAGATCATCTGGGGAGGCCCTGTTCTCGACCCCACCACTGTCACAAGTGAGGCTGGTGGGGACGAGGAGCAGGGCTTTCTCAGTGGTGGCCCCTCACCTGTGGAACTTACTCCCGGAGGAAATCAGGGCATCATCATCCCTCCTCGCCTTTAGGAGGAGGGTGAAGACGTGGTTATGGGACCAGGCCTTTGGGCACTCTGGCAATTAAATTAGACAATCAGGCGAGTAAGACCAACAGGATTGATGAAGTGGAACGTAAAACTAGATCTATGAGTTAGCGAACGCTGCCCATGTAAGAGGAGAAATTGGGTTTGTATTGGTTTTATTGATTTTATTGATTTTATGGTTATAATGCAGGAATAGTTGTTAACTGTGAATTGATATAATTTTGTTTATGATTGTTTTATGATGCAGGCATCGAATTGTGCCTTTGCCTTTGTAAGCCGCCCTGAGTCCCCTTCGGGGTGAGAAGGGCGGGGTAGAAGAACCCCAAATAAATAAATATGGACTTCATCACACAGTTGGTTTTCCCTTAAGCTTTGCCAAGCCCCGTTCGGAAATTAAACAAAATATTTTCCTACCTCCATTACACTAATCCTTTTTTCCATTTTCTTTAAGATTTTTTTCCATTTGATTTTCCATCACATGGTAAAGAATTGTTTTCTCCACTCTCCTTCCCCTGTTTTTATTATTATTTCTCTCTAATCTTGGGAGTTCAACTTAACAGCTCAAAAAACTCAGAAGGGGTTATTCTTCTAAGTTTTTTGGGCTGTAAGTTGAACTCCCAAGATTAGAGAGAAATAATCTGCCCTGAGTCCCTTCGAGGAGATAGAGCAGAATATAAATAAAGGTATATTATTATTATTATTATTATTATTATTATTATTATTATTATTATTTGAAACACAACAAGATGCGTCCACAGCAGACAAGATCACTCTGCTGGCTGTTGTATTGGATCACATGTCAGACACTTCCCAAGTATCTAGGACTCTATGATGTATCAGTGGATAATGTGTGCAGATCCGAGTAGGGTGGACTTTTACAGCTGACAGATGGTAATTTTGACAGCACCGATTGTTTTTAAGTGTAGGCCAAGGTCTTTAGACACCCCACTCTGTGTGCCAATCACAGAGTGGGACCACCTTTACTGGCTTGTACAAGAGTCTTTGCAGTTTGATCTTTAAATCCTCAATTTGTGTCAGCTTTTTCAGTTGTTGTTGTTATTATTATTATTATTATTATTATTATTATTATTCTTTATAACCCACTTTATCTCCCCAAAGGGGACTCAAAGTGGCTTGACATAAAATGGATCACATGGTGGCTTTCTGTAAGGTGGCTTTCTGCAGCTGGCAGATAGTAATTTTGTCAGCACCGATTGTGTTTAAGTGCAGGCTAAGGTCTTTAGGCGCTGCACCCAGTGTGCCGATCACCACTGGGACCACCTTGACTGGCTTGTGCCAGAGTCTTTGCAATTCGATCTTTAAATTCTCATATCATGTCAGCTTTTCCAGTTGTTTCTCTTCAGTCCTGCTGTCACCTGGGATTGCAACATCAACGATCCATACTTTGTTTTTTAACACGATCGTGAGGTCAGGAGTATTGTGCTCTACAACTCTGTCTGTCTGAATTTGGAAGTCCCAGAGTAGTTTGATGTGTTCATTTTCTGTAACTTTTTCAGGCTTGTGATCCCCCCAGTTCTTTGTTGCAGCCAGATGGTATTTGTGGCACAAGTTCCAATGGATCATCTGAGCAATGGTGTTATGCCTCTGCTTGTAGTCTGTGTGTGCGATCTTCTTGCAGCAGCTGAGGATGTGATCTATTGTTTCATCTGCTTCCTTGCAGAGGCTACATTTGGGATCTGTCATCGACTTTTCAATTCTGGCTTAATATTATTATTATGTTGCAGAATTCAGAAGCTCCCTTATATGCCTCTCTCTGCTAACCTTTTGATAGGCAAAACAAAAGCCTGACAGCACAGCAGGTGTTTCAGAGAGTCAATTGAGAATGTTGAAAGAAAAAGCTTGATAAGGTTACCGAAACACTAGAAGAAGCACAGGATTTGCATGCTTGATATTTTCTCCTGAATGTTTTGAATATCTTGTTTGCTATACCTTCTCAGTCCCAAAACGGTAATGGCGGCAGAAAGGAATTGATTCTGCCCATCTTGGCTCCTCCCTCCATGATGACACCATTGTTATCTTTACAAGCGTGCAAGGGGGATTCCCATCACATGCTAAATTTACATGTCTCTATGTGAGGAATCGAGGAATAAGTCGCTTACCAATTGACTTAGGAATTGTGGGGAAAACCCACACTTTAGAAATTACGATATACCTGGAACCCATGGGTTTCTGAGTGGATAGAAAGACTGATTTTATTGAGTGTGAGGAAGTGTTATGTCAGTAAAACTATCAGTTTCATGCTGAACCTCAAGGTGCTAAACCTGTTTGGTGGATAGGCTCCTTGGCTATCCGCTTTAAAGTTTGGACTAAAATCCAGAGTGGGTTTTTCCTTCTTCTTGCATGACAATCACCTTGCCCCAGTGTTTTGATCTGGTTTTAATATCTTTTCCTTTATTCCCCTGCTGCAAAGTTGATGGATGAAGGTCTCCTTTAGATGATGATTCTCACAATGTCTCAGCTACCATGGCTTCTAGAATTTGTAGTCCCACAATGTAATGATCCAAGCTCTGGCTCATAGTAATCCGCACAGCTCCAAGCAGTTGTTATCTTTAACCTTCATAACCTTCTCTGATCCTCAGTTCAATTATATCCTATTTCAAAAAGCGCTTCCGTTTGCATAATCTAAATGAATCAATATTTATTTTAAATGAAAAGATCACCTTCAGTCATTAAAACGAAACTAGAAGTAACAATAGATTGGAAATGGGAGGTTTGAACCCAGTCATCCAGCTAAAAATGAAATCCATTTAAGACTCAGCCTCAGGGAAAAGAGAAAAGCCGCATAAAGTGAAAACGAATGGGCTCACCGTGGTGGTAATTAAATCCTTTTCCTTAGTTGGCAGGTACTTCAGGATGTAGGCTTGTAGATTATTATTTTTTAAAGCCTCACGGATGTTATCCAGTGCAGTGCAGTTATGGTGAATGTAAGAGCTCTTTTGGGCCATAAAAAGAAAACTTTAGATGCGATTGGCGGGAACGAGAGACAGGGCCTTCTCAGCGGTGGCCCCTCAACTATGGAACACCCTCCCTAGGGATATCAGATTGGCCCCTCTCCCTCCTAACATTTCGAAAGAGAGTTAAAACCTGGCTGTTTGAGCAGGCATTTGCAGACTCTGTGCAATAGACTAATTGAGATCTATGGAACGATTTGACGATGCGACGGAAAAATGATTTTATTGATGAGACACTGAGGACTTGTGCTTTATGGTTCTTATTTTTTATTGCTTTTATATGGTTTATATTATATGTAATGTTTTTAACTATATTTTATGTTGTTGCGGGCATTGGCTGCCAACTGTAAACCACCTTGAGTTGCCTCTGGGTTGAGAGGGGTGGTATACAAATATAGTAAATCAATCAATCAATCAATCAATCAATCAATCTATGGAAGCTTTTGCTGCCAGCTTTGTTTTCTCAGTGAGTTTCTCAGGTGTTAGAATATCCATTTGTTTGCTTTGCACTGGCTTTATCTCAGTAGCAGGGAGCTTTGAGATGGTTGAAAAGAAGCTCTCCGAAGCTCTAGGTGCTCTTACTGCCTATTACAGGGAAAACCAACTGATCCCTAATCCATCTAAAAGACAGACATGCGCCTTTCACCTTAAGAACAGACAAGCATCCCAAGCTCTGAGGATTACCTAGGAAGGAATCCCACTGGAGCATTGCAGCACACCCAGATATCTGGGAGTCACTCTGGACCGTGCTCTGACCTACAAGAAGCACTGCCTGAACATCAAGCAAAAAGTGGGTGCTAGAAACAATATCATACGACAGCTGACTGGCACAACCTGGGGATCACAACCAGACACAGTGAAGACATCTGGAGAACAAGCCCTATGAGGAGCGGCTTAGGGAACTGGGCATGTTTAGCCTGAAGAAGAGAAGGCTGAGAGGAGATATGATAGCCATGTATAAATATGTGAGAGGAAGCCACAGGGAGGAGGGAGCAAGCTTGTTTTCTGCTTCCTTGGAGACTAGGATGCGGAACAATGGCTTCAAACTACAAGAGAGGAGATTCCATCTGAACATTAGGAAGAACTTCCTGACTGTGAGAGCCGTTCAGCAGTGGAACTCTCTGCCCCAGAGTGTGGTGGAGGCTCCTTCTTTGGAAGCTTTTAAGCAGAGGCTGGATGGCCATTTGTCAGGGGTTATTTGAATGCAATATTCCTGCTTCTTGGCAGAATGGGGTTGGACTGGATGGCCCAGGAGGTCTCTTCCAACTCTTTGATTCTATGATTCTATGATTCTATGATCTGCCCTTGCGCTGTGCTACTCTGCTGCTGAGTATGCATGCCCAGTGTGGAACACATCTCACCACATTAAAACAGTGGATGTGGCTCTTAATGAGACATGCCACATTATCACAGTGTGTCTGCGCCCCACACCACTGGAGAAATTACACTGCTTAGCTGGTATTGCACCACCTGACATCCGCCGGGAAGTAGCAGCCAATAGTGAAAGGACCAAGGCAGAGACATCTCCAGCTCATCCCCTGTTTGGGTATCAGCCAGCACGTCAACGACTTAAATCAAGAAATGGTTTTCTAAGATCTACAGAGACACTCACTGGAACAACTCAGCAAGCGAGAGTCCAAAAGTGGCAGGCCCAAACCCAGCACCTCAATCCATGGGTGATACCAGATGAGAGACTCCCCCCTGGGCACACAGAGGACTGAGCGACTTGGAAGGCGCTGAACAGACTGCGCTCTGGCACCACGAGACGCAGAGCCAATCTTAAGAAATGGGACTACAGGGTGGAATCCATGACATGCGAGTGCGGAGGAGAGCAAACCACTGACCACCTGCTGCAATGCACCCTGAGACCTGCTACATGCACAATGGAGGACCTTCTTGCGGCAACACCAGAGGCACTCCAAGTGGCTAGATACTGGTCAAAGGACATTTAATCAACTACCAAGTTTGCAAAATCTGTATTTTTTAATCTGTGTGTTTGTTTTGTTCTGTTAGAAATATAATACAATGTTCTGGTTGCTGATGACACGATAAATAAATAGTAGCAGCCCTTTGAATATATTTCAAGATTGCCCTCCTATCACCTCTCATCCTCTCCGTTGTAGGCGGAACATGTCCAACTCCCTCAGCCACTCCTCATTGGCTTTGATTTCCATCCCATTACCATTTTGGTCCCTTCTCCTCTGGCTGCGCTCCAGCTGTGGACATCCTCTTTGAATAACCCCAGAACGATCGTAAATAGTAAATCGAATAACAGGAGTTTATTTAGGAGAAGGGACTTTCCTATCCATTTAGCAGCTGGCAGTATAATTCACTTCCTTACAAGCGGAGTTGTAATGTTCACCAGAGTTACATCTTCCCTGCTTTTTTTTTTTTTACTACAGACCCGCTCAATTGAGTAGCAAATGGGCCACATTTAATGCTTGGAGACCTCATCCGCGAGAGAGCACTGCGCTTGGCATTCCTATTAAGGCTTCTAGCATAATAAAAGATGATAGCACTTGCGGGGCTGTGTGCTTTCACTTTGCAGCTATAACATCTACATGCATATGTATGCTGTAAGCCAAGTAAAAGGAGGATTAAGTATTGCTTCTTAAAGCAACAGTGGGCAATTGTAGGAAGTTAGAGGCTTGCATAAGGAACTTTTTAACTATATTATTTATTTATTTACTTACTTACTTACTTCATTTATATACCACTTTTTGTCAGCCCTCGGGTGACTCAAAGCGGTTAACAATAGCAAAAATTCAATTCTTGACATCATAAAAACAGTTAAAAAAGAATCAAATAATAACATTTATTTATTTATTTCAAAGTTTTATATACCGAGCTTCTCACCCCATAAGAGGGACTCAGCCCAGTTTCCAACCATAAAAACACATACAATATATTTAAAACTACAGTGGTCAGTCGTCATACTAAACTCGAATATCGAATATACACCATCTTCCATCCAGATCGTTGTCTCATTCTTCAAAAGCCTGTCTCCATAACCACGACATCACCTGTTTCCTGAATGTCAGGATTGTTGGGGCGGTTCTAACCTCTGGCGGGAGAGAGTTCCAGAGTCGTGGGGCCACCACCGAGAAGGCCCTATCCCTCGTCCCCAACAGCCGCGCTTGTGAGGCCGCCGGGACCGAGAGCAGGGCCCCTCCAGACAATCTTAGTAATCTTGATGGTTCGTAGGGGAGAATACGTTCGGAGAGGTAAACCGGGCCGGAGTCGTTCAGGGCTTTATAGGTTAACACCAGCACTTTGAATTGTGCTCGGAAGCTAATTGGCAGCCGGTGGAGCTGGTGTAACAGCGGAGTGGTAGTCTGGCTGCCGCACGTTGTGCTTGCTGCAGCTTCTGGGCAGTCTTCAGAGGCAACCCCACGTAGAGAGCGTTGCAGTAGTCTAAACGGGATGTAACCAAAGCGTGGACTACCGTGGCCAAGTCAGCCTTCCCAAGGTACGGGTGCAGCTGGTGCACAAGTTTTAGTTGTGCAAAAGCTTCCCTGACCACCACCAAGACCTGGGGTTCCAGGCTCAGCGATGAGTCTAGGAGAACTCCCAGACTGCGAACCTGCGCCTTTAGTGGGAGTGTGACCCCATCCAGCACAGGCTGTAACCCTGTACCTTGTTCGGTCTTACGACTGACCAGGAGTACATGATAAACAGTTAAACACCAATATAACGTCTCATTAGCATCTCAAGTAAAATCACGATCCAATCTCATCATCTGTTGTTCCGTATTCCTATGTTTATTACACTCCCTATTCAAATGCCTGCTTGAACAACTTTTCTCCGAAATGCCAATAGGGAGGGGGCCGATCTAATTTCTGTAGGAAGGGCGTTCCACAGCCGAGGGGCCACCACTGAGAAGGCCCTGTCTCTCGTCCCCGCCAGACGTACCTGTGATGCAGGCGGGTCCGAGAGCAGGGCCTCCCCAGGAATGATCTTAATGTCCTAGCTGGTTCATAGGAGGAGACGCGTTTTAACAGGTAAGTTGGGCCAGAACCATTTTTAACACCCTTTTTTCATAATGGGTCATGAACAGTAATCACTTCACTTTTATTCCTATTTTTCTTTTTAAAAAGAAACATCATAGAAAGAAAAAAAAATATTTTGAGACAGTTGCTTTGAGAAAAGCTGTGAAGGGCATCTCCCAAGAATATGGCCCTAAGACCAGCACAAACATCAGAAGCACAGGAAAAGCATTAGGAATAAGATGTGTATCCAAAAAGGTTGAGCTATAAGTGATAATCCAACAGGAATCCAAATGTCTCATACAGATTCAAGGGTAATATAGTCCAGGAATAGGCAAAAATCACTAGAACAGCTTAGGTCCACAAGCAAAAAGTATACTTAGTACAACTTGATCATAAATACAAAAACAGGAACATAGAAACTTCCAATATACTTTAATCCAAAACCAAAGGCTTGACTCGAAACAAGAATCAGAGAATTCAGGCCTAGCTTCTTACTCAAAATGCTCCGTTGCCTGAACTCTAAGGTAAACAACTTGCCAATTAATAGCCAACCATGAAAGCATTTAGTCTCCCACGATCTGTAAATGAAGACCTTTGTTGATTTCTGTTCTCCCAGGTGTCCCCCCCCCCCTTTCGGGAACCTTCTATATTATTTACGTCTCCACCCAACTCCTTATCCAATGTTGCAGTTTCTGGCTCCTCTGACTGACTTTGAAGCCCTGCCATTTCTTGAGTCAGATTTTTCACAGAGAGAAGCATAATTCCCTTGACTTAAACCTTCATCATTTCGTGCCCCAGGAAATCCCACAGGCAATCTCACAATCCTCTCTAAATCATCAGTGAACCCATTAGCCTCAGGAGCAGCCTCAGGCCGATTTATAACGCTTACAACAGACAAGTATCCAATTCGTTAGCTGTTTCCAGCAACTCTTCTTAGCAAGTAGTAGTATCAGGCCCTTAAGCTGCAAATTCTACACAATCCTGGTGGTTATGTAGAGCAGAACCAAACAAAGGGAACTGGATTGCACACATGACTCACTTCCCATTCTAATAGGTGTGAAAACTATATATAGGCAGGCAGATTGCTAATGGAAATGTTTTCCCCTCTTGATCTGTTCCCAGCTTTGAAATTGCTAGGTTCCAGTACGGCTATAGCAGGGGCTACTGAACACAAATAACCTGTTTCAGTGCTCTGTTCATTTATTTATTTACACCTTTTATATTCCGCCCTTCTCACCCCGCAGGGGACTCAGGGCGGATTACAGTGCATTGAATGGCAAACATTCAATGCCAATTTTTGACATACAAACATATACAGACATACACAGAGGCTATTTAACTTTTTCTGGCCGCCAGGGGAGCTGTCGCTTTCATTGTCCATCTGCAATGCTGATGAAGCACTTCCGCATTCCCTGCATGCTTCCCCGCTGGAATGTTTTTGCTGGAGTCTTCTTTATGGCCTCATAAATCAGTTAATTTAGCCTCCCCACACTTTAAGGTGGTACCTAATTTTCCTACTTGACAGATGAAACTGTCTTTCAGGTTGCAAAGGTTGACAACAAGCTACACAAAATTGGCCGGAAGCTCACTCCAACCTGGGCTGGCTTCGAACTCATGACCTTCTGGTCAGAGTGATCTTAATGCAGCTGACACTCAGCCAGCTGCGCCACAATCCTGGTGCTTTTAAACAGAGGCTGGATGGCCATCTGTCAGGGGTGCTTTGATTGTGCTTTTCCTGCATTGCAGGGGGTTGGACTGAATAGCCCATGTGGTCTCTTCTGACTCTATGATTCTATGATTCAGTGCAGGTACAACTGTACCAGGAGCTCCAATTTTGTTTGCTTTGCGTTGAATGTTTGTTGTAGTCCTAAGTTTCAGGGACTCTGCAGATAGGTGGCTTCTTTTGGCTGCAATCATAGGGCAAGCCACATGTCAATTATAGGTTCCCTGGTCCCGCCCCCTTTTTGGGTTTTGGAGGGAATAGGAGCCAGTTTGGGTTCAGTCCACACAGAGAAGCCTTTCATACAAGACATAATACCAAGAGCTCCTGTAGAAAGCTTCGTTTTCTACGGCTTGACCGGGGAGATACAGCCCACAGCTTGGCCGGGGTTATACAGCCCTACAGCTCCTTTGCTGAAGGACTTCAGGCAGCCATCACAGAAACCTGAGTTCCTTTTCCCCTGGAAGTCTACAAAAATCTGCTTGGTAAGGGTCACTCACGGAAGCCAGAAGCAGTTGGTACCAGGTGCAGGGGCTCCACGCCAACAGAGGCAAAGACAGACTGCCCAGATTAGAAGTTAAGGATTTCCCCATTAGTTACAGTTATGAAGATAGTGCCTGTTCCCTGTGGACAAGATTGAGAGAGAGCCCATAGACTGTTAAGAAAGCCTTGAAGTACCTGTTTGTTTTCATTAATAAAGAACTTTGTTGAACCTTTGAGCAATCTAAAGACTCTGTTTTAAGGAAATCCAAAGGCCTTTAATCTGAGGCAGTCCTGGCGTCCCGTTGGGCACACAGAAACTATGTCCTGTCTACAGTCTTATGCACAGGCCCAGCGTGTGACAGCACAGATTCTCTGATTCATAAAATGTGGAGGTGCATTTTGGAAGTGCTTTCTCTCCCTTCAATGCATGCCAATGAAAGCCACAACGCAGAATTCTAGAAGCTCAATTAACTTTCCTTTCTCTTCCTCCTCCTCCTCCTCCTCCTCTCCCACCAGTGTGATTCCCCTCCTTTTCCTTTCTTGTGGACTGAGCAGCTCCCTCCAGGGTTGTACTTCAATGCTTCTGCCTTGTGACATTTCCATGCAGCCAGAGCTATTCATTGATATTAATTCTAGCCCTGGGTTTGGCTATACATAGATGCAGCCATTATTTTTGGTGGAAAAGGAAAGCCACCCTCTGGTTCTCCCGGCAGCAGCCCATTTGGATTGTGCAAAGGCCAGAAGTTTCTTTCCTGTGCTTGGTTGCGAGTTACACTGGCTCAGCCTTGCAATAAAGATAGATGACAGCAATGTGTGTTTAATGCCCAGCTTCTGTATGGATTATACTGAACTCATAACAGGGAAGGTTTGGAAAGAGGTAGCAAATGCCAATCAAAATATCCCTCTTTCTTTGCCTTTGTGAGATGTGGTTCTGCATTAGCACTGACTGTGGTTGAATGGAAGAGCTGGTTTTAGAATTGTGTATGGCTGACGAAAAAAGTGCTTCTGGATTATTGTGGGCTTCCATAGTACCTGCATCACCAGTTTATTTGTATTTCCAGCTATGACCATGGAGAACAAGCCCTATGAGGAGCGGCTTAAGGAGCTGGGCATGTTTAGCCTGAAGAAGAGAAGGCTGAGAGGAGATATGATAGCCATGTATAAATATGTGAGAGGAAGCCACAGGGAAGAGGGAGCAAGCTTGTTTTCTGCTTCCTTGGAGACTAAGACGCAATGGAACAATGGCTTCAAACTGTTCAGCGCCTTCCAAGTCGCCCAGTTTTCTGTTTGCCCAGGAGAGAGTTTCTCATTTGGTCTCGGCCATTGATTGAAGTTCTGGGTTTGAGCCTGCCACTTTTGGACTCTTGCTTGCTGAGGTGTTCCAGCAAGTGTCTCTGTAGATCTTAGAAAACTATGTCTTGATTTAAGTCGTTGATGTGCTAGCTGATACCCAAACAGGGGATGAGCTGGAGATGTCTCTGCCTTGATCCTTTCACTATTGGCTGCTACTTCCCGGCGGATGTCAGGTGGTACAAGACCGGCTAAACAGTGTAATTTCTCCAGTGGTGTAGAGCGCAGACACCCCGTGATAATGTGGCATGTCTCATTAAGAGCCACATCCACTGTTTTAGTGTGGCAGGCTAGAATCATGGAATCATGGAATCATAGAATCATAGCGTTGGAAGAGACCTCATGGGCCATCCAGTCCAACCCTCTACCAAGAAGGGGTTGGACTGGATGGCCCAAAGGTCTCTTCCAAGTCTGTGATTCTCCAGGACAGAAAATGCATTGGATACATCTTGAGGGGGATGTTATTTCCCCCCTTCCCTACTTGTTGTAGTGTTGAGTTGAAGAGGTTCTTTGGATAGAAAAGCTCTCCCTTCTGTTCCTGCCCACAAGCTCCATCGGTGCTGTTTCATTTTGGAGAGTGAATAATTTGCTTCTATAACAGTGATTATTGGGAGCCACAGGTTAAACCCCTGTGCCGGCAGAACTGAAGACCGACAGGTCACAGGTTCGAATCCGGGGAGAGGCAGATGAGCTCCCTTTATCAGCTCCAGCTCCTCATGCGGGGACATGAGAGAAGCCTCCCACAAGGATGATAAAAACATAAAATCATCCAGGCGTCCCCTGGGCAACATCCTTGCAGACGGCAAATTCTCTCACAAAAGAAGCGACTTGCAGTTTCTCAGGTCGCTCCTGACACAACAAAAAAAAATAAAATAACGGTGATTGCTGCTGCTGCTGATGATGATGATGATACTTTTTTATAACCCATCACCATCTCCCCAAGGGGACTCGGGGCGGCTTACATGAGGGCAGGCCCAACATGACTGTGAGAGCCATTCAGCAGTGGAACTCTCTGCCCCGGAGTGTGGTGGAGGCTCCTTCTTTGGAAGCTTTTAAACAGAGGCTGGATGGCCATCTGTCAGGGGTGATTTGAATGCAATATTCCTGCTTCTTGGCAGAATGGGGTTGGACTGGATGGCACATGAGGTCTCTTCCAACTCCTTGATTCTATGATTCTATAATTACAGCAAAGCAAATATACAACAAAAATACATCAATAAAATAAATGAAAATAATAATACAAGAAGTAAACACACAATGCAATATAAATCACAATAATTGAACACAATGGGCATCTCTGCAAAATCACCAAGATCTGGAATTTGTTACGAGACAAATCAAACAAATATACAATACCACCAGTGTTGGATTATCAGAGAAACTATAGCAGAGCCAGAAATTCTGGAATGTGTCCAGAGGAGGGCGACTAAAATGATCAAGGGTCTGGAGAACAAGCCCTATGAGGAGCGGTTAAGGAGCTGGGCATGCTTAGCCTAAAGAAGAGACGGCTGAGAGGAGATATGATAGCCATGTATAAATATGTGAGAGAAGCCACAGGGAGGAGGGAGCAAGCTTGTTTTCTGCTTCCCTGGAGACTAGGACGCAAAACAGTGGCTTCAAACTACAAGAAGGGAGATTTCATCTGAACACAAGGAAGAACTTCCTGACTGTGATAGCTGTTCAGCAGTGGAACTCTCTGCCCCGGAGTGTGGTGGAGGCTCCTTCTTTGGAAGCTTTTAAACAGAGGCTGGATGGCCATCTGTCAGGGGTGGTTTGAATGCAACATCCCTGCTTCTTGGCAGGGGGTCGGACTGGATGGCCCATGAGGTCTCTTCCAACTCTTTGATTCTATGATTCTATGAATTCAAGTGTTCTGTCTGAAGAGTTTATGTTGCTTTCTCTTCCTTCTCCTCCGTTGGCAATTGTGAATGCCCTGTGTGCCGCTCTCCTTCCTATTACTCTACAGGAAGAGGATTTATCTTGCTTTTCTCATCCTGTTCATCTGACGTGAAATTTGCTCCCGCCCTTCTCCTCCTCTCCTGCTGGTTCTGCTTCGGCGACAGTTCTACTTGGAAGCGTCAAGGAGAACAAACAAGATGAGCCAGACCCTTTTGTCAGAAGCAGCCCGTCCTCCTTTGCCCTCGTGTGTTTATTCCCTCTGCCCTTCAGCAAATACACTCTTCTGTGCAAGCTGGTTTTGCCTTGACAAGCCTTTACTGCAGTGTTTTGCTTTAATTCAAGAGTCTTGGGAGCTTAGGGTTTCAAGCAGAAAAAGAAACAGAGTGGGAGAGAGGAAGCAAGTGGTTTGTCTTCATTGGGAATAGACAGCTACTCTGTGGAATAATAGAAGCGAGGTTTTGAACTACGAAGTGCCCAGCTATTGCCTAGCTTACTTGTCAGCTAGGGAGGGAAAGTGCCAGTTATCTCTGATGTTTATCTGCTGTTTATCAGGCTGTAATTCTGGATAAGTTGCAGAAGGGGTGGGCAGGAAGGGGAACATGAGCCAACAATGTCATGCAACAGCTAACAAAGCCAAAGAACTTTGGCCTGCATAAAGAGGAGTCTAGTATCCAGATCCAGAGAAGTCATGTTACCCCTCTCCCAGAGAGTTCCCAGGATTTGGGGCTTGAAAACAACTTGGCACCTGCAGGGACTAATGAGCATAAAGACAGGCGGGTGGAAATTAGCCAAAACAGACAACTTGACCAAGGCCTGCGGCATTCTGCCAGGCTTCGACAGATAAGGGTGAGAGGCATTCAGGGAAAACGAAACCAATTTCTGAGTGCTTGGAATAGGCTTAATGTGAGGATCAGGCCCGCAGCCAGGATTTTGATTGGGGGGGGGGGGGCTGAGAGTCTGAGTGAAAGAGGGTCTACCCTAGCAAACCTTTTGTATTGTTACCCCAATATCCCCATGCATATGAGATAAATTGTGCATGGTGATCACATCATGATATGAATAAACATAACAGTTGAAATAATGTACCAATAAGGCCTTTTCGCAAACCACCATGAGAATTTCGGGGGGGGGGGGGCTGAAGCCCCCCAAGCCCCCCCCCCCCCCCCCCGTCGGCTACATGCCTGATGAGGATATAAAATTCCACACATGGAAAATATAGTCAGATGAAGCATCGTTTCAGATTCCTGCGAAGTTCTTGCTCTTGAAAGCCTTGCTTGGAAGATTCATGTTTAAGGATTCCTTGCTGTATGGTTTGACTCTTTGTCTCTTGTGATTACCTATTCGTGCCTTGGATCAACGTTTCCCTGTTTCTTTGGATTTTATTAGGGAAGTCTGGACTTTGTTTTTGAACTTTGCTGAACCATACCTTGGACTAATTTGTTCCTGCTTATCTTCTTACCTAATTGGATTTATCTATTCCCTTAAAGTGTTTTTCTACTTTACTGCTTTTACTTACCTTCAACAACAACAACAAAAAAAAAATGTTTTCCTACTCATCATGTGGTGTTTTGAAGTCAGAGGGTTATTCCTGTTCTGGAGTGCAAGACATCCAAACATGAATCAAGAAACATGAATGGCACTGCAGACTAACTCAACCAGAGAAGTCAGCCATAGCAGAGCACTTGATGAACCAACCTAGACACAGCACATTATTTAAGAATGGCTAGGTTGGCAGAAGCTGGGGCTAACAGCAGGAGCTCACCTTGTTTCCCAGATTCAAACCACTGACTTTTCAGTCAGCAAGTTCAGCGGCTCAGCGGTTCAACCCACCGCACCACCAGGTGCTCCCATCTCCACATTACAAGATGTTTAAAGAAAACTGGGGCGGAAATATGTTTATTCATCTGTCTGTTGAGAAGGGGAAATAAAGCAAAGTGGTCACTAATAGTGCGAATGGGAGTAATTCTCAGAAAACAGACTCATATTGTAGTGGGTTTGTGTGGCTGCTTAAGATGGACTCAACACAATGTATTTATGGCACTAATGGGGAAATGCAGAATCCTTGTGAATTGGGAAAATAGGGAGCAAATCAGACTTTTTTCAGGTGTGGACACTGGCCAGGTCTTATATATTTATATTTATTTATAATCTATTGTATCTCAAGACAGCTGGGAAGAAATAAATTGGCTGTTTGAAAAGATAATATCCACGATCGTCATTGGTTTCTGCCATGACTGAAAGCGATAAGCTAGAATCATGAGGAACAGACACAAATCTCGCTTCCAAACTGTCAGCTTCGGATTAAAGCTAAGGAGCATAAAAGCCGTACTCAGTGGGAAGTAACTAATTTGAAAGAGATAATCTTACAAACGGAGCTTGTACCTGAACATGGCAAACCATGACACAGTTTCCTTGCTGCCTGCTAAGGCCATATCATGCTGAGCAGGAAAGTAATAACCTTCATTCACGCTAAAGTCTGATTTGGAAATGAGAAACCTCGACTCCTTTCCGTGTATTTTAGGAAGTTAGCTTTTTCCAACTTCAAGAGGAGTTTAATCCAGGAGGTGCAAAGGCATGAGAATAAAAGATCTTTGTCTGAAAGCTTGGAAGTTGACTTAAGAGACAATACAAGGACATCAAGTCATGGAGGAGGGAGAGAAAATGATGTGTGTTTCTCTTCTTCTTGTAATACAGCAGCTGAGGTTATCTACTGAAGCTGAGATTCAGGACAGACCAAGGAAAAACATCTTCAAACAGTGCAGCATTAAACTGTGGAACTCACTGCTATAAGATGTAATTTTGACTGCTACTTTGAATTGCTTTTTTAATATGTCTTTCCAGCATAATATAATTGTCTGAGTATTGAACTATAACTCTGGAGAGTAGGGTTAAAAAGTGGAGAGGTGGCTGCCAAGGTAGCCTTGGCAGCCACCTCTCCACAAAAGTCAACATTGACACTGAAATACAACTCCGCTTGAGCTCTGTGAGTGCAGCTTTTTCCAAATGAAGCAGAGAGTGTTTGAGGATCAGTACATCCGTAAGGATACCAAGGTACCTGTTTATAAAGCTATTGTCCTCCCAACCCTGCTTTACGCCCATGAGATGTGGACTGTCTACAGATGTAACATGCAACTCTTGGAATGATGGCGGAGGACCATCGTTTCAGTTCTCCCAAAACAGTTGCTCTACTTTGAACTCAAGAAGGCTATTTAAAAGCCTCCAAAGAAGGAGCCACCACCACACTCTGGAGAAGAGAGTTCCACTGCTGAACAGCTCTCACAGTCAGGAAA
The DNA here is from genome assembly GCF_037176765.1 of Anolis sagrei. Taxonomy (NCBI): domain Eukaryota; kingdom Metazoa; phylum Chordata; class Lepidosauria; order Squamata; family Anolidae; genus Anolis; species Anolis sagrei. The sequence continues at coordinate 7,577,254 of NC_090023.1, forward strand.
TTCTTCCTAATTTTCTGATGGAATTTCCTTTCTTATAGTTTGAAGCCATTGCTTCATTGCGTCCTAGTCTCCAGGGCAGCAGAAAACAAGCTTGCTCCTTCCTCTTTATGACTTCCCCTCACATATTTATCCATGGCCCTCATCATGACTCCTCTCAGCCTTCTCTTCTGCAGGCTAAACATGCCTAGCTCTTTAAGCTGCTCCTCATAGGGCTTGATCATTTTAGCAGCTCTCCTCTGAATACATTCCAGCGTGTGAACATCTCCCTTTAATTGTGGTGGCCAGAATTGGACACAGTGTGATTCCAGGTGATTCTGAATGAAGCAGAGAGTGTTTGAGGACCGGGACATCTGTAGTGAGACCAAGGTGCTTGTTTATAAAGCTATTGTCCTCCCAACCCTGCTATATGCTTTTGAGACGTGGACTGCCTACAGATGTAAAATACAACTCCTAGAACAATTCCATAAGTGCTGCTTCTGGAAAATCCTGCAAATCTCTTGGGTAGACAAGTGGACAAATTTCAGCGTGCTGGAAGAAGTAAAGACCACTAGCACTGGAGCGATGGTCCTCTGCCATTAACTCCGCTGGACCGGCCACGTTGTCTGGATGCCCAACCACCATCTCCCAAAGCAGTTGCTCTACTCTGAACTCAAGAATGGAAAACAGAATGTTGGTGGGCAGGAAAAGAGATTTAAAGATGGGCTCAAAGCTAACCTTAAAAACTCTGGCATAGACACTGAGAACTGGGAAGCCCTTGAGCACTCCAGATGGAAGTCAGCTGTGCTAACCATGGCCCAATATATACGCTTTGCGCACACACTCCAACAATCTCTAGAGCAGTGGTTCTCAACCTGTGGGTCTCCAGGTGTCTTGGCCTACAACTCCCAGAAATCCCAGCCAGTTTACTGGCTGATGGGATTTCTGTGGAGTTGAAGGTCCAAACATCTGGAGATCCACAGATTGGGAACCACTGCTCTAGAGGATGTAAAGGACTACCGTTCATCTCAGTTAAGAGATAAAAGTGGGATATAACTAAATATATGAATCTTTGCTCTGTTATTCATCCTGTCCTGAACGTCCTCCCACTTGCCATCAGACACATTAGAGAACTAATTATTTGTAGACATGCAATAATGCTAAGCTGACAGTATTAAATGCTTTGGATTGCACACATTCCTCCTCCTCCTCTTCTCTCTCAGTCTTAATATTCCTCCTCCTCCTTCATTAGGGTGCTGTGTTGAATTTATTTGTTGTCTTTTCAATGGATTTGTTTAGAATTATTTTTCATCTGCAAAGAGTTCAATTACATTTTAACAATGAGAAGTGTAGCTTATCTACATTTGAACAATAAACAAAAAGCATGCAAACTGGATGGCTGGATCCTTGCAGCTTGGCTAGAGCTCCCCAATTGAATCCATTGTTGAGTGGTGAGTCAACACATGACTAGATAAATGTAATGCAATCAATCATTCTACAGTCAGCCTTCCACATTCCCTGAAAAACTACAAAGAAAGAAATTTCTTCTTCTTTTTTACCTAAAAGAACACATCTTTAGGAATTTTCCAGGTCTTCCGGCATGATTGTGTAGTCAATTTACACTGGAAGCTGTCCACTATTACGTTACTTGAAATTATTATTATTATTATTATTATTATTATTATTATTATTATTTGAAACACAACAAGATGAGTCCACAGCAGACACTCTGCTGGCTTTTGTATTGGATCATTCATTGGACACTTCTCAAGTGTCTAGGACTGTGTGATGTATCGGTGACTAATGTGTGCAGATCCCAGTAGGATGGCCTTTTGCAGCTGACAGATGGTAATTTTGTGACTGCCGATTGTGTTTAAGTGCAGGCCAAGGTCTTTAGGCACTGCACCCAGTGTGCCGATCACCACTGGGACCCCCTTGACTGGCTTGTGCCAGAGTCTTTGCAGTTTGATCTTTAAATCCTCATATCATGCCAACTTTTCCAGTTGTTTCTCTTCAATCCTGCTGTCATCTGAGATTGCAACATCAACAATCCATACTTTGTTTTTTAAGACGATTGTGAGGTCAGGAGTATTGTGCTCCACAACTCTGTCAGTCTGAATTCGGAAGTTCCAGAGTAGCTTGACCTATTCATTCTCTGTAACTTTTTCAGCTTATAGAATCATAGAATCATAGAATCAAAGAGTTGGAAGAGACCTCATGGGCCATCCAGTCCAACCCCATTCTGCCAAGAAGCAGGAATATTGCATTCAAATCACCCCTGACAGATGGCCATCCAGCCTCTGTTTAAAAGCTTCCAAAGAAGGAGCCTCCACCACACTCCAGGGCAGTGAGTTCCACTGCTGAACGGCTCTCACAGTCAGGAAGTTCTTCCTCGTGTTCAGATGGAATCTCCTCTCTTGTTGTTTGAAGCCATTGTTCCGCGTCCTAGTCTCCAAGGAAGCAGAAAACAGGCTTGCTCCCTCCTCCCTGTGGCTTCCTCTCACATATTTATACATAGCTATCATATCTCCTCTCAGCCTTCTCTTCTTCAGGCTAAACATGCCCAGCTCCTTAAGCCGCTCCTCATAGGGCTTGTTCTCCAGACCCTTGATCATTTTAGTCGCCCTCCTCTGGACACATTCCAGCTTGTCAGCTTGTCAACATTCCGGCTTGTGATCCCACCAGTGCTTTATCACAGGCAGATGACATTTGTGGTACAAGTTCCAATGAATCATCTGAGCAACAGTGTTGTGCCTCTGCTTGTAGTCTGTCTGTGCAATCTTTGTACAGCAGCTGAGGATGTGATCTATTGTTTCATCTGCTTCCTTGCAGAGTGTACACCAGTGGTTCTCAACCTGGGGTCGCCAGATGTTTTTGGCCTCCAACTCCCAGAAATCCTAACAACTGGTAAACTGGCTAGGATTTCTGGGAGTTGTAGGCCAAAAACATCTGGCGACCCCAGGAGTTCAAACAGGAGTTCCCCAGCACCACCTTCTGGATACGGCCTTCCAGGAAAGGCCAGAGCTACTGTAAAACAGTGCCTTTGCATCCCATCCCAGTGAGATGACTCAGGAGGATGCCATGGTCAATGGCATCGAAAGCTGTTGAGAGGTCTAGAAGAGCCAAAAGGGACACACTCCTCCTGTCTCCCTATGGGACATCTGTAGGGATACCAAGGTGCTTGTCTATAAAGCTATTGTCCTCCCAACCGTGCTCTATGCCTGCGAAACGTGGACTGTCTACAGACGTCACATGCAACTCCTGGAACGATTCCATCAGCGTTGCCTCCGTAAAATCCTGCAAATCTCTTGGGAAGACAAGCGGACAAACGTCAGCATGCTGGAAGAAGCAAAGACCACCAGCATTGAAGCGATGGTCCTCTGCCATCAACTCCGCTGGACCGGCCACGTTGTCCGGATGCCTGACCACCGTCTCCCAAAGCAGTTGCTCTACTCTGAACTTAAGAACGGAAAACGGAACGTTGGTGGACAGGAAAAGAGATTTAAAGATGGGCTCAAAGCCAACCTTAAAAACTCTGGCATAGACACTGATAACTGGGAAGCCCTGGCCCTTGACCGCTCCAGCTGGAGGTCAGCTGTGACCAGCCGTGCTGCAGAATTCGAGGAGGCATGAGTGGAGGGTGAAAGAGAAACGTGCCAGGAGGAAGGCGCGTCAAGCCAACCCCAACCTGGACCGCCTTCCACCTGGAAACCAATACCTTCACTGTGGGAGAAGATCCGGATCAAGAATAGGGCTCCACAGCTACCAACGAACCCACAAAAATAGTCATCAGGGAAGACCATCTTACTTGTCCAACGAGGGATCACCTAAGTAAAGTAAGTAAGCACTCCTGTCTAGCTCTCTGCGAAGGTCATCCACCAAGGTGACCAAAGCTGTTTCTGTTCCATAACCAGACCTGAAACCAAACTGAAATGTTTCATCCAGAAATCCCTGGAATTGGAAGGCCATTACACGTTCCAAGACCTTGCTTAGAAAAGGGAGGTTGGAAACTGGCCAATAGTTGCCCATTATATAAATGCACCTTACTCTTTCTTGCACTTAAGACTTGTATTATATTCTACTGACTGTTCTCAGCATGAGGAACGATGGTGACCTTTGATTCTATATATAATCTTACATAAAGGTCTTCCTATATATAGGAAGACCTTTATGTAAGATAGATAGATATGGTATCTGGGCGGGATGACCATTCAGGAGAAGAACAGAGGCCAGAAAGCAATATAGGAACATTCCACAGATATATAAACCCTTTTTCGTAATTCCAACAGACCTCACTACCTCTGAGGATGCTTGCCATAGATGCAGGCGAAACGTCAGGAGAAATGCCTCTAGAACTTGGCCATATAGCCCGAAAAAACCCACAAGAACCTAGTAATATAGGAACACCTTGTCTTAAGTATTGTATTCAAGGCATAACAAAATATTTTATAATCCCAATTTTTTACAATTGTTTTGGTTTAAGACAGGGTACCAAACCCTCCAAACCTTCCACACACAATTAAAGACCTGGCTTTTCCGGCAAGCCTTCGACCTTGTTTAGACTCTCTTATAATATATATGAGGACCTTTAGATTCTTTATTAGCACTTTATAACAACACAACCATTCAATACTAAGGCTTCCTGACAAAATGGAACTGTAGAGGAGCGTCTACTGAACAAGCCAGTACCTGCCGCATACCATTACTGCCATCTGTTGAGGAGTATTTTATTTTATTTGTCGTGTCAGGGCAACCAGTCAGGTGTATTACATTTCTAACAGAACAAAACAAACAAACAAACAAACAGACAAAATAGAAAATTTGCGAGTTTGGTAGTTGATTAAATGTCCTTTGGCCACTTGGAGTGCTTCTGGTGTTGCTGCAAATAGGTCCTTCATTGTGCATGTGGCAGGGCTCAGGGTGCATTGCAGCAGGTGGTCAGTGGTTTGCTCTTCTCCACACTCACATGTTGTGGATTCCACTTTGTAGCCCCATTTCTTGAGGTTGGCTCTGCATCTCATGGTGCCACAGCGCAGTCCGTTCAGCACCTTCCACGTCGCCCAGTCTTCTGTGTGCCCAGGGGGGAGTCTCTCATTTGGTATCAGCCATTGGTTGAGGTTCTGGGGTTGAGCCTGCCACTTTTGGACTCTCGCTTGCTGAGGTGTTCCAGCGAGTGTCTCTGTAGATCTTAGAAAACCATTTCTTGATTTAAGTCATTGATGTGCTGGCTGATACCCAAACAGGGGATGAGCTGGAGATGTCACTGCCTTGGTCCTTTCACTATTGGCTGCTACTTCCCGGCGGATGTCAGGTGGTGCAGTACTGGTTAAGCAGTGTAATTTCTCCAGTGGTGTAGGGCGCAGACACCCTGTGATAAAGCAGCATGTCTCATTAAGAGCCACATCCACTGTTGAGGAGTTACGATGGTGGAGACATTACTTTTCATTCAACCCTTGTATTACCTCTTTTGAGTAAGGGTGAATTCTCCTGTATCCTCTAAATGTGGGATATGTTGATCCTGCACCATAACGATAAAGCCAAGGAAACTAATGGAAGAAGAAACCCTCTCTTCTGCTCCTTTAAGACGTGGAAGCAGATTGATTGATTAAAATGCCAAGAAGATGGGGCAATCAATCGCAGAATATTAAACGGTGGCTATATTCGCTTGTGTAAATACAGCAAGACAGAAACGTGCCCATAAATCACCGAAAAAGCATGAAATATGAACCTAACCTTTGCAATTCATTATTTCTCGGGTTATTTATTCATTCCAATGTTTGTTTGTTGCACTCTTTCTCTCCCCTCACCCCCATCTTTTCCTTTCCCTCCCTGCTTTGAAAAAACAAATGTACACCTCCCTGTTTGATAGATTGAATAGGATATTGGATTTTGCTGTATGTACCCTAGACTGAAATTCCTTCCTGTGCCAGCAAAAATATGAATTGATGGGTCTCCTTTTCAAGGAAAGAGCTTTCTATCATTTACATCTTGAGAAAACTTGCTTTTTTTCTTATCCAAATCTCGGAAACGGCAAGGTTATATAGAGTTGGCTCCCATGCTACAACTTCCAGTATCCATACTGTCTGAAGGTGCATCTATATCAGGCATGGGCAAACTTGGGCCCTCCTGGTGTTTTGGACTTCAACTCCCACCATTCCTAACAGCCTACCGCAGTGTTTCTCAACCTGGGGGTCGGGACCCCCATGGGGGCCGTGAGGGGGTGTCAGAGGGGTCGCCAAAGACCATCAGAAAACATAGTATTTTCTGTTGGTCATGGGGGTTCTGTGTGGAAAGTGTGGTCCAATTCTGTCGGTGGGGTTCAGAATGCTATTTTATTGTGGGTGAACTATAAATCCCAACAATTACAACTCCCAAATGGCAAGGTCTATTTTCTCCAAACTCTACCAGTGTTCACATTTGGGCATATTGAGTATTTGTGCAAGGTTTGATCCAGATTCATCATTGCTTGAGTCCACAGTGTTCTTTGGATGTAGGTGAACTACAACTCCAAAAACTCAAGATCAATGTCCACCAGACCTTCCCAGTATTTTCTCTTGGTCATGGGAATTCTGTGTGCCCAGTTTGATTCAGTTCCATCATTGGTGGAGTTCAGAAGGCTCTTTGATTTTAGGTGAACTATAAATCCCAGCAACTCCAGCATTACCAAATGATCAAATCAATCACCCTCAACCTCACCAGTATTCAAATTTGGGAATATTGGCTATTTGTGCCAAATTTGGTCCAGTGACTGAAAATACATCCTGCATATCAGATATTTAGATTACCATTCATAACAGTAGCAAAATTACAGTTGTGAAGTAGCAACGAAAATAATATTATGGTTGGGGGTCACCACAACATGAGGACCTGTACGAAGGGGTCACGGCATTAGGAAGGTTGAGAACCACTGGCCTACCGGCTGTTAGGAATGGTGGGAGTTGAAGTGTTAGGAATGGTGGGAGTTGACTGTCTGTGCAGGATTTCATACTTTGCACTTTAACAACACAACCATTCAATGCTAAGGCTTCCTGCTAAAATAGAACTGTAGAGGAGAGTCTACTGAACAACCCAGTACTTGGGATCACACGTCGGACACTTCCCAAGTGTCTAGGACTGTGTGATGTAGGACTGTGTGATGTATTGGCGAATAATGCATGCAGATCCCAATAACGTGGCCTTCTGCAGCTAGCAGATGGTAATTTTGTCAGTGCTGATTGTGTTTAAGTGCAGGCCAAGGTCTTTAGGCACTGCACCCTCTGTGGCGATCACCACTGGGACCACCTTTACTGGTTTGTGCCAGAGCCTTTGCTGTACGATCTTTAAATCCTCATATCGTGTCAGCATTTCCAGTTGTTTCTCTGCAATCCTGCAGTCGCCTGGGATTGCGACATCAAGGATCCATACTTCATTTTTTTAATACAGTTATGAGGTCAGGAGTATTTGTCAGTGTGTAATTCATGTATGATGTGTGTTTAAATGTAATTTTATGTGATAGGATTGTTATTGTAATAGAATTGTATTGCCAGGATGTAATTTGACACAGAAGGGTTAAACAGCAAAGTAACAAGCTGTGAGAATGTGACCCTGAGTTCTTGCTCTGTAAAAGATTAGGGAGTGCCAGAGATAAACTTCCTTCCAGCTGCAGTTTGTATTAGTTCCTATCTCTTTCAGTTTGTGTTCTTCACGTCTGTCTGCTGATGGTGTATGTCGTCTATTTTGAGCTGCTTAAGTAAAGCTGAAAACCTGCTTTTACCAGAGACTCCAGAGTCCATTATTCTGAGCTTCTGCGATACTCTGCTACATGCAAACAGTATTATGCTCCAAAACTCTGTCTAAATCCGGAAGTCCCAGAGGAGTTTGGCATGTTCATTCTCTGTAACTTTTTCCGGCTTGTGATCCCACCAGTTCTTTGTCGCAGGCAAATGGTTTTTGTGGCACAAGTTCCAATTAGTCATCTGAGCAACGGTGTTGTGCCTCTGCTTGTAGTCTGTCTGCGCGATCTTCTTGCAGCAGCTGAGGGTGTGATCTATTGTTTCGTCTGCTTCCTTGCAGAGTCTACATTTGGGATCTGTTGTCGACTTTTCAATTCTGGCTTTGATGGCATTGGTTCCAATGGCTTGTTCTTGGGCTGCCAGAATATTATTATTATTATTATTATTAAAATAATAATAATAATAATTCTGGCAGCCCAAGAACAAGTCAATTATTATTATTATTAAATAATAATAATAATAATATAATTCTGGCAGCCCAAGAACTAGCCATATTATTATTATTATTATTATTATTATTATTATTATTATTATGAAGGAGCCACAGGATGTTCACAAATTTGTCAGGGCACCCAGTGTTTTGGAGGATGGTCCAGAGAGCGCTGCAATTCACTGTGTTGAATGCCTTTGCAAGGTCAATGAATGCCATGTACAGAGGTTGATTTGTTCCTGCATTTTGTTTAATGGCTGCATTTTGATATTAATATCAAGTTCAACACATAGTCAATGATATGATATCAGTTAGAATTATTTTTAATAGTAACTCTTAAGTGACCGACAACTACATTTTTCTGGCATCTGCCAATTGCTATGGCTGCCATGGGTTAAGTATTAGCTTGCATTACCTGAGGGTTCCCCCCTGGGCCCGGTCCTGTTCAACATCTTTATTAATGACTTAGATGAAGGGCTAGAAGGCAGGATCACCAAGTTTGCAGACAACACCAAATTGGGAGGGATAGCCAATACTCCAGAGGACAGGAGCAGGATTCAAAACGATCTTGACAGATTGGAGAGATGAATGGCCATAACTAACAAAATGAAGTTCAACAGGGACAAATGCAAGATACTCCACTTTGGCAGGAAAAACGAAATGCAAAGATACAAAATGGGGGACAATGCCTGGCTCGAGAGCAGTACGTGTGAAAAAGATCTTGGAGTCCTCGTGGACAACAAGTTAAACATGAGCCAACAATGTGATGTGGCGGCAAAAAAAGCCAATGGGATTTTGCCCTGCATCAATAGGAGCATAGTGTCTAGGTCCAGGGAAGTAATGCTCCCCATGCTCTATTCTGCTTTGGTTAGACCACATCTGGAATATTGTGTCCAATTCTGGGCACCACAATTCAAGAGAGATATTGACAAGCTGGAATGTGTCCAGAGGAGGGCGACTAAAATGATCAAGGGTCTGGAGAACAAGCCCTATGAGGAGCAGCTTAAGGAGCTGGGCATGTTTAGCCTGAAGAAGAGAAGGCTGAGAGGAGATATGATAGTCATGTATAAATACGTGAGAGGAAGCCACAGGGAGGAGGGAGCAAGCTTGTTTTCTGCTTCCTTGGAGACTAGGATGCAATGGAACAATGGCTTCAAACTACAAGAGAGGAGATTCCATCTGAACATTAGGAAGAACTTCCTGACTGTGAGAGCCGTTCAGCAGTGGAACTCTCTGCCCCGGAGTGTGGTGGAGGCTCCTTCCTTGGAAGCTTTTAAACAGAGGCTGGATGGCCATCTGTCAGGGGTGATTTGAATGCAATATTCCTGCTTCTTGGCAGAATGGGGTTGGACTGGATGGCCCATGAGGTCTCTTCCAACTCTTTGATTCTATGGTTATATCCGCCTGTGTTATTCTCCTAAATCCTTTTAGCTGGCTGGGTGAGACATCTTACTTTGTGGCAGGCTGGGCAACCATGGCTCTGTGAAGCTTGTCATGCCGTGACCCAAACTACGTTCAGTCTTCAGATTTATTCGGTCATAAAACTGTCACGGTTATATTGGCCTAAGAGTTAATGCTTCTGATTCAAAGCCAGGCGGAATACATTTCAGTTCGGAGCCTTTGCAATATCCATCTCTTACATATATCAGCTCTCATTAATTCTCCAGGCCATTGCTATAAATCCATGGGCATCTGCAAGGCTTTGTGCAATGGGAGGCATACTAATTCGAAAAAAAAAATATGCAGATTGGGCAACATTTGAGCTGGCTTCCTAGCACTAAGCTGACGGAGAGCCTTTCCCTTGTCCCAGGATGCCTTTATATTACAGCTGCTTAACAGGGTGATGGATGCCCCGTCAGCCTCCAAAGTCTGGGAAAAACTGAATGAGGCGCTTCCTTGAAAATGCAAAATGCTAATGCCCCTCTTTTCGACAAACGCCTGACTCGGCTTATTTGGCGAAATTGCAATCGGATGCATTTTAAATGCAGCTCAAGGTTATCCTGAAAGGTCACCCACTTGCATATATGGATTTGCACCTTCCAACCCATTCAGAAAGATTGCTTTATGGATAATGTAATTTACATAGAATCCTAGAGTTGGAAGAGACCTCAAGGGCCATGCAGTCCAACCCCATTCTGCCAAGAAGCAGGAAAATTGCATTCAAAGCACCCCCCACAGATGGCCAGCCCACCTCTATTTAAAAGCTTCCAAAGAAGGAGCCTCAACCACACTCCAGGGCAGAGAGTTCCACTGCTGAACAGCTCTCACAGTCAGGAAGTTCTTCCTCATGTTCAGATGGAATCTCCTCTCTTGTAGTTTGAAGCCATTATTCCATTGCGTCCTAGTCTCCAGGAAAGCAGAAAACAAGCTTGCTCTCTCCTCCTTGTGACTTCCCTTTACATATGGCCTGCATCAATAGGAGCATAGTGTATAGATCTAAGGAAGTAATGCTACCCCTCTATTCTGCTTTGGTTAGACCACACCTGGAATATTGTGTCCAATTCTGGGCACCACAATTCAAGAGAGATATTGACAAGCTGGAATGTGTCCAGAGGATGGCGACTCAAATGATCAAGGGTCTGGAGAACAAGCCCTATGAGGAGCGGCTTAAGGAGCTGGGCATGTTTAGCCTGAAGAAGAGGAGGCTGAGTGGAGATATGATAGCCATGTATAAATATGTGAGAGGAAGCCACAGGGAGGAGGGAGCAAGCTTGTTTTCTGCTTCCTTGGAGACTAGGACGCGGAACAATGGCTTCAAACTACAAGAGAGGAGATTCCATCTGAACATGAGGAAGAACTTCCTGACTGTGAGAGCCGTTCAGCAGTGGAACTCTCTGCCCCGGAGTGTGGTGGAGGCTCCTTCTTTGGAAGCTTTTAAGCAGAGGCTGGATGGCCATTTGTCAGGGGTGATTTGAATGCAATATTTCTGCTTCTTGGCAGGGGGTTGGACTGGATGGCCCATGAGGTCTCTTCCAACTCTTTGATTCTATGATTCTATGATTCTATGATTTAGACATGGCCATCATCATGTCTCCTCTTTTACTTCTTCTTGGCAGAATGGGGTTGGGCTGGATGGCCCATGAGGTCTCTTCCAACTCAATGATTCTATGATTATGGCAGAATAGTTGTACTCTTATCTAAATAGCCTCTTGAGATGTAAACTTAACAGTCCTAATGGATTTATGGGAAATGTGAATGTGTGTGTGTATATAATTGTACTATGCCTTGCAGCCCTGTTATCCCTGTTAATTTGGTTCTTCCCCCCCTCTCTCTTGCCTTTGCAGTGGGAACGCCTCTGGTTCTTAATCCTCACCTTTTCTTTCATCCTGACCCTGGTCTGGTTTTATTTCTGGTGGGAAGTTCACAATGACTACAATGAAATCAACTGGTGAGTAACGAGCAAACTGGGTCTTTGCGGGCACTTTTCCTTCCAAAGGTTGATGATATAATATTGTTTATCCAAAGTTCTACCATGTTGATCCTGCAAGCCACATCATTCTGGGCACCACAATTCAAGGAGGAACTTGTGAACATTTCCAGAGAAGGGTGACCAAATTGGTCATAGGTCTGGAAACTATGAATCCCTCTGAGGAGTAGCTTAGGGAGCAGACGAGGCTTAGTTTGGAGAAAAGAAGGCTGAGAAAAGGGGATGTGAGAGGCAGGTTTAAATTTAGGAAAGGATGCCACATTGATGACATATGCAGGACACAAGGTGGAACTGTCCCCTGGCCCCCTTTCTCTTCACTCTGGCCCAGAAGGCAGTTGGTGCTGGAGGGAGGGGTCCCCAAATGATGACATATGCAGGAGACAAGATGGAACTGTTACCTGGTCCCCTCTCTCTTCACTCTGGCCCAGAAGGCAGTTGGTGCTGGAGGGAGGTGTCCCCAAATGATGACATATGCAGGAGACAAGATGGAACTGTCCCCTGGCCCTCTCTCTCTTCACTCTGACCCAGAAGGCGGTTGGTGCTGTGGGGAGGGGTCCCCAACTGATGACATATGCAGGAGACAAGGTGGAACTCTCCCCTGGCCCCCTCTCTCTTCATCTGATCCAGAAGGCAGTTGGTGCTGTGGGGAAGGGTCCCCAACTGATGACAAATGCAGGAGACAAGATGGAACTGTCCCCTGGTACCCTCTCTCTTCCCTCTGACCCAGAAGGCAGTTGGAGCTGTGGGGAGGGGTCCCCAATTGATGACATATGCAGGAGACAAAATGGAACTGTCCTCTGGCCCCCTCTCTCTTCACTCTGGCCCAAAGCGGCAGTTGGTGCTAAGGAGAGGGGGTCCCCAATTGATGACATATGCAGGAGACAAGGTGGAACTGTCCCCTGGCCCCCTCTCTCTTCACTTTGGCCCAGAAGATAGTTGGTGCTGTGGGGAGGGGTCCCCAACTGATGACATATGCAGGAGACAAGATGGAACTGTCCCCTGGCCCCCTCTCTCTTCACTTTGGCCCAGAAGATAGTTGGTGCTGTGGGGAGGGGTCCCCAACTGATGACATATGCAGGAGACAAGATGGAACTGTCCCCTGGCCCCCTCTCTCTTCACTCTGGCCCAGAAGGCAGTTGGTGCTGTGGGGAGGGGTCCTCAACTGATGACATATGCAGGAGACAAGATGGAACTGTCCCCTGGCCCCCTCTCTCTTCACTTTGGCCCAGAAGATAGTTGGTGCTGTGGGGAGGGGTCCCCAACTGATGACATATGCAGGAGACAAGATGGAACTGTCCCCTGGCCCCTCTCTCTTCACTTTGGCCCAGAAGATAGTTGGTGCTGTGGGGAGGGGTCCCCAACTGATGACATATGCAGGAGACAAGATGGAACTGTCCCCTGGCCCCCTCTCTCTTCACTTTGGCCCAGAAGATAGTTGGTGCTGTGGGGAGGGGTCCCCAACTGATGACATATGCAGGAGACAAGATGGAACTGTCCCCTGGCCCCCTCTCTCTTCACTCTGGCCCAGAAGGCAGTTGGTGCTGTGGGGAGGGGTCCCCAACTGATGACATATGCAGGAGACAAGATGGAACTGTCCTCTGCCCCCCTGTCTCTTCACTCTGGCCCAGAAGGCAGTTGGTGCTGTGGGGAGGGGTCCCCAACTGATGACATATGCAGGAGACAAGATGGAACTGTCCCCTGGCCCCCTCTCTCTTCACTCTGGCCCAGAAGATAGTTGGTGCTGTGGGGAGGGGTCCCCAACTGATGACATATGCAGGAGACAAGATGGAACTGTCCCCTGGCCCCCTCTCTCTTCACTCTGGCCCTGAAGGCAGTTGGTGCTGTGGGGAGGGGTCCCCAACTGATGACATATGCAGGAGACAAGATGGAACTGTCCCCTGGCCCCCTCTCTCTTCACTCTGGCCCAGAAGGCAGTTGGTGCTGGAGGGAGGGGTCCCCAACTGATGACATATGCAGGAGACAAGATGGAACTGTCCCCTGGCCCCATCTCTCTTCATTCTGGCCCAGAAGGCAGTTGGTTCTGTGGGGAGGGGTCCCCAACTGATGACATATGCAGGACACAAGGTGGAACTGTCCCCTGGCCCCCTCTCTCTTCACTCTGGCCCAGAAGGCAGTTGGTGCTGGAGGGAGGGGTCCCCAACTGATGACATATGCAGGAGACAAAGTGGAACTGTCCCCTGGCCCCCTCTCTCTTCACTCTGGCCCAGAAGGCAGTTGATGCTGGAGGGGGGGGGGGTCCCCAACTGATGACATATGCAGGAGACAAGATGGAACTGTCTCCTGCCCCCCTCTCTCTTCACTCTGACCCAGAAGGCAGTTGGTGCTGTGGGGAGGGGTCCCCAACTGATGACATATGCAGGAGACAAAGTGGAACTGTCCCCTGGCCCCCTCTCTCTTCACTCTGGCCCAGAAGGCAGTTGGTGCTGTGGGGAGGGGTCCCCAACTGATGACATGTGCAGGAGACAAAGTGGAACTGCCCCCTGCCCCCCCCCCCTCTTCATTCTGGCCCAGAGCGGCAGTTGGTGCTGTGGGGAGGGGTCCCCAATTGATGACATATGGAACTGTCCCCTGGTACCCTCTCTATTCCCTCTGGCCCAGAAGGCAGTTGGTGCTGGAGGGAGGGGTCCCCAACTGAAGACATATGCAGGAGACAAGATGGAACTGTCCCCTGGTACCCCCTCTCTTCACTCTGGCCCAGAAGGCAGTTGGTGCTTTGGGGAGGGGACCCCAACTGATGACATATGCAGGAGACAAGGTGGAACTGTCCCCTGGCCCCCTCTCTCTTCATCTGATCCAGAGGGCAGTTGGTGCTGTGGGGAGGGGTCCCCAACTGATGACATATGCAGGAGACAAGATGGAACTGTCCCCTGGCCCCCTCTCTCTACATCTGATCCAGAGGGCAGTTGGTGCTGGAGGGAGGGGTCCCCAACTGAAGACATATGCAGGAGACAAGGTGGAACTGTCCCCTGGCCCCCTCTCTCTTCATCTGATCCAGAGGGCAGTTGGTGCTGGAGGGAGGGGTCCCCAACTGAAGACATATGCAGGAGACAAGGTGGAACTGTCCCCTGGCCCCCTCTCTCTTCATCTGATCCAGAGGGCAGTTGGTGCTGGAGGGAGGGGTCCCCAACTGAAGACATATGCAGGAGACAAGGTGGAACTGTCCCCTGGCCCCCTCTCTCTTCATCTGATCCAGAGGGCAGTTGGTGCTGTGGGGAGGGGTCCCCAACTGATGACATATGCAGGAGACAAGATGGAACTGTCACCTGCCCCCCTCTCTCTTCCCTCTGGCACAAACAGAGGCTGGATGGCCATCTGCTGGGAGGGTTTGGATTGTGCATCACTGCCGGGCAGAATAGGGATGGACTCTGGATGGCTCTGGGGGTTGTTTCCTAGAACTTTATCAGTATGATTCCTTCTGCGGAGGTTTTTGGATGACCATCTGTCAGGAGGGCTTTGATTGTGTATCCTTGCCTGATAGAAGGGCTTGGACCGGATGCCCCATGGAGTCTCTTCCAGTTCTATGATGCCATGCTTCTGCACTGTGGATACAGAGTTTTTGCCAGCAAGGCTCCTTTTTAGTTTAGAATGCGTTATCATTTTCTCCGGGGTGCCTTTTCCGTCCCTTTGCACAACCTGCACAACTTGCCTGGAATCTCTTTGAGCGAGGGGAGGCCGACAGCCTAAATAAATATGCCACCCACGCCTTCGCAATCAGACATCGGATGTCTGCAGAGGCAGGGCTGGCGTTAAAAATAGCACTGTGCGGTCCCTGGTAAGATAATCAGGGAGGAAATAGCAACGGAGCAGAAGAGCCGTAATTACCACTAAGCCCATCTTTGGCAAGAGAGGAAATGTCCTTTCCCAAGAGCCTAGGTGTTAAGGACCTCACAGGTGTGCTCTCAGATGATACCTGGCCCTATTAGGGCACCCCACAAGCATTTTGTGCAGTGTGTTTTGTGCAAAACTTAACCAGGTTTTATATATGCATGGTTTTGTGCAGAAAAACATTTTTTTGCAGAAATAAATTCTTTACCAAGCCGTCTATTAGGAATTGTGGGAGTTGAAGTACAAAACACCTGGAGGGCCGAAGTTTGCCCATATCTGCTTTAAATCGTTAACTATTGTTTTCAGGATAAAATTGAGTGAAATGTATATGGGAAAATACCCATTCACAATTGTCAAATACATTCAAAATTACTCACAAACACACACACACACACAATTTACTACCTAATTTATAGACCCCCAATGGCACAGTGGGTTAAACCGCTGAGCTGCTGAACTTGCTGACTGAAAGGTTGATGGTTCAAATATGGGGAGCAGGATGAGCTCTCACTATTAGCCCCAGCTTCTGCCGGTCTAGCAGTTCGAAAACATGCAAATGCAATAGGTACCGCTTCTGCAGGAAGGTAAGGGCGCTCTACATGCAGTCATGCAAGCCACATGACCCTTGGAGGTGTCTATGGACAACGCTGGCTCTTTGGCTTAGAAATGGAGATGTGCACCACTCCCCAGAGTTGGACATGACAAGACTTTATGTCAAGGGGAGACTTTACCTTTAGCTACCACTTAATTTACCCATAAATGTAAACTACAGGGGAAAAAACCTAAGACTAGTTTATAGACAAATAAGTTGCTCATAGTATTTTATTAAAATCGAATGCATTGGGAACCCAACAATCTCTTTATTTTTGGCTTCCTTTTTGGTTTTTACAAGCTTTTTAAAAATCCTCACTGTTGTTGTGGGATATCTTCCCATGACAGTACAAAGCAACATTGGTAGTTTCATAACTGGGATAAGACTTAATTTAGGATCGTATTGTTTTTAGCATTGTTAGCATTGTTACTTGCTTTGATTCTCTTTTAAGAGAGATGAAACTGGCTATTATTATTATTATTATTATTATTATTATTATTATTATTATTTCTACTACTACTACTATTAAACTGTCCTCTCTAGGAAACTCTTCAATTCAATTCTGTAGTCAACAGCCAGCTGAAGTTGACCATATTATTATTATTATTATTATTATTATTATTAAATATTTGATACACCAAAAGATTATTACAGAGCAAACAAGATCACTATGCTGGTTATTATATTGGATCACATTATATTGGATCACTTCCTATTATTATTATTATTAGATATTGACAAGCTGGAATGTGTCCAGAGGAGGGCGACTAAAATGATCAAGGGTCTGGAGAACAAGCCCTATGAGGAGCGGCTTAGGGAACTGGGCATGTTTAGCCTGAAGAAGAGAAGGCTGAGAGGAGATATGATAGCCATGTATAAATATGTGAGAGGAAGCCACAGGGAGGAGGGAGCAAGCTTGTTTTCTGCTTCCCTGGAGACTAGGACGCGGAACAATGGCTTCAAACTACAAGAGAGGAGATTCCATCTGAACATGAGGAAGAACTTCCTGACTGTGAGAGCCGTTCAGCAGTGGAACACTCTGCCCCGGAGTGTGGTGGAGGCTCCTTCTTTGGAAGCTTTTAAGCAGAGGCTGGATGGCCATCTGTCAGGGGTGATTTGAATGCAATATTCCTGCTTCTTGGCAGGGGGTTGGACTGGATGGCCCATGAGGTCTCTTCCAACTCTTTGATTCTATGATTCTATGATTCTATTATTATTATTATTATTATTATTATTATTATTATTATTATTATTTCGGTTGCTGTGAGGTCTCCAGGCTGTATGGCCATGTTCTAGAAGCATTCTCTCCTGACGTTTCACCCACATCTATGGCAGGCATTCTCAGTAGTGGGTAAAACGTCAGGAGAGAATGCTTCTGAAACATTACCATACAGCCCAGAATACTCACAGCAACCCAGTGATTCCGGTCATGAAAGCCTTTGACAATACATTATTATTATTATTATTATTATTATTATTATTATTATTATGCCACTTTTTCTACCTTAGACTCATAAATATTCTGAAAAGCCTGGATATTCCCCAGTAGAACATATTAATCAGGCCCATAAATAATACTAAGTAATACAAGTTTTGTTCCTGGGTTACCAATGCCATTTTCTAATTGGTTCTATCATAAAATCATGGAAAACATTTATTACATTATGAAAAACCTTGTTTTTGTCGGACATCCTGCAGTACATTTTGCTTTGGCGTTTCAATGAATGTCTCATTGAGTCCCAACCAATTCAACCTAGTTTGTGGCAGCCACAAACACGAAGGTTCTGGAGTAGAACAGGAAATAACACTTTCAAACCAGGAACAGAAATGTTTCAAATTTTGTTCCATAGTGCAATCAAATCTGCAAAAGCCAGGCTGCAAATGTGGAGGAGTCAGAGCAATCGCCTTTTTGGGTGGCCAGGTCTCACCACTTTGCATTTCTCCTTTAACATTTGAACTGGAAGTTGGAGAAGATTCACTACCTCTCTGACATCAGACACACCAGCTTGCCATTGCCTGCACCATCTCTGATATTCTGCTTAGAGGTCTTTCCTCCGAAACTCTGGGGTTTAAGCTTATCGCTCTGTGTGTGTTCTTTGCTCCTTCAGCCAGGGAATAATGATACACCTGTTCCGTCAAATTGGCACGGAAAAGATAATGTCAAAAACGAGGTCAGTGTGTCTTCATGAAGACCATGTTGGTCTCAGAAATGTGCACACCGCTGGCACTCGGTGGCCTCATTATTGTGTGAGCGGGCACCCTGCGGTGACACCGGTTGCCTTCCGCTTGTTGCTGTCCTCTCCTGAGCAAGTCATTGGCCTGACTCTTGTCTCCCAGGCTGAGAAGGATCTGCTCCACTGAGGCATAGGACTTGGCTCTCTCCAATCAGCTCCAAACATCTGAAATAACTTTCCCTTTTGTGGTTTGATTTGACCCCTGAATGTGGTCTCAGCAAGGTTTCTTTTTTCAAATTAATATCGGGTTTATTGAGCTTCACTATTTAAATGCAAATTCTGACATTTTCCATCTGGGAAGCGATGGGAGAGGGGTACCTATGGTGATACCAATTTATGAGTGTACCAAATGCTTTTAAACATGGTACATTGTTTTTTCTGAATGCGTCAGGGACCAGCACCTAAAAATTATAGAGTTGGAAGAGACCACAAGAGCCACCCCGTCCAACCCCCCGAGCATACTGGAAAACACAATCAAAGCATTCCAACAGATAGCCAGCCTCTAGTTAAAATTATTATTATTATTATTATTATTATTATTATTATTAACTTTATTTGTACCCCGCTAGCATCTCCCGCAGGACTCGATGCGGCTTACACAGGCCGAAGCCTCAAAACACAAAACAATAAAACATAACACAATAATAAGCAAAGCAAATCAAACAATTAAGCAAAATAACAACAATAACTACATCAAGACACTATTAAAACTGGTTCGGCCGGCGCAATGGGGTACAGGGGTTAAAGTGCTGAAATGGCAGGAGGAACGTAGGATTAGAGGTATGGTGTGCAGTAACATCGGTTGCACTAAAGTGCTTCTAGGACTTGGGATGGGGGATTCCTAATCTGAGAAGGCACATCGGAACAGCCAGGTTTTTAGGTTCCTTCTGAAAACTGCTAAAGTAGGGGCCTGTCGGAGATCTTTTGGAAGGGCATTCCAAAGTCGGGGGGCCGCGACAGAGAAGGCCCTGTCCCGTGTCCCCACCAAGCGCGCTTGCGACGTGGGTGGGATCACGAGCAGGGCCTCCCCAGATGATCGGAGTGAGCGTGTGGGTTCGTAGATGGAGATGCGGTCACGCAGGTAGGGTGGTCCCAAACCGTTCAGGGCTTTGTAGGTAAGCACCTGCACCTTGAATTGGGCTCGGAAAATAAATGGCAGCCAGTGGAGCTCCTTAAACAGAGAGGTAGACCTCTCTTGATAATGAGCCCCGGTTAGCATCCTGGCTGCTGCCCGCTGGACCAATTGAAGTTTCTGAGCCGTCTTCAAGGGCAGCCCCACGTAGAGCGCATTGCAGTAATCCATTCTAGAGGTGACCAAGGCGTGGACCACCCTGGCCAGATCTGCCTTCACGAGGTACGGTCGCAGCTGGCGCACAAGTCTCAATTGTGCAAAGGCCCTCCTGGATACCGCCGACACCTGAGCCTCAAGTGTGAGCGAAGAATCCAAGAGGACACCCAAACTGCGGACCTGTGGCTTCAGGGGGAGTGTAACCCCGTCCAACACAGGTTGCCACCCTATACCCCGATCCGGTTTACGATCGACCAGGAGGACCTCTGTCTTGTCGGGATTGATCTTCAGCTTGTTCTTCCTCATCCAGATCGACACAGCGGCCAGGCACTCGTCCAGCACCTGAGAAGCCTCCTTGGAATTAGGTGGAAAAGAGTAGTAGAATTGCGTGTCATCCGCATAAAGATGGCACCCAACTCCAAAACTCCGGATGACCTCTCCCAGCGGTTTCATGTAGATGTTGAAAAGCATGGGAGACAGAATGGAGCCTTGCGGGACCCCACAGGTCAAAGGCCAGGGGTCAGAGCAGGCGTCTCCCAGCTTCACCATCTGGGTTCGTCCCTCCAGGAAGGACTGGAGCCACGACAAAACCGTGCCCCCAAGGCCCATCCCAGAGAGACGACCCAGAAGGATACCATGATCGATGGTATCGAAAGCCGCTGAGATGTCCAAGAAAACCTCTGATGTCGAGCACCCCCCCCCCCCAAAAATAAGGGATAGTGACTTATAGTTCTGCAAAGGGCAAGGGCACCAGACTACGCAACAAGGGTTAAGTCTTGGTCACATTGCCAAGGCACTGACAACAACAAGGACCCCACGAGGCTTTTGGGAAACGGCTGGATCTTGGGACTTCTGCCCTCCATGAGAGTTGTAGTTTCCCAGGGTGGCAGCCTTCGATCCCAGCGTGGCAGCCTTCCTAACGTTTTGGACTCACAAGGACATCTTTCCCGCTCATGGACTCACATTGCTTGAAAATAATTTCTTTATTAAATTTCTCTGGTGGGTGGGATGGAGAAGAGGTGATTGATCTATATACTTTTCTTCTATGTATTTCCTTCACAAGTCTGACCCAGCCATGAACTCTTTTGCCCTTTGGGAGGCTGATCAGGGAGCAGCCGCTGGGCTGAAAAGGCAATCAGGAATCACAAAAACACCTATTTACTTGGAACTCACACCTGAACAATGGGACCTGGAGTTATTATTTGACTTTAGGAGGGGGTCATCAGTCTGTGATTTCCTCTGCCAAGTTTTCCTTCACAACAAACATCCTTCTCAGCCTCACCTTTTACCTTATCTGATCTTGGAAGGGGAAAACCTGAATCAAATGATTATCCCTAATCACTGATCCATCACAAGAACAAAAAACTGGTTTCCTTGGCTGGCTGATCTCTCGGGCACAGGACTGTCATCATCCTCTCTGGACACCATGCCCCTCTTCCGTCCTGCCTCCCTCTCCCTGATTTGCTAAGGAGCCAAAGAGGGAGGGAGTTTTGTAATGTTTTCCTGTATTTTGCCTATAAAAATGCCTGTAAATTCTGTATTGGTATGCTTGTGGTGGAACTATTCCCACAGTGCATCCGATCTCAGCTGAATCGCTAATAAAGACACCTCGGTCGCCAGCTTCTTCCGCTTTGGTGGGGATTTATTATTTTAATATTTTCGCTACTGGAATTGACTTCGCTGCCCTCACCAAGGTTCCAGGATCCTCTTTGGTGCGGTCCTCAAGATCTCCTCGGCTGGGGAGATCCTCCTAAAAGCGGCTCGATATCACCTCCAGAGAAGTAGACTCTGCCAGGTCCTAAAGCAGCTGAACAGCCGTTACCATCAGGAAGTTCTTCTCAATGTTTAGGTGGAATCTCTTTTACTTCACCTTTGTACATCTTTATTTACTGGAACTTCCTTGGAACTAGCAACTGTCCACAAACTACCACTTTGGGTAATTCTTGTTGATTAATTGCTGGGTGATAAAGCTGAGGTGGATAGCAGCCATAAAGTAATCAATCGTCTTTATTTACAAGTATTTACACAGAGTCACATTGCAGCATCTGCTCCGGCAAAGTCATCAACCAAGAATGGGAACTCTCAGCCTTCTTCATTGGAAGTAGCCACACCTCCCACATTTAGGCATCCGGTCTCACACAGAGGAAGTAGGAAGTTAACACACACATACCTTCTAGTAAACATATAAAACTCTGCGGTTTGTTAACTCTCGCATTCCTTCCGCTGGGCATCGTCAATCTCTGGCATTTGCCTCTGAACATTCTGCCTCTGTTTACAAAAGCCTTGCTTTCTATCTATACTCTCATTATCTTGACTCTCATTAACTTCTGCACCTCACAAATCATCTTCAGACAGTCGCTCAGAGAAAGACTGTGAAGGGCTTCTCCCAAGAATGTGGCCTTGGGAATCTTCCTAAGACAGCTCGAGCCTCTCATCTGAGCTTAACTCAGGCCTAGGCAAACCCTCATTCCCACTGCCAACAGACCCAGTCCCACAATCAGGAACATCATCCCCATTCCCATCATGAACCGGGTTGTGGCACAGCTGGTTGGGAGTCAGCTGCATTAAAATCACTACTAACCGAAAGATCATGAGTTCAAAGCCAGCCCAGGTCAGAGTAAGCTTCCCACCATTTGTTTAGCTTGCTGTTGACTTTTGCATCTTGAAAGACAGTTGCATCTTTCAAGTAGGAAATTTAGAAACCATTTACGCGGGGAGCCTAATTTAACTAATTTACAATGCCATAAAAATCTCCAGCAGTGTGCAAAAGAATGAGGAAGTATTCAATCAGTGTCACAAGTGGATGGTGAAGTGACAGCTCCCCTGACAGCTAGAATTCAAACATACCTTCATGAAGCTGGAAAGTTGAATAGCCTCTGTGTAGCTGTCTGTTTATGTTGTGTGTCTATGGCATTGAATGTTTGCCATGTATATGTGCATTGTGATCCGCCCTGAGTCTCCTGTGGGTATTTTGTTGTGTCAAGGCAACCAGTCAATTGTATTACATTTCTAACAGAACAAAACAAGCAAACAGACAAAATACATAATCTGCGAGATTGGTAGTTGATTAAATGTCCTTTGACCAGTATCAGGCCACTTGGAGTGCTTCTGGTGTTGCTGCAAGAAGGTCCTCCATGGTGCATGTGGCAGGGCTCAGGGTGCATTGCAGCAGGTGGTCAGTGGTTTGCTCTTCTCCACACTCGCATGTCGTGGATTCCACTTTGTAGCCCCATTTCTGAAGGTTGGCTCTGCATCTCGTGGTGCCAGAGCACAGTCTGTTCAGCACCTTCCAAGTTGCCTAGTCTTCTGTGTGCCCAGGGGGGAGTCTCTCATTTGATATCAGCCATTGGTTGAGGTAATGGGTTTGAGCCTGCCGCTTTTGGACTCTCGCTTGCTGAGGTGTTCCAGCGAGTTTCTCTGTAAATCTTAGAAAACTATTTCTAGATTTAAGTCGTTGATGTGCTGGCTGATACCCAAGCAGGGGATGAACTGGAGATGTCTTTGCCTTGGTCCTTTCACTATTGGCTGCTACTTCCCGGCGGATGTCAGGTGGTGCAATACCGGCTAAACAGTGTAATTTCTCCAGTGGTGTAGGGCGCAGACACCCTGTGATAATGCGGCATGTCTCATTAAGAGCCACATCCTCTGTTTTAGTGTGGTGAGATGTGTTCCACACTGGGCATGCATACTCAGCAACAGAGTAGCATAGCGCAAGGGCAGATGTCTTCACTGTGTCTGGTTGTGATCCCCAGGTTTTGCCAGTCAGCTTTTGTATGATATTGTTTCTAGCACCCACCTTTTGCTTGACGTTCAGGCAGTGCTTCTTGTAGGTCAGAGCATGGTCCAGAGTGACTCCCAGGTATTTGGGTGCGCTGCAATGCTCCAGTGGAATTCCTTCCCAGGTAATCCTCAGAGCTCGGGATGCTTGTCTGTTCTTGAGATGAAAAGCATATGTCTGTGTTTTAGATGGGTTTGGGATCAGCTGGTTTTCCCTGTAATAGGCAGTAAGAGCACCTAGAGCTTCGGTGAGCTTCTGTTCTACCATCTCAAAGCTCCCTGCTTGAGCAGTAATGGCACGATCATCAGCATAGATGAAACTCTCTGTCCCTTCTGGCAGTGGCTGGTCATTTGTGTAGATGTTGAACATGAATGGAGCAAGCACGCTCCCCTGAGGCAGGCCGTTCTTCTGTTTCCGCCATCTGCTTCTCTGGCCCTGGAACTCAACAAAGAAGCTCCTGTTCTGTAGCAGCTTTCCTATGAGGCGGGTGAGGTGGCAGTCCTTTCTGATATTATACATTTTTCTCAGGAGGAGGCAGTGGTTCACAGTATCATAGGCTGCTGACAAGTCTATGAAGACAGCTCCTGTGATCTGCTGCCTTTCAAAGCCATCTTCTATGTGCTGGGTCAGGTTCAGCACTTGCAATGTGCAGATTTTGCCTTTCCTGAAACCAGCTTGCTGTGGGATGGAATATAAATACTGTAAATAAATAAATAAATAAATAAATAAACATCAGACACAATCACTGGTTGAACAGGCTGACATAAAACACACCATGGGAAAGTCATAAACACTCAGCCACATAGCACTTCAGGATAGGTTTGCCATAAAAGTGGCTACCTAAAGAATTGTATTCTCTTATATATGGTCTTCCATTGTGTGGAAATGTGTGGTGCCCCATGCTCCGTCCTCCAAGATGTGCCATCCATGTTTGTTTCAGTTCAAGCATTCCCTTTCTCCCTTTTGTTTTTGATGAGAAAAGGAAGCTTTGCTAATCCTTCGCCCAGTCTCTCAGAGCTTTGAGAGCATTAAATGCCTGTGTCTAATCTCTTCTCTCCATTCTCTCTGTTTTGATCCTTCAGGTTTTTATACAATAGAATGGGATACTGGAGTGACTGGACCATTCCAATCCTCGTCACCACGGCTACTGGCTTCACATATATCACAGCTTTATTGGTAAGAGGTTTAACGCTGCCGTGCCACCTGAATTCCCAACCAAATATTTCTCGCTAAATCTAGAAGCACAGCATTGCATTTGTCCTTCTGGACAAATGCAACGCATTTGGAGGCCGCTCTGCAGCTTTGATTTGTGTGCAACGTTGTGTTTTGTAGGGCTGTAGAGAGGACTTAAGGTTTTAGAAAGCAAGCAAGATTTTAATCTATGGGGTTGAAATGAGCATGGAGGAAAAGGTCAGCAGCATTCACTCTATGCACAGATTCCCATTAGCATGAGACAGAACATAGCCTGATATTTCCCAACAAATTACTGTTTATGCATTATGGGTTTTTTTAAATATTTGCTCTGGTTTTGTACTCTGACTTATTTTCTGTAAGACGCCCTGAGTACTGTTTGGAGAGGAGGTAGGATATAAATAAAGATTGGGTTGCTGTGAGTTTTCCGGGCTGCCTGGCCATGTTCCAGAAGCATTCTCTCCTGATGTTTCACCCACATCTATGGCAGGCATCCTTAGAGGTTGTGACGTCTATGCCGTCGTGCCTGGGGGCTATAGTTTATTAATTATTTATTTACTTTATTTATATACCGCTCCTCTCAGCCCTTAGGTGACTCAGAGCAGTTAACAACAAACAGCAGCAAAGATTCAATGCTAACAACATACAAACCATATAAAAACAGTTAAGGCAGTAATACACTAAGTCAGTGTTTCTCAACCTGGGGGTCGGGACCCCTGAGGGGGTCGCAAAGGGGTGTCAGAGGGGTCGCCAAAGACCATCAGAAAACACAGTATTTTCTGTTGGACATGGGGGTTCTGTGTGGGAAGTTTGGTCCAATTCTATCATTGGTGGTGTTCAGAATGCTCCTTGATTGTAGGTGAACTATAAATCCCAATATCTACAACTCCCAAATGTCAAAGTCTATTTTCCCCAAACCCTATCAGTATTCACATTTGGGCATATTGAGTATCCGTGCCAAGTTTGGTCCAGATCCATCATTGTTTGAGCCCACAGTGCTCTCTGGATGTAGGCGAACTACAACTCCAAAACTCAAGGTCAATGCCCACCAAACCCTTCCAGTATTTTCTGTTGATCATGGGAGTTCTCTGTGCCAACTTTGGTTCAATTCCATTGTTGCTGGGGTTCACAATGCTCTTTGTTTACATGTTAGCTATAAATCCCAGCAACTACAACTCCCAAATGACAAAATCAATCCCCCCGCCAACCCCACCAGTATTCAAATTTGGGCATACCGGGTATTTGTGTCAAATTTGCTCCAGTGAATGAAAATACATCCTGCGGATCATTATTTACATGGCGATTCATAATGTTCGGGTTATGGTTGGGGGTCACCACAACATGAGGAACTGTATTAAGGGGTCGCGACATTAGGATGGTTGAGAACCACTGCACTAAGCAATTAACATCATAAACATCAATCACATCAATAAGTGACTCATTAGCATCTCATAACTGAAATCATAATCCAAGTTCGTCATCCATTAATCCGATTTCCTATGATTCATTGTAATTCATTGCACTGCCTATTCAAATGCCTGTTCAAATAACTAAGTTTCTTCCGAAATGCCATTAGTGAGGGAGCCTATCTAATATCTGTGGGGAGGGCATTCCACAGCCGAGGGGCCACCACTGAGAAGGCCCTGTCCCTCGTCCCCGCCAACCGAGCCTGAGTTGCTGGTGGGCTCGAGAGCAGGGCCTCCCCAGAAGATCTTAAAGTCCTAGTGGGTTCGTAGGCAGAGATGCGTTCGGATAGGTAACTTGGGCCAGAACCGTTTAGGGCTTTATAGGCCAACGCCAGCACTTTGAATTGTGCCCGGTAGCAAATTGGCAGCCAGTGGAGCTGGCGCAACAGAGGAGTTGTATGCTCCCTGAGTGCCGCTCCTGTTAGTATCATGGCTGCCGAACGTTGGACCAGTTGAAGCTTCCGAGCAGTTCTTAGTGAAAGAAACATGGGCGTGGCATCTTTTCCCCAGAGGATTGCTTCTTGCCCTCTTTTAAGAGAACTGGAACTCTCAAGGATCAAGACAGTATAGATAACTCGAAATAGGCTTTATTGTTCACAATGAGTTATCTTCCTTAGGCATAAACTTGATATTCAAAGGGGGTAAAGAAAACATACATTACAGTCTTGGGTCCAAGGAGTTTTCCAGCTGAGAAGCTTTCCAAGTTCCCTCTTTCTCAATGGCTGTGGAAGCCTGAGCATTCACAACCCCAGTCCAATGGCCTATATTGAAGGCACAAAGTCTTCCTCTTGATGCCAAAGGACTGGTTTGAAGGCGCTTAAGATTCCTCAACGTCATCCAGGGTGAACTGGGCATGAAGCATGAATCTTAAGAGTACAAACTTAAGAATTGCTGATAAGAGATGACTTGACTGGGGGCTTTAGAGCCAAGTCTTTCTCACATCCATCTGCTGAGTTGTTCGAAGGTGGAATGAAAAAGAAAGCACTGCCCTCCACCCCAGGAAGGGGTGGAGCCAAACAATTGGGCTGGGGGAGCAATTCAACCAGTACAAAACAACATTGATAGAAAGCAGTAGATAGCCAAACAATTCAACTATATTGTCGAAGGCTTTCATGGCTGGAGTCACTGGGTTCTTGTGGGTTTTTTCGGGCTATAGGGCCATGTTCTAGAGGCATTCTCTCCTGACGTTTCGCCTGCATCTTTGACAAGCATCCTCAGAGGACCTCACTACCTCTGAGGATGCTTGCCATAGATGCAGGCGAAATGTCAGGAGAAATGCCTCTAGAACATGGCCCTATAGACCGAAAAAACCCACAAGAACCTAATTCAACTGTACATTCACATTCACGCACCGTCACAACGTCTGTTGGAAACTTGGCAAGTGGGGTTTATATATCTGTGGAATGTCTAGGGTGGGAGAAAGAACTCTTGTCTGTTGAATATTGCCATTGACCAGCTTTATTTGCATTTAATGGCCTTCTGTGTTCTCAAATAACATACTGTGTTCATCAAGTGCTCTGCTCTGGCTGACTTCTCTGGTTGAGTTAGTCTGCAGTGCCTTTCATGGTCCTTGATTAGTGTTTGGATGCTCCTTTTGGTGGTTTCTATGTAAACTCCCTGGTGGCACAGCAGGTTAAACCACTGAACTGCTGAACTTGATGACCGAAAGGTTGGCAGTCCGAATCTTGGAGTAGGGTGAGCTCCCACTGTTAGCCCCAACTTCTGCCAACATAGCAGTTCGAAAACATGCAAACGTGAGTAGCTAAATAGGTACGGCTCTGGTAAAAGTTCCATAAAATAATTAAGAAGGAAATTGAGGAGTTATTAGGGATAAATATAGAATGGAACAAGACTCAATTTTTCACTCACAAAATGGAAGGTAAAGGGGAATTTAAAGAACAGGAGGAAATAATAAAACACAAGATGGATGCAATCAAAGCCTCAGTTGCCCTAGGCTGGAAGGACCACAAGAAATGGGATATAAAAACTTGGTATAAATTTCTATCTGACTACCAACTCCAAGATTATATTAGTGAAAGGAAAAGTTATTAGAAGACGGCAAAATGGAAGGGTCTCATTTCCAGGGGAAAGATAGATATAAGGAGTTAAATAAGACTATCTTCATGATTGAACAATTGTAATAAGTATAGCAAGAGTAGTAAACTGTTCCTGGGTGGGGGTGGGGTGGGGACGTGGTGGCGGTGGGATTAGGGAAACATACTTGTATTTTGACTGCTGAATTTTGAAGATTGTATGTTTCTATGCATGTCTATATATATATAATAAAAACAACTTTAAAAAAAAGAAAACATACAAATGAGAATAGATCAATAGGTACAGTTTCTGCAGGAAGGTAAGGACGCTCCATGCAGTTATGTTATAGAATCATAGAATCATAGAATCAAAGAGTTGGAAGAGACCTCATGGGCCATCCAGTCCAACCCCATCCTGCCAAGAAGCAGGAATATTGCATTCAAATCACCCCTGACAAATGGCCATCCAGCCTCTGCTTAAAAGCTTCCAAAGAAGGAGCCTCCACCACACTCCGGGGCAGAGAGTTCCACTGCTGAACGGCTCTCACAGTCAGGAAGTTCTTCCTAATGTTCAGATGGAATCTCCTCTCTTGTAGTTTGAAGCCATTGTTCCGCGTCCTAGTCTCCAGGGAAGCAGAAAACAAGCTTGCTCCCTCCTCCCTGTGGCTTCCTATCACATATTTATACATGGCTATCATATCTCCTCTCAGCCTTCTCTTCTTCAGGCTAAACATGCCCAGTTCCCTAAGCCGCTCCTCATAGGGCTTGTTCTCCAGACCCTTGATCATTTTAGTCGCCCTCCTCTGGACACATTCCAGCTTGTCAATATCTCTCTTGAATTGTGGTGCCCAGAATTGGACACAGTATTCCAGATGTGGTCTAACCAAAGCAGAATAGAGGGGTAGCATTACTTCCTTAGATCTAGACACTATGCTCCTATTGATGCAGGCCAATCCACCTTACTTTGGAGGTGTCTATGGACATCGCTGGCTCTTCAGCTTAGAAATGGAGATGCGCACCACCTCCCAGAGTTGGACATGACTAGACTTACTGTCAGAGGAAACTTTTACCTTTACTTTTATGTAGACTTGTCCACAGCTGCATGGTATATGGTAAACTCCTGCAGAGGTGAGAGGATCCCTCATGTCCTTTGCTGAACGTGGCATTTGTTGGATCTGATTAATATGCTGTTGCACCTAGGGGCTATAACTCTTAGTGAAAGAGGCATGGACGTGACATCTTTCCCCAGGGGATTGCTTCTTGCCCCCCTTTAGGAAAACTGGAGCTCCCAAGGACCAAAACACTGTAGATAACTCAAAATAGGTTTCATTGTTCACACAGAGTTATTTCTTTAAGGCAATAAGCTGGAAGTTTTCAAAGGGTAAAGGAAAATATACATTACAGTCTCTGGTTGTCTTGGGTTCAAGGAGTTTTGCAGCTGAGAAACTTTTCCAGGTCCCTCTTTCTCAATGGCTGTGAATATCGGAATAATCACAACCCCAATTCCAATGGCCTATATTTTGAAGGCACAAAGCCTTCCTCTGGTGCCAAAGAACTGGTTTGAAGGCGCTTGAGACTTCTCAACGTCATCCAGGTTGATCTGAACATGAAGCATAAGTCTCAAGGGTAAGAACCTCAGAATTGGTGCTGAGAGGTCACTTAATCAAGGGCTTCAGAGCCAAGTCTCTCTCTCACGTCCATCTGATAGAAAGTTTGATGGTGGAATGGAAAAGGAAACACTGTCCTGCTCTCTAGGAAGAAGTGGGGTCAAACAATTGAACAGGAGGAGCAATTCAACTGGTGCAAACAACATTGATTGAAAGCTATAAATAACCAATCAATCCAACTATACATAGGCAGAGTAAAAAGGCAAAATCAGGCATGATACAACAGTTCAAATCCTGCAACTTACAGTTCTACATATAGGTGGCGCCACTTGTGCCGTCACAATGAACATTTGATGAACCAACCTGGACACAGCATATTATTTGAGAACACAGAAATGCTGGCGCACTCGTAACAATCACCATGTTAAACTACACAGAGAAGCCATTGAAATCCACAAGCATGTGGACAATTTCAACCTATTGATCTACTCACATTATTGTTTTCGAACTGCTAGATAGACAGAAGCCAGGGGCTAACAGCAGGAGTTCATCCTGACCCGTGGCTTTGAACTGCCGACCTTTTGGTCAATTTTTTTGCAGCTGACAGTTTAATCTGCTGTATTACTGCAGCCCTTATTCATCAATGAAACATAAATGGATTTTATGTTTAGATAAGGGTCCCCAAGATACCTCATTTTGCACTTATATGCAAAAACAAGTATTCCAAAACCAGAAAGAAATACTCAACCCCAAATACTTCCAAGCATTTAAGATACTGAATCTGTAGTAGAATATCCATTGCTTCCAGATGTAATTTTGAGCTCAAAGACACCAGGGACTCAAGTCTTCTCAAATCTGGGGTCCTGTAGGTGTGTTAGACTATAACCGGCTGAGGGAGGAAAGGAAAGGACCTGAGGGTGTTAGGAATAGTGGGAGTTGAAGTCCAGAACATCTGGAGGGTCAAAGTTTGCTCATGCCTGATCTATATTGTAGAATTCATGCACTTTGACATTACTTTCAAGTTCAATGCTATGGAAACATTGGAGTTGTACTTTTACAGGTTCTTTAACCTTCTCTGCTAAAGAGTGCTGGTGCCTCACCAACTCCCAGGAATTCATATCATTGAGCCATGGCAGTCAAAGTGGCATCGAGCTGCATTAACTCTACAGTGCAGATGCACCTTTAGTCTTCAAAAGCTTGTGCTACCAATTTTCTGCTCTCAGCTACATCCCTTTGCATACTAACAAACTGTCTTATTCATTTTCTTTTCAGATTTTAGCTCTGTGCCACATAGCAGTAGGACAACAAATGAACTTGCACTGGATCCACAAGGTAAGTTGCTATTGTAAGCCAAAAACTGTATTGTTGAAGGCTTTCATAGCCAGAATCACTGGGTTGTTGTGAGTTTTCCGGGCCGAAAGGCCATGTTCCAGAAGCATTCCCTCCAGATGTTTCGCCCACATCTATGGCAGGCATCCACAGAGGTTGTGAGGTCTGTTGGAAACTAGGAAAATGGGGAATGTGCTGGTACAGCTGTACCAGGAGCTCCAACTTTATTTGCTTTGTATTAAATGTTTGCTTGCAGTCCAAGGTTTCAGGGATTCTGCAGAAAGGTGGCTTCCTTTGGTTGCAGTCGTAGGGCAAGTCACCTGTCCATCATAGTTAAGTTTTGGTTCTGCCCCTTGTTCAGGGCAATTGGAAAGGGAGGGGAGCCATTTTTAGTTAGTATCAGTAAGGAAAGCTAATTTAGAGGATGTGTACGAGCGTCTCCTGTACAAAAGATTCAACCCTTAAGACTTTCCGGGGGACAACAGTCTTAAGAGCATCCAAAGATCTCCAAAGATTTCCAAGGAAACAGCCCTAAAGCTTTGAGAAATTTCGGAGCGTAAACAGCTTGGAAGACCAAAGAACTCCAGCTGGAGAATCTACTGGCCTTACTGGTAGGTCCAATCGGTGCTCGAGACGCAGTTCGACCCGGTAGCGGAGCCCACATCAGTAAGAATTAGATTACAGTCAGCCTGGGAGAAGTTAAAAAGGGATTTTCCTTTAAAGTAAAGAAACAGTTATTGAAGACAATTGCCTGTCCTTCGTGGGCAAGTTTAGGAAGCCACCAGTTGCATAAAAGCCTGGAAGCATTTGGTTAACTTTATCAAAGACAAGAGAAGTTTCTGTTTGATTGTTCATTTGTTATACTTCACAAGCCATCTAAAGACCATTTGTGGTGGAAAATCTTTGAGAACTTCTCTTCGGGGTCCCCTGGCTTCCCTCTGGGCTCAAGTTGCACGTCCCATTTTAAAGGCAATTCTTTACAGGCCCAGCGCATGACAGAACAGGGTGGGGAAAAAAACTCTTATCTATTGACGGTAGGTGTGAATGTTGCAACTGGCCACCTTGATTAGCATTGGATAGCCTAGCAGTTTTCAGGGTGTAGCTTTTTACTGCCTGGTGGAATCCTTTGTTGAGAGGTTATTAGCTATGCCTGATTGTTTCTTGTCTGGAGTTCCCCTGTTAGCCTGAAGAAGAGAAGGCTGAGAGGAGATATGATAGCCATGTATAAATATGTGAGAGGAAGCCACAGGGAGGAGGGAGCAAGCTTGTTTTCTGCTTCCCTGGAGACTAGGACGCAATGGAACAATGGCTTCAAACTACAAGAGAGGAGATTCCACCTGAACATGAGGAAGAACTTCCTGACTGTGAGAGCCGCTCAGCAGTGGAACTCTCTGCCCCGGAGTGCGGTGGAGGCTTTTTCTTTGGAGGCTTTTAAGCAGAGGCTGGATGGCCATCTGTTGGGAGTCCTTTAAATGTGATTTTCTTGCTTCTTGGCAGAATGGGGTTGGACTGGATGGGCCACGAGGTCTCTTCCAACTCTATGATTCTATGATTCTGAGACTCCAAGATCCCTTACGCATGGACTGTGTTCAAGCCAGATGTCACTCATCTGATGTGGCCAAAGTGCACTGGCTTAAATTGCACATACGTGTAGATCTCTTACGCAAGGACTGTTTTCAAGCCAGGTGTCACCCATCTGATGTGGCCAAAGTGCACTGGCTTAAATTGCACATATGTGTTAGTTTTCCCAGAAATGATCTATGGTGGCTATGAGAACCAAGGAATCATGCAGAAATGCTCTTTTACCACTAACTTTTGTTTCCATCTCCAGCATCTCTTTCTACAGGAGATGTTCCCAATATTTGGATGCTGCCCGGCAACTTTCAAAGCTGCCGGTGTATCTGGGTGGATTGTTTTTTTCTTGCTCCCAATGCTCTCCTCTCCAAATGAGAATCATATCTGCTTGACAGAAGGAATCCAGTCGCTGATAAGAGAAAAGGAACAAGACAGGTCCTTCATTCTGAGTGACGTTAAGGGCGAAACAGTCTGTCCTCCCTGCCAAAGCATTCAGGAAAATGTCTTTCTTCCCGATAGAATCTAGCCCAAAGTAAAACTCATTAGGTTAAGCCAGTGCAAAGAAAGTTATTGCGAGCGCTTTGCTATTGAACTCTAAAAAGCCAATTTTGAGAATAATTTAATGTCATTTCCCCTTCCCTCTCCTCCTGTGTTTTTAAAAGAGAGGTCATCCCATCAATCTTTCCGTTCTGCTCTTTTCCTCACTGCAAAGACGCAGCCGAAGGGCTTTCAAATTCATTTTTAAGGATTTTTTTTATTGTATGGACTTAGCTTGCAAAGACTTGGAAGTTTCAACTTTTTGGACTATAGTTAACCTGACATAGCAGTGTTTCTCAACCTTCCTAATGCTGCGACCCCTTAATACAGTTCCTCATGTTGTGGTGACCCCCAACCATAACATTATTTTTGTTGCTATTTCATAACTGTACTTACTTACTTACTTACTTAGGCGATCCCTCGTAGTCCGAGGATGGTCCTCCAAGTTCGGTGTCCCGGGGGTTGGGGTCGTAGGTGGCTGTGGAGCCCTATTCTTGACCTGCAACTTCTCCCACAGTGAGGGCATTGGTTTCCAGGTGGGAGGCAGTCTCGGTCGGGGTTGGCTTGATGCACCTTCCTCTTGGCACATTTCTCTCTTTCACCCTCCATTCGTGCCTCTTCAAATTCTGCAGCACTGCTGGTCACAGCTGACCTCCAGCTGGAGCGCTCAAGAGCCAGGGCCTCCCAGTTCTCAGTGTCTATGCCAGAGTTTTTAAGGTTGGCTTTGAGCCCATCTTTAAATCTCTTTTCCTGTCCACCAACATTCTGTTTTCCGTTCTTGGAGTTCGGAGTAGAGCAACTGCTTTGGGAGACGGTGGTCAGGCATCCAGACAACGTGGCCGACCCAGTGGAGTTCATGGCAGAGGAGCATCGCTTCAATGCTGGTGGTCTTTGATTCTTCCAGCACGCTGACATTTGTCCGTCTGTCTTCCCAAGATATTTGCAGGATTTTCCTGAGGCAGCACTGATGGAATTGTTCCAGGAGTTGCATGTGACGCCTGTAGACAGTCCACGTTTCGCAGGCGTAGAGCAGGGTTGGGAGGACAATTGCTTTATAGACAAGCACCTTGGTATCCCTACGGATGTCCCAGTCCTCAAACACTGTCTGCTTCATTCTGAAAAATGCTGCACTCACAGAGCTCAGGTGGTGTTGTATTTCTGTGTCGATGTTGACTTTGGTGGAGAGGTGGCTGCCAAGGTAGCGGAAATGATCAACATTTTCTAATGTTACACCATTAAGCTGTATCGCTGGCATTGGAGAGGGACTGGCTGGTGTCTGCTGGAACAGCACTTCAATTTTCTCGATGTTCAATGACAGGCCGAGCTTCTCGTATGCTTCTGCGAAGGTGTTTAGAGTGGCTTGTAGATCTTCTTCTGAATGCGCACAGATGATGTTGTCATCAGCATACTGGAGTTCTTGTTGTTGTAACCTTGGTTTTGTAATTGTGCTATTGTTATGAATCGTAACAACGAGATGGGTTTATGATTCTATGAAGAGACGGCGCGGATGATTTAGTGTAATTATTTGATTGTTGTATTATTGATAGTTGCTGATATTTTGTTATGCTATTGCTCTATTGTAAACTGTGTTTTTATATGTTGTACACCACCGTGAGTCGCCCTAGGGCTGAGAACGGCGGTCAACAAATGAAGCAAATAATAATAATAATAATAATAATAATAATAATAATAATAATGTAAATATCTGATATGCAAGATGCATTTTCATTCACTGCAACATATTTGGCACCAATACCCAATATGCCCAAATGTGAATACTGGTGGGGTTGGAGGGGGAATTGATTTTGTCATTTGGGAGTTGTAGTTGCTGGGATTTGTAGTTCACCTATAATCAAAGAGCATAGCTGAACTCCACCAACGAGAATTGACCCAAACTTGGCACATAGACCAACAGAAACTTACTTACTTACTTAGGCAATCCATCATAGCCCAAGGATGATGGTCCTCCAAGTCTGATGTCTTGGCGGTGGATTCAAAGGTGGCTGTGGGGCACTATTCCTGATCCACATGTTCTCCCACAGTGAGAACATTGGTTTCCAGATGGAAGGTGATCCCAGTCAGGGTTGGCTGGATGTGCCTTCCTCTTGGCATATTTCTCCCTTTCTTCCTCCATTCGTTCTTCTTTGAATCCTGCAGCACTGCTGGTCACAGCTGACCTCAAGTTAGAGCACTCAAGGGCCAGGTCTTCCCAGTTCCCAGTGTCTATGCCACAGTTTTTAAAGTTGGCTTTAAGCCCATCTTTAAATCTCTTTTCCTGTCCACCAATGTTACATTTCCCATTCTTGAGTTCAGAGTAGAGTAACTGCTTTGGGAGAAAATACTGGAAGAGTTTGGTGGGACTTGACCTTGAGTTTTGGAGTTGTAGTTCAGCTACATCCAGAGAGCACTGTGGACTCAACCAATGATGGATCTGGACCAAACTTGGCATGAATACCCAATATGCCCAAATGTGAACACTGGTGGAGTTTGGGGAAGATCTTGAAATTTGGGGTTTGTTGTTTCTGGGATTTATAGTTCACCTACAATTAAAGAGCATCCTGAATGCCGCCAACAATAGAATTGGGCCAAACTTCCCACACAGGATCCCCATGACCAACAAAAAATACTGGGTTTTCTGATGGTCTTTGGTGACTCCTTTGACATCCCTCACTACCTCCCCAGGGGTCCCGACTCTCAGGCTGAGAAACACTGCGATAATTGTAGTACATTCATGAACAGCAGCTGATAGGCTGTTAGGAATTGTGGGAGTTGAAGTCCAAAACACCTGGAGGGCCAAAGTTTCCCCGTGCCTGTCTAGATCCATTACCTTCCATGGCAAGCCATTGCAATTATGCCTTCCATCCCAGCAGAAATAGTCTGAAATGGGAATAAATCTGTGCAAATATTC
This sequence comes from Anolis sagrei, assembly GCF_037176765.1. Taxonomy (NCBI): domain Eukaryota; kingdom Metazoa; phylum Chordata; class Lepidosauria; order Squamata; family Anolidae; genus Anolis; species Anolis sagrei. The sequence goes on from NC_090023.1 coordinate 7,613,243, forward strand.
CTGCTTATCTCTCTTTTCTGAAACCGAAATAATCTCCTTCCTGCTCTAAGTTACCCACATAGAATCATAGAATCATAGAATCAAAGAGTTGGAAGAGACCTCATGGGCCATCCAGTCCAACCCCATTCTGCCAAGAAGCAGGAACATTGCATTCAAATCACCCTCACAGATGGCCATCCAGCCTCTGTTTAAAAACTTCCAAAGAAGGAGCCTCCACCGCACTCCGGGGCAGAGAGTTCCACTGCTGAACGGCTCTCACAGTCAGGAAGTTCTTCCTCATGTTCAGATGGAATCTCCTCTCTTGTAGTTTGAAGCCATTGTTCCGCATCCTAGTCTCCAGGGAAGCAGAAAACAAGCTTGCTCCCTCCTCCCTGTGGCTTCCTCTCACATATTTATACATGGCTATCATGTCTCCTTTCAGTCTTCTCTTCTTCAGGCTAAACATGCCCAGCTCCTTAAGCCGCTCCTCATAGGGCTTGTTCTCCAGACCCTTGATCATTTTAGTCGCCTTCCTCTGGACACATTCCAGCTTGTCACAGTTCATTGTCATATCAAAACAGAGCCAAACTTGATTAGTTTTAAACTGATGTGTTCTCAAAACAAACCAATATGACAATCCACATTTTGATCAAAAGGTCATTTTCGTAGAAGCACAAATATAATGACATCTCTTACACTTTTTAAATTGCAGATTGGGTTGGTGACAACCTTGATATCGACCGTCGTCACGATGTGCTCGATAGCCCAGCTGTGGGACGATGAGTGGGACATGGTGGTTATATCACTACAGGTAAGTATCTTGAAAAATGAGGGGAATTAAGGGAAAAATGCCCTAACGCCTTTCATCTGTGGAAAGGAAGAAAAGAGAGTTGGATCTCCATTCCTTGTGTGTCTTTCATTGAACCAAAGAACGACACGTGAATGTTGATACCAGGGCAGCCATCCTACCTGCTACACCACATCTTTCCCTGACCTGGCATAACTTTAGGGGTGAAGCCAGTTTTGTGGGATTTTTCTCCCTATAAGCTGAACCTTTCAATATTTATTTATCGTGTCAGTGCAACCAGTCGGTTATATTACATTTCTAACAGAACAAAGCAAAAAAAAAATTACAAAGTACAAAAATTGTGAATTTGGTAATTGATTAAATGTCCTTTGACCAGTATCTGGCCCCTTGGAGTGCTTCTGGTGTTGCTGCAAGAAGGTCCTCCATTGTGCATGTGGCAGGACTCAGGTTGCATTGCAGCAGGTGGTCAGTGGTTTGCTCTTCTCCACACTCGCATGTCGTGGATTCCACTTTGTGGCCCCATTTCTTGAGGTTGGCTCTGCATCTTGTGGTGCCAGAGTGCAGTCTGTTCAGCGCCTTCCAAGTCACCCAGTCCTCTGTGTGCCCAGGGGGGAGTCTCTCATTTGGAATCAGCCATTGGTTGAGGTTTTGGGTTTGAGCCTGCCACTTTTGGACTCTCGCTTGCTGAGGTGTCTCTGTAGATCTTAGAAAACTATTTCTAGATTTAAGTCGTTGACGTGCTGGCTGATACCCAAACAGAGGATGAGCTGGAGATGTCTCTGCCTTGGTCCTTTCACTATTGGCTGCTACTTCCCGGCGGATGTCAGGTGGTGCAATACCGGCTAACTTTTCAATAGAAACATGCATACTTCATCCTCCCTGGCTGTGGTTGTCATGGCAATGCTTTGAGCCTAGCTATCTTTTCTGTGTTGGCAGGTACCTGGCTTCTTTCTTTCCTGAATGGACCAATTTGAACTCTGGTCTGTTTTGGTTCTTTTGTGAATTTGAAACTCTTTTTCTTGCCAGCACATTGCAAAACACAAGAAGGAAAGCTGGGAGGATGGGATCTGTGGTTGCTATGGATAGAAACAAGTACCAGAAAGTCTGCGGGATGGCAAACACTTTGTCATCCATTAGCAGCCTGTATTTCGATTTTCAAAAACCTGGGCACCCTTTTTCCTCCCTTCTTCTTTTCTGAATTGAAAAGGAAAAGGTGATCAAGAACACCGTTTCCCTCACAGTTGGTTTTCCCCATCTATTGCTTGTTACATTGAAGTGCTGGTGTTTGGTCACTGTTGTATATCAGCCTGTTCAGCCTGCTATTGTGTCTGATGGTCAGGTTGCTTTGGATGATGGGAATGACAATGATGTTTGTTCTGTCACACGCTGGGCCTGTAATAATTGACTTTTGGAATAGAATCTGCACCTTGTGCCCCGTGGGAAGCCAGGGGCGCCTTGAAAGAGGCCTTTAAGGATTTTCCTGTATAGTCTTTAGAGTCTTTAATGATGTAACAAAGTCCTTTATTATTGAACAAATCCAACAGATATTTCTCAAATCTTCAATGGGTCAAACAAATGCTTCAAGGCTTTGAATTAACTGGTGGCTTCCTTAATCTTGTCCACGAGGGACAGGCAACTGTCTTCATTAACTGTTCCTTTACTTTAGAGGAAAACCCTTTTTTAACCTCTTCCAGGCTGACTATAATCTAATCCTTACTGGTGTGGGTCCTACTACCGGATTCAAACTGCATCTTGAGCACCAAGTAGACCTACCAGTAAAGGCTTGCAGATTCTCCAGCTGGAGTTCTCTGGGCCTGTAAAGCTGTTTTCCCTCCGGAATTTCTTAGAGACTTCAGTTTCCCTGGATGGCCTTAAGAAATGAAGCTTTTGTGCAGGTGAAGCTTGTCCACGTCCTCTAACAGCTTTCCTCACTGAGACTAACTAAAAATGGCCCCCTCTTCCCTTCCCATCTCCCTGGGAGAAGGGGCGGATCCAAACTTAACAATGATAGACAAGTGGCTTGCCCTATGACTGCAAACCAAAGGAAGCCACCTTTTTGCAGAATCCCTGCATGCAAACACTTAATAGAAAGAAAATAAAGTTGGAGCTTCTGGTACAGATGTACCAGCACAATGTTCATGTCCAACCTGATTTCCCTGATGGAGATGGGGATGCTGTTCATCAAGATGTTCCTGAAGGTAATGGGAATGATGGTCTGTTTCCTGGGCCTGGCATTGGAGATGTGGGGTCTGAATGCAGTTTAGATGATGGGTCACAGAGGCCTGTATTGCTGCAAAAGGATTCTCAAGGCCTTGAGCTCGGGAAAGGCTCTGTGCTGCAGTTCCCTGGTCAGTTATCTCCGGGTGGAGATTTTAATGAAGCCTTGCAGTAAAGCCTTGAATAGGAGAAGTGTTTTTAGCTAGCAAAGACAAACAGGTCAGCAATTGCAGCACTCAGCCAGATTACAGCAGAAGTTAGAAGTGAAACCAAAATTGAGAAAAAAACCCCTTTCCTAGCTGTTTGGGAAATAGGGCAGGGATATAAGTGCCAAGTACAGAATCTAGATTCAGATGAAGCAACGTTGAATCCATGTTAAGTTCTTCATGCCAAGTTCTTGGACTCTTGTCTTTGTTTGATTCATGAATTAATTTTATTTATTTACAGTTTTTATATTCCGCCCTTTTCACCCCGCAGGGGACTCAGGGCGGATTACAATGTACACATAGATGGCAAAAATTCAATACCAAAGACACACAACACATATAGACAGACAGTCAGAGGCTATTTAATATTCCACTTTTCTGGCCGCCAGGGGAGCTGTCATCTTCCATCTGTGACACTGATTAAGTACTTCCGCATCCCCCGTATGTTTTTGCTGGAGTGCTTTGCTGGAGTCTTTTTTTATGGCCTCGTAAATTAGTTAAATTAGCCTCCCCACACATAGGTGGTACCTAATTTTCCTACTGGACAGATGCAACTGTCTTTCGGGTTGCAAAGATCGACAGCAAGCTACACAATTGGTTGGAAGCTCATTCCGACCCGGGCTGGCTTCAAACTCATGACCTTTGGTCAGAAGTGATTTTAATGCAGCTGACACTCAGCCAGCTGTGCCACAGTCCCGGTGAATTAAGTGCCTTTGTTGATATTTGCCTTTGAAATCAAGTATCTAGTTTCATGGACTTTTTTGCTGGTCGCTTCTGTGGCATTACCACTCAAGCAGGGAGCTTTGAGATGGTAGAACAGAAGCTTTCCAAAGCTCTAGGTGCTCTTACTGCCTATTACAGGGAAAACCAGCTGATCCCTAACCCATATAAAACACAGACATGTGCCTTTCATCTCAAGAACAGACAAGCATCCCGAGCTCTGAGGATGGCCTGGGAAGGGATCCCACTGGAGCATTGCAGCACACCCAAATACCTGGGAGTCACACTGGACCCTTCTTTGACCTACAAGAAGCACTGCCTGAATATCAAGCAAAAAGTGGGTGCTAGAAACAATATCATACGAAAGCTGACTGGCACAACCTGGGCATCACAACCAGATACAGTGAAGACATCCGCCCTTGTGCTGTGCTATGCTGCTGAGTATGCATGCCCAGTGTGGAACACATCTCACCACACTAAAACAGTAGATGTGGCTCTTAATGAGACATTCCGCATTATCACGGGGTGTCTGCGCCCTACACCACTGGAGAAATTACACTGCTTAGCCGGTATTGCACCACCTGACATCCGCCGGGAAGTAGCAGCCAATAGTGAAAGGACCAAGGCAGAGACATCTCCAGCTCATCCTCTGCTTGGGTATCAGCCAGCACGTCAACGACTTAAATCTAGAAATAGTTTTCTAAGATCTACAGAGACACTCGCCGGAACACCTCAGCACGCGAGAGTCCAAAAGTGGCAGGCTCAAACCCAAAACCTCAACCAATGGCTGATACCAAACGAGAGACTCCCCCCTGGGCACACAGAAGACTGGGCGACTTGGAAGGTCCTGCACAGACTGCGTTCTGGCACCACGAGATGCAGAGCCAACCTTCAGAAATGGGGCTACAAAGTGGAATCCTCGATATGCGAATGTGGAGAGGAGCAAACCACTGATCACCTGCTGCAATGCAACCTGAGCCCTGCCACATGCACCATGGAGGACCTTCTTGCGGCAACACCAGAAGCACTCCAAGTGGCCAGATACTGGTCAAAGGACATTTAATCAGCTACCAAACTCACAAATGTTGTATTTTATCTGTTTGTTTGCTTTGTTCATTTAGAAATGTAATATAATTGACTGGTTGATCTGATACGACAAATAAATGGACTTTTTTTGGACTATTTCTCTTTGGACTAATTGTTCCTATTTCTTCCTAATCAATTGAATTACCTTTTACTGTGGATTGCTTTTATTTGCTTTGGCTTATATTACCCTCAATAAACTGCTTGCTATTTTAACCCATCTGTGTGATGTTTAAAGTCAGAGGGGATTCTGCTCTGGAGTGCAACAGTCACAAATTGAGCAGATTATAAGTCGTGTTTTGTGTAATGGGATAGATTTTGCCTGATTTTTTAAAATATTGTTGTTATATAATACGTAACAGTATAAAACGTATTTACAAACAAATGCCATCTGCAGCCCTTAAAACGTCACTAATCTAGGAAGACGTGAGCAACCGGAAGGATTATTGCTAATGCAAAACAAAGCAGCAGGATGAATTAGTTTACACAATACTCAGTGTAAATGGTGACTTTTTACAAAGCTCTCAGGACTCTTTCTTCCTCCAAGAGCAAAGTAAGGAAATTCAAGAGCAAAGTGAGGACCTCACTACCTCTGAGGATATTTGCCATAGATGCAGGTGAAACGTCAGGAGAGAATGCTTCCAGAACATGGCCATATAGCCCGAAAAAACCTACAACAACCCAGTGATTCCGGCCATGAAAGCCTTCGACAATACATTGTTTTTCTTGCTGTGTTATCTTTTGTTGAGTCAAAAGCCTCTCTGTGGTAGAACTGCAATTGAAGAGATAGTGCTGCTTTAATGGGGCTATAGCCCAGGCATGGGCAAACTTTGGCACTCCAGGTTTTTTGGACTTCAACTCCCACAATTCCCAACAGCCTCAGGCTCCTTCCTCCCTTCACTTAAGTGGCTGAGGGGGAAAAGGAAGGGACAGGATGTTGTTAGGGATTGTGGGAGTTGAGGTCCAAAACAGCTGGAGGGCCGAAGTTTGCCCATGCCTGGACTATAGAATCAAAGTCAATGGACCTTAGTGGCCACCCAATCCAATGCAAGAATTGTGCATTTTATGGCAATATTATTGGCAAATAACTCTGGGTTTTTGTTGGTTTTTTTGGGGCTTTATGGCCATGTTCTAGAAGCATTCTCTCCTGACGTTTTGCCTGCATCTATGGCAAGCATCCTCAGAGGTGCTTGCCATCCTCACTATCTCTGAGGATGCTTGCCATAGATGCAGGCGAAACGTCAGGAGAGAATGCTCTAGAGCAGTGTTTCTCACCCTGGGGGTCGGGACCCCTGAGGGGGTCATGAGGGGGTGTCAGATGGGTCACCAAAGACTGTCAGAAAACACATCAGGTTTCTGTGTGGGAAGTTTGGCCCAATTCTATCATTTGTGGGGTTCAGAATGCTCTTTGATTGTAGGTGAACTATAAATCCCAGCAACTGCAACTCCCAAATGTCAAGGTTTGTTTTCCCCAAAATCCACCAGTGCTCACATTTGGGCATATTGAGTATTTGTGCCAAGTTTGGTTCAGATCCATCATTGTTTGAGTCCACAGTACTCTCTGGATGTGGGTGAACTACAACTCCAAAACCCAAGGTCCGTGCTCATCAAATCCCTCCAGTATTTTCTGTTGGTCATGGGAATTCTGAGTGCCAAGTTTGGTTCAATTCCATCACTGGTGGAGTTCAGAATGCTCTTTGATTGCAGGTTAACTATAAATCCCAGCAACTATACCTCCCAAATGATTAAAAAATCAATCTAGCCCCCGACCCCAGCAGTATTCAAATTTGGACGTAGCAGGCATTTGTGCCAAATTTGGTCCGGTGAATGAAAATACATTCTGAATATCAGATATTTACATTACATTTCAAACAGAATCTGGATGGCTATCTGCCAGGGGTGCTTTGAATGCAATATTCCTGCTTCTTGGCAGGGGGTTGGACTAGATGTCCCATGAGGTCTCTTCCAACTCTGTGATTCTATGATTCATAACAGTAGCCAAAAGTACAGTTACGAAGTAGCAACGAAAATAATTTTATGGTTGGGGGTCACCACAAAATGGGGGGGGGGGCTGTATTAAGGGGTCACGGCATTAAGAAGGTTGAGAACCACTGCTCTAGAGCATGACCATATAACCCGAAAAAACCTACAACAACCCAGTGATTCTGGTCTTGAAAGCCTTCGACAAAACGTAACTCTGTGTTGGTACCTTAGCCTTCTGAGGCTGCTTCAGTCATTGCTGAATATCTCTTATCTTCAGAAAGGGTTTCCAAATAGTGAGGCAGAATGTGTTTTTCCTCCGTCTCCATCTGATACTTCTAATTCTGCCCTTTAGAGCAACACAGAACATTTTAAATATCTGAAGGAATGCCATCACAAGGACGTTGAAGTGACCTTATTTTCTGCTGCTCAGGAGGACAGATGAATGGATTTAAATGATAAGAAAGAAGATTCTGATGAAACATTAGGGAGAACTTCCTGGAGACCCCAAAGGCTATCCAGTCTAACCCCTTTCTGTCATGCAGGAATATACAACCCAAGCCCTCCCAACAGATGGACATCCAGCCGTTTTTATTTATTTATTTATTTACAACATTTCTACGCCATCCTTCTCAACCCCCGCGGGGGGACTCAGAGCGGCTAACACTGGCAACAATTCGATGCCGCAATATCACAATAACAACAATATAAAACCATAAATACACAACAGATTAAAACAATAACATTGATTTCTACAATCATAGCCATTTCCTCACCCTCCGAGGAAGCTTGCCATAGATGCAGGCGAAACGTCAGGAGAAATGCCTCTAGAACATGGCCATATAGCCCGGAAAAACCCACAAGAACCGAGACATTTCCGTTATCATAACAATCATCATATGGTCTAGTTCAATGTCCAAAGTGCCTTTGTGCCTGCTAGCCAAAAGCTTGGTTCCAAAACCACGGTTTCTTTCCTAAAAGAAAGGAGGGAGGACGCCAATCTAATCTCACTGAGGAGTGAATTCCACAAGCGGGGGGTCACCACTGAGAAGGCCCTGTCCTTCGTCCTCACCAGACGCATTTGCGAGGCCGGTGGGACCAATAGGGCCTCCCTGGTGGATCTTAAACTATGAGGCGGAACGTAGAGGGAGATACGTTCGGACAAGTAAGCTGGGTTGGAGTCGTATAGGGCTTTATAGGCCAAGACCATTGACTATAAAACTACAGAGTAGAAGATTCCACTTCACTCTGAGGCATCATATTCCACTGTCAAACAGCTCTAACCATTATCAGGTGGAATCTCTTTTATCTCCGGTTACTACTTGTTTAGGCTGTAAATATGACGGCGTTTTAACCACTTCACTCTCTTTGTTTCTTTTTAGGCAACGGCTCCTTTCCTGCACATCGGGGCCCTCGTGGCTGTTACGGCGCTCTCCTGGTTGATCTCTCTCCAGTTTGCAAGATCTGAAAGAGCCAGTGAGTAGCAGCTTTCTTTCTTTTTTTACTTGGCACTGAAGAGTGAGAATGACATGTAGGAGAAGAAAAAGATCTGTTTCGGGTAGGAGCTTAAGTAGGATTTCAAGCAGCTTGACAGATCCGGGTGCTATTGTTTTTCTTTAATCTAAACATTACATCGGGCTTAATGCACAGAGAAAGAGAAGGGACAATTCATCTAGATCTAAGGAAGTAATGCTACCCCTCTATTCCGCTTTGGTTAGACCACACCTGGAATATTGTGTCCAGTTCTGGGCACCACAATTCAAGAGAGATATTGACAAGCTGGAATGTGTCCAGAGGAGAGCGACTCCTCTGGACACGGGTAGGGCGACTCCTCTGGACACGGGTAGCTGGGTAGATGCGGGGAATGCCGTGGATGTAGCGTACCTGGATTTCAGTAAGGCCTTCTTTGACAAGGTCCCCCATGACCTTCTGGCAAGGAAACTTGTCCAATGTGGGCTAGGCAAAACTACGGTGAGGTGGATCTGTAATTGGTTAAGTGGACGAACACAGAGAGTGCTCACTAATGCTTCCTCTTCATCTTGGAAAGAAGTGACAAGTGGAGTGCCGCAGGGTTCCGTCCTGGGCCCGGTCCTGTTCAGGATCTTTATTAATGACTTAGATGAAGGGCTAGAAGGCATGATCATCAAGTTTGCAGACGACACCAAATTGGGAGGGATAGCCAATAGTCCAGAGGACAGGAGCAGGATTCAAAACGATCTTGACAGATTAGAGAGATGGGCCAAAACTAACAAAATGAAGTTCAACAGTGACAAATGCAAGATACTCCACTTTGGCAGAAAAAATGAAATGCAAAGAGACAGAATGGGGGACAATGCCTGGCTCGAGAGCAGTACGTGTGAAAAAGATCTTGGAGTCCTCGTGGACAACAAGTTAAACATGAGCCAACAATGTGATGTGGCAGCAAAAAAAGCCAATGGGATTTTGGCCTGCATCAATAGGAGCATAGTGTCTAGATCTAGGGAAGTCATGCTACCCCTCTATTCTGCTTTGGTTAGACCACACCTGGAATATTGTGTCCAATTCTGGGCACCACAATTCAAGAGAGATATTGACAAGCTGGAATGTGTCCAGAGGAGGGCGACTCAAATGATAAAAGGTCTGGAGAACAAGCCCTATGAGGAGCGGCTTAAGGAGCTGGGCATGTTTAGCCTGGAGAAGAGAAGGTTGAGAGGGGATATGATAGCCATGTATAAATATGTGAGAGGAAGCCACAGGGAGGAGGAGGGAGCAAGCTTGTTTTCTGCTTCCTTGGAGTCTAGGACGCGGAACAACGGCTTCAGACTACAAGAAAGGAGATTCCATCTGAACATGAGGAAGAACTTGCTGACTGTGAGAGCCGTTCAGCAGTGGAACTCTCTGCCCCGGAGTGTGGTGGAGGCTCCTTCTTTGGAAGCTTTTAAACAGAGGCTGGATGGCCATCTGTCGGGGGTGATTTGAATGCAATGTTCCTGCTTCTTGGCAGGGGGTTGGACTGGATGGCCCATGAGGACTCTTCCAACTCTTTGATTCTATGATTCTATGATCTGCATGGGTGGGAAGGAAAGCATATGGAACTAATCCTCAACCATATGTAGTTACTGGGATGTATAGTTCACCTACAATCAAAGAGCATTCTGAACGCCACCAATGATGGAATTGAACCAAATACGGCACACAGAACTCCCACGATGAACAGAAAATATATATCAGTGATTGGTTGGGGGGGGGGGGGGGCGCCAAAATACTGTTTGCTTACCGTTGAAAATTACCTAGGCTTTTTGCATGTTACAGGAAAAAGCTGTGGCTTTTATTGATCTCCTTTTTGGAGGAGTCTTTAATCTAATTGTTTCCCCCTTCCATCCTGCTTCCGCCTTCAGCTTCTCAGGTGCTGACATTTGCAGCCTACTTTGCGGTGGTCCTTGCTCTCTACCTTATCCCGCTCACCATCTCTTCCCCTTGCATAATGGAGAGGAAAGACCTGGGACCCAAGCCTGCCATTATTGGTCATGGTGGAGCACCCATGGTAAGTGGGCATCTTGTATTGCTCTGCCTATTGTTTGTTTATTTGCAGCATTTATATTCCGCCCTTCTCACACCGAAGGGGACTCGGGGCGGATCACAGAACACATACACGCATTTCTATCCCGTCACTTCTCAACCCCCAAAGGACAGCTTACAATGGGCCCCATTACGAGGCAACTACATAACAAATACAATAATAAAACCACAATTGAACATAAATCATAGTCAAACAATACATAAGCACAGTTAAAGCGTGTGTGCCAGCTGCGCCCATACCTTGGGAAGTCTGACTTGGCCACGGTAGTCCACGCTCTGGTTACATCCCGTATAGACTACTGCAACGCTCTCTGCGTGGGGTGGCCCTTGAAGACTGCCCAGAAACTTCAAATGGTCCAGCGTTCGGCAGTCAGGTTGCTAACAGGAGCGGCACTCAGGGAGCATACTACTCCTCTGTTGCGCCAGCTCCACTGGCTGCCAGTTTGCTACCGGGCACAATTCAAAGTGCTGCCGTTAGCCTATAAAGCCCTAAACGGTTCTGGCCCTACTTACCTCTCCGAACGCATCTCCTCCTATGAACCGACCAGGACATTAAGATCATCTGGGGAGGCCCTGCTCTCGATCCCGCCTGCATCACAGGCATGCACTGAGAACTGGGAAGCCCTGGCCCTTGACTGCTCCAGCTGGAGGTCAGTTGTGACCAGCAGTGCTGCAGAATTTGAGGAGGCACGAGTGGAGGGTGAAAAAGAGAAGCATGCCAAGAGGAAGGCTCTCGATCCCGCCTGCATCACAGGCATGCACTGAGAACTGGGAAGCCCTGGCCCTTGAGCGCTCCAGCTGGAGGTCAGCTGTGACCAGCAGTGCTGTAGAATTTGAGGAGGCACGAGTGGAGGGTGAAAAAGAGAAGCATGCCAAGAGGAAGGCGCATCAAGCCAACCCCGGCCGAGACCGCCTTCCACCTGGAAACCAATGCCCTCACTGCGGAAGAAGATGCAGAGCAAGAATAGGTCTCCCCAGTCACCTATGGACCCACAAGAATATTGGAAGACAATCATCCTCGGAAAGCGAGGGATTGCCTAAGTAAGTAAGTAAGTAAGTGGCGGGGACGAGAGACAGGGCCTTCTCAGTGGTGGCCCCTCGGCTGTGGAACGCCCTTCCTGCAGATATCAGATCGGCCCCCTCCCTGCTGCCGTTTCGGAGGAAAGTGAAGACCTGGCTGTTCGAACAAGCATTTGATTAAACAGTGTAATTGAACATAGGAATACGGAATAATGGATGACGAGACTGGATTCTGATTTTACTGTTGAGGCGCTAATGGTTGTTATACTGATGTTAATGGTTTATGTGATAATTGTTTTTAATTGCCCTATACTTGTTTTGTGATATTTTGTACTGATGTTGTTCACCGCTTTGAGTCGCCTGAGGGCTGAGAAAAGCGGTATAGAAATAAAGTAAATAAATAAATAATAAAATAAATAAGCAATCATTAAAAACAATAAAACAATCTTGTCAGCCGTATCGTCATTCCAGTCATGGTCCTCTAAAGTGCTGCTTACATCTATTGTCTGAAAGCCTGGTCCCAAAACCATACCTTTAATTTCTTTCAAAAAGCCAGGAGGAGGGAGCTGATCTTACCTCCGTTGGGAGTGTGTTCCATAGGCGGGGAGCCACCCCTGAGAAGGCCCTGTCTCTCATCCCCGCCAGACATATTTGTGCTGTTGATGGGAGTGAGAGCAGGGCCTCCCCAGATGATCTTAGATTACAAGATAGGACATAGGGGTGGATGCGTTCGGACAAGTAAGCAGGGCCAGAACTGTATAGAGCTTTATAGGTCGGAACCAGCACTTTGAATCTCCTCTCTTGTAGTTTGAAGCCATTGTTCCGCGTCCTAGTCTCCAGGGAAGCAGAAAACTAGCTGGCTCCCTCCTCCCTGTGACTTCTCTCACATATTTATACATGGCTATCATATCTCCTCTCAGCCTTCTCTTCTTCAGGCTAAACATGCCCAGCTCCTTAAGCCGCTCCTCATAGGGCTTGTTCTCCAGACCCTTGATCATTTTAGTCGCCCTCCTCTGGACACATTCCAGCTTGTCAATATCTCTCTTGGATTGTGGGACCCAGAATTGGACACAATATTCCAGGTGTGGTCTAACCAAAGAGGAATAGAGGGGTAGCATGACTTCCCTGGATCTAGACACTATGCTCCTATTGATGCAGGCCAAAATCCCATTGGCTTTTTTTGCCACCACATCACATTGTTGGCTCACCTGAATAAATCATTGTTTTTTTCCCTCAAATAAAGCTGCAGTCTTTATTATTTTGTCTTCCTTCTTAGTTTTCTGCAAGCATCTGTCAAATGGATCAGGAAGTAAGGGCAAATGCATTCACCCACAGACTGTCAGGCATCGGAACGTTGTTCGCAAACTATCTTTTCCTCCAGCTCCTTTTTCTCCACTTTGCTTTTAACAATACCAACAGGAGCGACATTGTTCTGGCCCTGCTTCAGATGCCTGACTCTCAGCCAAGTCTGTTTACTTCCCCTCGCTCATTATCTTAATGCTTACTGCCAAAGGCAGTCTGTTAAAAGCAGCTAATTCTCCTACTAATACATGTTGATCTTTGGCTTAACACAAACATATGCTCTGCGAAAGGAGTTGTGTACTGCTAGCTGTTGCAAGGCGAGAAGGGAGCCCTAATTAAAACCCTAAAGATGTGTCATGCCCTGAAATAGAAGATGTGTAGGCTTAATTGTGTGTGTGTGTTTTTTTCCCCACCTTCAAGGTAAAGGTGACAAAGCCTCACAATTAATCTGGCAAACTTGAGTAATAGGATTGTAGAATTCCAAAGATGTTCAGCAAATGTGGTGCTGAGATGCCTCAAAAACTTTTTGCTGCTTGAGGCAAAGGGCAACATGGTGACCATTCTCAATTCCAAATGCAAAATATGGATTAGATTGGTGTCATGAATAAATATGACATATGGTTTGAATGGAATTGTATGTAAGGTGTATGAATGGGACAGAATTGGGCTTTTTTTATCATGTCAGGAGCCACTTGAGAAAGTGCTGGTCTTGACCTATAAAGCCCTATACCAGTGGTTCTCAACCTGGGGTCCCCAGATGTTTTTAGCTTTCAACTCCCAGAAATCCTAACAGCTGGTACACTGGCTGGGGTTTCTGGGAGTTGTAGGACAGGCCTCCTGTCCATCATAATTAAGCTTTGGTTCCGCCCCTTGTTCTGGGCTCTGGGAGGGAAAGGAGCCATTTTTTGGGCAGTCTCACATAAGGAAGCTAAGCTATAGGATGTAGACCAGCTCGTCTCGTAGAAAAGCTTCTTTTCTCAATAACATCTGGGGATACAGAAACAGAAATTCCAGGAGAAAGGTCCCAAAGCTCTGGCTAAGAGCTCACAGCCTCTCAGCCTCACAGCATCAGAGGGAAACAGCCTTGAAGTTTCTAAGAATTCTCGAAGGGAGAACAGCATTACAGATCCACAGAACTCCAGCTGAAATATCTTCAAGCCTTGGCTGGTAGGTCTACTCGATACCCAGATGCATTTGGGGTCGGTAGTGGGTCCCACATCAGCGAGGCCTGGATAGTGGACAGCCTAGGAGAGGTTAAAAAGGGTTTTTTCCTACAGAGAAAGTACAGTTAATCAAAGTCAGGTGCCAGTCCATTGAGGACTAGACTAAGAAAGCCTTGAAGTGTTGTTTGAACCATTGAAGATTTGTTGTTTGTTCCATAATAAAGACTTTGTAGTATCATTAAAGACTCTAAAGACCATCACTTCAGAGAAATCCCTGAGAACCTCTCTTTGAGGCCCCCTGGCTTCCCGCTGGGCTTAAAGTATACGTCCTATAGAAAAGTACAGCTGTTACAGGCCCAGCGCGCAACAGAACAAATGTTGTCCTATAAAGTTCTGATTGTTGCACTTCTGAGCAGGAAACAGGGCTCTCTTGTCATTAATACACCACACCTTGATTCGGGAAAAATACAATCCTTTTTATTGAATGATGAATAGAAAATAGATTGAAGTCCAAAGGTAAAAAAAAAAGCCAGAATGAAATAGCAAACAGCAATGTCCAGAAAGCTTGCAGAAAATCCAAAGCAGTTATGTCCAGAAAACTCTCAATAGAAATCCACGTACAGATTAGCCTTACTAATCTCACTTGAAGCCAGAAATTCCCTTAGAGACCAGACCACTGGAAACTGGAAAACCCAGGAGGTTTGTACTTGATACTAAACGATGCTTGGTCTGAGGAAATCCCCCTCACGGGCACTCTTAAATCTGCAAAACGTATTCTGGCTAACTCTAATCTTTGGTTTCAGTTGTTGGATTCTCTCAGACCTACGTAAACATTGAGCCTCCCTGCGGTTCTGCCTTATCTCCGAGCTGCAGCTGTTATCATTGACCCGTCCAGTTGTCAAGTTATCTTGCAAGCTCGGGCCAGGAGGAAAAGGGAGTGAATTTTCTTCTCTCGGTCTTTCAGAAACTTTCTCATGAGAACTTGGCTTTTACCTTGAAGTCTCTAAATCAAAGCCTGTAGGATTTTTACTGCCCAAAATGTTTCCATCTTATTTATATTTATTTTTTTACAGCTTTTATATTCTGCCCTTCTCACCCCGCAGGGGACTCAGGGCGGATTACAGTGTACACACATATGGCAAACATTCAATGCCAATTTCTGACATACAAACATAGACAGAGGCTATTTAACTTTTTCTGGCCACCAGGGAAGCTGTCGCTTTCATCGTCCATCTGCGACGCTGATGAAGCACTTCCGCATTCTCCGAATGCTTTTGCTGGAGTCTTTTTTATGACCTCATAAATCAGTTAATTTAGCCTCCCCACATTTTAAGGTGGTACCTTATTTTCCTACTTGACAGATGCAACTGTCTTTCGGGTTGCAAAGGTTGACAACAGGCTACACACAATTGGTTGGAAACCCACTCCAACCTGGGCTGGCTTCGAACTCATGACCTTTTTGGTCAGAGTGATCTTAATGCAGCTGACACTCAGCCAGCTGCGCCACAATCCTGGTGCAACCTCGTCCTTGTTGATCACTTCAGCCTCACTATCCAAACTAGGCCCATCAACCTTAGCATCAACATTGGCATCAGCATTAGGTAATACAATCAGAGATTCAGGCTCAGGTTCGCACACATGCTGAGTCCCAACACTGATACCTTTTCTCTTACTGGAAAATTGCAATGAAAAGAACCTGTGCTTTAAAGTTATTGAAAAGTTATTCATAACACTGGCAGTTGACTTTTATTTCAATTGCAATTGCTGCCCATTGATCTAGCTCATAAGACAGATACCTCACCTTGTTTCATGTTTGATCTGGATTGTGAAGCATCATTTATCTTATTTAGAGCTTGGAAAATCTAATTTCGTTGGACTCCAACTCCTCGGTTCCCCCAACTTTGAATAGATTTGGAGAGTGGTAGTTCAAAAATAACATCTCTAAAGCAAAATAAAAGTTGAAAGATAGATGACAGCACATAGACGCCTGTGTTTATGAGTGTGTGAAATTAGCCCCAGGTTCAAAGTATTGGGATTTTTGAGGGTTGTTGTGTGTTTTCCAGGCTGGGGTTTTCACTTCAAATGATCCCAGAAGACCTCTGAGATGCTTTTATAGCCCATTGTCTTGAAGCTATGCCTAGATCTGTGATCAATAGCACTTATTCTCATGCTCTTCTGGCTCTCTATTTCTGTCTTTGTATTTTCTGCTTATTGTATTATGGGCGTAGACTCAACTCCTTGGGATCAGTTCTTATTTACCTTCCAAAAACGGTTCAGGAAAGTAGATTCTTGTGGGTTTTTTCGGGCTATAGAGCCATGTTCTAGAGGCATTTCTCCTGACGTTTCGCCTGCATCTATGGCAAGCATCCTCAGAGGTAGAGGTCTGAGGAAGATCTGCCATCTCCTTTGGATAATGACTTTTTGGTCACTCTCAAGGTCTCCCTTTTCATCCCGTCAGCAACAAAAACTCGTTCAAGTTTAATTGCCGATATTGCAGTTGATTGCTCTTATCTAATCTAATTTAATCTAATCTGATTATAGCGTTCTTGTTTATTTCCAACATGTTTTAATTATATTACATTTAAATTGTATCAAATTATTTTAATATGCAAGGTCTAAATGCCATTTATTTAATGTTGCACTTTTATATTATACTAGCTGTCCCCTGCCATATGTTGCTGTGGCCCAGTCTGTGTATATGTGTTTTCTGTGTGTATATGTGTGTGCATATATGTGTATATATGAGTGTTTACTTACTTACTTAGGCGATCCCTCGTTGTCTAAGATTGTCCTCCAAGTGCGGTGTCTTGGCGGTGGGTACGTAGGTAACTGTGGAGCCCTATTCTTGACCTGCATGTTCTCCCGCAGTGAGGGCAATGCTTTCCAGGTGGAAGGTGGTCCTGGTTGGGGTTGGCTTTACACGCCTTCCTCTTGGCACGTTTCTCTCTCTCTCCCTCCATTCGTGCCTCTTCAGATTCTACAGCACTGCTGGTCACAGCTAACCTCTAGCTGGAGCACTCAAGGGCCAGGGCTTCCCAGTTCTCAGTGTCTATGCCACAGTTTTTAAGGTTGGATTTGAGCCCATCTTTCAATCTCTTTTCCTGCCCACCAACATTACATTTTCCGTTCTTGAGTTCGAAGTAGAGCAACTGCTTTGGGAGACGGTGGCCAGGCATCCGGACAATGTGGCAAGTTCAGTGGAGTTGATGGCAGAGGACCATGGCTCCAGTGTTGGTGGTCTTTGCTTCTTCCAGCATGCTGACATTTATCCGCCTGTCTTCCCAAGAGATTTGCGGAGGCAGCGCTGATGGAATCGTTCCAGGAGTTGCATGTGAAGTCTTTAGACAGTTCACATTTGCAGGCATGTAGCAGAATTGGGGGGCCTTGGTCGGAAGAGGGGCCAACCAAGGGCAAGATGGATGGATGGCATCCTTGAAGTGACTGGATTGACCTTGAAGGAGCTGGGGGTGGTGACCGCTGACAGGGAGCTCTGGCATGGGCTGGTCTATGAGGTCACAAAGAGTCGGAAATGAACAACAATAGCAGGGTTGGGAGGACAATAGCTTTGTAAACAAGTACCTTGGTATCCCTATGGATGGCCTAGTCCTCAAACACTCTCTGCTTCATTCGGAAGAATACTGCACTCACAGAGCTCAGGCGGTGTTGCATTTCCGTAGAAATGTTGACTTTTGTGAAGAGGTGACTGCCAAGGGAGTGGAAATGGTCAACATGTTTGCATATATATGTGTGTGGTTTGGCACATGTGTTAGTGTTTTGTTTTTGTTTTTTTGGTTTTTTAAAGTCTCTTCTGTTGCGTTTGTATTTTTATTTATATAGACTAGCTGTCCCCTGCCACACATTGCTGTGGCCCAGTCTGGTCATCTGGAAAATAAAGTAACGAGAAAATGTTGGTTTCTAATATATATAATGTCTTTATGCTTGTGGGTAAACAGTATTTCTTGCTGTTTCTTTGTCAGTGTTGATGCGGAGATTGTCTGATTTGCCTACTCTGGAACATGGAACATATAATTGTCCATTAGGGGTCCCTTTCAAATCTATGATACTATATATCTCTCTGTGTGTGAGAATCATATCTATCTATCTATATCTATGGCTGGATGGCTCTTTGTCAGGAGGGCTTTGGTTATGTTTGAAGGGAGTTGGACTGGATGGTCTTAAGTATGGTGGTTCGGTGTGGGAAGTTTGCCCCAATTCTGTTGTTGGTGCAGTTCAGAATGCTCATTGATTGAAAGTGAACTATAAATCCCAGTAACTACAACTCCCACATGTCAAGGTCTATTTTCCCTAAACTCCATCTGTGTTCATTCTATTTGAGCATATAGAATATTCATGCCAAGTTTGGTCCAGATCCATCATTGTTTGAGTCCACAGTGCTCTCTGGATATAGGTGAACTACAACTCCAAAATTCAAGGTCAGTGCACACCAAACCCTTCTAGTGTTTTCTGTTGGTCTTGGGAGTGCCAAGTTTGGTCATGTTGGTCATGGGAGTGCCAACTGTGTGCCAAGTTTGGCTCAATTCCATCATTGGTGGAATTCGGAATTCTCTTTGATTGTAGGTGAACTATAAATCCCAGCAACTACTACTCCCAAATGATAAAATCAATTTTTTGAGTGATGGTCACTCGTTGGCCTGATAGGTATCTTGTGTCCAAATTTGAGGACAATTCGTCCAGTGGTTTTGGAGTTATGTTAATCCCACAAATGAACATTACATTTTTATTTATATAGATTTGTTTATTTGGTATACAAATGGTGGCTAAGTAGAGGAGAAAGCCAGACGGTCAGGGGAGGGCAGGTAAGGTCAGGAACAAGAAAGGTCATTCAAGAAGGGCTTAGGGAAAGGTGATTTGCTCAGAAGAGGAAGGAGCTTTGCAGGTAATGGCTTGAGGCATTTTGCTCCCTGAGGCAGAGCATCATAAAATCCCGCTCCTCATGTACCTGAGCCCAAAGGGCTTGGTTTTCCAAACCATTCTTGGTTTCCCAAACAAAAAAAATTCAAAACAATCCTCTTGCACCTCTCAATATTTTTTTGCCATGTGTTTGTATGGAGATCACTTTGTTGTTTCATCCAAGTAGTGCGTTCAAGATAGCTGAAACAAAGACGCTGCATGTAATGATTTTATGTTTTTACAGCTGTTTGGGGACGATACCAAGAAACAACATGGAGGGCTGCTTTAAATGTAGGTCTAGGACTCAAGCAGAGCAGGTCTTGAATCTCTGCACAGCCATGCAAACCCATTGTGGGACCATGGGAACATCACACTCTTCTGACAGCCTCAGAAAAAAACAATGATAAACTTGTCGAAGGCTTTCATGGCTGGAATCACTAGGTTCTTGTGGGTTTTTTCGGGCTATATGGCCATGTTCTCGAGGCATTTTTCTCCTGATGTTTCGCCTGCATCTATGACAAGCATCCTCAGAGGTAGTGAGGTCTGTTGGAAATAGGAAAATGGGTTTATATATCTGTGGAATGGCTGGGGTGGGGCAAAGAGCTCTTCTCTGCTGGAGCTAGGCGTGAATGTTTCAACTGACCACCTTCATTAGCATTAGAAGGCCTGGCTGAGCCTGGGGGAATCTTTTGTTGAGAGGTGTTAAGATGTGCCTGGTTGTTTCCTCTCTGCTGTTTTGCTGTTGTAAATTTAGAGTTTTTAAATACTGGTAGCCAGATTTGTTCATTTTCATGGTCTCCTCCTTTCTGTTGAAATTGTCCACATGCTTGTTTATTTCAGTGGCTTCTCTGTGTAGTCTGACATGGTGGTTGTTGGAGTGGTCCAGCATTTCTGTGTTCTCAAATCATATGCTGTGTCCAGGCTGGTTCATCAGGTGCTCTGCTATGGCTGACTTCTCTGGTTGAAGTAGTCTGCTGTGCCTTTCATGTTCCTTGATTCGTGTCTGGGCAATGCTGCTGCATTTGGTGGTCCCTCTGTAGACTTGTCCACAGCTGCATGGTACACGGTAGACTCCTGCAGAAGCGAGAGGATCCCTCTTGTCCTTTGCTGAACGTAGCATTTGTTGGATTTTCTTGGTGGGTCTGTAGTTTGTATGTTGTGTTTCCTCATCAGCTTCCTTATGCGGTCAGTGGTTCCCTTGATGTATGGCAGGAACACTTTTCCTCTGGGTGGATCTTCAATGATAAACTTGTTCTTGGGTTGCTGTGAGTTTTTTGGGCTGTATGGCCAAGTTCCAGCAGCATTCTCCGCTAACGTCTTGTCTGCATCTGTGGCTGGCATCTTCAGGGGTTCAGTTGGCAGTTTAAAGACTAGAGGAAAAGTGTCCTTGCCATACATCAAGGGAACCACTGGCTGCATAGGGAAACTAATGAAGAAACATAATCTACAGACCCACTAAAATTCAACAAATGTTACACTGAGCAAAGGATAAAAGGGATCCACTAATCACTGCAGGGAGAATACCTTGCAGCGGTGGATAAGTTTACATGGGGACCCCCAAACATTGCAGCATTGCCCAGAATTAAAGAACACAAAAGGCACTGCAGCTAGTAGGCTGTTAGGAATTGTGGGAGTTGAAGTCCAAAACACCTGGGGGAGGGGCAAAACTTTCTGATGCCTGCAAAGATACAGAATGGGGGACAATGCCTGGCTCGAGAGCAGTACGTGTGAAAAAGATCTTGGAGTCCAACAATGTGATGTGGCGGCAAAAAAAGCCAATGGGATTTTGGCCTGCATCAAGAGGAGCATAGTGTCTAGATCTAGGGAAGTCATGCTCCCCATGCTCTATTCTGCTTTGGTTAGACCACACCTGGAATATTGTGTCCAATTCTGGGCACCACAATTCAAGAGAGATATTGACAAGCTGGAATGTGTCCAGAGGAGGCCGACTAAAATGATCAAGGGTCTGGAGAACAAGCCCTATGAGGAGCGGCTTAGGGAACTGGGCATGTTTAGCCTGATGAAGAGAAGGCTGAGAGGAGATATGATAGCCATGTATAAATATGTGAGAGGAAGCCACAGGGAGGAGGGAGCAAGCTTGTTTTCTGCTTCCTTGGAGACTAGGACACGGAACAATGGCTTCAAACTACAAGAGAGGAGATTCCATCTGAACATTAGGAAGAACTTCCTGACTGTGAGAGCCGTTCAGCAGTGGAACTCTCTGCCCCGGAGTGTGGTGGAGGCTCCTTCTTTGGAAGCTTTTAAGCAGAGGCTGGATGGCCATCTGTCAGGGGTGATTTGAATGCAATATTCCTGCTTCTTGGCAGGGGGTTGGACTGGATGGCCCATGAGGTCTCTTCCAACTCTTTGATTCTATGATTCTATGATTCTATGCTCAAAGAACCAAGGCTGGGTTCTTGGCTTGGCCTTTGCCTCCTGCAGTTTCTTGCACCTTGAAGTTTTGGTGTTAGTAGGCAGGTAATTGCATCTCCGCTCCTGGGCAGCCCCTCCTGTGTCATCTCACGGCTGGAAATGATTTCCGGAGCTGAAACCAACAGTGCTTCTCAGCAGGACGGAGAGCTCTGAAACCCCTTCTGCCACCTACTCAAATCTGTAATGTAATGGATTGTCCCACTTCTGCCTTTTAAACGAGACAAATCCCTTTCTTCCGGAACTGAGGCTTTTAAGGACTTCTTTCAGGCAGAAAGTGTTCTCCCCAGGTCACAAAGGCTTTCTAATCCTTCCCTCCTTTGTTCTATCTTTCTTCTTTCATGGATTAGAAGATAAAAGGTGTTTGTTGCATATTTGCTAGCAAATACATTTGTCTCTCTGCAACCACAGATTCTGCATCTATGGAGTCAACTCCCTAGGACTAGGAAATACTTAAACTATTCCAAAAAGCAAACCTTGATTTTGATATTTTTATAAAAGGGCTGTCATTTTATTCTACTATTGTATATTATGAAAAGTGAACACAGCTTTTATTGGGATTATGTAAATGCTTAGAGCGTGGAAGGGCTCAGCCATTTGGCCAGAGACAAGCTAATTCAAACTAATTCAATTCCCCAGGCACTGCACTCTAAAATTACAACAGCAAAACAGCAGAGAGGAAACAACCAGGCACATCTTAACACCTCTCAACAGGGGATTTTCCCAGGCTCAGCCAGGCCTTCAAATGCTAATCAAGGTGGTCAGTTGAAACCTTCACACCTAGCTCCAGCAGACAAGAGTCCTTTGTCACACCCTGGTCATTCCACAGATATATAAACCCTTTTTCCTAGTTCCAACAGACCTCACTACCTCTGAGGATGCTTGCCATAGATGCAGGTGAAACGTCAGGAGAGAATGCCTCTAGAACATGGCCATATAGCCCGAAAAAACCTACATCAACCCAGTAATTCAATGTATTGTCGAAGGCTTTCATGGCCATTATCACTGGGTTGTTGCATGTTTTTCGGGCTGTATGGCCATGTTCTAGAAGCATTCGCTCTTGACATTTCACCTGCATCTATGGCAGGCGTCCTCAGAGGTTGTGAGGTCTGTTGGAAACTAGGAAAATTGGGTGGAAAGTCCAGGGTGGGAGAAAGAACTCTTGTCTGTTGGAGCTAGGTGTGAATGTTTCAATTGGCCACCTTGATTAGCATTTGATGGCCTGACAGTTTTTAGGTGTGGCTTATTACTGCCTGGGGGAATCCTTTGTTGAGAGGTGATTAGCTTTTCCTGATAGTTTATTGTCTGGAGTTCCCTTGTGTTTGAGTTTTGTACTTTATTTACTGTTATCATTTTAGAATTTTTTAATACTGGTAGCCAGATTTTGTTCATTTTCATGTTTTTTTCCCCTTTCTGTTGAAATTGTCCACATGCTTGTGTATTTCAATGGCTTCTCTGTGTAGTCTGACATGGTGGTTGTGAGAGTGGTCCAGCATTTCTGTGTTCTCAAATAACATGCTGTGTCCAGGTTGGTTCATCTGTTGCTCTGCTATGGCTGACTTCTCTGGTTGAAGGAGTCTGCCGTGCCTTTCATGTCCCTTGATTCGTGTCTGGGCAATGCTGCTGCGTTGGTGGTCCCTCTGTAGACTTGTCCACAGCTGCATGGTATACGGTAGACCCCTGCAGAAGTGAGAGGATCCCTCTTGTCCTTTGCTGAATGTAGCATTTGTTGGATTTTCTTAGTGGGTCTGTAGATAGTTTGTAGGTTGTGTTTCTTCATCAGCTTTCTTATGCGGTCAGATGCAGGCAAAATGTCAGTAGAGAATGCTTCTAGAGCATGGCGTTAGATTCACCTTGACTTGAAGGCAGACAAGAACAACAACCAGAAAACTACAAATTTGGCCAGATATTCCATTTAGAATGCTTTGTGCTCAATATTCTTCTGCATAAGCAATTAAGAATGTGTAATATGAGGCAATATGAACTGCCATTAATGGTCTGAAACACTTCTCCAATCATTTGCAAGAGTGTAAAAAGAGACTTTCCAACACTTTTCAACAAAGGAGTGCGGGTCAAATTTTGGTGTGTTTGCTTCAGAACCAATTGGTGCTTCTCCATTTGCTTCCGTCACAATGCTTGGGAACAATCCAATATTGTTACAGAACATACTTTCCCAAGGAAACTTCCAATGAGAACCTAGTATTACTTTTCAATAAGAGGAGAAAATTGGCTAGTTTTTTTCACGTCTGCGTTGCCTAGAAGGAAGCTTTGAAAATAAACCCATAGATCTGAAATGGAGATTGTTTAGCCCAGGCATGGGCAAGCTTCGGCCCTCCAGGTGTTTTGGACTTCAACTCTAATAATCCCTAACAGTCTACTGCAGTGGTTCTCAACCTGGGGTCCCCAGATGTTTTTGGCCTTCAACTCCCAGAAATCCCAGCTAGTTTACCAGCTGGTAGGATTTCTGGGAGTTGAAGGCCAAAAACATCTGGAGACCCCAGGTTGAGAACCACTGGTCTACTGGCTGTTAGGAATTGTGGAAGTTGAAGTCCAAAATACCTGGCGAGAAGGCCAAAGTTTGCCCATGCCCGGTTTTGCCTCTGCTCCCATATATCTCATCCCTATGTCATAAAGAAACACCATCTTTCTTTATTGGTGTTGTTTATTTGCTCAGTCGCTTTCGACTCTCCGTGACCTCCTGGACCAGCCCATGTCAGAGTTCCCTGTGGGCTGTGGCCACCCCCAGTTCCTTCAAGATCAAGCCAGGCACTCCAAGGATAACATCCCTCCATCTTGTCCTTGGTTGGCCCCTCTTCCCTTTTCCTTCCATTTTCCCCAGCATCATTGTCTTCTCTAAACTTTCCTGTCTTCTCATGATGTGGCCAAAGAATGTCATCTTTGCCTCTAATCTCCTTCCCTCCAGTGAGCAGTCAGGCTTTCTTTCCTGAAGTATGGACTGGTTGGATCTTCTTGCAGTCCAAGGCACTCTCAGCAATTTCCTCCAGCAGTACAATTCAAAAGCGTTTCTCTTCCTTCGCTCAGCATTTCTTATGGTCCAGCTCTCACATCCATAGGTTACTACACCTCTCCACCAAAGTCAACATCGACACCGAAATACAACACCGCCTGAGCTCTGTGAGTGCAGCATTTTCCCGAATGAAGCAGAGAGTGTTTGAGGACCGGGACATCCGTAGGGATACCAAGGTGCTTGTTTATAAAGCTATTGTCCTCCCAACCCTGCTCTATGCCTGCGAAACGTGGACTGTCTACAGACGTCACATGCAACTCCTGGAACAATTCCATCGGCGCTGCCTTCGGAAAATCCTGCAAATCTCTTGGGAAGACAAGCAGACAAACGTCAGCATGCTGGAAGAAGCAAAGACCACCAGCATTGAAGCGATGGCCCTCTGCCATCAACTCCGCTGGGCCGGCCAAGTTGTCCGGATGCCTGACCACCGTCTTCCAAAGCAGTTGCTCTACTCCGAACTTAAGAATGGAAAATGGAACATTGGTGGACAGAAAAAGAGATTTAAAGATGGCCTCAAAGCCAACCTTAAAACCTCTGGCATAGACACTGAGAACTGAGAAGCCCTGGCCCTTGAGTGCTCCAGCTGGAGTTCAGCTGTGACCAGCAGTGCTGCAGAATTCGAGGAGGCATGAGTGGAGAGTGAAAGAGAAAAACGTGCCAGGAGGAAGGCACGTCAAGCCAACCCTGACCGAGACCGCCTTCCACCTGGAAACCAATGCCTTCACTGTGGGAGAAGATGCGGGTCAAGAATAGGGCTCCACAGCCACCTACGAATCCACAAGGAAACGCATCATGGAAGACCATCTTACTCGTCCAACAAGGGATCGCCTAAGTATAATAAGTACTACAGGGAATACCATTGCTTTAACTATGCGGATCTTTGTTGCCAGTGTGATGTCTCTACTCTTCACTATCTTATCAAGATTGGTCATTGCTCCCAAGAAGTAAACATCTTCTGATTTCCTGGCTGCAGTCCGCGTCTGCAATCATGTTTGCACCTAGAAACACAAACCCTGTCGCGGCCTCCATGTTTTCTCCCTCTATTTGCCAGTTATCAATCAGTCTGGTTGCCATCATCTTGGTTTTTCTGATGTTTGACTGCAACCCAGCTTTTCCCCTTTCTTCTTTCACCTTGGTTAGAAGGCTCCTCAGATCCTCTTACTTTCAGCCATCAAAGTGGTATCATCTGCATATCCAAGGTTGTTAATGTTTCATCCAGCAATTTTAACTCCAGCCTTGGATTAGTCAAGCTCCGCACGTCGCATGACGTGTTCTACATACAAGTTGAATAGGGAGGGTGAAATCTGCATCTGCAATAATCTTTGTTCCTAGGCCACACTCCGGGGCAGAGAGTTCAACTGCTGAACGGCTCTCACAGTCAGGAGGTTCTTCCTAATGTTCAGATGGAATCTCCTCTCAGAAGAGAAGGCTGAGAGGAGATATGATAGCCATGTATAAATATGTGAGAGGAAGCCACAGGGAGGAGGGAGCAAGCTTGTTTTCTGCTTCCTTGGAGACTAGGACGCAATGGAACAATGGCTTCAAACTACAAGAGAGGAGATTCCATCTGAACATGAGGAAGAACTTCCTGACTGTGAGAGCCGTTCAGCAGTGGAACTCTCTGCCCCAGAGTGTGGTGGAGGCTCATTCTTTGGAAGCTTTTAAGCAGAGGCTGGATGGCCATCTGTCAGGGGTGCTTTGAATGCAATATTCCTGCTTCTTGGCAGGGGGTTGGACTGGATGGCCCATGAGGTCTCTTCCAACTCTTTGATTCTATGATTCTATGAAATACAAAGTCTGTCACTGCCTCCATGTCTTTCTTTACCTTCTGCCTTTTCCCCAAAACTGAGAAATTGTGAATGATTAAAATATGGCTGAAAATATAGATGCTTGGTGAAAACATGGCTGTCCATCAAAGGCTTTGATTCTCCTTGGGCTAATCTCAGGATGCTAATTCCCATGGCTTTAAAAACTGTTTTAATCTCTTAAACCTCTTTTAACTGGTTAAAACACGATTAACAAGTTAAAACAGGTTTAAAAGGTTAAAAAAACAGTGGTCAAGGTGCTTTGTTTTAAATTGTTTTTATTTGTACACTGCCCTGGAACCATTTGATTATAAGGTGGGGATAGAAATATTGTAATTAATTAAACAAAACACCTTTTTACAGTCTTCCAACTCTACAATTCTCTCTCAGCCTTGGCACTGATGGGGCCCGGTGCCTCTCAGAGCCAATGGTGGACCTTGGTCTCCAAATAAATTCCACCCAGATTTTTGTATTTATTTCAAGTATTTTATTGTGTACTATGTGGCGTGTTAACCACCTCGAGTCCTCTTGCGGAGATGGGGCAGGATACAAATAGAATTATTATTTGAAACACAACAAGATGAGTCCACAGCAGACAAGATCACTCTGCTGGCTGTTGTATTGGATCACACGCTGGACACTTCCCAAGTGTCTAGGGCTGAGTGATGTGTAGGTGAATAATGTTTGGAGATCTGAGTAGGGTGGCCTTTTGTAGATGACACATAGTAATTTTGTCAGCACCGATTGTGTTTAAGTGCAGGCCAAGGTCTTTAGGCACTGCACCCAGTGTACCGATCACCATTGGGACCGCCTTTACTGGCTTGTGCCAGAGTCTTTGCAGTTCGATCTTTAAATCCTCATATTGTGCCAGCTTTTCCAGTTGTTTCTCTTCAATCCTGCTGTCACCTGGGATTGCAACATCGACAATCCATACTTTGTTTTTTAATGCGATCATGAGGTCAGGAGTCTTGTGCTCCAAAACTCTGTGTGTCTGAATCCAGAAGTCCCAAAGTAGTTTGACATGTTCATTTTCTGTAACTTTTTCAGGCTTGTGATCCCACCAGTTCTTTGTCACAGGCAGATGATATTTCTGGCACAAGTTCCATGGATATTCTAAGCAACTGTGTTGTGCCTCTGCTTGTAGTCTGTCTGCACAATCTTCTTTCAGCACCTAAGGATATGATCTATCATTTCGTTTTCTTTCTCACAGAGTCTACACTTGGGATCTATTGTCGACTTTTCAATTCTGGCTTTGATGGCATTTGTTCTAATTGCTTGTTCTTGGGCTACAAGAATCAAGCCCTCCATCACCACCACCTCCTCCTCCTCCTCCTCCTCCTCCTCCTCCTCCTCCTCCTCCTCCATATTACTTAGGCGATCCCTCGTTTTCCGAGGATGATTGTCTTCCAATATTCTTGTGGATCCGTATGTGGCTGTGGAGCCCTATTCTTGCTCTGCATCTTCTTCCGCAGTGAGGGCATTGGTTTCCAGGTGGAAGGCGGTCTCGGTCGGGGTTGGCTTGACATGCCTTCCTCTTGGCACACTTCTCCTTTTCACCCTCCATTCGTGCCTCTTCAAATTCTGCAGCACTGCTGGTCACAGCTGACCTCCAGCTGGAGCGGTCAAGAGCCTGGGCTTCCCAGTTCTCAGTGTCTATGCCAGAGTTTTTAAGGTTGGTTGCCTAGTAAGCAACCTTACTTTCTTCAGTGTGATCACTGTGAAATCCACACCTGTCGCAGGAAATACCATAGGTGCGAATTTCACTGGACCACTCAAAGAAACATAGTTACAGGTAAGCAACTTTACTTTGTGACAAGAGGGGTTTTGCCATTGTTTCCCTCTGAGGCTGAGACAGTGTGACCCTTCCAATATGACCAATGGATTGCCACGGCTGAACAGAAATTCGAACCTTAGTCTCCACAGAGTTTTAGTCCAATGACCAAACCACTACATCATACTGGCTATCCAAGATATCTCCATGAACATTCAGAGTAAAACCTGGAGTGGATTCATGTCCCATTGACATGAGATCCACTAGCTAGCACTGCTTCTTGAATATTTGGACATTCTTAGTGACTTTTGTTACAGTAAGTCGCAACAGGATCAAGTGTGTGTTAAAGAAAAACCTTATGATGTTAATTATTATATGCAGCTGGTAATGTAGGTCAGCTAGCATGTTTGGGCCACACTTGGTGGGGTATAACTGTATGGATTTTAGAATACAGTTTAGAGAAGCAATACACTACTCTGATTAGGTGAAGCAATATGCTACTCTAAGGAAGGGAAGCAATAACCTTCTTCCCTATGGCTTCCATCCTGTTACGACTTACTGTAACAAAAGTCACTAAGAATGTCCACATATTCAAGAAGTAGTGCTAGCTGGTGGATCTCATTTAATTGGGCAGTGAATCCACTCCAGGTTTTATTCTGAATCTTCATGGAGATATCTTGGGTAGCCGGCATAATGTGGTGGTTTGGTCATTGGACTAAAACTCTGATCAAGGGTCTGGAGAACAAGCCCTATGAGGAGCGGCTTAAGGAGTTGGGTATGTTCATTCTGAAGAAGAGAAGGCTGAGAGGAGATATGATAGCCATGTATAAATATGTGAGAGGAAGCCACAGGGAGGAGGAGGGAGCAAGCTTGTTTTCTGCTTCCTTGGAGACTAGGACGCGGAACAATGGCTTCAAACTACAAGAGAGGAGATTCCATCTGAACATGAGGAAGAACTTCCTGACTGTGAGAGCCGTTCAGCAGTGGAACTCTCTGCCCCGGAGTGTGGTGGAGGCTCCTTCTTTGGAAGCTTTTAAACAGAGGCTGGATGGCCATCTGTCAGGGATGATTTGAATGCAATATTCATAGAATCATAGAATCATAGAATCAAAGAGTTGGAAGAGACCTCATGGGCCATCCAGTCCAACCCCCTGCCAAGAAGCAGGAACATTGCATTCAAATCACCCCTGACAGATGGCCATCCAGCCTCTGTTTAAAAGCTTCCAAGGAAGGAGCCTCCACCACACTCCGGGGCAGAGAGTTCCACTGCTGAACGGCTCTCACAGTCAGGAAGTTCTTCCTAATGTTCAGATGGAATCTCCTTTCTTGTAGTTTGAAGCCATTGTTCCGTGTCCTAGTCTCCAAGGAAGCAGAAAACAAGCTAGCTCCCTCCTCCCTGTGGCTTCCTCTCACATATTTATACATGGCTATCATATCTCCTCTCAGCCTTCTCTTCTTCAGGCTAAACATGCCCAGTTCCCTAAGCCGCTCCTCATAGGGCTTGTTCTCCAGACCCTTGATCATTTTAGTCGCCCTCCTCTGGACACTTTCCAGCTTGTCAATATCTCTCTTGAATTGTGGTGCCCAGAATTAGACACAATATTCCAGATGTGGTCTAACCAAAGCAGAATAGAGGGGTAGCATTACTTCCTTAGATCTAGACACTAGGCTCCTATTGATGCAGGCCAAAATCCCATTGGCTTTTTTTGCCGCCACATCACATTGTTGGCTCATGTTTAACTTGTTGTCCACGAGGACTCCAAGATCTTTTTCACACGTACTGCTCTCGAGCCAGGCGTCCCCCATTCTGTATCTTTGCATCTCATTTTTTCTGCCAAAGTGGAGTATCTTGCATTTGTCACTGTTGAACTTCATTTTGTTAGTTTTGGCCCATCTCTCTAATCTGTCAAGATCGTTTTGAATTCTGCTCCTGTCCTCTGGACTATTGGCTATCCCTCCCAATTTGGTCCCGTCTGCAAACTTGATGATCATGCCTTCTAGCCCTTCATCTAAGTCATTAATAAAGATGTTGAACAGGACCGGGCCCAGGACGGAACCCTGCGGCACTCCGCTCGTCACTTCTTTCCAAGATGAAGAGGATGCTTCTTGGCAGAATGGGGTTGGACTGGATGGCCCATGAGGTCTCTTCCAACTCTTTGATTCTATGATTCCAAGAAACTGTCCTATTTGTTCTCTTAGATATGAAGATAAGCATATCAAGACTCTACTTTATCTGAAGAGTCTAGTGAGAACGTTGACTCGCTGTTCCGGTTTTCCATGCCGTCTACGTGATGCTGTTTCAATAGTCCATTCTGGCTTTTTCACGGACTGTTCTCATTGCTCTGATGGTGTCTCGTTTGGCAGCATGCTCCTATGAATAAATAATATTGTTTATTCCCTGTTTTTTTTTTTCTCTCTCTCTCTCCTCCAGCTGGCACCAGAGAACACGCTGATGTCCTTTCAGAAGGCAGTGGAGCAGAAAGTCTATGGAGTGCAAGCAGATGTAGTGATAAGGCAAGTTTCTCTCTTTTCCTTTTCCTCCTAGGCTTTCAAAGTCCCTTGCCCTTGTCTATATTCCTCACTATTAAGTGGAGCAGTTTATCACCATTACATAAGACAGGGATGCTTTTAAGAAGAGCAGTGAAGCATTCGAGAACCTGGTGCCTTTGAAGAGCATGTCAACTTTTGAGCTACATAGCGGCCTTCAGATTTTCAGGGCACAATTCAATAGAATCATAACATCATAGATTGGAACAAACTCTAAAGGCTATCCAGTCCAACCCCTTTGTGTCATGCAGGAAGACACGTGGAGTGCCGCAGGGTTCCGTCCTGGGCCCGCTCCTGTTCAACATCTTTATTAATGACTTGGATGAAGGGCTAGAAGGCAGGATCATCAAGTTTGTGGATGACACCAAATTGGGAGGGAGAGCCAATACTCCAGAGGACAGGAGCAGGATTCAAAACGATCTTGACAGATTAGAGAGATGGGCCAAAACTAACAAAATGAAGTTCAACAGTGACAAATGCAAGATACTCCACTTTGGCAGGAAAAAATGAAATGCAAAGATACAGAATGGGGGACAATGCCTCGCTCGAGAGCAGTACGTGTTAAAAGGATCTTGGAGTCCTCGTGGACAACAAGTTAAACATGAGCCAGGAATGTGATGTGGTAGCAAAAAAGCCAATGGGATTTTGGCCTGCATCAAAAGGGGCATAGTGTCTAGATCTAGGGAAGTCATGCTACCCCTCTATTCCGCTTTGGTTAGACCACATCTGGAAAATTGTGTCCAGTTCTGGGCACCACAATTGAAGAGAGATCTTGACAAGCTGGAATGTGTCCAGAGGAGAGCGACTAAAATGATCAAGGGTCTGGAGAACAAGCCCTATGAGGAGTGGCTTAAGGAGCTGGGCATATTTAGCCTGAAGAAGAGAAGGCTGAGAAGAGATATGATAGCCATGTATAAATATGTGAGAGGAAGCCACAGGGAGGAGGGAGCAAGCTTGTTTTCTGCTTCCTTGGAGACTAGGACGCAATGGAACAATGGCTTCAAACTACAAGAGAGGAGATTCCATCTGAACATGAGGAAGAACTTCCTGACTGTGAGAGCCGTTCAGCAGTGGAACTATCTGCCCCGGAGTGTGGTGGAGGCTCCTTCTTTGAAAGCTTTTAAACAGAGGCTGGATGGCCATCTGTCAGGGGTGCTTTGAATGCAATTTTTCTGCTTCTTGGCAGGATGGGGTTGGACTGGATGGCCCAGGAGGTCTCTTCCAACTCTTTGAT
This sequence comes from Anolis sagrei, assembly GCF_037176765.1. Taxonomy (NCBI): domain Eukaryota; kingdom Metazoa; phylum Chordata; class Lepidosauria; order Squamata; family Anolidae; genus Anolis; species Anolis sagrei. The sequence continues at coordinate 7,645,005 of NC_090023.1, forward strand.
TCTATGATTCTATGATTCTATGACACAATCCAAGCACTCCCAATAGATGGCCAACCGGGTTCTGTTTGGTAATCGCCAAAGGAGGAGACTCTGTCAGACTCCAAGGAAGCATATTCTATTACGCTTAAGCGGAATTTAGTCTGGTCCAATGCGAAAGGCATAATAACTTTGCACAAAGGCAAGAGGGAAAAGAAACAGAAAACTTTACTCTTGTCAGCAGAGTCAAAACATAAACTTGCAGTGTTGCATACAAAATAAACAGCGCAAAAACGGCCCAGCTTACTTATCCGAACGTATCTCTCTCTACGTTCCACCTCGTAATTTAAGATCTACTGGGGAGGCCCTGCTCTCGGTCCCACCGGCGTCACTTACTTACTTACTTATTTACTTAGGTGATCCCTCGCTTTCCGAGGATGATTGTCTTCCAGTGTTCTTGTGGGTCCGTATGTGGCTGTGGAGCCCTATTCTTGCTCTGCATCTTCTTCCGCAGTGAGGGCATTGGTTTCCAGGTGGAAGGCGGTCCTGGTCGGGGTTGGCTTCATGCGCCTTCCTCTTGGCACGCTTCTCCCTTTCGCCCTCTATTCGTGCCTCTTTAAATTCTGCAGCACTGCTGGTCACAGCTGACCTCCAGCTGGAGTGCTCAAGGGCCAGGGCTTCCCAGTTCTCAGTTAAATCTCTTTTCCTGTCCACCAACGTTCCATTTTCTGTTCTTGAGTTCGGAGTAGAGCAACTGCTTTGGGAGACGGTGGTCGGGCATCCGGACAACATGGCCGGTCCAGCAGAGTTGATGGCGGAGGACCATCGCTTCAATGCTGGTGGTCTTTGCTTCTTCCAGCACGCTGACGTTTGTCCACCTGTCTTCCCAAGAGATTTGCAGGATTTTCCTGAGGCAGCACTTATGGAATGGTTCCAGGAGTTGCATCTGGTGGGGACGAGGGACAGGGCCTTCTCAGTGGTGGCCCCCTTCTTGTGGAATTCGCTCCCCAGTGAGATTAGATCGGCGTTCTCCCTCCTCACTTTTAGGAAAAAACTAAAGTTGTGGTTTTGGAGCCAGGCTTTTGGCTAGTGGACATAGCAGCATTTAGACACTGAACCGGACCATAGGATTATAACAATTGGAAACGGATATGTGATTCTGATTAGGCGACTATTTTAGCATATGAGTATGTGATTTTAATTAACGTTATTGTTAATTTTCTATGTATTTGATTTTATGTTGTTGTATTGATATTATGGCATTGAATTGTTGCCCATGTAAGCCGCCCTGAGTCCCCCCTCGGGGGTGAGAAGGGCGGGGTAGAAACGATGTAAATAAATAAAATAAATAAAAATAAACTAACTTACATAGACTTTGTGAGAAATCCAGAATGCAAACAGCATGGCTTCATCATCTTCCTTCAAAGAAGACAAAACCTAAGTCATTTTTCTTCCATGTGCTGCTTTAAGTCAAAGACTGATGCTTGTTTTCTCTATTCCACAGTTATGACGGAGTACCTTTCCTAATGCATGACAAGACACTACGGAGGACAACTAATGTGGAAGAAGTGTTCCCACAACTGGTTTATGAGCATGCTTCCATGTTCAACTGGACTGACTTGGAGGTGCTCAATGCTGGTGAATGGTTCCTCAGGGTATGTAGGCATTTTTGTGTATGTAATAATAATAATAATAATAATAATAATAATAATAATAATATACTTTATTTATATTCCGCTCGATCTCCCCAAGGGAACTCAGGGCGAATTACAGAACACATATACAGCAAACATTCAGTGCTGTTATACAACTAACAAGGACAGACAATACATAAACAGAGGTATAGGCTTTCCCATCTTTTCCATCTTCAGCATCTGGAGGTTGTGCTCAGCTCTGGCCACAGGGTAGTGCTGTTGCTACATCTTCCATGCAGAGCTTTGTTGTCGGTAGACGTCCTCCTGATTGAATCCCTGGCATGTTCTTATGGGCATTTTTAATATTATTACCTTCCCCCTAAAAGCAGTACCTATTTATCTACCCACATTACTATTTTCAATCTGATAGGTGGGCAGAAGATGGAAGCTCACCCCAAACCAGGTTTGAACTGCCAACCTTTTGATTGGCAAGATTTTTTACAGCTGGTGGTTTAACGTGCTATGCTAAAGCCCAGCATCTGTCTTATCTATCCATGAATGTGCGTCTGTCTATTTATGTGTGGTATCTATGGGAATATTAAATCACCTTGCATGTCTCCTGAAGAATCTGTATAAGGACCAAGTAGCAACAGTAAGAACTGACCATGGAACAACGGACTGGTTTGAGATTGGGAAAGGCATACGGCAGGGTTGTATACTCTCACCCAACCTATTCAACTTGTATGCAGAACACATCATGCAATGTGCGGGGCTTGGGTGAAAATTGCTGGAAGAAACATTAACAACCTTAGATATGCAGATGATACCACTTTGATGGCTGAAAGCGAGGAGGAGCTGAGAAACCTAATCAAGGTGAAAGAAGAAAGCGCAAAAGTTGGGTTGCAGTTAAACATAAAAAAAACCAAGATTCTGTCAACTGGACTGATTGATAACTGGCAAATAGAGGGAGAAAACATGGAGGCAGTAACAGGGTTTGTATTTCTAGGCGCAAAGATAACTGCAGACTCAGGCTCCAGTTAGGAAATCAGAAGACGTTTCCTTCTTTGGAGGAGAGCAATGACCAATCTCGATAAAATAGTGGAGAGCAGAGACATCACACTGGCAACACAACACATAGTTAAAGCAATGGTATTCCCTGTAGTAACCTATGGATAGACAATTAGAGAAGACAATGATGGTGGGGAAAATGGAAGGAAAAGAAGGGTCGGCCAGGGGCAAGATGGATAGATGGTATCCATGAAGTGACTGGATTGACCTTGAAGGAGCTGGGGGAGTTGACGGCTGACAAGGAGCTCTGGTGTGGGCTGGTCCAGGAAGTCAAAAAGAGTCTGAAATGACTGAATGAATGAACAACAAAAACCTATGGATCTAATAGCTGGACCATAAGGAAGACTGAACGAAGGAAGATAGATGCTTTTGAACTGTGGTGTTGGAGGAAAGTTCTGAGAGTGCCTTGGACTGCGAGAAGATCCAACCAGTCCATCCTCCAGGAAATAAAGCTCGACTGCTCATTGGAGGGAAGGATATTAGAGGCAAAGTACTTTGGCCACACAATGAGAAGATAGGAAAGCTTGGAGAAGACAATGATGCTGGGGAAAATGGAAGGAAAAAGGAAGAGGGGCCGACTAAGGGCAAGATGGATGGATGGTATTCTTGAAGGGACTGGACTGACCTTGAAGGAGATGGAGGTGGCGACGGCTGACGGGGAGCTCTCGTCTGGGCTGGTCCATGAGGTCACGAAGTTGGAAGTGACTGAATAAATAAACAACAAATCTATCTATCTATCTATCTTTATCTATCTATATCTATCTATCTATCTATCTATCTATATCTATCTATCTCTATCTATCTATCTTTATCTATCTATCTGTCTATCTATCTTTATCTATCTATCTCTATCTATCTATCTATCTATCTATCTATCTATCTATGTATCTTTATCTATCTCTATCTATCTATCTTTATCTATCTATCTGTCTATCTATCTATCTATCTATCTTTATCTATCTATCTCTATCTATCTATCTATCTATCTATCTATCTATCTGTCTATCTATCTTTATCTAGCTATCTATCTCTATCTATCTATGTATCTCTATCTATCTATCTTTATCTATCTGTCTATCTGTCTATCTATCTTTATCTATCTATCTCTATCTATCTATCAGTCTATCTATCTTTATCTATCTATCTATCTATCTATCTATCTATCTCTATCTTTATCTATCTATCTGTCTATCTGTCTATCTATCTTTATCTATCTATCTATCTCTATCTATCTATCTGTCTACCTATCTTTATCTATCTCTATCTATCTATGTATCTCTATGTATCTCTATCTATCTATCTATCTATCTATCTATCTATCTATCTATATCTCTATCTATCTATCTATCTATCTATCCGTCTATCTATCTTTATCTATCTTTATCTATATCTATCTAATCTATCTATCTCTATCCATCCATCCATCCATCCATCCATCTTATCTATCAGGGCTTGAGATACTGGATGAAGGTCTTTTCCATGAAACTTGCCTTTTTTGTGAATATTTTCTTCATTCAAGAGCATTTGGAAGAGTCATTAACACTTGAGTCATTTCCAAGTGACCTATTCTATACTACAACCAAAGGCAATATTTATGGATTGCTTAGGGAGGCAATACTTTTGCCCAATGCCGTGCACTTTCTCGTCTTTTTGTGCTTCTCTTCTCCCACTCTCCAGCATATTATACTTGTTCATTTGCAAGCGTCTCCTATGTCTACTTTTCAGTGGTTTGCACAATGTTATGTGGGATATTACATTTCAGAGATGTAATAAACTGATTGGTTGGTAATACATGGTGTGCGTCTCTAATTGTGTGAACAACCTCAAGTAACCACCAGGAAATGCATATTGAAAAATTTAATAAGGCAAGATGAAAACAATGGAACTAAATCTTCAGACCAGGAAGATTAAGGAGGTGATGCCAAATTGAGCAAACGAAGCAACATATCACTGTCACAGAGGAACGGAAGCAATCAATGCTGTTCATTAATCGAGCCTAAAAAACATACATCCTGAAATTAAGTGCTTCTCCCACTTTCAGTGGATCTATTTGCAGAAACGTCTCATCTTTAGTTCTCTTTTTATCATACCATACTCAGATCCATTCATGCAATTTCCTGGTTGGTGCTTGAAGCTGTTTTGTTGATATATATAAAAGTCAAAGTCTGTTTGTTTGTTGTTTTGTACCACAAAGGCTCCTCCATGGCTTAATGGATCTAGACCAGATTTGGCACACAGATCCTTCATTGTCCTACTTAAAATAATTGAGGGGTTTCAAACACAAAATACACCCCATTTTGGCATGATGGCCCAGAAAAGTTTTTAAAAGGGAGTATGTAGACAGAAAGAAAGGATTAGCTACTAGCCTCTAAGTATGCATATATGCAGTGCTCAGATGCAACCACAAGATGGAGGTATATAGATAGAAAGGATTAGCTACTGACCACTAATTGTGTATGTATAAATGCAGTGCTCAGAGGCAACCACAAGAGGGCAGTATATAGATAGAAAGGATTAGCTACTGGCCTCTAGTTATGTATGGATACAGTGCTCAGATGCAACCACAAGAAGGCAGTATATAGACAGGATTAGATACTAGCCTCTACTTACTATGTATGCAGTCCTCAGAGGAAACCACAGGATGGCAGTATATGGATTGGATTAACTACTGGCCTCTAATTACTATGTATGCAGTGCCCAGAAGCAACCACAGGATGGATGGATTAGAAAGGATTAGCTACTGGATCCTAGTTATGTATGTATGCAGCGCTCAGATGCAAACACAAGAGGGCAGTATATAGGTAGAAAGGATTAGATACCAGTTGACAAAATGGTTGTACCATGTGGTCTACAACACAGCCCTGGATGCTACTGTCAGGACATCCACTGCATACAGACTGGCAGGTGGTACTACTGGGAGGGGGTCCTTTTTATCCTGGGTGTCGACCGAGCCAGTAGAGACTTCGATTTGGTTTGTTTCTCCATAGTGCTAATGGGTTAGGTGCTCTTGGTTCTACTCCTCGGCTGAGACCTCTCTGACTTGGTTGGACCTGCCGGTAGTTACACTACCACCAGCATAGCTCTCAGCATCCCCAGAAGAGTAAACCCCCCCCACCATGACAAGGTGGCACCCATTGGGAGGGGGGGATAACAACAACAACAACAACAACAACAACTATTATTATTATTATTATTATTATTATTATTATATTGTATATATAGCAGTGCTGGTAGCATATTATTAAAACTACAAATCAAATTACCCCCCTCCTTCTTTTCTTCTATAATTGTGACATAAAGTGTTCAGCCTTTAATAGAACTATTGACTTCAAAACAATAATCCTGAAGCTGCTTTGAGTCTCCTTTTTGGAGCATAAAATGGGGTATAAATAATCATAACAACATAATGAGGGCTGTGGTTAGCACAGTAGGTTAAACTGCCAGCTATGGAAAATCTTGCGGACTAGAAGGTTGGCAGTTCAACCTGTGGGTTGGGGTGAGCTCCTGCCCTCAGCCCTAGAGTCCGCTTACCTAGCAGTTCAAAAACAGCAATGTGAGTAGATAAATAGGTACCGCTGTGTTGGGGAGGTAAACCCCTTGAAGATATGCTGGCAATTTGATCAGGAAAGACGTCAACGGACAACAGGATCCTTAGCGTGGAAAAATGGAACAACAGCACCTTCCCATGGCCAAATCAAGTACAGCCTCCAGACACTGGAAATGAAAAGAGGGAAGCTTTGCCTCGGTCTATGTATTGTCTGTCTTTGTTAATTGTATAATGGCATTTAATGTTTGCCACATTCTGTAATCCCCTCGGGGAGATAGGGAGGAATATATATAAAAAATATTAAAAGTAAACTTTCCAAAAAGACTAGAAACTAAACAGAAAGACAGGGAAGTAGCTAAACAATCTGATTTGGATTAAGAACCTGTGTTTATACTCCAAAACTACAGACCATAGGAGCTGCTTTCTAAGTCAGAGAAATATTTTGGATGCGAATCTAATCTAGTTGCATTCTAGAGGAGAAGAAAGAGAGAATGGGCAGGAAGGGATTAAAACAGGATACATAAGGGTTGAGCTTCCCTTATCTGCCATTCCAAAATTATCCAAAATTTGAAATTGTCCACGTGGGTGGCTAAGAGTACAAAGCCTTTGCTTTCTGATGGGTCAATAAATACAAACGTCATTCAATGCACAGAATTATTACAAAAAGTGTGCATACAATGACTTTCAGGTGTACATGAAACATAAAGGAAAGGAATGTAGACGAAACATGAAGGAATGCTGCCTGGGAATTGGGTGGAGTCTCCTTCTCAGGAGGTTTTAACCAGAGGCTGGATGGCCATCTGTCAGGAGGGTGTCCTTTATGGCAGGATGAAGTTGCACAGGATGGTCCTTGTGGTCTCTTCCAATCATATTATTCTAGGAGTCTATGATTCTAGGAATGTTGATCTCTCTTCCTTCCTTTCCGCAGACTGATCCTTTCTGGACCGCCAGCTCCCTCTCCCGTTCTGATTTCGTGAAGGCTGCCAACCAGTCCATCTGCAAACTGGCCGACCTGCTGGAGACGGTCAAGGGCAACGCCAGCGTCCTCCTCAACCTCCAGGACCTGCCCCTGGACCATCCCTACTACAACTCCGCCATCAACATCACTTTGGAAACGGTTCTTGAATCGGGCATCCCTCAGCAGGCTGTGAGTTCCACGTCACTTTCGTAGGTAGATGATTGGAAATGGCAGCTTATGGGGTTGTTCTAGTTTGCTCTTCTGTACCTCTCATTTGGTTGTGGGGGAAGAGGAGGAAGAGGTGGGGAGGCAAGGGGAGGAAGATGCACCTGGGATGCTTCCCAAAAGCTTCCCTTGCCTCGCTACCTCTCTGGACCATTCTTTGTTTAACTTTTTTGTCTTCTGGTTAGTTAAATGAACCCAGCCAGTGAGTACGCATGTATCGAGCCTAACAAAAACCACGTATGGTGTTCCATTTGACTCTTTTAAACCTCCTAGTGGGAGAGAAGAGGAGAAAGAGAAGGAAGGGGGATTGTGGTGATGATAATGCATATATCTGTGGAATGACCAGGGTGAGACAAAGGACTCTTCTCTGCTGGAGCTAGGTGTGAATGTTTCAACTGACCACCTTGATTAGCATATAATGGCCTGACTGTGCCTGGGGTAAACTTTTGTTGAGAGGTAATTAGATGTTCCTGCCTGAAATCCACAAGCATGTGGACAATTTCAACAGAAAGGAGAAAACCATGAAAATGAACAAAATCTGGCTACCAGTATTAAAAAACTCTAAAATTACAACAGCACAACAACAGAGAGGAAGCAGGCAGGGACATCTAAGTTTGCCCCAGGCAAAGTCAGGCCATTATATGCTAATCAAGGTGGTTAGTTGAAACATTCACACCTAGCTCCAGCAGAGAAGAGTCCTTTGTCCCACCCTGGTCATTCCACAGATATATAAACCCTTTTGCCTAGTTCCAACAGACCTCACTACCTCTGAGGATGCTTGCCATAGATGCAGGCGAAACGTCAGGAGAGAATGCTTCTAGACCATGGCCATATATATTTATTAATTTATTTATTTACTTTGCTTATATACCGCAGTTCTCAGCCCAGGGGCGACTCACTGCGGTGTACAACATAGCAAAAAACAAGGTGCAAAATATAAGACACAGTTTAAAATAATCCACAATTCAACATTATCAGAAAACATCCTCATCAAAAACATCATCATTACTACAAAAGCCATTCCGTGTCGTCTCATCGCCAAAACCACAATCCAGTATCAATTTCCGTTGTTCATTCCTATGGTCAATTACCGATCATTGCACTTCTTGTTCAAACGCCTTCTTAAACAGCCAGGTCTTTAATTTCCTGCGGAATATCAGGAGGGAGGGAGCTAGTCTGATGTCCACAGGGAGGGTGTTCCACAGCTGAGGAGCCACCACCGAGAAGGCCCTATCTCTCGTTCCCGCCAGCCGTGCCTGTGAAGCAGGCGGGATCGAGAGCAGAGCCTCCCCGGAAGATCTCAAAGCCCGAAAAAACCTACAACAACCTCTTGTGTACTTTTTCCACCTTCTTCATGGGGGAAACAAAAGTGTTATTGGGTGCCCACTTGCATGGACACTTTAACTATTCCCAGATATAAACATACTCTGCAGAACGACATTTGCGGACTGCGGTGTCCTGGCATGTTTGGGCAGGTCATGGAGGGGATGTCTTCTGATGTGCTTTCAGCCACAAGTTGAATGATGCCTTTCCCTTCCAGGATTGGATTCTGTTTGCATTTTGAGCCTTTCTAATTAAGGCTGTGAGTTTTTGTTGTCGCTGTTACTGCGGTGTTAAAACCTAAAGTGCCTCGTAATCCCACATATGGAATAATTAGCTCAAGGGAAGGCTCTGTATTTAGTTTCCATCTGTCTTTCTCATGCCAGCACCCAGATTTCAATTAACCAGGCGGCTGCTCCCACAAAGAACTTCTGCGGGGAGGTTGAATGTTTTCCTTCCCTGCCCACCTCCAGTTGCTTTTGCAGCCATGTGCGTTTGTTTTCTGCCTTAGTTTTCTATACTTTCCAGCCAAAGCCAAGATGGAAAGAAATAAAAACATTGGTTCTCCATCCCTCTTGAGCCCGACCAATTATCCTTACTGTACTTTCCTTCTGCACTGAATTTGGCAATCTCCAGCATTCTCCAAACATTATTTCTGGCTTCTCTTTCAACAGAAGCGACAGCTGCTTATGCACAGCTATGGAGAAATCCAATTTTTTGATTGGAGTTCCTAATGCGGATTCATGGTTTCCAGATCTGTGGCCATTTTGGTCACGCTTCCCTGCTTGTCAACATCCTTCTTGAACTGTTTTGCCCAAAGCTGGGCACAGGATTATTATTCCAGATTTATTTATTGTGTCAGGCGCAACCAGACAGTTGTATTACATTTTTAGCAAAACAAACAAACAAACAGACAAAACACAAAGTTTTCAAGCTTGGTAGTTGATTAGATGTCCTTTGAGCAGTATCTAGCCACTTGGAGTGCCTCTGGTGTTGCCGCAAGGAGGTCCTCCCTTGTGCATGTGACAGGGCTCAGGTTGCATTGCAGCAGGTGGTCAGTGGTTTGCTCTCCTCCACACTCGCATGTCATGGACTCCACTTTGTGGCCCCATTTCTTAAGGTTGGCTCTGCATCTCGTGGTGCCAGAGCGCAGTCTGTTCAGTGCCTTCCAAGTCACCCAGTTTTCTGTGTGCCCAGCGGGAAGTCTCTCATTTGGTATCAGCCATTGGTTGAGGTTCTGGGTTTGAGCCTGCCACTTTTGGACTCTTGCTTGCTGAGGTGTTCCAGCGAGTGTCTCTGTAGATCTTAGAAAACTATTTCTTGATTTAAGTTGTTGATGTGCCGGCTGATACCCAAACAAGGGAATGGGCTGGAGATGTCTCTGTCTTGGTCCTTTCACTATTGGCTGCTGTATAGCCTAAAGGTAATTGTATACACCATATTAAATACATTTGTGAATGAAACAAAGTGTGTATGCATGAAACCACCAGAAAGCAAAGGTATCACTATCTCAGCTACCTATGTGAACAATTTTAGATTTTGGAGATCTTTTTTGGATTTCCAGATAGGGGCTACTCAACCTGTCTAAGCAATTCAAAACCTCTCCAGACTCAAAGTCTAAATAGAACTGGATGAAAATGGATGACACACCGTAAAAACTACTCTCAATAATTTTTGCCAAGCATTTTGTTCACAATAAAATGCACCGAGGGACATTAAGTACTGGAGATGTCTCTGCCTTGGTCCTTTCACTATTGGCTGCCACTTCCCAACGGATGTCAGGTGGTGCAATACTGGCTAAACAGTGAAATTTCCCCAGTGGTGTAGGGTGCAGACACCCCATGATAATGCGGCATGTCTCATTAAGAGCCACATCCACTGTTTTAGTGTGGTGAGATGTGTTCCACACCGGGCATGCATACTCAGCAGCAAAGTAGCATAGCGTAAGGGTAGATGTCTTCACTGTGTCTGGTTGTGATCCTCAGGTTGTGCCAGTCAGCTTTCATATGATATTGTTTCTAGCACCCACTTTTCGCTTGATATTCAGGCTTCTTGTAGGTCAGGGCACGGTCCAGAGTGACTCCAGATGAGGATTGACCACAGCAGAAGAGAGTGGGACTATGACTTTGTTCGAGTTAGACATTATAATCCTATTGATGCACAAAGAATCAAAGTGGCTTTACTGGAGCCATGGTGTAGCCATGGGTTAAATCCTTGTGTCGGCTGAACTGCTGACCTGAAGGTCGGTGGTTCGAATCCCGTCTGTCAACTCCAGCTTCCCATGTGAGGACATGAGAGGAGCCTCCCACAGGATGGTAAAATATCTGAGCATCCCCTGGCAATGTCCTTGCAGATGGCCAGTTCTCTCACACCAGAAGAGACTTGCAGTTTCTCAAGTCACTCTTGACACGAAAAAAAGTTGACGCATCACACTGTTGACTCATGTGCAGCTTGTGGTCTACTAATGCTTTTAGATTCCTTTCACATAAACTGTTTTCAAGTCAGGTTTGCTATAGGCTTCTCTCACTTTTGCACATGGAAAGTAGATGAAAAGAATCCAATAATGTCAAATAGAACCAGGAAGGCCTGTCTGCATGCGAGACTCCATTTTATAATAAAGGCACCAGATTCTGACTGATTTTGGAAGTAAAGCAAAGTCAGTTTTGTTGGGATCATAGAATCATAGAATCAAAGGGTTGGAAGAGACCTCATGGGCCATCCAGTCCAACCCCATTCTGCCAAGAAGCAGGAATATTGCATTCAAATCACCCCTGACAGATGGCCATCCAGCCTCTGTTTAAAAGCTTCCAAAGAAGGAGCCTCCACCACACTCCAGGGCAGAGAGTTCCACTGCTGAACAGCTCTCACAGTCAGGAAGTTCTTCCTCATGTTCAGATGGAATCTCCTTCTTGTAGTTTGAAGCCATTGTTCCATTGCGTCCTAGTCTCCAAGGAAGCAGTAAACAAGCTTTCTCCCTCCTCCCTGTGGCTTCCTCTCACATATTTATACATGGCTATCATATCTCCTCTCAGCCTTCTCTTCTTCAGGCTAAACATGCCCAGCTCCTTAAGCCGCTCCTCATAGGGCTTGTTCTCCAGACCCTAGATCATTTTAGTCGCCCTCCTCTGGACACATTCCAGCTTGTCAATATCTCTCTTGATTGTGGTGCCCAGAATTGGACACAGTATTCCAGGTGTGGTCTAACCAAAGTGGAATAGAGTATGGGGAGCATGACTTCCCTAGATCTAGACACTAGGCTCCTATTGATGCAGGCCAAAATCCCATTGGCTTTTTTTTTTTTTTTTTGCCAACAGGAGACTGCTGGTGGATACTAGGTGCTGCTGGCTGTATTTCATACTTCCTTTGAGTATTCCTAAAAATAACACTGAAACTCATAAGGGTCTCCATAAATAGATAGGAGACGCCATTGTTCTGTGACAAGTCCGACACATTGGTCAAAGTCACGCATACACAATGACTGTATGTCAGTGGTTCCCAACCTTTTTTTGACCAGGGACCACTTTGACCAGGGACTCTCTACGTTGCTTACTTATTTAGGCGATCCCTCGTTGTCCGAGTAAATTGTCCCCCAAAGTCGGTGTCCTGGCGGTGGGTCCGTAGGTGACTGTGGAGCCCTCTTCTTTGTCAGAGTGCAATAGAAGCTTTGAAGCTTAGAAGAATGGACACTTTGAGACTTCAGTAAAAGCAAACATTTAGCTTTATTGAGTAGAGCAAATATACAGCACACATTTGCATTTACATCCAACCAAACAGACAGGAACAGGACAAAAAACAACTTTGAAGTAAGAAGGAGGAACAGAACCTTATCTCTGGATCCTCTCTACGTGTTCCAGACACACTCAGGGTCACAACTTCACAATTCATTAGAGGCTTGACTGATTAACCCTTTCAGAGTCAATATACTCTCTGCTCAAGCAATCAGGTTACATTCACAGGGATTGCACAAAATTACATTTAAACATTCACATACATTAACATTCCTGACCTGCATGTTCTCCTGCAGTGAGGGCATTGGTTTCCAGGTAGAAGACGGTCCCAGTTGGGGTTGGTTTGATGCGCCTTCCTCTTGGCACGTTTCTCTCTTTCACCCTTCATTCGTGCCTCTTCAAATTCTACAGCACTGCTGGTCACAGCTGACCTCCAGCTGGAGCGCTCAAGGGCCCAGACTTCCCAGTTCCCAGTGTCTATGCCACAGTTTTTAAGGTTGGCTTTGAGCCCATCTTTAAATCCTGTTTCTAATGCAGTGGTTCTCAACCTGTGCTTTGGCCTTCAGCTCCCAGAAATCCTAACAGATGGTAAACTAGCTGGGATTTCTGGGAGTTGTAGGCCAAAACACCTGGTGACCCACAGGTTGAGAACCACTGATCTAATGTTTGTTTTTGGAGATTTTCTCCTCTATGTAGTTCATGATAGTAATGGCACTTGCTTGTTTACTGTCTTTTCAGGTAATGTGGCTGCCCAATTCAGACCGGACGATGGTTCAGGAAATTGCTCCCGGTTTCCAGCAGACGTCTAGCACCAAGGGAGAGGCACAGCAGCTGCGGGACAGAGGTTTCCAGAAGCTGAACCTGCGCTACACCAAGGTCACCGGTGAAGATATCAGGTGCTCCTCTCTGCTTCCAGTATCACAGTTGGAAAAACAGCATGTTGGAGAGATGGCTGCTGAATGTGAAAACTGCCATATCGTTGTCTATATTTAGAGGAACTTCCTTGGGTGGAAAATCCAGCCTCTTGTACATGTTTTTGAGAGTGGTGCCCAAGATGAGCAGTTGCTCTTGTCAGCTGCTTGTATAACACTATGTAACATGATTTCTGTTCCTGCGTTATCAGTGTCATTTCCTAATTGGTTCTCTCATAAACACATGGAATTTCTTTATTCAACTGCAAAATCTTTGTTTTTGTGGAATGTCCTGCAGCACATCTTGCTCTAGTTCTTCAATGAATATCTCCTAGAGCAGTGTTTCTCAACCTTCCTAATGCCATGACCCCTTAATAGAGTTCCTCATGTTGTGGTGACCCCCAACCATAAAAATATTTTTGTTGCTACTTCGTAACTGTGATTTTGCTACTGTTGTGAATTGTAATGTAAATATCTGATATGCAGGATGTATTTTCATTCACTGGACCACATTTGGCACAAATACCCGACACTCCGAAATTTGAATACTAGTGGGGTTGGGGGGGAGAGATTGATTTTGTCATTTGGGAGTTGTAGTTGCTGGGATTTATAGTTCACTTACAATCAAAGAGCATTCTGAACTCCCCCAACAATGGAATTGGACCGATCTTGGCACACAGAACTTCCATAACCAAGAGAAAATACTACAAGGGTTTGGTGGGCAATGATCTTGACTTTTGGAGTTGTAATTCACCTACATCCAGAGAGCACTGTGGACTCAAATAATGATGGATCTGGACCAAACTTGGCATGATTACTCAATATGCTCAAATGTGAACACTGGTAGGGTTTGGGAAAAATAGACCTTGACATTTGGAAGTTGTAGTTACTGGGATGTATAGTTCACCTACAATCAAAGAGCATTCTGAACTGCATCAATGATAGAATTGGGCCAAACTTCCCACAGAGAGCCCCTATGATCAACAGAAAATACTGTATTATCCGATGGCCTTTGTTGACCCCTCTGACACCCCCTCGTGACCCCTCCAGGGGGCCCGAACCCCAGGTTGAGAATCGCTGTCCTAGAGTCTCACCCAATTCGACCAAGTTTGTGGCAGGCACAAAAATGAAGTTTCTGGAGTAGAATAGCTACTTTCAAAGTTAGGGCCGCACAACTAAACAGGAAATAACACTTTTAAAACAGGAACAGTTCCCCCCCCCCCCCAATTTTGTTACATAGTGTAATGAGGCTTTCTGTGTAGCTCTGATTTGCAACAAGGTGTAACTGCTAGGGATTGAAATCCCATAGTATATGACACATATGCACACATAGTATATGTGTGTCATAGAATCCCCACTGTCCTCTTGACGTGGAAGACACTGGCTAATATTTATTTATTTATGTATTTATTTACAACATTTATATGCCCTTCTGGCAGTGACTGGTCATTTGTGTAATTTTAATTTTTCCAAGTGTGAGAAGTGATCATAGAATCATAGAAACATTCGAAGAGACCTCATGGGCCATCCAGTCCAACCCCATTCTGCCAAGAAGCAGGAAAATTGAATTCAAAGCACCCTGACAGATGGCCATCCAGCCTCTGTTTAAAAGCTTCCAAAGAAGGAGCCTCCACCACACTCCGAGGTGGAGAGTTCCACTTCTGAACGGCTCTCACAGTCAGAAAGTTCTTCCTGATGTTCAGATGGAATCTCCTCTCTTGTAGTTTGAAGCCATTGCTCCATTGCGTCCTAGTCTCCAAGGAAGCAGTAAACAAGCTTGCTCCCTCCTCCTCCCTGTGGCTTCCTCTCACATATTTATACATGGCTATCATATCTCCTCTCAGCCTTCTCTTCTTCAGGCTAAACATGCCCAGCTCCTTAAGCCGCTCCTCATAGGGCTTGTTCTCCTTTCTTGTAGTTTGAAGAATCTCCTTTCTTGTTGTTTAAATACATCATAGGTTGTTAATGTTCAGCCTTCAATGTTTGTTTGTTTTACAAATAGAGCTTCAAAAATGATCGCAGTTCCCAAATCTCTCATTAAATGCATAGCAAATTTTTTCTAGTTATCTATTACAATGGCTGTCATTAAAATAGTCGACTGTAAATCTCTTAGCTATTGCTACTTAAAAAAATTCATATTATTATTATTTATTGCAGTACTTGAATACCCCACAGATATACCTTTAATGGAAAAGATAAATTAGTTTTGGGTTGTTGTAGGTTTTTTCGGGCTATATGGCCATGTTCTAGAGGCATTCCCTCCTGACCTTTCACCTGCATCTATGGCAAGCATCCTCACTACCTCTGAGGATGCTTGCCATAGATGCAGGCGAAACGTCAGGAGAGAATGCCTCTAGAACATGGCCATATAGCCCGAAAAAACCTACAACAACCCAGTGATTCCGGCCATGAAAGCCTTCGACAATACATTAAATTAGTTTTATTTTGCAGTTTTATGTATGCTGTCATGGGAATAAGTACCAAACTCTGTGGGCTTATTTCCAATTAAAAAGCATTGCAGGTTTGAGCTGTAGCATGATTAAAATGCTAAATTGAAATGGAGATGTGTCAATCATCTTTGGTAGCCTAGTGGCAAATTCTGAAGTGCGTGAGTTCATTGTGACAGAGGGCATAGAAGAGGCCTTTTGCGTTCAGGTTGCCACCCAGGAGCTATTTCTGCCAGCTCCTTTTATCTCTTCTTTGGCTGCTATTGTTACCATGGTGCTGTAATGGAGTCCAAGCTCCCTTATTTAATTCAGAAATTACTTCATGCACAGAAATAACCTGCCCATTAATCACCCTTAATCAATCTGCCTTGCTTTCAATTATGGCTTTAGAGGAACTTGCTTGGGAGGCTTTGTTTTGTTTGTTTGTTGCAACCAGCCACGGAACAGGTGGAAACCATTTTTGGATATCAATGCAAAACAACTGCATAGGGCCAGCTAACACCTCCCAACAAAGGATTCCCGCCAGGCTTTGAATCTGCAAGGAATCAGCCAGGCTTTGAATCTGCAAGGCCATTCAGTGGTAATTGAGGTGGCCAGTTGCAACATTAGCACTTGCCTCAAGCAGACAAGAGTTCTTTCTCCCACCCTGGACATTCCACGGATATATAAGCCTGCCATAGATGTGGGTGAAACGTCAGGAGAGAATGCTTATACACTCTGAGTCTCTAAGGCAGTGGAAGAGGCAGTAGCTCCATCACCATGCATTGGATTTTTTATTTGTCATGTCAGGGCAACCAGTCAATTATGCTTCTTGGCAGAATGGGGTTGGACTGGATGGCCCATGAGGTCTCTTCCAACTCTTTGATTCTATGATTCTATATTACATTTCTAACAGAACAAAGCAAACAAACAGACAAAATACAAAATTTGTGAGTTTGGTAGTTGATTAAGTGTCCTTTGACCAGTATCTGGCCACTTGGAGTGCCTCTGGCGTTGCTGCAAGAAGGTCCTCCCTTGTGCATGTGATGGGGCTCAGGTTGCATTGCAGCAGGTGGTCAGTGGTTTGCTCTTCTCCACACTCGCATGTCGTGGATTCCACTTTGTGGCCCCTTTTCTTAAGGTTGGCTCTGCATCTCGTGGTGCCAGAGCGCAGTCTGTTCAGCGCCTTCCAAGTTGCCCAGTCCTCTGTGTGCCCAGGGAGGAGTCTCTCATTTGGTATCAGCCATTGGTTGAGGTTCTGGGATTGAGCCTGCCACTTTTGGACTCTCGCTTGCTGAGGTGTTCCAGCGAGTGTCTCTGTAGATCTTTGAAAACTATGTCTAGATTTAAGTCGTTGACGTGATGGCTGATACCCAAACAGGGGATGAGCTGGAGATGTCTCTGCCTTGGTCCTTTCACTATTGGCTACTACTTCCCGGCGGATGTCAGGTGGTGCAATACCGGCTAAGCAGTGCAATTTCTCCAGTGGTGTAGGGCGCAGGCACCCCGTGATAATGCGGCATGTCTCATTAAGAGCCACATCCACTGTTTTAGCGTGGTGAGATGTGTTCCACACTGGGCATGCATACTCAGCAGCAGAGTAGCACAGCGCAATGGCGGATGTCTTCACTGTATCTGGTTGTGATCCCCAAGTTGTGCCAGTCAGCTTTCGTATGATATTGTTTCTAGCACCCACTTTTTGCTTGATGTTCAGGCAGTGCTTCTTGTAGGTCAGAACACGGTCCAGAGTGACTCCCAGGTATTTGGGTGCGCTGCAATGCTCCAGTGGGATTCCTTCCCAGGTGATCTTCAGAGCTCGGGATGCTTCTCTGTTCTTGAGATGAAAGGCACATGTCTGTGTTTTAGAGGGGTTGGGGATCAGCTGGTTATGCATTGGTGATCTTCCTAAATGAGATGAGATCAGTGTGTTCAAGAAGTTATGATGATGTGTGATGTTGTTCATCAGGCTTCTCCTTCAGACTCACCCCCTGCTTCTGTCCCTGCTTTCAACAGGGAATACGCAGCTGCGAACTTGAGTGTGAATCTTTACATTGTGAACGAACCCTGGCTTTACTCCATCCTTTGGTGCAGCGGAGTCCAGTCGGTCACCTCTGACAACGTGCCCACCCTCAGCAAGATGTCTTCTCCCTCCTGGCTGATGGTAAGTCTTTTTAAGTTTCATGCCATATACCGAACACACAGTTTGCAATTTTCAACGTGGTTTTGGGTCTTCCCTTGGTCTTCCCAAGGCACGGGCAAACTTTGGCTCTCCAAGTGTTTTGGACTTCAACTCTCACAATTCCTAACAGTTAGGAATTGTGAGAGTTGAAGTCCAAAACACCTGGAGAGACAAAGTTTGCCTATGGCTGCCCTACAAAGCTTGCTTCTTGCTGGTGGGCCACCCAATATCAGAGCGAACAAAGAATCATAGAACTGAAAGAGACTCCAAGGGCCACTCAATCCAACCCCATTCTTCCAGGAAGGAACACACAATCAAAGCCCTCCTGACAGATGACCATTCAGCCTCTGCTTAAAAACCTCCAGAGAAGGAGACTCTACCTTTTTTTACTTACTTACTTAGGTGATCCCTTGTAGCTCGAGGATTATTGTCTTCCAGATGTGATGTCTTGGCAGTGGGTCCATAGGTGGCTATGGAGCCCTATTCTTGATCCGCATCTTCTCCTGCAGTGAGGACATTAGTTTGGAGGTGGATGGCGGTCCCAGTCAGTGTTGGCTTGACACGCCTTCCTCTTGGCATGTTTCTTTTTTCGTTGCCATTTTCGTTGCTATTCGAAGAGGCTCTCCGTTCGTGCCTCTTCGAATTCCACAGCACTGCTGGTCACAGCTGACCTCCAGTTAGAGCATCAAGGGCCAGGGCTTCCCAGTTCTCAGTGTCACCGAGACTCCACCAGACACTCAAGCATCATATTCTACTGTTAAACAGTTCTTACCATTGGGATGCTCTTCCTAATGTTTAGGTGAAATCTCTTTTCCTGCAGTTTGGCTCATCTGTTGGGAGCTTATGCTCTTTTCTGGCTGTGGGTCCCTAGGTGGCTGTGGAGCCCTATTCTTGATCCACATCTTCTCCCGCAGTGAGGACATCAGTTTCCAGGTAGAAGGCAGTCCCAGTCAGGGTTGGCTTGATGACTCTTCTTCTTGGCATGTTTCTATCTTTTGTGCCTCTTCAAATTCCACAGCATTGGTGGTCACAGCTGACCTCCAGTTAGAGTGCTCAAGGGCCAAGGCTTCCCAGTTCTTGGTGTTACCGGGACTCCACCAGACACTCAAGCACGATATTCTACTGTTGAACAGTTCTTACCATCAGGATGCTCTTCCTGATGTGGAATCTATTTTCCTGCAGTTTGCCTCATCTGTTGGGAGCTTATGCTCGTTTTTTCTCAGTATGGAAATGCAGAGTTCCCTTGACAATCAAAAGTTGTTTCTATTGACAGCTGGATCTTTTCCTGCCGCCTTTTCGTTGTCCATTTAGTGGCACAGAGCAACATCTAGCGGCTGCTAAAGCATTTGCACTTCATCCGTTTCTGTGTCTATCAAACTGCAATGCTTTGTTTACGTTTTGCTCTATACACCCCAATATGCATGTGGAACCATTGAAAGATAACATTATGTAACATGATTTTTGTTCCTGGGTTGTTATCCATGTCATTTTCTAATCAGTTCTATCATAAAAACATAGAAATAGTTTATTAAACTGCAAATACTTTGTTTTTGCGGGAAGGGCATCCTTCTATAGCACAATGAATATCTCATCAAGTCTCAACCAATTCAATATAGTTTGTGACAGCCAAAAAGACAAAGTTTTTGGAGTAGAACAACTACTTTCAAAGTAAGCACTGCATACTTAAACAGAAAATAATACTTTTTCAAATTGTGTTACATCAGGCATGGGCAATCTTTGGCCCTCCAGGTGTTTTGGACTACAACTCCCACAATGATGGAAGTTGAAGTCCAAAACACCTGGAGGGAGGGCTGAAAGTTGCCTGTGCATGCTCAAAGAACAGGTTAGGGTTAGGAATTGTGGGAGTTGCAGTCCAAATTAAAACTTGTGCGCCAGCTGTGCCCATACCTTGGGAAGTCGGATCTGGCCACAGTGGTCCACGCTCTTGTTACATCCCAATTAGATTACTGCAACACACTCTACATGGGGTTGCCTTTGAAGACTGTTCGGAAACTCCAACTAGTCCAGCGGGAGGCAGCCAGACTGCTCACCGGAGCGTCATACAGGGAGCATACCACCCCCCTGTTGTGTGAGCTCCACTGGCTGCCGATCCAGTTCCGAGCACAATTCAAAGTGCTGGTTTTGACCTACAAAACCCTATACGTATCTGTCCGAACACATCTCCCTCTACGTTCCACCTCAGAGTCTAAGATCTTCTGGGGAGGCCCTGCTCTCGACCCGTCCTCTATCACAAGTGAGATTGGTGGGGACAAGGAGCAGGGCCTTCTCAGTGGTGGCCCCTCACCTGTGGAATTCACTCCCCGGGGAAATTAGATCAGCGACATCCCTCCTTTCCTTTAGGAAAAAATTGAAAACTTGGATTTGGGACCAGGCATTTGGACATTCTGGCAGCTAAAGAAAGGACTTGACAATGGACAGGAATTCACTAAATGGAATGGAATTATGGAACTATGAACGCTGAACATGAGATTAGTTTTATTGATTGTGTTATGTACTGATTGTTTTAACTTGCTAATTGTTTTAACTGCTGTTTTGTATGCATGTATATCTTGTGTAGGCATCGAATAGTGCCTTTTTGTAAGCCGCCCTGAGTCCGCCCCCCCCCCCCCCATGGCGGTTGAGAAGGGCGGGGTAGAAGTACCAGAAATAAATAAATAAATAAATAAATAAAAACACCTGGAGGGCCAAAATTTGCCCATGCCCATGTTACATAGTCTAATCAAAGTCCTATACTCAATTTAGTGCGGCATTTCTCAACCTGGGGGTCAGTATCCTGGGGGGGGGGGGGGTAGCGAGGGATCACCAAAGACCAGCAGAAAAATTATTTATTCATTTATTTAAAAGTTTTATACTCGGCCTTCTCACCTCTCTTGAGGGACTCAGGTCGGTTTCCAGCCATAATATCAAAGATAATCAATAAAACATCATAATTCATATTACAGTAAAACATTAAAACAGCAATTACAATCAATAACTACAATGGACAGTCGTCACACTAAAATCGTTGTTCATCCTCCTCCTTCCATATCTCAGGGTGTTGGCTCACTCGTCGAATGCCTGTCTCCATAACCAAGTCTTCACCTGTTTCCTAAATGTCAGGATAGAAGGGGCGGTTCTGATCTCCAGTGGGAGAGAGTTCCAGAGCCGAGGGGCCACCACCAAGAAGGCCCTGTCCCTCGTCCCCACCAGACGTGCTTGCGAGGCCGGTGGGACCGAGAGCAGGGCCTCTCCAGACAATCTTAATAATCTTGATGGTTCGTTGGGGAGAATACGTTCGGAGAGGTAAACCGGGCCGGAGTCGTTTAGGGTCATGTGAAGTCTGTGTGGGAAGTTTTGCCCAATTCTTTTGTTGGTGGGGTTCAGAGTGCTCTATGATTGTAGGTGAACTATAAATCCAAGCAACTACAACTCCCAAATGTCAAGGTCTATTTTCTCCAAATTCCACCAGTGTTCACATTTGGGCATATTGAGGATTCGTGCCATGTTTGGTCCAGATCCATCATTGTTTGAGTCCAAGGTGCTCTCTGGAGTTAGGCGAACTCAAGCTCAATGCCCACCAAGACCCTTCCAGTATTTTCTATTGGTCATGGGAGTTCTGTGTGCCAAGTTTGGTTCATTCCCATCATTGGTGGAGTTCAGAACACTCTTTCACTGTAGGTGAACTATAAATCCCAAGAACTACAACTCCCAAATGACAAAATCAACCCCCTGCCACCCCGCCAAATTTCATCCAGTGAATGAAAATACATCCTGCAAATCAGATATTTACATTACGATTCCTAACAGTAGCAAAATCACAGTTATGAAGTAGCAATGAAAATAATTTTCTGGTTGGGGGTCACCAAAACATTAGGAATTGCATTAAGGGGTCACAGCATTAGGAAGGTTGAGAACCACTGCTTTAGTGATACTTTAATGAGAGCAACAAGAAGGCACATAAGCCTTTATGTTAGCCTTCACTGACTGAAGGAAATAAGACTGGGAGTGTAATGCTGAGCTTTTTTTCCAATAGAGTTACAAGCTGGGTAGATGCAGGGAATGCCGTGGATGTGGCGTACCTGGATTTCAGTAAGGCCTTCAACAAGGTCCCCCGTGACCTTCTGGCAAGGAAACTAGTCCAATGTGGGCTAGGCAAAACTATGGTGAGGTGGATCTGTAATTGGTTAAATGGACAAACCCAGAGGGTGATTCTCCCCAAGGCTTCCTCTTCATCCTGGAAAGAAGTGACAAGTGGAGTGCCACAAGCAGGGTTCCGTCCTGGGCCTGGTCCTGTTCAACATCTTTATTAATGACTTAGATGAAGGGCTAGAAGGCAGGATCATCAAGTTTGCAGACGACACCAAATTGGGAGGGAGAGCCAATACACCAGAGGACAGGAGCAGGATTCAAAACGATCTTGACAGATTAGAGAGATGATTAACCAAAACTAACAAAATGAACTTCAACAGGGACAAATGCAAGATACTCCACTTTGGCAGGAAAAATGAAATGCAAAGATACAGAATGGGGGACAATGCCTGGCTCGAGAGCAGTACAAAGATCTTGGAGTCCTCGTGGACAACAAGTTAAACATGAGCCAACAATGTTATGTGGTGGCAAAAAAAAGCCAATGGGATTTTGGCGTGCATCAAGAGGAGCATAGTGTCTAGGTCCAGGGAAGTAATGCTACCCCTCTATTCTGCTTTGGTTAGACCACACCTGGAATATTGTGTCCAATTCTGGGCACCACAATTCAAGAGAGATATTGACAAGCTGGAATGTGTCCAGAGGAGGGCGACTAAAATGATCAAGGGTCTGGAGAACAAGCCCTATGAGGAGCGGCTTAAGGAGCTGGGCATGTTTAGCCTGAAGAAGAGAAGTCTGAAAGGAGATATGATAGCCATGTATAAGTAGGTGAGAGGAAGCCACAGGGAGGAGGAGGGAGCAAGCCTGTTTTCTGCTTCCTTGGAGACTAGGACGCGGAACAATGGCTTCAAACTACAAGAGAGGAGATTCCATCTGAACATGCAGAAGAACTTCCTGACTGTGAGAGCCATTCAGCAGTGGAACTCTCTGCCCCGGAGTGTGGTGGAGGCTCCTTCTTTGGAAGCCTTTAAACAGGGGCTGGATGGCCATCTGTCAGGGGTGATTTGAATGCAATATTCCTGCTTCTTGGCAGAATGGGGTTGGACTGGATGGCCCATGAGGTCTCTTCCAACTCTTTGATTCTAAGATTCTATGACTTCTTCCTTATTCAGTTCATGTCTTCTACTTTTGTATTAATCCAACATATATTGGGTTTCTTCTTGTCTTCCTTTTTGTCTCCCAGACTCCGGACGAATACTATCTGATGTGGATCATCGCTGATCTCATTTCATTTCTCATCATCATAGGAGTGTTCATATTCCAGAAGTAAGTAACCTTGGCCAATGTTTTCATAGTGCTGTCAGCCGTTCCTTCTTCCTGAATCTGGAAGTCATAAACACCCAGCCAAACACAACTTGTACCCCCCAAATGCTTTCTGAGGTTATGTAGAGTAATAGGAATCCAATCATATCCCTCTCTGAGCCAAATAGGGTGGTCTATCCTGCACTGGAATTGAAAACAGAGGTGGAGGATTGCACCAAAGTGCTGGTGAAGGCTGAGCAAGGATTTAGTGGTGATGGTTGAAAGGCAAGAGTCTGAAAAGTTACAGCAGAGACTTCCATTAGCCATGGAGGATTGACCATAATAGAGTTCTGGGATCCCAATCTGGTAGCGCTAGTAAAAGATTGAGGGGGGGAAAAACCCTAAAGCTGCTGTTCTTTCCAGTGACAAGATTGTAAAAAGTGTATAAAGAGCAATAGGTCAACATGCTAACACAGAAAACTGCAAATAACCTGCAAAGATAGGAGCTTGGGTTGCTGTGAGTATTCCAGGCTGTTGATTTCAATGTCTTCTCTGTGTAGTATGGCATGGTGGGTGTAGTCTGACAGCCACCATGTCACATTACACAGAGAAGCCATTGAAATCCACAAGCATGTGGACAATTTCAACAGAAAGGAGGAAACCATGAATATGAACCAAATCTGGCTACCAGTATTTTTTTTAAAAAAACTCTAAAATCAGGACAGTAAATATAGAGCAACATTTTGAAAACAGGAGAATTCCAGACATGAATCAATCAGGGCCAGCTAACACCTCCCAACAAAGGATTCCCCCCCCAGGCAGGAAGCAGCCAGGCTTTGAAGCTGCAAGGCCATTCAATGCTAATCAATTGCAACATGTACACTTGCCTCTTAACAAACAAGACATGGAACAATGGCTTTAAACTACAAGAAAGGAGATTCCATCTGAACATGAGGAAGAACTTCCTGACTGTGAGAGCTGTTCAGCAGTGGAACTCTCTGCCCCAGAGTGTGGTGGAGGCTCCTTCTTTGGAGGCTTTTAAACAGAGGCTGGATGGCCATCTGTCGGGGGTGCTTTGAATGCAAATTTCCTGCTTCTTGGCAGGGGGTTGGACTGGATGGCCCATGAGGTCTCTTCCAACTTTTGATTCTATGATTCTATGATTATCTGTACTAGATAGAAGTGATGGGTTGATTCCACTGCATGGTCTAACCACTATACTTGAAGACCACACTTTACAACATTGGCTTAGAGAGCATCCATGGGCCACTTGTTTTGCAGAATGTATGTATGCAGGCAGTCCCCAAGTTAGAGGAACTCTCTGCCCCAGTGTGTGGTGGAGGCTCCTTCTTTGGAGGCTTTTAAACAGAGGCTAGATGGCCATCTGTTGGGGGTGCTTTGAATACGATGTTCCTGCTTCTTGGCAGAGGGGTGGACTGGATGGCCCACAACTTTTGATTCGATGATTCTATGATTATATATACTAGATAGAAGTGATGGGTTGATTCCACTTCATGGTCTAACCACTATACTAACACATGGTCTAACTACTATACTTGAAGATCATATTTTGCAATGTTGGCTTAGAGAGCATCCATGGGCCACTTCTTTGGCAAAATATAGTACACAATGCATCCCCAAGTTACAGGAACTCTCTGCCCCGGAGTGTGGTGGAGGCTCCTTCTTTGGAAGCTTTTAAACAGAGGGTGGATGGCCATCTGTCGGGGTGCTTTGAATGCAAATTTCCTGCTTCTTGGCAGAATGGGGTTGGACTGGATGACCCATGAGGTCTCTTCCAACTCTAGGATTCTATTATATTAGGAAAAACTACTCTAAAATAGCAGAGCATCCAAAAACATAAACAAGATACAAAAAGTTGTGCAATCAGCTCATAGCTAGCAGAGCGTGAAGTGCCATATGATGTGGCCACAAAGAATTAAGAGCTTAGAGAAGCAAAGTTGCAGAGTCCAATCTTAACAATCACAACAAGGTTTATTTAGAATAATAAGAAATAACTGCATTTCTTATCAATCAAGAACTGGGTCTTTTCTATTCTAACACCCATCTCTTGTAAGGTTTCAAGAGAGGGAAAAACTCAGTCACGACATCTCTCCTGACACACAAGCAGAGAGAGAGAGCTCAAAGCACACAGCACATACACCCCTTACTAAAGTGCAAGAAGACAGATTCAAAAAGCTTGCATTAAAAAAATATCCAATTTAAACAAAAAATAAGAATGAGAGTGGAAAGAGAGAATTTTATTTATTTTATTTATTTACAGCTTTTATATTCCGCCCTTCTCCTCACCCCGCAGGGGACTCAGGGCGGATTACAGTGTACACATATATGGCAAACATTCAATGCCAATTTTTGACATATAAACATATACAGACATAGACAGAGGCTATTTAACTTTTTCTGGCCGCCAGGGGAGCTGTCGCTTTCATCGTCCATCTGCGACGCTGATGAAGCACTTCCGCATTCCCCACATGCTTTCCCGCTGGAATGCTTTGCTGGAGTCTTCTTTATGGCCCCATAAATCAGTTAATTTAGCCTCCCCACACTTTATTTTCCTACTTGACAGATGCAACTGTCTTTCGGGTTGCAAAGGTCGACAACAGGCTACACACAATTGGTTGGAAACCCACTCCAACCCGGACTGGCTTCGAACTCATGACCTTTTTGGTCAGAGTGATCTTAATGTAGCTGACACTCAGCCAGCTGCGCCACAATCCTGGTGCCGGAGAAGAAAAAGATACATTCCAACTGTCATACAGGAGACATGGGGAAGGGAAACCCTTAGTCTACACTGAGCTAACTAAACTGTTCCACATTGAGGGCTTGAGATTTGAGCAGTGTGGGGTTGATTTCCAAGACTTTCTCCCACCCTGGACATTACACAGAAATATACACCTCACTTGCCTAGTTTCCAACAGACCTCGCAACCTCTGAAGATGCCTACCATAGATGTGGGCGAAAAGCCAGGAGAGAATGCTTCTGGAACATGGCCATACAGCCCAAAAAAAACCTACAACAACCCAGTGATTCCAGCCATGAAACAGAGGAATCCTAAATAGGAAACCATCAGGATCAGTTAACACCTCCCAACAAAGGATTCCCCCAGACAGGAAGCACCCAGGCTTTGAAGCTGCAAGGCCATTTAATGCTAATCAAGGTGACCAATTGCAACATTCACACTTACCTCAGACAAGAGCTCTTTCTCCCATCCTGACATTATTTCACAGGTATATAAACCTAACTTGCCTAGTTTCCAACAGACTTCACAACCTCTGAGGTATTTGCCATAGATTTGGGTGAAGCATTAGGACAGGATGCTTCTCGAACATGGCCAGACAGCCTAAAAAACTCACAGCAACCCAGTGATTCCAGCCATGAAAGCCTTCGACAACAAATACGAGCTTCTCCATCTCTTAGGTGGTCAAGGGATGCCGAGTGGATCCAATGTCAAGGTTTCCAGTTCCTATTTTGTAATATGGTGTCCATATTTGAAAGAACTGGGTCTATGTTTGACAAAGAGAAAAGAAGGAAGAGTTAAGGGAATAGGGAGAGAAATAGCAGGTAAAATCCACTAGTACTTAAGGAGGTTGCTAAAAAGAAAGCTCTCCAACCCAAAAGGGAAGAATACAAAAAAATGAGGACAGGTGGAGATTTCTGAAATCTGAAATGCAGGTGGAATGTGCTGGATGGTATTTTTTAAATGTGGAATTGGTTAAGCAAATTCAAGTTAAATTTAAGGCAGAACTTGAAACCTATTTGCTATGTTGCCTAGCACGTTCAAGGAATCCCTTTGTGTTTATTTACACACAAAGTTCAGAAGGATGATGCTGAGGTTGTGAGGTGGTGCTAGCTTCCATATCAGTGGGGCAGAAAAGCCACTCCAAGTGTTAACTGGAAATTGCAATGAGATATCCAAAGTGCTGAAATCACCTCCCAAGAATTGGGGAAGAAGAATTGGGGATCCAATAAAAATGTGGAAATTGCCATGGATTACGCAAATTCAAATAAGAAAAAAAAATTGGGAATTCTTAAATTGGATGTCTATAAAGATTTTTATCAAATAGAGAAGGAAAGAACGAGACCTAAGAACGAGACCACAGGGAGGAGGGAGCAAGCTTGTTTTCTGCTTCCTTGCAGACTAGGACGCGTAACAATGGCTTCAAACTACAAGAGAGGAGATTCCATCTGAACATTAGGAAGAACTTCCTGACTGTGAGAGCCGTTCAGCAGTGGAACTCTCTGCCCCGGAGTGTGGTGGAGGCTCCTTCTTTGGAAGCTTTTAAACAGAGGCTGGATGGCCATTTGTCAGGGGTGATTTGAATGCAATATTCCTGCTTCTTGGCAGAATGGGGTTGGACTGGATGGCCCATGAGGTCTCTTCCAACTCTTTGATTCTATGATTCTATGATTCTAATCTTTTTGCGGATGATGCAATGCTTATTACAAGTCAACCATTATCTGTGGTGAAAGATATGATTTAAAAAAATGAAGGAATTTAAGAAATTATCAGGACTATATGTTAACATTAACAAATTAGAGATACTGTTGTCTTAACACCCCACCAAGGGAACAATTGGAGATTAGGAAAATATTAGGATTGAGATTAGGATTGAAGAAGTAAAAAATGAGATATCCAAAGTGCTGAAATCACCTCCCAAGAATTGGGGAAGAAGAATTGGGGATCCAATAAAAATGTGGAAATTGCCACAAATTCAAATAAGAGAAAAAAATTGGGAATTCTTAAATTGGATGTCTATAAAGATTTTTATAAATCATAAGTTCTTGTTTAAATTATGTCAGCAATTGAACATGGGAGAAAATTTTTGCAGAACACTGCAACAATTGTGTAGTAGGTTTTTTCGGGCTATATGTCCATGGTCTAGAGGCATTCTCTCCTGACGTTTCGCCTGCATCTATGGCAAGCATCCTCAGAGGTAGTGAGGTCTGTTGGAACTAGACAAAACTAGACTACCTTGAGGATGCTTGCCATAGATGCAGGCGAAACGTCAGGAGAGAATGCCTCTAGACCATGGCCATATAACCCGAAGTATACAACCCTGCACAGATGGTCGGTCAGTGCGACTTAAGCAATGTGCAGTCATTGAATTCTTGACAGCAGAAGGTGTCACCCCAAAGGAGATTCATCAGAGAATGCAAGCTTTTTATGGTGATTGTGTTGATGTGAGTACTGTGTGTTGTTGGGTGAGTAAGTTTAAATATGTTGAGGTGACACCTTCTGCTGTCAAGAATTCAATGACTGCACGATGCTTAAGTTGCATTGATCGACTGTTTGCACAGGGTTCCATACTTCACACTTTAACAACACAACCGTTCAATGCTAAGGCTTCTCGCCAAAATGGAACTGTAGAGGAGAGTCTACTGAACAAGCCAGTACCTGCCGCATACCAGTACTGCCGTCTGTTGAGGAGTTACGAAGGTGGAAGCATTACTTTTCATTCAACCCTCATACAAAAACCCAAAGAATATATTGTCAAAGGCTTTCATGGCCGGAATCACTGGGTTGTTGTAGGTTTTTTTTGGGCTATATGGCCATGGTCTAGAGGCATTCTCTCCTGACGTTTCACCTGCATCTATGGCAAGCATCTCCAGAGGTACTCACTACCTCTGAGGATGCCTGCCGTAGATGCAGGTGAAACGTCAGGAGAGAATGCCTCTAGACCATGGCCATATAGCCCGAAAAAACCTACAACAACCCAAAGAATATAGTTAAGGGATGTTATAAGAAAATATGGAAAGTAACAGAGAAATGGGAAGGGAAAACATTAACAAGAGTGGATAAAATATGGCCCTTAAAAATGTTTATAATTCCAAAATCGAAATCACCTCCCAAAAAAGTTTTCAGCACCTTGGATAGCTCCTACAAGATCTGGGCCAAATAAGGAGTGGATTCACTGATATGGAAGCCACGATTGCAGATTTGTAGGGTCCAGAAACAACGTGGAATATACCAGGTCCTATTCCCTACCTGCAAAAATTGAGGTTATACTAATTTAAAGAAGATGGTTGGATGCTGTTTTCCCTCCAGTTTGGTTTCTCAAATGAACAGCTAGAATTTTGTTTGGATTCTCTTTCTGGAAGCCTTGCTCTTTGGGAAAGGAATAATGGATCAAAAGGTGACTTCAAAGGAGGGAATCTCTCTTTTCCTCCTTGCCTTGTTTATTTTTCTTACTGCTCTGACATTTGTTGCATGTTCCTCTTCCTTCCTTTCTCTCTTTCTCTCTTTCTCTTCCTCTCTGCTGCTGCATTTTGGCATCTTTACAGCTATCACATGATCAGGTAATTTCTGATGCCTCCTTCCTCATCCACCTTTGGTCTTTCCTTTTTTTTCCCCTCCTTTCCCTTTTCATTTGAAACATTGCCGCAGATTTTGGGTTAAAGCAGGACGCTTTCCTGGAAACTTGTTTTAAGGGGGGACAAATCCACCGACAATCTGAGCAAAAAGGCAGGATAGTTTGCAAAATGTGATTGTGTCTCATTTGGGGATGAAGTGGGTTAGGCAGACCAAAAAGGAAGAATTCCAAACGTGCCTTGGACCAAATAGAGATCCCCAAAATACATTCCTCAAAGGTCAAAATACAGATGAAATGTGCATAATTTTATTTTATATCACCTTTGTAGAATGCATCCCATGTGTGGTATGATCATTCCTGGGAAGACATTAGTTAATGGAGAGGGAATTCTAGCCGATATTCCACCGCTTTGGTCCTGAGATAAATGTCTCCCCAAAAGGGATAAATAATAATAATAGACTTTATTTATATTCTGCTATATCTCACCAAGGAGACTCAGAGCAAATTACAAAATACATATATGGCAAAACCACAATGCCATTATACAATTAAGAACAAAGATAGACAGTACACAGAGGCAAAGGCTTCCCCTTTTCCTAGAGGCGGTGCTCAACTCTGGCCATGGGGAGGTATTCTTGTTCCATTTTCCATGCTGAGGATCCTGTTGTTTGTGGACGCCTTCCTGATCAAATTGCCAGCATGTCTGCATGGGTGTCTTTTACCTCTCCGCCAAAGCGATACCTCTTGATCTACTCACATTATTGTTTTTGAACTGCTAGGTTGGCAGAAGCTAGGGCAATGGTGGGCACTCACCCCAACCCACGACTTTGAACTGCCAACCTTCCGATCGGCTAGATTTTCTTTAGCTGGCGGTTTAACCCACTGTGTTCCCACGCCCCCCAAAAGCTGCTACTTGCTTTGTATAGCTATGCAGACCGAATGTGAGAGGCATATAGTTTTGGACTAAAAAATCCAGTTTTCCCCATCCACTTCACCACTGGGGATTTGGGGAATTATAGTTTACAAAACTTCTCAAAAATGTAGGATTTCCTCCCCCAAGTCTTTGCTTGCAGAAGGTTCCAAGTTATACTGCCGTTAATCTCCTGTTTGATGAGATAAATTATGGGAGTGATCCATTTGTACCTATTTATCAGTGGGTTAAACCACTGAGCTGCTGAGCTTGTTGACAGAAAGGTCGCAGGTTCAAATCCGGGGAGTGGCGTGAGCTTCCACTGTCAGCCCTAGCTTCTGCCAACCTAGCAGTTTGAAAGCATGGAAATGTGAGTAGATCAATAGGTACTGCTCTGGTGGGAAGGTTACAGTGCTCTCATGTAGTCATGCCGGCCACATGACCTTGGAAGTGTCTATTGACAACGCCAGCTCTTCAGCTTGGAAATGGAGATGAGCACCAGAGTCCCAGAATCAGACACGACTGGACTTAATGTCAGGGGGAAACATTTACCTTTACTTACCTTATCAGGTTATACTGGATGGAGAAATTCTTATACACATATACCCCAGGTTTTGATAAAAGAAATTAATCTGCTTTGAAACAAGTGTTGTTGTGTTCCCTCAATTTATCTATGGTGATGCTAAGGTTGAGCTTAACACAGGGTTTTCTTGGCAAGATCTACTCTTGACCTTCCTCTTCCTTTGCCTTCCCCTGAAGCTGAGAAAGTGTGACTTGCTCAAGATCATCAGTGAGTTTTCACGGCTGAGCAGCAATCCACACTATATTATTACGTTGTTTTCAAAAAAAAATTGTATTGTGCTTTTTACATCTATGACCAAAGTGTGGGATTGTTAGCCGCCTTAAGTCGCCATGGGGCTGTTAGGAATTGTGGGAGTTGAAGTCCAAACCACCTGGAGGGCCAAAGTTTGCCTATGCTTGGTGTAAATGCATCTGTGGAGGTCTTAGTGCCATTTCCCATAAGGGAAGCCCATACTGGAATATGAAACCCTTGTTTGCCTGGAAACGTGCCCTCCCTTAGTGCCATTTAGAAGGACAGGAAAGTAACCCAAGTTTCCAGCTGATGCCATTTGCCCTCTTTTGCCTCATCTAAGCTGCTTCTGCACATATCAGTGCTTTACCAGCCCAGTGTTTCCATCATCATCACCCTCTATCTTTCCTGCTGCTATTATATGAAGCACAAATCCCCCCCCCCCTTTTTTTTGCCTTTCTATGGATAGCATTGGGTGAACGTACCCATCTGTGCTCTTCAAGTCTCCTAAAAATGGGAATTATTTGTGAAGGGACAGGTTGGAAAGGATGTGCCCAACACTTCATACTTGACAATCGTTCTATTCAACTGCATTATATGAGTCTGCATCGACCATATAATGCAGTTTGATGTAATATAATCGCAATTGCAAAAGTCAAAACGACAAAGGTGGAGGAGGCCTGATTGTAAATGCATTTGTGACGATAAAGCACTAGGTGGAGCTCTATTATTGGAATCTGTGTTATGGAATCTTAATGTGTTTCTGTGTTATTGCTGTCTCATTGTTTTGTTTTAGGGCTGTGTGTGCCTTTTGTCGTTTTGTGGTTTTGGTGTCTGTGTTTGTGGATGAGAAAGGTTGGGGTTCAATTTTTAGTCCCAAGCATAAGGATGCAATCCAAAGAAATTATGCATCACTAAACCATATTTAGACCTGTCTTCAACCAAAGAAACAAGTATTCAGTCTTGCAATGGAAAATCAAACGTGGTCTGCCTCTTTGGGGGTGGAAAAATAATACGAGATCTAAAAATATTTGCATGTTAATGTGTTCTTAATCTTAGGAAAAGACCTTCTTCTTGATCATTGGAGCCCCATCTACACTGCGATATAATGCAGTTTGAAGCTGCATTTTATGGGTCTACACTGACTATATAATGTAGTTTCATATATTGTCAATCCAGGTTTACATAACTATGAAATTGATTGCAAATGTTAAATTAGTAGATTGAAGTGTCTGCATTATGATGAATGGAGAAAGAGTTAGAAAGCATGGAGTTATTATTTCTGCTAGTAATTTGTAGAGAGGCAGATATGAGCCTAATAATAATAATAATAATAATAATAATATTTACTTTGCTTATATACAGCTGTTCTCAGCCCAGGGGCGACTCACATAATAATAATAATAATAATAATAATAATAATAATAATAATAATATACCCTGGGCTGCTGTGAGTTTTCCGGGCTGTATGGCTATGTTCCACAAGCATTCTGAAGAAGAGAAGGATGAGAGGAGATATGACAGCCATGTATAAATATGTGAGAGGAAGCCACAGGGAGGAGGGAGCAAGCTTGTTTTCTGCTTCCCTGGAGACTAGGACGCAGAACAATGGCTTCAAACTACAGAAAAGGAGATTCCATCTGAACATGAGGAAGAACTTCCTGACTGTGAGAGCTGTTCAGCAGTGGAACTCTCTGCCCTGGAGTGTGGTGGAGGCTCCTTCTTTGGAAGCTTTTAAGCAGAGGCTGGATGGCCATCTGTCAGGGGTGATTTGAATGTAATATTCCTGCTTCTTGGCAGAATGGGGTTGGACTGGATGGCCCATGAGGTCTCTTCCAACTCTTTGATTCTGTGAATCAATCAGGGCCAGCTAACACCTCCCAATAAAGGATTCCTCCAGGCAGGAAGCAGCCATGCTTTGAAGCTGCAAGACCATTCAGTGCATATCAAAGTGGCCAATGACAGCATTCACACTTGCTTCTAACAGAGAAGACTTCTTTCTCCCACCCTGGACATCATTCCACAGATATATAAACCCCACTTGCCTAGTTTCCAACAGACTTGATAACCTCTGAGGATGCTTGCCATAGATGTGGGTGTAATGACAGGAGAGAATGCTTCTGGAACATGGCCATACAGCCTGGAAAACTCACAGCAACCCAGTGATTCCGGCCATGAAAGCCTTCGACAACAAATAATACCATGCTTTCCATTCTTCAAGGAGACCCAAATATCTTTTCCTCTCTCTAAACCCACCTATTCTTCCTAATTGATGAAATGAGATATTGTGTTGCTTTACCATCTCCTTTCCAATTTTATGGTAGAATCAAAACTTGGGGCATTTATAGTTTTAGGCTATCGTTCCCAGAATCACCCTGCCATCTGGAAGTTTTGGTCCAAAAATGTAAATTTTCCAAGTAGTAGGCAGAATGCTATCCATGCTTTTCCTCTTCTTCCTTTGTCAAGGTTTGGTGTGAATTGCTCAGTCTCCAAACTGGGACAAGACTTTTGCTAACCTTGGGTTTCTCCTGCTTCCCTAGAGCATGTTGTGGACCCTTTTGATCCTTTCCCATAATCTCCCCTATGTGATCCTGCATTGCGGAATTAATATGTTATCCAGGAAACACTATGTTTGGGTTCGGTTATGTTCGAGATGGTTCATTTTCCTAGTGAAGGGGGAACTGGTGTTGAGATATACAAGGCACCATGTTTGTCTATTTGTTTACAGCAGGCATGGGCCCGCCAGGTGTTTTGGACTTCAACTCCCACAATTCCTAACAGCCTCAGGCCTTTCCCTTTCCTCCCTCAGCCACTTAAGGAAGAGGCCTGAGGCTGTTAGGAATTATGGAAGTTGAAGTCCAAAACACCTGGAGGGCCGAATAATGATAAGTATAATAATAATGATAAGTATAGTAATTGTATAATGATAAGTATAGTAATTGTATAATAATAATAACAACAACAACAACAACAACAACAACAACAACAACAACAACAATACGGTGGCGATGAGCACACTGGGTACTGTGAGCTCACAACAGCCGTTCCCAATAATGACACAGGACTCCAATCCGTAATCAATCAGAAACTTTTACTGCTGGACGTTCGGACACAAAGAAAGCCAGGATTGACTAGCAGCTGCCGGTCAACCCTTATATACCCTCCCCCACATTCGAAATCCCCTTTCCCGCCAGCCAACGTTCCCGCCAAATGCCAACTGCTCTCCCCGAGATCACCAGCTGCACATTTCTTATCAGCGTTGCATGTCAGGATCCTGGTTTTTAGCGCCAAAACCAAAGGCCTGGAAACCGGCTCCTGACAGGGTACAGTGCCTAAAGACCTTGGCTTGCACTTAAAAACAATCAGCGCTGACAAAATTACCATCTGCCAGCTGCAGAAGGCCACCTTACTAGGACCTTAATATGTTGAGCAAGATGGGAATTGTGTGAACTTGCAGTTGTTGGACTGCAACTCCATTGGTTCTGCTGACCTAGGCTGCTGGGAGTGCAGTTAAACTACATCTGGAATGCCACAAGATTCCCATCTCTGGGAATGAACTTAAAATGATACAAAACCATGGATGTGTGAAGATTTGCATAGAATGAGTTCAGCCCCAAAGGTTTTAATAATAATCATGTTTTTGTACATAGCAATCGAATGACAGCTGTATTTGTACTGGTTCCTCTTATTAGTGGGGTGCCCATTGCAAGAAATGCAGAATAAGGGCTCTCCATCTGAACTCCATGTAACTGTGAAAAGAGGATTGGGCTCATTGGGAGGCACAGTCCTTGACCTCCTCCTCCTCCATTGCAGGTGGCGCTTTGGGAGTATCCGGACATACAACCCGGAGCAGATCATGCTCAGCGCTGCAGTCCGGCGGTCCAGCCGGGACGTCAACATCATGAAAGAGAAGCTCATATTTTCAGGTAAGATGCCCAAGTTGTTGCTCTCCTGGAACAATAACTTGAATTCCACCCCAAAGTGCCATTTTATTTATATGAGAGTTGAATGAAAAGTAATGCCTCCACCTTTGTTACTCGGGTTTGGATGGAAATGTTTTAATAAATCGAACGCAGAAATAACCCTTAGAATGTGCTCTTTAACTACCACTATTCACTTTTCAACATAATCACCAGACAATTGGATACATTTCTGCCAACGATGACCAAGCTTTCTGAAGCCGTCACAGAAGAAGTCGACACTCTGTTTCCACAACCCACCATGCACAGATCTTCCGATAGCCAAGCAAAGCAATAATGAGACCCACATTTGTGAAATGCTGATTATGCTTGAAATTTCTCTCTGAGTGATATGACAATCATCCTGAATCAATCTGTCAACCTTTTGTTTGTGAAACTCTATGGTTGCTGTCACAGGACGTCCAACTCTCTGTTTGTCATGCAAGTCAGATGTTCCCAACTCAACGTCTTTAAACTTACTCTCCCAACAACGCACAGTACTCACATCAACACAATCACCATAAATAGCTTGCATTCTCTGAGGAACCTTCTTTGGGCAGTCAAGTATTCAATGACTGCACGATATATATATATATATATATATATATATATATATATCTCGTGCAGTCATTGAATACTTGACTGCCCAAAGAAGGTTCCTCAGAGAATGTGTCAGCAGCAACTAGACATTTGTATTACATTTTTAACAAAAACAAACAAACAGACAGACAGAACACAGAGTTTGCAAGCTTGGTAGTTGATTAAATGTCCTTTGACCAGTATCTGGCCACTTGGAGTGCTTCGGGTGTTGCCGCAAGAAGGTCCTCCATGGTGCATGTGGCAGGGCTCAGGTTGCATTTCAGCAGGTGGTCTGTGGTTTGCTCTCCTCCACACTCGCATGTCATGGATTCCACTTTGTAGCCCCATTTCTGAAGGTTGGCTCTGCATCTCGTGGTGCCAGAGCGCAGTCTGTGCAGCGCCTTCCAAGTTTCCCAGTCTTCTGTGTGCCCAGGAGGAAGTCTCTCATTTGGTATCAGCCATTGTTTGAGGTTCTGGGTTTGAGCCTGCCACTTTTGGACTCTCGCTTGCTGAGGTGTTCCTGTGAGTGTCTCTGTAGATCTTAGAAAACTATTTCTTGATTTAAGTCGTTGACGTGCTGGCTGATACCCAAACAGGGGGTGGGCTGGAGATGTCACTGCCTTGGTCCTTTCACTATTGGCTGCTACTTCCCAGCGGATGTCAGGTGGTGCAATACCGGCTAGACAGTGCAATTTCTCCAGTGGTGTTGGGCGCAGACACCCCGTGATAATGTGGCATGTCTCATTAAGAGCCACTCATTAAGAGTATGGAACCCTGCGCAGACGGTTGGTCAATGCAATTTAAGCATCGTGCAGTCGTTTCCAGAAGCGACCGCATGATGCTTAAGTTGCATTGACAAACTATCTGCGCAGGGTTCCATACTTCGCACTTTAACAATACAACTGTTCAATGCTAAGGCTTCCTGCCAAAATGGAACTGTAGAGGAAAGTCTACTGAACAAGCCAGTACCTGCCACATACCATTACTGCCATCTGTTGAGGAGTTACGAAGGTGGAGGCATTACTTTTCATTCAACCCTTGTATATTGTGTTTCTTGGCTGGCTTTTTTCTGCTCTTTCATTTCTTGCCTTGTCTGTGCCTGAATGTGTTATAACATCCGGAGGGGCAGTATCTGTGCCACAAGCAGCCTAATGGGGCCATAAATACGAACCAAAACTTGTCCTAGAAGTCTAGAAATGTTAGTAATAT
This sequence comes from Anolis sagrei, assembly GCF_037176765.1. NCBI lineage: Eukaryota > Metazoa > Chordata > Lepidosauria > Squamata > Anolidae > Anolis > Anolis sagrei. Next base: position 7,682,162 of record NC_090023.1, read on the forward strand.
CATAAATAATATAAACAATCCCAAGAACTCTTTCCATCCTACAATAAGCAAGGCATGTTGTGAGTGGATTGACTGGAGGTTTCGGGATAGGGAATGTTTAGATTGGATTTGGCTTTGAAAAAAAGAGTCATAGTATAGCTGTGAATGCAGGAAGACATTTGCAGATTACATGTTTTTGAATGTTTCAATGCTTGGAAGCCATTTCGGAAAGCATAGAAAAGTAGGCTTAGACAAGGGGACGTGACGGACAGATTCATATATTTGAAACGATGTCACATTGAAGAGGAGGTTTTATGCCACTCAGGAGACCAAAACACAATGGGGCAGTGCATTCAGATTGCAGGAAAATAGATTCCACCCAAACATTGCCCTTGTTGTTTCTTCCAACAGTAATCTTGACAGATTAGAGAGATGAATGGCCAAAACTAACAAAATGAAGTTTAACAGTGACAAATGCAAGCTACTCCACTTTGGCAGGAAAAACGAAATGCAACGATAAAGAATGGGGGACAATGCCTGGATTGGGAGCAGTACGTGTGAAAAAGATATTGGAGTCCTTGTGGACAGGAAGTTAAACATGAGCCAACAATGTGATGTGGCGGCAAAAAAAGCCAATGGGATTTTGGCCTGCATCAATAGGAGCATAGTGTCTAGGTCCAGGGAAGTAATGCTACCCCTCTATTCTGCTCTGGTTAGACCACACCTGGAATATTGTGTCCAATTCTGGGCACCACAATTCAAGAGAGATATTGACAAGCTGGAATGTGTCCAGAGGAGGGTGACTAAAATGATCAAGGGTCTGGAGAACAAGCCCTATGAGGAGCGGCTTGGGGAGCTGGGCATGTTTAGCCTGAAGAAGAGAAGGCTAAGAGGAGATATGATAGCCATGTATAAATATGTGAGAGGAAGCCACAGGGAGGAGGGAGCAAGCTTGTTTTCTGCTTCCTTGGAGACTAGGACGCGGAACAATGGCTCCAAACTACAAGAGAGGAGATTCCATCTGAACATGAGGAAGAACTTCCTGACTGTGAAAGCCGTTCAGCAGTGGAACTCTCTGCCCTGGAGTGTGGTGGAGGCTCCTTCTTTGGAAGCTTTTAAACAGAGGCTGGATGGCCATCTGTCAGGGGTGATTTGAATGCAATATTCGTGCTTCTTGGCAGAATAGGGTTGGACTGGATGGCCCATGAGGTCTCTTCCAACTCTTTGATTCTATGATTCTATGGTTCCTCTCCCTCTGACAACCTCCCATATCTGAAGCTTGAATATTGTGAAAATGTGTTTTGCAGGTTCTAGCCACTAAGTGGCACCAAAGCCATTGCCATTTTCTTTTCTTAAGTCTGCAAGGTAAGAAAGCCAGATTGGTGAAAGTTTTCACACTTCATGGTGGAGGGTTGCAGGAAAGCCCTGTGCATTTCAGGTGGATTTCAGCTTGCTTCCCTTCTCACGAATGGTTTCACTAACTCCAATCTGCTTCTCACTGCTTCTCTGCACTGACCATGCGAGGGTTTCCCACTTTTTAACAGCACAGACGCCTAACGCTTTCCACCTCAATGCCTTCTGTTTAGAGCTGGATTGAATCCAAGATTCAGAGGACCATTTTCAATATCCAGAAGGACAATATCCACCAATTTATCCTCAGCTCCATCTACACTGATCATTTAATGCAGTTTGGGGCTTGCTCCAAAGTGGCAGCTAAAGAACAAACTCCCACAAAAGTGTGCAAAAGAAACACCTTAATGCGCATCAATGCTCTGCGGTTTGTGTCATCACCATCTGGGCATCAAATTGACTCCAGGATTTCCTTTGCACATTGAAACCACTTTCTTCAATACTGGTTTGAAACTGCATTGAATGGTCAGTGTGTAGATGGTGTCAGAGAGTGCTTCCTGGACTGTTGTTTGTGTGACGAAATGAAAATCGTGTGTAGTTCATATTTAATCAGCCCACACACTGCCTTGCCAGAGAAAGAAAATATTATACGCAGATGAACAGTAAAGAACAAGTAGTTTACTCTTCGTAGTTCAGAACAACATATTTACAATGTCCTTTTATGAGAGATTTAAAATGGTCTTTCTTTGTCCATGTGGAGAAACTCCCTCCATGAAGCAAGAGTACACTCTAAACTCTCTTCTCTCTCTGCTTCTCTCTGAGCATCTGCATAGATGAAGTCTGAAAAATGTAACAGTATCCAGAAGTCCCAGGCTCAGCCAACTCCCCAGGCATGGCCCAACCAACCAGCTTCATGCATCTTATTTTACAGTTGACACATATACATTAATTGATTTCTTACATGCTCCGACACCCCTCCTTGTGTTAACAGGAAAATAAGTCTTTCACGTTTACATAGGAGGAGAATTACTGTAGCTGCTCCCTAATAAAAGTCTTATATTTAGTCTATATCACAGCCATGGGCAAACTTGGGCCCTCCAGGTGTTTTGGACTTCAACTCCCACAATTCCTAACAGCCTCAGGCCCTCAGGAAAAGGAAAAGGCACAAGGTTGTTAGGAATTGTGGGAATGGAGTCCAAAACACCTGGAGGGCCCAAGTTTGCCCATGGCTGCTCTACCATCATTGGACAAAGGTTTTAAGGCAGCAGTGCTTCAAAGTTCACTACCAAAGAACTAACTGGCATATATAGTTTGTGTCCAACAAAACACACCAAATATTTTTAGGTATTTGTGGTGGATATCCCTTATCTGAAATGCTAGGAGCCCCCGGTAGCACAGTGGGTTAAACCCCTGTGCTGGCAGGACTGAAGACCAACAGGTCCCAGGTTTGAATCCGGGGAGAGGCGGATGAGCTCCCTCTATCAGCTCCAGCTCCTCATGCGGGGACATGAGAGAAGCCTCCCACAAGGATGATAAAAACATCAAATAATCCAGGCGGCCCCTGGGCAACGTCCTTGCAGACGGCCAATTTTCTCACACCAGGAGTCACTCCTGACATGACAAAAAAAAATCTGAAATGCTTGGGACCAGAACTGTTTAGGGTTATTATTATTATTAATATTATTAGATAAAAATAAAGGTGTTCCCCTGACATTAAGTCCAGTTGTGTCTGGCTCTGGAGATTGGTGCTCATCTCCATTTCTAAGCTGAAGAGCCGGCGTTGTCCGTAGACACCTCCAAGGTGATGTAGCCAGCATGACTGCATGGAATGCTGTTACCTTCCCGCGAGAGTGGTACCTATTGATCTACTGAAATTTGCATGTTTTTGAACTGCTAGATTAGGAGAAGCTGGGGCTAACAGCGGGAGCTCACATCGCTCCCCGGATTCAAACCTGTGACCTTTCGATCAGGAAGTTCAGCAGCTCAGCGGTTTAACCCACTGCACCACTGGGTGCTCCATTAATATTATTATTTAAGAATATTTATTTATTTATTTACTTACTTTATTTCTATACCGCTTTTCTCAGCCCTTAGGCGACTCAAAGCGGTTTACACAACAATGCAAAATATCACAAAACAGTATAATGCAATTAAAACAGATTATAACATCAACAATTAACAACAGTATAACAATCATAACGCCTCAACAATAAAATCAGAATCCACTCTCATTATCCATTGTTCCATATTCCTATGTTCAATTTCACTGTTTAGTCAAACGCTTGTTCGAATAGCCAGGTCTTCACCTTCCTCCGAAATGCCAACAGCAAGGGGGCCGATCTGATGTCTGCAGGTAGGGCATTCCACAGCCGAGGGGCCACCACTGAGAAGGCGGGGCAGGGAGCAGGGCCTCCCCAGACGATCTTAGTGCCCTGGTCGGTTCATGGGTGGAGATGCGTTTGGAGAGGTAAGTAGGGCCAGAACCGTTTAGGGCTTTATAGGCTAATGCCAGCACTTTGAAGTGTGCCCAGTAGCAAACTGGCAGCCAGTGGAGCTGGCGCAACAGAGGAGTAGTATGCTCCCTGAGTGCCACACCAGTTAGCAACCTGGCTGCCGAGCGCTGGACCATTTGAAGCTTCCGAGCAGTCTTCAAAGGCAACCCCACGTAGAGAGCGTTGCAGTAGTCTAAGCGGGATGTAACCAGAGCGTGGACTACCGTGGCCAAGTCAGACTTCCCAAGGTACGGGCGCAGCTGGCACACAAGCTTTAACTGTGCAAATGCTCCCCTGGTCACCGCCGAAACCTGGGGTTCCAGGCTCAGCGATGAGTCCAGGATCACACCCAAGCTGCGAACCTGCGTCTTCAGGGGGAGTGTGACCCCGTCCAGCACAGGCTGTAACCCTATGCCCTGTTCGGCCTTACGACTGACCAGGAGTACCTCTGTCTTGTCTGGATTCAATTTCAATTTGTTCGCCCTCATCCAGACCGTTACAGCGGCCAAGCACCAGTTCAGGACCGCTAGGTGGCACAAAAGTCATACACAGAATGAAATTTCTTGGAGATGGAAAAGTCTAAACAGAAAATCCATGTATGTTTATGTATAAGCTGATGGTCATTTCACACACAATGTTTTAAATAATTTTGTGCAAGAAGCAAAGAAAGAAACATTAGAAAGCAAAGGTGCTAATTGTCTCTGGTACCAACATGGACCATTTTGGAGTATTTTGGAATTATGAATAACAGATGCTCAGTCTGCATATATGACTCGAGCTCCCCTCTGCACAAAACCATGGATCTTTTCAATTGTCGATATTTCCTGTTTGCTTCGCTCCTGTACTGCAACCTGTCTGGATATACTAAACTTTACATAAAATGATCTTACAAGGGGAATTTTAATCTTCTAGTTTGCATACGTTGGGATTAATGTGAGCCGAAGATGGAATGTGGATAAACATCAGCTGTTGTGTGTATACTGACTTGGCATTGTGCACAATGGGATTTTTGCACATTTTTTCCACATTGCTTGTTCGGTGTGTTTAGTCTTCAGGTACAAAATTAATTAATGTTTTTGTGGTCTGTCAATACGTCTCAATATTATCTGGGAAATTAGTTGATTAGTATCCAAAATTCCTAAGAATTGGGCACGACAATTAATTAATTATTGATTGGTTAATTGGTTGTCAGACCTTTCTTCCAAGCTGAGCTTACAGTGTAAGCTTAAATAATATATGGAAGAGTAGACTCTCAGTTAACCAGAACTAAAACAACAAAAAGAAGTGATACTTGAAATTAAAATAAAAATCAAATAAATTTTAACTGCCACTTAACTAACATCGCATACTACATTCACAAAGCTGTTTTTATCAAACAGTAAAACTATTAAATTGAATTGATCTGGTCCTTATTTGTTTTTAATTGCTGTATATTTGTAGTATGGAGTATAGTATTTTTAGGCTTATTTTAATAGTAACTCTCAAGCAACCAGAAAGGAGGAAACCATGAAAATGAACAAAATCTGGTTACCAGCATTGAAAATACACCAAAATCAAGATATAAATAAAGAACACCAGTCAGAAACCCGGGAACTCCAGAAAGTAAACAATCAAGGGCCAGTTAACACCTGCGAAAGAGAGGGTGCCTCCAGGCAACAACAGCCAGGCTACCTGTATACAGATACCCTCACTGATTGAAGCTGCAAGGCTATTGGGCATTGTTTCACAGATAGATACACACAAACATTCCACTTGCCTCAACTCCAACAGAGCAACCTCCAGTCAACTAAGAGAAGGCTACCTCTATGCAGATACCCTCACTGATTGACTTTGAAGCTGCAAGGCTACTGGACATTATTCCATAGATAGATAGATACACACACAAACAATCCACTTGCCTCAACTCCAACAGAGCAACCTCCAGTCAACTAAGAGTAGGCTACTTCTATGCAGATACCCTCACTGATTGACTTTGAAGCTGCAAGGCTACTGGACATTATTCCATAGATAGATAGATAGATAGATAGATATTTAATAGAGTGATATACATTCCATTTGCTTCACCTCCAACAGAGCAACCGCCAGGCAACAAATGCCAGACTACCTTTATGCAGATGTCCTCACTGATTGACTTTGAAGATGCAGGGTGGACACTAATCCACACACGCACATATTCAATTTGCCTCACCTCCAACAGAGCAGCCTCCAGGCAACTAAGACCAGGCTACCTCTATGCAGATGCCCTCACTGGTTGACTTGGAAGCTGCAAGGCTACTGGACATTATTCCATAGATAGATAGATAGATAGATAGATATTTAATAGATTGATATACATTCCACTTGCTTCACCTCCAACAGAACAGCCTCCAGGCAACAAATGCCAGACTACCTTTATGCAGATGCCCTCACTGATTGACTTTGAGGCTGCAGGGTGGACATTAATCCACACACACACATATTCAATTTGCCTCACCTCCAACAGAGCAGCCTCCAGGCAACTAAGACCAGGCTACCTCTATGCAGATGCCCTCACTGGTTGACTTGGAAGCTGCAAGGCTACTGGACATTATTCCATAGATAGATAGATAGATAGATAGATATTTAATAGATTGATATACATTCCACTTGCTTCACCTCCAACAGAGCAACCTCCAGGCAACAAATGCCAGACTACCTTTATGCAGATGTCCTCACTGATTGACTTTGAAGATGCAGGGTGGACACTAATCCACACACACACATATTCAATTTGCCTCACCTCCAACAGAGCAGCCTCCAGGCAACTAAGACCAGGCTACCTCTATGCAGATGCCCTCACTGGTTGACTTGGAAGCTGCAAGGCTACTGGACATTATTCCATAGATAGATAGAGAGATAAATATTTAATAGATTGCTATACATTCCACTTGCTTCACCTCCAACAGAGCAACTTCCAGGTAACAAATGCCAGGCTACCTTTATGCAGATGTCCTCACTGATTGACTTTGAGGCTGCAGGGTGGACATTAATCCACACACACACACATATTCAATTTGCCTCACCTCCAGCAGAGCAGCCTCCAGGCAACAAATGCCAGGCTACCTTTATGCAGATGTCCACACTGATTGACTTTGAAGCTGCAGGGTGGACACTCATCCATACACACACACATATTCAATTTGCCTCACCTCTAACAGAGCAGCCTCCAGGCAACAAAGGACAAGCTACCTCTATGCAGATGCCCTCACTGACTGACTTTGCAGCTTCATGGCTACTCAAGCTTGCTAATTGCAACATTCACACTTGCTTTAAACAGACAAGGATTATTTCTCCCACCCTGGATATATATTCTCCCACAGGTATATATACACTCCACTTGCTTAATTGCCAACAGAACCTCTAAAGATGCCAGCCATAGATGCAGGCAAAATGTCAGGAGAGAATGCTGCTGGAATATGTCCATAGAGCCCGAAAAACTCACAGTGACCCAGTGATTCCAGCCATGAAAGCCTTTATCCAACATCAACAAATCCTCATGGGTGCTGGTTCACTGAGAGTAAAGTGCATTAAAAAGACAAATAAAATACCTGTACACGAAGATGTGTTGGACATTGATCAATCTCTATGCATGAGAACATATATCTGCACATTCTCCAAAGTGAGTGTACAAAACAGCTGGTGGATATTATCCAGTTCATCCGCATTAATCATAGCATTCTTAGAGGCAAATGATCACTTATGGTTAATCATGGAGTGGGGAGTGTGATTGATTTTGTTTCATTATCCGTGTTTTAATGCAATCTCTTCTTCTGTTTTGCGTCTTTGTTGGTGTTCGTTCTTCTCCAGAAATCAACAGCGGAGTGGAAATGACGGACGAGCTCTCCCTCTGCTCCGACAACGGCTACGCCAATGAGGTCGTGACCCCTATGGACCATCGAGAGGTCAAGCTCCGCATTGACTGAGGCTGCCGGTTTGGGAAGGAGCTGGTGGTCTCCATAACCCTATATACACCCCCTGCAATCCAAAAATACCCCAACCCACTCCATGGTGCAAGTGCGGCTCTTTTGCAAGCTGCCTGGGACTCGGACTCCCTTCTCCCCGACTCTTCATGCAATGGACTTTGTGAGGGTGGCCTGGTGCCTCTCCAGAAACTGAAGCTGGGCTGGGTTTCTTCAGAACACTTTTTGTTGTTGTAAATACGCCCCCCCCCTTTTTTTTGTGTCCTTTTTCTTGCCCACAGCTGGGGGTGGGTTGGGTGGGTTGGTGGGGAGCGATGGGCCTGTCGATGAGGAGAAAACAGGCGACCGGACATGGTGCCTCCCAGTTGTCTTGGGCATCATGGCAGGCCGGTGGTGGAACCAACCCTGTTGTCTCCTCTCCTCCTCCTCTCTTTGGTGCAGCGATTCTTAGCTGAACTTATTTAAAGATGGATGTTGTGATATTCTTGTGATGTGTCATTATTATTATTATTACTATCTTGTTGTTGTTCATTCGTTCAGTCGTCTCTGTCCATGCCAGAGCTCCCTGTCGGCCGTCACCACCCCCAGCTCCTTCAAGGTCAGTCCAGTCACTTCAAGGATGCCATCCATCCATCTTGCCCTTGGTCGGCCCCTCTTCCTTTTACCTTCCACTTTCCCCAGCATCATTGTCTTCTCTAGGCTTTGCTGTCTCCTCATGATGTGGCCAAAGGACTTCCACTTTGTCTCTAGTCTCCTTCCCTCCAGTGAGCAGTCGGGCTTTATTTCCTGGAGGATGGACTGGTTGGATCTTCTCGCAGTCCAAGGCACTCTCAGCACATTCCTCCAACACCACAGCTCAAAAGCATCGATCTTCCTTCGCTCAGCCTTCCCTCAGGTCCAGCTCTCACATCCGTAGGTGACTATAGGGAAGACCATGGCTTTGACTAGGCAATGGATCTTTGTTGCCAGTGTGATGTCTCTACTCTTGACTATTTTGTCGAGACTGGACATTGCTCTCCTCCCAAGAAGGAAGCGTCTCCTGATTTCCTGGCCACAGTCTGCATCTGCAGTCATCTTTGCACCTAGAAATACAAAGTCTGTCACAGCCTCCACATTTTCTCCCTCTATTTTCCAGTTGTCAATCATTCTTGTTGCCATAATCTTGGTTTTTTTGACGTTTAGCTGCAACCCGGCTTTTGCGCTTTCTTCTTTCACCTTGATTAGAAGGCTCCTCAGCTCCTCCTCGCTTTTGGCCATCAGAGTGGTGTCATCTGCATATCTGAGGTTGTGAATGTTTCTTCCAGCAATTTTCACCCCAGCTTTGCATTCATCCAGCCCCGCACATCCTCGCATGATGTGTTCTGCATACAAGTTAAAAAGGTTTGGGGAGAGGATGCAGCCTTGCCATATGCCTTTCCCAATCTTGAACCAGTCTGTTCCTCCGTGGTCAGTTCTGACTGTTGCTCCTTGGTCCTTGTACAGATTCCTCAGGAGAGAGGGAAGGGGGCTTGGGATGCCCATCCCACCAAGAACTTGCCACAATTTATTATGATCCACACAGTCAAAGGCTTTAGAATAATCAATGAAGCAGAAATAGATGTTTTTCTGAAATTCCCTGCCTTTCTCCATTCTCCAGCGGATATTACTATCTATCTATATAAAAATGCTCTGTGCATAATGAGTTCCTTAAAAACAAAAGAACCAATTAACAAAATCACACCAAATTTGGCAACAAAACGTCTCACAGCACAAGGAGTGACCATCACTCAAAAAACTGTGATTTTGTCATTTGGGAGTTGTAGTTGCTGGGATTTATAGTTGGCCTACAATCAAAGAGCATTCTGAACTCCATCCATGATGGAATTGAACCAAACTTGGCACACTGTCCTCAACAGCCTTGCTCAGGACTTGAAGGCTCAGGGCCATTACTTACTGACTTACTTAGGTGATCCACCATCATTTGAGGATGATGGTCCTCCAAGTGTAGTATCCTGGGTCCGTAGGTGACTGTGGAGCCCTATTCTTGATCTGCATCTCCCATGACCAACAGAAAACTCCCATGACCAACAGAAAACACTAGAAGGGTTTGGTGGGCATTGACCTTGAGTTTGGGAGCTGTAGTTCACCTACATCCAGAGATCACTGTGGACTCAAACAATGATGGATCTGGACCAAACTCGGCTCAAGCACTCAATACGCTCAAATATGAACACAGATGGAGTTTGGGGGAAATAGACCTTGATATTTGGGAGTTGTAGTCATTGGGATTTATAGTTCGCCTACAATCAAAGAGCATTCTGAACTCCATCAATGATGGAATTGAACCAAACTTGGCACACAGGACTCCCATGGCCAACAGAAAATACTGGAAGAGTTTGGTGGGCATTGACCTTGAGTTTGGGAGCTGTAGTTCACCTACATCCAGAGAGCACTGTGGACTCAAACAATGATGGATCTGGACCAAACTCGGCTCAAGCACTCAATACGCCCAAATATGAACACAGATGGAGTTTGGGGGAAATAGACCTTGATATTTGGGAGTTGTAGTCATTGGGATTTATAGTTCGCCTACAATCAAAGAGCATTCTGAACTCCATCAATGATGGAATTGAACCAAACTTGGCACACAGGACTCCCATGGCCAACAGAAAATACTTAAGGCCACCCAGTCCAACTCTCTTCACCAGGGCAAGAAAATGTAATCAGAGCCCTCCTGACAAAGAGCCATCCAGTCATAAATATAGATAGATAGATGATAGATAGATAGATAGATAGATATGATTCACACACACAGAGAGAGATATAGTATCATAGATTTGAAAGAGACCCTGAAAGAAGGACTTATGATATGTTGCATATTCCAGAGTAGGCAAACCACACACTCTCCACATCAACACTGACAAAGAAACAACAAGAAATACTGTTTACTCACAGGCATAAAGGAATTACATATATTAGAAACCAACACTTTCTCATTGCTATATTTTCCAGATCACCAGACTGGGCCACAGCAACGTGTGGCATACAGGTGGGAATCATCCTGCGTATCGGAGACCTCCAAATCACTGTCCTCAACAGCCTTGCTAAGGTCTTGATGGCTCACTGCCATTACTTACTTGCTTACTTAGGTGATCCCTCATAGTTTGAGGATGATGGTCCTCCAAGTGTAGTATCCTGGCGTTGGGTCCGTAGGTGACTGTGGAGCCCTATTCTTGATCTGCATCTTCTCCCACAGTGAGGGCATCGGTTTCCAGACGGAAGGCGGTCCCGGTCGGGGTTGGCTGGACGCGCCTACCTATTGGCACGTTTCTCTCTTTCACCCTCCATTCATGCCTCTTCAAATTCTGCAGCACTGCTGGTCACAGTTGACCTCCAACTGGAGTGCTCAAGGGCCAGGGCTTCCCAGTTTTGGTGTCTATGCCACAGTTTTTAAGGTTGACTTTGAGCCCATCTTTAAATCTTTTTTCCTGTCCTCCAATATTTCGTTTTCCATTCTTGAGTTCGGAATAGAGCAAATGCTTTGGGAGACGGTGGTCGGGCATCAGGGCCATGGCTTAATGGGTTGAGCCGCCCCTGATCAGGGATAATGGGATTTGCAACCCAATAGCATTTCCAGCTCTGAGGTTAGGTAAAAGGTGAAAGGACATTTTAACAACAGACATCATATTCACATCTTGCATCTAAATATCCGGAGGGCCACAGGATGGGAACCACTGCTCTACACAACAATTTTTGCAAAACACTGTCCACTGTCCTATGGCACACTTGGTAAAATCACAACCAGCAGCAATAAGATCCACCAACTGAAAGGTTGCCAGTTTGAAGCTGGGGTCAGGGTGAGCACCTAACTGTCAGCCCAGATCACTGTTTACCTAAGCCCGTGATGGTGAACCTATGACACGCGTGTCAGCACTGACACGCATGGCTATTTTTGATGACACACAGACACATGTGGCCACATACAGAGAAATACACCTTATAAGAGCCAATCTAATTCCATCCTTAAGTTTGTAAAAGGCTCTACAAATTAAACATCTGCACGTTTGAGCATTGTTCACTCAAATAACTCAGCATGGATTATACATTTTTCTTATTTAAACTATAAATATTGCAAAATTATGGGGTTTTTTTGTCAAAGTGATACTCCACCTAAGTTATGCTCAGGTTTTTGGCAAATGTTGACACACCAAGCTCAAAAGGTTACCCATCACTGACCTAAGCAGTTTGAAAACAGCTCATAGCTGTAAGAAAAAATAGGTATCGCTAAAAAGCGGGGGAGATATTTTATGACACAATAAAAGAAAAAGTTCAGAAAATGCTGGTGACCAAAAGGAAGGAGGAAGCCCTGATGGCTCTTTGTCATAGAGAATGGAGCGACAGCACTCCCCTGTGGCTGGATTTGAGCACAACCTCCTAGGCACCGAAAAGCTAGACATCATAGAATCAAAGAGTTGGAAGGCCCGGTCCTGTTCAACATCTTTATTAATGACTTAGACGAAGGGCTAGAAGGCATGATCATCAAGTTTGCAGACGACACCAAATTGGGAGGGATAGCCAATAGTCCAGAGGACAGGAGCAGAATTCAAAACGATCTTGACAGATTAGAGAGATGGGCCAAAACTAACAAAATGAAGTTCAACAGTGACAAATGCAAGATACTCCACTTTGGCAGGAAAAACGAAATGCAAAGATACAGAATGGGGGACAATGCCTGGCTCAAGAGCAGCACGTGTGAAAAAGATCTTGGAGTCCTCGTGGACAACAAGTTAAACATGAGCCAACAATGTGATTGGCGGCAAAAAAAGCCAATGGGATTTTGGCCTGCATCAATAGGAGCATAGTGTCTAGATCTAAGGAAGTAATGCTACCCCTCTATTCTGCTTTGGTTAGACCACATCTGGAATATTGTGTCCAATTCTTGGCACCACAATTCAAGAGAGATATTGACAAGCTGGAATGTGCCCAGAGGAGGGCGACTAAAATGATCAAGGGTCTGGAGAACAAGCCCTATGAGGAGTGGCTTAGGGAACTGGGCATGTTTAGCCTGAAGAAGAGAAGGCTGAGAGGAGATATGATAGCCATGTATAAATATGTGAGAGGAAGCCACAGGGAGGAGGGAGCAAGCTTGTTTTCTGCTTCCTTGGAGACTAGGACGCGGAACAATGGCTTCAAACTACAAGAGAGGAGATTCCATCTGAACATGAGGAAGAACTTCCTGACTGTGAGAGCCGTTCAGCAGTGGAACTCTCTGCCCCGGAGTGTGGTGGAGGCTCCTTCTTTGGAAGCTTTTAAACAGGGGCTGGATGGCCATCTGTCAGGGGTGATTTGAATGCAATATTCCTGCTTCTTGGCAGGGGGTTGGACTGGATGGCCCAGGAGGTCTCTTCCAACTCTTTGATTCTATGATTCTATGAAGAGACCTCCTGGGCCATCCAGTCCAACCCCCTGCCAAGAAGCAGGAATATTGCATTCAAATCACCCCTGACAGATGCCCATCCAGCCTCTGTTTAAAAGGCTCCTCCCGGCCATGGCTGACACCTGATCCTCAAGCATCAGTGGTGAGTCCAGGAGGACCCCCAGATTGCGGACCTGTGTCTTTAGGGGTAACTACATTTACCCGGCATCTGCCAGTCCCCATGGGTTTAAGGGAGGGTCTACTGTAATAGCCATTAATAGTCAAAGTAAAAAAAAAAAAACAAACCAAGATATTTGTTGAGTTGTTACACTTATAAACATCTTTAAAATGTGCATCTTAAATCACAAGGACATCATAAGGAGATATTGTTCAACTACCTAACTACTGCAGCCAGAATTGAATGCGCTAAGAATTGGAGACAGAAAGAAATTCCTCAAAAAGAAGACTAGCAAATCAAAATTTTGGAGATAAGAAGATCCAACCAGTCCATCCTCCAGGAAATAAAGCCCGACTGCTCACTGGAGGGAAAGATACTGGAGACAAAGTGGAAGTCCTTTGGCCACATCATGAGGAGACAGCAAAGCCTAGAGAAGACAATGATGCTGGGGAAAGTGGAAGGCAAAAGGAAGAGGGGCCGACCAAGGACAAGATGGATGGATGGCATCCTTGAAGTGACTGGACTGACCTTGAAGGAGCTGGGGGTGGTAACAGCTGACAGGGAGCTCTGGCGTGGGCTGGTCCATGAGGTCCATGAGGTGAACGAATGAACAACAACAACAACAACAATGAACATGGACGAATTAACTTATTGGCTGACGCCAAACCAAGGAATTCCAAAGAATCACACAAATTGGGACCCGGTAAAAAGGTACTTTAGACAATGGAAAAGAGAGATTATTACTTAAAGAGAGTAAATCACAGGCAGAGAAGACAACAGCAAGGAAGCAATATATTCCACAATGCAGAAAAAAAAGACACTAAAGACCCTCAAAGACCAGATGGAAGTCTTTTTTTTTCTTTTTTCTTTTGGAATTTTTCCATATTTTTTAATACTTTTTTACTATTTTTTTTGCTAATTTTTCTGTTTTTTCTCTTTTTCTTTTTCTTCTTCTTTTAGTAAATCACTACTCTCTCTCTTTCCACTGCTTTCCTATCAACAATGAATATGTTCTCCCACTTTCGCTGTTAAAAATTTCAGTGCATTTGTTCTGTCGTGTGCTGGGCCTGCAACAGCTGTACTTTTCTATAGGACGTATACTTTTAAGCCCAGTGGGAAGCCAGGGCGCCTCAAAGAGAGGTTCTCAGGGATTTTTCTGAAGTGATGGTCTTTAGAGTCTTTGATGATGCAAAACAGTCTTTATTATGGAACAAACAACAAATCTTCAATGGTTCAAACAACACTTCAAGGCTTTCTTAGTCTAGTCCTCAATGGACTGGTACCTGACTTTGATTAACTAAACTTTCTCTGTAGAAAAACCCCTTTTTAACCTCTCCCAGGCTGCTTACTATCTATGCCTCATCGGTGTGGAACCTACTACCGATTCCAAATGCATCTGAGTATCGAGTAGACCTACCAGCTGAGGCTTGAAGATATTTTATCTGGAGTTCCATGGATCTGTAGTGCTGTCCTCCTCAGAGAATTCTTTGAGAACTTCAGGGCTGTTTTCCCTCTGATTGCTGTGAGGATGAGAGGGTGTGAGCTCTCAGCCAGAGCCTTGGGACCTTTTCCCTGGAATTTCTGTTTCCCCTGGATGCTATTGAGAAAAGAAGCTTTCCTACGGGACGAGCTGGTCTATGTCCTATAGTTTATTTATTTATTTCTGCTACTTATACCCCGCCCTTCTCACCCCCGAGGGGGGACTCAGGGCGGCTTACAAAAAGAAGGCACAATTCGATGCTCATATCCAAATACATACATATATAAAACAATTAAAATAATTAAACAATTAACAGATTAAAAACATCAATATATAACACAATAACACAATAGTAAACAGTCTCATGGTCAGTGTTTCGAGTTCCATAGGTCCATTACGTTTCGTCATTATTTGCCCATCATTATGGTCTTTCTTTTTAGCTGCTAGAGTTTCCAAAAGCCTGGTCCCACATCCAAGTTTTCAGCTTTTTCCTGAATGAGAGAAGGGAAGTCGCTGATCTGATCTCCCCGGGGAGTGAGTTCCACAGGTGGGGGGCCACTACCGAGAAGGCCCTGCTCCTCGTCCCCGCCAGTCTCACTTGTGATAAAGTTTAGCTTCCTTATGAGAGACTGACCAAAAAAAAATTCTCCTTTCCCTCCCAGAGCCCTGAACAAGGGGCGGAACCAAAGCTTAATTAAGACGGATAGGAGGCCTGCCCTATGACTGCAAACAGATAACAGAAAGAAAATAAAGTTGGATCTCCTGGTACAGCTGGACCAGCACAGCAGTTATTAATTCTATAAAACTTATCAATAAAAATATTTTTAAAAAATTAAATCCTAAGGACATCTTATGTATTTTTTTGTTGGTGGTGGAACCGAAATGAGTGTGCCTGTACAATGGATGCTGCCTTAGAATTAAACTAATTAAGATGGATAGGAGGCCTGCCTTATGACAGTTGGCTCGTTGGTCTAGGGGTATGATTCTCGGTTTGGGTCCGAGAGGTGTCCCGGGTTCAAATCCCGGATGAGCCCTTTCGGCAAAAAAAAGCCAATGGGATTTTGGCCTGCATCAATAGGAGCATAGTGTCTAGATCTAGGGAAGTCATGCTCCCCATGCTCTATTCCGGTTTGGTTAGACCACACCTGGAATATTTGTCCAATTCTGGGCACCACAATTCATGAGAGATATTGACAAGCTGGAATGTGTCCAGAGGAGGGCGACTCAAATGATCAAGGGTCTGGAGAACAAGCCCTATGAGGAGCGGCTTAAGGAGCTGGACATGCTTAGCCTGAAGAAGAGAAGGCTGAGAGGAGATATGATAGCCATGTATAAATATGTGAGAGGAAGCCACAGGGAGGAGGGAGCAAGCTTGTTTTCTGCTTCCTTGGAGACTAGGATGCGACACAATGGCTTCAAACTTCCAATAGAGGAGATTCCATCTGAACATGAGTAAGAACTTCCTGACTGTGAGAGCCATTCAGCAGTGGAACTCTCTGCCCCGGAGTGTGGTGGAGGCTCCTTCTTTGGAAGCTTTTAAACAAAGGCTGGATGGTCATCTATCAGGGGTGATTTGAATGCAGTGTTCCTGCTTCTTGGCAGAATGGGGTTGGACTGGATGGCCCATGAGGTCTCTTCCAACTCTTTGATTCTATGATTCTATGAAAATATGATGGCATGAATATAGTATTTGGCATACATTGATATCCAATGGAGTCCAGCTCATGGAGATGGAACTTAGGCTACTGATAGAGCCTTTAATCCAGGTGACTCTGCCATTAATTTCTTCTGGATGCAAAGCCATGGATTAAATCAATTGCTCCCGCTGGGATCCCAATCGGTTTTCCAGATGGGCCGTGGCCTGTAAGCTGTCCCTTGGGCTAAACCTCTCTGTCTCTCCTGCCGTCCTCAGATTCTCCCTTTTAGAGGCAGAAGGGGGGCTAGGAGAGACCCTCCTCCTGCGGAGACTATTCATTGACAGCTGCAGCAAATGCCACGCCAATCCTTTGGGCAGCAAGCGTCAGAATAAGAGGAGGAACAAAAGCTGCTTCTACGTGTCTCTCTGCTGCGTGGTTTGGAGGAAAGATGCTTTGGGGGAATCTTTGTCCTGTACGAGCCAAAAAGGATACCTTGCCCATCTTTTGATGGTGGGTTTCCATCCATTCTGGAATGGCGAAGATTGTCTCGCTCTTTGGAATAGCAGTGTCTGGCTGTTAATCATTGCAATGTCGGAGTGATGCTCATCCGGACCTAGCAGGTAAGGAAATCCCTTCCAAACAGAGGCATCAAGGTATTGTCGAAGGCTTTCATGGCCGGAATCACTCAGTTCTTGTGGGTTTTTTCGGGCTATATGGCCATGTTCTAGAGGCATTTCTCCTGACATTTCGCCTGCATCTATGGCAAGCTTCCTTTCTGAGGAAGCTTGCCATAGATGCAGGCGAAACGTCAGGAGAAATGCCTCTAGAACATGGCCATATAGCCCGAAAAAACCCACAAGAACTGAGAGGCATCAAGCTTAGAATCAAGCTGTCAGAAGGGGTGTATTTGCTCATAACAGCTTGCCAAAACTTTAAGATCTTTACACTATAGAATTAATGCAGTTTGACACCACTTTAACTGTGATGGCTCAATGTTACAGCAGGCTCAAGAACATCTGCAACTCCAAGGATTCCTTAGCATAGAGCCCTGGCAGTTGAAGTGTGTCAAACTGCATTAATTCCACAGTGTAGATGCGCCCCAAGTCTCATATTTATTTGGGATATGAGAGAAGACTGAGTTGGTTACTTACTTATTTACTTACTTAGGCGATCTCTCGTTGTCCAAGTAGAATTGTCTTCCAAGATCAGTGTCCTGGCGGTGGGTCCGAAGGTGACTGTGGAGCCCTATTCTTGACCTGCATCTTCTTCCGCAGTGGGGGCATCAGTTTCCAGGTGGAAGGCAGTCCTGGTTGGGGTTGGCTTGACATGCCTTCCTCCTGGCACATTTCTCTCTTTCACCCTCCATTCATGCCTCTTCAAATTCTACAGCACTGCTGGTCACAGCTGACCTCCAGCTGAAGCGCTCAAGGGCCAGGGCTTCCCAGTTCTCAGTGCCTATGGCAGAGTTTTTAAGGTTGGCTTTGAGTTGGTAGCTGCCTCCAGACTTTGACATTCCCTTCCATGCTGAACATCTTGTCACTTTGTTGGGAAACTTTTGTATTCAGGCAGGACTTTAAGGACTGACTTTTAAAAAAGCTTTTCTGTGTTGTACTGCTGTAAATAATTATTGTTTTTTTAATAGTTTAAATGTTATAAAGAAGTGGAAATTTAGCAATATTCTTTTCTGTGTGTTTTTTAAGCTGCTCTGAACTCCACAGCTAGGAAAAAAGTTGGATCTATCCGGCTTCTTTCGTAATGACATCTTTGGATATTTAATTTTGGTAGAGGACTTTGGTTTTTCTGCCAGAGAGTGCTAGTGTCTTGTTAAACTTCGTTACTGTTGATGTGTGTGTTGATGTTATGTCCAACTTATGGTGACTGTAAAGGGGACCTTAGGTGAGCCAGTGTGGCATACTGGTTTGAGCACTGAAATATATCTTTGTAAAACACAGGGTTCAAATCCTTGCTCAGCCATGGAAATGTATTTATTTATTTACAACATTTCTATCCCGCTCTTCTCAATCCCTGAGCGGGGGACTCAGAGCAGCTAGCACTGGCAACAATTTGATGCCGCAATATCACAGTATAACAACAACATAAAACCATAAATACACAGTAGATTAAAAAAAATAACATTACTTATACAGTCATATAACCATTTCCATTATAATAACAATCATATGGTCCAGTTCAATGTCCAAAGTGCTGTTATGCCTGCTAGTCAAAAGCCTGGCTCCAAAATTACAATTTAAGTTTTCTCCTAAAGGAAAGGAGAGAGGTCGCCAATCTAATCTTGCTGGGGAGCGAATTCCACAAGGGGGGGTCACCACCAAGAAGGCCCTGTCTCTCGCCCCCACCAGATGCATTTGCGAGGCTGGTGGGATCGAGAGCAGGGCCTCTCCGGTGGATCTTAAACTGCGAGGTGGAACGTAGAGGGAGACAAGTAAGCTGGGCCAGAGCCGTATAGGAGCCGTATAGGGCTTTATAGGCCAAGACCAATTGTGCTTGGAAATAGACTGGCAGCCAGTATTGGTGGCTTTAAACAAGCCACACATTCTCAGTCTCAAAAATGCTATATGTTCACTTCAGGGTTGCCGTAAAACAACCTGAAGGCACACAACAAGATGGGGTTTTCTTGACAAGCTTTCTTCAGAGTGCCTTTGCTTTTGCCTGAGGCTGAGAGTGTGTGACTAGCACAAGATTACCCAGTGTGGTGGAGCAGTGGGTTAAACTCCTGAGCTGCTGAACTTGCTGACCAAAAGGTCAGCGGTTTGAATCTGGGGAGCAGGGTGAGCTCCTGTTGTTAGCATCATCTTCTGCCAACCGAGCAGTTTGAAAACATGCAAATGTGAATAGATCAATAGCTACTGCTCCTGTGGGAAGGTAACAGCACTCCATACTGTCATGCTGGCAACATGTCCTTGGAGGTGTCTACGGACAATGCCGGCTCTTTGCTTAGACATGGAAATGAGCACTAACTCCCAGAGTCAAACACCACTAGACTTAATGTCATGTGAAAACCTTTACCGTCAATAGCCAAGCAGGGATTTGAACCCTGATCTTCAGAGTAATAGTCAAACCACTATATCATCCCGGGGGACTAAATACTGTAAAAACATCAGATACTGTCTGTTCTTGGAAGTTAAGCAGAGTCAGCCCTGATTAGAACTTGGATTAGAACCTGCCAGCAAATACCATGTGGTGTAGATTGTATTTTGGAGGATCCAACAAAAGTACCTCTAAACATTGCCTGCCTAAGGAAACCATCTGAAATTCATAATGGAATAGAGGTTTTGCTATATATCATCCACCCATGTGGAGTATTTTGGAGTTCAGATTTTTGAATAAGTTATGCTCAACCTGCATATATTTATTCTACAGACCAAAATGTACCAAGTCATGAAAGAAGAATCCAATTACAGTGCCAACAGCAGTGATAACACCAAACTCCTGGACCAAAGGAGCAAAAGGCTTCCCATTAAACTATTCAGAGGGTCTTGCCATGCTGAGCAGATCCTTCAGACCCTCAACTCCTATCGGCAGGATGGCATCTTCACAGATGTGGTGCTGGTGATGGGCGGGCAGAGATTTCCTTGCCACCGGGCCACCTTGTCTGCCAACAGTACCTATTTCCGGGCCATGTTTGCTGGGAGGCTCGAGGAAGGCTGCCAAGGCATTGTCAATCTTCAAGCCATGTCTGCTCCCAGCATGAGCCTCGTCCTGGATTATATGTATGGTGGGGATGTATCCATCCAAGAGGACAATGTAGAAGGCCTCCTTGAGCTGTCCAACTTGCTCCAGATTCCCAGACTCAAGGATGCCTGCGTCGCCTTCTTGGAAAGACAGCTTCACCCTCGCAACTGCTTGGGCATCATGAGGTTCGCCAACTCCTTCTCCATCTCTTCTCTGGCTGAGAAGAGCAGGAGATTGGTCCTGGAAGGGTTTGTGGAGGTGTCTCATCATGAGGAATTCCTGGAGCTTGATGCCAAGGAACTTGGAGCATGTCTCTCGAGTGACTGGCTGGTGGTCCCTAAAGAGGAGGTGGTCTTGGAAGCCCTCATGCGATGGGTCCGCCATGACGTGGCTTCCAGGAGAGGGGCTCTGAAGGACCTTCTGGAACATGTTCGCCTCCCACTCTTGGACCCCCTGTACTTCCTGGAGAAGGTGGAAGTGGACAGAATCATCCATCAGTCCAAGGAGTGTCTCCCATTGCTGCAAGAAGCTCGCAAATATTACATCCTGGGAACAGAGGTCAACTCTCAACGATGTAGACCCAGAAGGTAAAAGGGGAAAATTACTAACAATTTCTGCTTGCTTTCTGTTGTTGTTATGTGTCTTCTAGTCGACTCCAACCTATAGTTTGCCATGGCTTTCTTCTTTCGTTCAGAGAGTATTCGGCAGTGACATCACTAGAATTGGTGTCTCCCAGGGCGGAAACTCATAGCGTCACCTCCATGGACCAAAACAGACGACCATGGACCTACTACATGAACCAAACCAGATGACAACATTGTAGCTAAAATATAATAATATTTGAGAAAATCAAAGACTAAAGCTTCCAACATCTAAAATATTATGTGCTTGTAGTGTATGCAAGCCTTGATGATGGTTTCATCAAGGTGTGAAGCATCATTACACAGAAGACAGTTAACCAGAACTCAGGCAACTGGGGGAAATGAAGATATAATACGGCATTTGCCAACCTGTTTTTGTAATATAGAAACAATATTAGTTGGCCTATTTTAATAGTTACTCTCACAGAATCATAGAGTTGAATGAGAATACATGGTCCATCTATTTATTTTTAATTATTTACCGTATTTATATTCCACCCTTCTCACCCCACAGGGGACTCAGGGTGGATTATAATGTACATATACATGGCAAACATTCAATGCCATAGATACACAACATATTTAGACAGAGACGCAGAAGCTATTTAACTTTCCAGCTTTCATGAGGGTATTCTGGCCACCAGGGGAGCTATCGCTTCACTGTCCACTTGTGACACTGATGGAGTACTTCCTCATTCTTTTGCCTGCTTGCTGGAGATTTTATGGCATTGTAAATTAGTTAAATTAGCCTCTCTGCATAAACGGTACCTAAATTTTCTACTTGATAGATGCAACTGTATTTTGGGCTGGAAAGGTTGACAGCAAGCTACACAAATGGTCGGAAACTCACTCCGACCCAGGCTGGCTTCGAACTTATGACCTTTCAGTCAGTAGTCATAGAATCATAGAATCATAGAATCAAAGAGTTGGAAGAGACTTCATGGGCCATCCAGTCCAACCCCCTGCCAAGAAGCAGGAATATTGCATTCAAATCACCCCTGACAGACGGCCATCCAGCCTTTGTTTCAAAGCTTCCAAAGAAGGAGCCCCCACCACACTTAATGCAGCTGACTCTCAGCCAGCTGCGCCACAGTCGCAATGCTAACTCCAACACCTGGAAAAGCACAATCAAAGCACCCCCGACAAATGGCAGCCTCTGTTTAAAAGGCTCCACACTCCAAGTTGGAGAATTCAACTGTTGAACAGCTCTCATGGGCAAGAGGGTCTTCCTAATGTTCAGGTGGTATCTCCTTTCCTGTAATTTGAATCCATTACTCTCAAGCAACCAGAAACTACATTTATTCTGCATCTAGCAGTCCCCACAGGTGCTAGTTAACTGAGAGTCCACTGTAATTGGGTAATTCCTTTGACTGAAGCCCATGGTTACTAGAAGATTCAAAAAGCAAACCAATAGAAAGTTTTAGCCTTGTAGATATATTGAAGTAGTACAGGTAAGTCAGGTACATGACAACATATTTGCAGTTGAATCTAACTACAAAAAAATCATTGGGAAACATTGCACAAAATGGTTTTGACAATTCTTTTGACACTGATGGTGTCATTGGTGTTGTCCGCATGAGGGATTTGGACCCTGGTTTCATGGAGTCCTAGTCCAATACTCAAACCACATTGCATTTCTCCTCTTGCTTTCTATAGCCATGAAATCAAGGGCATTCAAAACAAACCAAAATTGTAGCTAGAACTGGGTTGGTGCCTTACTCTGGAATAAACATTATTATGGAAGGAGACGTGCCTTCTGCAAGATTTCACAAGAGAGGCAACCTCATTCAGTTGTATAAACTGTATAATTCTTTTCCAAGCAATTGCACTTTTCAAGAGGTTTCTTCATCCCCCTATTTCAGCATTTCTGAACTTGGGGGTCAGGACATGTGCCAGATGGGTCACCAAAGACCATCAGAAAACACAATGTTTTCTGCTGGTCATGGCAGCTTGGTGTGGGAAGTTTGGCCCAATTCTATCATTAGTGGAGTTCAGTATTTTCTGATGGTCATGGGGATTCCATGTGGGAAGTTTGAGCCAATTCTATCGTTGGTGGAGTTCAGAATGTTCTTTGATTGTAATGAACTATAAATCCCAGCAACTACAACTCCCAAATGTCAAGGTCTATTTTCCCCAAACTCCACCAATGTTCACATTTGGGCATATTGAGTATTCGTGCCAAGTCCGGTCCAGATCCATCATTGTTTGAGTCCACAGTGCTCTCTGGATGTATGTGAACTACAACTCCAAAACCCAAGGTCAGTGCCCACCAAACCCTTCCAGTATTTTCTGTTGGTCATGGGAGTTCCATGTGCCAAGTTTGGTTCAATTCAATCATTGGTGGAGTTCAGAATGCTCTTTGATTGTAAGTGAACTATAAATCCCAGCAACTGCAACTCCCAAATGACAGAATTAATCCCCACAACCCCACCAGTATTCAAATTTGGGCGTATTGGGTATTTGTGCCAAATTTGGTCCAGTAATGAAAATACATCCTGCATATCAGATATTTACATTACGATTCATAACAGGAGCAAAATTACAGTGATGAAGGGTCACCACAACATGAGGAACTGTATTAAGGGGTTGTGGCATTAGGAAGGTTGAAAAACACTGGTCTATCTTCTGGGGAGTAATTACACCAAATTCTGGAATTTGCAGTGCAGAGAAGAACAGTTAGGATTCAGAGCCCACGATGCCATAAGGCAGAGATATGGCATTCAAAGTGTAATCAAAGTGGGTTGTTGTAGGTTTTTTCGGGCTATATGGTCATATTCTAGAGGCATTCTCTCCTGACGTTTCGCCTGCATCTATGGCAAGCATCCTCAGAGTTAGTGAGGATGCTTGCCATAGATGCAGGCAAAACGTCAGGAGAGAATGCTTCTAGAACATGGCCATATAGCCCGAAAAAACCTGCAACAACCCAGTGATTCCGGCCATTAAAGCCTTCAACAATACATTGTAATCAAAGTGCTATCATTATGTAGTATGAAGGTGCTGTCCAAAAGTTGAACTACTATACCACAGCAGCTATTACAGCTTAAAAGATATTTTCTTGCTCCAGATTCATGGAATTAGCTGAGATGATCATTGTGATTGGGGGCTGTGACAAGAAAGGCTTTTTGAAGCTCCCTTTTGTGGATGCCTTCCACCCAGAGAGCGGCCAGTGGAAGCCACTCCCCAACTTGCCTGGATATACCAAATCGGAGTTTGCAGCCTGTACCCTGAAGAATGATGTCTATATCTCAGGTAAGACGATCTCAAGGAATATCATAGTAGATGCCATGGAAGAGAACCCAAATATGAGCAGAGGTGGGATAAGTAGCGCAGTCACATGTGTCCCCAAAGCTATTCTTTGGGCCTTGACATGTGTTATACTCAAGGCATGTGGCTGAATCCAGCTTTCCATGCCATTATGTGGCCCTCCAGGTGCTGGACTACACCTTATTCTTCATCATTAGACATCATGGTTAGGGTTGATGGAAGTTGTGACACAGTGACATCTGGAAGACTGCAGTTTATTCTATTTAGTCAAGAGAGAGGGGCTTGAATTTGAATACAAGGCTTGTGGATATGATTGGAAGGCCACCATTGATGTGGCCCTCGATAAAAATTAGTTTGATTTCTCTGGCTAGAGTATAGCGGAGTCTCTTTTTCTGGAGGTTTTTAAACAGAGGCTGGATGGCCATCCGTCAGAACTGCTTTGATTTCATACTCCTGCATGTCAGAAGGGGGTTAGACTGGATGGCTCTGGGGATTTCTTCCAGCATTAGGATTCTAGGGGACTCCTGCTCGACTCCGCGTCCATTGTACTGTGGAGTCCCGCAGGGTTCAGTACTGTCCCCTATGTTGTTTAACATATACATGAAGCCGTTGGGAGAGATCATCCGGAGTTTCGGGGTGCGGTGTCATCTGTACGCAGATGATGTCCAACTCTATCACTCTTTTCCATCTGCTACTAATGAGGCTGTTCAAGTCCTGAACCGGTGCTTGGCCGCTGTAACGGACTGGATGAGGGACAACAGATTGAAACTAAATCCAGACAAGACAGAGGTACTCCTGGTCAGTCGTAAGGCCGAACAGGGCATAGGGTTACAGCCTGTGCTGGACGGGGTCACACTCCCCCTGAAAGCTCAGGTTCGCAGTCTGGGAGTTCTCCTGGATTCATCGCTGAGCCTGGAACCCCAGGTCTCAGCGGTGGTCAGGGGAGCTTTTGTACAATTAAAACTTGTGCTCCAGCTGCACCCGTACTTTGGGAAGTCTGACTTGGCCACGGTAGTCCACGCTTTGGTAACATCCCGCTTAGATTACTGCAACGCTCTCTACGTGGGGTTGCCTCTGAAGACTGCCTGGAAGCTCCAACTAGTCCAACGCTTGGCAGTCAGATTACTAACGGGTGCTTGGTACAGGGAGCACACCACTCCGCTGTTACACCAGCTCCACTGGCTGCCAATTAGCTTCCGAGAACAATTCAAAGTGCTGGTGTTAACCTATAAAGCCCTAAACGACTCCGGCCCTGTTTACCTCTCCGAACGTATTCTCCCCTACGAACCATCAAGACCACTAAGATCGTCTGGAGGGGCCCTGCTCTCGGTCCCACCGGCCTCACAAGCGCGCCTGGTGGGGACGAGGGACAGGGCCTTCTTGGTGGTGGCCCCGCGACTCTGGAACTCTCTCCCACTGAAGGTCAGAACCGCCCCGTCTATCCTGACATTCAGAAAATGGGTGAAGATGTGGTTGTGGAGTCAGGCTTTCGATGAATGAGACAGCACCCTAGGATTGTGGATGAAAGATGAGGTATACTTGTTTTTAATATGACGACTGACCACCGTAGTTTTAAATATAGTTGTTATTTTAAATGTGTTATTGTAATTATGAACTATGATATTTTACTGATTGTATGTTTTTATGGTTGTAAACCAGGCTGAGTCCCTCTAAGAGGTGAGAAGCTCGGTATAGAAAACTTTGAAATAAACAATAAATAAATAAATAAAGAATAAATTCTACGATTTCTTCTGGGACCAAAAAGTGGACAATGAATTGCATTTTCAGGACTGGCTTCTTGGCTTTTCAGTAACATCTATATAAATAAAAATGTAATGTTCATCTGTGGGACTCACATAACTCAAAAACCACTGAACGAAATGACACCAAATTTGGACACAAGACACCTACCAACCCAACAAGTGACCATCACTCAAAAAAAAAAAAAACACCAAACACAAAACGGCAAGGACTTGAAAACCCCCAAAAGCAAAAAGATGTTACAGCACGTGCACAAAAATGACCCCCCTGGCCCCGCCCCCCTCTTGCACGGGGGAAAAACAAACAAACAGCTGCAGGGTTGCTTCTGGTGTGAAAGAATTGGCCTTCTCCAAAGATGTTCCTCAGGGTGTGCCCCGATATTTTACTATCCTGTGGGAGGCTTCTCTTTATAGATCTATAAAAGGTCCAGGTGGGAGAAAGAACTCTTTTCTACTTGACCCAAGTGTGAGTGTTGCAATTGCCCACCTTGATTACCATTTAATAGCCTTGCAACTTCAAACCCTGGCTTCTTCCTGCCTGCAGGATACCTTTGTTGGGAGGTGTTACCTGGCCCAGACTGTTTCATGTCTGCAATTCCTCTGTTTTCTGAGGGCCACAGCAACGTGTGGCCGGGCACAGCTAGTGGAAAAAAATGAGTTCTAAACTATTTTCAATATTTCACTACATCCTTCCTCCCAAAGCTATGTCTTTGGCATTTTTCATGACACTACTTTATGGAAACCCCTTTTGCCTTTGCTTTCAAAGGAGGCCATATCAACACCAGAGATGTCTGGCTATTGAGCTCCCGGCTGAACGTCTGGCTCAAGGTTGCCTGCTTGCAAAAGGGCCGATGGAGGCACAAAATGACTGCTCTCTGTGGAAAGGTAGCTCTGTTTACTTCTTCAGGTTGGCTGTTCCTGAAACTCCAGTAGTCTGCAACTCCAAGTAGGAACAGAGCTAGTGATAAAAGAGGCATGCACACACATAATCTTTTTGCAAAAGCTTTGTAGCAAGAGAGCAAGTAATCCTTAGTGGAGGCAGATAAGCAGAAAAGAAAAGCTTCCAAAAAATCATGTTGCACATGCAGAGGCGGCTCTAGGTGATTTTCAATGGTAAGCAAACAGTATTTTGGCGCCCCCTCCCCCCTCAACCAATCATTGATATATATTTTCTGTTTGTCGTGGGAGTTCTGTGTGCCATATTTGGTTCAATTCCATCATTGGTGGAGTTCAGAATGCTCTTTTATTGTAGGTGAACTATACATCCCAGTAACTACACTTGCCGCACTTGCTCCCTTGCCTGGCCCGCTTAGGGTCCGGAGGCGTGCCTGAAGAGAGAGAGAGAGACAGAGGTGGAGATGCCCACCTTTCCTGAAGGTAGGCGCAAAAACAAAGGAGGGAGCGGAGGTGGGAGATTCCTCCAGCCGGAGGGGCTCTCTCTCTTTCTCTCTCTCTCTCTCTCTTGGTCCCAATGGCTGAAGAGAAAGTCAGGAGAAGAGGCGACTTTTGATGCGCACGCTGGGGTCTTCAGACACGCCTCCGGACCTGAAGCGGGCTAGGCATGGCGGCTCCGCTCCTTGGCCCATCCGCGGATTGGG
Source organism: Anolis sagrei (assembly GCF_037176765.1). Lineage (NCBI taxonomy): Eukaryota > Metazoa > Chordata > Lepidosauria > Squamata > Anolidae > Anolis > Anolis sagrei. The sequence goes on from NC_090023.1 coordinate 7,709,567, forward strand.
GAGAGGAGAGGAGGAGGGTGGAGTGCCGGGGGATTGGGAAAGGGAGCCAGTCATGGGGAAGGGATCAAATGTGGAGAATGATTGAGCGCCGGCTCTGCTCGCGCACCCGGTGGCCGGGTGGAGCAGGAACGAGAGGGGCTAGGTGAGGCTCAAGGGCCCGGCCCCTTTGGGAAGAGGATCGCCCGGCAGCGAGGCAAGAAAGCCAAGGCTCCCCCCGGACTGCTAGGGCTGTTGTGAGCTGAGGGGACGCTCTTCAAGTGGCAGTTGAGGGGCATTTACAGAGGCGCCTCTGCGCCCCTGGCAAAAAAAAGTGTTCTGCGACCGCTTACTTTGCGTAATGGATGAGCTGCCTCTGTGCACATGTTTATTTAACTGTTTCCGTCGCTGAACTAACACTTCAGTGCTTACTGCTTCACGAACCAGCGAAAACCATTTCAGTGTAGATGTGATACAACTTCATGGGAAAGAAAAGACACACCAAAGTTTTATCACATACCAATACTTCCTTACTAATACAAGGTAATATTGGCATGTGATATGATTGGTTGAGATAGAGAACGTTTACCCTGGTATTTTACCCTGGTATTTTATAGTATTTCAGAGTTACACTGAGAAAGACAAACTGTGAGAGAGCAATATCTAATGCATATGTGATAATCTTTATCTATGTGACCAGCACAACATCTATCAAAAGCTTCTTTGTGACTTGACAGGCTGTTCTTAGAGGTCTGGCACTGCATGGAGCCATAATATCTGGTTGTTAGCCTTGGGTACATAATATAACAACTATAGCATTTTTAGCATATTACAATGGCAGCACTCAGCAAACAATACAGGCTATGGGGAGACGTCAGCTAATGTCAAAGTCAAGGTTATCAAACTCACTAAAATGGATTAGCATACAGCTGAATCCTTAATATTTATTTTACAGAAATTACTAGACAGAATCATAGAATCATAGAGTTGGATGAGACCAAATGTCAAGGTCTATTTTCCCCGAATTCCAAAAGTGTTCACATTTGGGCATATCGAGAATTCATGCCAGGTTTGGTCCAGATCCTGGCATGTAGCCAGTGGGGGGAGGGGGGGAGGGGGGGCTTGAGGAGCTTCAGCCCCCCCCCCCCGAAATTCTCATCGTGGTCCGCAAGAAGGCCTTACTGGTGCATTATTTAAACTGTTATGTAACCCCATTCTGTCCAGAAGCAGGAAAATCGCATCCAAAGCACCCCTGACAGATGGCCATCCAGCCTCTGTTTAAAAGCTTCCAAAGAAGGAGCCTCCACCACATTCCGGGACAGAGAGTTCCACTGCTGAACAGGTCTCACAGTTAGGAAGTTCTTCCTCATGTTTAGGTGGAATCTCCTTTCTTGTAGTTTGAAGCCATTGTTCCATTGTGTCCTAGTCTCCAGGGCAGCAGAAAACAAGCTTGCTCCCTCCTTCCTATGACTTCCTCTCACATATTTATACATGGCTATCACGTCTCCTCTCAGCCTTCTCTTCTGCAGGCTAAACATGCCCAGCTCTTTAAGCCGCTTCTCATAGAGCTTGTTCTCCAGATATCTCAAAGTGCTTGGTTTCTGCTTTTCCTTGGCAGATCTATGCAGTGGGGGGCTATGATGGTGTCTACCGCCTGGCCAGCGTGGAATGCTACGACTCCTTCTTGAATTGCTGGACGACTGTGGCTCCTTTGCCTCTGGCTGTGAGTTCGGCTGCAGTGGTCTCCTGCCTTGGCCAGCTCTATGTGATTGGAGGTGCTCTGGATGACACTGCTAACACAGACAAGGTAATCAGACACTCTCAGGAAGAGCAAGCATTTGTAAGCCCTCCAATGTCATTCTGGAGGATCTAGAATCATAGAATCATAGAATCAAAGAATTGGAAGAGACCTCATGGGCCATCCAGTCCAACCCCCTGCCAAGAAGCAGGAATATTGCATTCAAATCACCCCTGACAGATGGCCATCCAGCCTCTGTTTAAAAGCTTCCAAAGAAGGAGCCTCCACCACACTCCGGGGCAGAGAGTTCCACTGCTGAATGGCTCTCACAGTCAGGAAGTTCTTCCTCATGTTCAGATGGAATCTCCTCTCTTGTAGTTTGAAGCCATTGTTCCGCGTCCTAGTCTCCAAGGAAGCAGAAAACAAGCTTGCTCCCTCCTCCCTGTGGCTTCCTCTCACATATTTATACATGGCTATCATATCTCCTCTCAGCCTTCTCTTCTTCAGGCTAAACATGCCCAGTTCCCTAAGCCGCTCCTCATAGGGCTTGTTCTCCAGACCCTTGATCATTTTAGTCGCCCTCCTCTGGACACATTCCAGCTTGTCAATATCTCTCTTGAATTGTGGCGCCCAGAATTGGACACAATATTCCAGGTGTGGTCTAACCAAAGCAGAATAGAGGGGTAGCATTACTTCCTTAGATCTAGACACTATGCTCCTCTTGATGCAGGCCAAAATCCCATTGGCTTTTTTTGCCGCCACGTCACATTGTTGGCTCATGTTTAACTTGTTGTCCACGAGGACTCCAAGATCTTTTTCACACGTACTGCTCTCGAGCCAGGCGTCACCCATTCTGTATCTTTGCATTTCGTTTTTTCTGCCAAAGTGGAGTATCTTGCATTTGTCGCTGTTGAACTTCATTTTGTTAGTTTTGGCCCATCTCTCTAATCTGTCAAGATCGTTTTGAATTCTGCTCCTGTCCTCTGGACTATTGGCTATCCCTCCCAATTTGGTGTCGTCTGCAAACTTGATGATCATGCCTTCTAGCCCTTCATCTAAGTCATTAATAAAGATGTTGAACAGGACCGGGCCCAGGACGGAACCCTGCGGCACTCCACTTGTCACTTCTTTCCAAGATGAAGAGGAAGCATTAGTGAGCACTCTCTGTGTTCGTCCACTTAACCAATTCCAGATCCACCTCACCGTAGTTTTGCCTAGCCCACATTGGACTAGTTTCCTTGCCAGAAGGTCATGGGGGACCTTGTCGAAGGCCTTACTGAAATCCAGGTACGCTACATCCACGGCATTCCCTGCATCTACCCAGCTTGTAGCTCTATCGAAGAAAGAGATCAGATTAGTCTGACATGACTTGTTTTTGATAAATCCATGTTGACTATTAGCGATGACTGCATTTGTTTCTAAGTGTTTGCAGACCACTTCCTTAACAATCTTTTCCAGAATCTTGCCCGGTATCGACGTGAGGCTGACCGGACGGTAGTTGTTTGGGTCATCCTTTTTTCCCTTCTTGAAGATTGGGACCACATTGGCCCTCCTCCAATCTGCTGGAACTTCTCCCGTTCTCCAAGAACTCTCAAAGATGGTTGCCAATGGTTCCGAAATGACTTCCGCTAGTTCCTTCAATACTCTGGGGTGTAGTTGATCTGGCCCTGGGGACTTGAACTCATTAAGAGCGGCCAGGTATTCCTGAACGACTTCTTTCCCAATTTGGGGTTGGATGTCCTCCAAACCCTCGTCCACTCCATCTTGCTGAGGTTGAAGACTCTCTTTTTGTGAGAAGACCGAGGCAAAGAAGGCATTAAGTAGTTCTGCCTTTTCCCTATCCCCTGTCAGCATTGCCCCATCTTCTCCTCGAAGAGGTCCTATCGCCTCCTTGTTTTTCCTTTTTCTACTGACATAAGAATAGAAGCCCTTTTTATTGTTTTTAATGTCCCTGGCAAGTCTGAGCTCGTTTTTTGCTTTAGCCTTGCGGACCTTTTCCCTACAGGTGTTGGCTATTTGTTTGAATTCTTCTTGAGAGCCATCTAGACCAATGGCTCTCAACCTTCCTAATGCCGTGACCCCTTAATATAATTCCTCATGATGTGGTGACCCCCAACCATAACGTTATTTTCGTTGTTACTTCAGAATTGTAATGTTGCTACTGTTATGAATCGTAATGTAAATATCTGATATGCAGGATGTATTTATATTCACTGGACCAAATTTGGCACAAATACTCAGTACACCGAAATCTGAATACTAGTGGGTTTGGAGGGGATTTTTTTTTGTCATTTGGGAGTTGTAGTCTCTGAGATTTATAGTTCACCTACTATCAAAAAACAATCTGAACACCAATAATGTAATTGAACCCGACTTGGTACACAGAACTCCCATGACCAACAAAAAATACTAGAAAGGTTTGATGGGCATTGACCTTGAGTTTTGGAGTTGTAGTTCACCTACACCCAGAGAGCACTGTGAACTCAAACAATGAAGGATCTGGACCAAGCTTGGCATGAATATTCAATATCCCCAAATATGAACACTGGTAGAGTTTGGGGAAAATAGACCTTGACATTTGGGAGTTGTAATTGCTGGGATTTATAGTTCACTGCCCCCGGTGGTGCAGTGAGTTGAACCACTGAGCTGCTAAACTTGTTGACCAAAAGGTCGCAGGCTCGAATCCGAGGAGTGGCGTGATCTTCCGTTGTCAGCCCCAGCTCTTGCCACCCCAGCAGTTTGAAAACATGCAAATATGAATAGATCAAAAGGTACCACTCCGGTGGGAAGGTAACGGTGCTCCATGCAGTCATGCTGGCCACATGACCTTGGAGGTGTCTATGGACAATGCCGGCTCTTCGGCTTAGAATTGGAGATGAGCACCACACCTCAGAGTCGGACACGATTGGACTTAATGTCAGGGTATAACATTTGCCTTTACCTTTTTATAGTTCAGCTACAATCAAAGAGCATTGTGAACGCCACCAATGATAGAATTGAGCCAAACTTCCCACACAGAACCCCCATGAACAACGGAAAATACTGTGTTTTCTGATGGTCTTTGGCGACCTCTCTGTCACACCCTCACTACCCTTCAGGGGCTCCGACCTCCAGGTTGAGAAATGCTTACCTAAACCTTCCTAGTGAAGTGTTTTTTCTGTGGCTTTATCATTTTTGCGTGGGTTCTGCATCCTTCATGCTCATTGAAGTGTACAACCTACTATATACCTGTATATCTGTTAATCATTGATTATTTCCTCTTCCAGGTCCAGTGTTATGACCCGGAGAAAAATCAGTGGAGGATTTTGTCCCCTGCTCCTTTCGGTCAGCGATGCATCAACGCTGTCAGTTTGGACAACTTGATTTATGTCGTGGGTGGGCTCCTGAGTCATGTCTTCAGCTACAATCCCTTGAATGATACATGGACCAGAGTGGCATCTTTGTCTGAACCTCTAGTAAGGACAATGCCTTGAGGGAAGGGGAGGGGATAAAGAGGATCGCAGTATGCCAGCCAGGAATTTCTGACCTTAATTGTTCAGAACAGTTTCCTGCAAGGTTGGTGAGATAAAGAAAACGTGGGACTAACTCAGGGTGGAAATTCATACAGTTCCAGATGTTGCTAAACTACAAGTCCCAGCAACCTCAACCTGCAAATCTAAAAGCAAGGGATACTAGGAGCTGCAGCATTATCCAGATGGCCATATTCTTCCCAACTTTGGTTTGACTTGCTTTTTGGGACACCAGCTTGGAGACTTTTCAATGTCTTGTGGCTCTCCAGATAGTGTTGTCCTTTAGTTCACAGCATCCATAGCCTGGATAGTCAGTGGTTTAGAATGCTGGTAGTTGCAACATCTGGGAGACTGGGTTGTTGTAGGTTTTTCCGGGTTATATGGCCATGTTCTGGAGGCATTCTCTCCTGACGTTTCGCCTGCATCTATGGCAAGCATCCTCAGAGGTAGTGAGGTCTGTTGGAACTAGGAAAAAGGGTTTATATATCTCTGGAATGACCAGGGTGGGACAAAGGACTCTTGTCTGTTGGAGCTAGGTGTGAGGTGTCACTACCTCTGAGGATGCTTGCCATAGATGCAGGCGAAATGTCAGGAGAAAATGCCTCTAGAACATGGCCATATAGCCCGGAAAAACCTACAACAACCCTGTGATTCCGGCCATGAAAGCCTTTGACAATACATCTGGGAGACTACTTGTATATTACCTCTGGCCAGAAGTTTATTTATTTGTTTGTTTGTTTGTTTGTTTGTTTGTTTGTTTACAATATTTATATTCCACCCTTCTCACCCCGCAGGGGACTCACGGCAGATCACAATGCACATATACATGGCAAACATTCAATGCCATAGACACACAACATATATAGACAGACACACAGAGGCTCTTTAACTTTCCAGCTTCATGAGCTTTTTGAATTCCTAATCTTTGTCATGTATGTAATGTTGAAGGCTTTCATGGCCGGAATCACTGGGTTGTTGTAGGTTTTTTCGGGCTATATAGCCATGTTCTAGAGGCATTCTCTCCTCTAGAGGAGAGAATATAGAGGAGAGAATGCCTCTAGAACATGGCCATATAGCCCGAAGAGACCTACAACAGCCCTTTTGTCATTTATACTTGGCTTTGTTTGTCAGTTTGTGGTGATCTACTAAAAGGAAACTGACAAACAAAGCCAGTATAAAAGACAAAGATTAGAAACAGGGCACATCTGAAAATATGTTTGTCAGTTTGTGGTGATCCACTAAAAGGAGAGGAGTCCCCAGTGGCACAGTGGGTTAAAGCGCTCAGCTGCTGAGCTTGTTGACCAAAAGGTCACAGGTTCGAATCCGGGGAGCGGCATGAGCTTCCGCTGTCAGCCTCAGCTTCTGCCAACCTAGCAGTTCAAAAACATGCAAATGTGAGTAGATAAATAGGTACCTCTCCGGAGGGAAGGTAGCGGCGCTCCATGCAGTCATGCCAGCCACATGACCTTGGAGGTGTCCATGGACAATGCCAACTCTTCGGCTTAGAAATGGAGATGAGCAACACACCCCAGAGGTGGACACAAATGGACTTAATGTCAGGGGAAGGACTTTACCTTATTAAAAGGAAAAAGTCAAGGATTGAGAAATGTCATATTTTTGGATTACAACTCCCAATATCTTCTGATTCTGGAGGGTTTGGGGTTATTGTTTTAAAAAGTCCTAATTCAAAGCTGTGTCAAAAGTAAGCACCCCAAAAACCATGTGTGTTCAAATGTGTTGGGTTAATACAACCAATAGCTCTGCCATCTTTGCCAACCAGACCTTTCAGTTGACTCACAAGGTTATGTTAGTTTACTTAGAAGTAAGTTCTGTACTCATACCAGTCTCATTCTCTTCCGTCAGGAGAGCTGTGGAGTCACCGTCTGCCATGGCAAGATCTTCATCCTGGGAGGTAGAGATGAGAACGGGCAAGGCACTGACAAGGTCTTCGCTTTGGATGTGGCAACAGGCACCCTAGAACCACAGCCCCCTCTGCAGCGCTGCACCAGTTACCATGGATGTGGGACCATCCTGAGGCACACAAGTAGATGACATGGTGCCTGTTGGTCTCCTTCCCTCTTCCCCATGACACTTCCAACCCATCTCAAAAGGACACTGAGTTGGGATGCCCCCTTCCCTGCAAAAGGTGGATTCCTCCCCTACATATTATGGGAATCTTTGTGCCAAGTGTGGTCTTGAGGTCTGTGACTGCTTATGTGAGTGCTGATCTCCTTCACTTTATTTATTTATTATTTATTTATTTACAGTATTTATATTCCACCCGTCTCACCCCGCAGGGGACTCGGGACAGATTACAATGCACATACACATGGCAAACATTCGATTCCAGTTAGATATACAACATAGATAGACAGATGTAGAGGCAAAAGGAAGGAAAAAGGAAGAGGGCCCAACCAAGGGCAAGATGGATGGACTGGCTTGAACCTGAAGGAGCTGGGGGTGGTGACAGCCGACAGGGAGCTCTGGTGTGGGCTGGTTCACGAGGTCACAAAGAGTCGGAAGTGACTGAACGAATGAACAACAACAGAGGCAATCTAACATTCCATCTGTGCCCAAGCTTTTCCAACTTCTGGATTCTGGCTCAATTTTGGCCACAGGGGGAGCTGCCACTTCACCGTCCATTGTGACACCGAGTCTTTGATGAAGTACTTTCTCATTCTTCTGCATGCTGCTGGAAGGTTTTATGGCATCATAAATTAGTTAAATTACACCCCCCCACATACACACATAAGTAGTACCTAAATTTCCTACTTGACAAATGCAGCTTTCGGCTGCATAAGTCAACAGCAAGCTAGACGAATGGCCGGAAGCTCACTGGCCCAGGCTGGCTTCGAACTCATGACCTCTTCGTCAGTAGTGATTTAATGCAGCTAGCTCTCAGGTAACTGCATCACAGCTCGGTCCCCTGCTCCTTCTCCTATGTTATTCTTCCACTTCCTCTTTCCTCTTCTCTTCCTCTCTTTTTTTTTCTCCTTCATCTTTTCCTTCTCCCACTACTTGTCCTCTTCCTCCTTCCTCTGAAGTTAGAGAAGGACAGATTTCAGTTCAACATTAGAAGGAAATTCGTGACAGAGCACTTCATCAATGAAACCAATGGTAGGGGTCTCCTTCTCTGGACAGCTGCCTGCTGGGGATGCTTCAGTTGGAGATTATGCATTGAGTAGTTGGTTGGACTAGATGTCCCATAGGACTCCTTCCAACTCTGTGATCCTATGACTCCCTTCTCCTTCATTCTTTTTTCCTTGCCTTCTATCTCATTTTTCTTTGCCTGGTTTCTTGTCAGTGTTGCATTAAAGTCAACATTGACACTGAAATACAACACCGCCTGAGCTCTGCGAGTGCAGCATTCTTCCGAATGAAGCACAGAGTGGTTGCGGACTGGGACATCCGTAGGGATACCAAGGTGCTTGTTTATACAGCTATTGTCCTCCCAACCCTGCTATATGCCTGCGAAATGTGGACTATCTACAGACGTCACACTCATAGAATCATAGAATCAAACAGTTGGAAGAGACCTCATGGGCCATCCAGTCCAACCCCATTCTGCCAAGAAGCAGGAATATTGCATTCAAATCACCCCTGACAGATGGCTATCCAGCCTCTGCTTAAAAGCTTCCAAAGAAGAAGCCTCCACCACACTCCGGGGCAGAGAGTTCCACTGCTGAACAGCTCTCACAGTCAGGAAGTTCTTCCTCATGTTCAGATGGATTCTCCTTTCTTGTAGTTTGAAGCCATTGTTTCGCATTCTCGTCTCCAGGGAAGCAGAAAACAAGCTTGCTCCCTCCTCCCTGTGACTTCCTCTTGAAAGGGTCTTTGAGCAAAATTTGCAAATGCTAAGGGGCTTTAAAATGAAAAGCCAGCAAATCAGCAAATTCGCAATAAGCTGAGCAGGAACGGAGTGCAGGAAATACAGACAGGAAGGAATGGTGGTTTCTGTTACTTTCTTTTGTTAAAGGTCAAAAATGTTTTTCTTGAAAGCGCAGAGGTCGCATGTACAGAAAGATACTTTCCATCAAAAAGGTCAAAATTATTATTCACAAGAGGGGTTTTCCCCATGCGTTTGTTTGTACTGAGGTATAAAGTTTGCAGATTTCAGGGGAGAAGGGTGGCGGTCATTTTGAAGGGCAACATCTGCGCATGCTGCCGGCTGTCCGTCGTTTCTTCATGAAGAAACTAAAATAAAAACCTTGTTTTTTTATCTTTCATTGGGACTGACTCCTTCCTTCCGCGCTCCCACGACCTGGACCTGGAAAGGCCCAATCAAGGGTCTCTAACACTCTCACATATTTATACATGGCTATCATATCTCCTCTCATCCTTCTCTTCTTCAGGCTAAACATGCCCAGCTCCTTAAGCCGCTCCTCATAGGGCTTGTTCTCCAGACCCTTGATCATTTTAGTCGCCCTCCTTTGGACACTTTTCAGCTTGTCAATATCTCTCTTCAGTTGTGGTGCCCAGACCGCTATGAAGTCGTAACGAAACTAATGTTATGGTTGGGGGTCACCACAACATGTGGAACTGTATTAAGATGTTGTGGTATTAGGAATGTTGAGAAACACTGACTTAGGGCCCTTCCAGACAGGCACTATAGCCCAGGATTTGATCCCAGGATTTTTGTTTACCCCAAGTTATCTGGCAGTGCAGACTAATCCAGTTTAAAGCAGAAAACCTGGGGTCAGATTCTGGGATATAAGGCCTGTCTGGAAGGACCCTTAGAGGTCTCTCATTCATGGGGTCTCCATGAGCCAAAGCAGCTAATGACAACAAAAAACAGTTCCCAGTCAGGCCTCCTTCCCATTATAAAGATGCATCAACACCATTTTATTTTAACTTTTAGGAGATGTTGCCTGTGGATTCTGGGTCAGAATTGAAAGGCGAGTATTTAAGAATAGCATTTAAGAACAGCAGAATGGGGTTGCCCAAAGTTGCAGGGTATTCGATTAGGGCTGGGCGGTTTCGTTCGTTAATTTTGTAATTCGTTATTAATTCGTTTTTTTAAATAATGAAGCAATATTGAACCATTCAGGAGCACTCAGTTCTTGTGGGTTTTTTCGGGCTATATGGCCATGTTCTAGAGGCATTTCTCCTGACGTTTCGCCTGCATCTATGGCAAGCATCCTCAGAGGGTCTGTTGCAATTAGTACAATGGGTTTATATATCTGTGGAATGGTTGGGGTGGGGCAAGGAGCTCTTCCCTGCTGCAGTTAGGTGTGAATGTTAGCTAATCACCTTCATTAGCATTTGAAGGCCTGCCTGAGTCTGGGAAAATCTGTTGCTGGGAGTTGTTAATCTGTGCCTGGTTTCTTCCTCTCTGATGTTTAGCTGTTAAAATTTTAGAGTTTTTTAAAACTGGTAGCCAGATTTTGTTCATTTTCATGGTCTCTTCCTTTCTGTTGAAATTGTCCACATGCTTGTGGATTTCAATGGCTTCTTTGTGTAGTCTGACATGGTGGTTGTTGGTGTAGTCCAGCATTTCTGTGTTCTCAAATAATATGCTGTGTCCAGGCTGGTTCATCAGGTGCTCTGCTATGGCTGACTTCTCTGGTTGAAGTAGTCTGCAGTGCCTTTCATGTTCCTTGATGCGTGTCTGGGCGCTGCGTTTCTGCGTTTGTGCATTTCTGGGCACAGAAATGCTGGACTACACCAACAACCACCATGTCAGACTACACAGAGAAGCCATTGAAATCCACAAGCATGTGGACAATTTCAACAGAAAGGAAGAGACCATGAAAATGAACAAAATCTGGCTACCAGTTTTAAAAAACTCTAAAATTTTAACAGCTAAACATCAGAGAGGAAGAAACCAGGCACAGATTAACAACTCCCAGCAACAGATTTTCCCAGACTCAGGCAGGCCTTCAAATGCTAATGAAGGTGATTAGCTAACATTCACACCTAACTGCAGCAGGGAAGAGCTCCTTGCCCCACCCCAACCATTCCACAGATATATAAACCCATTGTACTAATTGCAACAGACCCTCTGAGGATGCTTGCCATAGATGCAGGCGAAACGTCAGGAGAAATGCCTCTAGAACATGGCCATATAGCCCGAAAAAACCCACAAGAACTGAGTGATTCCGGCCATGAAAGCCTTCGACAATACATTCAGGAGCAACTAAAAATCAAAACGAATTTTTCAATTTGTTTCGTAATTGTTTCGTAATTGTTTCGAAATTGTTTCGAAATCGTTTCGTTATTATTTCCGGATGTCTGGTGCAAGTTTTATAGTTGTTGTTTGTTTTATCAGTGAAAAAAAATACAATTATCACACCAACAGACAACAACAGAGGGAGAGGGAAGCTTTGGAAGTTCCCCCTGTCCCATTTGGAGGTTTTTTTAGCGTATTGCGCAATTGCGTCCACCATTAACGAATCGATTCGTAATAGATTCGTAATTGTTTCGTAATTGTTTCATAATTTACGAAATTTCGTAAATTTCAAACTTTGTTAAAGAAATATTTCGGAATTCTTTTAAAAATCGAAACGCAAAAACCCCCTAAAAACGAATTTTTCCGTGGTTGCCCAGCCCTATATTCGATCTCTAAAGCCACAAATTTAGGAATCTGTTTTAGTGTATTAGTGTCATCCAGGGCTATGATTTTTGCCATCCTAAAAAAACCCCCTATCTCCCTGCGGCGTCGGCCTGTTTCTTCCTAGCGGACCAATTTAACGGTCCTCGGCCCCCAAATTAGCCATCATTATCTCTCTTTTTTGCAGCTCCCAGATGGCGGGGGTGACCCTTAATCTCTGTTAATCGCCTGGCATCGCTTGGCTCAGCTGGGGCCCTTCCATGCTGCTCTTTGTTGCTCTTTTGAGGCGTCCGCTATCGATTCTCAGCAGACGGAGGCACACCTCATTTTAAAGCGCATACATATACAATGAAATCTACAAAGGATGGAGAATGGAGAGTGGAAATTGTTGAGATTAGCTGCCCTTTAGCGTGGTACTCCTGCAAACTGACGAATGTCTAAATGAGAGAGAGAAAGGGATTTAAATAGAGTCGGCACACGTCTTAGTGAGAAATGAATGGGCCTTGGGGACACAAAACGCATCAACGGCACAAAATGGGCTCGTTTATTAATCAGACAAGAGAAGCTACAATGCTGTGGCCGATTTGACACTGGCATATAAATCTCTGCTACTGTAATTATATTGGAAGCTGTAGCATGGTAACTGGACTCTGCCATGGGATAGCTCTCCCCAATCTCCAGGTAATGACTTATCATGGGGCCCAGGTACTATGTACTTATTTAGGCAATCCCTTGTAGCCTGAGGATGATGGTCCTCCAAGTGTAGTGTCTTGGCGCTGGGTCCGTAGGTGGCTGTGGAGCCCTATTCTTGGCCCACATGTTCTCCCGCAGTGAGGACATCGGTTTCCAAGTGGAAGGCGGTCTTCCAAGATCGGTGTACTGGTGGTGGGTCCGTAGGTGACTGTGGAGCTCTATTCTTGACCAGCATGTTCTCCCGCAGTGAGGACATTGCTTCCCAGGTGGAAGCAGTCCTGGTCAGGGTTGGCTTGATGCGCCTTAATCTTGGCACGTTTCTCCCTTTCACCCTCTGTTCATGCCTCTGCAGCACTGCTGGTCACAGCTGACCTCCAGTTAGAATGCTCAAGGACCAGGGCTTCCCAGTTCTCAGTGACTGTGCCACAGTTTTTAAGATTGACTTTAAGCCCATCTTTAAATCTCTTTTCCTGCCCTCCAATGTTCAGTTTTCCATCCTTGAGTTCGGAGTAGAGCAACTGCTTTGGGAGACAGTGATCGGGCATTCGGACAGCATGGCCAGTCCAGCGGAGTTGATGGAGTAGGAGCATCACTTCAGTGCTGGTGGTCTTTGCTTCTTCCAGTACGCTGACATTTGTCCGCCTGTCTGACATTTGTCCGCCTGTCAACTCCAAAACTGACCTTGAGTTTTGGAGTTGTAGTTCAGCTACATCCAGAGAGCACTGTGGATTCAAATAATGATAGACCAAACTTGGCACGAATACTCTTTTTTCCTGCCCTCCAATGTTCAGTTTTCCATCCTTGAGTTCGGAGTAGAGCAACTGCTTTGGGAGACAGTGATCAGGCATTCGGACAGCATGGCCAGTCCAGCGGAGTTGATGGAGTAGGAGCATCGCTTCAGTGCTGGTGGTCTTTGCTTCTTCCAGTACGCTGACATTTGTCCACCTGTCTGACATTTGTCCGCTTGTCAACTCCAAAACTGACCTTGAGTTTTGGAATTGTAGTTCAGCTACATCCAAAGAGCACTGTGGACTCAAATAATGATAGACCAAACTTGGCACGAATACTCAATATGCCCAAATGTGAACACTGGTGGAGTTTGGGGAAAATAGACCTTGACTTTTGGGAGTAGTAGTTGCTGGGATTTATAATTCACCTACAATCAAAAAGCATTCTAAACACAGCCCACAACGGAGCTGCACCAAATTTGGCACACTACGTACCTGGCCAATGTTGCATACTGGTGGGGTTGTGTGCAAGGGGTGGCTCAACCCATTACGCAAAGTAAGCCTTTGCAGTAGAGTTGATTTTGCCCAGGGGTGCTCTTGAGGCGCTCTTGGGGGAAAATAGACCTTGACATATGCGAGTTGTAGTTACTAGGATGTATAGTTCACCTACAATCAAAGAGCATTCTGAACTCCACCAATGATGGAAATGAACCACCAAATATGGCACACAGAACTCCCACGACGAACAGAAAATATAGATCAGTGATTGGTTGGGGGGGGGGGGGGGTGCCAAAATACTGTTTGCTTACTGTTGAAAGTTACCTAGGGCCACCTCTGGTTGTGTGGAGCTGTTTTTTAATTCTGGGAGTTGTAGTTCACCAACACTCAGCACTCAGCCAATCATTCTGAGAATGCTATGTCCCAGAGCCAGGATTTCACTGGCTTTCTGAAAGTCAGAAGGGAAGGGGCAGATCTAATCTCCATCGGGAGAGAGTTCCACAGCCAAGGGGCCACCACCGAGAAGGCCCCGTCTCTCGTCCCCACCAGATGCGATTGCGAAGGTGGTGGGACCAAAAGCAGGCCCCTCCAGAAGATCTTAACAACCTTGATGGTTCGTAGGGGAGAATCCGTTTGGACAGGTAAACTGGGCCGGAGCCGTTTAGGGATTTATAGGTCAACACCAGCACTTTGAATTGTGCTCGGTAGCTAATTGGCATCCAGTGGAGCTGACGCAACAGAGGAGTACCAAACTGGGGATGGAACTAGTAAATTTGCCACACATAACTTGTCTCAGGAACAGCCCTCCCCTTGACTGAGAGGCTAGTCGAGAGGCTGGCCAATCACAACGGAGGAAGGCTTTTGGTGGGAGATTCTCCATCTGCTTCCAAAAAGGAAGAGAAGGACAGGTGGCGAGATTCTCAGCCTTTTCTGCCAAAGGGGTTCCTAAGACCATCAGAAATATGTGTTTTCTGATGGTCTTTGGCGACCTCTCTGAAACCCCCTTTGACACCGCCTCCCAGGGTCCCAAACCCCAAGTTGAGAAGCTGCTCTAATGTCACTTCTTTCAAGGGTGAAAAGGAAGCATTAGAGCAGTGTGTCTCAACCTTCTTAATGCTGTGACCCCTTAATAGAGTTCCTCATGTTGTGGTGACCCCCAACCATAACATTATTTTTGTTGCTACTTCATAACTAATTTTGCTGCTGTTATGAATGGTAATGTAAATATCTGATATACAGGATGTATCTTCATTCACTGGACCAAATTGAGCACACATATCCGATACGCCCAAATTTGAATGCTGGTGGAGTTGGGGCGGGGATAGATTTTGTCATTTGGGAATTGTAGTTGCTGGGATTTATAGTTCACCTACAATCCGAGCATTCTGAACTCCACCAATGATGGATTTGAACCAAACTTGGCACACAGAACCATGACCAACAGAAAATATTGGAAGGATTTGGTGGGCTGTGAGTTTTGGAGTTGTAGTTCACCTACATCCAGAGAACACTGTGGACTCAAACAATGATGGATCTGGATCAAACTTGGCACACATACTCCATATGCTGAAATATGAGCACTGGTGGAGTTTGGGGGAAAATAGACCTTGACATTTGGGAGTTGTAGTTTCTGGGATTTATAGTTCACCTACAAGTAAAGAGCACTCTGAACCCCTCCAATGATAGAATTGGCCAAACTTCCCACACAGAACCCCTGTGACCAACAGAAAATACTGGAAGGGTTTGGTGGCCATTGACCTCGAGATTGGGAGGACAGGCATAGAGATCTTCAGCCTCCTCTGCTAAATGTGTTCTTAAGACTATCTGAAATGTTTTCTGATGGTGTTTTGGCGACCCCTCTTGACATCTCCTCGTGACTCCCCCAGGGGTCCTAACCCCCAAGTTGAGAAACACTGCATTAGAGGGAAGCATCCTCTGGGTTCGTTCACTTAACCAATTACAGATTGGATAAGTGAACCAATCTGCTATTGGTTCACTTCTCCTTCCACAAATGTCACATTGTTAAAAAAAGTTGTATATTTTCCCTTGGGATCATATTAAAAAAACTGAACCATTTATTCTTGTATTTATCTATTTATATGTCTGGTTTATTACTGGAATAACCTGTGCATAAGTGCAAAAACATAGTTACTTTTTTTTTTAAAAAAAGAAACAACATCAAATTATTAATGTTCTGACATTTTGTTTAAAATCCATAGATTTCTAACATTGCCATCAGTTTGTAGTAATGTTGAAATCTAGACAGCCTGCTTCTCAAAATGGCAGGAGACCTTCGTTCCGCCAGCTCAGGTAATGAGAAAGCCCTTGCACAAGTTTTGCAATGTTCTCTTCACTGAGAAACAACTGGAGCATGTCGGAGATGAACTCTTCATTGTAAAAATAGGTATACATAAGGACCAAGAAAAGGAGGACGCTGCAGCCCACCACCAAAATGACCAGGATTTTGCCCAGTTTCCAGAGCCACTGCATGACTCGCCTTGTCTTGGATCTGTTCAAGGCAACGTCCACCAGCTTGGCCTCCACGATTTCGTGCATCAAGGAGCCCACTTGCACCCTGTTCTCTTCGTCCAACCTCATGATGGTGGCCTGTTGGACTGTGCTCTCTAGCTGGGCTTGGAGATCTTTGATATCCTTCCTTTGGCTCTCTCTGAGGAGCAAAAGAGCTGCGACCTTCTCCTGCAGGTGACAGGATAGCCTCTTCTCCCTGAGGTAGTTACGCTCTGTCTCGTCCAGCTTGTCCTCCAGGGTCTTGAGATGTTTCCTCACTTCCGTCGAAAGGTTCTGCATTTCTAATAGGTCCTTCTCCTGAGCCGCTTTGTAATCTTGGAAGAGGGCCATTTGGAAGGAGACTTCCTGCAACTCCCTGTTGAGTTCTTCATTGCCTTTCAACAAGGATTTATTCTGGTTTTCCAGCTCTTCGATCCTCATCTGGGCCTCATCCATCCTTTCTCGGATGTCTTCCACCTTCTTCTGCATCTGCTCCATTGTGGTTTTGAATTTTCCTGCGGTCGCTTGCAGGTGTTGGTTCTGGTCTTTGATGCATTTGTTCTCCTTCAGCAACTCCCGGTTCTCGGTATCAAGACAGGCCACTTCTTCTTTCAGTTCGTCAATCTGATTTCGGAGCTTTTCATTCGACACGGACAGCTCTTCCACCGACATTGTCTAGGATGAAGTGGTTCCTTCAGAGCTGGTTACCTTTCCTCCACAAAAAAAAAATGCAAATAGAAATACGATTTAAAAATGTATCTACATCTACATTTATGAAGTTCACTTAATCAACAAAAGGCATGCAAAAAAGAAATTAGCAAAATGTTTCTGCTTCTATCTTGCTTCCTTTGCTGGAAACAAAAGTAAACCTTATCAAAGGGGCAGTTTAGAACACTGCCAACATTCTGCAAAAATACAAAGAAGAAAATCACACGAGCCTGCAAACTTTGTGCAAATTGAAAGATAAAGCCTACATGAAATGTGTAAGAGCCCATCTTGATGGGAGAAACATGTCAAACTTAAATGGAGAACTTCCTGTTTCAGTGATTGTTTGGTTATGAAAGGAATATTGAGAGAGGACTGGGATAAATGAACTGAGAATTTTGGCAGAATCAACATCAAAAAGTAATAATTATTTTTAGATAGGTAGATTGGTGAAATAAGAATATTAAGAATGAATCTCCACTCAGCCATAGAAACCTACTAGGTGACCTTGAGTAAGTCACACTCTCTCAGGCTGTATCTACTCCCTACTCCAGGCACTGGCAAACGTTCAAACTTGGGGATCACTTGCTAACATTCCCTGCTAACAGGACTGGCTTCTCGGTGATGGAAAGAAGGAAGGGGAGGAGGAAAGAAAGAGAGAAGGAAGGAAGGACAAAAGGGAGGAAGGGAAGGATGGAAGGAGAAAGAGGGAGAGAGGGAAGGAGGGAGGAAAGAAGGAAGGAAGGAAAGAGAAAAGGGAAGGAAGGATGAAAGTCTGGAAGGGAAGGATGGAAAGAAGGGAAGGAAGAAGGAGAGAAGCAAGGAAGAAAGGGAAAGAGGAAGGGAAAGAGGAATGAATGAGAGAAGGAAGAATGAAAGGAGGGAAAAAGAGTGAGGGAAGGATGGGAGGGAGAAAAGAGAGGGAAGGAAAGACAAAAGCGAAGGAAGGAAGGAAAGATGGAAGGGGAAAGGGGAGAGGGAAGGAGAGAGGAAAGGGTAGAAGGAAGAAGGGAAGGAGAAAGAGGGAGAGAAGGAAGGAAAGAAGGGGGGAAAGGAGGAAGGAAGGAAGGAAAGAAGGAAATATAGAATGGTGAGAGAGAAGGGCTTTTGAAAAGAGCCCAAGGGGCCACATCTGGCCCCTGCACCTGGGTTTACCCATACCTGATCTACACCATAGAATTAATACAGTTTGGATCTACTTGAATTGGCAATGACACAATACTATGGAATCCTGGGGGGGTGGGGGGTGGGGGTGGGGTGGGGTTGTAATTTGGTGAGGCACCAGCACTCTTTGGCAGAGAAGGCTAGAGATCTTATAAAACCACAAGTCCCAGGATTCCATTGTATTCTGCTATTGGCAGTTCAAGTGGAGCCAAACTACATTAATTCTACAGCGTAGGTGTACCTTAAGCTTTGGAGGAAGGCAAACTGAAGAAATATCTCCAAGAAGATCATTGTGGTTGTTGTAGGTTTTTTCGGGCTATATGGCCATGTTCTAGACATTTCTCCTGACGTTTCGCCTGCATCTATGGCAAGCATCCTCAGAGCTGCAAGACCAAGAACAAGCCATGAGAGTAAAAACAAAGATCCATCCAGAGGGAAAGTGTTCTTGCCATACATCAAAAGAACCACTGACCGCATAGGGAAGCTGATGAGGAAACACAACATACAAACCACTTACAGACCCACCAAGAAAATCCAACAAATGCTACGTTCAGCAAAGGACAAGAGGGATCCTCTCACGAATCAGGATCATGGCTAAACTAAGAGATGCATTGGTCTGTATTGGTGGCCCAATACTGTGAAATGTACATGTTGTGTTTTTATATTTTAACTGGAATATTGTCGTTTTATTATTGTTGTTGTAAACCGCGATGAGTCGCCGTTTTAGGCTGAGATATCGGCGGTATACAAGCGTATAAAATAAATAAATAAAATAAATAAATAAATAATTCTGCAGGAGTCTACCGTATACCATGCAGCTGTGGACAAGTCTACATAGGGACCACTAAATGCAACGTCCAAACACAAATCAAGGAACATGAAAGGCACCGCAGACTACTTCAACCAGAGAAGTCAGCCATAGCAGAGCACCTGATGAACCAACCTGGACACAGGATATTATTCGAGAACACAGAAATGCTGGATCACTCCAACAACCACCATGTCAGACTACACAGAGAAGCCATTGACATCCAAAAGCATGTGGACAATTTCAACAGAAAGGAGGAGACCTTGAAAATGAACAAAATATGGCTACCAGTATTAAAAAACTCTAAAATTAGAACAGCACAACAACAGAGAGGAAACAAACAAGGACATCTAATCACCTCTCAACAAAAGATTGCTCCAGGCACTTCCAGGCAATCAAATGCTAATCAAGGTGGTCAGTTGAAACATTCACACCTAGCTCCAGCAGACAAGAGTCCTTTGTCATTCCACAGATATATAAACCCTTTTTCCTAGTTCCAACAGACCTCTGAAGATGCTTGCCATAGATGCAGGCGAAACATCAGGAGAAATGCCTCTAGAACATGGCCAAATACCCCCCCCCCCAAAAAAAACAAACAAACAAAAAACAAAAACCCTACAACAACCCGGTGATTCCGGCCATGAAAGCCTTCGACAATACAAGATCATTGTGCTTTCCTGCATGGCAGAAGGGGTTGGACTAGATGGCCCATGTTGTCTCTTCCAACTCTATTATTCTATGATTCTTTGTGGTAGATTGGCCTTAAGTATCGTCAAGAGTTGGAAACAACTTGAAGGCACACAAAAGCAACCAAAATATTTTCATAAAATGGGATTGGCAGCATCAACAAAGTGAAACCAACCTGATGGCAATAACAAGGGCTTGGGAAAGTCACACCTTGGAGCTATGGTTCATAAAAGGAAGGTGGTCTTTCTCTGCCCCTCTTAGAGATGTTGGGCATTTAAGGGGGTGGGCAACACTTGTCCAGGTCTGGTTTCCTTTGTGAAGCAGATCAGAGGAGAGACCCATAGCCTTTTCTCCAGATGGAGGAGAAATTCTTCAAATGGAGGAGGAAAGGAAGACGAAAGAGAAAGAGAGAATCTCTCTCTCTCTCCATTAAGCCTTGGTTTCTAGTCTGCTTCCAAGCCTCATAACTTTCTGCTATTCTTGTTGTGGATGGATGGTATCCTTGAAGTGACTGGACTGACCTTGAAGGAGCTGGGGGTGGTGACGGCCGACAGGGAGCTCTGGCGTGGGCTGGTCCATGAGGTCACGAAGAGTCGGAGATGACTGAACGAATGAACAACAACAACATTCTTGTTGTACATTTCCCATATATGCTCACTGCACATGGATATGCATTGCACATTGTACATGGATGTGTGTGGTCTCTAGTACATTGATGTTCATTGCATATTACACAGAGAAGAACCTTGCACACCAACATACATGTCATCCAGAACATAGCTGGACACTGCAAGTGGATGTGCTCTTTTGCATAGATGAGCTTAGTAAATTAATATGCACACCACATTGCATATTGATATTTATTGCGCATTGCCCATTGTACAAAGATTGCATAGCATACGACACATGCATTGCACACCAATGTATTCTGACATGAATATGCATGGCTCATAACACATAGCACTTATTTACACATAGATGTGTTTTGTGCATTAATATGTATTTCACATAGATGCTTCTTGCACATGGTTGCATGGTAAGCATAGGACAAGGACATGCAGGCATAGATTGGGTTGTGTGACCTGACAATTCACTACCAAAATGACATTGTGTGTAACTCTGTCAGTAAAATTACTGCTTGTGACCACCATGTTGCAAATATTTTCAAAATTGCTTTTCCTTCCAGACATGGCTACGAAGCAGTTAATATCCTACAGGAAGACAAGAAGGCCCTTTGGCCAAAGGACCAGACGAAAGGGACAGATTGGCTCTCATTTGGATCTCCCATTGGGACAAATGAGAGAGATTTATTCCAGCCAAGGGACTGCCTCATAGTTGATCGTCATGTGAAATATTTATGAACAGCTGGAGGCCTCTTCTCCAGGGCTGCATCAGTCTGGGCCTGTCAGGAGGATGTGTGCTGCCATGTTTTATTGTTATGTAAGAGCCTTGTATTGGCTATGCATGATGTGCACTGGATGATGGGTCTCGCCATGCATTTCCCCGTGCTTTATCCTCTTCTTTCTCTCTCTTTCTCTGTATTCCTGACCAATTTCACACAGTTGTTGTAGAAGTAAAGGAGGGGAGGGTTGCAAAGTTGCATAGGTAAAGGTAAAGGTTTTCCCCTGACATTAAGTCCAGTCCTATCTGACTCTGGTGGGTCATGCTCATCTCCATTTCTAAGCCGAAGAGCCAGTGTTGTCCGTAGACACCTCCTAGGTCATGTGGCCAGCATGACTGCATAGACTGCTGTTTCCTTCCCACTGGAGTAATACCTATTGATCTACTTGCATGTTTTTGAACTGACAGGTTGGTGGAAGCTGGGGCTGACAGCGGGAGCTCACACCGCTCCCTGGATTCAAACCTGCGACCTTTTGGTCAACAAGTTTAGCAGCTCAGTGGTTTAGCCCACTGTGCCACCGGGGGCTCCTATGCAAAGTTGCATACAACACAGCTATTCAAAGTGGCGGTCCATGAATTGGTTCTGCTAAATGGATCATCAATTGCCAATCCCTGGAGAGGGGCTATGAAAGAAATGATGATGATGATGATGATGATGATGATGATGATGATGATGATGATGAAAGAAAGAAAGAAAGAAAGAAATACTTGCTGCCAATTGGCATAAATATGGTTTCAGTGCCTGACACATTGTGGAAATGGCCATCCTTTATACCATTCTTGGTGGTATGGGCATACCAAATCACCTTGTCTGTCTTCTGAGGAATCTGTATAACAACCAAGTAGCAACCAGTAAGAACTGACCATGGAACAACAGACTAATTCAAGATTGGGTAAGACGTGCGGCAGGGTTGTATACGCTTACCCAACCTATTCAACTTGCATGCAGAACACATGATGCGATGTGCGGGGCTTGACAAATGGAAGGCTGGGGTGAAAATTGCTGGAAGAAGCATTAACAACCTCAGATATGCAGATGATACCACTTTGATGGCCAAAAGCGAGGAGGAGCTGAGGAGCCTTCTAATCAAGGTGAAAGAAGAAAGTGCAAAAGCTGGGTTGCAGTTAAACATAAAAAATCAAAACAAACAAAAAAAGATTGCCAGAATGATTGACAACTGGCAAATAGAGGGAGAAAACGTGGAGGCAGTGGCAGATTTTGTATTTCTAGGTGCAAAGATGACTGCAGATGCAGACTGCGGCCAGGACATCAGAAGATGTTTCCTTCTTGGAAGGAGAGCAATGACCAATCTCGATACAACAGTAAAGAGTAGAGACATCACACTGGCAACAAAGATCTGCATAGTTAAAGCAATGGTATTCCCCGTAGTCACCTACGGATGTGAGAACTGGATCATAGGGAAGGCTGAGCGAAGGAAGAGAGATGCTTTTGAACTGTGGTGTTGGAGGAAAGTTCTGAGAGTGCCTTGGACCACGAGAAGATCCAACCAGTCCATCCTCCAGGAACTAAAGCCCAACTGCTCTTTGGTGGGAAGGAGATTAGAGGCAAAGATGAAGTATTTTGGCCACATCATGGGAAGAAGGGAAAGCTTGGAGAAGATAATGATGTTGGGGAAAATGGAAGGAAAAAGGAAGAGGGGCCGACCAAGGGCAAGGTGGATGGATGGTATACTTGAAGTGACTTCCTTGACTCTGAAGGAGCTGGGGGTGGTGACGGCCGATAGGAAGCTCTGGTGTGGGCTGGTCCAGGAGGTCAGGAAGAGTCAGAAGCAACATGCGCCAACTTAAGCAACAAATAAGAGGAAAGACAGCTTTCCATACAGCTTTTTCATGAGGAAAAAGCTTGGTCAGTGTTGCTTCTTGCTGCCCTATCTTTAAACCAAAAGCTCCATCTGCTGATACATGGACAGTACTGCAGATGGTTTTTTAATTACTCCTAGAATAAAGGGAGATAAGGAGGGGGATTCTGCATGGAAAAACCTTCCCAAAATGGTGGGATTATCTGGAAGGCAAGAAACTATGCTTATGGCAGGAATGCTGCTCTGTTGTTGTCATTGAAATCCACAAGCATGCGGACAATTTCAACAGAAAGGAGGAAACCATGAAAATGAACACAATCTGGCTACCAGTATTAAAAAAACTCTAAAATTACAACAGCACAACAACAGAGAGGAAACACACAAGGACATCTAATCATCTCTCAACAAACGTTTGCTCTAGGCACTGTCAGGCCATTATATGCTAATCAAGGTGGTCAGTTGAAACATTCACACGTAGCTCCAGCAGACAAGAGTCCTTTGTCCCACCCTGGTCATTCCACAGATATATAAACCCATTTTCCTACTTCCAACAGACCTCACTACCTCTGACGATGCTTGCCATAGATGCAGGTGAAACGTCAGGAGAGAATGCCTCTAGACCATGGCCATATAGCCCAAAAAACCCCTACAACAACCCAACTTAATCATCCTTTGTGCCCAACAAGGGGACTTCCTATGTCGCCAAGGGTGGCCATCACCAAAAAGTTGGAAGAGTATTTTCTAACCCATCATTCTCATGTTATTATACTATATATTCCTTCTGAAGCAAACTGCTTTGATATTCAGTCCAACCTATGCTTTTTAGAATCAATAGAATTCAGATTCTGGCCATAAAACACACCTTGGTTGTTGTTGTTTTTTGTTTTTTTGTCTGTGGCTGACCCCTTGCTGGTCCGAGCTGTCATTCAGTTGTTTTCAGCTTAGCTGTCCTGCAGAGAAGTACCATCTTGGATTTGATGATCTTTCCAATCACCGTAGCAACGCCTTGGCCAATCATGATGCAAGGAAGCCCCATGATGTAACAGACCATGGCTGTCCTAGAAGGAATCTGCATTAATTCCACACTTTAGATGCACCCCGTATTTCCTCATATCTTCTATTGTTTGTTGTTGAGTGGCTTATAGCAGTGTTTCTCAACCTGAGGGTCAGGTACCCTGGGGGAGGGGGTAGCAAGGGAGTTTCAGAGGGGTCACCAAAGACCATCAGAAAACACATATTTCTGATGGTCTTAGGAACCCCTTTGGCAGAGAAAGCTGAAGAGCTCTCTGCTTGTTCTTCTCTTTCTTTTTGGAAGCAGACAGTGAATCCTCCAATCAAAAGCTCCCCTCTTGCTGTGATTGGCTGGCCTCTCACCCAAGGGGAGAGCTGTTTATGAGACTCCAAATGGGGAGTGGAGAGCAGGCGTGCTCAGCACATGGCAGCGTGGTGCGCAGGTGTGAGCAAGGGAGAGCCTACAAGGCTCGCATAAGGCATGAGGGTTCTGTCTGGGAAATTTGGCCCAATTCTATCATCGGTGGAGTTCAGAATACTTTTTGATTGTACGTGAACTATAAATACCCGCAACTGCAATTCCCAAATGTCAAAGTCTATTTCCCCCAAATTCCACCAGTGTTCACATTTGGGCATATTGAGTATTCATGCCAAGTTTGGTCCAGATCCATCATTGTTTGAATCCACAGTGCTCTCTGGATGTAGGTGAACGACACCTCCAAAACCCAAGGTCAATGTCCACCAAACCCTTCCAGTATTTTCTGTTCATTGGTGGAGTTCAGAATGCTCTTTGATTGTAGGTGAACTATAAATCCCAGCCACTACAACTCCCAAATGGCAAAATCAATCCCCCTCAACCGCACCAGCGTTTTGGGTATTTGTGCCAAATTTGGTCCATTGAATGAAAATACATCCTGCATATCAGAGATTTATATTACAATTCACAACAGTAACAAAATTACAGTTATGAAGTAGCAACGAAAATAATTTTATGGTTGGGGGTCACCACAACATGAGGTCTTTGGCCACCCCTCTGACACCTCCTCGCAACCCCCACCCAGGGGTCCCAACCCCCAGGTTGAGAAATGGTGGTCTATAATCTTGTCCTATGTTTTAGCTGTTGCATTATATATTGGTTCTGGCTAGAGTAGAAGTACTGATTCAGTGGGATTTTTACTTATGTGTGGACTCATCCTTCAACCACTGATGTAATGGCTTTACTCGAGTTGGGATTCGCCTGTTGGAACTCAGCATCCAGATACTTAAAATACTGGGGATTCTGCAAATTCTGATTCAGAGATTGAAGGAGATTATGGGATTTTTACTGAGTCTATGTCTCCTCAGGTTGAAATGCAGGCCACAGATCAGAGGGACAGGCCAGGACCAGAAGAGATAGAGGATGTGTTTCCTGAGAATCAGTTGATTGGGTCTTCATGATAAGAGACTTGGTCTCTGCTCAGAGATAGCCAAAGAAAGGTTAACTAGAAGGTTAGAATGACTCCATGAGAAGCAATCCTTGGAGTCCAGGTGCAAAAAAGATGTTCTCAGGTTTGTTGAGTCAAGTTTGAGCTTAAATTAGGTTCTGCCTCTGTGAGCCCTTCAGAGCAGACAACTTCTTATTCATCACCAGCTCTCAAGTTTGCCTATGTTTTTGAAAGGATTTTTGCTTTGCTAAAGTTCTTGTTTCATGCTATGGATTGTTGACTATGCTTTGACTCTTTGGATTTTCATGTACCTTGTTATATTGGCTCCCATGTATCTTGTTTTTGGATTTATTGTATTTTGATACCTTGGATTTTCATGGACATTACCAGTTTGGACTTTTGATCTTTGTAATGTTGGACTATTGCTATTTTACAGCACTCTTCTGCTGACTTTTGGGAAATACCTTTTTCCTTTTTGTATTTGCCCAATGGTGCAGTGTGTTAAAGTGCTGAGCTGCTGAACTTGCTGATGAAAAGACGCAGGTTCGAATTCAGGGAGTGGCGTGGGCTCCTGCTGGTAGGCCCAGCTTCTGCCAACCTAGCAGTTTGAAAACATGCAAATGAGAGTAGAGCAATAGGTACTGCTCTGGTGGGAAGGTAACGGCGCTCCATGCAGTCATGCCGGCCACATGACCTTGGAGGTGTCTATGGACAACGCTGGGTCTTCAGCTTAGAAATGGAGATGAGCACCAATAGCCAGATTTAGACACGACTGGACTTACCTTTATCTTACCTTATTTGCCTTTTGTAAATCAACTTCTGTAGTTAGCAACTACTGGACTCTGATTGTTGCTAGGTTAAAAGGTGTTCCT
Source organism: Anolis sagrei (assembly GCF_037176765.1). Classification (NCBI taxonomy): domain Eukaryota; kingdom Metazoa; phylum Chordata; class Lepidosauria; order Squamata; family Anolidae; genus Anolis; species Anolis sagrei. Next base: position 7,735,659 of record NC_090023.1, read on the forward strand.
GACCTAGTGTGTGACATTGCCCATAGGATCCAGGTGGTAACCCTTTCTTGATGCCTTGGATGGTAACTCTTTCTGGATATCTCTCAAGCCTCCATTGGTTGCCCATGACTTCAGAAATAGTTATTGCACATTATTCCCCACTGCAGCATAAGACCCCAACATCCAAAAGCTGTGAGAACATAGGAGAGGATATTTTCAGTCATGGCACTCCCAATGGGCACTCCTTGAAAGTGTGCAAGGTGCCATGGATTTCTTTCTAACCTAAAATATAGCCTTTGAATTACAGCCTTCAAGGGACACCTCTTCACTAACTATTTACTGGTAATATAGTTTGAAGGCAGGTTCAGGACATTTATTTATTTACTAGCCATCCCTGCCACACATTGCTGTGGCCCAGTGTGTGTATATGTGCTTTGTATGTGTACATATTTGTGTATATGTGTATATATGTGTTTGCACACGCACGCACGCACGCACACACACACACACACACACATGGTTTTGTGCATGTGTTATAATGTATAGTTTGGGGTTTTTGGCTTTTTAAGTCCCTTCCACTGTGTTTTTCAGTATTATTTTAGTGATAGTCACTTGTTGGCCTGATATGTGCATTGTGTCTGAATTTGGTGTCAATTTGTCCAGTGGTTTTTGAGTTATGTTAATCCCACAAATGAACATTCCATTTTTATTTATATAGATCTAGAACATCTATACATGGAATTTATATGACTCACATCACAAACACATGCAGTAATGCACATTAAGGGCTTTCATTTGAGATAAGCAACGATGGGGAATACTCCAAAATAGAGTCCGTAATGTCCCTCGGTGCATTTTATGGTAAACAAAATGCTTGGCAAAAATTATTGAGAGTAGTTTTTACTGTGTCTCATCCATTTTCATCCAGTTCTATTTAGACTTTGAGTCTGGAGATGTTTTGAATTGCTTAGACAGGTTGAACAGCCCCTATCTGGAAATCCAAAAAGATCTCCAAAATCTAAAATTGTTCACATAGGTTGTGAGGGCGCGAGTGGCACCACCTATGTGTAGAACTGTTAGTTGCAAGGTTTAAACTGTTGTATCATGCTTAATCCTGCCCCTTTTATCCTGCTTATGTATAGTTGTATGGATTGGTTACTTATAGCTGTCAATCAGTACTGTTTGGCTCCACCTCTTCCTGAAGGAGGGGAGTGCTTCCTTTATTTTCATTCTGCCATCAGAGTTTCTACCATATGGATGTGAGTAAGAAACTTGACTCTAAAAGACCCTGGTTTAAATTACCTCTTAGCACCAGTTCTGAGGTTTTTTTACCCTTGGGACTTGTGCTTCATGTTCAGACCAACCTGAACGACGTTGGAAGTCTCAAGCGCCTTCAAACTGGTTCTTTTGGCACCAGAGGAAGATCCTGAGTCTTCAAAACATAGGCCATTTGAATTGGGGTTGTGGTTTGCTCCGGTATTCACAGCCATTGAGGAAAGAGGAAACTTGGTGAGGTTTCTCAGCTTCAAACCCCTTGGACCCAGGACTAATTGAGACTAACATATATTTTCCTTCACCCCTCTGAAGTTTCCAACTCATTGCTTTAAAGAAATAATTCTTTGTGATCCATAAAACTTATTTTGAGTTATTTACAGCGTTTTGGGTTTTGAGAGTTCCAGTTTCCTATAGGAGGGCAAGAAGCAATCCCTTGGGAGAAAGATGCCACGTCCATCCCTCCTTCATTAAGAAAAATAGTCCCCAAGTGCGACGGCACATAGGTAGCTGAGATAGTGATACCATTACTTTCTGGTGGTTTCATGTATACACACTTTGTTTCATTCCCAAATGTATTTAATATGGTGTATAAAATTACCTTTAGGCTATATGTATAAGGTATATATAAAACAGAACCAAATTCCATGTTGATATGGGGGTCCCATCTCCAAGATATTGCATGATGGAAATACAGGTATTAAACAAAATCCATAATATTTCTGGTCCCAAGCAATTCAGATAAGGAATGTCAAATCTGCATTGTACACTCACCCCAATATCCTGCAATAAATGGTAGAGTTTTAGGAAATAATAGAAATACAGGTTTGTGTGTGTGTCTGTGTTTGTGTATGCGGGCACAACGCATAATGGAGAACACATAAGATTTGTTTCTGTAATCCCATTTAAAAAAGTACAGGTTGAGTATTCCTCATGTGACGGCGCAAGTGGCGCCACCTATGTATAGAACTGTTAGTTGTAAGATTTAAACTGTAGTATCATGCTTAATCCCGCCCCTTTTACCCTGCTTATGTATAGTTGTAGGGATTGGTTACTTATAGCTGTCAATCAGTACTGTTTGGCTCCACCTCTTCCTGCAGGAGGGGAGTGCTTCCTTTATTTTCATTCTGCCATCAGAGTTTCTACCATATGGACATAAGAGACTTGACTCTAAAAGACCCTGGTTTAAATTACCTCTTAGCACCAGTTCTGAGGTTTTTTACCCTTGGGACTTGTGCTTCATGTTCAGACCAACCAGAACGGCGTTGGAAGTCTCAAGCGCCTTCAAACTGGTTCTTTTGGCACCAAAGGAAGATCCTGAGTCTTCAAAACATAGGCCATCTGAACTGGAGTTGTGGTTTGCAGCATTCACAGCCATTGAGGAAAGAGGAAACTTGGTGAGGCTTCTCAGCTTCAAACCCCTTGGGCCCAGGACTAATTGAGACTGTAACATATATTTTCCTTCACCCCTCTGAAGTTTCCAGCTCATTGCTTTAAAGAAATAACTCTTTGTGATCAATAAAACTTATTTTGAGTTATTTACAGCGTTTTGGGTTTTGAGAATTCCAGTTTCCTAAAGGAGGGCAAGAAGCAATCCCTTGGGGGAAAGATGCCACGTCCATCCCTCCTTTATTGAGAATAATAGCCCCCAGGCACGACGGCACACCTCATCTGCCATATTTGGGACCAGGAGTGTTTTGGGTTTTGGATTTCTTAAGCCTTTGGAATACCTGCATTTGCATATATGTACCTTATGAGATAGCTTGAAGATGGGACCCAACACTAAACACAAAGTTCTTTATGGGTTGCTGTGAGTTTTCTGGACAATATGGCCATGTTCCAGAAGCATTCTCTCCTGATGTTTTGACAGATCTATGGCAGGCATCCTCAGACGTTGAGGGGTCATGACCACTCAACCTCTGAGGATGCTTGCCATAGATGTGGGCAAAACATCAAGAGAGGATGTTTCTAGAACATGGCCATACAGCTCAGAAAATTCACAACAACCCATTGATTCTGGCCATGAAAATCTTCAATAACACATTAAAATTCTTTATGTTCCATCAACACATTATATACATTGCTTGAAGGTAATTTTATACAACATTTTAAATAATTGTGTACATGAAACCAAGTTTGCACACCCTTGCAATTTAATATGGTGTATCAGAAAGCAAAGGTGTTCCTGTCTCAGCCAACTTTGGGGACTGTTTTGGATTTTGGAGTTTGGCATTCTGCATAAGGGATGATCAGTCTGTAACACAATAAGCACATGATCCGATGTCTCTTAGCATGGACACTCCAGATACATAATTTGTCCCACAATGTCAGTATTTGTTTGGAAGCCCCTGATGACACAGTGGGTTAAACCCTTGTGCTGGCAGGACTGCTGACTGACAGGTGGGTGGTTTGGATCCGGGGAGCAGGGTGAGCTCCTGTCTCAGCTCTAGCTCCCCATGCGGGGACATGACAGAAGCCTCCCACAGGTAAAAACATCAAAACATCCAGGCATCCCCTGGGCAACGTCCTTGCAGATGGCCAGTTTTCTCACACCAGTAGCAGTTTCTAAAGTTGCTCCTGATATGAAAAAGTATTCATTTGAAGGATGGTTGGGAAAAAAAAATTGATTGTATGCTGCGTCTGAACCAGATCAACTCCATTTTTGATTATAGCTGACATCTCTCCATGGTCTGTATTGTCTGCAGAGCTCTGTCATTTGTGCTGTGCTAGAAATGCATTGTTATGTGTCCAGGGCCTCCAACCAGAAGTTACATATAGTGCCAGACCCTGAGAACAATATCTTAAACTGTGCGGGTACGCCTATACCAGGAGCTCCAATTTATATTTGCTTTGTATCGAGTGTTTGCTTGCAGTCCAGGGTTTCAGAGGTTCTGCAGAAAGGTGGCTTCCTTTGGTTGCAGTCGTAGGGCAAGTCACCTGTCCGTCATCGTTAAGTTTTGGTTCCGCCCCTTGCTCAGGGCAATTGGGAAGAGAAGGGAGCCATTTTTTAGTTAGTCTCAGTGAGGAAAGCTAATGTACAGGACGTGTTCAAGCTTCTCCTGTACAAAAGCTTCAACCCTTAAGACTTTCTGGAGGAGAACAGTCTTAAGAGTCTCCAAAGATTTCCAGGGAAACAGCCCTAAAGACCAAAGAACTCCAGCTGGAGGATCTACTAGCCTTACTGGTAGGTCCACTCGGCGTTCGAGACGCAATTTGACCCGGTAGCAGAGCCCACGTCAGTAAGAATTAGATTACAGTTAGCCTGGGAGAAGTTAAAAAAGGGGATTTACCTTTAAAGCAAAGAATTAGTTATTGAAGACAATTGCCTGTCCTTCGTGGACAAGATTAGGAAGCCACCAGTTGCATAAAAGCCTTGTGACGGCGCGAGTGGCGCCACCTATGTATAGAACTGTTAGTTGTAAGACTTAAACTGTTGTATCATGCTTAATCCTGCCCCTTTTTACACTGCTTATGTATAGTTGTATGGATTGATTGTTTGTAGCTGTCAATCAGTACTGTTTGGCTCCACCTCTTCCTGCAAGAGGGGAGAGCTTCCTTTTTCTTCTCATTCTGCCATCAGAGTTCGTTCCAGATGGACGTGAGTAAAAGACTTGATTCTAAAGGACCCTGATTTAAGTTACCTCTTAGCACCAGTTCTGAGGTGTTTTTACCCCTGGGACTCATGCTTTATGTCCAGATCGTCCTGGACAATTATTGAGGAGACCCAGGTGCCTTCAAGCCGGTTCTTTTGGCACCAAAGGAAGATCCTGAGTATTCAAAACATAGGCCATCTGAACTGGGGTTGTGGTTTGCTCCGGCATTCACAGCCATTGAGGAAAGAGGAAACTTGGTGAGGCTTCTCAGCTTCAAACCCCTTGGACCCAGGACTGAATGAGACTGTAACGTATGTTTTCCTTCACCCCTCTAAAGTTTTCCAGCTCATTGCTTTGAAGAAATGACTTTGTGATAAATAAAACTTATCTTTAGCTATTTACAGCGTTTTGGGTTTTTGGGAGTTCCAGTTTCCTATAGGAGGGCAAGAAGCAATCCCCTGGGGGAAAGGTGCCACGTCCATCCCTCCTTCGTTAAGACTAATAGCCCCCAAGCGCGACGGCACAAGCCTGGAATCATTTGTTTAACTTTCTGAAGACAAGAGAAGTTTCTGTTTGATTGGTCATTAATAAAGGACTTTGTTATACTTCACAAGCCATCTAAAGATCATTTGTGGTGGAAAACCTCTGAGAACTTCTCTTCGGGGGCCCCTGGCTTCCCGTTGGACTCAAGTCGCACGTGCTATTTAAAGACAATTATTTACAGGCCCAGCGCGCGACAGAACATAAACAACAAACAAACTTTGTGCTGGTCTCATAGACCACTACATAGCGACATAAGCAAGGCTAGAAGATGGAAGCACAACTGTGATCTTGGCCTTTGCTTTGCCTTTATTCCAGTAGTTGTTTGTGTTCTTTCTTAGCAAAATGTTGCCACCAGATTTTCCCTTTGTTTTCTCCTCCACCTGCTTCATCTCCGCATGGCAAAGGCTTCCTTTTTCTTGGGATGATGAGCCAACTTTTCTGAAGAATTTCTCCTGTCCTCGTACAGAGCAACCTGATAGGAGAGGTTTTGCAGTTCCTGGCTGAGCTGTTCGTTGGTATCCATCAGGGAATACTTCTGCGCTTCCAGCTGGTTGATCTTCCTATACGCCTCATCCGTTCTCTCCCTCATGGCGGTCACTTTCTTCTCCATTTCCTCCATCACAAGCTTGAAGTTCTCAATGGTGTCTTGTAAGTCGTGGCTCATGTTGACTCACCCAGGTTGGCTTGGCTTAGAGTGTCTGTGTTTTCTAGCCTCCCAAATACCAAATGTAACCACTGTTTGTGCTGAAGTTGTAGATCTGGAAGGATTCAATTGGCCACAGAGAACTTTGTAAGTGCTGGCTTTATGGAGATTGCTCATGGAATCGGGTTGCTTTTATTTGAATGCAAATAGGGAGAAAAGAATTAATTAAATTAAGACATTGAATCATAGAATCAGAAAATCAGAAGGGATCCCCCTATTTCATCCCCCCTATCCAACCCTATTTTCCCACCAATCCAAGCCCTCCTGACAGATGGCCATCCAGCCTCTACTTAAAAACCTCCAGAGCAGAGTCTAGAATCATAGAATCAAAGAGTTGGAAGAGACCTCATGGGCCATCCAGTCCAACCCCCTGCCAAGAAGCAGGAATATTGGATTCAAATCACCCCTGCCAGATGGCCATCCAGCCTCTGTCTAAAAGCTTCCAAAGAAGGAGCCTCCACCATACTCCGGGGCAGAGAGTTCCACTGCTGAATGGCTCTCACAGTCAGGAAGTTCTTCCTCATGTTCAGATGGAATCTCCTCTCTTATAGTTTGAAGCCATTGTTCCGCGTCCTAGTCTCTAAGGAAGCAGAAAACAAACTTGCTCCCTCCTCCCTGTGGCTTCCTCTCACATATTTATACATGGCTATCATATCTCCTCTCATCCTTCTCTTCTTCAGGGTAAACATGCCCAGCTCCTTAAGCCGCTCCTCATAGGGCTTGTTCTCCAGACCCTTGATCATTTTAGTCGCCCTCCTACTAGACTTCCAGACAGCATAGTCCACTGTTAAATTAAGACATTGAATCATAGAATCATAAAATCAGAAGGGATCCCCAAGGTTATCCAACCCTATTTTCCCACCAATCCAAGCCCTCCTGACAGATGGCCATCCAGCCTCTACTTAAAAACCTCCAGAGCAGAGTCTACTAGACTTCCAGGCAGCATAGTCCACTGTCAGCCAGCTCTTACCATCAGGAAGTTCTTCTGATGTTTAGGTGGACTCTCTTTCCCTGTATTTTGAATCTATGGCTCCATTGTGTCTTAGTCTCTGGAATAGTAGAAAAGAAGCTCACCCTCTCCTCAATGTGACATCCTTTCAAATATTAAATATCCTCTCATGTCCCCTCTTCACCTTCACCCAGCTTCCTAAGATGCTCCTTAGAAGATTAATGATTTCCAGATCTCCTGACATTTTAGTCATTCTTCTCTTTTTCATTCTCCACTGTGGTTTCAGACATGTATCTTGGTCATATACTCTGGCAACATTTTTAGATGAGAACCAGATGCTAGCTTCCATTTCAATGTACCGTGGTGAATCCATGTTGTGTTTCAGGCTCCTTCCACACAGATGAATAAAATCCCAGATTATCTGCTTTGAACTGGAATATATGTGTGGACTCAAGATATCCCAGTTCAAAGCTGACATTGTGGGACATTCTGCCTTGATATTTTGGGTTACATGGCTGTGTGGCCCTTAGTTTGAATTTTAAGATAGGTTTCCAAGATGCTGAACCTCTTTTGGAGATAAGGTTCAGCACTCTGGAGGCTCTTCCACACAGCCATATAATGCAGAAGATCAAGGCAGAATAAACCAAAATACCTGCTTTGAACTGGGTTATCTGAGTCCACAGTGCCATATATTCCAGTTCAAAGCAGATAATGTGGGATCTTATTCAGCTATGTGGAAGGGGCCTGGATAGAGTATTTATTTACTGGGTTGTCGGTTTTTCTGGGTTATATGGTCATGTTCTAGAGGCATTTTCTTCTGACGTTTCGCCTGCATCTATGGCAAACATCCTCAGAGGTAGTGGTTCCGTCCTGGGCCCGGTCCTGTTCAACATCTTTATTAATGACTTAGATGAAGGGTTAGAAGGCAGGATCATCAAGTTTGCAGACGACACCAAATTGGGAGGGATAGCCAATACTCCAGAGGACAGGAGCAGGATTCAAAACGATCTTGACAGATTAGAGAGATGAAGGGCCAAAACTAACAAAATGAAGTTCAACAGTGACAAATGCAAGATATTCCACTTAGGCAGAAAAAATGAAATGCAAAGATACAAAATGGGGGACAATGCCTGGCTCGAGAGCAGTACATGTGAAAAAGATTTTGGAGTCCTCGTTGACAAGTTAAACATGAGCCAACAATGTGATGCGGCGGCAAAAAAAGCCAATGGGATTTTGGCCTGCATCAATAGGAGCATTACCTCTTGGAAGGAGAGCAATGTCCAGTCTCGATAAAATAGTAGAGTAGAGACATCAGACTGGCAACAAAGATCTGCCTAGTCAAAGCCATGGTCTTCCCTGTAGTAACCTACGGATGTGAGAGCTGGACCTTAGGGAAGGCTGAGCGAAGGAAGAGAGATGCTTTTGAGCTGTGGTGTTGGAGGAAAGTGCTGAGAGTGCCTTGGACTGCGAGAAGATCCAACCAGTCCATCCTCAGGAAAGAAAGCCCGACTGCTCACTGGAAGGAAGGATACTAGAGACAAAGTTGAAGTCCTTTGGCCACATCATGAGGAGACAGCAAAGCCTAGAGAAGACAATGATGCTGGGGAAAGTGGAAGGCAAAAGGAAGAGGGGCCGACCAAGGGCAAGATGGGTGGATGGCATCCTTGAAGTGAGTGGACTGACCTTGAAGGAGCTGGGGGTGGTGACGGCCGACAGGGAGCTCTGGCATGGACTGGTCCATGAGGTCACGAAGAGTCGGAGACGACTGAACGAATGAACAACAACAACAATAGGAGCATAGTGTCTAGGTCCAGGGAAGTAATGCTCCCCATGCTCTATTCTGCTTTGGTTAGACCACACATGGAATATTGTGTCCAACTCTGGGCACCACAATTCAAGAGAGATATTGACAAGCTGGAATGTGTCCAGAGTAGGACAACTCAAATGATCAAGGGTCTGGAGAACAAGCCCTATGAGGAGCGGCTTAAGGAGCTGGGCATGTTTAGCCTGAAGAAGAGAAGGGTGAGAGGGGATATGATAGCCATGTATAAATATGTGAGAGAAAGCCACAGGGAGGAGGGAGCAAGCTTGTTTTCTGCTTCCCTGGAGACTAGGACACGGAACAATGGCTTCAAACTACAAGAGAGGAGATTCCATCTGAACATGAGGAAGAACTTCCTGACTGTGAGAGTCGTTCAGCAGTGGAACTCTCTGCCCTGGAGTGTGGTGGAGGCTCCTTCTTTGGAAGCTTTTAAACAGAGGCTGGATGGCCATCTGTCAGGGGTGATTTGAATGCAATATTCCTGCTTTTTGGCAGAATGGGGTTGGACTGAATGGCCCAGGAGGTCTCTTCCAACTCTTTGATTCTATGATTCTATGATTCTAGTGAGGTCTGTTGGAAGTAGGAAAATGGGTTCCAACAGACCTCACTACCTCTGAGGATGCTTGCCATAGATGCAGGCGAAACGTCAGGAGAAAATGCCTTTAGAACATGGCCATATAACCCGGAAAAACCTACAACAACCCAGTGATTCCACCCATGAAAGCCTTCGACAATACAATATTTATTTACATTGCAAACTAGAACCAGGAATGGATTTATTGCTATACTAAATGGGAGCCACCAAGCAGCACAACATGGGCATAACATATACAGAACAACATTGGTATGGGGGACTTGAGGCCCTTCCACAGAGTCATATAACTCAGGACATCAAGGCAGATAATCCGCAATCTCTGCTTTGAACTAGGTTATGCCAGGGCGCTTCCAGACAGCACTAAATCACGGGTTTTAAAGAGGGGCAAAAAGTCCCGGGATTTCAGAAGAGGTCCACATACAGACCTGTTGGTCCTGGGATTTCTGCCTCCATTGTCCAGACTTCATGTTTTGCTTCGACTCCCAAGATGACCACCACAGGACTTCCACTGGAAACCTTGGCAGGTTTTTAAAAAACTTGAGATGCGGATATGCGGAGGTCCAGATATGCGAATCATTGCAAAAGTTCATTTGTCTTGGCTAAAGAAACTATGTCCTCCACACATTTCATGAAGTTTCTGGCACACACAAAATGTTTGTCACCTTCTTTTTAGGAACAAACATCTAAAACCTGGGGACAAACCCAGATAAAAATCCTGTCATTTCCAATTGCAGGGACATACAGTGTGCTGATACGGCTGTACCAGGAGCTCCAACTTTATTTGCTTTGTATTAAATGTTTGCTTGCAGTCCAAGGTTTCAGGGATTCTGCAGAAAGGTGGTTTCCTTTGGTTGCAGTCATAGGGCAAGTCACCTGTCCATCATCGTTAAGTTTTGGTTCTGCCCCTTGTTCAGGGCAATTGGGAAGGGAAGGGAGCCATTTTTAGTTAGTCTCAGTAAGGAAAGCTAATTTAGAGGATGTGTTCAAGCTTCTCCTGTACAAAAGCTTCAACCCATAAGACTTTCTGGGGGAGAACAGTCTTAAGAGCATCCACAGATTTCCAAAGATTTCCAGGGAAACAGCCCTAAAGCTTTGAGGAATTTCGGAGGGTAAACAGTTTGGAAGACCAAAGAACTCCAGCTGGAGAATCTACTGGCCTTACTGGTGGGTCCACTCGGTGCTCGAGACGCAGTTCGACCCGGTAGCGGAGCCCACATCAGTAAGGCTTAGATTGCAGTCAGCCTGGGAGAAGTTAAAAAGGGATTTTCCTTAAAGTAAAGAAACAGTTATTGAAGACAAGTGCCTGTCCCTCATGGACATGTTTAGGAAGCCACCAGTTGCATAAAGGCCTGGAAGCATTTGTTTAACTTTCTGAAGACAAGAGAAGTTTCTGTTTGATTGTTCATTAATAAATGACTTTGTTATACTTCACAAGCCACCTAAAGACCATTTGTGGTGGAAAATCCTTGAGAACTTCTCTTCGGGGGGCCCTGGCTTCCCGCTGGGCTCAAGTTGCACGTCCTATTTTAAAAGCAATTCATTACAGGCCCAGCGCGTGACAAAACATACAGACATTCGAAGATGCGGATATTCAGCTCAAAACCACTCTGCACTGGAAATCTTGCAATTTTTGCCTTTTGTAGCGATTGCTTCCATGTTTGCAGGGAAAGGCGTCTGGCCACCCTCCTGTTTGCTGTGGACGTTCCTGGGATTAAGGTACTGTCTGGATGGGCCCTGAGTCCACACTGTCATATATTCCAGTTCAAAGCAGATAATGTGGGATTTTATTCAGCTGTGTGGAAGGGCCCTTGGTAGAGCTTTATCCTCAAGGTTCGTGAATACAGTTTGAATTTAGAACTGATTACCTAACCTGGGTCTAAAAACCCCAAAGGAGCCAAATCCCATTTGATCTTGGAAGCTAAGCAGGTTCAGCCCTGGTTCATTACATGGATGGAAGATGTCCAATCAACTCCAGATGCTGTTGACGATATTTTAGAGGAAGGACATGATGAAACTTGAGCAGCTGAGCAACATAAACATACATATATTGCAAGGTGTGAAGTTTTGTACACTATGATCTTGAATCTAATTTGCATTGTGCCATTATGTGCCTCGAAGTTGACCCCAACTTTTGCCTACTCTTTTCTAAGTTTTTGTTGGCCAGATGTGTTCAGAAAACCACTCTCTTATTATTTTTCCTGACCAAGAGATAGTCATAAGAGACTTTTGACCTAACCATAAGAGACTTTTGGTCTAACCATAAGAGACTTTTGGTCTAACCATAAGAGACTTTTGGTCTAGCCACCTGTTCTGAGTGTCCAAATTAAGTAAGGAAAGGTAGGAGAGACCCATAAACCCCATAGCTTGATCCTACTGGTTACTTCCAAGTAGACATCCGTAGGGATACCAAGGTGCTTGTCTATAATGCTATTGTCCTCCCAACCCTGCTATGTGCCTGCGAAACGTGGACTGTCTACAAATGTCACATGCAACTCCTGGAACGATTCCATCAGCACTGCCTCCGGAAAATCCTGCAAATCTCTTGGGAAGACAAGTGGACAAATGTCAGCGTGCTGGAAGAAGCAAAGACCACCAGCATTGAAGCTATGGTCCTCTGCCATCAACTCTGCTGGGCCGGCCACGTTGTCTGGATGTCTGACCACCGTCTCCCAAAGCAATTGCTCTACTCTGAACTTAAGAACGGAATATGGAACATTGGTGGACAGGAAAAGAGATTTAAAGATGGCCTCAAAGCCAACCTTAAAATCTCTGGCATAGACATTGAGAACTGGGAAGCCCTGGCCCTTGAGTGCTCCAGCTGGAGGTCAGCTGTGACCAGCAGTGCTGCAGAATTCGAGGAGGCATGAGTGGAGGGTGAAAGAGAGAAACGTGCCAGGAGGAAGGCGCGTCAAGCCAATCCTGACCGGGACCGCCTTCCACCTGGAAACCAATGCCTTCACTGTGGGAGAAGATGCGGGTCAAGAATAGGGCTCCACAGCCACCTACGAATCCACAAGGAAACCCATCATGGAAGACCATCTTACTCATCCAACGAGGGATTGCCTAAGTAAGTAAGTAAGTACTTCCAACTAGAACAGAACCAATGAATTAGGGATTGGTTGGGGAAATTATCTCTATACATAAATCCCATTAGTTCAAAGTTCCTAGGGCCATGGAGAGCAACTATTGGGTTCAGTTCCATCTGCTGATGTCCTCAAACATCCCCACTCGAAGCAATAGCTAAAGAAGGGCAGAGTCTTTCCAATTCCCTGCAATTCAACCGCTGTCTTCTCCTTATTCGGCCATACAACCAACCTCTGCCTTGCCAGCTGCCAGCTTTTGTTTCCTTTGATTTTTCATGCAGCGGTTCTCTTGCTTTTTTCCTTCCAGAGATGATGTGCCAGGAATGGAGGTTGTGGAGGATGTGTGTGTGTTGCCTTCAGCGGCATTGTAGTGTCACTTGCTATGGAAACGAATTATCCAATAACATGAGAGGGATTGTCACGCAGGCAACAATGGCTTATGTGCCTGTGGGCATCAGTGGAGAGAGAAAGCGCATTGAACAGAGCCAAACAACAGCTTCTTTTTCCTATTGGTGTGCCTCTTGAAAATATAGCGAAGAATCTCAAGAAAGTACATTTTCTTTCACAGGACATCCACTCACCTGTCCTTTGACATGAGTTGTGATCGTACACCAAGATGAATATTACTGATATACATTAGGTAATACATCCGGAATAAAATTAGTATACACTGCACAATGGTTGAATCCAGGTGATGGTAAAGTAGGGTTCTTTATGCTGAATCCCTGACAGATGGCCATCCAGCCTCTGTTTAAAAGCTTTCAAAGAAGGAGCCTCCACCACACTCTGGGGCAGAGAGTTCCACTGCTGAACAGCTCTCACAGTTAGGAAGTTCTTCCTCATGTTCAGATGGAGGAAGAGCATAGTGTCTAGATCTAGGGAAGTCATGCTACCCCTCTATTCCGCCTTGGTTAGACCACACCTGGAATATTGTGTCCAATTCTGGGCACCACAATTCAAGAGAGATATTCACAAGCTGGAATGTGTCCAGAGGTGAGCGACTAAAATGATCAAGGGTCTGGAGAACAAGCCCTATGAGGAGCGGCTTAAGGAGCTGGGCATGTTTAGCCTGAAGAAGAGAAGGCTGAGAGGAGACATGATAGCCATGTATAAATATGTGAGAGGAAGTCATAGGGAGGAGGGAGCAAGCTTGTTTTCTGCTGCCCTGGAGACTAGGACGCAATGGAGCAATGGCTTCAAACTACAAGAGAGGAGATTCTATCTGAACATTAGGAAGAACTGACTGTGAGAGCCGTTCAGCAGTGGAACTCTCTGCCCCAGAGTGTGGTGGAGGCTCCTTCTTTAGAAGCTTTTAAACAGAGGCTGGATGGCCATCTGTCAGGGGTGATTTGAATGCAATTTTCCTGCTTCTTGGCAGAAAGGGGTTGGACTGGATGGCCCATGAGGTCTCTTCCAGTTCTTTGATTCTATGATTGAGCATAAGATAATGCATTGAAACTCACATGTGATAGCATGTTGTGCATTGGGAAAAACCTCAAGAGCCATCTAGTCGAACTCTGTTCCAGGAGGACACAATCCAAGCCCTCCTGGCAGAGAGCCATCCAGCCTATTTTAAAACTTTCAGAAAAGGAGACTCAATTGGATTCCCAAGCAGCCCTATGTTCCCCTCAAACATCTGTATGTCAGCTATGTGGATGGGCCACTCATCTGCATGTTGCTGCTGCTTTTGTTTTTGTGCGCCTTCAATATTTTCCTAGCCTATTGCAATCTTATCACAGGGTTTTCTTAGCATGATGTGTCAAGAAGAGGTTTGCTATTGCCTTCCTCTGCGGCTGAGAGAGTGTGACTTGCCTATCACAGATGAGAAAACATCATGGCTGAGCCCTTACCGCACCGGGACTGTGGCGCAGCTGGCTGGGAGTCAACTGCATTAAGATTACTGCTATTCGAAGCCAGCCCAGGTTGGAGTGAGCTTCCGACCAATTTGTGTAGCTTGCTGCCGACCTTTGCAGTCTGAAAGACAGTTGCATCTGTCAAGTAGGAAATTTAGGTACTGCTTATGCTGGGAGGCTAATTTACGTCGCCATAAAAATCTCCAGCAAGCATGCAAAGAATGAGAAAGTACTTCATCAGTGTCACAAATGGAGGGTGAAGCAACAGCTCCCCTGGTGGCCAGAATACCCTCATGAAAAAGCTGGAATGTTAAATAGCCTCTGTGTGTCTGTCTATATATGTTGTGTGTCTATGGCATTGAATGTTTGCCATGTATATGTACATTGTAATCCGTCCTGAGTCCCCTGCAGGGTGAGAAGGGCAGAATATATAGTAAATAATAAATAAATACGGTCATCTGTCCAAGCCAAACATGCCAGATTGGCCGAAGGGAACTGACCACCCTGAATCCATGCACAATAAGAGGTTCGTATGGAATCTTGGCCTTGGTTTGGTAGTCAGTATGGCGTGCTTTTGATTCTTTTCTTCTTCTGCTCTGGTTGAGTTGCTGCTTTTGTTTATTGTCATAATTGAAGACGTGGTCTGGGGCTCATGGGAGCTGCAAGCCGTTGGGTCAGGCCGGGCTAAAGGTTTGGCAACACCCAGCTTTCCTTTTAGGCACCCGACCTTTTCAACTTCCAAATTGCATAAGAGCTGCAGAGATGGAGAGACTTCAGTGTGCATCAGTCACTCAAAGTAATTCAGTGTTTATTTTTTACGTAACTGTTCTTACAGAATAAAGGGAAATAACAGCCCAGGGGCAGAAATGGGCATGGATGGTAGCGATTCTCACTTTGTTCCCTTGAAAAGAGCCTTTCCAATCCACTGCTTTGCTTGTGACAATTTTGCAAATGTTCCTAGTTTGGTTGCAGGAGGTCCCGAAGTCTTTCCTTCCCATTGCTGAGGTATTGTATTTATTTTCCCAGAGATTTAGCCACTATAAATGTCAATTTTACTGGCAAAATGCAATTGATCTTCCCAAAATTCTTTCCCTGGCTGCACGACCAAAGGTTAGGATGAAGTAAGGGTCAAATGTATTCCAAGTATCATGAGTGGTTTTCATTAAAGCAGGCACCTGCTTAAAGAACTCTTCCTGTATTAAATGCAATAAGCAAGAGTAACAGAGGCTGCCATTGGGTGGAGAACCTACTCTGAGTTTTAGTCTATTTTTCAAAGTTGCAATATTATCCAGTTTCTGTATGTGGATCACCTAGAATCATAGAATCAAAGAGTTGGAAGAGACCTCATGGGCCATCCAGTCCAACCCCCTGCCAAGAAGCAGGAATATTGCATTCAAACCACCCCCGACAAATGGCCATCCAGCCTCTGCTTAAAAGCTTCCAAAGAAGGAGCCTCCACCACACTCCGGGGCAGAGAGTTCCACTGCTGAACGGCTCTCACAGTCAGGAAGTTCTTCCTAATGTTCAGATGGAATCTCCTCTCTTGTAGTTTGAAGCCATTGTTCTGCGTCCTAGTCTCCAAGGAAGCAGAAAACAAGCTTGCTCCCTCCTCCCTGTGGCTTCCTCTCACATATTTATACATGGCTATCATATCTCCTCTCAGCCTTCTCTTCTTCAGGCTAAACATGCCCAGTTCCCCAAGCCGCTCCTCATAGGGCTTGTTCTCCAGACCCGTGATCATTTGAGTCGCCCTCCTCTGGACACATTCCAGCTTGTCAATATCTCTCTTGAATTGTGGTGCCCAGAATTGGACACAATATTCCAGATGTGGTCTAACCAAAGCAGAATAGAGGGGTAGCATTACTTCCTTAGATCTAGACACTATGCTCCTATTGATGCAGGCCAAAATCCCATTGGCTTTTTTTGCCGCCACATCACATTGTTGGCTCATGTTTAACTTGTTGTCCACGAGGACTCCAAGATCTTTTTCACACATACTGCTCTCGAGCCAGGCGTCACCCATTCTGTATCTTTGCATTTCATTTTTTCTGCCAAAGTGGAGTATCTTGCATTTGTCACTGTTGAACTTCATTTTGTTAGTTCACCTACTGTGATAATCTGGATTATAGGGCAGTGTAGACCAGGTCCGTAGCCAGGATTTTGATTCAGGGGAAGCTGAGTTTGATTCGGGGGGGGGGGGGCTGAGTCTGAGTGAAAGAAGGTCTACCCTAGCAAATCTTTTGTATCGTTACCCCAATACCCCCATACATATGGGATATACTGAGCATGGTGATCAATTCATGATATGAATAAACATAACAGTTAAACCTATGCTTTAAAGTTATTGAAAAGTCATTTGTGACAGAACCAACCTTAAGAAATGGGGCTACAAAAAGGGGTCCGCAGCATGCGAGTGTGGAGAAGAGCAAACCACAGACCACCTACTATAATGCAGCCTGAGCCTTGCCACATGCACAATGGGGGACCTTCTCACAGCAACACCAGAGGCACTCCAAGTGGCCAGCTTCTGGTCAAAGGACAATTAGGATAATGCCAGGGGCAGCTCAACCCATTACGCAAAGTAAGCATTTGCAGTATAGTTGATTTTGCCCAGGGGCGCTCTTGAGATGCTCTTGGGGGAAAATAGACTTTGACATATGCAAGTTGTAGTTACTGGGATGTATAGTTCACCTACAATCAAAGAGCATTCTGGACTCCACCAATGATGGAATTGAACCAAATATGCCACACAGAACTCCCACGACGAACAGAAAATATATATCAGTGATTGGTTGGGGAAGGGGGGGGGGGCGGTGTGTGCCAAAATACTGTTCGTTTACTGTTGAAAATTACCTAGGGCCGCCTCTGCATAATGCCAAGTTCTTTTTAATAGTACCCTCAACTCGCTTCTGACATGGCATGATCATCAAGTTTGCAGACGACACCAAATTGGGAGGGATAGCCAATACTCCAGAGGACAGGAGCAGAATTCAAAACGATCTTGACAGATTAGAGAGATGATTGGCCAAAACTAACAAAATGAAGTTCAACAGTGACAAATGTAAGATACTCCACTTTGGCAGAAAAAATGAAATGCAAAGATACAGAATGGGGGACGCCTGGCTCGAGAGCAGTACGTGTGAAAAAGATCTTGGAGTCCTCGTGGACAACAAGTTAAACATGAGCCAGGAATGTGATGTGGCAGCAAAAAAAGCCAATGGGATTTTGGCCTGCATCAATAGGAGCATAGTGTCTAGATCTAAGGAAGTAATGCTACCCCTCTATTCTGCTTTGGTTAGACCACATCTGGAATATTGTGTCCAATTCTGGGCACCACAATTCAAGAGAGATATTGACAAGCTGGAATGTGTCCAGAGGAGGGCGACTAAAATGATCAAGGGTCTGGAGAACAAGCCCTATGAGGAGCGGCTTAAGGAGCTGGGCATGTTTAGCCTGAAGAAGAGAAGGCTGAGAGGAGATATGATGAGAGCCATGTATAAATATGTGAGAGGAAGCCACAGGGAGGAGGGAGCAAGCTTGTTTTCTGCTTCCTTGGAGACTAGGATGCGGAACAATGGCTTCAAACTACAAGAGAGGAGATTCCATCTGAACATGAGGAAGAACTTCCTGACTGTGAGAGCCATTCAGCAGTGGAACTCTCTGCCCCGGAGTGTGGTGGAGGCTCCTTCTTTGGAAGCTTTTAAGCAGAGGCTGGATGGCCATTTGTCAGGGGTGATTTGAATGCAATATTCCTGCTTCTTGGCAGAATGGGGTTGGACTGGATGGCCCAGGAGGTCTCTTCCAACTCTTTGATTCTATGATTCTATGATTCTATGATAAATGGATATATCTGCTTTGGTAATCTGGATTATATGGCAGTGCAGAAGGGGCCTCAGAATAAAAGTGTTGCCTTCAAAGCAGCATAGAACCAAAGCAGCACAAAGCTAAAAGGAAGTAGGCGAGACTATCTAGTCTAGCCCTCTGCTATGCAGAAAGAGACTGCCCAAGCCTTTCAAACAAACAACTAAACCAAAAAGCAACACAATACTGGCATGAACTGGATGGCTGTTGGGTTTGCTTGACCATCTATGGTTCTGCAATTCTGCAAATCACATCAAACAGGAGAGTGTCACTGTCCATTAATGGTATTGTGACAACACCAACCAAAGGAAAGCCCTGCAGGGAAAGCAATTGCAGTGTTTAAGAGAAACACAGGGAATGCCAGAAGAATTATGGGAATGAATTTGTGTTGGTTATGAAAGTGACACTTTCTGGAAGGTTTTTCCATCGTCCACAACTTTCCCACTCAATCCTTTTTTCTGGAAAATGCCTTATGCGCTTTTTTTTTCAGAATTGGCCAAAGCTTTGAAAGAGAGCAATTCAGACTCCTCCAAACTGGGCGCCATAGAACGGGAGAAGGATAGACCTCTTGGACTATTGTTGTGGTTTAATTGCTGTCAAGTCGATTTCAGCTTCAGTGCTGACAAGATGGAAAGCCTTCAGAGGAGGGCAAGCAAAATGGACAAAGGTCTGGAAACCATGACTGCCTCTGAGTAGTGGCTTAGAGAACTGGGAACATTTAGCCCGGAGAAGGGAAGGAGGAGAGAAGATATGATGTTGTTGTTGTTGTTCATTCGTTCAGTCATCTCCGACTCTTCGTGACCTCATGGACCAGTCCACACCAGAGCTCCCTGTCGGCCGTAAACATAACAGTTGAACCTATGCTTTAAAGTTATTGAAAAGTCATTCGTGACAGAGCCAACCTTAAGAAATAGGGCTACAAAATGGGGTCCGCAACATGCGAGTGTGGAGAAGAGCAAACCACAGACCACCTACTACAATGCAGCCTGAGCCTTGCCACATGCACAATGGAGGACCTTCTCACAGCAACACCAGAGGCACTCCAAGTGGCCAGCTTCTGGTCAAAGGACAATTAGGATAATGCCAGGGGCGGCTCAACCCATTACGCAAAGTAAGCATTTGCAGTAGAGTTGATTTTGCCCAGGGGCGCTCTTGAGGCTCTCTTGGTGGAAAATAGACCTTGACATATGCGAGTTGTAGTTACTGGGATGTATAGTTCACCTACAATCAAAGAGCATTCTGAACTCCACCAATGATGGAATTGAACCAAATATGCCACACAGAACTCCCACGACAAACAGAAAATATATATCAGTGAAACCATATTATATTGAGGAGGTATCAAACTTGTTTTCTGTTGCTCCAGAGATTAGGACACAGAGCAATGGATTCAAGTTTATTAAGTTTCAGCTATCATCTGACCGATTATGATGATTACTGTTATTGTTATTATTTATGCTATTTGTGTTATTATGTTTTACTGTGGTGTCCTCTCAGGTTAAAACATAGTAATTATTTTATTCGTTGTTTGTTTATTGTGTCAGAAGCAAATTGAGAATGCCACAAAACCACAAAGTTTAAAACCTGGCATTATACTAAATTTACTTTCATCAGAAGCTGGACACTTGCAATGCCTCTGGTGTCGCTGTGAGAAGGTCCTCCATTGTGAATCTGGCAGAGCTCAGGTTGCATTGTCGTAGATGTTCTGTGGTGTGCTCTTCTCCACACTCGCATGTCGTGGACTCCACTTTGTAGCCCCATTTCTTAAGGTTGGCTCTGGATCTTGTGGTGCCAGAGTGCAGTCTATTCAGTGCCTTTCAAGTCGCCAAGTCTTCTGTGTGCGCAGGAAGGAATTTCTCATCTGGTATTAGTCACTGATTGAGGTTCCAGGTTTTAGCCTGCCACTTTTGGACTCTCGCTTGCTGAGATTTATTTTATTTATCGTGTCAGAAGCAAATGGTATCAGAAGCTTGCTTAAGTGTTCCTGCAAGTATCTCTGTAGATGTTAGGAAGCTATTTCTTGTGGAACGCCCTTCCTACCGACATTAGACTAGCACCATCTCTAATGGTATTCCGCAAAAAAGTGAAGACCTGGCTGTTCGAGCAGGCATTCGAATAATGAGTGCAATGATTGGTTAATGAACACTGGAATGGATCATTGGATGACGAATCTGGATCATGTTTTTGATGATGAGATGATAGTGAATAGCTATTGTAGTAATTGTTAATTGTTTATTGTTTATTAATTGTGCAACTGTATTAAGTTGATAACTGCTTTTATACTGTAACATTGAATTCTGCTGTCTCTTGTTGTTGTGAACTGCTGTGAGTCGCCTTTGGGCTGAGAACAGCGGTATATAAGCAAGGTAAATAAATAAATAAAGGCATTGCCATGTATATGTATATGCACATTGTGATCCCCCTTGCTGCCGACCATTGCAGTCTGAAAGACAGTTGCATCTGTCAAGTAAGAAATTTAAGTACCGCTTATGCTGGGAGGCTAATTTACGATGCCATAAAAATCTCCAGCAAGCATGCAAAGAATGGGGAAGTACTTCATCAGTGTCACAATTGATGAGTAACAGCTCCCCTGGTGGCCAGAATACCCTCATGAAAAAGCTGGAATGTTAAATAGCCTCTGAGTGTCTGTCTATATATGTTGTGTGCCTATGGCATTGAATGTTTGCCATGTATATGGACATTGTAATCCGCCCTGAGTCCCCTGCAGGGTGAGAAGGGTGGAATATAAATACTGTAAATAAATAAATAAAACAAATATGCTGAATACATGAACTTTGTGAGTAAACCAACTATGTTACTTTTAAAGAAGAAAGCTTATTTTTTTACTCTTGAGGGCATGATTTAAAAGCAAATATATTTTTAGATGTTTTTGAGCAACTAAAAATAACACATCTGATACTCTGCTATATATGTGTGTGTGTTTGTGCATTGGCATATCTTTGTCCCTAGCAGTTCAAAGACATACCTAGGTATATCAGTTTAACAGCTGAGAAACCTAATTGCCTTGCATGAATACTATTTTCCCAATAGGTCACCCCTTTCCAAAGATAATAAAATCTCCAAAAGGTTATGGAGATTTCCATTTTCCAAAAAAACCTTGTTGGGACCACTTTCCATTTAGAAATGTATGTCCTCAGGCCCTGCTCTTGCTCCCGCCTTTCTCGCATATAGAATCATAGAATAGAATCGTAGAATAAAAGAGTTGGAAGAGACGTCATGGGCCATCCAGTCCAACCCCATTCTGCCAAGAAGCAGGAATATTGCATTCAAATCACCCCTGACAGATGGCCATCCAGCCTCTGTTTAAAAGCTTCCAAAGAAGGAGCCTCCACCACACTCCGGGGCAGAGAGTTCCACTGCTGAACAGCTCTCACAGTCAGGAAGTTCTTCCTCATGTTCAGATGGAATCTCCTCTTTTGGAGTTTGAAGTCATTGTTTCGCGTCCTAGTCTCCAAGGAAGCAGAAAGCAAGCTTGCTCCCTCCTCCCTGTGACTTCCTCTCACATATTTATACATGGCTGTCATGTCTCCTCTCATCCTTCTCTTCTTCAGGCTAACAATGCCCAGCTCCTTAAGCCGCTCCTCATAGGGCTTGTTCTCCAGACCCTTGATCACTTTAGTCGCCCTCCTCTGGACACATTCCAGCTTGTCAATATCTCTCTTGAATTGTGGTGCCCAGAATTGGACACAATATTCCAGGTGTGGTCTAACCAAAGCGGAATAGAGCATGGGGAGCATGACCTCCCTAGATCTAGACGCTAGGCTCCTATTGATGCAGGCCAAAATCTCATTGGCTTTTTTTGCCACCACATCACATTGTTGGCTCATGTTTAACTTGTTGTCCACGAGGACTCCAAGATCTTTTTCACACGTACTGCTCTCGAGCCAGGTGTCCCTCATTCTGTATCTTTGCATTTCGTTTTTCCTGCCAAAGTGGAGTATCTTGCATTTGTCACTGTTGAACTTCATTTTGCTAGTTTTGGCCCATCTCTCTAATCTGTCAAGATCGTTTTGAATCCTGCTCCTGTCCTCTGGAGTATTGGCTCTCCCTCCCAATTTGGTGTCGTCTGCAAACTTGATGATCCTGCCTTCTAGCCCTTCATCTAAGTCATTAATAAAGATGTTGAACAGGACCGGGGCCAGGACGGATCCCTGCGGCACTCCACTTGTCACTTCTTTCCAGGATGAAGAGGAAGCCTTGGGGAGAATCACCCTCTGGGTTCGTCCATTTACTCAATTACTGATCCACCTCACCGTAGTTTTGCCTAGCCCACATTGGACTAATTGTTTGCCAGGGTATGGAGATTTCCATTTTCCAAAAAACCCTTGTCGGGATCACTCTCTATCTAGAAATGTATGTCCTCATTGTGAAAGAAAGATCATGGGGATCCAGATTAGATTAGACTCTACCTTTGGAAGACTCGGCCACAAGGGATCACCCATGTATGAATGCATTCTGTTGTACATTAAGTCATGCATTCATAGAATCATAGAATCATAGAATCAAAGAGTTGGAAGAGACCTCATGGGCCATCCAGTCCAACCCCCTGCCAAGAAGCAGGAATATTGCATTCAAATCACCCCTGACAGATGGCCATCCAGCCTCTATTTAAAAGCTTCCAAAGAAGGAGCCTCCACCACACTCCGGGGCAGAGAGTTCCACTGCTGAACGGCTCTCACAGTCAGGAAGTTCTTCCTAATGTTCAGATTCAATTGCACAGTGTCGCCATTCAGCACAGAAGTTGGGTACCACAATCCACCTGCACAACATTGATGGGAAATCATCACCATGTTCAGAAAAGAAGCTGTAACTCTGAAGTTCTCCTGTAATCCCCAGGTTGCTCTCACTTAAAAACAAAACAAGTGCAATGAGCGAAGATCTAGTTTTTGAAAGTTGTCCTTCAGAATCCAAACAAACAAAGGGTCAGCCTGGAGATTCCCCTCCCGGATTTCATTTCCACAAGTCAACCCAGAAAGCCATTTCTCTCCGAGGTGCTGTCTTGTTTATACATCTTTAATGACCCTCTTTAAATAATGCATTGTGCATTAAAAATGAAAGGTTTAAAAAAAGGAAAGGAAAGGAATGAGATGATGAAGTCCTGATTGTGACCCAAATCTGTCACAAAGGTGGATGGTTGGTTACTAAATGGGAAAGCCTTTTTGGCATAAATATTAATGCAAAAATGGGGGGTAGATCTATAACTAATGCATGGGGCAGGACGGAGATGGAAAAGGAAGGGAAGCGTCACCAAGGAAGGTATGCAAAATGAAAGTGAGGTTAAAGGCTCTTCTTCCATTGTTTTGTTTTGATGTCATATTTGGAAATTTTATGATTTTTATTATTATTTTTTCATTGCATTCCATTATCCATATGGCTGAATGGTGGTCTGGAAATGGCGTGATGAATTAATATTTATGCAAATCTTTATTCTAGAGCAGATCTAGACAATGCTTGTCTAGACAATGCTATATTTATCGTGTCATCAGCAACCATACCATTGTATTACAATTCTAACAGAGCAAAACAAACACACAGATTAAAAAGAAAAAGAAAAAAAAACACACAGATTTTGCAAACTTGGTAGTTGATTAAATGTCCTTTGACCAGTATCTGGCCATTTGGAGTCCCTCTGGTGTTGCCGCAAGAAGGTCCTCCATTGTGCATGTGGCAGGGCTCAGGGTGCATTGCAGCACGTGGTCAGTGGTTTACTCCTCTCCACACTCGCATGCCGAGGATTCCACCCTGTAGCCCCATTTCTTAAGATTGGTTCTGCATCTCGTGGTGCCAGAGCGCAGTCTGTTCAGCGCCTTCCAAGTCGCCCAGTCTTCTGTGTGCCCAGGGGGGAGTCTCTCATCTGGTATCACCCATGGATTGAGGTGCTGGGTTTGGGCCTGCCACTTTTGGACTCTCGCTTGCTGGGGTGTTCCAAAAGGAATGCTGAGATGTAACTTCCATTATCCCCGACAACTGATTACTGGTCAATTGTGTTCAGAGAACTTTCCTCCAACACATTTTAAATTATTAACAAATAAATTTATATTTTTCTTCAGCCTGGATTTTCATATCCATAATGGAAACTAGATTTACTTAGATGATTCTGATTAGATCTGTGATAACGCAGTGGTTAAACCACTAGCTGCAGAAAATCTGCTGACCAGAGGGTTAATTGTTCAAAACCACAAGTCAGGGTGAACTCCCAGCTGTCAGTCCAGCTACTGCCTACCTAGCAGTTTGAAAGCATGTTATGTGAGTAGATCAATACGTACCGCCTCAGCAGGGAGGTAAAAAGGCATCCCATGCAGACATTCCAGCAACAATATGATAAAGTCTATATCTTTGCCAACAGGATTCTTGGCATGGATAGATGGAACAAGAGCACCTTCTCATGGCCAGAGTTGAGCATCGCTTTCAGACGCGGGGGATGGAAAGAGGAAGGCCTTTATCTCTGTATGTCATTTGTTCACTGTGTAAAACGGCATTGAATATTAGCCTTATATATGTAAACTGTAATCAGCTCTGAGTCCTTCCACAGAAATAAAGTGGAATATAAATAAAGTGTATTATTATTATTATTATTATTATTATTATTATTATTAGAAACACAACAAGATGAGTCCACAGCAAACACTCTGCTGGCTGTTGTATTGGATCACACTTCCCAAGTGTCTAGGACTGTGATGTATCGGCGAATAATATGTGCAGATCAGCTGGCAGATGGTAATCTTGTCAGCGCTGATTGTGTTTAAGTGCAGGCCAAGGTCTTTAGGCACTGCACCCAGTCTGCCGATCACCACTAGGACCACCTCGACTGGTTTGTGCCAGAGTCGTTGCAGTTCGATCTTTAAATCCTCATATCGTGTCAGCTTTTCAAGTTGTTTCTCTGCAATCCTGCTGTCACCTGGGATTGCAACATTGACGATTCATACTTGGTTTTTTAACATGATTGTGAGGTCAGGAGTATTATGCTCCAAAACTCTGTCTAATTCCGGAAAGTCCCAGAGGAGTTTGGCATAACTTTTTCCGGCTTGTGATCGCACCAGTTTTTTGTCGCAGGCAGATGGTATTTGTGGCACAAGTTCCAATGAATCATTTGAGCAACGGTGTTGTGCCTCTGCTTGGAGTCTGTCTGCGCAATCTTCTTGCAGCAGCTGAGGATGTGATCTGTTGTTTCATCTGCTTCCTTGCAGAGTCTACACTTGGGATATTGTTGTTGTTGTTGTTGTTGTTGTTGTTGTTATTATTATTATTATTAGAAACACAACAAGATGAGTCCACAGCAGGCACTCCGCTGGCTGTTGTATTGGATCACACGTCGGACACTTCTCAAGTGTCTTGGACTGTGTGATGTATCGGCGAATAATGCATGCAGATCCCAGTAAGGTGGCCTTCTGCAGCTGACAGATGGTAATTTTGTCAGCACCAATTGTGCTTAAGTGCAAGCCAAGGTCTTTAGGCACTGCACCCAGTGTGCCGATCACAACTGGGACCACCTTGACTGGCTTGTGCCGAAGTCTTTGCAGTTCGATCTTTAAATCCTCATATCGTGTCAGCTTTTCCAGTTGTTTCTCTGCAATCCTGCTGTCACTTGGGATTGCAACATCAACAATCCATACTTGGTTTTTTAACACAATCATGAGGTCAGGAGTCTTGTGCTCCAAAACTCTGTCTGTCTGAACTTGGAAGTCCCAGAGTAGCTTGATGTGTTCATTCTCTGTAACTTTTCCCAGCTTATTATTATTAGAGCATTGACCAATTTTTACACTTATCTAGATTTTTATCCAATTCTTCCATTGCATGTCTTCTAAGCATTAGTCTTTTTCTAATTTCTTGTCTGCACATTCCATTTTGTTTTTATAACTGAGGATTTCTTCAATTATTTTAATATCTTCCTTATCTATATACAGTTATGGAAATAATCTGTTGGGATTAGTTTTGTCTTCTTAATAATTAGAATCATATAATTGGATGATTCTATGTCAAGTGAACTCTTGATGTACTCTAGGACATGCATGGAAGCTCATGTCCTATTACATACAACAACAGAAGTAAAATGACAAAAGGTTTATTTGTTGGAATGTTTATGTTTTTCCAAGCAGTGGATGGCTGAATATATGGATACAGAATCTGTTTAGTTGGAATCTTACATTTGCTCTTTCTTCTTTAACTTTCGTCAGAAGTCTTTGCAAGTCTTCGTTATTGTCTGCAAATAATATGTCATCTGCAAACAGTTGATGCTTCTTAAAAGCTTGTTCCTTCTAAACATAACCCTGCTTCCCATACAATATGTTCTACATAAGAGGGAATAAAATGCAGTTTTGACCCCTTTGCCAATAGAGAACATTCTGTTTCTCCATATTAAGTAGTTCTCCAAAGCACAGGATGATCAAATATTCCATTACTTTTGGAGCGAAGCATTAATTTCACACAATTTGCAGCAAAAGGATTTGCAATAATGCAAGGACAGATTGATTTCCTCCAAAATAGTTGGTGCTTTCCACTATCTAGTATATGTTTGCAATATGATCCTTAGTGCCTTCTTCTTCTTTAAAGGACGTCAGACATTTTTCTCCAGGTGGTGATACAAAGAGACAACTCTATCACCATCCTCACCACTGCTTTTTATGTTTGCTGTGGAGCCTGGGAACTTTTCTTTTCAGACTATAACACATTGAAATCCAGCAATCAGCATAGCTGTATGTCTTGGAGAGGCGTCCAGGAGATTTTTTGCCCCAAAGAATTGCTTCTCCAAGTTCTTTTTCAGACTATAACACATTGAAATCCAGCAATCAGAATAGCTGTATGTCTTGGAGAGGCGTCCAGGAGATTTTTTTTTTGCCCCAAAGAATTGCTTCTCCAAGTTCTTTTTCAGACTATAACACATTGAAATCCAGCAATCAGAATAGCTGTATGTCTTGGAGAGGCGTCCAGGAGATTTTTTTTTGCCCCAAAGAATTGCTTCTCCAAGTTCTTTTTCAGACTATAACACATTGAAATCCAGCAATCAGAATAGCTGTATGTCTTGGAGAGGCGTCCAGGAGATTTTTTTTTGCCCCAAAGAATTGCTTCTCCAAGTTCTTTTTCAGACTATAACACATTGAAATCCAGCAATCAGAATAGCTGTATGTCTTGGAGAGGCGTCCAGGAGATTTTTTTTTGCCCCAAAGAATTGCTTCTCCAAGTTCTTTTTCAGACTATAACACATTGAAATCCAGCAATCAGCATAGCTGTATGTCTTGGAGAGGTGTCCAGGAGATTTTTTTTGCCCCAAAGAATTGCTTCTCCAAGTTCTTATGCATTTGAACAAGCCTATTCTGTTATCAAACAGACTGGAGCATTACAGAAATGACCCCAGAGACAAATGAGGATTCAGCACCAGTTTATTGAATGTTTGAGAGTTTATATGTGGATATGTATGTATGTATGTGTGTGTTTTATATCGTATTCTTTACACCTTTCATGCAAGTGACATGCTTGTCCCAGCCGCTTCCTCAGGAATGGAGGGCAGGGGATTAATTCCTGTAGGTTGGTCCCGTCCTAAGGAACGAGGTTCCTTGGCTGTAGCACCGGTGGGTTTATCGGGGTTCCTGAAAGCAGAAAAGAGGCTGTCATTCCACAAGACTGATAGACAATGTACTCCTTTACAGCCATGAGCCGGAGGACTTGTATGGATATGCAAACATATGCTTAGCATGGAATTACGTCATGCAGTCTGTTGGTATGTGAGGCATCCAATGGAGAATTCATAGGACCCGCTTTGTTGGGTGGGTCTGGCTTCCAATGTGGCTCTTGGTTGATGGTTTCCATAGAAGGTTTCCCAGGATTCCATAGCATTGTGTCCAGGCATTTTGGAAACAATGCTCAAAGGTTTTACCATTATTGGTAAGACTTTTGAGCATTGTCTTACCCAACCATTATTGTCTAGGATACACATCATGGCCAGAATTTGGAAATAATATAACAAGCCAATGTCAAGGTTCTTGATCAGCTACTTAGGTTGTATCTACACTGTGGCCATTATTGGTAAGACTTTTGAGCATTGTCTTACCCAACCATTATTGTCTAGGATACACATCATGGCCAGAATTTGGAAATAATATAACAAGCCAATGTCAAGATTCTTGATCAGCTACTTAGGTTGTATCTACACCATGGTTACAATCCAGTTGCGGATGTGTAATTCTATGCTGTTATGCATTCGTAATTGTGATCCTGAACATGCTCAACTAAGTGTGCATCTACACTGTGGAATTCATGTAGTTTGACACCACTCGAACTGCCATGGTTCCATGCTATGGAATCATGGGAGTTGTAGTTTTACAAGGTCTTGAGCTTTCTCTGCAATGAGTGCTGGTCCCTCATGGGATTACAACTCCCAGGATTCCATAGCATTGCGTCGTGGCAGTTGTAGTGGTATCAACCTGCATTAATTCCACAGTATAGATGCACACTTAGTTGAGCATGTTCAGGATCACAATTACGAATGCATAACAGCATTCACAACTGGATTGTAGCCACAATCCCTAAGCATTTCCAATTGTGGCAATTGTGCAGGAAATATATAAGAATCATAAAAGTCTTCCAAATCTGGTTTATCGAATATTAGCTGATGCGAGTGATGGAAATCTGTTCTCCTGTTAAAAAGGATCAAGCAGACTAATGTTTCTGTCATCTTTCCACCAGTTAAGTATCCTTAAACAGTACTTTAAAGAGCCTGTCTCCCTAACTAACAGTTCTGTAATTCTCTGCTTGACAATCAGAAGCAGGATCTCTTTTGCAATTCCACATCAGAGATCCCTCGTTCCTGATTGACAGGAGAACAAATCACCCATCTCAGTAAGTCAGGAAGAGGGGACTATTAGGATCCTCATGGATTTCTTAGACTGTTGCTTTTATTCAGCGTGAACTGACCTGTCACCACTATTTTGCAAATAGTAAAATGTTGAGATCCAATCTGCTGTCCATCTCTTCCTTTGGCTGTGCTCAAACGAACTTGACAGGCAGATTTCACCAATAGAGGAAGGCTTGTAATGAGTTATCTAATGAACTATTTTTTAAAAACTAACTTTCCAAATTCTTGCATATAATTTATTTTTAAACCTATCCAATAAATGAAAAACAAAGACCCGAAATTCAGTTTTCGGTCCCAGCTAGAGTATACTTTTATACTCAATGGATCATACGTAAGATTTGACTTACCAAGTTCCTGCTGTTTTGTTATAGGTTTACTTTCAGCTGGAACTAAGAACCAGATTTAGGACAATGGCCACATCTACAATGTCATCTAATGCAGATGTAGATGGTCCTAGAACTGCATATAGGATGGATAATGTGATTGGATGGGGGGGGGGGGTTACATAAATGGATTTGATTGCAGTGTGACCCCATAAAACAGCTATTTTAACCATCCACATATTTTGACTACAGCTCCCATCACCTTTGCCAGCACAGCCAGTAGCTATGATGGCAGGGGATAAAGAAAATTGTAGTTTTAAATATCTGGAAGACATCAAGTTGTGAGAAGGTGATCTATCATTCATTCACCCAGGATGAGAAAGTAGGGAGGGAATAACTTTTACCTGATTGGGTTGTTGTAGGTTTTTTCGGGCTATATGGCCATGTTCTAGAGGCATTCTCTCCTGACGTTTCGCCTGCATCCATGGCAAGCATCCTCAGAGGTATCTCTAAGGATGCTTGCCATAGATGCAGGCGAGACGTCAGGAGAAATGCCTCTAGAACATGGCCATATAGCCCGAAAAAACCTACAACAACCCAGTGATTCCGGCCATGAAAACCTTCGACAATACATTATTACCTGATTGATCGAGTTTTAGAGGCACTGTTGCAGATACGCACTGTGAAAATAATAATAAGTTGTTAAGGCATGCATTTGTTTATGGGATATGTTTTTTTAGATTTTGGTACATGTCTCTCTTCAGTGGAAGAGATGATAAGCCTGGAAGAAAAGAGGAAAGCCACGTTGTTGATGGCTTGGCTCAATTGAGAAAGCCAAAGAGTGCAACTACACTGTAGAGTTAACCCAGTTTGACACAACTTTAACTCTGATTACTCAATGATATAGGATCCTATCATCTAGAGCAGTGTTTCTCAACCTTCCTAATGCCGCGATCTCTTAATACAGTTCCTCATGTTGCGGTGACCCCCAACCATAACATTATTTTCATTGCTACTTCATAACTGTAATTTTGCTACTGTTATGAATCGTCATGTAAATATCTGATACGCAGGATGTATTTTCATGCACTGGACCAAATTTGGAACAAATACCCAATACACCCAAATTTGAATACTGGTAGGGTTGGGGAAGATTGATTTTATCATTTAGGAGTTGTAGTTGCCGGGATATATTAGGGTTCACCTACAATCAAAGAGCACTGTGAACTCCACCAATGATGGAATTGAACCCAACATGGCACACAGAACTCTCATGACCAACAGAAAATACTGGAAGGGTTTGGTGGGCATTGACCTTGAGTTTTGGAGTTGTAGTTCTCCTACATCCAGAGAGCACGGTGGACTCAAACAATGATGGATCTGGACCAAACTTGGGACGGATACTCAATATGCCCAGATGTGAACACTGGCGGAGATTGGAGGAAATAGACCTTGACATTTGGGAGTTGTAGTTGCTGGGATTTTATCAAAGAACATTCTGAACCTCACCAACGATAGAATTGGGCCAAACTTCCCACACAGAACTCCCATGACCAACATAAAATACTGTGTTTTCTGATGGTCTCTGGTGACCCCTCTGACACCCCCTCATGACCCCCCCAGGGTCCTGACCCCCAGGTTGAGAACCACTGATCTAGAGTTTGATAAGGCACCAGCACTCTTTGGCAGAGAAGGCTAAAGACCTTGGAAAATTACATGATTCCATAGCACGGAGCCATAGCAGTTAAAGTGGTGTCAAACTACATTAACTTTACCTTGTAGATCAGGCATGGGCAAACTTGGGCCATCTGGGTGTTTTGGACTTCAACTCTTACAATTCCTAACAGCTTCAGATCCCTCAGGGCCTGAAGCTATTAGGAATTGTAAGAGTTGAAATCCAAAACACCCAGATGGTTGAAGTTTTTTCATGCCTGACATAGATGCATCCACAAGACGTGAGCTATTGCAAGATCTGGGGTGCCTCTCAATCATGGGGTCATCAAAAAGCAGGACAGACTTGATGGTAAGCTGCAAAATTACTGTTGCCTTTGATGGAATAATTCATAAGGCTGCTCCTAAAAGAGTCAATTATTCCTGGAAAGTTGGTACGTGTGGGCCCCTTTCTCCTTTTGAAGGACAATGGGATTTGTTGAAATGGTCTTTCTGTGCCTCTGACCACCAGATGAACATTTTATAGCAAGTGGACAATAGGTCTGTTCCCAAGATGCACTATATTTTCAATTTTTGCTAGAATTTGAATTGAAGCAGAATGATGAATTAGAAGTCAGCATGCCTTAAAGCAAGCAGGAGATGTTGGCGAATGTCACATCACAATGAAAGCAACTGCAGTTTGCAAAGTATGAGATAACAATGGCAAGGAATCTGGGATCCTCCAAATGTTTTGGACGTCACCTCCCAAACAACAAAGTCATATTAAAAGATTGCAGGAACTGTAGTCTAGAAACTGCATGGTGATTTACACTGATGCATTTTGCAGGGTTATGGCAATATAAGTCCTTTCTTGGCAAGGAAACACCCAATAGGAAAGACTATTTGTAAATATAGCAACAATGGATACAAATGGGGATTGTAAAACACTCCAATGTAGGAATATAATATAATATAATATAATATAATAATATTATAATATAATATAATATAATATAATATAATATAATATAATATAATATAATATATATTCCATGTGGGCTTTTAAAGCAGAAAATTGATTTTTTAAATGCAATTTTCATGTAGAAAGCAGTTTTCTGCACAGAAAACATTATTATTCAGAATCAGAATTTTTCTATGCAACCTTCTCCCTTTTCCAAGTGAGTCCCAAAGTGCAAATATGTCTTAAAGACTCTGTAGTTTTCAAGGGCTTTTTTGCAGTATGGAGAACATTGAATAATTATTCCTTTTCCCCTTATGAGAACAACAGTGATTAATGGAATTAATGAATATTTATACTTCTTGATCCAGTACTTCCTTGGGCAACATTTCTCCTTGGCTTTGTATATATCCAAATGGCAACCAGTTGGCCATAAGGTTGTATCATTGTGTTATCAAGCTGCTTTTTGCACAACTAAGGAGTAATTTTTGTCCTCTAGGAACGTCAACATAACTAGATGAAGGTGATTATTCTCAAACAGAAACTGGATTCTGTGTTGATGATTTGCAAGAAGAAATCTACTTGGTTTTGCATCAATGTGGCTTTGGACTTGCGTATATGTTGTTGCAACTGACTCTGTACTTGGACAACTCCATGAAAACAACTAAGGTCCCATCTACAGTGCCATATAAAATCCTGATTATCTGCATTGAACTAGATTATATGGCAGTGTAGACTCATATAATATCAGGGCAACCCCTGGGCAAAATATCAGGGCAACCCCTGGGCAACATCCTTGTAGATGGCTAATTCTCTCACACCAGAAGTGACTTGAAGCTTCTCAAGTTGCTCCTGACATGAAAATAAAAGGGGAAATATACATCTCTGCTGCCATATTTACATTACTGTTGAGAGGTGAAGCCATATTCTCCTTCCATGGCTTGGTGGGGATGGATCTGAACCCTGAAATCTCTGACTCTTCTTGCTCAACCAAGACCATACTCTAAATATACTTGTACAATGCCTAAGAATATAGTTATGCTGCCCAAATTGGAAGTTACATGGATGTAAATCACCATCAGGATTCTGGGCTTTTTTCTTTGAAGTTCTTTGTCTTAGAAGCAAGTGCTTTGGGAGGAAGAGATGTGATGTGGACCGCTGCGACACAGAGGAGGGGTTGTCCATGTTAAGTTCTCCAGGGTCTCTGGGAATACATCTCATTTGATTAAATTACACCAAACCATCCTCCCAGATCCCACAAAGATTCCAGCAGCAAGCTTAAAGCAATTGCGTCTCTTGTGGTATGAACGTTGTGTGAGCGTGATGCATGAAATGGGCAGCTGGATGATTTCTTGTACGAAGTAATGTCGAGGATGTGTCTTATTAATTCTTAATAGGCCCATCCTCCATGAATACATCTATTAGGCATGGGTAGTTAACGGGAGAACTCATATTCGGTTTAGGAGAACCTGGAATTAGGCATCAACTACGAAGCTTGCACCACGTCCTCTTTGCATCCCTTTGGAGACAGCTGTCAAAGCGTCAATGCACTGGGTCCATTTATGACTGTTGAACTTCAACAGCATCATAAGTGGAAATTCCATCCAATGAGATTTAAATTTCTCGTCTAAGACAATATCCAAAATAATTACTTTCAGGGTTATTTTTTTCTTCAAATAGAAGATATGATTATTATGATACAATGGTTTTTTCCCCCTTCTGCATATCTGAAATATGCATATTTCAAATACAACAGAGCCTTAGTATCATAGAATCAAAGAGTTGGAAGAGATCTCATTGGCCATCCAGTCCAACCCCCTGCCAAGAAGCAGGAATATTGCACTCAAATCACCCCTGACAGATGGCCATCCAGCCTCTGCTTAAAAGCCTCCAAAGAAGGAGCCTCCACCACACTCCGGGGCAGAGAGTTCCACTGCTGAACGGCTCTCACAGTCAGGAAGTTCTTCCTCATGTTCAGATGGAATCTCCTCTCTTGTAGTTTGAAGTATCAACTACGTAGTTGAAGTATCAACTACGGTTTGGTTCCAAGTCTCTCCTTGGATACCGAAAGTCCTATTTCCTTCAGTGGTAGAACAAAAGGGCATATTTTCTATAAAACGGCTAAATCAAGGTTTTCTTTGTGGATTTTTCGGGGAATATTTTCAAACCATGGATGACAGAATCTGAGAATGCAAAATCCGTGGATACAGAATCATAGAATCATAGAATCAAAGAGTTGGAAGAGACCTCCTGGGCCATCCAGTCCAACCCCATTCTGCCAAGAAGCAGGAATATTGCATTCAAATCACCCCTGACAGATGGCCATCCAGCCTCTGCTTAAAAGCTTCCAAAGAAGGAGCCTCCACCACACTCTGGGGCAGAGAGTTCCACTGCTGAATGGCTCTCGAAGTCAGGAAGTTCTTCCTCATGTTCAGATGGAATCTCCTTTCTTGTAGTTTGAAGCCATTGTTTCGTGTCTTAGTCTCCAAGGAAGCAGAAAACAAGCTTGCTCCCTCCTCCCTGTGGCTTCCTCTCACATATTTATACATGGCTATCATGTCTCCTCTCAGCCTTCTCTTCTTCAGGCTAAACATGCCCAGCTCCTTAAGCCGCTCCTCATAGGGCTTGTTTTCCAGACCCTTGATCATTTTAGTCACCCTCCTCTGGACACATTCCAGCTTGTCAATATCTCTCTTGAATTGTGGTGCCCAGAATTTGACACAATATTCCAAGAGTGGTCTAACCAAAGCAGAATAGAGGGGTAGCATGACTTCCCTAGATCTAGACACCATGGATGACAGAATCTGAGAATGCAAAATCCATGGATACAGAGGGCCAACTATGTTCACCAATTATTTGACTTAAATTTGAGCCTACATTATTTTTGCATATTATTTATGCAACTATAAAGAAAATAAATATTTGCATGGATGGAATTTACCTATGGCTCTGTTGTCATATTCTTTCAATATTACATCGGAGGGTTTTTTCCCTTCAATTGGACATTGTTGAAGCTAGTCATTTCCTTTTTGATCCTCAGCAAACATCGCTTTCTCCCCATCCTTTGAATTATTAATTTTTTCACCCAAGTGGCTGATGCCATTTATCATAACCCCTTTTATCCTTGAAGATGTTTGCATAGATTTATGGAATTATAATGTTGAAAGGAACCGTAACGGCCCTTAAGTCTAACCCCTGGCGATACAAGAATCCGCAGCTCAGAAAGGATCACCCAGCCTCTGTTTAAGAACCAATTCATTGGGTTGTTGTAGGTTTTTCCAGGCCATATGGCCATGTTCTAGAGGCATTCTCTCCTGACATTTTGCCTGCATCTATGGCAAGCATCCTCAGAGGTAGTGAGGTCATGAAGGCCTTCGACAATACAACCAATTCATTCTTTCTGGGACAATCTATTCCACTGTTGAATGGATTTTCATCAGGGAATTTCGGAGCAGAATTTGGAGTTGAATGGGAAGTCATAAACAGTTGAGTTCTGAATAATCAGAGTTTGGAACATTGACTTTCTTGGACTACAGCTCCCAGTATGGGCCAGTCAACATAGCTAATGATTATACTGGTTGAAGACTTTGGGGAACTCCAGTCCAAAATAGCAACTTTTCTATATTCTGATCTTGTACCCCATGGTGTCCCTTTTTACCATTAAAGAGTGAAACAATGGTCCAGAGGGAAATCTAGGCAACTTTAGACAGTGGCATCTTGAGGTCACAATGTTGCATTTTGAACGTGGACACCGATTTTTGGAATATTTACACATGAAAATTGTAACAGCAAGACTCCAGGTTCTATCAAAGAAGGACACCTTTGAAGTCCAAAACTTGATGTTGCTATATCTATGAAAGAGGAATGGAGAAAGTTCAGTCATGAAGTCATGTTCTCCTCAAACTTTCTTTTGGTGGTCTCCATCCAGGACAACCCAACAGTCTCCATCCATTCCAGAACTTAAAAACCATCCAAGCTGCTTCAAAACTGTCCCAATTTAGTTTGCTTGCTCCCTACAACCTCTCAAACCCCATAAAAGCTACTATACAAAAAAAAAAACTGGAAAGAAGTGACACCATTTTTGGGTTGTCGGCTACTCACTGCTGTGGATGGCTGAAGGGGACATGAG
Organism: Anolis sagrei; assembly: GCF_037176765.1. Lineage (NCBI taxonomy): Eukaryota > Metazoa > Chordata > Lepidosauria > Squamata > Anolidae > Anolis > Anolis sagrei. Next base: position 7,771,842 of record NC_090023.1, read on the forward strand.
GTGGAAATTGACCCCTGCCGTCTATGCAGTTCCTCATCCCTGGTTGAGAGCAAGATGTTATCAAGTGGAACATTTCAGCAATTCTCTCACATAGTCTCACATAGTCTTCTTTCTGACCAGGCGTTGCAATCCATGAGTGATGGCCAACTTCAAACGTCAATAGAATTGCTTCCGTCTTCAGTAGATCTCATAAAACAAAAGTGGAGAAGCCATTCAGAAGTGTAAAGTCAAAATACATTGAGGAGTTGTCCTGTTGACAAAACCTTGAGGTCTAGGAAGCACTTTCCATGTGATCACCTTCCATGGGATGATAAGTGGACATTCACATCCATGGCCTGGCCAAGTCCCAGGAACAGTCTTTGCCATCACTGGCAGAGCTAATGGAAAAGTGTATATAACTTCAAGTCAAGTTATATACAACTTATCTTAGAAGCTTTTTGGGCCAGGAATACCCAGAAGTGGGCTTTCTAGCTGCTTTCTCTGAAATATAGCCTACAGAACTTTGTATTCATTGGTGGCCTGTCATCCAAATACTAATCATGGTTGACTCTGCTTAGCCACCTGGTGCCTTTGGGGTATATTTAGGCTTAAACAGTCTAAGGATACCCTCCAAAATTTCACAAGTGACATCGGAGAGATTTATGACCAAGCAAGGTAGTGTGGTCAAGACGGTAGAGGTTATTCAGGAGGAAGACAATCTAAACTGAAGGAGCAAGATGGCTGCATTGAGAGGAAAGCCGGACATGACAACTGCTGTTGGGAGAATGTGAGGAAAGGCTTATGGTGACCCCATACATTTTATAGGGCTTTTGTAGGCAAAAGGAGTAGTTTTGCCAGAAACAGTCATCCTAGACTTCCATAGAAGCTTTTCCATCTGGAATACCAGAACTTTTCTGCATGCTCTTCACTTGTAAAGTAAATGGCACTTAGTGGAGAGATACACCCAGTGAAAAGGTTGGAACGATTGCATGGATAATATCTTGTTTCGTTCTTAAATATATACATTGATGAAGAAACGTTCTCTCTTGTCTTAATTGATTTGTAAGGTGATGTTGTTGTTCATTCGTTCAGTCGTCTCCGACTCTTCGTGACCTCATGGACCAGCCCACGCCAGAGCTCCCTGTCAGCCGTCACCACCCCCAGCTCCTTCAAGGTCAGTCCAGTCACTTCAAGGATGCCATAAGGTGATGAGGTAGAAGCAAATTGTGTAGTGTTCTGTTTTCAATGCTTGACACTTGCTCTTTAATTTGCCACCTCCAACTCAAATAGTAAGCTTTGTTGGTGCTGCAGCAAGGGGCATCTTGAGAATATGTTTGAAAAGAGAAGGCTGAGAGGAGACATGATGGCTATGTATAAATATATAAGGGGATGTCATAGGGAGGAGGGAACAAGCATGTTTTCTGCTGCCCTGAAGATTAGGACACAATGGAGCCATGGCTTCAAATTACAGGAAAGGAGATTCCACCTGAATATGAGGAAGAACTTCCAGACTGTGAGAGATGTTCAGCAGTGGAACTCTCTGCCCCGGAGTGTGGTGGAGGCTCCTTTTTTGTGGTGGAGGCTTTGAAACAGAGGCTGGATGGCCATCTGTTGGGGGTGCTTTGAATGCAATTTTCCTGCTTCTTGGCAGAATGGGGTTGGACTGGATGGCCCACGAGGTGTCTTTCAACTTTAGGATTCTATGAAAAACGATGAGTCTTCCAAACAGAATAACTCTCATCAGTACTTCAATGGGAGTTTGCCAATATTCTCAGGTGCTGTGGGCTGTATGTCAGAGGAAGGAACTAGAGAAAGCATCTCTGGTTATTCCTCCCCTAAGAAAACCCTTTAAAATCCATGGGGTCACCATAAGTTTTTAAACAGAGACTGTATGTTGGGAGCGCTTTGATTGTGTATTCCTACATTGGAGAGGGTTAAACTGGATGGGCTTGGGATCTCTTTCAACGCTAGGATTTTTAGTCAAGAGGTGAATTAACGTTACAGACACAGGATCAAGTTAAGACAGGACTGTTCTTTCAATCAAAAGGGGGAATCCTAAAAAAAAAAGCGCCTAAGCAATGTGTGACCTGGTTCGTTCCGTTCATTCATTTTCCAGCTTTGCAAAGCCTTTCTACTCCCATTCTATCTCAAGAGATCTTTAATGCATTCTTGTCGTTTCCGCTCAAGGCAACCAGAGCCTCTTGCATTAAATTTGCAGAGCCTTTTTTCCATGTTCAGTTGGTGAGAGAGAAAAAAATCCAGGACGTGGGTGTTCATCTTCAGTGTTTATTTATAATTGTCCAGGAAAGAAAGTGACCTCGGTTTAAGCAACAAAATCCACAAGCAGGTGACAATGACATTGATATTTGCCGGGTTGTGGTGAATCACACGAACAGCAAAATTGAAGGCATTGGTAGGACAGAAGGTGAATCCAAGCATGGATTAGATCTTTAAGGAAAGACATTATCAACTGGGGAATGTGATAGGCACTGAACTTTGGCTACAGAAATACCAGGGCTGCAACTAAAGAGGGGAGAATGAAGGCATTGTCTCCTACATAGGAATCCTGGATCCACATGGAAACCTTCCTTCAGTTCCCAAATTTCTAACACTGCGAAAACGTAAAACTGTATTTGAGCATTTATAAATATACAAGAATACTCTCCTTCAGCTACTTCTTTATAACCATGTCAATCAATCACATTTCCTGGCCTGTCCCCTCCAATTCACCTTGGGAGCCAGAAGCCAGAGAGGGAAAAAGGAGTCCTGTTTGGTTTCCATTTTTGGATGATATATCCAATTCCCTTCACAAGTGAGGTTACAGGAAGGCTTTATAATAAGGTCCATTCTCATTGTCACAGCCTTATTCCTTAAAGGAGGAGGTGGAGTCATCCTCTTCCTTGTTCCCTGATCAGCAGCTGTCTCCGAAGATGGGCTGGGATTGGACACTCATATAGTTTTCCAACAAGGCTACGTAGCTTTGCTGAACATTATGCCGTTATGGACCCATAACCTATCAATCCAAAACTGTATAGTATATTAAAGATAATGGCTTTCCCTTGACATTAAGTCCAGTCATGTCCGACTCTGGGGTGGTGGTGCTCATCTCCATTTCTAAGCCAAGGAGCCAGCATTGTCCATAGACACCTCCAAGGTCATGTGGCCGGCATGACTGCATGGAGTACTGTAACCTTCCCGCCGAAGCAGTACCTATTGATCTACTCACATTGGCATGTTTTTGAACTGCTAGGTTGGCAGAAGCTGGGGCTGAGAGCGGAAGCTCATGCCACTCCCTGGATTCGAACATGCGACCATTCGGTCAACAAGTTTAGCAGATCAGCGGTTTAACCTGCTGCGCCACCGGGGGCTCCGTATAGTATATTATTACCTTCAAATTATGTGTATAAGGTGTATATGAGACATAAGTGTTGTGTTTTGGCATAGGCCCCATCTTCAAAAGATCTCATTGTATATACCAGTGATTCCCAAACTTTTTTTGACCAGGGACCACTCTCCAACATTAGTACCAAAAGGGTTACGAATCAGTTTTTGGTCAACTTTAGTTTTGGTTTGGTTATTTGGGGAGCTGATTCAGAAAATTGCATTGGATAGACCACATCGGCTCTAGTTTCTGATATAGAACATATGCCATCCAGTAGTTGCCATCTGCTCGCCCATAGAAAACCATATTGAATAAACCCTGACACTATAAGAGAGTTTCGTGAGACCAGTTGCTCTCATTGCAACTGTGTAGGCTGCGGACCATATTTTAGTTCTTGCGGACCACTGGTGGTCCACAGACCACAGGTTGGGAACCATTAGTATATACAGTCATCCCTTCATATTTGCGATTTTGATTTTTGTGGATTTGATTGAATTCCGTCATTTGCCTTTTTTCACTCTTGTGGGGGTTTTATGCCCCTAAACCCAGTGAATGTGGAGGAGTGACTGTACTAAATGCCAGACGCTCAAGGAAAGGGTGAGCCAAGTGTCCAGCGTATTAGTGTATTAGACTATGTCTTCACATGGGGTTGAATTGCTCACCTGGCCATGGAAACCCACCTTGGGCAAGTCGTATACTCTCTGCCCCAGAAAAATGCCATGACAGTTTTGCCTTAGGGTTGCCTTTAGTTCAAGATGACTTGAAGGCACGCTACAAAGACAAAGTGGTCAAGGGGATATAAGTACATAGCAAATAGAAGTGTTCTAAATGGGAATGACTTCAGAGTGTCACTTTGCAATGCTAGAAATCCAGAAATTGAAATATAATTGGGGTATATCGCTGAATCCTTATTGAGGGGGGAATGCCCTCATTTTGCTCCACTTCCATACCTCTGTCTCCCAGATTTATGAGCATAGATGGATTTATGGAGGAGAGCTTTTCTTTTGTACATATATACCCTTTTTATAGACATCCCAACAGAAACAGATGTGAGCAAAGCAAGTGATTGTGGTATTTATTTTTTTTCTTTTTTGCAAAGCCAAGTAGAGGTGGGGTATAGAAAACAAGCTGTGGAAAGGTCTTGTAGCACCGTTTTGCAAAGAAGGGAAAGCAAAGAGTACAAGGAGGAGGTACAGTGAATGGGATGCAAAGGCGCAGACAAGAGGCAAAATATTCCAAAGACCAGTGAAGAGAGAAAACCAGCAAGCCATTGTTTTGTACATGGAATCGAAAGAAATGTGCTATACAAGTTTACCAAAAAAAGAAAACACATCTGGATAGGAAATGGAAAATAAATAAGTCTTTATACACTCCGAACAGATCTGAATTGTGGGTTTGAAAGAATAATGTTGGCATCCAACACAAATGAGAGATTGCAAATGCCTGGTGGTTGGTTTCGAAAGAGACACTTGGGTGTTAACCAGAGAAAAAAACAACAAAGTTGGCAGACGCCCATTGCGTCTTCTTCAACCCATGAGGCTCCCCTTCATTTATGTAATACATACACAATGGGCAATTCAGACTTCTGCAGAAAGTATGGGCAACCTTTTGTCATTCTTTCTCAGGGACATGTACATCGAATGGCCCCAATCCTAGTGTTATCCCATTGATTCCATGGAATTTTCCTACATGATGATTCATTGTTGAAGGGTTCTACTATAGTTCAGACTAACTAATGGGATGCCAGCCAATTTGCTAGAACCTGGATTGTCTGTTGGAGGATGAAGGTCTTCCAGGCAGGACTTTCCTTCTCCTCCCAAGTGAAGAATGCCTCTTATCTCCCCCTGATCTAGAAGGCAGGAGAGAAGAAGGTGCAGCTAGAGAGTATCTAGCTATGTTTCCTCAGCTAGGCACAGGATAACAAAGGGGTCTTCTGGAGCTCCTGGAAGATGGTGCCCTTGACTTGTGTCTGGCTGTGGGACATAGCCTGATACATGGCAGTATTGGCAAAGGCTTATTCCAGGCATCTTCTGGAAGTCCTGGAGGAGGGTGCCCTTCTCATGTGTTTGGCTGTGGAGGCATGGCACATATTTACAAAGGCATCTTCTAGGGGCCTTCTGGATGTTGGTGCCATTGCCTTGGGTCTGGCTGTGGGGACATAACCTGATGCATGGCACATCCTGACAAGAGCTTATTCCAGGGGTCTTCTGGAAATCCTGAAGGGCAATGCTATTGTCATGTGTCCGGATATGGGAGCAAAGTATGATAGTTAGGTTTATTCTCAATTAGGAAGTTCCCTCAAGAAGAAAGCGAGTTCTTCATATGCATGGGTGGGGTTATTGTGCAAGTAGGTACTGAATACCCCCTTCTAAAATGACCACAAAAGGATGCACACCAGGGTAAATCAATATCACACCATGGTATGTCAACAGGATATAATGTTCCTACTTTCTGGAACTGAAACTGAAACTTCAACCAAGAGCAGAGGGTTCTAGGCAGTTCGATGGCAGCTGGTAGGTTCTATGATGGATGAATACACTCTAAGTCAGTGGTTCTCAACTTGTGGGTTCCCAGATGTTTTGGCCTTCAACTCCCAGAAATCCTAACAGCTGGTAAACTGGCTGGGATTTGTGGGAGTTGTAGGCCAAAACATTTGGGGACCATAGGTTGAGAACCACTGCTCTAAGAGCCGCCGCAATCTAGCCTCCTGCGGGAGCAAACCTTGCGAGCACGTCCTTGACGTCATGAGACTGCGCCTCTCTCTCCGCCCCTTTCTCCGCCCCTTTCTCCATGCTAGAGAAGAAAACCACTGGTTTTTCCTTTGCTAGGGCAGCATTGCAGCGTTCTCTCTCAGTTGAATTCTGCCAACTGAGAGAGTATGCTGGCAATGCTGCCCTAGCAAAGGAAAAACCACGCTGGCACGGAGAAAGGGGCGGGGCGAGAGGCAGAGACTCATGACGTCAGGGACGTGCTGGCAAGGTTTGCTCCCGCAGGAGCCTAGTTTGCGGCGGGTCTAAGTCTTCATCTAACTTTTAAAAGAGCTATCCAAGGTACTGAACCTCTTTAGGGGTAGTGGTGAGTACCATGGACAGCTCCTTTAAAAGGCATTCAGTACCTTGGACAGCTCTTCAGAAACTAATTAGCCATCAAAGTGAATTCACATAGACCCCTCACATGGCTGTCATTGATCATGAGTGGTCCCGGAGATGGATTCATGATTTCCTTTCATGCCACGCCTCTGATGAAAATCTCCCCAGAAGGGAGGCTTTTATTTTGTTGTCTCATTCTCATTCCAGCTTAAATGATCCTACCTGTGTTCAGATACAAGGCTGGAAACTGGTCATGTGAATGAGAAATACAATGGTTGTGGCATTTTCCATCATTATCAAGAGCAGACGCAGCCAACTCTCCCTATTCCTCATGCTCATAAACTCTTTCTGTGCACCCCACATTTAAATACAATGGCAAGAAAAAGGACTTTTCTACGTCAGTTGAAAGCCGGAGCTTTGCCCACTGGAGGAAATGCAACAGGGAGATGGCAGATCAAGTTGCTTTAATAGGACCACTTTTACGAAACTGCATTTGAGCAGACTAAACCACAGTTTTACATTTGGGGATTCCATGGGTCGGTTGGTGGTAGGTTTGGATCTGGAGAAGACCAATTCTCCCAAATTTTAAATATATCCAACTCATGGATGTCCAGTTCTCCTTGGATACATCACGGATGGAAGCTGCAGCATCTCAAGACATTCCACACACAGCCCCTTTTCAGAGCTGGAAAAACGGTATAATCAAGCAATATCCATGCAGTGCAATTTCCAACAAAAGCATTTCTGAATAGCAAATGGACAATTATGGATCAACCGATGGCGCTCTTCCACAAAGCATGCAGGGGGGGAAAAAAACCAATGCATCACATTTGTAATTATTTCTACGCTGCTGCTTCCTGACAGCTATTCCTGAATTCCTCCTCCGGAGCGTTGGAGGTCAGTCGCCTCCACTACGTTTTCCCCCCTCCCTACAAACACGCAATCCTGGCTACACTTCATACTCTACAGTTTCTAACACGGCTACACTTGGAAATACACCACGGAATTCATTACACATACTTTATAGTTCAAAAGCATTCAGGCACGAGCCATAGAGAACACATCACGCACAATACACTACATTTTCTGGTTTGCATTCAGCTCGGTTAAATTAAGTCAACAATATTTGCTACCTCTTTTATCATACAGCTCCGTGCCCTCCCCCTCTTTTTTCTTCTACGATATGTTCCCCAAGCCTGGCATTCTGGCAAATGACCTTTCTGCTTGTTTCTTAACTATCTCCAAAAATTTAGGGGGGAGAAAAAATATCTTATAATCTAGAGAGAGAAGAAAAAGAAGAATCATTGAGAATTTTGAAAAGTTTTCAGGGCTCCTTTCTCAAACGTCTCCAAACCAATCAGGTCCCTGGCCTTCTGTCCATCCCTTGTGGTCTTTCAATGTTGTTGGTGCAATTTCAAAAACTAATTGGTACTTTTTAATTGCCAAACAGCAATTAAATATAATGGGTCACATTCCAATTGTCAGTCTCAGCTCAACTAGAGCCAATGGATTACTGGGATGTTGACAAATCAACACTTAGGTAACTTCTAGCAATTCAATGGGTCTAACTCGGGCATGGGCAAACTTGGGCCCTCCGGGTGTTTTGGATTTCAACTCTCATAATTCCTAACAGCCTTAGTCTTTAAGTGGCTGAAGGGGAAAGGAAAAGGCTTGGGAGGTCTAACTGTACTTTGGTCTTACCTATGCCAGCTTTTTCCATTTTAGTCCAGTTACTATTGTTGGCTAATCTAGTTCCAGAACTTGGTGTAGTTCCAGGGCTGGACACACAGCATTGCTTTAGCACAGTGGTTCTCAACCTGGGGTCCTCAGATGTTTTTGGCCTTCAACTCCCAGAAATCCTAACAGCTGGTAAACTGGCTGGGATTTCTGGAAGTTGTAGGCCAAAAACATCTGGGGACCCCAGGTTGAGGACCACTGCAAGCATCATCTTTATTGGCAGCAAGGACCTCATCACACTAGAGAATGAATCCACTTTAAATCCGGTTTCTGCCTCCTGCAGAGTTCTGGGGTTTGTAGTTTAGTGAGGCTGTTAAAGGCTCCTCCCAAAACTACAAACCTCAGAATTCTGCAGGAAATAGAAATGAGATTTAAAGTGGATTCATTCTTTAGCGTGATGAGATCCTATAAGTGACAAAGTAGATGATACACAGCAAAGCAGTATTCAGGCCTTTTTTGTGTTGATGGTGGCCAAAGACTCCCATGCCCATTTTCGGCTCGCTTTAAAGAAATATGACTCTCATATTTGGGATAATGAGAATGCCTTTAAAGCCAGGACTGAAGCATGGAGTGGATTTGCAGCTCTCCGGGACATGGGAGCCACCACCAACAGTGCTCTGCTGGTATTTAACTTGGCTGACGCTTCTGGAAGTATCATTCCGACAACATCCCTGGCATGGGTCTAAGTGAACTGAAAGCCCTTCCTTCCCGTCTGCCTCCATCCCTTTCCTAATAATCCCTACAGTGCACATTGAACAGAAAAGCCCTGTAATCCGCAATGCTTTGTTCTTGCCTCACTTTCCTTTTCTGACGCCTTTCTCTGTTTCCAACTCCCTGAAACTCGGCTTCCTAATCCTCCTTAAAAACCAGAGCTTCTAATACAATCAGAACACAAGCAGATTAGAAGCCTCTAATTAATTTTGTGGCCTTTATTTTCACAAAGAAAAAAAAAGAACTAAAAAAGGGGGAGAGTGGGGCGAGAAAGAGAAACAGAGAGAGAGAGAAAGAGAGCAATTAAGTGCAGTGAAATTTACTCTTTCGCCTCGGCCAGTTTATTGTTCATCTCTTTGCTCTTCTCCTTGTCCTCGGCCGCCACGTTCGCTCCTCCGGAGCCCTCGGCGCTCTTCTTCTTCGATGCCCGGCTGGACGCCACTTGCTTATCTTTGGCCTTTTTCAGCGGTTTATGGCTTGTGGTCATCTTTTTTGGTTTGGAAGGCTGCGGGCTCGGCTTCTCCACCTGCGACCGACAAGCCGCCGAGGAAAAAAAGAGAGATACGTACAACACACAAGGAGAGGCGGGGAGGGAGCGGAAAGGGAGGTTTAGAGAGGAATGGCCAAGCAGCAGAAGGCGGTCGTTTGTATGACATGTATGTGGAGCAGTTCTGAGGTTCATGTAAGTCAGGGATGGACAAGGTAGGGCCATCTGTGGGGCCTTGTGAGATTGCGTGAGGTCTCCAATGGGTTGTTGTAAGTTTTTTCAGGCTGTATGGCCATGGTCTGGAGGCATTCTCTCCTGACGTTTTGCCTGACGTTTTGCCTGCATAATAGAATTGGGCCAAACTTCTCACACAGAATCCCCATGGCCAACAGAAAATACTGTGTATTGTCGAAGGCTTTCATGGCCGGAATCACTGGGTTGTTGTAGGTTGTTGTAGGTTTTTTTGGGCTATATGGCCATGTTCTAAAGGCATTCTCTCCTGATGTTTTGCTTGCATCTATGGCAAGCATCCTAGGAGGTATGCTTGCCATAGATGCAGGTGAAACGTCAAGGGAAAATGCCTCTAGAACATGGCCATATAGCCCGAAAAAACCTACAACCCAGAAAATACTGTGTTTTCTGATGGTCTTTGACAATCCTCTGACACCCCCTCACAACCTCCCCCCCAGGGGTCCTAACCCCCAGGTTGAGAAAGGCTGCACTAAGAGAACGTTGGATTGAGGTCTTTATTGCTATTTAAATGTCATTGAATGGCTGTAGGCCTCCATGGGTTCATTTACACCAACTAAACTACCAGAGCTCAATGCTATGATAGTATAGGAGTTATACTATCCTGGAATTTGAGATCATCTGGGGAGGCCCTGCTCTCGACCCCACCACTATCACAAGTGAGGCTGGTGGGGACGAGGAGCAGGGCCTTCTCAGTGGTGGCTCCCCACCTGTGGAACTCACTCCCGGGGGAAATTAGGACATCAACATCCCTCCTTGCCTTTAGAAGAAAGGTAAAGACGTGGCTATGGGACCAGGCCTTTGGGCATCCTGACAATTAGATATGGAATCCAGATGGATAGGACTGACAATGTGCGGAAAGTAGAACCTAACTATGAGTCTGTTAAACGCTGTCCAGCAATGAGGTTTGTATTGCTTTTACTGTTTTAATTGTTTTAATTGCTTTTACTTTATGGGTTTTTTGGATGTGTCGCCGATAATAATGACTGCTTAGGTTAATTGTTATCATTGTTATAATTGCTATTGTTATTGATGTTATGTTTTGTTGTCATGTAATGCGGGCATCGAATTGTGCCTTGTTGTGTAAGCCGCCCTGAGTCCCCCTCAGGGTGAGAAGGGCGGGGTATAAGCGACTGTAATAAATAAATAAATAAATAAATTATCATTTCCCAAGGCCTTTTCCTTTCTCTACAAGAAAAGTGCTGGAATGTCACCAAACTACAACTCCCAGGATGCCATAGCATTGAACCACAGCTTTCTAAAGTGTTGTCCAACTGCATTAATTCAACAGTAGAGATGATGATGATGATGATGATGATGATGATGATGATGATGATGACTGGGTTGTTGTAGGTTTTTTCGGGCTATATGGCCATGTTCTAGAGGCATTCTCTCCTGACGTTTTGCCTGCATCTATGATAAGCATCCTCAGAGATAGTGAGGTCTGTTGGAACTAGGCAAAAGGGTTTATATATCTGTGGAATGACCAGGGTGAGACAAAGGACTCTTGTCTGCTGGAGCGAGGTGTGAATCTTTCAACTGACCACCTTGATTAGCATACAATGGGCTGACTGTGCCTGGAGCAAACTTTTGTTGAGTGGTAATTGAGAGAATGCCTCTAGACCATGGCCATACAGCCCGAAAAAACCTACAACAACCCAGAGATTCCGGCCATGAAAACCTTCGACAATACATTGAACATCTCTACGGGGAGAAACTGTTCCTCTCCAGACCATGGTTTTTCTTTCAAAGTGACCTCTCCGTATGGGAGGCATTTCCATCAATTTTGGGGGCAATTTAAAATTAGTGGCATCAATAGTGGCCTTTTTTTGAAATAGTACAGTCCAGAGTTCTGGTCATGATTGATCCTAGATAGCTGAACCCACCTAAAACCAAGGAAGGCAATCCCTTTGCAAGACCAAAGGAGAGTGTGAATGTGACCTATAGTGGCCCATACAGATCTTCCTGATCCTGCACTGATTCACAATTCCACTTATGGCAAAAGTAGGCAATCTACAAGTTTTACACATGTGTTGCTCCCCACATGAGCTCCTCATAATTCTGCATCCCACTCCTTACATTTCCCATTGCATTGTAGAATTGCAGCAGCAAAATAAAATTACAATTACTGTAGATAGGAACGTCATTTTCCTTTAAAGCAGTAATTCCCAACCTTTTTTTGGCCAGGGACCACTTGACCAAGGACCACTATGAAGCCAGATAGGAGAAAAAGGAGACCTGTTTGGTTTCAATTTTGGGATGATATATCCAGCTCCCTTTCATAAGTAAGTGAGGTTACAAGAAGGTTTTATAATAAGGTCCCTGCTTCTGATTGTCTCAGCCTTATTCCTTAAAGGAGGAGGTGGAGACATCCTCTTCCTTGTTCCCTGATCAGCAGCTGTCTCTGAAGGTGGGCTGGAGTGGACATCAAGTAGTTTTCCAACAAGACTACATTGCTTTGCTGAATGTTATGCCATTATGGACCCTTAACCTATCAATCCATAACTATATAGTATATCATTACCTTCAAATTATGTGTATAAGGTGTATATGAGACATGCCGTATATTCCGGCATATAAGACGACTGGGCATATAAGACGACCCCCAACTTTTCCAGTTAAAATATAGAGTTAAGACGACTCCCATGCATAAGACTACACCTGCATATAAGACGACCCCTGACTTTTGAGAAGATTTTCTTGGGTTAAAAAGTAGTCTTATACGCCAGAATATACTGTAAGTGTTCTGTTTTGGCCTGGGTCCCATCTTCAAAAGATCTCATTGTATATACCAGTAGTTCCCAAACTTTTTTTGACCAGGGACCACTCTCCAACAGTAGTACCAAAAGGGTTATGAATCAGTATTTGGTCAACTTTAGATTTGGTTTGGTTATTTGGGGGGCTGATTCAGAAAATTGCATTGGATAGACCACATCAGCTCTAGTTTCTGATATAGAACATATGCCATTCAGTAGTTGCCATCGGCTCACCCAAAAAAGCCATATAAAAGCCATATAAAAGTTAGGACATTAAGATCGTCTGGGGAGGCCCTTCTCTCGATCCTGCCGGCTTCACAAGTGCGCCTGGCGGGGATGAGAGACAGGGCCTTCTCAGTGGTGGCCCCTCGGCTGTGGAACACCCTCCCTACAGAGATCAGATCGGCCCCCTCCCTGTTGGTATTACGGAGGAAATTGAAGACCTGGCTTTTCGAACAGGCATTTGACTAGGCAGTGCAATCAATTATTGGAACACAGAATAAGGATAATTAATTGTTTACTATTGCTTTAAATGTCCAATGATTTTGTACCATGTATATTGAAACTGTGTTGTTAACTGCTCTGAGTCGTCTAAGGGCTGAGAAGAGCGGTATACAAATAAAGTAAATAAATAAATAATAAATATAAGAGAGTTTCGTGAGACCAGTTGCTCTCATTGCAACGGTGTAGGCTGTGGACCATATTTTAGTTCTCGCAGACCACTGGTGGTCCACAGACCACAAGTTGGGAACATATGCCATCCAGTAGTCACCATCTGCTTGCCCACAGAAAACCATATTTAATAATTTAGAGCTGATGTGGTCATAGTAATCTTTTGTAGGCAGTCAGCCTCTCCCCTCCCGACCTCCCTGTTGCCTCGGCACTATAAGAGGGTTTTGCATGACAAAGTGGACTCCATGACATGCGGGTGCTGAGAAGAGCACCCACAGACTACCTACTACAATGCAACCTGATCCCTGCCACATGCACAATGGAGGACCTTCTTGCAGCAACACCAGAGGCACTCCACGTGGCCAACTTCTGGTCAAAGGAAATTTAGCATAATGCCAAGTTTTAAAAAACTTTGTTTGTGTTTTTAAATGCATTTAAACTATACCCTCAACTTGCTTCTGACACAAATAAATATAAATCCCTGTTGCTTTGGCACAACAAGAGGGTTTTGCAAGATCAGTCACTCTCGTTGCTGCATGGTTTAGAGGCAATGGTGTAGTAATGGTGAGACCATGGATCATATTTTAATTGGGTTGTTGTAGGTTTTTTCGGGCTATATGGCCATGGTCTAGAGGCATTCTCTCCTGACGTTTCGCCTGCATCTATGGCAAGCTTCCTCAGAGGTAGTGAGGTGACTACCATACTGAGGATGCTTGCCATAGATGCAGGCGATACGTCAAGATAATATGCCTCTAGACCATGGCCATATAGCCCGAAAAAACCTACAACAACCCAGTGATTCCAGCCATGAAAGCCTTCGACAATACATATTTTCATTCTTGTGGACCACTGGTGGTCCATGGGCCACAGTTTGAGAACCAATGCTTTAAAACATGACACACCCTGAACACCTGCCTTTGTTTTGAACCTGCGCTCCCCTTAGCAGTTGAGTCCTGGAATGGGGTTCAGCTCCCAAAAATGCTTCTTGGAAGTAAGGTTTATCCCTTAGAAATGCCTTCCAAAATGATGTTTTGGCCACCAGAAAAAAGGACTCTAAGTTTTGTCTTCAAACAAGAAGCTCCTGCAAAAAAAACCTTCCTAAAAACATGGCTTGCCTTTCAGGAAACACTCTCAAAAGTATGGTTTGGTTTCAGGACATGGTGACCTACAGAGTGAAGAGTGAACCATTCATTCCCTTTGACACAGAACAGATGCATTGACCTACTTTAAACAACCCATATTGAGGAAGTGGGTTCCTTCCTGAACATAGCCTCTTTCGTTTCATATTTTTAGCCGAAATAATAATGCCATAGACAGATCATCCCTTCCCCTATTTCTCCATGTTACTCACCCTCGTTGTTTCCTTGTAGGGCTCGCTGTAGAGGCTGCGTATCCTCCTGTGTTCGAGGAATTTGTTATCCGATGGCCCGGGCTTGGCACCTTCTGCAGTGAACTGGGCACTGTAGCTTGTTTGGTGAAGCATCTTCTCTGCTGGAGGTTTGTACTGCGGCTTCGCCTTGATGGGTTTCGCAGGCTTGCTATCTGTCCAGGGTCGGAATTCATTTCTGGGGAAAGGAAGGATTGGTGAGAATGCAAAATTTAAAATAGAAATAGAGAGGGAGGAAAACCTTAAGATTGGGGGAGATGAGGTTGCATTCCACTAGTAACCAGGCAAAATATTGACAAAGCGTCTATTGATGTACATAAGGTTGCCAGGTAACCTATGGTTCAGATAGAGGTGCCCGGAAGTCAATGAGGGACCAGATTGGGAATTGGTTTGCTGGTTGAACCCAAAGGGTGCTTCCCAATGGCCTCTCTTCTCAATCCTGGAGAGAAGTGATTAGTGGGGTTGTGCTGGTATGGCTGTACCAAAAGCTCCAACTTCCTTTTCTTTCTTTGAGTGTTTGCATGTATTCCAAAGTTCCATGCATTTTGCAATAAGGTGGCTTCCCTCGGTTTGCAATTATAGGGCCTATGACCCATCAATCATTGTTAAGTTTTGCTTCAGCCCCTTTCGCCAGGGCTCTGGGAAGAGAGGGAGCCATTTTAGGTCAGTCTTGCATTGGAAAGCTTAGTTACAGGACGTGGATTAGCTCCACCTGTAGAGAAGCTTCGTTTCTCACAGCATCCGGGGGAAATTCCGAGGGAAATTCCAGGAGAAAACAGTTCCAAAGGACTCCAGCTGGAGAATCTACAAAGCCTTGACTGGTAGGTCTACTCAGGACCCAAGAAGCAGTTTGGAGCCGGGAGTAGAGCCCACACCAGCAAAGTTTAGAAAGTAGATTGTAGAAAGTAGAAAGTAGAAAGTAGGAGTAGAAAGTAGAAAGTAGAAAGGAGGAGTTCAAAAGGGTTTTCCTCTTAAAGGAAAGAAACAGTTCACGAAGCCAGTTGCCTGTCTCTTGTGGACAAAATTAAGAAAGCCACCAGTTGATTCAAAGCCTTGAAGCATTTGTTTAATTTGTTGAAGATCTAAGAAGTATTTGATTGTTTTGTTGAAGACCTAAGCAATAATAAAGGATTTTGTTAAACCTTTCAAGCTTCTAAAGACTCTGTATAGGAAAATCCTTAGGGCCTCTCACTCGAGGCACCCCAGCTTCCCGCTGGGCACAAAGAGCACGTCCTGTTCAAAAGCTGACTGCTATAGGCCCAGTGCGTGAAAGCACAGGGGTGTTTGATCTGGGATTTGGCTTGGTCATATCTCATATCTCATTGCATCTCTGGGGATAGACCCAGAGATGCAATTTTGCCTACTATCTCTCTTTGCCAACTGGATTGAAAGTTGTCCTTCATAATGAGACATGCAAAGCCCAGAGGAGAGGGTGATAGTCTGAGCCAGTAAGTCAACATTACCACCCAAATCCTGGCCTCGAGTTGGTGGCATTGGAGACACACCTTGGTACCTGGAGAGCTGATCTTAAGAATTTGGATTGAACAGTCTCCAGTGGGGTGAAGTCAGAAAAGGGATCAATCCGGGAACTGCAAAGAAGTTGGGCCATTGACCAATCCATAGACCACACCTGGAATATTGTGTCCAATTCTGGGCACCACAATTCAAGAGAGATATTGACAAGCTGGAATGTTGATGAAAATGATCAAGGGTCTGGACAACGCCCTATGAGGAGCAGCTTAAGGAGCTGGGCATGTTTGTTTTCTGCTTCCCTGGAGACTAGGACGCAAGGGAACAATGGCTTCAAACTACAAGAGAGGAGATTCCATCTGAACATTAGGAAGAACTTCCTGACTGCGAGAGCCGTTCAGCAGTGGAACTCTCTGCCCCGGAGTGTGGTGGAGGCTCCTCCTTTGGAAGCTTTTAAACAGAGGCTGGATGGCCATTTGTCAGGGGTGATTTGAATGCAACATTCCTGCTTCTTGGCAGGGGGTTGGACTGGATGGCCCATGAAGTCTCTTCCAACTCTTTGATTCTATGATCTCCCAGAAATCCCAGCCTGTTTACGAGCTGTTAGGATTTCTGGGAGTTGAAGGCTAAAAACATCTGGGGACTCCTGGTTGAGAACCATTGATGTAGGAAAATTCAGTCAAATAGCACGGTAGCCAATGGCTATTTCAACTTGTTGCATTCCAGCTTTCTTGGGACGCGCGCACACACAACACATTACTTTGAAAGGTGCAGCATAAACCTTCCACAAAATGCCTTCCATTCTAACCAGTCAACCGACTTGGCCGTCCATGTGAATGACAGCCATCAATGGGTCATCCCATGTGACAGCCTCCCCCTCCCCCCCCCGGGAAGGAACACACCCATTAATTAAAACCCAGCAGCTCGTTAATATTCAAGGCACACTCCAGACTAGCAACAAACCGCTTGTTCGTCACTGAAGACTGCCCTAGAAACACCAGGGGCTCTGGGGCTGCAACTAATTGGCAAATTGTGCAGGCATCAGAATGAATTTTCTTGGTATCCAGGCTGGTTCTCTGATCTGGGAAGAGAAATTCACAAGTAGAAGCAAAGCTCTGTGGAATGTCCTTCACATCTATAGACCGAGGTTTTGTAAAGTTCCTTTCTCTCTGTTTTGAACTACAACTTCCAGAAAGCCCTATATGACAAATCTGGAACTCTAGCCCAGAAAATAAGTTTAAAAGTGCTGGTGTGGATTGTATTATTTTTGTCACTTATTGTTGCAGGCAGAAACTGGT
Source organism: Anolis sagrei (assembly GCF_037176765.1). NCBI lineage: Eukaryota > Metazoa > Chordata > Lepidosauria > Squamata > Anolidae > Anolis > Anolis sagrei. Next base: position 7,789,059 of record NC_090023.1, read on the forward strand.
CGTTTATGCCGTCGCGCCTGGGGGCTATTATTCTCAATAAAGGAGGGATGGATGTGGCACCTTTCCCCCAGGGGATTGCTTCTTGCCCTCCTATAGGAAACTGGAACTCCCAAAAACCCAAAATGCTGTAAATAGCTCAAGATAGGTTTTATTGATCACAAAGTCATTTCTTCAAAGCAATGAGCTGGAAAACTTTAGAGGGGTGAAGGAAAACATACGTTACAGTCTCAATTAGTCCTGGGTCCAAGGGGTTTGAAGCTGAGAAGCCTCACCAAGTTTCCTCTTTCCTCAATGGCTGTGAATGCCGGAGCAAACCACAACCCCAGTTCAGATGGCCTATGCTTTGAAGACTCAGGATCTTCCTCTGGTGCCAAAAGAACCGGCTTGAATAATAATTGTCCAGGACGATCTGGACATAAAGCATGAGTCCCAGGGGTAAAAAACCTCAGAACTGGTGCTAAGAGGTAACTTAAATCAGGGTCCTTTAGAATCAAGTCTTTTACTCATATCCATGTGGTATGAACTCTGATGGCAGAATGAAGAAGAAAAAAGAAAGTTCTCCCCTCTTGCGGGAAGAGGTGGAGCCAAACAGTACCAATTGACAGCTACAAGCAACCAATCCATACAACTATACATAAGCAGGGTAAAAAGGGGCAGGATTAAACATGATACAACAGTTTAAATCTTACAACTAACAGTTCTATACATAGGTGGTGCCACTCGCGCCGTCATATCATTTCCAGCCAGCAGAACAGGACAATGCTTAAAATCTATATAAATAAAAATGTAATGTTTGTTTGTGGGATTAACAGAACTCAAAAACCACTGGATGAATTGACATCTAATTTGGACACAAGACACCTAACAACCCAATATATGTCCTTCACTAAAAAAAATTGATTTTGTCATTTGGGAGTTGTAGTTGCTGGGATTTATAGTTCACCTACAATCAAAGAGCATTCGGAATCCCACCAATGATGGAATCGAATCAAACTTGGCACACAGTTCTCCCATAACCAACGGAAAATACTGGAAGGGTTTGGTGGGCAGTGTCCTTTGGTTTTGGAGTTGTAGTTCACCTACATCCAGACATCACTGTGGACTCAAACAATGATGGATCTGGACCAAACTCTACATGAATACTCAATATGCCCAAATGTGAACCCTGGTGGAGTTTGGGGGAAATAGAATCTTGACGTTTGGGAGTTGTAGTTGCTGGGATTTATAGTTCACCTACAATCAAAGAGCATTCTGAACCCCACCAATGATAGAATTGGGCCAAACCTCCCACACAGAACCCCCATGTGGGCCACAGCAACGTGTGGCAGGGGACGGCTAGTCTATATAAATAAAAATGTAATGTTTGTTTGTGGGATTAACATAACTCAAAAACCACTGGATGAATTGACACCAAATTAGGACACAAGACACCTATTAGGCCAACGAGTGACCATCACTCATAAAAACATTGGAAAACACAGCAGAAGAGACATAGAATCATAGAATCAAAGAGTTGGAAGAGACCTCATGGGCCATCCAGTCCAACCCCCTGCCAAGAAGCAGGAATATTGCATTCAAATCACCCCTCACAGATGGCCATCCAGCCTCTGTTTAAAACCTTCCAAAGAAGGAGCCTCCACCACACTCTGGTTCCACTGCTGAACGGCTCTCACAGTCAGGAAGTTCTTCCTTGTGTTCAGATGGAATCTCCTCTCTTGTAGTTTGAAAGCGAAAAAGCGAAAAAATAAAAATACATTACAACACATGTGCATAACCACATATATACACAAATACACAGACTGGACCACAGCAACGCGTGGCAGGGGATGGCTAGTCTATATAAATAAAAATGTAATGTTCGTTTGTGGGTTAGCATAACTTAAAAACCACTGGTTGAATTGACACTAAATTTGGACACAAGACACCTATCAGGCCAACAAGTGACCATCACTCATAAAAACACTGAAAAAACACAGCAGAAGAGACTTAAAAGACCAAAAAATAGAAAATACATTACAACACATGCACAAAACCACGCCCCCACACATATATGCAAACAATCATATATACACATATACACAAATATATATATATATACATACAAAACACATATACACAGACTGGGCCACAGCAATGTGTGGCAGGGGACGGCTAATCTGGTAATAAGACGAAAATGTGCACCAAGCTGGGACAGTCCCGGAGTGCTTCTGCACTGTAAATATAAGGCCGTTTAATACCACTCTAATTGCCATGGCTCAGTGCTGGAAAATAGTGGGAGTTGTAATTTTCCAAAGTCTTCAGCCTTCTCTGCCAAAAATGTGCTGATGCCTCGCCAAGCTCCCAGGAATCTATAGCATTAATAATAATAATAATAATAATAATACTTTATTTATACCCCGCTACCATCTCCCGAGGGACTCGGTTCGGCTTACATGAGGCCGAGCCCACAACACAACAATAAACAATAACAGCAATAATACAAAAACAATACATAACTCATAAACAAAATAAGCAAAAAACAATAACAATAACACAATGCATTAAAAAACCTATGGCTGGGCCAAATGTAATAATTAAAATATTAAAAAATAATGCTGGGCATAGACAGGTAACATGTAATTGGGATAAAGTTTTGGAGAGGGAAGAAATGTGCAGACAATCTAAAGTCATTATTAAAGTGCATTTAAGGACATCTTGCTGGGAGTTTCCCTATTCTGGGAAGGCACACTGAAACAGCCATGTTTTCAGGCTCCTCCTAAACACTGCCAAGGTTGGAGCTTGCCTAATATCCCTGGGAAGTGAGTTCCAGAGTCGAGGGGCCACCACCAAGAAGGCCCTCTCCCTCGTCCCCACCAATCGCGCTTGCGATGGTGGTGGGAGCGTGAGCAGGGCCTCTCCAGATGATCGAAGAGATCATGTGGGTTCGTACACAGAGATGCGGTCACACAGGTAGGCGGGTCCCAAACCGTTCAGGGCTTTGTAGGTAAGCACCTGCACCTTGAATTGGGACCAGAAAATGAACGGCAGCCAATGGAGCTCCTTAAACAGGAGGGTTGACCGCTCCCTGTAAATGACTGTTAAAGTGGTGCCAAACTGCATTAAGTCTACAGTGTAGGTAAAGGTAAAGGTAGTCCCCTGACATTAAGTCCAGTCATGTCTGACTCTGGGGTGTGGTGCTCATCTCCATTTCTAAGCCGAAGAGCCGGCGTTGTCCGTAGACACCTCCAAGGTCATGTGGCCGGCATGACTGCATGGAGCGCCGTTACCTTCCCGCTGGAGCGGTACCTATTGATCTACTCACATTTGCATGTTTTCGAACTGCTAGGCTGGCAGAAGCTAGGGCTGACAGCGGAAGCTCACACCGCTCCCCGGAATCGAACCTGCGATCTTTCGATCAACAAGCTCAGCAGCTCAGTGCTTTAAACCACTGCGCCATAGGGGGCTCCTACAGTGTAGACGCACCCCTATTTAATCCTCTGTCATCCCACTTTTCCAACTGGTTTCAAAATGTCCCAGTTTCTCTCCATTCTGCGCACTTTGCAGCTTCATCTTCAGCTTACTCCAGTTGGTGTAAACTGCATTCAAAGTGCAAAAGTACAATCAGATCTTTGTGGGTTGGATTATCTGGGAATTTAATTAATATGTTGATTGCTATGGAAGACCAAGGGATTCTTAAGAGAATATTATAATCAAATCCATGAATACTTCAGAATTGCAAATATAGAAAGACAACTGTAGTAGTTTCAGATCATTATAGTATGGACATCATCCCATGCATAATTTATTTATTTATCGTGTCATCAGCAACCATTGTTTTACAATTCTAACAGAGCAAAACAAACACAGAGATTAAAAAGAAAAAGAAAAAAAAACCACACAGATTTTGTAAATTTGGTATTTGGTTAAATGTCCTTTGACCAGTATCTGGCCACTTGGAGTGCCTCTGGGGTTGCCGCAAGAAGGTCCTCCATGGTGCATGTGGCAGGGCTCAGGGTGCATTGCAGCAGGTGGTCAGTGGTTTGTTCTTCTCCGCACTCGCATGCCGAGGATTCCACCCTGTAGCCCCATTTCTTAAGATTGGCTCTGCATCTCGTGGTGCCAGAGCGCAATCTGTTCAGCGCCTTCCAAGTCGCCCAGTCTTCTGAGTGCCCAGGGGGGAGTCTCTCATCTGGTATCACCCATGAATTGAGGTGCTGGGTTTGGGCCTGCAACTTTTGGACTCTCGCTTGCTGGGGTGTTCCAGCGAGTGTCTCTGTAGTTCTAAGAAAACTATGTCTTGATTTAAGTCGTTGACGTGCTGGCTGATACCCAAACAGGGGATGAGCTGGAGATGTCTCTGCCTTGGTCCTTTCACTATTGGCTGCTACTTCCCGGCGGATGTCAGGTGGTGCAATACCGGCTAAGCAGTGTAATTTCTCCAGTGGTGTGGGTCGCAGACACCCCGTGATAATGCGACATGTTTCATTAAGAGCCACATCCACTGTTTTAGTGTGATGAGATGTGTTCCACACTGGGCATGCATACTCAGCAGCAGAGTAGCATAGCGCAAGGGCAGATGTCTTCACTGTGTCTGGTTGTGATCCCCATAATAATAATAATAATAATAATAATAATAATAATAATAATAATAATAGCAACAACAACAACAACAATAATAATTTATTTATACCCCGCTACCATCTCCCCATGGGACTTGGTGCGGCTTACATGAGGCCGAGCCCAAATACAACAATACAAGCAAAATAACAACAATACACGTAATTAAAATCAAACATAGACAATAAAACAATAACGTAAGCAATAACAATAAGACAACACACTATTAAAACTATGGGAAGGCCAAATGTAAATTGAAATTAAAAATAATGCTGGACATGGGCAAAAAAAGTGATGGGGCGGTTTGTGAAAAACATACAAGCAGATCTAAAACAATGTAAAGTGCTTTGGAGGACAAAGTGGGAAGGCACACTGGAACAACCACGTCTTCAAGCTCCTTCTAAAGACTGCCAGAGTTGGGGCATGCCTGATGTCCTTAGGAAGTGAGTTCCAGAGTCGAGGGGCCACCATCGAAAAGGTCCTCTCTCATCCCCACCAATCGTGCCTGTGATGCAGATGGGAGCGCGAGCAGGGCCTCTCCAGATGATCGAAGATGCATCTCCTGAAACAGCTTCTGCTGTCTTGCCTGGGACACTTTGGACTCCATATACCATCTTTACTCAAATCTACTGCTCCCCTTTTTGGCTAAATTATCTTCCCAAAATTACGGTGTGCATTCGTTTCGCATAATGTGGTCATCATAGCACTAAGCCAAAGCAAAAGGGGAAACTACTTCAGGAGCTGCATCTGGAGCTCCTATTTGAGGGACGTCATCTCTAATTTAATTGCCAAGGCTCAATGCAATGCTGTGATTTGTAGTCTGGTGAGGCATCAGCATTCTTTGCAGCCCACATGATCCCAAACGACAGCCCTCATGATCCCATAGCATTGATCCAGAGCAGTGAAAGAGGATCCATTCTATAGCACAGATGCACTCCAATCAGGCCTGTAGCGAGGGGATGGTTTTAGGGGTTCAAACCCTCCCCGAAATGTTTCAGATTTTTTTTAAAAACCTGGTTTACTCATGAATTTTAACTGGTTAACCAAATCCCCATGCTAAGTCTATGAGATGCAAAAAATTAAGAGTCCCTCCAGAACTGTAAGCACTATCTCAAGCAAATATTGACAATTTATTCACACTACCTGCAGCAATAGCTGATGTAGTGAAGCAACCAAGTTGGGTGTGTGTGTGTTGAATGCTCTCATTAAGGAGGCCAGACTTGGTGGAGGTGGTTGACAGGGGCAGAGCTGCAGGCTATTGAAGGCTGCTCTGCCCCCTGCTGTGCTCTTTGCTTCAGCGTGAGCTAGGAGGCAGGTTTCAACCCCCCCCCCCCCCAAAAAATTTTCAACCCTCCCTGAAATTGTCAACCCTCCCCGAATTTTTTTTCTGGCTACGGCCCTGACTCCAATATTTTCTTTTCCATTGCTGAAAGCCTTGGTATTCTGACACTTTTATTTTTAGAGAAAGAAGTATAAGTAGGCAGGGTTTTGAAAATTAAGGTGTACATTAGATTCAATGGCGCATTAGACTCAAGTAAATAGGGGTATCTTTTTATCTATCTATCTATCTATCTATCTATCTATCTATCTATCTCAGGCATGGTTAAACTTCACACACCCCCCCCCCCCCTGTGTTCTGGACTGCAATTCCCACAATTCCTAACAGCCGGTAGGAATTTATGAACTGCTGGACTGCTGACATGACCAGAGACAATGATTCACATTTGGGTTGAAAACAACATGTTTACATAGCCAAAGACAATGATTCTTTAAGTTAAAGAAGTCAAACAATGTTCCTTACTTAAACCAATATCAGTGAAAAAAGAAAACCCAACATCTGTCCAGAACTGATGGAATCAGAAGTTGTAGCTGTAACTTTTTGGAATAACAATATCAAGAAATATTCAATTTAAGAGATCTTTTTACTATCCAAAAGTGTGGCAGACAGCAGCGTCTGGACACCCGCCTCTTTCTCCAAGGGGGAATGGTGGTGTATTCAGCAAAATGGTAGGCTGTGAAATTGTAGGAGTTGAGGTCCAAAACACCTGAAAGGCCGAAGTATGCCCATGCCTGGTCTACACTGACCATACAATGCCATTTCAAACTGAATTATATGGCAGTGTAGATGTGAACTAAGTCTTTTTTGTGTTGCCAAGAAGGATAAACCACAAGAGACGTCACAGCCCCTAAAACTTGTGGCTAAAATGAATTTCGCATACGATATTGTAAAATCCACTTTCTAAAGCTCTTTGAAAGTGCTTTCAGAAGACAAAAGATGGGAGGAAACTGTTTTCATTAAATACTAGTTTTAAACAACTTGAAGATTGGTTTGGGACAAGTTTACTAAGTGCAGTACTAAGGGTTTTCATTTATGTCTCGGGAGCCTTCAATGTGGCATACAGATTTGTGTGATAATCACCAATGGAACAGAATGAATAGTGAATCAGAAAATAAAGATCCAACTGCTATTTACAGAGGAGAATATATATGATATATGCACAAGGCATATATAATATATCATATATCATATATATTAGGAGCCCCCGGTGGTGCAGTGGGTTAAAGCACTGAGCTGCTGAGCTTGTTGATCGAAAGGTCGCAGGTTCGATTCCGGGGAGTGGCATGAGCTTCCGCTGTCAGCCCTAGCTTCTGCCAACCTAGCAGTTTGAAAACATGCAAATGTAAGTATATCAATAGGTACCGCTCCGGCGGGAAGGTAACGGCACTCCGTGCAGTCATGCCGGCCACATGACCTTGGAGGTGTCTACGGACAACGCTGGCTCTTCGGCTTAGAAATGGAGATGAGCACCACACCCCAGAGTCAGACATGACTGGACGTAATGTCAGGGGACTACCTTTACCTTTACCTATGCACAAGGCACCATTAGAAATCCCAGCCATTATTCCCACATGCAGTGTCTGGTTGGACACAGGACTTTCTGGACCTTTGCTCTGAAGGAGGAAGGCTATTCTCAGTGGTTTTAAGCCTGAGCTTGCAGCAGTTCAGTAGGCTGCAATAGAAATTGCAACCTACTTTTCCCATTGGGAACTCCTAGCTATGTCTGGGTCAAATGCAAAAACAAAAAAAAAAATACATGAGAGGAGGGGTGCCAGCTGAGATGTGCCGTTTAGTGTGCCTTCATTAAAAGCTTCATCTCGTGAGCCTCGTAAAAAGATAAAAGGCGTATGAATAATGCAACGGGAAGCATGAAGAGCTCAGAATAAATGCAACCCACGCAGAGCTTCCACAGCCGAGGCAAGAACAAGCATCTCTGTGGTTCAAGTCCCAGAAAAAGCAAACGCAGCCATCTTAAAAAAACCCCAAAACCTACATTTATGTTGAACTTTGACTGAGACACCTCTGTGGCAAGCCTGGATTGAGACAGGCTAGGTCATGCTGAAAAGCAATTCCCAAAACATAGGCCCCTTCCACACAGCTATATAGAATCATAGAATCAATCAATCAAAGAGTTGGAAGAGACCTCCTGGGCCATCCAGTCCAACCCCATTCTGCCAAGAAACAGGAATATTGCATTCAAATCACCCCTGACAGATGGCCATCCGGCCTCTGTTTAAAAGCTTCCAAAGAAGGAGCCTCCACCACACTCCGGGGCAGAGAGTTCCACTGCTGAATGGCTCTCACAGTCAGGAAGTTCTTCCTAGTGTTCAGATGGAATCTCCTTTCTTGTAGTTTGAAGCCATTGCTCCATTGCGTCCTAGTCTCCAAGGAAGCAGTAAACAAGCTTGCTCCCTCCTCCCTGTGGCTTCCTCTCACATATTTATACATGGCTATCATGTCTCCTCTCAGCCTTCTCTTCTTCAGGCTAAACATGCCCAGCTCCTTAAGCTGCTCTTCATAGGGCTTGTTCTCCAGACCCTTGATCATTTTAGTCGCTCTCCTCTGGACACATTCCAGCTTGTCAATATCTCTCTTGAATTGTGGTGCCCAGAATAGGACACAATATTCCAGGTGTGGTCTAACCAAGGCAGAATAGAGCATGGGGAGCATGACTTCCCTAGATCTAGACACTATGCTCCTCTTGATGCAGGCCAAAATCCCATTGGCTTTTATTACTGCCACATCACATTGTTGGCTCATGTTTAACTTGTTGTCCACGAGGACTCCAAGATCTTTTTCTCACGTACTGCTCTCAAGCCAGGCATTGTCCCCCATTCTGTATCTTTGCATTTCGTTTTTCCTGCCAAAGTGGAGTATCTTGCATATAAAATCCACATTGACCTGGATTATATGGCAGTGTGGACTCAGTTCAAAGCAGATATTGTGGATTATCTGCCTTGATATTCTGGGTTATTTGGCTGTGGGGAAGGGCCCACAGATATCACAATCAAAGATTATAAAAATTACCGTATTTTCCGGTATATAAGATGACTGGGTATATAAGACAACCTCTAATTTTTCCAGGTAATATATAGAGGGGTAGTCTTATGCTCATCATATAAGACTACCCCTCTTCCAACACACACCAAATAAAAATTTAAAAGCATCAGATTTGATTTCAATATGGTAATTTTCCTATTACTGTCCCTCCTTCTCTGCCTCTCAGATCTCGCACATGCGCACCTGCATCACTTCACTGCAGTCTTCAGGGGTGAGATCTGAGAGGCAGAGGAGGAGGGACAGTAATAGAATACAAGGGCAGGCCAGACAGGTAAAAGAGGTGGGTTTTTTCTGGGCCCAGAGCCACTCTCTCTCTCTTTTTTCCATACTCCAGGTACCCCAGACACCTGCAGCTTGCTCCGCCCTTCACTTACACCTCCCCGGTGAGACACTGGTTCACCTCACCATCGGGACCGCATTAAGTCCACGAATCCTGATGAATGGATTTTCTTCAAACGTACTTGTACAGCGTCGCCCTTAATGAGTTCATACAGTCACTGCATACGGCAGGGATGCAACCACTGCTATTTTTGAGCTCCCCCCACAATATGCAGTAACCACAGATTCTCCAATCCAGATTGGAAGTTTCAGTACCCGCTCTGTAAGACAACTCCTGGCGTATCAGACTACTCCCACATATGAGTCCCATGTTTAAGGGTACTCCCGCGTATAAGACGACTCCCACACATAGGACTACTCCCTCGTATAAGACAACTCCCATGTATAAGACGACTCCCGCGTATAAGACAACCCCTGACTTTTGAGAAGATTTTCTTGGGTTAAATAGTAGTCTTATATGCCAGAAAATACGGTAATCTCAAATTGAGTATACTCTAGAATAGAATCGGTGGAACTGCTTTAGTTGGAATTGAGAATAGGGTTTTTATATACCGCCCCTCTCGGCACGCAGGCGAGAGAATTAGTATAGTATTCGTTAGTCTTATTTTTAATAGTAACAGGAAAACAACCAGAAACTACATTTATGCTCCATATACTGATCCCCCACCCATAGGTTTGGGGTCTGGTATATGCCAGTCAAGTGTAGTTTCATGTTGTTGTTGCTGCTGCTGTTGTTGTTGAGGTAATTATAATTACTATATAAGATTCTACTGGGGTTCCTTCCAGACAGGCCCTATATCCCAGAATCCGATCCAAGGTTTTCTGTTTATCCCAGATTATGTGGCAGTGCGGACTCATATAATCCAGTTCAAAGCAGAAAACCTGGGATCAGATCCTGGGACATAGGGCCTGCCTGGAAGGACCCTGAATAATAATAATCATCATCATCATCCTCATCATCATCATCGGAGCCCCCGGTGGCACAGTGGGTTAAACACCTGTGCCGGGAGGACTGAAGACCGACAGGTCACAGGTTCGAATCCAGGGAGAGGTGGATGAGCTCCCTCTGTCAGCTCCAGCTCCTCATGCGGGGACATGAGAGAAGCCTCCCACAAGGATGATAAAAACATCAAATCATCCGGGCGTCCCCTGGGCAACGTCCTTGCAGACGGCCAATTCTCTCACACCAGGAGTCACTCCTGACACGACCAATCAATCAATCAATAATCATCATCATCATCATTTGGATTAATAATTATTCTGGCAGCCCAAGAACAAGCCATTCGAACCAAGACCATCAAAGCCAGAATTGAAAAGTCGACAACAGATCCCAAATGTAGACTCTGCAAGGAAGCAGATGAAACAATACATGACATCCTCAGCTGCTGCAAGAAGATCACGCAGACAGACTACAAGCAGAGGCATAACACTGTTGCTCAGATGATTCATTGGAACTTGTGCCACAAACACCATCTGCCTGTGACAAAGAACTGGTGGGATCACAAGCCGGAAAAAGTTACAGAGAATGAACACATCAAACTCCTCTGGGACTTCCAAATTCAGACAGAGTTTTGGAGCACAATACTCCTGACTTCATGATCATGTTAAAAGACATAGTATGGATTGTCGATGTTGCAATCCCAATTGACAGCAGGATTGAAGAGAAACAACTGGAAAAGCTGACACGATATGAGGATTTAAAGATCGAACTGCAAAAACTCTGGCACAAGCCAGTAAAGGTGGTCCCAGTGGTGATCAGCACACTGGGTGCAGTACCTAAAGACCTTGGCCTGCACTTAAACACAACTGGAGCTGACAAAATTACTATCTGTCAGCTGCAAAAGGCCACCCTACTGGGATCTGCACACATGATTCGCCAATACATCATACAGACACTTGGGGAGGGTCTGATGTGTGATCCAATATAAGAGCCAGCAGAGTGAATTTGTTTACTGTGTACTAATCTTGCTGCGTTTCAAATAATATTAAGAAGAAGGAGAAGGAGAAAAGAAGAAACACTGCTGGCATTATAAACTGGACGCAGGCAGAACTCGACAATTTGAACAGAAAAACAAGAAAACTCATGACCATTCATAACTCACTACATCCTCACAGTTAGGTTGATTGGCTCTATCTACCTCGAAGGTCTGGTGGCAGAGGACTTGTACAAGTAAAACAAGCAGCCGAGGAAGTAAAACACACACTGGCAGAAGATGTCAAGGAAAGCCAAGAACCTGCCTTAATTGAAGTCAATAATCAGAAACTTTTCAAAGCACAGCAAACAAAGAACCAGTACAAGAAAATTGCACTCCAAACCTGAGCTGACAGCTCGCACAACAAAGCATTACATGGGAGGTTCCATCACAAAATTGAAGGAAAAGTTGATAAGGAGAAGACGTGGTTATGGCTCACGAATGGAACCCTTAAGAAGGAGACAGAAGATCTTATTCTTGCAGCCCAGGAGCAAGCCATCACATCAAAGGCCATTAAGGCCAGGATTGAAAAATCAGCAGGTGACACAAAATGCAGACTGCTCAAGGAAACTGATGAATCCATGGACCATCTCCTCAGCTGCTGCAAAAAAATCACACAGACGGACTACAAACAAAGGCACAACTTTGTGGCTCAAATGATTAACTGGAGCTTATGTCACATGTACCAATTGCCAGCAGTAAAGAATTGGTGGTATCATAAACCTGCAAAGGTGGTGGAAAATGAACATGCAAAAATACTGTGGGACTTTCGAATCCAGACTTGAGATTTTGTGATACAAAATCCAGCATATAGATCTCATTTGCTGTGACATACTGTGCTTTTGTGTCAGTAAAATAATAATAATAATAATAATAATAATAATAATAATAATCCTCTTTAAGTGGGCTTCCTTCTCATTTAACCCCACTCTTCCCCTTGCACATTGCTGATAATTTATACCAAAGGATTCCTGTAAACAACAAATTCAGTGCTGTCCCAAGCCACTTTAAAAACATCAAGGCCAACCTTTTGGGTCTCAAGGGAGTCTGAAGGGCAGGGATGACACATGAGGAACAGATGGAAAGCTTGGGAAGCTTCCTTTAATTGCTGTCCTCTGATGAAAACATCGGGGAGCCAAGCTGGATGCAGAAAGCCAGTCTGGAGCATCCCAGGTGGTGCCAAACGGAAAGCAGTAAAATCCTTACAATATACCAAGCAGCCAGAATCCACTCAAAAGTTCTCCATTCCAAAATGAAGCTTCTAATAATATTCTTGTTCACAATGATTGCTTTTGAGGGATAATTCCTGGTTTTAGGATTTCAATCATTCTGGACCATAACACCCAGAATCTCTCGCCCAGGAGACACATACTGCTGAAGGGATATTGGGAGCCATGTTCCAAAAAGGTGATGCTTCTGAAAATTAGGATGTTGCGACTCATGCTTTGGTTGGTTTGTTCAGTCCAATTTTTGGAGAAAAAGAGTATATATGTGTTATCGAAGCCTTCATGATCGGAATCACTGGGTTGTTGTGAATTTTCTGGGCTGTATGGCCATGTTCTAGAAGCATTCTCTCCTGATGTTTCGCCTGCATCAATGGCAGGCATCCTCAGAGGTTGAGAAGTCTGCTGGAAACTAGGCAAGTGGGGTTTATATATCTGTGGGATATCCAGGGTGGGAGAAAGAACTCTTGTCTGTTTGAGGTCTAACAAACCTCACAACCTCTGAGGATGCCTACCATAGATGCAGGTGAAACGTCAGGAGAAAATGCTTCTGGAACGTGGCCATAAAGCCCCAAAACCTCACAACAACCCAAGAATACATATAACAGAATATTCACATGTTTTTTATTCTCTTATTCTGAGTGCCTTTCCATACAGCAGTATAACCAGGGGCGGCTCGTCCATTATGCGAAGTAAGTGGTCGCAGAACACTTTTTTTTTGCCAGGGGCGTAGGGTGCCGCTGTAAATGCCCCTCGACCGCCACTTGAGGAGTGCTCCCTCAGCTCACAACAGCCCTAACAGTTCAGGGGGAACCTCGGGTTTCTTGTCTCGCTGCCGGGCGATCCTCTTCCCAAAGGGGCCGGGCCCTTGAGCCTCGCCTTTGCCCCTCTTGTTCCTGCTCCACCTGGCCACCGGGTACACGAGCAGAGCCGCTGCTCAATCGTTCTCCACGTTCGATCCCTTCCCCATGACCAGCTCCTTCTCCCGATCCCCCAGCGCTCCACCCGCCTCCTCTCCTCTCCCCAATCTGCAGGTGGGCCAAGGGGCTGAGCCAGTGGAGCTGTTTCAATAGGGGCATTGTATGCTCCCTATAGCTACCTCCAGTTAGGAGCCTGGCTGCCGCCCGTTGTACTAGTTGGAATTTCTGGGCCATCTTCAAGGGCAGCCACATGTAGTCCAAAAACTTACAACAGTGGTTCTCAACCTGTGGGTCCCCAGATGTTTTGGCCTTCAACTCCCAGAAATCCTAACAGCTGGTAAACTGGCTGAGATTTCTGGGAGTTGTAGGACCCACAGGTTGAGAACCACTGACTTACAATATAAAACATGTGAAGATGTATAGTTTATTTATTTATTTATTTACCATAGAATCATAGAATCAAAGAGTTGGAAGAGACCTCATGGGCCATCCAGTCCAACCCCCTGCCAAGAAGCAGGAATATTGCATTCAAATCACCCCTGACAGATGGCCATCCAGCCCCTGCTTAAAAGCTTCCAATATTTATATACCACCATATTTATATACCACCCCTCTCACCACAGAGGCGATTTGGAGCGGTTCCGAGTTTCACAAGGTCTTTCACTTTCTCTGCCCAAGAGTGCCTTCCAATGAGAGTGAAAATATTTGTTTCAGTGTCACAAAAAGCAAGCTCCTTATTTCGTGCCAAGACCTGATTTAAAACATGGGGACTGTGTGCAAGTAAAGAAACAGAAGATTTATGTCTCTGCTATTGCGTGCGCACACATTCTTCTCCATTTATAGAGGCAGATGCTCAAAGCAGACTTGCTAAATTTAGACTAGTTATAAACCCATTATCTCTAATGCTATTCAGAGGTGACGCCAAACTATTCTTGCAGATCGAGTCCAAATTGGTATTTGAGATCGGAAATCTAATGCCAAACTATGGGTGCACTTGAATTTGGGACTCATTCAAAGACATGTGTTACAATGGGCTGGAACAATGATTGAATTCAGGCATAACTGTAGAGACTCATTGGAGAAAAATCCTAGGTCATTCAATGCAACCTCCTGGCAACTTAAAGGGGAAGTAAACTGTGCTGTTACGGCTGCACCAAAAGCTCCAACTTCCTTTTCTTTCTTTGTTGCATCCCAGACCAAGGAACGAGACCATAAGATTAAATCCACCACACTGGACTGCAGGAAAAACAATCCTTTTTTATTGATGAAAAAGTGGTTACAAAAGAAAGGCAAATGCAAAGTCAAAAAGCCACCATAGAAACACAGCAGTCAGGAAAATCTCTGAACTTGAGCAAAATTCCAAAAAACACAAGACAAGAACCAGGAACCTGTTAGCCTCTCCCTAACCATGTACTTGAAAAACTAGAAACCTCTGGGATTACCGGCCATGGAACACAGGAATTCTGCCAAGGCACAAACGTTGCTTGATCTAAGGAGGCACCCGGCAGGCGGCCCTTATACCAAAGAAACTATTCCTTGAAACGCCCCTTGACTTTGAAGCCTGAGCCTGTTTCTCCTGTAATCTATTTGACCTTCGTAGGAACTGTGAATCACTCCTGTCTCTTGTTATCTGTTCCCTTCGGTCCTCATTAAAAAAAACCCAGGTGGAGAGCTATCACGGCTAAATTCCAAAACATTTTCATCCGGCTGTTCAGTTTTGTTTTCCCCGCCGCTGAACTCAGCATCAACACCAGTTTCCACATTGTCAGGGAAAACTACATGTTCAGTGGCTTGCTCAGTTGGAAATACTATCAAAGAATCAGGTTCACACAGATCAGTTCACACAGATCAGGCTGAACCCCAACATTCTTTGAGTGTTTGCATGTATTCCAAAGTTCCATGCATTTTGCAATAAGGTGGCTTCCCTTGGTTTTTTAATTATAGGGCCAATGACCCAAAAATCATTGTTAAGTTTTAGTTCCACCCCTTTCCCCAGGGCTCTGGGAAGAGAGGGAGCCATTTTAGGTCACTCTTGCATTGGAAAGCTTAGCTACAGGATGTGGATTAGCTCCACCTGTAGAGAAGCTTCGTTTCTCACAGCATCCAGGGGAAATTCCGCGGGAAAACAATTCCAAAGGACTCCAGCTGGAGAATCTACAAAGCCTTGACTGGTAGGTCTACTCGGGACCCAAGAAGCAGTTTGGAGCCGGGAGCAGAGCCCACACCAGCAAAGTTTAGAAAGTAGATTGCCCAAGGAGGGGTTCAAAAGGGGTTTCCTCTTAAAGAAAAGAAACAGTTCACGAAGCCAGTTGCCTGTCCCTTGTGGACAAGATTAAGAAAGCCACCAGTTGATTCAAAGCCTTGAAGCATTTGTTTCGTTTGTTGAAGATCGAAGAAGTATTTGATTGTTTGTTGAAGATTTAAGCAATAATAAAGGACTTTGTTAAACCTTTCAAGCTTCTAAAGACTCTGTATAGGAAAATCCTTAGGGCCTCTCACTCGAGGCACCCCGGCTTCCCGCTGGGCACAAAGAGCACGTCCTGTTCAAAAGCCAACTGCTATAGGCCCAGCATGTGACAGCATAGTAGATCTACCTGAATGATATAGCACATTTTCTCCCTGATATTGGATAAGTGACATCATGTATGCGTATTCTGTGTTTACAGAGGTCTCAGTGCAGTGTTTCCCAACTTTCCTAATGTTGCAACCCTGTAATAGAGTTCCTCATGTTATGGTGACCCCAAACATAAAATTATTTTCGTAGCTACTTCATAAATGTAATTTTGCTACTGTTATGAATTGTAATGTAAATATCTGATATGCAGAATGTATTTTCATTCACTGGACCAAAGTTGGCACAAATACCCAATACGTCCAAATTTAAATACTAGTGGGGTTAAAGGGGACAATTGATTCTGTCATTTAGGAGTTGTAGTTGCTGGGATTTATAGTTCACCTGCAATCACAGAGCATTCTGAACTTCACCAATTATGGAATTGAACCAAACTTGGTTCACAGAACTCCCATGACCAACAGAAAATACTGATAAGGTTTGGTCGCCATTGGCCTTGAGTTTTGGAGTTGTAGTTCACCTACATCCAGAGAGCACTGTGGACTTAAACAATGATGGATTTGGACCAAACTTGGCATGAATACTCTATATGCCCAAATGTGAACACTGGTGGTGTTTGGGGGAAAATAGACCTTGACATTTGGGGGTTGTGTTTGCTGGGATTTATAGTTTACCTACAATCAAAGAGCATTCTGAACCCCAACAATGATAGAATTGGGCCAAACTTCCCACAGAGAGCCCCCATGACCAGCCTGGACACAGCATATTATTTGAGAACACAGAAATGCTGGACCACACCAACAACCACCATGTCAGACTACACAGAGAAGCCATTGAAATCCACAAGCATGTGGACAATTTCAACAGAAAGGAGGAAACCATGAAAATGAACAAAATCTGGCTACCAGTATTAAAAAACTCTAAAATTACAACAGCAAAACAGCAGAGAGGAAACAACCAGGCACATTTTAACACCTCTCAACAAAAGATTTTCCCAGGCTCAGCCAGGCCTTCAAATGCTAATGAAGGTGGTCAGTTGAAACATTCACACCTAGCTCCAGCAGAGAAGAGCTCTTTGCCCCACCCCAGCCATTCCACAGATATATAAACCCATTGTCCTAATTCCAACAGACCTCACTACCTCTGAGGATGCTTGCCATAGATGCAGGCGAAACGTCAGGAGAGAATGCCTCTAGAACATGGCCCTATAGCCTGAAAAAACCCACAAGAACCTAGTGATTCCAGCCATGAAAGCCTTTGACAATACACCTTTATAAACTTTTTCAAACTTGGCATGCATCTACTTATCTTTGTTATGACCACTAAAGTCTATCTGAGTTTGGTAAACATGGCAAACTAAATACATATAAAGAAGAAGCAAAAACTTACAAAGATCTCATTGTGTTCACAACACATGAAAGTTGGAAAAGAAACTCAAAAGGGAAAGATGGAGAAGCACAAGGCTTAACTACCACCTCTTTACAGCATTCACTCAGATCCCTTCTCTTCCTATGAACCTTCCAGGAAGTTGAGATCATCTGAGGAGGACCTGCTCTCGATCCCGCCTGCTTCACAGGCATGTCTGGCAGGGACGAGAGACAGGGCCTTCTCTGTGGTGGCCCCTTGGCTGTGGAACTCCCTGCTTAGGGATATTAGATCGGCCCCCTCCCCCTTGACCTTTTGAAAAAGAGTGAAAAGCTGGCTCTTTGAGCAAGCGTTTGGAATTTCAGCATGACCAGATAAAATCAAATTGGAATATGAACAAGGAATGGCTAAGACAATGGAACGGTTGAGGAATTGAGCAAGAAGACATAGTTTTTATAATTTTTATTGTTTATTGCTTTTATGGTTTTTAAATGTATTGTGATGTGATTTTTGCTTTTAACCGATGCACCGGGATTGTGGCGCAGCTGGGTGAGTGTCAGCTGCATTAGAATCATAAAATCAAAGAGTTGGAAGAGACCTCATGGGCCATCCAGTCCAACCCCATTCTGCCAAGAAGCAGGAATATTGCATTCAAATCACCCCTGACAAATGGCCATCCAGCCTCTGCTTAAAAGCTTCAAAGAAGGAGCCTCCACCACACTCCAGGGCAGAGAGTTCCACTGCTGAACGGCTCTCACAGTCAGGAAGTTCTTCCTAATGTTCAGGTGGAATCTCCTCTCTTGTAGTTTGAAGCCATTGTTCCATTGTGTCCTAGTCTCCAAGGAAGCAGAAAACAAGCTTGCTCTCTCCTCCCTGTGGCTTCCTCTCACATATTTATACATGGCTATCATATCCCCTCTCAGCCTTCTCTCCTTCAGGCTAAACATGCCCAGTTCCCTAAGCCGCTCCTCATAGGGCTTGTTCTCCAGACCCTTGATCGTTTTAGTCACCCTCCTCTGGACACATTCCACATTAAGATCATTCTGACCATAAGGTCATGAGTTCGAAGCCAGCCTGGGTCGGAGTGAGTGTCCGGCCAATTGTGTAGCTTGTTGTCGACCTTTGCAACCCGAAAGACAGTTGCATCTGTCAAGTAGGAAAATTAGGTACCATCTATGTGTGGGGAGGCTAATTAACTAATTTATGAGGCCATAAAAAGACTCCAGCAAAAAGCACTCCAGCAAAAAAGCATGCGGGGAATGCGGAAGTACTTCATCAGTGTCGCAAATGGACAATGAAAGCGACAGCTCCCCTGGCAGCCAGAAAAAGTTAAATAGCCTCTGTGTATGTCTATATACGTTGTATGTCTAATTGGCATTGAATGTTTGCCATATATGTGTACATTGTAACCCGCCCTGAGTCCCCTGCGGGGTGAGAAGGGCGGAATATAAATGCTGTAAATAATAATAATAAATAATTGTTGACGATTTGTATGCCGCCCTGATTCGCCTTCGGGCTGATATGGGTTGGATAGAAGTGACGTAAATAAAATAATGAATAATAAATACAATCCACATTGAACTGGATTATATGGTAGTATGGACTCAAATAACCCAGCTCAAAGCAGATATTGTGGATTACTGTGTCTGCCTTGACATTCTGGGTCATATGGCTGTGTGGAAGGGTCTGCACTGACACAGATCCCATCCACTTTGCTCAGTTCAGATTCATATAATGCAGCTTAACTACATAGGGTCACACATTTGGGGACAAAATTCCTCTACACATTTTAAAATAGGGAGGAGATTCCATCTGAACATGAGGAAGAACTTCCTGACTGTGAGAGCCGTTCAGCAGTGGAACTCTCTGCCCCGGGGTGTGGTGGAGGCTCCTTCTTTGGAAGCTTTTAAGCAGAGGCTGGGTGGCCATTTGTCAGGGGTGATTTGAATGCAATATTCCTGCTTCTTGGCAGAAGGGGGTTGGACTGGATGGCCCAGGAGGTCTCTTCCAACTCTTTGATTCTATGATTCTATGATTCTATAGCCATTGATTCTTGAAGGACAGTAGTCTCTCCCAACAACATGGAACACAGTCCCAAACCTTTCTCAGGTGGAAACCAGGACAGGTACAGTCAATGGCATCAAGTTTGGTCAAGTTCGCAAAATATCTCTCTATCTCTCTATCTCTCTATCTCTCTATCTATCTAATATGCTATTTTTCTCCCTGCAAGCTTGTTTTCTGTTCCTATAGAGACCAGGCTACAATGGAGTAATGGATTCCAACTGCAGAAGAAATTATTCCACCTGAATATTAGGGAATAATTTTTTTTTTCCGTGTCAGAAGCGACTTGAGAAACTGCAAGTCTCTTCTGGTGTGAGAGAACTGCCTGTCTGCAAGGACGTTGCCCAAGGGACGCTCAGATGTTTCAAAATCCTGTGGGAGGCTGCTCTCATGTAACCCGCATGGGAAGCCCGTACCTTGGGAAGTCTGATCTGGCCACAGTGGTCCACGCTCTTGTTACATCCTGAATAGACTACTGCAACGCACTCTACATGGGGTTGCCCTTGAAGACTGTTCAGAAACTTCAACTGGTCCAGCGAGCAGCAGCCAGATTGCTCACCGGAGCGACATACAGGGAGCACACCACCCCCCTGCTGCGTCAGCTCCACTGGCTGCTGGTTCAGTTCTGAGCACAATTCAAGGTGCTGGTTTTCACCTACAAAACCCTTTACAGTTCCGGTCCAGTGTATCTGTCAGAACGTATCTCCCTCTACGTCCCACCCCGGAGTTTGAGATCATCTGGGGAGGCCCTGCTCTCGACCCCACCGCTATCACAAGTGAGGTTGGTGGGGACGAGGAGCAGGGCCTTCTCAGTGGTGGCCCCTCACCTGTGGAACTCACTCCCGGGGGAAATTAGGGCATCAACATCCCTCCTCTCCTTCAGGAGAAAGGTAAAGACATGGTTGTGGGACCAGGCCTTCGGGCAATATGACAACTAGATATGGACAACCAGATGGATAGGACTGACAGGACTGACAATTGTGGAATTGGAATTTGAACTATGAGATTGCGAAACGCTGACCGTCAATGAGGAGAAATGGTTTGTATTGGTTTTATTGCTTTTACTGGTTTTATGGTTGTTACCGCCTTGCAAGAATTGTTGTTTCTGTTAATTGATGTTATTGCTAGAATTGCTGTTTTCTGTTAATTGATGTTATTTTGTCTTATTGCTGTTATGTGATGCGGGCATCAAATTGTGCCTTGCTTTTGTAAGCTGCCCTGAGTCCCCTCCGGGGTGAGAAGGGCGGGGTAGAAGCAACCGAAATAAATAAATAAATAAATAAAGCTGGAGCTGACAGATAGGAGCTCACCCCACTCCCTGGATTCAAACTGATGACTTTGGGTCAGCAGTCCTGCTGCCACAAGGGTTTAACCCATTGCTCCCAGGGAAGAACTTTCTGATGGTAAGAATCATTTGGCAATGGAATATGCTGCCTGGAAATCCTTCTCTGGAGACTCCTTACAGATGGCCATGCAGCCTCTGTTTAAAATCCTCTCAACAAGGAGACTCCACTGGACTCCGAGGCAGCAGCGGTTTCTGCTGTGGCCGCTCGTTGGACCAGTTGGAATTTCCGGGCC
The DNA here is from genome assembly GCF_037176765.1 of Anolis sagrei. NCBI lineage: Eukaryota > Metazoa > Chordata > Lepidosauria > Squamata > Anolidae > Anolis > Anolis sagrei. The sequence continues at coordinate 7,810,085 of NC_090023.1, forward strand.
GTCTTCAAGGGCAGCCCCATGTAGAGCGCATTGCAATAGTCCAATCTAGAGGTAATTAGATTGGATAGATGCCTCTCACATGGTCTGTTTTCAAGCCAGATGCCACTTATCCTATATTGGTGCATTATAATCAGATATCTCTGCATTATAATGCTGCGGTGCATCAATAAAGACGTGCTCCAAACATGATGCCCCTCATTACCATCTACGGCATTGCAGGGCAAACCTCTCAGTCGGTCCCTCTGGGAGGGCAAAGATGTTTCTGTCTGCAGCAGCTAGTTGGAAGGAAGGCAGCTGGTCCAGAGCTGCTTATAGATCTTTCGGGAAGATGCTGATATCAACAGAAACCCTGCTGAGTGGCTCCTGCAATATTTATCGACATTTGGAGAGGTGGGGCAGAGCGAATGGCAAAAGGGAGAAAGACCGTAATAATTACGGAGCAGGAAAAGCCATCGGGATAATTTGAATCAGGGCAGCTCTCACATCCATCCATCACTGGGCACTTTCTATTAAAATTATAATTGCTTGATGCCCCTGGAGAGAATGAGGAGGAAGAAGGAAGGACTGTCAAGGTCACCGCAAGCACGAAATCGATAAGGGAGGCTGGTAAATTAGGCTCATCATGATGTTGCGTTTGACCAAGGGTTACTTCTGAAAGCGCCATCCAGCGAAACGCACTGGGAATATGACTGATTGGATACGAAGAAACCATCTTCAGGTAAAAGTGAAGATCGATGCAGGGACGGTCCAGATTCTTGGTGCATGTCAAGGTTTTATGAGGCCTTTCATTGTGCCAGGTACTTAAGGATGTGCCTATACTTAATGCAGTTTGACATTTTAAGTGCCGTGATGCAATAAGTTTGATGAGGCACCCACACTCTTTGGAAGAGAAGGCCAAACAATCTAAAACTACATCTCCCATGACTCACTGTCAGCCATCACAATTTAGCAAAGAGTGACACTATCTATTACCTTTTGAAAGTCCCCAGTACTACTAACCACAGCAATCATAGAATCATAGAATCAAAGGGTTGGAAGAGACCTCGTGGGCCAACCAGTCCAACCCTGAAGCCCTGAACGGTTTGGGACCACCCTACCTGCGTGACCGCATCACTGTCTACGAACCCACACGCTCACTCCGGTCATCTGGAGAGGCCCTGCTCATGATCCCGCCCGCGTCACAAGCGCGCTTGGTGGGGACGCGAGACAGGGCCTTCTCCGTGGTGGCCCCCCGCCTCTGGAACGCCCTCCCGAAAGATCTCAGACAAGCCCCTACACTGGCAGTCTTCAGAAAGAATTTGAAAACCTGGCTGTTCCAATGTGCCTTTTCAGATTAGGAATCTCCCACTACCAAATCCCAGAAGCACTTTAGTACCAAATCACCGCACACTGCACACTGCACTTATATCATAATCCCACACCCCTCTGATACATCAGCACTTTTAACCTTGTACCCCTACTCCGGCCGACTCAGTTTTTAATAATGTCTTGTCGTATTGCTATCGTTATTGTTTTTCTGCTTAACTGTTTTTATTTGCTAGATATTGTATTGTTGTATTGTTGGGCTTCGGCCTATTGTGAGCCACATCGAATCCTTCGGGAGATGCTAGCGGGGTACAAATAAATTTATAATAATAATAATAATAATAATAATAATAATAATAATAATAACCCCATTCTGCCAAGAAGCAAGAATATTGCATTCAAATCACCCCTAACAGATGGCCATCCAGCCTTTGCTTAAAAGCTTCCAAAGAAGGAGCCTCCACCACACTCCGGGGCAGAGAGTTCCACTGCTGAACGGTTCTCACAGTCAGGAAGTTCTTCCTCATGTTCAGGTGGAATCTCCTTTCTTGTAGCTTGAAGCCATTGTTCCATTGCGTCCTAGTCTCCAAGGAAGCAGAAAACAAGCTTGCTCCCTCCTCCCTGTGGCTTCCTCTCACATACTTATACATGACTATCATATCTCCTCTCAGCCTTCTCTTCTTCAGGCTAAACATGCCCAGCTCCTTAAGCCGCTCTTCATAGGGCTTGTTCTCCAGACCCTTGATCATTTTAGTCACCCTCCTCTGGACACCTTCCAGCTTGTCAATATCTCTCTTCAATTGTGGTGCCCAGAATTGGACACAATATTCCAGGTGTGGTCTAACCAAAGCGGAATAGAGCATGGGGAGCATGACTTCCCTAGATCTAGACACTAGGCTCCTATTAATGCAGGCCAAAATCCCATTGGCTTTTTTTGTCGCCACATCACATTGTTGGCTCATGTTTAACTTGTTGTCCACGAGGACTCCAAGATCTTTTTCACACGTACTGCTCTTGAGCCAGGCATCCCCCATTTTGTATCTTTGCATTTCATTTTTCCTGCCAAAGTGGAGTATCTTGCATTTGTCACTGTTAAACTTCATTTTGTTAGTTTTGGCCCATCTCTCTAATCTGTCAAGATCGTTTTGAATCCTGCTCCACAATACAGTCTTGTGGCAGAGAGTTCCAAGGTTAATCAGGTGTTTCTCAAAAGATGCCACTGGCCTTCATTCTAGGAACCCTCTTCACTCAACAGGTTTATTATTCTATGTTATCTACTCTGAACTCAAGAACAGAAAACAGAATGTTGGTGAGCAGGAAAAGAGATTGAAAGATTGAAAAATGAACCTTAAAAACTGTGGCATAGACACTGAGAACTGGGAAGCCCTTGCCCTTGAGCACTCCAGCTGGAGGTCAGCTGTGACCAGCAGTGCTGCAGAATTTGAAGAGGTATGAATGGAGGGTAAAAAAGAGAAATATGCCAAGAGGAAGGTGCGTCAAGCCAACCCCGACAGAGACCGCTTTCCACCTGGAAACCAATGCCCTCACTGCGGGAGAAGATGCAGATCAAGAATAGGGCACCAAAAGTCACCTACGGACCCATCAGAACACTGATCCTGGAAGACTATCCTACTTGGCCAACGAGGGATCACCTAAGTAAGTAAGTAGTTAAGGTGTGAGGGGCATTCATTAAAAATTTCCCCTTACCGCTTCTATTTATCACAGGACGCTGAAACTGCACATGTGTAATGATATACATCTCTATAGCTTACGTGCCAATTTACAACTCAGAACTGATAATGGTCTTGATTTTACAGGTGCTGGTGTGAGGTTTGATCATGGACCCAGTGGAATACAGATTAGTCCTCAAGTTCTTTTCCTTGAAAGGCCGCACACCAAAGGAAACATGCGATGAGATGAAAGAGGTTGATGGGGATGATTCCCCACTTTATGATGGAGTCAAGAACTGGCACTGCCAATTCCAATGTGGTCGGACTTTGGTGGAAACAGCTCTAATTCCAGGGTGACCTCATTCTGATATGAACACACCATCCAGCAAATGGAGGTTGCCATTTTGGAAAATCACTGCTTAGCCATTCACCACCTAGTCCAAAATGTCAGGATTAGTGTGGGGCCTGTGGTAAAAATCATCCAAGACCATCTTCACATGCATAGGGTATCCACTTGCTGGGTCCCCTGGCTGCTCACATCTTCCCAGAAGCAGGAACGAGTCGAATGCTCTCAAGCTCTATTGACAATGATGTGCCATGGAAACCAGGAGGACTTTTCCAACAGACTGATCACACAGGCTGAAAGCTGGGTCCATCACTCTGATCCTGAGACTAAAGTTCAGTCGATGCAATGGAAGCAACATGACTCACCACCTCCAAAGAAGGTACGTATCTAACTCTTGACAGGCAAGGTCATGCTCACAGTATTTTAGGACCAGCAATGAGTAGTATTGATGGATTTCCTAGCAAAGAATACCATGATCACTGGGGTATACTATAATTGACGGCTGTGGAAATTGCAGGGGGGCATCAAAACCAAGAGACAGACGTGACATGCTCACCAGCCTTCTGCAAGACAATGCACCCGTTCACAACTCACATGCTGCCCAATGGAAGCATGCTCTTGTGACTTTGAAATTGTACTCATCCCCCTTATTCACCTGAACTTGCATTATCGGATTTCCACCTCTTTCCAACAATGAAGTTGTTTTTGAAGTGCAAGCATTTTTCAGATGATGGGACTCTGATTCCGAAATCACAACATGGCTTTTGGAGCAACCTGTTGACTTCCACAAGCGAGGTGTTTACAGTTGCTTAAAAAGATAGGAGAAGTGTGTGTCCCTCAGTAGCATCCATAGTGAGAAGGACTCAGAACTGGGCCAAAGTTCATTGTTCACAGTCCACAGGAAGTGAGTGGGTCAGGGGAAATTTTTAATGAACGCCCCTCATAGCTAGATTCAAACCTTAACACTCTAGCAGAGATTTCTAAGGACCTCACCAAACTACAAATCCTACAATTCTGTTCGATGGAGCCATGGCAATTAAATTGATTGCCAACCAAGATTAACTCTGCAGTACTACACTTCAACTTTATTCAGATTTCAAGCCCTACTGATATATGCACATCCTCAAAAATGTGTCATAAATGCATCTCTTCCTATCAGAACCCTGGAAGTTGGGATAGAACAAAGCTAATGTTCAGTCGCGCGCTTTTCTATAGGACGTATACTTTAAGCCCAGCGGAAAGCCAGGGGGCCTCAAAGAGAGATTCTCAGGGATTTTTCTGATGTAATATTCTTTAGAGTCTTTAATGATACAACAAAGTCTTTATTATGGAACAAACAACAAATCTTCAATGGTTCAAACAACACTTCAAGGTTTTCTTAGTCTAGTCCTCAATGGACTGGTACCTGACTTTGATTAAATGTACTTTCTCTGTAAGAAAAAACCCTTTTTAACCTCTCCCAGGCTGTTTACTATGTATGCCTCATTGGTGTGGGTCCTACTACCGATTCCAAATGCGTCTGGGTATCGAGTAGACCTACCAGCCGAGGCTTGTAGATATTTCAGATGGAGGTCCGTGGATCTGTAATGCTGTCCTCCCTCCGAGAATTCTTTGAAAACCTCAGGGCTGTTTCCCCTCTGTTTGCTGTGAGGCTGTGAGGCTGTGAGCTCTCAGCCAGAGCCTTGGGACCTTTCCCCTGGAATTTCTGTTTCCCCGGATGTTCTTGAGAAAAGAAGCTTTTCTATGGGACGAGCTGGTCTACGTCCTATCGTTTAGCTTCCTTATGTGAGACTGCCCAAAAAATGGCTCCTTTCCCTCCCAGAGCCCTGAACAAGGGGCAGAACCAAAGCTTAATTATGATGGACAGGTGGCCTGCCCTATGACTGCAAACAGATAACAGAAAGAAAATGAAGTTGGAGCTCCTGGTACAGCTGTACCAGCACAGCTAAAGAGAGAGTTTTCGAAATACAGGTTGAATATCCCATACCTGAAATGCTTTGGGACCAGAAATGTTTTCAATTTTGAATTCTGGAATACTTAAATTTGCAGATATGTACATAATGTGATATATTGAATATAAGGACCCAAGTCTAAACACAATGTTCAGTAATGCTTCTTATGTATCTTCGTCAAATAACTTGGAGGTCATAGAATCAAAGAGTTGGAAGAGACCTCATGGGCCATCCAGTCCAACCCCCTGCCAAGAAGCAGGAATATTGCATTCAAAGCACCCCCGACAGAAGGCCATCCAGCCTCTATTTAAAAGCTTCCAAAGAAGGAGCCTCTACCACACTCTGGGGCAGAGAGTTCCACAGCTGAACAGCTCTCAGCAGGTGAAATGTTTTTAACAGTTTTGTGAATGAAAAACATTTGTGTACAAGGCACTATCAGGAAGCAAATTATTACCCATGTGGACAGTTTTGGATTTTGGAGGATTTGGGGTTTGGGTATTCGAGATAAAAGATACTGAACCTGTATATATTCACCAGCTGTACCTTAATGTATTTTTCTTATGTGGCATTGTGCCAAGCCAGGAGCTCTTGGTGGTAAGTTTTTCCAGCTCCTTTGCTGATCCATGCACCAAAGTCTGCAGCATCTGCCAGCAATGCACTTTGAGCACTCCAGATAGCATGCAACCCTATATTTATGTTTCCATTTCCTCCAAGTCACACCAAACTATAATAAGTGGATTAGATGAAGGGCTAGAAGGCAGGATCATCAAGTTTGCAGATGAAACCAAATTGGGAGGGAGAGCCAATACTCCAGAGGACAGGAGCAGGATTCAAAACGATCTTGACAAATTAGAGAGATGGGCCAAAACTAACAAAATGAAGTTCAACAGGGACAAATGCAAGATACTCCACTTTGGCAGAAAAAACAAAATGCAAAAATACAAAATGGGGGACGCCTCGCTCGAGAGCAGTACGTGTGAAAAAGATCTTGGAGTCCTCGTGGACAACAAGATAAACATGAGCCAACAATGTGATGCGGCGGCAAAAAAAGCCAATGGGATTTTGGCCTACATCAATAGGAGCCTACTAGGGCTGGGCGGTTTCGTTTCGTTAATTCGTAATTCGTTTAAAAATTCGTTAATTTTTCAATTACAAAACGATAACAAACCAGTCTGGAGCAATTTTTTTAAAAAACGAATTTTTAAATCGTTTCGTAAATGTTTTGTATTTTGTTATTGTATTCGTTTCGTTATCGTTTTGAGGTCGTTTCGTTATTATTTCCACATGTCTGAGGCAAGTTTTATAGTTGTTTTTGGTTTTCTAAGGGTTTTAATAGTTGTTTTTGGTTTAATTAAGCTTCAGAAGTTCCCCCTGTCCCATTTGGAGGTTTTTTAGCGTATTGCGCGGTCGCGTCCGCCATTAACGAATCGATTCGTTATTGTTTCGGAAATCGATTCGTTATTGTTTTGTAATTTTTTTCACATTTACGAAATTTCGTAAATATCGAACTTTTTAAAAGGAAAATTTTGTAATTATTTTAAATAACGAAACGCAAAACCCCCCAAAAAACGAATCGATTTTAGAAACAAATTTTTCCGTTGTTACCCAGGCCTAGAGCCTACTGTCTAGATCTAGGGAAGTAATGCTACTCCTCTATTCTACTTTGGTTAGACCACATCTGGAATATTGTGTCCAGTTCTGGGCACCACAATTTAAGAGAGATATTGACAAGCTGGAATGTGTCCAGAGGAGGGCGACTAAAATGATCAAGGGTCTGGAGAACAAGCCCTATGAGGAGCGGCTTGGGGAGCTGGGCATGTTTAGCCTGAAAAAGAGAAGGCTGAGAGGAGATATGATAGCCATGTATAAATATGTAAGAGGAAGCCACAGGGAGGAGGGAGCAAGCTTGTTTTCTGCTTCCCTGGAGACTAGGACGCGAAACAATGGCTTCAAACTACAAGAGAGGAGATTCCATCTGAACATGAGGAAGAACTTCCTGACTGTGAGAGCCGTTCAGCAGTGGAACTCTCTGCCCCGGAGTGTGGTGGAGGCTCCTTTGGAAGCTTTTAAACAGAGGCTGGATGGCCATCTGTCAGGGTTGATTAGAATGCAATATTCCTGCTTCTTGGCAGAATGGGGTTGGACTGGATGGCCCATAAGGTCTCTTCCAACTCTTTGATTCTATGATTCTATGATTCTGCAAGTCTGACGGAGTTCCTCCTCAATAATTTAGGTCCTACCCTACAAAAGGATCATGGCTTTGAGAATACAGGGAGGGCCTCAAGATGTACTGCATCTTGCCAAGGAAATATTTCAAATTGATGTGAGATGGGATCAACATGGAGGCACATAACAACATTGTGCTTACAACCACACAACAATCAAATACCCATTAACGTACAGTTTGCCTGCATCCTTTAATTTCATTCATTGGAATGAAGAGTAGTAACAGGAAGACCTTTCACATGTCACAATTATAGCACTATGGTTAAACATCCTGGGGTTTGGGAAGCAGCAGGACATTCTAAAGAAACTCCAAACCCAATGATTCTGCAGGATTTTGCCATGGAAATTGAAGTAGAATATGTGCAATAATTATGCAGAATGACTGGGACCATTGTCTCAGCTTTTCTTTCATTGTCCCCAAACACTATGGTGCCCTTGATAGTTATTAGGAGGTGACACTGACATATTTGTTCAAAATGTCACTGCACACAACCGGAGCTAATTAAATAGAAGTGAGCAACAGTTCTCTCTCTCTCTGTTTTCATCAGAGAAATTATTCCCACTTTCCCTTTTATTTAAATACAATTGCAGTTGGCCTCCCATATCCACAGTTTCTGTGCCTACGGATTCAGCCAAACACAGCTTGAATATATATATTTTATTAACCCTCAAAAGTGAGTATGCATGTGTGTGTGTGTGTGTGTGTGTGTGTGTGAATAAAGGTTTCCTCTGACATTAAGTCCAGTTGTGTCCGGCTCTGGGGGTGTGGTGCTCATCTCCATTTCTAAGCCAAAGAGCTGGTGTTGTCCATAGACACCTCCAAGGTCATTTGGCTGGCATGTCTGCATGGAGCACCGTTACCTTCCCATTGGATTGGTACCTATTTATCTTCTCACATTTGCATGTTTTTGAACTGCCAGGTTGGCAGAAGCTGGGGCTAACAGCGGGAGCTCACCCCTCTCCCCAGATTTGAACTGGTGACCTTTTGGTCAGCAAGTTCAGCACCTCAGCAGTTTAACCCACTGTGCCACCAGGGGCCTCGTGTGTGTGTGTGTGTGTGTGTATAGATAGATAGATAGATAGCTATAGATATATATGAATGATGCCATTTTATTATACCATTGTATATAATAGGACTTGTGTATTCATGGGTTTTGGCATCCATGGAGCATCCTGGAACCAAACTCCAATGGCTACCAATGGAACACTATACAATCACAAACTACAATTCCATTTCAGGTCACAGACTTTATTTCCTCCATAGCACTTTAAGCATTATGTGATGCTGATCGGAAGGCAGGAAGAAAACCCATTGCCTTCTCCAAGCAGAAGCTCACTTATCCTCAAATGTATCACAAGGGCAGCCATGGAAACAAGAGCACGTAAACAGAAGATCAGCACTTTGGTGATATTTGAGTTCAGCTCTGGTCCCATTGTACCCAGACGAAGAAAGGTAAGAAGAAACATAAGCTGAGTACAAATCTTTATGGAAAAGAGACAGAAAAGCTGCAGAGTTGTGCATCAACAGAACTACGGTGTCCAGGCCAAGGAAAGCAATAGTATCAGTTTATTTTGCTTTGGTCAAAAGCAGACTAGACTGCCCCAAGTTTTTGTCCTAGGCCTGGTGCTATTCAACATCTTCAACAAGAAGTTGAACACTGGAATAAAGACAATAACATTTGCAGATGGCACCAAAATGGAAGGGAGGGATAATACAATCAGAATCCAAAATGACCACAGCAGATCAAAGAGCTGGAACAAAACTAACAAAATGAAACCAACATTATTCTGGCAATAAACACAAAATGCACAGATATAGGATGAGTGAAACTTGTCTCAAAACCAGTATCTGTTTAAGGGATCTAGGAGTCTTAGTGGAACACAAGCTGCATATCAGTCAACAGTGTAATGCAGCAGCTAAAAATGCCAATGTGATTCTAGGCTGATCAATAGGAAGTCACAGTCCCATTCTCTCCTCCTTTGTCAGACCTCACCTGGAATAGCCCAGATACTATAGTTTGGGAAAGATGATGACAAGTTGGAATATGTCCAGAAGAAGGTATCCACATGGAAAGAGGCAAAATTAGTGCACTGCTCCTCTGAATAAGATTCTATCCTCCATGGAAAGTTTCCTTCAGTTTGTAAATTTTCCTCCAGTCTGTAATTTTGTTTTTTTGCATTGCAGTGTGTATATGTATCTGTGTGTATACATATAATTTCCTTATCTACATGCATGTGTGAGCCACATATACACATTAAAACCATATATACATACACATATTTGTGTGTACACTTACACATATAGGTGTACATACATATATAGTTACATATATGTGTTTATGTTACATATATAGTTTTTATGTGTGTACACACACGAGCACACATAAAAACAAATGATTACAACTTGCAATCCCTTTTTCTGCCCCTTTTCTCTGAATGCCTAAAGCATACTTGTAAATATTGAGCTGAAGTTTTCAGCTACTCCAATGAAAGAGGTCTCAGGGTGGCCTCACAACCAGCAACAATTCAATGCCCAACAAACAAACAGATCTTCCAAAATAACAACTAGAATTAAAACCAGCAATAAAACATAAATTGTTAAGGCAGCAATTGTGTGTATGTATGTGTGTGCATATATACACACACATACATGATTTGTAAGATAATAACATACATTTCCAAGATTTCCAAAATGTAAATATGTGCAGAGATTTGGGTTTTTTATAACACTAATAAAACAATTACTTCTCAGAGGTTTCTCATTACATTGGCACAACACACCTAGACAGGGCAGCTGATATACTAAAGTGTCACGACACACAGTTTGGAAAGCTCTGGTGTAGACCTATATAATGCAGTTCAAATGGCATTATATGAGACTATACCAGGCATGGGCAAACTTGGGCCATCCGGATATTTTGGACTTCAACTCCCACAATTCCTAACAGCCTCAGGCCGCTTCCTTTTCCCTTTGCTTTTCTGATTAAACAACGGGGGGGGGGGGGGGGGGAGAGGAAAGGTCCCGGGCCTATTAGGAATTGTGGGAGTTGAAGTCCAAAATACCTGGAGGGCCAAAGTCTGCCAATGCCTGTTCTACACTGACCATATAATGCAGATTCGAACTGCACTATATGGCAGTGTAGATCCTAATCCAACCTGCAGACCACAATAGCACCCTGACTCTTACTTCCTCAAAGCATACAGACTGAAAATCCCATTTCATGTTCTCCATCTTTCATTTTTTCAGCCTTTAACTTGCCATCAATCATGCAAGTATTGTTACACTACACACATTAGATGCCTCCATCCAAAATTGAAATTGCAACCCAATATACCTCTTGATAAAATCAGTTTGACCACTGCAACTACAATAGTAATGCTTGCTGCTAACACACTCAAAGATTTACCCAAGAGCATAACGACTATTCCACCAAGTGGACATCATCTCCATTTGTGATGTGGTCCTTTCATTACAGATATGCATCCCTTATTAGAACTTCTGATATTCAAAATGTCCCAAAATCCAAAATTTCTTCACCTGTGTGGCTGAGAAACAGTGAAACCTTGACTTCCCAATAGCTCATTGTTCACAAACATTGCTTCATGCTCAAAATTATTGCAATATGGTATAAAGCTTATTACAATCTATATAAATAAAAATAATAGAATCATAGAATCAAAGAGTTGGAAGAGACCTCCTGGGCCATCCAGTCCAACCCCATTCTGCCAAGAAGCAGGAATATTGCATTCCAATCACCCCTGACAGATGGCCATCCAGCCTCTGTTTAAAAGCTTCCAAAGAAGGAGCCTCCACCACACTCCGGGGCAGAGAGTTCCACTGCTGAACAGTTCTCACAGTCAGGAAGTTCTTCCTCATGTTCAGATGGAATCTCCTCTCTTGTAGTTTGAAGCCATTGTTCCGCGTCCTAGTCTCCAGGGAAGCAGAAAACAAGCTTGCTCCCTCCTCCCTGTGGCTTCCTCTCACATATTTATACATGGCTATCATATCTCCTCTCAGCCTTCTCTTCTTCAGGCTAAACATGCCCAGCTCCTTAAGCCGCTCCTCATAGGGCTTGTTCTCCAGACCCTTGATCATTTTAGTCGCCCTCCTCTGGACACATTCCAGCTTGTCAATATCTCTCTTGAATTGTGGTGCCCAGAATTGCACACAATATTCCAGGTGTGGTCTAACCAAAGGAGCATGACTTCCCTAGATCTAGACACTATGTTCCTATTGATGCAGGCCAAAATCCCATTGGCTTTTTTTGCTGCCACATCACATTGTTGGCTCATGTTTAACTTGTTGTCCATGAGGACTCCAAGATCTTTTTCACACGTACTGCTCTCGAGCCAGGCAGTACGTGTGCTGTAAATGTAAATGTCCGTTTGTGAATGACTTCAAAACTTCCAAAATACTTCACCGATCGCTTTAAAATTTGGACACAACATAGCATTCGAACAGTTGAAAGTTTTTATGTATTCACATACCTACTATTATATATGGATGTCACACCTGTGACAGGTAAAAATATGCTTGGCATCAAAAACAGTGCCATCTACTGGAGGTCCAAGCAACACATCACGATGTGAACCCATCAGGACTGGAGCTGATTAGGGATCCACGACTTAGTCGCGCCCCACCGAGCCTGCCTGCCTCTCTCCGGAGGAGAACCGGGAGAAGAAGAGTGGCGAAAAATGTGATAGGGAAAGAAGGGAAATCCCGGCTGGGGAGAGGGGAGGAGTGGGGCATGGGCAAGGAGGTAGGCCCAGCTCCAGGTTTCTGTAGCCTCACGGTCTGCCTGGCCTAGCCTGGCACCATCTCATGCCCGCACCATCAGGAGGCTCAGAAGGAAGGAAGGATTGAATGGTAGGAAGGAAGAGACAGATAGGAGGGGAAGAAAAGAAAGGGTTTCCCCAAAACACACTGGTCATTATTATATAGACTAGTATCATTGCTATTATTATCATTATCATTATTATATACCCCAGTATTATTATTATTATATAGATGATATAGGCCAGCATTATTATTATTTTCTCCATTATATTATTATTTCACAGGCAATGAAACAACAAAAATATTGTATACCCACAAGCATTATGAAATTACATATATTAGAAACCAGCTCTTTCTATTCTTTCTTTTCCATTTAACCAGGCTGAGCCACAGCAACTCATTTCCAGGTACAGCTAGACTTATATAAAACTAGCTGTCCCCTGCCAGGCGTTGCTGTGGCCCAGTCTGGTGATCTGGAAAATAAAGTAATGAGAAAGTGTTGGTTTCTAATATATGCAATTCCTTTCTGCTTGTGAGTAAACAGTATTTCTTGTTGTTTCTTTGTCAGTGTTGATGTGGAGAGTGTCTGGTTTGCCTACTCTGGAATATGCAACATATCATAGTCCTTCTTTATAGGTCTCTTTCAAATCTATGATACTATATCTGTGTGTGTGAGAGAGAATCATATCTATCTATCTATATTTATGACTGGATGGCTCTTTGTCAGGACGGCTCTGATTACATTTTCTTGCCCTGGTGAAGAGAGTTGGACTGGATGACCTTAAGTATTTTCTGTTGGTCATGGGGGTTCTGTGTGGGAAGTTTGCCCCAGTTCTGTCATTTGTGGGTTTCAGAATGCTCTTTAATTGTAGTGAACTATAAATCCAAGTAACTACAAATCCCAAATGTCAAGGTCTATTTCCTCCAAACTCCATCTGTGTTCATATTTGGGCATATGGAATATTCGTGCCAAGTTTGTCCAGATCCATCATTGTTTGAGTCCACAGTGCTCTCTGGATGTGGGTGAACTACAACTCCCAAACTCAAGGTCAATGTCCACCAAACCCTTCCAGTTTTTTCTGTTGGTCATGGGAGCCCTGTGTGCTAAGTTTGGCCTAATTCCATCATTGGTGTTCAGAATGCTCTTTGATTGTAGGTAAATCCCAGCAATGACAATTCCCAAATGACAAAATCATTTTTTTTTTAGTGGAGGACACACATTGGGTTGTTAGGTGTCTTGTGTCCAAATTTGGTGTCAATTCCCCCAGTGGTTTTTGAGTTCTGATGGTAGTACGAACTAACATTACATTTTTATTTATATAGATTTATGCTATGTGTATAATAATAATAATAATAATAATAATAATAATCTTTATTTGTACCCTGCTACCATCTCCCCAAGGGACTCGGTGCGGCTTAGAATCATAGAATCATAGAATCCATGAGTTGGAAGAGACCTCATGGGCCATCCAGTCCAACCCCATTCTGCCAAGAAGCAGGAATATTGCATTCAAATCACCCCTGACAGATGGCCATCCAGCCTCTGCTTAAAAGCTTCCAAAGAAGGAGCCTCCACCACACTCCGGGGCAGAGAGTTCCACTGCTGAACAGCTCTCACAGTCGTTACATGAGGCCGAGCCCACAATACAACAATAAACAATAGCAACAGTAATACAAAACAATAAATAAACTCATATGAGATATAAATACATTTTCTGAATCCCGTCTCCAAGATACCTCATTATATTTGCATATCCAGAAGTTTGTTTTTTTTTTAAAGCCAGAATCCAAACCACTTCTGGTCCCAGAATTTGGGTACGCCCAACTTGTATTTCTTATGACTACTAGCTAGCCTTTTCCTGGTTTTAAAGGCCCAGCAGAAACTAATGGCTGTCCTGTTAATGAGGTTGTTTATCTCTATTTAGTTTAGTCTGAATTTGGAAGACTTTCTTCAACATGCTAAAAGTAAACTCCATTGGGTTTAGCACCATGGCCAGCTCCTTTGAAATTCAGGCTGAAATTCAGGCTGGATTCACCATCTATGGCAGTGTTTCTCAACCTGGGGGTTGGGACCCCTGAGGGGGTCGCGAAAGGGTGTCAGAGGGGTCGCCAAAGACCACCGGAAAACACAGTATTTTCTGTTGGTCATGGGGGTTCTGTGTGGGAAGTTTGGCCCAATTCTATCATTGGTGGGGTTCAGAACGCTCCTTGATTGTAGGTGAACTATAAATCCCAGTACTGACAACTCCCAAATGTCAATGTCTATTTTCCTCAAACCCCATCAGTGTTCACATTTGGATATATTGAGTATCCGTGCCAAGTTTGGTCAAGATCCATCATTGTTTGAGTCCACAGTGCTTTCTGGATGTAGGCGAACTACAACTCCCAAACTCAAGGTCAATGCCCACCAAACCCTTCCAGTATTTTCTGTTGATCATGGGAGTTCTCCGTGCCAACTTTGGTTCAATTCCATTGTTGGTGGGGTTCAGAATGCTCTTTGTTTACATGTTAACTATAAATCCCAGCAACTACAACTCCCAAATGACAAAATCAATCCCCCCGCCAACCCCACCAGTATTCAAATTTGGGCATACTGAGTATTTGTGCCAAATTTGCTCCAGTAAATGAAAATACATCCTGCAGATCATTATTTACATGGCGATTCATAATGTTAGGGTTATAGTTGGGGGTCACCACAACATGAGGAACTGTATTAAGGGGTCGTGGCATTAGGAAGGTTGAGAACCACTGATCTAAGGGTACGCCCAATCTGTATTTCCTATGGCTACTAACTAGCCTTTTTTTTTTTTTGGTTTTAAAGGTCCAGCAGCAACTAATAGCTGTCATGTTAATGAAATTGTTTATCTGTATTTGGTTTAGTCTGAATTTGAAAGACTTTCTCCAACATGCTAAAACTAAACTCCATTCGGATTAGCACCATGGCCAGCTCCTTTGAAATTCAGACTGAGATTCAGGGTGGATTCACCATAGAATCATAGAATCATAGAATCAAAGAGTTGGAAGAGACCTCATGGGCCATCCAGTCCAACCCCCTGCCAAGAAGCAGGAATATTGCATTCAAATCACCCCTCACAGATGGCCATCCAGCCTCTGCTTAAAAGCTTCCAAAGAAGGAGCCTCCACCACACTCCGGGGCAGAGAGTTCCACTGCTGAATGCCTCTCACAGTCAGGAAGTTCTTCCTCATGTTCAGATGGAATCTCCTCTCTTGTAGTTTGAAGCCATTGTTCCGCGTACTAGTCTCCAAGAAAGCAGAAAACAAGCTTGCTCACTCCTCCTCCCTGTGGCTTCCTCTCACATATTTATACATGGCTATCATATCTCCTCTCAGCCTTCTCTTCTTCAGGCTAAACATGCCCAGTTCCCTAAGCCGCTCCTCATAGGGCTTGTTCTCCAGACCCTTGATCATTTTAGTTGCCCTCCTCTGGACACATTCCAGCTTGTCAATATCTCTCTTGAATTGTGGTGCCCAGAATTGGACACAATATTCCAGATGTGGTCTAATCAAAGCAGAATAGAGGGGTAGCATTACTTCCTTAGATCTAGACACTAGGCTCCTATTGATGCAGGCCAAAATCCCATTGGCTTTTTTTGCCGCCACATCACATTGTTGGCTCATGTTTAACTTGTCCACGAGGACTCCAAGATCTTTTTCACACGTACTGCTCTCGAGCCAGGCATTGTCCCCCATTCTGTATCTTTGCATTTCATTTTTTCTGCCAAAGTGGAGTATCTTGCATTTGTCACTGTTGAACTTCATTTTGTTAGTTTTGGCCATTCATCTCTCTAATCTGTCAAGATCGTTTTGAATCCTGCTCCTGTCCTCTGGAGTCTTGGCTCTCCCTCCCAATTTGGTGTCGTCTGCAAACTTGATGATCCTGCCTTCTAGCCCTTCATCTAAGTCATGAATAAAGATGTTGAACAGGACCGGGCCCAACAGGACCATCTAAATGACACAGCATTAGCTACAAGCTGCCACTGCTGTAGCCTAAAATATATGTTTTACTACAAGCCACTACAATAATAATAGTAATAATAACAACAACAACAACAACAACAACAACAACAACCACCCACCAGAATTCAATAGAACACAGCCATGGCAGTTATAATGGAATCATAGTGCAATAAAAATGTCGTCTGGAATGGACACAATGATAGCCCAGGAATAAATACCAAATATGAGGTATCTCTGCCTCTTTGGATCAGCTTTTCTCAGCTTGGTACTCTCTGAATGATTTAGATAACAACTCCCATCATCCCCAACCAATAACACCAACAAAGTGTTATGGGATTTGTAAGCCAAAACAATTGAAGGAGAAAGCTAACAGGTGGAGATGGTTGTTCCAAATACTAATATTCAGCTCTAACTCCTTCTCAGATTTAGATGTGGAAATGTTTGTATTTCAATGCTGCAAGGAGCAGGGTTGCCAAGACTCCAAATGTCAGATCCTCACTGCAAAATTTCAGAATTAAACCTCCTATTTTAGAAACCAAGACATTGATTGCATTTTAGAAGTCAGGTAAACAAGACCATAATATGTTTAATGTATTGTCGAAGGCTTTCATGGCCGGAATCACTGGGTTGTTGTAGGTTTTTTTGGGCTATATGGACATGTTCTAGAGGCATTCTCTCCTGACGTCAGGAGAGAATGCCTCTAGAACATGGCCATATAGCCCCAAAAAACCTACAACAACCCATAATATGTTATTTGGACCTGGCCTTGCACCCATCCAATTTGTTTCTGTGATGAAAAATACAAAATTCACCATGACACTGGGTTGCTGTGAGTTTTCCAGGCTGTATGGCCATGTTCCAGAAGCATTCTCTTGTGACATTTCACCCACATCTACAGCAGGCGTCCTCAGAAGTTGTGAAGTCTGTTGGAAACTAGGCAAGTGAGGTTTATATATCTGTGGAATAATGTCCAGGGTGGGAGAAAGAACTCTTGTCTGTTGGAGGAAAGTGTGAATGTTGCAAATGGCCAGCTTGAGTAGCATCAAAAAGCCTTGCAACTTCAAAGCCTGGCTGCTTCCTTCCTGGGGAATCCCTTTTGGGGGATGTTAGCAAGGGCATTCAATGCCAATCAAGGCTAATCAAGGTGACCAATTGCCACATTTACACTTTCCACCTTGATTAGCACTGAATGGCCCTGCAGCTTCAAAGCCTACCTGTTGCCTACCTGGGGGAAACCTTTGTTGGGAGGTGTTACCTGGCCCTGATTGTTTCTCATCTGGAATTCCACTGTTGTTTAAGTGCTGCTCTTAATTTACTGCCCTGATTTTAGAGTTTTTTTTAATACTGTTAGCCAGATTTTGTTCATTTTCATGGTTTCCTCCTTTCTGTTGAAATTGTCCACATGCTTGTGGATTTCAATGATTTCTCTGTGGTTGTGAGAATGGTCCAGCATTTCTGTGTTTTCAAATAATACACTGTGTCCAGGTTGGTTCATCAGGTGCTCTGCTATGGCTGACTTCTCTGGTTGAGTTAGTCTGCAGTGCCTTTCACGTTCCTTGATTCGTGTTTGCACATTCCATAGATATATAAACCTCAACTGCCTATTTTCCAACAGACCTCACAACCTTTGTGGATGCCTGCCATAGATGTGGGTGCAATGTCAGGGGAGAATGCTTCTGGAACATGGCCATGTAGCCTGGAAAACTCACAGCAACCCAGCCTTGTGATTCCAGCCAGGAAAGCCTTTGACAATGCATTCACCCTGGCACTTGTTAACAGGGACAAAATCCATAAGGAATTTGTGGCTTAAATCCTGTTCTTTAGATCAAAATAGAGACTCTGAATGTATGGGATTTACCAATAGGCTGAGTAATCAGTAGATAGAAGGGATCAAGTCCAGTTGGATCTATCCAAGAGAATGTCCATCTCTGTGTGATCTCCACATTTATGAACAGCAGGAGAATTAGGTTCTTGTGGGTTTTTTCGGGCTATAGAGCCATGTTCAAGAGGCATTTCTCCTGACGTTTCGCCTGCATCTAGGGGTATGTTTACATGAACCAATATGGCCAACTTACTCTCAGATCACTAGAGTAAAGCAACCTATTCTGCTTAGCAGAGGCTCACCAAGATCCCTAGGAGCCTCTGGTGGTGCAGTGGGTTAAATCCTTGTACCGACAGGTCATAGGTTAATATCCGGAGAAAGTGCGGATGAGCTCCCTCTGTCAGCTCCAGCTCCCCATGCAGGGACATGAGAGAAGCCTCCCACAAGGATGGTAAAATATCAAAACATCCGGGCATCCCCTGGGCAATGTCCTTGCAGACAGCCAATTCTCTCACACCAAAAGCGACTTGCAGTTTCTCAAGTCGCTTCTGACACACATACACAAAACCAAGATCCCTGGAAAGCTTTCTTAGCTGTTAAGTCAAGTTCCTTTTTAGAGGAGAAGCTGGTAACTCAATCCAGGAACCTCCCTGGATAAAATATGCACCCTTCAAGTTCATCTATACAGTAGAATGAATGCAGTTTGACACCAATTTAATTGCCATGGCTGGATACTATGGGATTGTGGGAGTTGTCGTTTTCCAAGGCCCTCAGTCTTTTCTACTAAAGAATGCCTGTGCCTCCCCAAACTTTGATAGCATTGAGCCACAGCAGTTAAAGTGGTGTCACAATGCATTAATTCTGTGATGTAGATAATAATAATAATAATAATAATAATAATAATAATAATAACACTTTATTTATACCCCACTACCATCTCCCCAGGGGACTTGGTGCAGCTTACATGAGGCCGAGCCCAAAATACAACAATACAAGCAATAACAATAACAATAAAAGCAATTTAAAATAACAAAACAATAAAACAATAACATAAGCATTACCAATAGGACAACACACATTAAAATCTATAGGTAGGCCAAATGTAATTAAAATTTAAAAGATTAAAAAATAATGCTGGGCATGGGTGAAAATGATGGGGCAGTTTGTGGGAACATACGAGCAGACCTGAAACAATATAAAGTGCTTTGAAGGACGAAGTGCTATGGGATCATTATTCTGGGAAGGCACACTGGAACAACCATGTCTTCAAGCTCCTCTTAAAGACTGCCAAAGTTGGGGCATGCCTGATGTCCTTAGGGAGTGAGTTCCAGAGTCGAGGGGCCACCACTGAAAGGGCCCTCTCTCTCGTCCCCACCAATCGCACTTGCGATGCAGGTAGGAGTGTGACCAGGCCTCTCCAGATGATTGAAGAGATCGCATGGGTTCGTACACAGAGATGTGGTCACGAAGATAGGCGGGTCCCAAACCGTTCAGATACACTTTCTGGTGAGCTTCACCCCCATCAACACACAGAAGACTAGGCAACTTGGAAGGTGCTGTACAGACTGCACTCTGGCACCATGAGATGAAAACCCAACTTTAAGAAATGGGGCCACAAAGTGGAGTCCAAGACATGAGAATGTGGAGAAGAGCAAACCACAGACCACCTACCACAATGCAACCTGAGCCCAGCCACATGCACAATGGAGGACCTTCTCACAGCAACACCAGAGGCACCCCAAGTGGCCAGCTACTGGTCAAAGGATATTTAATATAATGCCAAGTTTTAAAACTTTGTGTTTTTAAAAATACATTACAACTGTACCCTTGGTTTGCTTCTGATACGATGAATAAATACCCCATCAACAAAGCTTGTGGTCTTTTTGGTGGATTGTGCCCATACACACCTCTGGTCAGGACCCAATGCTCCTTCCAGAATATCTATCTCATTCAGTGGCTTCACTGAGGTTGCCGTTCCCTGATAGTGTAACCCTATGTGGTCCACACCCTCAACACAATGTTGTGACACTATGGACCTCATGACACCCAGAAGACAAGAAGAAGACATTCATTAAGCTGGAAGTCCCACTGGGTCTATAGTAGAGAAGAACATGGCGCTCACCTGTAGGAGGATGTGCTCACCCGGGCGGTGACTTCCTTCTTGATCTGCTGGTTGAGGGCATCCACCGCCGCTCTCCCTTTGCTGCTCTCTGGTGGTGCGGAGGAGCCCGACTGTGGTTGCTGCTGTTGCTGCTGGACAGCTCCATCCTCCACAACATGGACTCGCTTCTTGACCTTCTTGACCCTGGCTTCTTCAGGCCTGCTTGGCTTGGCCTCTGCATCTTTGCTGGGTTTCTCTGGCTCCTGTCCTACTGAGGCCTTCTTCCTCCTCTCTTGGCTTCCAGACCTTTCCTTGGAGCCCCTGTCCAGGTCCACTGGAGGGATGGGCATCTGCTTGGGGATCCAAGGGTGGTCCCCTCTTTTGGGGATGGGCCAGGCCCTGAAATCCTTCTGGTACTGGCTCTCCGAATTGAAAGGCGTGTCCGACGGATGGTATTCGCTTTTGGGCTTGCAGCTGGGCTCAGGCCGCTGGACTTTCCAAGGCTTGTAGTCCTGGCGCATCACCGAGTCGGGGGCCAGGGGCTCTTTGGAGCTGGTTTTGTGGAGCGCCCCGGATGACCCCGCAGTGGCCGCATGTTCCCCAGCTCCAGAGTCATCACCCGCATGGGATGCAGCAGAGGGCTGGGTCTCGATGGCCGAAGACGGGCGTGGCAGGGCCAAGGACGGCTGGACGGGCTGCTGCTGGAGGACCAAGTGGGTGCCGGGGATCTCGGTGGCTTCGGAGTATTTGGTGAAGACCAAAGGCACGGCGATGTCGGCTTTGTCCAGCTGGTTCCAGAAGCGGGCGATGCAGCATGCCCGGCTGATGCATGGCCAGGCCATCTTGTCAGCCGGGTCCAGCCCTGCTCCTACTCCCTCCACTTCGGAGTACCTGCCCTTCCTCCCTCCCCTCCCTCCTTCTCTCTGCCAGGCAGACAATGAGCCTCCTCCCTCTGTCTCCTATCCACCCAACCCCTTCTCCTTCTCCTCCTCCTTCCAAGCTTACATTAGAGGCCTAAAACATCCACTTTGGAGGAATAATCTCCCCCAAACCAGGTGGCAACAAGGAACCCCCCAAAACACCCAAGCAACCCAAGCAATTAATGTGTCTGCCTCTTCCTTAGCAATCTCCAGGGAGGATTCAGCGTGTATAGTTTCTTCCTATGAGAAGATATAAGGGATTGTGGATCCAGAAAGATCTCTCCCCACTTCTGAAATGTGAACAACAAGGAACCCCCCAAAACACCCAAGCAACCCAAGCAATTAATGTGTCTGCCTCTTCCTTAGCAATCTCCAGGGAGGGTTCAGAGTGTATCCCTTCTTCCTATGAGAAGATACAAGGGATTGTGGATCCAGAAAGATCTCTCCCCACTTCTGAAATGTGAACAACAAGGAACCCCTCCCCAAAACACCCAAGCAACCCAAGCAATTAATGTGTCTGCCTCTTCCTTAGCAATCTCCAGGGAGGGTTCAGAGCGTATCCCTTCTTCCTATGAGAAGATATAAGGGATTGTGGATCCAGAAAGATCTCTCCCCACTTCTGAAATGTGAACAACAAGGAACCCCCCCAAAACACCCAAGCAACCCAAGCAATTAATGTGTCTGCCTCTTCCTTAGCAATCTCCAGGGAGGATTCAGCGTGTATCCCTTCTTCCTATGAGAAGATACAAGGGATTGTGGATCCAGAAAGATCTCTCCCCACTTCTGAAATGTGAACAACAAGGAACCCCCCAAAACACCCAAGCAACCCAAGCAATTAATGTGTCTGCCTCTTCCTTAGCAATCTCCAGGGAGGGTTCAGAGTGTATCCCTTCTTCCTATGAGAAGATATAAGGGATTGTGGATCCAGAAAGATCTCTCCCCACTTCTGAAGTCTGAACAGCCCCTTAAATTAAGCCCCAAGCACTTGGATTTTGTTCTTCAAGGGAGGCCAAAGAAATCTCTGGGAAGGATTCAGAACTGATCCATTCCGCCTCCTGAAGAAACAAGGGAGGAGAGGAAGGAGGGAAGAGAGAAGGACAATAATGGAGCTAAGGAAAGGGAAGGTCTTCAGGGATGGGGAGAGGCTGCTTTCCCCTTTCTCCTTGCAGCTCCTTGATCCTTCTTTTCGCAATCCCAGAAGAGGATGGACGCAAGCTCAAGGAGGAGAAGATCCAGGCTCAGGCCAGAGAGAGGGATGCGCAAGGCAGGTCGTGGAGGCTTCCCGAGTGGCGTCTTCTGGGGGAGAGGGGCGAGGGGGGAAACCTCATGGCCGGAGAAGGGGAAGAGGGCCTGGGGAAGGAGGAGGGGAGGGAGAAGGGCCCGGTCCTCGCCTGGAAGCAGCCCCAATGTTGGAGAAGGTCTCCCTCGGCGCTTTTTACGCACGGCAAAGTCTCCCGGTGCGCTTTTACGCACGGCTGGCTCCCTCTCCGGAAAGCGGACCCCCCGAAAAGCTGAAGACAGGAGCAGCACCGGGTCCCGATCCAGGAAAATTGGGCTCAGCCGATAGAAGAGGAAGAAGAGGAGGAGGAAGAGGGAGAGAGAGGCAGCAGCGGCATCGCCGCAGCAGCTGCAGCAGAGCGCAAACAGGCGGCCACACCCAGGATGGAGGAGAGAGGAGGAGGAGGAGGAGGAGGAGGAGGAAGGCGGAGGAGGGATGCGGTGCCTCCGTCACTGCGCAGGCGCCCTTGGGAGTGTGTGTATCTGGAAAGGGGGGGGGGAGCATAAGCCATCGCTTTAACCCTTTGCTGCCTGCAGGGATGCGCCTTTTCTGTAGAAGGAATGCAGTTTGGCAATGGGTTAACCCGGGTATATGCAAACTTGGGCCTTCCAGGTGTTTGGACTACAACTCCCACCATTCCTAACAGCTTCAGGCCCTTTCCTTTCCCCCCTCAGCCGCTTAAGCGGGAAAGGAAGGGGCCTGAGGCTGTTAGGAATGGTGGGAGTTGTAGTCCAAACACCTGGAAGGCCCAAGTTTGCCCATACCCGGTTAAATCCTTGTGCTGGCAGGACTGCTGATCGAAAGTGAAGTCTCTTGCATTTTTCGCTGTTGAACTAACAAAATGAAGTTCAATAGTGACAAATGCAAGATACTCCACTTAGACAGAAAAAAAAGTACTCCAGAGGACAGGAGCAGGATTCAAAACGATCTTGACAGACTAGAGAGATGGGCCAAAAGTAACAAAATGAAGTTCAACAGGGACAAATGGAAGATACTCCACTTAGGCAGAAAAAAATACTCCAGAGGACAGGAGCAGGATTCAAAACGATCTTGACAGACTAGAGAGATGGGCCAAAAGTAACAAAATGAAGTTCAACAGGGACAAATGCAAGATACTCCACTTAGGCAGAAAAAATGAAGTGCAAAGATACAGAATGGGGGACAATGCCTGGCTTAAGAGCAGGACGTGTGAAAAAGATCTTGGGGTCCTCGTGGACAACAAGTTAAACATGAGCCAACAATGTGATGCGGCAGCCAAAAAAAGCCAATGGGATTTTGGCCTGCATCAATAGGAGCAGAGTGTCTAGATCTAGGGAAGTCATGCTACCCCTCTATTCTGCTTTGGTTAGACCACACCTGGAATCACACTGTGTCCCATTCTGGGCACCACAATTCAAGAGAGATATTGGCAAGCTTGAATGTGTCCAGAGGAGGTCAACTTAAAATGACAAAGGGTCTGGAGAACAAGCCCTATGAGGAGTGGCTTAAAGAGCTGGGCATCTTTACCCTGAAGAAGAGAAGGCTGAGAGGAGACATGATAGCCATGTATAAATATGTGAGAGGAAGCCACAGGGAGGAGGGAGCAAGCTTGTTTTCTGCTTTCCTGGAGACTAGGATGCAATGGAACAATGGCTTCAAACTCCTAGAAAGGAGATTCCATCTGAACATGAGGAAGAACTTCCTGACTGTGAGAGCCGTTCAGCAGTGGAACTCTCTGCCCCGGAGTGTGGTGGAGGCTCCTTCTTTGGAAGCTTTTAAACAGAGGCTGGATGGCCATCTGTCAGGGGTGATTTGAATGCAACATTCCTGCTTCTTGGTAGAAAAGGGTTGGACTGGATGGCCCATGATGTCTCTTCCAACTCTCTGATTCTATGATTCTATTATTCCTTTTCCCCCTCAGCCGCTTAAACAGTTTGGAACAGCATTATATGGTCAATATGACCATTATAATACAGTTCAATGCAGGTAAGCTGCATTATATGGCTCTACGCCAGGCCTGGTCAAACTTTGGCCCTCCTGATGTTTTGGACTCCAAGTCCCACCATTCCTAACAGCCTCAGGCCCCTTCCTTTTCCCCCGGCTGAGGGAGGAAAGGAAGAAGCCTGAGGCTGTTAGGAATGGTGGGAGTTGAAGTCCAAAACACCAGGAGGGCCAAAGTTTGCCCATACCTGGGTTAAATCCTTGTACCGGCAGGACTGCTGACCGAAAGGGGGCAGTTCGAATCTGGGGAGAGCAGGTTGAGCTTCTGACTGTCAGCCCCAGCTTCCCATGCAGGGACATGAGAGAAGCCTCCCACAGGATGGGCATCCCTGGTCAACGTCCCTGCAGATGGCCAATTCTCTCACACCAGAAGCAACTTGAATAGAATAGAATAGAATAGAATAGAATAGACTCATAGAGTTGGAAGATACCTCATGGGCCATCCAGTCCAACCCCTTTCTGCCAAGAAGCAGAAAAATTGCATTCAAAGCAGCCCGGACAGCCTCTGTTTAAAAGCCTCCAAAGAAGAACCCTCCATCACACTCCAGGGAAGAGAGATAGTTCCACTGCTGAATAGCTCTTACCATTAGCAAGTTCTTCATCGTGTTTAGGTGGAATCTCCTTTCCTGTTGTTTGAAGCCATTGTTCCGTGTCCTAGTCTCCAGGGCAGCAGAAAACAAATCTGCTCCCTCCTCCTTTCACATATTTATACATGGCTCTCATCATGTCTCCTCTCAGCCTTCTCTTCTTCAGGCTAAACATGCCCAGCTCTTTAAGCCGCTCCTCATAGGGCTTGTTCTCCAGACCTTTGATCATTTTAGTCACCCTCCTCTGGATACATTCCAGCTTAGAGTCAACATCTCCCTTCAATTGTGGTGCCCGGAATTGGACACAATATTCCAGGTGTGGTCTAACCAACGCGGAATAGAGCATGGGGAGCATGACTTCCCTGGATCTAGACACTAGACTCCTATTGATGCAGGCCAAAATCCCATTGGCCTTTTTGCCCCCACATCACTTTATTGGCTCATGTTTAATTTGTTGTCCACAAGGACTCCAAGATCTTTTTCACACATACTGCTCTCGAGCCTGTATCTTTGCATTTCATTTTTTCTGCGTAAGTGGAGTTTCTTGCATTTGTTACTGTTGAACTTCATTTTGTTAGTTTTAGTCCATCTCTCTAATCTGTTAAGATCGTTTTGAATTCTGCTCTTGCAGTTTCTCAAGTTGCTCCTGACACGAAAGAAGCACCAGCTTCCCATGTAGGGGCATGAGAGAAGCCTCCCATAGGATAGTGTTCCCTGGGTAATGTCCTATCACACCAGAAGCAACTTGCAGTTTTTCAAGTCATTCCTGACATGTAAAAAGTTCGGGCCTGCTTCTTCCCATGAGAGCTCATGAGAGAAGCCTCCCACAGGATACTAAAACATTCAGGCGTCCCCTGGGCAACGTCCCTGCAGATGGCCAATTCTCTCACACCAGAAGCGACTTGCAGTTTCTCAAGCCACTCCTGATATGAAAAAAAAAATTCCTGTCTGTCATCTCCAGCTTCTTCCCATGAGGGCTCATAAGAGAAACCTCCCACAGGATGGTAAAACACCCGGGCATCCCCTGGGCAATGTCCCTGTAGACAGCCAATTCTCTCATACTAGAATCGACTTGCAGTTTTTCAAGTCACTTCTGATACACACACAAAAAAGCTTTAGCTTCCCATGTGGGGATATGAGAGTAGCATCCCACAGTATAGTATCACATTTGGGTGTCCCCTGAGCAACGTCCTTGCAGACAGCCAATTCTCTCACACCAGAAGGGACTTGCAGTTTCACAAGTAACTCCTGACACACACACACAAACACACAAAACTGCTAAGGCTCAATCACAATCGTGGGAGTTGTAGTTTGGTGAAGCCCCACCTCTCTTTAGCAGGCATGGCTCAAGATCTTGTCAAACTACAACTCCCAGGATTCCACAGCTTTGAGCCATGCCAGCTCATTGTTACACTCATAAGTCTCCTTTCCTAAGGCAGCTTCCATCACTTATTTGAAAGGTAGTCATGGTTTACTTGATGGAGGGTGCATCTGCACCAGGCCTGGGCAAACTTGGGCCCTCCTGGTGTTTTGGACTTCAACTCCCACAATTCCTAACAGCCGGTAGGCTGTTAGGAATTGTGGGAGTTGAAGTCCAAAACACCAGGAGGGCCCAAGTTTGCCTAGGCCTGATCTACACTGTAGAATGAATGCAGCTGGAGACAGCCAAAAGTACCATGGCTCAATGATATGGAATTGGAGGAATTGTAGTTTTACAAGGTCTTTAGCCTTCTCTGCCAAAAGAATGCATGTGGACTGTCAGTACAGATTGGAGTAATTGCTATTTAGGCCTGTACCACTTCAGACTGCAGGGGGTGGGTGTTATTGGGGGGCTCAGGTGGGGAATTCTTGACAGGATGCCATTTTGGACTGGACCACTGAGGACTGCAGGGGGTGAATGCCATTGTGGGCTGCACCATTTCAGACTACAGGGGGAAATGGTCTTTTAGCCTGTGCCACCTTGCACTGATATGATGTGGATGTGTTGTGATTGTGGGCTGTACCACTTCAGGCCATGGGAGGGATGCACTGTGAACACTCTCTGTAGTCAAAATAGCTCAGATTTTTTGGAACCTCTCATAAAATGATCTGGCTTGATGATGGCTTTAGCTTTCATTTTGTCTGCCGCGTTGCTGTCTAGCCTGGCAGATCAATACAGGCTTTGTGGGCGATTTATAGGCGGTGACAGGAAACTGTAATGCAAGCACAGCTCTCTCCCTTAACAGCAGCTGTTAACAAAATACTAGTAGCAACAAGGACAGTCTTGAAGGGATGAGATACCTCACAGTTGTAGTAGGATTTTTTTTTTAAGATTACACTTATCAGAGAAAGCCGGCATCTTTCATCTCAGAAATGATGAGATTCCACTCCAGGTTTTACCATAGACATTGAAGGAGCTGTCCAATGTCCTGAAATCCCAGAACAGGTTAGCTGGGTCCAGCCCCTTTAGAGTCTGTAATAAAACCTGGAGCGGACTCCTCAAAACACTGACATGGGATACATTGGGAAGCTGATACATTGGGAAGCTGACCGCAGAGGGAAGCAGATGAGGAGACGCAACATACAAACTATCTACAGACCCACTAAGAAAATCCAACGAATGCTACATTCAGCAAAGGACAAGAGGGATCCTCTCTCCTCTGCAGGAGTCTCTCGTATACCATGGAGCTGTGGACTAGTCTACAGAGGGACAACCAAACACAGTATTGCCCAAACATGAATCAAGGAACATGAAAGGCAGACTACTTCAACCTGAGAAGTCAGCCATAGCAGAGCACCTGATGAACCAACCTGGACACAGCAGATTATTTCAGAACACAGAAATGCTGGACCACTCTCACAACCACCATGTCAGACTACACAGAGAAGGCACTGAAATCCACAAGCATGTGGACAATTTCAACAGAAAGGAGGAAACAATGAAAATGAACTAAAACTGGCTACCAGTATTAAAAACGTCGGACACTTCCCAAGTGTCTAGGACTGTGGGATGTATCGGCGAATAATGCCATTATTATTATTGTTTTGTCGAAGGCTTAACAGCATCCACCCAAACATCCAGTTCACCATGGAAAAATAAAATGAAGGAAGACTGCCTTTTCTAGATGTCCTAGTCATCCGTACACCACATCAACAACTGGGTCACACCATTTACAGAAAACCCACACACACAGATAGATATCTACATAAAAACTCCAACCATCACCCAAGTCAAAAAAGAAGCACCATTAAAGCCTTGGCAGACCGTGCAAAAAGAATCTGCGAAGCCCACCTCCTTCAAGATGAACTGAACCACCTCAACTGGGCTCTCCAGGCCAATGGAGACTCCACCTCAGACATCAGAAGAGCTGCAAGACAACAAAGAAGAAGCCATGAGAGTAAAGATGAAGATCCACCCAGAGGAAAAGTGTTCTTGCCATACATCAAGGGAACCACTGACTGCATAGGGAAGCTGATGAGGAAACACAACATACAAACTATCTACAGACCCACCAAGAAAATCCAACAAATGCTATGATCAGCAAAGGACAAGAGGGATCTTCTCACTTCTGCAGGAGTCTCTCGTATACCATGCAGCTGTGGACAAGTCTACAGAGGGACCATCAAATGCAGCAGCATTGCCCAGACACAAATCAAGGAACATGAAAGGCATTGCAGACTAATCCAACCAGAGAAGTCAGCCATAGCAGAACACCTAATGAACCAACCTGGACACAGCAGATTATTTCAGAACACAGAAATGCTGGACCACTCTCACAACCACCATGCAAGACTACACAGAGAAGCCATTGAAATCCACAAGCATGTGGACAATTTCAACAGAAAGGAGGAAACAATGAAAATGAACTAAAACTGGCTACCAGTATTAAAAAACTCTAAAATTACAACAGCAAAACAACAGAGATGAAACAAACAAGGACATCTAATCACTTCTCAACAAAACATTGCCCCTGTCACTGCCAGGCCATCAAATGCTAATCAAGGTGGTCAGTTGAAACATTCACACCTAGCTCCAGCAGACAAGAGTTCTTTGTCCCACCCTGGTCATTCCACAGATATATAAACCCTTTTCCCTAGTTCCAACAGACCTCGCCACCTCTGAGGATGCTTGCCATAGATGCAGGCGAAACGTCAGGAGAGAATACCTCTAGAACATGGCCATATAGCCCAAAAAAACCTACAACAACCTAGTTATTATCATCATCATCATCATCATCATCATCATCATCTCTATTGTTGAATTAATGCAGTTGGACAATATTTTAGAAAGCCGTGGCTCAATGCTATGGCATCCTGAGAGTTGTAGTTTGGTGATATTCCAGCACTTTTCTTGTAGAGAATTGGAAAGGCTTTGGAAAATAAGTCCCATACTATCATAGCATTGAGCTCTGGTAGTTCAGGTGGTGTAAATGAACCATAGAGGCCTACAACCATTCAATGCCATTTAAATAGCAATAAAGACCTCAATCCAACATTCTCTTAGTGCAGCCTTTCTCAACCTGAGGGTTAGGACCCCTCGGGGGGGGGGGGGTTGTGAGGGGGTGTCAGAGGATTGCCAAAGACCATCAGAAAACACAGTATTTTCTGTGTTGTAGGTTTTTTCGGTCTATATGGCCATGTTCTAGAGGCATTCCCTCCTGAAGTTTCGCCTGCATCTATGGCAAGCATACCTCCTGGGATGCTTGCCATAGATGCAGGCAAAACTTCAGGAGGGAATGCCTCTAGAACATGGCCATATAGCCTGAAAAAACCTACAACAACCCAGTGATTCCAGCCATGAAAGCCTTCGACAATACACAGTATTTTCTGTTGGTCATGGGGATTCTGTGTGGGAAGTTTGGCCCAATTCTATTATTGGTGGGGTTCAGAAGGCTCTGTGATTGTAGGTGAACTATAAATCCTAGTAACTACAACTCCCAAAGTCTATTTTCCCCAAACTCCGCCAGTGTTCACATTTGGGCATATTGAGGATTGTTGAGATTAATTTCACAATTCAGCAGCAGATCAGTTGCACAACTTCAGCGCTTTCCAGTAGCTTCTTCCTACACAGTAAAGTACAGTAACACCCACAACACCATCACCACACTTCTACACAAATGCTCAACCTGGGGATCACAACCAGATACAGTGAAGACTTCTGCCCTTGCGCTGTGCTACTGTGCTGCTGAGTATGCATGGCCAGTGTGGAACACATCTCACCACACTAAAACAGTGGATGTGGCTCTTAATGAGACATGCCACATTATCACGGGGTGTCTGCGCCCTACACCACTGGAAAAATTACACTGCTTAGTCGGTATTGCACCACCTGACATCCGCCGGGAAGTAGCAGCCAATAGTGAAAGGACCAAGGCAGAGACATCTCCAGCTCATCCCCTGTTTGGGTATCAGCCAGCACGTCAACGACTTAAATCCAGACATAGTTTTCTAAGATCTACAGAGACACTTGCTGGAACACCTCAGCAAGCGAGAGTCCAAAAGTGGCAGGCTCAAACCCAAAACCTCAACCAATGGCTGATACCAAATGAGAGACTCCCCCCTGGGCACACAAAGGACTGGGTGACTTGGAAGGCGCTGAACAGACTGCACTCTGGCACCACGAGATGCAGAGCCAACCTTCAGAAATGGGGCTACAAAGTGGAATCCATGACATGCGAGTGTGGAGAGGAGCAAACTACTGACCACCTGCTGCCATGCAACCTGAGCCTTGCCACATGCACAATGGAGGACCTTCTTGCAGCGACACCAGAAGCACTCCAAGGGGCCAGATACTGGTCAAAGGACATCTAACCAACTACCAAATTCACAAATGTTGTATTTTATCTGTTTGTTTGCTTTGTTCTGTTAGAAATGTAATATAATTGACTGGTTAATCTGACACGAGAAATAAATAAATACACAAATGTTAGATCAGGGGTCCTCAAAAGGCCCGGGGGCTGGATACGGCCCTCCAAGGTCATTTATGTGGCCCTCGCTCAGGGTCAACCTAAGTCTGAAATGACTTGAAAGCACACAACAACAACAATCCTATCTCATCAGCCAAAAGCAGGTCCAGACTTCCCATTGAAATACTAATGTTTATATTTGCTAAAAACCATACAATAATTAAAATGAAGAAACATTTAAAGTGGGTTTTTTTTCACTACAAATAAGATATGTGCAGTGTGCATAGGAATTCATTCATGGTTTTTTCAAATTATAATCCGGCCCTCCAACAGTTTAAGGGAATGTGACCTGGCCCTCTGTTTAAAAAGTTTGAGGACCCCTGTGCTAGTTAGTGCTCTGGAACTGCTGATGTTCTGTACCCCTCTGATAAGCATTTTCAGTACTCAGAAATTTGGACAGATCCTTGGAGAGCTGGAGGGAAAACAGCTGAAATCAGCACAGAGCAAAGTAGGAAGGAATTGAGAAGAATGAATAAATCTTGGTAGTCTTAGAAAGAGATACTGTAAACCGTTTTTAAAAAAAAGCATTATCTGTTTAAATAAAGTCTCCAGAGCTGTGTGTTTCTGGGAATGACCAGATTCTATTCCTCAATGTCATATTTTAGCCTTCAGAAGCTATTTGAAGGAGGTAGAAAAGCTATTAAGAATGAAGTATGCAGCTCACATAATAAATGCTGTCTAGACTGGATTTTTGAAAAAATAGACTGGAGGACTACATTTCTAAGGAAGTAATGCTACCCCTCTATTCTGCTTTCTCTCTGCCCCGGAGTGTGGTGGAGGCTCCTTCTTTGGAAGCTTTTAAGCAGAGGCTGGATGGCCATTTGTCAGGGGTGATTTGAATGCAATATTCCTGCTTCTTGGCAGGGGGTTGGACTGGATGGCCCATGAGGTCTCTTCCAACTCTTTGATTCTATGATTCACTGAAATCCACAAGCATGTGGACAATTTCAACAGAAAGGAGGAAACAATGAAAATGAACTAAAACTGGCTATCAGTATAAAAAAACCTCTAAAATTACAACAGCAAAACAGCAGGGGGAAAACAATCGGGGACATCTAATCACCTCTCAACAAAAGATTGCTCCAGGCACTTCCAGGCTATCAAATGCTAATCAAGGTGGTCAGTTGAAACATTCACACCTAGCTCCAGCAGACAAGAGTCCTTTGTCTCACCCTGGTCATTCTACAGATATATAAACCCCTTTTTCCTAGTTCCAACAGACCTCGCCACCTCTGAGGATGCTTGCCATAGATGCAGGCAAAACGTCAGGAGAAAATGCCTCTAGACCATGGCCATATAGCCTGAAAAAACTTACAACAACCCAGTGATTCTGGCCATGAAAGCCTTCGACAATATAATTCTTTCTCTGTACATGAAGCAGAACATTGTGGACAAGCATACAGATGTGAAATTGTCTATTTTGCTCCACAGTCACACAAGGTGAGGGATTTTTTTAGGTAGTGCCATTTTGCCAGGTTTGTCTTTTGATCTGCCCACTCCATTTCTGAGTCTGTTTCCAAAGTTTCCAAGTTGCCCATTCTTGGTTTGCCCCTGGAGGAAGACCCTCCCTCCCCATCCAGTTGGGGTTCCTGGTTGAGCTGCCCAGAGGGATGCTCTTGCTGTTGCTGGGGGGATGCCAAGAGGAGTGGTGGTTCTCATGAAGCTTTTCCTTGATTAGAGTCTACTGAGAGGAGGCCGATAGCCATGTAGTGGGTAGCTTTCACAGGGTTCAACCTTATTTCTCTCACAGTTAGCAGCATCCCAGAGGATGCTTGCCATAGATGCAGATGAAACATCAGGAGAAAATGCCTCTAGAACATGGTCATATAGCCCGAAAAAACTTACAACAACCCACTGATTCCGGCCATGAAAGCCTTCGACAATAAATCAGGTTTGTTGTTGTTCATTCGTTCAGTCAATTCCGACTCTTCGTGACTTCATGCACAACTCCACACCAGAGCTCCCTGTTGGCCATCACCACCCCCAGCTCCTTTAAGGTCAATCTAGTCACTTCAAGGATACCATCCATCCATCTTGCCCTTGGTCAGTCCCTCTTCCTTTTTCCTTCTATTTTCCCCAGCATCATTCTCTTCTCTAAGCTTTCCTTTCTTCTCAAGTACTTCATCTTGGCCTCTACTATTCTTCCCTCCAATGAGCAGTTGGGCTTTATTTCCTGAAGTATGGACTGATTGGATCTTCTGGCGGTCCAAGGCACTCTCATAACTTTCCTCCAACACCACAGTTCAAAAGCATCTATCTTCCTTCGCTCAGCCTTCCCTATGATCCAGTTCTCACATCCGTAGGTGACTATGGGGAATACCATTGCTTTAACTATGCGGATCTTTGATGCCAGTGTGATGTCTCTACTCTTCACTATTTTATCAAGATTGGTCATTGCTCAGGTACATAATCAGGTACTAGTGTATAATATACAGGGATTATAAACATCTCCCAATCCTGCCTTACTTGGTATGAGCTCCTGACAGTGATGGGGGTCTCTTCTCCTGCCAATCAAGGAGCAGCAGGCTGAGGTCTCCACTCCCTTTGATCAACACTCCATAGTGCAAGGAGGATTTCCACAGGGATCCTGCTTCTGATTCTCAAATTGGAGACCAATGGCAGAAGGAGGTGGAAATATCAGTCTTCTGAATTCCACTTAACAGGAGAACAGACATCTCTTGCTCACAGTGGTTGCTGTCATTACATCTGGATTGGGGAAATTTTATGAACCCTATGCATTCTCTACACTTTTGGAAAAAGTTGGGATTGTGAATATAAATCAGTTTTGTGTGTGTAACTCTAGGGATGGAGTCATGAATTCCAGGCTAGAATGATGATGTTGCTGTTGATAATGAAAAAAACACAAATTATTATTATTATTATTATTATTATTATTATTATTATTATTATTGTTAACTTTATTTGTACCCCGCTAGCATCTCCCGAAGGACTCGATGCGGCTTACAAAGGCCGAGGCCTCAAAACACAACACAACAATACAACACCTATCAATGAATGAATATAGACAGAGATGGAAGATGCCACATTATTACCTGAAATCTTACTGTGCCCAGAAGAGGGTGACTAAAACGATCAGGGGTCTGGAGAACAAGCCCTGTGAGGAGGGGCTTAAAGAGCTGGGCATGTTTAGCCTGAAGAAGAGGAGACATGAAGAGGGCCATGTATAAATATGTGAGAGGAAGTCATAGCGAGGAGGGAGCTGCCTTGGAGACTAAGATGCGGAACAATGGCTTCAAACTACAAGAAAGGAAATTCCATCTGAACATTAAGAAGAACTTCCTGACTGTGAGAGCCGTTCAGCAGTGGAACTCTCTGCCCCGGAGTGTGGTGGAGCCTCCTTCTTTGGAGGCTTTTAAGCAGAGGCTGGATGGCCATCTGTCAGGGGTGCTTTAAATGCAATTTTCCTACATCTTGGCAGGGGGTTGGACTGGATGGCCCAGGAGGTCTCTTCCAACTCTTTGATTCTATGATTCTATGACACAGAACAATGGCTTCAAACTACAAGAAAGGAGATTCCATCTGAACATTAGGAAGAACTTCCTGACTGTGAGAGCCATTCAGCAGTGGAACTCTCTGCCCCGGAGTGTAGTGGAGGCTCCTTCTTTGGAGGCTGGATGGCCATCTGTCAGGGGTGCTTTGAATGCTTCTTGGCAGGGGGTTGTACTGGATGGCCCATGAGGTCTCTTCCAACTCTATGATCCCTAAAAGTTTCAGTTGAATTATCAATTGACCGAAACTCCTGCCAGTAACACCTGGTGGCTTGTGAAACAGAATCATAGAATCATAGAATCATAGAATCAAAGAGTTGGAAGAGACCTCATGGGCCATCCAGTCCAACCCCATTCTGCCAAGAAGCAGGAATATTGCATTCAAATCACCCCTGACAAATGGTCATCCAGCCTCTGCTTAAAAGCTTCCAAAGAAGGAGCCTCCACCACACTCCGGGGCAGAGAGTTCCACTGCTGAATGGCTCTCACAGTCAGGAAGTTCTTCCTAATGTTCAGATGGAATCTCCTCTCTTGTAGTTTGAAGCCATTGTTCCGCGTCCTAGTCTCCAAGGAAGCAGAAAACAAGCTTGCTCCCTCCTCCCTGTGGCTTCCTCTCACATATTTATACATGGCTATCATATCTCCTCTCAGCCTTCTCTTCTTCAGGCTAAACATGCCCAGTTCCCTAAGCCGCTCCTCATAGGGCTTGTTCTCCAGACCCTTGATCATTTTAGTCGCCCTCCTCAGGACACATTCCAGCTTGTCAATATCTCTCTGGAATTGTGGTGCCCAGAATTGGACACAATATTCCAGATGTGGTCTAACCAAAGCAGAATAGAGGGGTAGCATTACTTCCTTAGATCTAGACACTATGCTCCTATTGATGCAGGCCAAAATCCCATTGGCTTTTTTTGCCGCCACATCACAGTGGCTTCTCTGTGTAGTCTGACATGGTGGTTGTGAGAGCGGTCCAGCATTTCTGTGTTCTCAAATAATATGCTGTGTCCAGGTTTTTCCTAGTTCCAATAGATCTCACTACTTCTGAGGATACTTGCCATAGATGCAGGCAAAACGTCAGGAGAAAATGCCTCTAGACCAAGGCCATATAGCCCGAATAAACCTACAACAACCCAGAGAAAGAATTGTTGGAGGCTACAGACAATGTATTGTCGAAGGCTTTCATGGCCAGAATCACTGGGTTGTTGTAGGTTTTTTTCGGGCTATATGGCCATGTTCTAGAGGCATTCTCTCCTGACGTTTCGCCTGCATCTATGGCAAGCATCTTCAGAGGTAGTGAGGATGTAGTTGCTATTGCCCGTTTTTGGTCAAAAGATGCTTAGCCACTTGTGCACCTTCTATTTTTATCAGTTTTATACTAATTTATGCAATGCTTTTGATATGAAATAAACAAATCAGATCCTGTTCTGCGGGGTCATAATCCAGTGTCCAAACAACTACATCACACTGTTCTCATTATTGTTCTAGAAGGCTATGCAAGAAATACGAATTAAAACTGTTATTATTATCCCCAAGATATCCTGCTTGTGCCCCAAAGCTGGATTCAAGATCACTTAGATCACTTAGTAGGTAGGTAGTCCCCTGACATTAAGTCCAGTCATGTCTGACTCTGGGGTGTGGTGCTCATCTCCATTTCTAAGCCGAAGAGCCAGCGTTGTCCACAGACACCTCCAAGGTCATGTGGCCGGCATGACTGCATGGAGCGCTGTTACCTTCCCGCCGGAGCGGTACCTATTGATCTACTCACATTTGCATGTTTTTGAACTGCTAGGTTGGCAGAAGCTAGGGCTAGGGGTAAGCTAGATCACTTACCAGTATTATATTCAGATAAAAGTGCACAGAGGAACAATTAATTAAAAACACTCCAAAAGACAGTGTTAAAAGGCAGTGAAGCTATCTTTAGCGTTAAAAGAAATCCATTATGAAGATAAAAGTCCATAAAAGAGCATGCTATTAAAAGGCTTTCAAAGACTCCCTGGATTCGTCAAAGTACATAACTTTTCCCCACAAAATGAGAGTGCTCAAACAAACATGGATAGGATAATTGATTTAAAAGGGACCCAAAGGGTCATCTAGTCCAACCTCCTGCCAAAAGGAATATACAACTAGTGAACCCCCAAAAGATAGCCACCAACCCCCAAAGAGAAACAGTTTACCTCATTCATTTCATTCTGCCATGAATATTTACAACTATAAATATTTTAAGGGAATTTTTCTGCCTTGGTTTATTGCCTTGTAGTTCTCCTCCTCCTGTGGCATTCATCTGTCCCCATGTCAGAGAGTCAGTCAATCCACTCCACGGTTGGAGTGGGCTTCCAATCAATTGTGTAGCCTGTTGTCGACCTTTGCAACCCGAAAGACAGTTGCATCTGTCAAGTAGGAAAATTGGGTACCACCTTGTGCGGGGAGGCTAAATTAACTAATTTACAAGGCTATAAAAAAGACTCCAGCAAAGCACTCCAGCAAAAAGCATGTGGGGAATGCGGAAGTACTTCATCAGCATTGCAGATGGACGATGAAGGCAACAGCTCCCCTGGCAGCCAGAAAAAGTTAAATAGCCTCTGTGTATGTCTGTATACATTGTATGTCAAATTGGCATTGAATGTTTGCCATATATGTGTACACTGTAATCCGCCCTGAGTCCCCTGCGGGGTGAGAAGGGTGGAATATAAATACTGCAAATAAATAAATAAATAAATAAATAAATAAATAAATAAATATAATCCTGGTTTTAAATTGGGGGAAGACATAGGGAGGAGCTAGCAAGCTTGTTTTCTGCTGCCCTGGAGACTAGGACACAATGGAACAATGGTTTCAAACTACAAGAAAGGAGAGTCCACCTGAACATGAGGAAGAACTTCCTGACTGTGAGAGCTGTTCAGCAGTGGAACTCTCTGCCCTAGAGTATAGTGGAGACTCCTTCTTTGGGGGCTTTTAAACATAGGTTGAATGGCCATCTGTCGGAGGTGCTTTGAATGTGATTTTCCTGCTTCTTGGCAGAAAGGGGTTGGACTGAATGGCCCACGAGGTCTCTTCCAGCTCTATGATTCTATGAACCCTATTCTTAAATGGGGCCTGCACTGTGGACAGCTCCTTTAAGACCAATGAATGCGTGAAACTGATTCATAGCTCCTCTGACCTGCCTTTCACGCTCCAATGTTGTCTCTTTTTTTGGTTCCTTGTGCTAAAGCCTAGTTGTAGGCCTGCTGCCAAGAGCATATCTTCCAATGGTACTGAACAGAGTGGATGAACCTTCGGACTTTGGGATCTGAGGAATAGTCATCAACCTCTTATCAGAAAGCACCACTGTTACTTAGCTAAGCTTTGCTGCAATCAGCCTTTTATTGTCAGCAATTTCACAATGTTCATTGTTGCATCTGAGCAGGAGTGTGAACTCCACACTTAAATGCAACAGATAAAAGCTGTGCTTGAGATCTTACATTGCACTTGAGTCATGAAATCTAACTTCACCTAGATATGTGCAAGTTGCACCATACCACCCAGTCTGGGAGTATGCTTGCTAGTCTTCCCATTCAAATGCGAAAAGGGTTCCCATTTCAATGCAACCTCTGAGGATGCCTGCCATAGATGCAGGCAAAACGTCAGGAGAGAATGCTTCTAGGACATAGCCAGACACCCTGGAAAACTCACAGCAACCCAGCACAGAGGGTTGTTTGGAAAATCCTAATGTTGGTCCCAGCTAGAGTTGGCCAACTGAATCATGTGCAACTCGATAGGAAAGTGCTTAGGTAATGCTCTGTTGATACAGAGGTTGTGGGGTCTGTTGGAAACTAGGGAAGTGGGGTTTATATATCTGTGGAATGTCCAGGGTGAGAGAAAGAACTTGAAGCAAGTGTGCATGTTGCAGTTGGCCATCTTGATTAGTACTGAATAGCCTTGCAGCTTCAAAGCCTGGCTACTTCCTGTCTGGGGGAATCTTTTGTTGGGAGGTGTTAACTGGCCCTTAATGTGTCCTGCCTGGAATTCCCCTGTGTTTTGAGTGGTGTCTTTTATGTATTGTCCTGATTTTAGAGGGTTTTTTTTTAGTACTGGTAGCCAGACTTGGTTCATTTTCATGGTTTCCTCCTTTCTATCGAAATTATCCACAAACTTGTGCATTTCAGTGGTTTCTCTGTGTAGCCTGACATGGTTGTGAGAGTGGTCCAGCATTTCTGTGCTCTCAAATAATCTGCTGTGTCTAGGTTGTTTCATTAAGTGCTTTGCTATGGCTGACTTCTCTGACTGAAGTAGTCTGCAGTACCTTTCATGTTCCTTGGTTCATGCCTTTCATGTTCCTAAACAGGGCTCTGCAGGCCAATGGAGACTCCACCACAAACATCAGAAGAGCTGCAAGACCAAGAACAAGCCATGAGAGTAAAGGCAAAGATCCACCCAGAGGAAAAGTATTCTTGCCATACATCAGGAAAACCAATGACCACATCAGGAAGCTCTTGAAGAAACACAACCTACAAACTATCTAGAGGTGCACAAAGAACATCCAAGAAATGCTACATTCAGCAAAAGAAAAGAGGGATCCTCTCACCTCTGCAGGAGTCTATTGTACTGTATACCATGCAGCTATGGACAGGGATACATAGGGACCACCAAATGCAGCAGCATTGCCAGTTTTTCTGTTTATCCCAGTTTATCTGGCAGTAGGGACGAATATAATCCAGTTTAATGCAGAAAACCTGAGATCAGATCCTGGGATACAGGGCTTGTATTAAAGGGCCCATAGTAGAGCTCTATTCTGCAACTGATTTGAACTAAAACCCAGAACAGGTTCCCCATTCCAAAAACATGGCGGTTCTAGCTGTCTCTGAAAAGTGCTGCCTTCCTTTCTCCCTGAGAGTTTGCCCCTGTTCTTCCTTAGCCTCAGCCTCCAGTCACGCAATGAGTTAATCCAGGGGTCCTCAAACTTTTTAAACAGAGGGCCAGTTCACAGTCCCTCAAACTGTCGGAGGGCTGGATTATAATTTGAAACAAAAAACACATGAATGAATTCCTATGCACACTGCACATATCTTAGTTGTAGTGCAAGAAACACTTTAAAACAATACAATAATTAAAATGAAGAACAATTTTAACCAATATAAACTTATTAGTATTTTAGTGGGAAGTGTGGGCCTGCTTCCTCTTCATCTGGAAAGAAGTGACAAGTGGAGTGCCTCAAGTTTCCTTCCTGGGTTGGATCCTGTTCAACATCTTTATTAATGACTTAGATGAAGGGCTAGAAGGCAGGATCATCAAGTTTGCAGACGACACCAAATTGGGAGGGAGAGCCAATACTCCAGAGGACAGGAGCAGGATTCAAAACGATCTTCACAGATTAGAGAGATGATGGGCCAAAACTAACAAAATGAAGCTCAACGGGGACAAATGCAAGATACTCCACTTTGGCAGGAAAAACGAAATGCAAAGATACAGAATGGGGGACGATGCCTGGCTCGAGAGCAGTACGTGTGAAAAAGATCTTGGAGTCCTCGTGGACAACAACTTAAACATGAGCCAACAATGTGATGTGGTGGCAAAAAAAGCCAATGGGATTTTGGCCTGCATCAATAGGAACATAGTGTCTAGACCTAGGGAAGTAATGCTATCCCTCTATTCCACTTTGGTTGGACCACACCTGGAATATTGTGTCCAATTCTGGGCACCACAATTCAAGAGAGATATTGACAAGCTGGAATGTGTCCAGAGGAGGGCGACTAAAATGATCAAGGGTCTGGAGAACAAGCCCTATGAGGAGCGGCTTAAGGAGCTGGGCATGTTTAGCCTGAAGAACAGAAGGCTGAGAGGAGATATGATAGCCATGTATAAATATGTGAGAGGAAGCTACAGGGAGGAGGGAGCAAGCTTGTTTACTGCTTCCTTGGAGACTAGGACGCGGAACAATGACTTCAAACTACAAGAGAGGAGATTCCATCTGAACACGAGGAAGAACTTCCTGACTGTGAGAGCCGTTCAGCAGTGGAACTCTCTGCCCCGGAGTGTGGTGGAGGCTCCTTCTTTGGAAGGAGAAGCCTCCCCCAGGATGGCAAAACATG
Organism: Anolis sagrei; assembly: GCF_037176765.1. Lineage (NCBI taxonomy): Eukaryota > Metazoa > Chordata > Lepidosauria > Squamata > Anolidae > Anolis > Anolis sagrei. Next base: position 7,850,547 of record NC_090023.1, read on the forward strand.
AAAACATTTGGGCATCCCCTGGACAATGTCCTTGCAGTCGGCCAATTCTCTCACACCAGAAGTGACTTGCAATTTCTCAAGTCGTTCCTGACACAGAAAAAAAAGCTCAACAAAGCCACATTTCCTGGGCAACGACTTTTGTGCATGTCTCACTTAGCCTGTCTGCAAACACAAGAGACTCTTATGTATCCAAGTAACAAAAGCTCTGTTGGTACTACTTGCTCCTTCTGTATTAAGGAAAAATAGAAACCTTGTTAATGTTGGTGCAATTGTTTGAAAAACAAGCATCTCCATGAGCAGACAAGTTGAAGGATAGTGCTGTGTGTGCAGTGATTTCAGTATAAGGTCTTTGACACCCCCCCCCCCCCAATGATATTCTTGCAAACTAGCTACTAAATGGGCTAATGCTACTGTGAGATGAATTTGTATAGCTGGTTCTCTACATTCGCAGGGGTCGGGAATGCAGGACCTCAATGGAAGTCAAAAACCGGCAAATAATACCATTATCTACCCAACTGCTTTTTCCCATGTATCAGCCTGAATTTTGAGACCTTCTTCAGCCATCTGCATCTTCCCCCTCTAATTTTTCGCCTCCTCTTACCTCTCTCACCAGCGTTTCTCTTTCCTCGACTCCATTGTCCATCATCCATCATGAGCCTCAATCTGAATTTAAGATGGTGATGGGGAGTCCAAGAACTGAATGGAGGAAGAGGTGAGTTTGCAGATGGCACCAAATTGGGAAAGATAGCTGATACTTCAGAGGACAGGATCGGAATCCAAAATTATCTGAACAGATTGGAAACCTGGGACAAAATTAACAAAATAAATGTCAGCAAGGACAAATATATAGTATGACACTTAGGCAATAAAAATGATATGCACAGATACAGGATGGGTAACACTCAGCTTGGAAACAATTCATGGGAAGGAGTCTTATTAGACCACAAGCTGAACATGAGCCAACAGAATGCTGCATGCAGCAGCTAAAAAAGCAAACGAGATTCCAACTGTATCGATAGGAGCATAGTGTCCAAGTAGAGACAGAAGTAACTTTTGACTATCTTGGTGTCCCTTTTCTGGATTCATTCCAACTTGTCAACATCCTTCTGAAACAGTGGTGCCCAGAACCAGGCGTCACAGAAACAGGCACTCCACTTTGGCAGGAAAAACGAAATGCAAAGATACAGAATGGGGGACAATGCCTGGCTTGAGAGCAGTACGTGTGAAAAAGATTTTGGAGTCCTCATGGACAACAAGTTAAACATGAGCCAGGAATGTGATGTGGTGGCAAAAAAAGCCAATGGGATTTTGGCCTGCATCAATAGGAGCCGAGTGTCTAGGTCCAGGGAAGTCATGCTACCCCTCTATTCTGCTTTGGTTAGACCACACCTGGAAGATTGTGTCCAATTCTGGGCACCACAATTCAAGAGAGATATTGACAAGCTGGAATGTGTCCAGAGGAGGGTGACTAAAATGATCAAGGGTCTGGAGAACAAGCCCTATGAGGAGCGGCTTAAGGAGCTGGGCATGTTTAGCCTGAAGAAGAGAAGGCTGAGAGGAGACATGATAGTCATGTATAAATATGTGAGAGAAAGTCATAGGGAGGAGGGAGCAAGCTTGTTTTCTGCTTCCCTGGAGACTAGGTCGCAATGGAACAATGGCTTCAAACTACAAGAAAGGAGATTCCACCTGAACATGAGGAAGAACTTCCTGACTGTGAGAGCCGTTCAGCAGTGGAACTCTCTGCCCCAGAGTGTGGTGGAGGCTCCTTCTTTGGAAGCTTTTAAACAGAGGCTGGATGGCCATCTGTCTGGGGTGATTGTAATGCAATATTCCTGCTTCTTGGCAGAATGGGGTTGGACTGGATGGCCCATGAGGTCTCTTCCAACTCTTTGATTCTATGATTCTATGATTCCACAAATTGGAAGACTACACTATGTAACAACCTTTGAAAGATTTTCTGTTGCTGATTTGAAAGCATTGTTTCCTATTTAATTGTGTGGTACTTACTTTGAAAGTAGTTGCTATACTTCATAAACGTTGTTTTTGTGGCTGCCACAAAGCAGGTGGAATTGACTGATACTCGATGAGATATTTATTGAAAAAGTATAGCAAACTGTACTGCAAGAAGGCAATGTTTCCCGGTTTTGAACTTCAGCTCCAAGATTGTCCTTCTGCTTGATGTCTGGGAGATCCAGGGAGTTGCAGTCCAAAGCCAGGGTCCTTTTGCATGGTAATGCACACACACACATGCCCATATTCTGCACATTAAAAAGGGGAGAGGCTTCCTCCAAACTGCATTGCGCCCTAATCTCACCTTGCCCAATGCTGCTCCTTTAATGCTGCGTCAACACTACAAAGGGCAGAGACTTTGCCCCTTTTGACTTTCTTCCCTTGGAAAGCGTCTTTGGCCTTTTGATTTTTCCAGCCACAGAACACTCAGGGATCAAGATGAAGATCGCATTCGCTCCCCGCTCGGTGCCTTTACAGAGAAGGCTGCAGACGGCTTCTGTGGCTCAATGGGTCTTCAGCTTCCTTGCCTTAGGTAAAAAAAGAGAGAGATCTTTTCAATTTTCTTAAGAACTGCCAACTTCCTGATGGTGGCAGGTGGCAAGGGAGGGGAAGGACAGAAGGCTTTGTTGAAATGGTTCCCACAATGTCTTCCATGGCAAGTGGCAAGGGATGGGTAACACCTGGCTTGAAATAAAGGGGACTTAGGAGTCTTTAAGCTGCACAGGAGTCAACAGTCTGATGAGGCACCTAAAAAAGCCAATGTAATTCTAAGCTTCATCAATAGGAGAATAGTGTCAAGATCAATGGAAGGAATAGTCCCACTCTTGTCTGTCATGGTCAGATCTCACCTGAAATATTTTGTCCAAGTTCTGGGCACCTCAAGAGATATGGGCAAGTTGGGCAAGTTAGAATGGATCCAGAGAATGGTGACCAAAATGGTCAAAGGTCTGAAAGCCAAGCTCTCTGAAGAGTGGTTGAGGAATCTGGGTATGTTTAGCTTGGAGAAAAGAAGAGGAGAGGGACATGATAGCTATGTTTAAATGTTCGACAGAGTGTCCCATTGAGGAGAATGGGGTAAGGTTGTTTTCTGCTGCTCTGGAGACAAGGACACAATGGAGCCATAGATTCAAATTTCAGGAAAAGAGACTCCATGTAAACATTAGAAAGACCTTCCTGGTGTTTAGAGCTGCTTGACTGTGGGATATGCTGCCTGGGAGCCTGGTGGAGTCTCCTACTTTAGAGGTTTTAAAACAGAGTCTGGGTGGCCATCTGCCAGGAATGCTTTAATTCTGTCCTTCCAAATGTATTAGTCCAATTGCTAACTGGAGTTGGAAGCACACCACCTTGTGTCTGCATTTTGAGATCTTATTGTGTTTGAGATCTTCTGGGGAGGCCCTTCTCTGTCTCTAACCATCCTGACAGATGCCTCTATTGGATACATAGAAGAGGGCCTTTTTCATGGTTGCTCCCAGGCTCTGGAAATCACTTTCCAGGGAGATTAGACTGGCACCTTTCTTACTATCCCTTTGCAAGTCTCTTTATTTATTAGTGAGTCTTTGAGGACCAGAAGAAAGGGCCTTCCATGCACTGTGCTTGGATCAAACCTGGATTCTCAGAAGCCAAGATGAATCAAGTGAGGCTGTTGTACTTTGTCCATATTGTGAGAAAACATGAATCACTAGGAGAAAAAGCAATGATGCTTGGTTAGATAGAGGCAGTAGGCAAAGAGGGAGACGGCATGGATGGATTTCCATCAAGGAAGCCATGGCCTTGCACTTGTTGGTCTTGAGTGGAAATCATCTATTGGACAGATGGCAAGCTATTTCACCTCAGCAGACTAAAAGCCAAAACCAAGGTTACAACAACATCTGTTATTGAACTCCAATATGGTGATGACAATTTCATCTGTCCACATTCAGAAGAAGACCTACAAGCCACTCTAAACAACTTCACAGAAGCATACAAGAAGCTCGGCCTCTCATTCAACATCGAGAAAACCAAAGTGCTCTTCGAGCAGTCACCAGCCAATCCTTCTCCAATGCCAGAGATACAGCTTTATGGTGTCACATTAGAAAATGTTGACCATTTCTGCTCCCTCCCATCTTTTCACAAAAGTCAACATTGACACTGAAATACAACACCGCCTGAGCTCTGCGAGTGCAGCATTTTTCCAAACGAAGCAGAGAGTGTTTGAGGACCGGGACATCCGTAGGGAGACTAAGGTACTTGTTTCCAAAGCTATTGTCCTCCCAACCCTGCTATATGCCTGCGAGACATGGACTATCTACAGATGTCACATGCAACTCCTAGAATGATTCCATCAGTGTTGCCTCGGAAAAATCCTGGGAAGACAAGTGGACAAATGTCAGCGTGCTGGAAGAAGCGAAGACCACCAGCACTGAAGCAATTGTCCTCCGCCATCAACTCAAGTTCCTCCAACAGGATATTACAACTTCTGGAGGAAATATACTATAGAATCTCCTGGAAGAATTCCTATTTTAGGGTAAATGAAACCATAAGAACCAGTCCTGTGGGTATAGAGGTCACAAGGCATGCTTCTGGTACAGAGCTAAGAAAGAGCTGCAGCTCTATTTGCTTTTGGTTTGAGGCTGGTCACAAAATATTGCACATGGAGGTGAATTCTGTGCCTGGCAGCCAGTAGCTGAGCAGATATTGGATCTGGGCCCAGACAGCTGGATGCCCAGAATAGTATGGATCCTGATGGCAGAAAGAACTGTGTGCGAAGCTGTGGCTCGACAGAGCAAAAGAAGCATTCTGGCTCATGCAGACAACTCAAGGGGGAAAACCGTTTGCAGTTGCCAAGGTGACGGCGTAACTCTTGGGAAAGGAAATCAGGCTGTAGGAAGCTCAAGGCATGGCTGGCAAACATCTGAGCACAGTGTTGGAGACAAAGGGATTCAGGAGAAAACGGGAAAGCGAGCAAGCTGGAGATAGGAAGAGATTATCAGTGGCCTTTTGGCCCAAGGAATCTGATTCCAATAGTCTTCAGATCACTTTGGGATGCTGCAAAACATTGCATGCCTCACACCCATTCATGCTCTTTGGCTTCAAAATATTGAGGGAAATAATTATACTATGTTGTTGTTGTTGTTCATTTGTTCACGCCAGAGCTCCCTGTCGTCCGTCACCACCCCCAGCTCCTTCAAAGTCAGTCCAGTCACTTCAAGGATGCCATCCATTAGGGCTGGGCGGTTTCATTTCGTTAATTCGTAATTCGTTAAAAATTCGTTATTTTTTTTATAACGAAGCGATAACGAACCATTCTGGAGCAACTTAAAAATGAAACGAATTTTTAAATTCATTTCGTAAATGCTTCGGATTTGTTATGTATTCGTTTCGTTATCGGTTTGAGGTCGTTTCGTTATTATTTCCGCATGTCTGGGGCAAGTTTTATAGTTGTTTTTTGTTTAATTAGTGAAAAAAAATATAATATCACACCAACAGTCAACAACAGAGGGAGAGGGAAGCTTCAGAAGTTCCCCCTGTCCCATTTGGAGGTTTTTTAGCATATTGCGCTGTCGCGTCCGCCATTAACGAATCGATTCGTTATTGTTTCGTATTTGTTTCGTTAATGTTTCATAATTTTTTTTACATTTACGAAATTTCGTAAATATTGAACTTTTTAAAAGAAAAATTTCGGAATTCTTTTAAATATCGAAACGCAACCCCCCCCAAAAAACGAATTGATTTTAGAAACAAATTTTTCCGTTGTTACCCAGGCCTACCATCCATCCATCTTGCCCTTGGTCGGCCTCTCTTCCTTTTGCCTTCCGCTTTCCCCAACATAATTGTCTTCTCTAGGCTTTGCTGTCTCCTCATGATGTGGCCAAAGTACTTCAACTTTGTCTCTAGTATCCTTCCCTCCAATGAGCAGTCGAATTATACTATGTAGCACAATTTTATTCCTGTGTTATAAATGGCATTTCCTAATTGGTTCTATCATAAAAACATGGAAAATGTTTGTTAAAGTGGAAAAAAACTTTGTTTTTGTGGGAGGACATTTTGCTATAGTTTTTCAATCAATATTTCGTCCAATCTCAACCAATTAAACATAGTTTGTAGAAGCCACAAAAGTGGAGTTTCTGGAGTATAAAAACTACTTTCAAGGTAAGTACAATATAAATAAACAGGAAATAATATTTTCAAACCAGGAACAGAACATTTTTTAGATTTTGCTATATAGCATTATTATTATTTGAATCATAACAAGATGAGTCCACAGTAAACAAGGTCACTATGCTGACTGTTGTATTGGATCACACATTGGACACTTCCCAAGTGTCTAGGACTGTGTTATGTATCGGTGAATAATGTGTGCAGATCTGAGAAGAGTGGCCTTCTGCAGCTGGCAGATGGTAATTTTGTCAGGCTGATTGTGTTTAAGTGCAGGCCAAGGTCTTTAGGCACTGCACACAGTGTGCCAATCATCACTGGGGCCACCTTTACTAGCTTGTGCCAGAGTCTTTGCAGTTCGATCTCATATCATGTCAGCTTTTCCAGTTGTTTCTCTTCAATCCTGCTGTCACCTGGGATTGCAACATCGACGAGCCGTACTTTGTTTTTTAACACGATTGTGAGGTCAGGAGTCTTGTGCTCCAAAACTCTGTCAGTCTGAATTTGCAAGTCCCAGAGTAGTTTGACATGTTCATTTTCTGTAACTTTTTCAGGCTTGTGATCCCACCAGTTCTTTGTCGCAGGCAGATGGTCTTTGTGGCACAAGTTTCAATGAATCATCTGAGCAATGGTGTTATGCCTCTGCTTGTAGTCTGACTATGCAATATTCTTGCAGCAGCTGAAGATGTGATCTATTGTTTCATCTGCTTCCTTTCATCTGTCGTCGACTTTTCAATTCTGGCTTTGATGACATTTGTTCTTATGGCTTGTTCTTGGACTGCCAGAATCAGGCCCTCCGTCTCCTTTTTCAAAGTTCCATTTGTGAGCCACAACCATGTTTTTATTTGTCAACTAGCTGTACCTGCCACATGTTGCTGTGGCCAACCTTCCCTCCCTCGTTCCTTCCTTCCCTCTTTTTTTTCCCCTTCTTCTTTCTTCCCTCTCTACCTGTTTCTTTTCTCGCTTCCTTTGCTCTTTCGTTCCATCCTTCCTTGTCTCTTTCCTGCCCAGGGGACACCTAGATGTTTTACCATCCTGTGGGAGGCTTCCCTCGTGTCTCTGTATGGGAAGCTGGAGCTGACAGAAGGGAGCTCACCCTCCTCCTTGGTCAGCAGTCCTGCTGGCATAAGGGTTTAAACCTGGGGAAATATTTCCTCCTCAAGTAGGGAAATATAGTCTACCCAGTGATTCCCAAACTCTAGTCCTCCACAAATTTTGGTCTTCAGCTACCAGATGCTGAAGTCTGCCTTGATCAATGATCAAGGGCTCTGGGAGCTAAATATCTGAAAGGTAAGAGTTTGGGAACACAGCACTCTACCACATCAGCTGGATCTGTCCAAGGTACTGAATCTATTTGGCAATAAAGTTCAATGCCTTGAATGACTGTGGCTGGATCTACACACTGAAAATGCATTATATGGGTCTAAACTAGCCTAAAAATGCACTCAAGCTGCATTATATATCAGTTCAAGCAGTCCCCATGTTACGAACAAGATAGGTTTTGTAGGTCTGTTCTTAATTTGAATTTACATGTAAGTCTTAACAGGTATGTTTTTAAAGTTTAACTCCAGGAACACATTGCCCCTGTTTCTTTTGTTATCTGGGTCCCTGTCCAGAAGATTTCCCCTCACTTTCTGTCTCTGTAACAAATGGGTTTTGAAAAAATTGGATTGTTGTGGAAACAAGGATTGACAATAAAGCTTCAGTGGACACATCTTTTCCCCATGATAACTCTCCAGGAATGACCTTCTGAGGGGAAGATTTCTCTCACTTCCTGTTGTCTCAATCCTATTCTTAACTAGGAGTCATTTGTAAGTCGGATGTTTGTAAGCCAGGGACTGCCTGTATATGTGGGGCCTTTCTTATAGCTTAGAATAAAACACACAGCAAATGTAATGTCACATTATAGAGTAATAGAATTGAAGAGTTCCAAGGACGTGCCATTAATTAAGACACAATCCAAGTGTTCTGGAACAGCTGTTCCAGGAGCTCCAGATTTATTTGCTGTGTTTAAATGTTTGTGTGCAATCCCATGCTTGGGATTTTGCAGCAGGGGGTTTCCTGTTATAATTTGCATTTATAGGGTAGGCCACCTGCCAATTATAGTTAGGATTCCTGGTCCTGCCCCTTTTTTGCTTTTTGGAGGGAAGGGAGCCTTTTCCAGTCAGTCACAGAAAGGTTAGCCAATGTATAGGATGTGTTTACTTCCCCTGTACAAAGGCTTCAACCTTTATGAGCTCCAGGGAAAGAACGCCAGGGAAGCATTCCCACAGCTTTAAGGGTCTCCTAAGAACTCCAGGGATTCCTTCCTACAGCCTTGGGAGTTTCCAGGAAGGCAGCCTTAAACTCTAAAGAACATCCACTGCCTGTCTGGTAGGTCTTCTCACTGTTTCGAGAAGCAGTTCGGCCTGGCAGAGGAGCTCACAACAGCGGGGGTTGGATTTTAGTTAGCCTTGGGAGAAGTTAAAAAGGGGAATTTTCCTTTGAAGAAAGTTATTGAAGATAGTGCCTGTTCCCTGTGGACAAGTTTGAGAGAACTGATACTTTGCCAAGAAAGCTTCATTAATAAAAGACTTTGTTGTACCTTTAAAGCCATTTGAAGATTCCTTTTGTAAAGGAAGCCTCTGAGAACTTTTCCTAGGGCCCCTGGCTTCCCGCTGGGTAAAGGTTACACATCCTATATCTAAAGTCAACTAGCTATAGGCCCAGCGGCGACAGAACACCAAGCATTCCTGGCAGATGGCCCTCCAGAACTCCAGAGAAGGATTCTATGCTGGTTTTGACCTATAAAAATCTATACGGCTCTGGTCCAGCATACCTGTCTGAACGTATCTCCTTCTATGTCCCACCTCGGAGCTTAAGATCTTCTGGGGAGGCCCTGCTCTCGGCCCCACCTCTTATCACAAGTGAGGCTGGTGGGGATGAGGGACAGGGCCTTCTCAGTGGTGGCCCCTCGCCTGTGGAACTCACTCCCCAGGGAAATTAGGTCATCAACATCCCTCCTCTCCTTCAGAAGGAAGCTGAAAACATGGATATGGGACCAGGCCTTTGGGTAATCTGGCAGACTGGCAAGGTAATGACGACCAGGATTTGGAAAGGACTATGGTAATGCTGAATGGACTTATGGATTTTAGAACTTGGTGAACGTTGGCCACTAGATTGGCTTATAGTTGTTATTATATTAATTGAATGTTTTTAACTTGTGGTTATTGTTGTTATGTATTTTATCTGTTGAACTGTTGGCATCGAATTGTGCCAGTTGTAAGCCGCCCTGAGTCCCCCCTTGGGGGTTGAGAAGAGCGGGGTAGAAGTGCCTGAAATAAATAAATAAATAAATTATTGTTCATTCATTCATTGAAGGACACTGGAACAGCCAAGTTTTCAGGCTCCTCCTGAAAACTGCCAGGGTGGGGGCTTGCCTAATTTCTCTGGGGAGCGGGTTCCAGAGCTGAGGGGCCACCACAGAGAAGGCCTGCTCCCTCAGCCCTTTCTCTGGACACCTTCCAGCTTGTCAATATGCTTCTTGAATTGTAATGCTCAGAACTGGACATAATATTCCAGGTGTACCCAGTCGCTCCTTGCCATAAGAGCTTATGCTTATTGCAGTTGAGTGTTTCAGGATTTATAATCTTTGGAACTAGGAGCATAGTGTCTAGGAGCATAGTGTCTAGATCTAGGGAAGTAATGCTCCCCATGCTCTATTCTGCTTTGGTTAGACCACACCTGGAATATTGTGTCCAATTCTGGGCACCACAATTCAAGAGAGATATTGGCAAGCTGGAATGTGTCCAGAGGAGGGCGACTAAAATGATCAAGGGTCTGGAGAACAAGCCCTATGAGGAGCGGCTTAGGGAACTGGGCATGTTTAGCCTGAAGAAGAGAAGGAGATATGATAGCCATGTATAAATATGTGAGAGGAAGCCACAGGGAGGAGGGAGCAAGCTTGTTTTCTGCTTCCTTGGAGACTAGGACGCAATGGAACAATGGCTTCAAACTACAAGAAAGGAGATTCCATCTGAACATGAGGAAGAACTTCCTGACTGTGAGAGCCGTTCAGCAGTGGAACTCTCTGCCCTGGAGTGTGGTGGAGGCTCCTTCTTTGGAAGCTTTTAAACAGAGGATGGATGACCATCTGTCAGGGGTGATTTGAATGCAATATTCCTGCTTCTTGGCAAAATGGGGTTGGACTGGATGGCCCATGAGGTCTCTTCCAACTCTATGATTCTATGATTCTAACTGACATTGCTTGTCTCTTCCTTCTGTGCCCAAGAACCAGATCCGCCAGTCAGCCTTGTGGCTGAAAGAATCCCTCTGTTTGCCTGGCAGCCGGGGCTTCTGTGCCAACCATTCTGCCCATTAGCAGATGGGCTCCGTGGCGGCCGCTGTCTGCTGTTGCCATGGCTATGGAGATGAAGCCCAGGCCTCGGAGGCTGCCCAGATGAACAGCGTGCAGGAGGAGAATGGAAGAGCTGATTCATTCTTGCAGGAGGCAATTGCTTCGCCCTCTTAGCACGCAAAGGTCTGGCAGCTGGCCTCAGACAAGCTTGTGATGTCGGGACAAGCTTGTGTTTCTGGGAAAAGCTGGCATTCTTCAGCAAGCTGCTAATGAAAGAGAGGTGACATTTCGCACCGAAATGGGCACCGAGTGCTTCTTTTGTCCAAACAGACAAAAGGAGCTTGTGTGTGGATGCCCCTCCTTGCAAGCTGGGGGTCATGTTGACATAAGAAGCAGCCACACGTTTTTAAAATTAGTTTTATTAAGTTTTCTCAAGCAATTAATGAAAAGATCTCATATAAATCTAACCCCAGGTAATTATAACATCTTCAGCTCTCTCACTCTCTCTGGGTTTCACATGAGAAAGACCTTTTAGTTAGTTCTTGTGGGTTTTTTCGGGCTATATGGCCATGTTCTAGAGGCATTTCTCCTGACGTTTCGCCTGCATCTATGGCAAGCTTCCTCAGAGGTGAGGTCAGAGGTGAGGACCTCACCTCTGAGGAAGCTTGCCATAGATGCAGGCGAAACGTCAGGAGAAATGCCTCTAGAACATGGCCATATAGCCCGAAAAAACCCACAAGAACTGAGTGATTCCGGCCATGAAAGCCTTCGACAATACCTTTTAGTTACTTTGCTACCATAACAAAGCCTATAACTCAGCCTAACAAGATAAGCCTCCATTCTTAACTAATGAGATTTGGCTCTACCAGCCTGCTACCAAGCTATTATTTGCTGTTAAGCTGCTTCAAACATCACCCAACATCTCTATTACACATAAAAGCATTAAAGCATGTGATATCTAATTTACAATCACATTATAGTGTCAAAAAAACCATATTTATTTATTTTATTTATTATTTATTTCGCTTACTTATACCCCGCCCTTCTCACCCCGAGGGGGACTCAGGGCGGCTTACAGGGAAGGCACAATTAGATGCCTAAATCACACAATATAAGTAGATAGCTTATACATTTCGGTAATTGTCATGTGTTATACAGAATGCAATGTGGATACACAGTGTTTCCTTGCTATTTCATAGAATCATTGAATCCTAAAGTTGGAAGAGACCTCATGGGCCATCCAGTCCAACCCCATTCTGCCAAGAAGCAGGAATATTGCATTCAAATCACCCCTGACAGATGGCCATCCAGCCCCTATTTAAAAGCCTCCAAAGAAGGAGCCTCCACCACACTCCGGGGCAGAGAGTTCCACTGCTGAACGGCTCTCACAGTCAGGAAGTTCTTCCTCGTGTTCAGCTGGAATCTCCTTTCTTGTAGTTTGAAGCCATTGTTTCGCGTCTTAGTCTCCAGGGAAGCAGAAAACAAGTTTGCTCCTTCCTCCCTGTGGCTTCCTCTCACATATTTATACAAGGCTATCATGTCTCCTCTCAGCCTTCTCTTCTTCAGGCTAAACATGCCCAGCTCCTTAAGCCGCTCCTCGTAGGGCTTGTTCTCCAGACCCTTGATCATTTTAGTTGCCCTCCTCTAGACACATTTCAGCTTGTCAATATCTCCCTTCAATTGTGGTGCCCAGAACTGGACACAATATTCTAGGTTCTCTTTTTGCAGACTCACTGTTTTGTGGGTTTTTGCCACCTGGCAATGATGAAGTGAGGAAAGGGGTTTCGCCCTCCCCCTCGGGAGAGAAGAAGCCAATCATAAAAAAGAGAGAGATAGGAGATACAAAGCAGTATGTAAATCATGGCCTTGTAGCCCTTCGTTATCGTTAGCAAAAAAAAAGTGTGCAGAGCCTCTAAATCTCCCCTTGCTTCTGCCTTGCCCTCAGAATGCGAGATAGAGAGATAGAGAGAGGGAGAGAGAGAGATGATAGAGATACAGATGATAGAGATAGTGATGATAGAGATAGAGATGACAGAGATAGAGACAGAGACAGAGATAGAGATAGAGATGATAGAGATAGAGATGATAGAGATAGAGATGATAGAGATAGAGATAGAAATAGAGACAGAGATGATAGAGATGATAGAGATAGAGATAGAGACAGAGACAGAGATGACAGAGATAGAGATAGAGATAGAGATGATAGAGATAGAGATGATAGAGATGATAGAGATAGAGATAGAGACAGAGATGATAGAGATGATAGAGATAGAGATAGAGATAGAGATAGAGACAGAGCCAGAGATGACAGAGATAGAGATAGAGATAGAGATAGAGATAGAGATAGAGACAGAGATAGAGATAGAGATAGAGATGTTCGTTTGTGGGATTAACATAAATCAAAAACCACTGGACGAATTGACACCAAATTTGGACACAATACACCTATCAGGGCAACGAGTGACCATCACTCATAAAAACACTTAAAAACACAGCAGAAGGGACATAAAAAGACAAAAAACTAAAAAAAAACCCATTACAATGCATGCACAAAACCCATATGTACACAAACACACATATATACACACATACACAAATATACACATCAGACGAGACTTAAAAGCCAAAAAATCAAAAAGAAGCTACAGTACATGCGCAAAAACAACTCCCCCGGCAAACAAAACATTCATTGGTATATCGACACTCTCTTCTGGACTACAACTCCCAGCATCCCCTAGACCAAGCCTTTTAGGAGAGGAGAATGAGCCAAATGCACTGCTTCCAAACTGCAAGCTTTCTTCTCTTTGGATTTCTTTGAGAGCATCCCAATCCCTGCATATTTCCAATCCTATTCGTGGACTGCAACTCCCAGCAATCCTCCAGATTGATAGAATAGATAGAGATAGGTAGTTAGGTAGACTGATGAATCAGAAGGACTGCTGGGAGTTGCAGTCCAAGAATAGGAGGAAAAGGAAGAATGGGGAGAAAGAGGAGGGGAACGAAAGGAGGGGAGAAAGGGAAAAGGAAGAGAAGGAAGGAAGGAGAGAAGGAAAGAAAAAAAGGAAGGAAAGAGAGGAAGAAGGAGAGAAAGAGGGAGGAAAGGTTGGCTACAGTAATGCGGGCTATATGGCCATATTCTAGAGGCATTTTCTCCTGACATTTCACCTGCATCTATGGCAAGCATCCTCAGAGGTAGTGAGGTCTGTTGGAACTAGGAAAATGGGTTTATATATCTGTGGAATGACCAGGGTGGGACAAAGAGCTCTTCTCTGCTGGAGCTAGGTGTGAATGTTTCAAATGACCACCTTCATTAGCATTTGAAGGCCTGGCTGAACCTGGGGGAATATATATATATATATATATATATATATATATATATATATATATATTAGCATCCCTACTACACAGATTTTCCTATGCATGGCAGGTACAGCTTGTGTGTGTGTATGTATGCATCCCTACTACGTGGATTTTCACTTTTTGCGGGTGGTCCTGGAACGTAACCCCTGCAATAAGTGAGGGAACACTGTACACAGCACACACCTGTTGTTGTTGTTGTTGTTGTTGTTGTTGTTGTTGTTGTTTATCCAAGGTATTATGGTCCTAAGATAGATGGCTCCTTTCAGATTTGGGCTAAAACCCAGAGTGGACTCTCCATCCCAGTATATAGAAGCTGCCACCTGCCATTGAGGGAATGATGTGAGATTTAATCTCTGCCTTGATTAATCATCAGTCAATTGGACTGAGAACAAGGTCATGCTATCAGCTAATAAGATGCACTTTGGGTTTTCAGCAGTCATAAAACAACGCAGCCAAAGGAACTGGCATTGAATCAATGTTTTAAATGTTACTCATCCACAATTATAATGCTTTCATGTGTTTCTGATAGCTGTGTTATCTATGTCTACATCTGCGCTGTAGAACTAATGCAGTTTGACACCACTTGAATTGCCATGGCTCAGTGCTGTGGAATCATGGAAGTTGTAGTTTTAATAGGTCTTTAGCCTTCTCTGCCAAAGAGTTCTGGTGCCTCAAACTACAAATCCCAGGATTCTATAGCCATGTGGTTTGTTTATCCTGCAGTAACATCCCCTTCGCAAGATGGATGTTGGATTTGCCTTGAGATCTCTCAAGTGCATCTACACCAGGTAAGGGCAAACTTCAGCTCTCCAGGTGTTTTGGACTTCAACTCCCACAATTCACTACTAGCTGTTATGAATTGTGGGAGTTGGACTCCTAAACACCTGGAGGGGCCAAGATTGCCCTTGCCTGATCTATGCTATAGAATGTATACAGTTTTATCGGTCCTTGAACTGAAGATACTGACCATAGTCACACAGAAGTTACTAGAGATGCTTAGAGACACAATATTAATAAAATCAGTCAATAATTAAATCTGCAACACTGGAACCTGAACATGTGGAAGACTTACTGTGTGTGTGTGTGTGTGTGTATAGTCATGCCAGGAGAGACTTGAGAAACTGCAAGTCGCTTCTGGTGTGAGAGAATTGACCGTCTGCAAGGACGTTGCCCAGGAGACACCCAGATGTTTTGATGTTTTATCATCCTTGTGGGAGGCTTCTCTCATGTCCCTGCTTGAGGAGCTGGAGCTGGTAGAGGGAGCTCATCCGCCTCTCCCCAGATTCGAACCTGCGATCTGTCAGTCTTCAGTCCTGCCGGCACAGGGGTTTAACCCACTGCGCCACAGAGGCTCCTGTATGTATATTGAGATATCTTGAGGATGGAACTCAAGTTGAGCACAGCATTCATTTATGACTCATATACAGTGTCTACATATAACTTTAGTACAGGCATGGGCAAACTCTGACCCTGCAGGTGTTTTGAACTTCAACAGAATTGTGGGAGTTGAAGTCCAGAACACCTGGAGGGATGCAGTTGGCCCATGCCTGCTTTAAGGTAATTGTATGCAATCTTTGTAATATATTGGAGGAACAGAGTTCAGGACTTTGGACAGTTCCTTCCTTTACTCTTGCTGAGAACTCCCAGAGCACTCTCTCTCACCCAATACCAGGATTTTGTCAGAAGGTGCCATGACACAAATGGCATCGAACTTTATAAGCAGATATGTCCTCGTCCACCTTGTATCAAGGACATGGCATTTTCTCAAAGACTGTCATTCCCTCAACAGCTCCATTGTGCATTGTGACCTTCATTGGCCTGGTCTTCACCCGCTTCTGGTTGATCAGTGTGCTTTACGGCGCATGGTGGGCCTACGACTGGGACAAGCCACGCAATGGTGGCAGGAAGATCAATCTGATTCGAAACTCGGCTGTCTGGAGATATATGAAGGACTACTTCCCCATCACGGTAAGCGAAACATTGCTGAATCAATGTCTTCAACCCTACCATCAGGGTGGCATAGCCTACATCTCCATTTGTGTTACGCAGTTCAAGGTTGGGTGGCAACATTTGTCATCCAATGCCCAACTGGATGCATGACTTAATATACATTTCATGACAGTCAGCTGAATGTGCAAGTGTGACAATCAAGACAAAAATGTCCCTCTTCTTGTATATAGTTTGATGTGTGTCTTCGAGCCATTTCTTTCGTGGCCTGCTCACATTTTGAGTGTTTAGAAGATGAGGTTGGGGATGCTGGAAGAGTTTCAGAGGGTCCAGAGAGAAATGTTTTGGAATCTTCCAGCAGCAATGTTTTGGTTTCACCTGGTGGTTCCCAGGAGAACAGTGAAGGCTGTTCCCATGGGTAGTTACCTGAAGTGTTGTCCAAGGAAATTGGAGAAGACAAATGTTTGTCGAGGTCAGAAAGATTGAAACAACATCAACAGGGCCAGCAATTAAGGACTCACTTCTCCCACCAGCTCAGAGATAAGGAGACCAGATGTTACTTACTTAGGCGATCCCTCGTTGTCCGAGTAGGATTGTCTTCCAAGATGGTGGAAGGGTATGTAGGTGACTGTGGAGCCCTATTTTTGATTTGCATGTTCTCCCGCAGTGAGGGCGTTATTTACTTTACGTAGGCAATCCCTCATTGTCCAAGTAGGATAATCCTCCAGGGTGGGTCCGTAGGTGACTATGGAGCCCTATTCTTGATCTGCATCGTCTCCCACACTGAGGGCATTGGTCTCCAGGTGGAAGGCAGTCCTAGTTGGAGTTGGTTTGATGTGCCTTCCTCTTGGCACATTTCTCTCTTTCGCCCTCCATTCGTACCTCTTCAAATTCTATATTTATTTATTTATTTATTTATTTTGGACATTTCTACCCCGCCCTTCTCACCCCCTAGGTGAGACGCACTCAGGGCGGCTTACATCCGGCACAATTCGATGCCAACAATTACAATAAAATGCAATAACAATAACACAATAGTTAAAAACATACAATTAATACAATATCAACTAAAAAACCGCATTCATCGAGTTCTAAAATCCGTCAATCCATTTAGCATTACCATATTCCTTTCCAACTCTAGTCATCATTACCTTTTTAATCTGCCAGATTACCCAAATGCCTGGTCCCATATCCATGTCTTCGGTTTCCTTTTAAAAGAGAGGAGGGATGTTGACAACTTGATTTCCCTGGGGAGTGAATTCCACAGGTGAGGGGCCACCACTGAGAAGGCCCTGTCCCTCGTCCCCACCAGTCTCACTTGTGATAAAGGTGGGGCCGAGACCAGGGCCTCCCCAGAAGATCTTAAACTCCGTGGTGGGACATAGAAGGAGATACATTCGGACAGGTACGCTGGGCCAGTGCCGTATAGGGTTTTATAGGTCAAAACCAGCACTTTGAATTGTGCTCAGAACTGGATCGGCAGCCAGTGGAGCTGACATAGCAGAGGAGTGGTGTGCTCCCTGTATGACGCTCCGGTGATTAAACTGGCTGTCGCCCGTTGGACTAGTTGACGTTTTCGAACAGTCTTCAAAGGCAACCCCACATAGAGTGTATTGCAGTAATCTATTCAGGATGTAACAAGGGCGTGGACCACTGTGGCCAGATCAGACTTTCCAATATCACTGCTGCTCATAGCTGACCTCCAGCTGGAGCGCTCAAGGGCCAGGGCTTCCCAGTTCTCAGTGTCTATGCCAGATATATTAAGGTTGGCCTTGAGCCCATCTTTCAATCTCTTTTCCGTTTTCTATTCTTGAGTTCGAAGTAGAGCAACTGCTTTGGGAGACGGTGGTCGGGCATCCAGACAATGTGGCCAGTCCAGCGGAGTTGATGGCGGAGCACCATCGCTTCAATGCTGGTGGTCTTTGCTTCTTCCAGCATGCTGACATTTGTCTGCTTGTCTTCCCAAGAGATTTGCAGGATTTTCCAGAGGCAGCACTGATGGAATTGTTCTAGGAGTTGCATGTGACGCCTGTAGACAGTCCACGTCTACAGTTATCAATCAGTCTTTTTGCCTCTACTATTTTTCCCTCCAATGAGCAGTCAGGCTTTATTTCCAGAAGTATGGACTGGTTGGACCCTGCTTAAGCAGCTGAGGGGGAAAAGGAAGGAGCCTGAGGCTGTTAGGAATTGTGGGAGTTGGAGTTCAGCACATCTGGAGGGCCAAAGTTTGGCTAGGCCTAGTGTAGATCCATATAGTGCAGCTTATCTGCACTGAACTGCGTTATAATAGCTACACTGACCATATAATGCTGTTCCAAACTGCATTATATGACAGTGTAGCCTCACAGCTTTCGTTTAAGGTAAAGGTTGTCCCCTGACATTAAGTCCAGTCATGTCTGACTCTGGGGTGTGGTGCTCATCTCCATTTCTAAGCCGAAGAGCCAGCATTGCCCATAGACACCTCCAAGGTCATGTGGCCAGCATGACCGCATGGAGCGCCCTTACATGAGCTTTCGTTTACCAACCGATTAATCCAAAACGGATTCTAGAACCGTGCTTTTCTCCATCACACCAGCAGATGGCACTTTCCAACTACCAAGAAACTGTATGGCATTCTGGAATGTCAACAATATCCTTTTCCAATGGCATCCCAAATACACAAAATAGCAATGCTTTTATTGGGCCAGCCAAAAATCCAGAAAATACACCATGCAAGCTTGGGAAGCTCCACCAGCTTCATCAAACAAGGGTGTTCAAAGTCACACAGGAGGTTTTGAGATATCAGAATACTGTGACAATAGTGTGAAAGACACAGTGTAGGTAGGAATACAATCATAACTCCCCAAAGTGCCCAATTCAAGATAATCTCTAAAGCTAAGCAGGTTCAGGGGTAGTTAATACATGGATGGGGGATCACCAGGGAATGAAACCAGGCAGCTCCAGCTGGCAAAGAATCTTGCCTGAAGCCAAGGAGATCTCTATTGCTGCCAGCTAGAGTTGTCAATATTGAGGCCAAAGGAGAAATTGACTGGCTCTATAATAATACACTTTATTTATATTCTGGTTTATCTCCCCGGAGGAACTCAAAGCTGATTACAATGCATATAAGGCAAACATTCAATGGTATTTTTCACAAACAATCACATACAATACACAGATAAGGTAAAGGCCATCCCCAGAGGCGGCCCTAGGTAATTTTCAATGGTAAGCAAACAGTATTTTGGCGCCCCCCCCCCAACCAAGCATTCATATATATTTTCTGTTTGTCATAGGAGTTCTGTGTGCCATATTTGGTTCAATTCCATCATTGTTGGAGTTCAGAATGCTCTTTGATTGTAGGTGAACTATGCATCCCAGTAACTTCACTTGCCACATTTGCTCCCTTGCCTGACCCGCTTTGAGTCCAGAGGCGTGCCTAAAGACCAAAAGTGTGCACCAAAAGTCACCTCTTCTCCTGACTTTCTCCTCAGCCATTGGGACCGAGAGAGAGAGAGAGAGAGAGAGGTGGAGATTCCCACCTTTCCTGAAGGTAGGTGCAAAAACAAAGGAGGGAGCGGAGGTGGGAGATACCTCCAGCCGGAGGGGCTCTCTCTCTCTCTCTCTCTCTCTCTCTCTCTCTCTCTCGGTCCCAATGGAGAAGAGACGACTTTTGGTGCGCATGCTGGGGTCTTCAGACACGCCTCCAGACCCAAAGCGGGCCAGGCACGGCGGCTCCGCTCCTTGGCCCACCAGCAGATTGGGGAGAGGAGAGGAAGTGGGTGGAGCGCCGGGGGATCGGGAAAGGGAGCCGGTCATGGGGAAGGGATCGAACGTGGAGGACGATTGAGCACCAGCTCTGCTCGCACACCCAGTGGCCAGGTGGAGCAGGAACGAGAGGGGCTAGGCGAGGCTCAAGGGCCCGGCCCCTTTGGGAAGAGGATCGCCCGGCAGCGAGACAAGAAAGCTGAGGCTCCCCCCAGACTGCTAAGGCTGTTGTGAGCTGAGGGGGTGCTCCTCAAGTGGTGGTCGAGGGGAATTTACAGAGGCACCACTGCGCCCCTGGCAAAAAAAGTGTTCTGCGACCGTTTACTTCGCGTAATGGATGAGCCGCCCCTGGCCGTCCCCTTTTTCCATCTCCGGTGTCTGGAGGTGTGTTCAACTTCCAGTCATGGGAAGGTGCTCTTGTTCCAGCCTACTAAATCATATAGTAACATTAATTTAACTCAGTGCTTTTCATGTCTATAGAGCTTTGATTCTGCTCTGAATTGTACTCTGAACTTGAACGTTTCCAAGCCTATTAGGAGGATAAGGTTTAGGACCTGGCATTCATTCATTCACTTAGCTGCTTAGAAATCTGTACTAAAATTTGGGGAGCATTCTTCGTTCTGCTAACATACCAGCCACTAGATGACACTGCTTCGTTTAAATACATACTGAATGGTTGAAACATCTTCTAGACTTCAATGGTTTCGTGCTTACCACTTAGGTGTCTACCAGAGAGACAAGAAATGCAGCTATTAATGTTCGTAATTTACGTATGTTGTAAAATAGGCTGCTGGGATTTGGGAAACCGGAATATGGCAACCCTGCAACTTTTTGTTGGAACTCAGCAGCAAGATGCTGGGGATGCTGAGGATTCTGCCTCAGAGGATGGAGGGAACGGTGGATTTTTCATTGAGTCTGTGTCAGACTGGAGAACAGACAGAAATGCAGGCCATAGATCAGAGAGAAGGGCCTACAGCTGCAGATGAAAAAGAGGATGGTTTTTTCTTGAGAATCAGCCTTCTTGGCCTTCTAAACCTTCAGAAGATGAGGCGTTGCCCTGTGATATGAGATTAGACCTCTGCTCGGAGAGAGAAAAGCAAAGGTTAACTGCAAGGTCAGATTTATTTGTCGTGTCAGGGCAACCAGTCAATTGTATTACACTCAGTTCTTGTGGGTTTTTTCGGGCTATATGGCCATGTTCTTGAGGCATTTCTCCTGACGTTTCGCCTGCATCTATGGCAGGCATCCTCAGAGGGTGAGGTCTGGAGCTGGGAAAAAAGGGGGTTTATATATTTGTGGAAAGACCAGGGTGAGACAAAAGGCTACTGTGAGATGGGCTAGGTGTGAATCTTTTCAATGGACCACCTTGATTAGCATACAATGGGCTGACTGTGCCTGGAGCAAACTCTTAATGAAAGGTGATTAGATGTCCCTGCCTGTTTTTCTCTCTGTTGTTTTAATTTTAGAATTTTTTAAAACTGGTAGCCAAATTTTGTTCATTTTCATGGTTTCTTCCTTTCTGTTGAAATTGTCCACATGTTTGTGGATTTCAATGGCTTCTCTGTGTAGCCTGACATGGTGGTTGTGAGAGTGGTCCAGCATTTTTGTGTTCTCAAATAGAATGCTGTGTCCAGGTTGGTTCATCAGGTGCTCTGCTATGGCTGATTTCTCTGGTTGGAGTAGTCTGCAGTGCCTTTCATGTTCCTTGATGCGTGTCTGGGCGCTGCGTTTGGTGGTCCCTCTGTAGACTTGTCCACAGCTGCATGGTACACGGTAGACTCCTGCAGAGGTGAGAGGATCCCTCTTGTCCTTTGCTGAACGTAGCATTTGTTGAATTTTCTTGGTGGGTTTGTAGATTGTTTGTATGTTGTGTTTCCTCATCAGCTTCCCTATGCGGTCAGTGGTTCCCTTGATGTATGGCAGGAACACTTTTCCTCTGGGTGGATCTTCATCTTTATTCTTGTGGCTTGTTCTTGGTCTTGCAGCTCTTCTGATGTCTGAGGTGGAGTATCCATTGGCCTGTAGAGCCCAGTTGAGGTGGTTCAGTTCATCTTGGAGGAGGTGGGGTTCACAGATTCTTTTTGCACGGTCTGCCAAGGCTTTGATGGAAACTCCAACCATCACCCAAGTCAAAAAAGAAGCACCATCAAAGCCTTGGCAGACCGTGCAAAAAGAATCTGTGAACCCCACCTCCTCCAAGATGAACTGAACCACCTCAACTGGGCTCTACAGGCCAATGGATACTCCACCTCAGACATCAGAAGAGCTGCAAGACCAAGAACAAGCCACAAGAATAAAGATGAAGATCCACCCAGAGGAAAAGTGTTCCTGCCATACATCAAGGGAACCACTGACCGCATAGGGAAGCTGATGAGGAAACACAACATACAAACAATCTACAAACCCACCAAGAAAATTCAACAAATGCTACGTTCAGCAAAGGACAAGAGGGATCCTCTCACCTCTGCAGGAGTCTACCGTGTACCATGCAGCTGTGGACAAGTCTACATAGGGACCACCAAACGCAGCGCCCAGACACGCATCAAGGAACATGAAAGGCACTGCAGACTACTCCAACCAGAGAAATCAGCCATAGCAGAGCACCTGATGAACCAACCTGGACACAGCATTCTATTTGAGAACACAAAAATGCTGGACCACTCTCACAACCACCATGTCAGGCTACACAGAGAAGCCATTGAAATCCACAAACATGTGGACAATTTCAACAGAAAGGAAGAAACCATGAAAATGAACAAAATTTGGCTACCAGTTTTAAAAAATTCTAAAATTAAAACAACAGAGAGAAAAACAGGCAGGGACATCTAATCACCTTTCATTAAGAGTTTGCTCCAGGCACAGTCAGCCCATTGTATGCTAATCAAGGTGGTCCATTGAAAAGATTCACACCTAGCCCATCTCACAGTAGCCTTTTGTCTCACCCTGGTCTTTCCACAGATATATAAACCCCCTTTTTTCCCAGCTCCAGACCTCACTACCTCTGAGGATGCTTGCCATAGATGCAGGCGAAACGTCAGGAGAAATGCCTCTAGAACATGGCCATATAGCCCGAAAAAACCCACAAGAACTGAGTGATTCCGGCCATGAAAGCCTTCGACAATAAATTGTATTACATTTCTAACAGAACAAAACAAACAAACAAACAAACAAACAAACACAAAACAGAAAAGTTGCAAGTTTGGTAGTTGATTAGATGTCCTTTGATCAGTATCTGGCCACTTGGAGTGCCTCTGGTGTTGCTGCAAGGAAGTCCTCCATTGTGCATGTGGCAGGGCTCAAGTTGCATTGTAGCAGGTGGTCAGTGGTTTGCTCTTCTCCGCACTCGCATGTCATGTATTCCACTTTGTGGCCCCATTTTTTGAAGTTGGCTCTGCATCTCATGGTGCCAGAGCGCAGTCTGTTCAGCGCCTTCCAAGTTGCCCAGTCTTCTGTGAGCCCAGGGGGGAGTCTCTCATTTGGTATCAGCCATTGGTTGAGGTTCTGGGTTTGAGCCTGCCACTTTTGGACTCTCGCTTGCTGAGGTGTTCCAGCGAGTGCCTCTGTAGATCTTAGAAAACTATGTCTAGATTTAAGTCGTTGACGTGCTGGCTGATACCCAAACAGGGAATGAGCTGGAGATGTCTCTGCCTTGATCCTTTCACTATTGGCTGCCACTTCCCGGCGGATGTCAGGTGGTGCAATACCGGCTAAGCAGTGTAATTTCTCCAGTGGTGTAGGGCGCAGACACTCCGTGGTCAGAAAGAATCTGTGAGAAACAATCCTTGAAACCCAGGTCCAGAAAAGTTTATTTAATGTCTGTTTGGTCAGGTTCAAGCTTTTTTTATTTATTTACTTACTTACAGTATTTATATTCTGCCCTTCTCACCGTACAGGGGACTCAGGGAGGATTACAATGTACATATACATGGCAAACATTCAATGCCATAGTCACACGGCATATATAGACAGACACTCAGAGGCTATTTAACATTCCAGCTTCTGGCCACCAGGGGAGCTGTCGCTTCACCATCCCTTTGTGAAACTAATGAAGTACTTCCTCATTCTTTGCATACTTCCTGGAGATTTTTATGGCCTCGTAAATCAGTTAAATTAGCCTCCCCACATGAGTGGTACCTAAATTTCCTACTTGACAAATGCAACTGTCTTTCGGGCTGCAAAGGTCGACAACAAGCTACACAATTTTGTTTGGAAGCTCACTCCGACCTGGGCTGGCTTCGAACTCATGACCTTTCAGTCAGTAGTGATCTTAATGCAGTTGACTCCCAGCCAGCTGCGCCACAGTCCCGGTGCTTAAATTAGGTGGTGTTTTCCTGGACTCTCCAGAGCAGACAACATTGCCTTAAAATCAAGTTCATGTTTAGCTTTCAAGTTTGCCTTTGTTCCTGAAAGGGTTTTTTGCCTGGGAAAAGTTCACAAATTTATGCCTATGCTCTTGTCTTCATGGATTTCATGTACCTTGCTACCTTGGACTTCATTTACCTTGCTACCTTGGATTTCATGTACCTTGCTATCTTGATCTATGTATTTTTGGACTATTGCTATTTCAGAGCATCTTTGCTACTGCTTGTTGGGAGTGTGTCCATTTTCCCTTTTTTATATGCTTTTCGTAAATAAACTACTGTACTTAGCTACTACTGGACTCTGTGTGATGTTGGGTGAAAAGGTGTTCCTGGCCTAGTGTATGACACTTTTCTCTAGAAAAACCCTGTTTGCTGCCTATTCTCTTGGACTCAGTGTAAGAGGAAAAGAGTGTAAACAAGATACCTTTTTGAATTCTGCATGGCGCTGGAAAGAATCTATATAAATAAAAATGTAATGTTTGTTTGTGGGATTAACAGAACTCAAAAACTACTGGATGAATTGACACCAAATTTGGACACAAGACACTCAACAACACAATGTATGTCCTTCACTCAAAAATTTTTGATATTGCCATTTGGGAGTTGCAGTTGCTGGGATTTATAGTTCACCTACAATGAGAGAGCATTCTGAACTCCACCAAGTATGGCATTGAACCAAACTTGGCATGCAGTTTTCCCTTGATCAACAGAAAATATTGGAAGGGTTTGGTGGGCAGTGTCCTTTGGTTTTGGAGTTGTAGTTCACCTACATCCAGAGAGCACTGTGGACTCAAACAATGATGGATATGGACCAAACTCTACACAAATACTTAATAAGCCCAAATGTGAACACTGGTGGAGTTTGGGGAAAATAGAATCTTGACATTTGGGAGTTGTAGTTGATGGGATTTGAAGTTCACCTACAATCAAAGAGCATTCTGAACCCCACCAACGACAGAATTGGGCCAAACCTCCCACACAGAACTCTCATGACCACCAGAGTGGGTCACAGCAACGCGTGGCAGGGAACGGCTAGTTGGAGAAATGTGGGGTGGTACTCTCTTTTATTCCCTTGTTCTTGGCAACCGGTTTCCCTTTTGTTGGCAAGGCACAAGTCTCTGAATGCATATTCTAAGTACTGTTAAATTCATGGCTATTTCAGGTGCTGGCTGTTTCCTTCTCATCCCAGTTTGTATCTGAACATACAATCAGATAGAGGATTAGAAGGGCCACTTAATCTCCAGGGAGGAGTCCCAGGAGATTAAGTGGCCCTTCTAATCCTCTCCTAATAACTCTGTAGCACAAACGAATGCATCTCAGGATAAGGAGGTAAAGAGAGCTGTCCTTCTCTCTGATTGCTGTTCATCTGGGAAGTGACTCTACAAGACAGAGAGAAACAGAAGCAAAGGAGAATGTGTGGCAGGGAGAGAAGGGTTGGCATTTGCTGCTCTGAGGATTTATTTATTTATCGTGTCATCCGCAACCAGAACATTGTATTACATTTCTAACAGAACAAAACAAACAAACAGATAAAAAAACCCACAAATTTTGCAAACTTGGTAGCTGATTAAATGTCCTTTGACCAGTATCTGGCCACTTGGAGTGCCTCTGGTGTTGCTGCAAGAAGGTCCTCCCTTGTGCATGTGGCAGGGCTCAGGGTGCATTGCAGCAGGTGGTCAGTGGTTTGCTCTTCTCCGCACTCGCATGCCGAGGATTCCACCCTGTAGCCCTATTTCTTAAGATTGGCTCTGCATCTCATGGTGCCAGAGCGCAGTCTGTTCAGTGCCTTCCAAGTCACCCAGTCTTCTGTGTGCCCAGGGGGGAGTCTCTCATCTGGTATCACCCACGGATTGAGGTGCTTTTGGACTCTTGCTTGCTGAGGTGTTCCAGCAAGTGTCTCTGTAGATCTAAGAAAACTATTTCTTGATTTAAGTCATTGGCGTGCTGGCTGATACCCAAACAGGGGATGAGCTGGAGATGTCTCTGCCTTGGTCCTTTCACTATTGGCTGCTACTTCCCGGCGAATGTCAGGTGGCGCAATATTGGCTAAGCAGTGTAATTTCTCCAGTGGTGTAGGGCGCAGACACCCTGTGATAATTTGGCATGTCTCATTAAGAGCCACATCCACTGTTTTAGCATGGTGAGATGTGTTCCACACTGGGTATGCATACTCAGCAGCAGAGTAGCATAGCGCAAGGGCAGATGTCTTCACTGTATCTGGTTGTGATCCCCAGGTTGTGCCAGTCAGCTTTCGTATGATATTGTTTCTAGCACCCACTTTTTGTTTGATGTTCAGGCAGTTCTTCTTGTAGGTCAGAGAACGGTCCAGAGTGACTCCCAGGTATCTGGGTGTGCTGCAATGCTCCAGTGGGATTCCTTCCCAGGTAATCCTCAGAGCTCGGGATGCTTGTCTGTTCTTAAGGTGAAATGCACATATCTGTGTTTCGGATGGATTAGGGATCAGTTGGTTGTCCCTGTAATAGGCAGAAAGAGCACCTAGAGCTTCGGAGAGCTTCTGTTCAACCATTTCAAAGCTCCCTGCTTGAGCAGTAATGGCATGATCATCAGCATAGATGAAACTCTCTGTCCCTTCTAGCAGTGGCTGGTCATTTGTGTAGATGTTGAACATGGATGGAGCAAGCACGCTCCCCTGAGGCAGGCCGTTCTTCTGCTTCTCTGGACCTGGAACTCAACAATAAAGCTCCTGAGGATGAAGGCAAGGAATCCATCGACTACAACTCCCAGCAAGGCGAGGAATGCTGGCAGATGTAGTCTCTGGAAGGCCAACTTGCTTCTCCATCTTGCATTAGTCCTTATTGATAGCCCCAGTTAAAGTGAACTTATTGAATCAATGGAATAATTCAACAGCAGTACATGTGGAAAAGATCTTGGAGTCCTCATGGACAGGAAGGTGGACATGAGCCAACAATGTCATGCAGCAGCAAAAAAAAGCCAATAAATAGGAGTATAGTGTCTAGATCCAGCGAAGTCATGCTACCCATGCTCTATTCTGCCTTGGTTAGACCGCACCTGGAATACTATGTCCAATTCTGGTGCCCAGACAAGCTGGAATGTGTCCTGAGGAGGGTGACTAAATTGATCAAGGTTCTTAGGAACAAGCCCTATGAGGAGCAGGTATAAGAGCTGGGCATGTTTAGCCTGCAGAAGAGAAGGCTGAGAGGAGACATGATGAGGGCCAGGGATGAAGAGGTGAGGGGAAGTCATAGGGAAGGAGGGAGAAGCTTGTTTTCTGCTGTCCTGGAGTCTAGGACACAATGGTACAACTTCCTGACTGTGAGAGCTGTTCAGCAGTGGAACTCTCTGCCCCGGAGTGTGGTGGAAGCTTATAAACAGAGGCTGGATGGCCATCTGTTGAGGGTGCTTTGAATGCAATTTTCCTGCTTCTTGGCAGAATGAGGTTGGACTGGATGGCCCACAAGGTCTCTTCCAACTCTCTGATTCTATTAATGTACTTATGGGTTGACTTTCCATTCATCAGTTAATCTCACTCAAGTTGGGAGCAACTAATAGAAGCCATCACCACACTCTGAGGCAGAGAGTTGAGAAGTTGGTATTTTATTTTAAGCAGAATTATTAAGTCAATGGCGTTTCAATGAATCACAACATGCTTACTTACAGGCTGATTCACCACTGAACTTTTGATTCAATTAATCTACTCTGGGGGTTAGTGCTCATCTCCATAGACACCTCCAAGGTCATGTGGCCAGCATGACTGCATGGAGCGCTGTATCCTTCCTGCCGAAGTGGTACTTATTCATCTACTCACATTTGCATGTTTTCAAACTGCTAGGTTGGCAGAAGCTGAGGCTAACAGTGGGAGCTCACCCTGCTCCCCGGATTCTAACCGCCAACCTTCCAGTCAGCAAGTTCAGCACCTTACTGGCTTAACCTGCTGTGTCACCAGGGTAACTGCCCAAATTTTATTTTCTGACATTAGGGTCTGGGCAGATCAATATGGCAGAGAGGCCAATGCAGATGCAGAACACAGACCATCTCTACTCTAGGCACATTCCTCGAACAACTGCGTGATAAACAGTTATTTTAGACGCATACTTATTATATAAATAGATCCAAGGCTGAAACATAGTGAACAAATCAAGCAGACAGATGAGCAACGCAGTATATAAATATGCATAATGTGTGACCAACTGGAGTACATAATTTACAAAACAGAAGAGCACGCTAAATCAGTTCCACCCGTTGCTTGTTAATAAAGGGAAGGTCAAGCAATATTTAGTTGCAGTTGGCCCGCCACATTCATGAGTTTGGAATGAGCGGATTTCATTATTTGCAAGTTTGCTGCCCTCTCTGAGGCTTTAGAAACCAAGAAAGAAATAGAAAACATCCCCAAGTGCACATAAACATTGTTGAACTTTTCAGAATGGGGTTTCTTTAAGGCCCCCATTCATAGGACTGCAAGAGTACAATGTCAATAAAGCTACTCTATTCTATACTGAAGATGGAAAGTCCTTAGAATCATAGAATCAAAGAGTTGGAAGAGACCTCATGGGCCACCCAGTCCAACCCCCTGCCAAGAAGCAGGAATATTGCATTCAAATCACCCCTGACAGATGGCCATCCAGCCTCTGTTTAAAAGTTTCCAAAGAAGGAACCTCCACCACGCTCCGGTGCAGAGAGTTCCACTGCTGAACGGCTCTCACAGTCAGGAAGTTCTTCCTCATTTTCAGATGGAATCTCCTTTCTTGTCGTTTGAAGCCATTGTTCCATTGCATCCTAGTCTCCAAGGAAGCAGTAAACAAGCTTGCTCCCTCCTCCCTGTGGCTTCCTCTCACCTATTTATACATGGCTATCATATCTCCTCTCAGCCTTCTCTTCTTCAGGCTAAACATGCCCAGCTCCTTAAGCCGCTCCTCATAGGGCTTGTTCTCCAGACCCTTGATCATTTTAGTCGCCCTCCTCTGGACACATTCCAGCTTGTCAATATCTCTCTTGAATTGTGGTGCCCAGAATTGGACACAATATTCCAGGTGTGGTCTAACCAAAGCAGAATAGAGGGGTAGCATTACTTCCCTGGACCTAGACCACGGGTCCTCAAACTTTATAAACAGAGGGCCAGGTCATAGTCCCTGAAACTGTTGGAGGGCTGGATTATAATTTGAAAAAAAACAAAACATGAATCAATTCCTATGCACACTGCACATATCTTATTTGTAGTGCAAAAAACAGTTTAAAACAATACAACAATTAAAATGAAGAACAATTTTAACAAATATAAACTTATTAGTATTTCAATGGGAAGTGTGGACCTGCTTTTGGCTGATGAGATAGGACTGTTGTTGTTGTTGTTGTTGTTGTTGTTGTGTGCTTTCAAGTAGTTTCAGACTTAGGCTGACTCTGAGCGAGGGCCGGGTAAATGACCTTGGAAGGCCGTATCTGGCCCCCGGGCCTTAGTTTGAGGACCCCTGACCTAGACACTAGGCTCCTATTGATGCAGGCCAAAATCCCATTGGCTTTTTTTGCCACCACATCACATTGTTGGCTCATGTTTCACTTGTTGTCCACGAGGACTCCAAGATCTTTTTCACACGTACTGCTCTCGAGCCAGTCATTGTCCCCCATTCTGTATCTTTGCATTTTGTTTTTCCTGCCTAAGTGGAGTATCTTGCATTTGTCCCCATTGAACTTCATTTTGTTAGTTTAGGCCCATCATCTCTCTAATCCGTCAAGATTGTTTTGAATCCTGCTCCTGTCCTCTGGAGTATTGGCTATCCCTCCAAATTTAGTTTCGTCTGCAAACTTGATGATCATGCCATCTAATCCTTCATCTAAGTCGTTAATAAAGATGTTGAACAAGACCGGGCCCAGGAGGGAACCCTGAAGCACTCAATTCGTCACTTCTTTAGAGATGAAGATGAACCCATTTAACCAATTACAGATCCACCTAACATAGAATCATAGAATCAAAGAGTTGGAAGAGACCTCATGGGCCATCCAGTCCAACCCCATTCTGCCAAGAAGCAGGAATATTGCATTCAAATCACCCCTGACAGATGGCCATCCAGCCTCTGTTTAAAAGCTTCCAAAGAAGGAGCCTCCACCACACTCCGGGGCAGAGAGTTCCACTGCTGAACATCATCTCTCTCCTTCCCAATGGAGTAGAGAGGTGGGTGGGCCAGACTCCTTTGGTCTGCCACAGTTTCTGGAATGTTAAAAGGTTTCTTATATAGCAATATATCATGGATGTTGTCCCAAAGTTGCAAATTAATGTTAGACATTTTCCATCCTGGCTGCATCTCAGTTTCCGGGCAGATGTTGACTCTTCGTAATTGGTGTTAGCAACAGCTTTCTGTTGACTTCCTTATTAACATTGTCTCCTTAACTTAAAAGAACCATTGTCTCTGGTTAATGTAAACACATTTTCCCCCAAAAGTTCATCACTTAATCATAGTCACAGTTCTTATCAGCAACTTTTAATTACATTTTAGCAAGTAGGCAGTTAGTCATTCCAGGCCTCAATCTCAGAATTGTGTCTTCTGTGAAATCATTAGCTCTCATTTACTCATTCACTAGCCGTCCCCTGCCACGCATTGCTGTGCCCCACATGGGGGTTCTGTGTGGGAGGACTGGCCCAATTCTATCCTTGGTGGGGTTCAGAATGCTCTGTGATTGTAGGTGAACTACAAATCACAGCAACTACAACTCCCAAATGTCAAGATTCTATTTTCCCCAAACTCCACTAGTGTTCACTTTTGGGCATATTGAGTATTCGTGTAGAATTTGGTCCAGATCCATCATTGTTTGAGTCCACAGTGATCTCTGGATGTAGGTGAACTACAACTCCAAAACCAAAGGTCACTGCCCACCAAACCCTTCCAATATTTTCTGTTGGTCATGGGAGAACCGTGTGCCAAGTTTGGTTCAATTCCATCATTGGTAGGGTTCAGCATGCTCTTTGATTGTAGGTGAACTATAAATCCCAGTAACTACAACTCCCAAATTTCAAGGTCTATTTTCCCCAAACTCCATCTGTGTTCATATTTGGGCATATGGAATATTCATGCCAAGTTTGGTCCAAATCCATCGTTGTTTGAATCCACAGTGCTTTCAGGATGTAGGGGAACTACAACTCCCAAACTCAAGGTCAATGCACACCAAACCCTTCTAGTGTTTTCTGTAGGTAATGGGAGTCCTGTGTGCCAAGTTTGGTTCAATTCCATCATGCTATGTAGGTGAACTATAAATCCCAGCAACCACAACTCCCAAAAGACATACATTGGGTTGTTAGGTGTCTTGTGTCCAAATTTGGTGTCAATTCGTCCAGTGGTTTCTGAGTTCTGTTAATCCCACAAACGAACATTACATTTTTATTTATATAGATTTTATACAATTCATTCAAACCATATATTTATATCTCATCCTATCATCAGGAGTGTTTGGATTGCATATTTTTGTATAACCGGGGTGGGGTGGACTTCTGTGCCCACAAAAGATCAGTTTCCTCAATGAGAAATCTCCAAGGATGCCTCCAGAGACAAATAAATAAATGTTTTGGCACATACCAAATTTGACACAGTGCAAAATTTCAATAGCTAATATTGATGCCTGATCTTATGACCAGAAGATAATGCCATTTACTTAAAGGTCTCTTTGTGTTGATATTAAATGTTTGACAACACAGACCCTCCTCCTTCTCTATTTTGAATTGAGTTCCACTTAAGTTGTCTGCGGCATGCAAGAACACGAAAGCTTATGCAAAATTGTTCCAGTTTCCAAAGAAGATTTCCATTACCGTTTCCCAAAAAGCGTGATAATCTTGTTATGCCTCTCACCAAAACACCCCTGACCATTTTAGCAGGCAGTGAAGGAGAAGAAGACTAGGACATGGAACAATGGCTTCAAACTACAAGAGAGGAGATTCCATCTGAACACGAGGAAGAACTTCCTGACTGTGAGAGCCGTTCAGCAGTGGAACTCTCTGCCCCAGAGTATGGTGGAGGCTCCTTCTTTGGAAGCTTTTAAACAGGGGCTGGATGGCCATCTATCAGGAGTGATTTGAATGCAATATTCCTGCTTCTTGGCAGAATGGGGTTGGACTGGATGGCCCAAGAGGTCTCTTCCAACTCTTTGATTCTATGATTCTAAGTCCTTTCATGGATCAAAAATGAGAACAAGAAGCCAAGAGGAAGAGGGCATCCTTCAACACTACAAAAGAGTCAATGCATTTTGATTGCTGCAGCTTAATGCTAGGGAATCCTGGGTGTTGTAGTTTGGCAAGATCTTTAGCCTTTTCTGCCTCAATGTGATAGTGCTTCACCAAATGACTCCCAGTATTCCATGGAATTGAGCCATGGCAGTTAAAGTAGTTCCCAAACTGCATTAAATCTATGGTGCAGCTCAGGCATGGTCAAACTTTGGCCCTCCATGTGTTTTGAACTTCAACTCCCACAATTCCTGCTTCTTGGCAGAATGGGGTTGGACTGGATGGTCCATGAGGTCTCTTCCAACTCTATGAATCTATGATTCTATTATAGGAGGCTTCAAGGGACTCTAAGTGAAATTAAGCAAGGGGCTTCGAATGGAATTAACAGCAAAGGAGAAACATACCCTTTCTCTGACTTAAAAAGAGCAATACGGAAGAAAATGTTTTTAAGTACAAGAGGGTACTTTCTTACACAGGATGCGTTGTGGTTAACTTCAAAGGTTGTAGCACAAGAAGGTACTTTCCATCAAAAGGTCAAGGGAGAGGGGCTGGAAAGAGTACTTTCCATGAAAAGAAAATGTTTTCTTTTGTTAAAGGTTGAAATTGTTGATGTCAGGCAGTGGTACTTTCCCTTTTTGTTTGCACTGGGCTATAAAGTTTGCAGATTTCAAGGGAAGAGCACGGCAGTCACTTGAAGGGTAGCTTCTGTGTATGTTGCCTGGTTGTCCGTCTTCTTCATGAAGAAATTAAAAATAAAACCTTGTTTTTTTATCTTTCATTGGGACTGTCCTTCCTTTCGTGCTCCCGCGACGCGGACCTACAAAGACCCAATTTAGGGTCTCTAACACTATGAATTCCTAACAGCATGGAGGGCCAAAGTTTGACCATTCCTGGTGTAGGTACACCCTTGGGAAATAGGTAACTGAATAGTCATTTCACCCAGATCCTAAAATTGTCCTATTTCGAGAAAGCAATTCATCTCAGTCTGCATCAGGCGCCTTCCGATTATGCACTTTCAGCTTAATGAGTCCTCACTTGTTGTGTTCTTTAAGGTTCCTTCTCAATTAGACCGATGGTTCTATTCCAAGGCGTTCACATTGAGATGCTATGGTGCATTTACCATAAAAGCTTGTTGCTTTGAATCACCCAAAGTCACCCCAGAAGAAAATACTTGTTAAGTTTTCAATTATCCCTGGATAATTTTTCACAGCCCTAAAGTTTACATTAGAAGTTGACCCATGTCAACATACTGCAGGACCCAGAAATGCTAGAAAGGTGTTCTCTCTAAGAATTTTATAGCACCTTTGACAGAAGTTGTGCTTCTGCTGAAAGACATTTATTTCAGTGTTATCAATAGATAATTCATAAAGTTCGAGAGGTGATGAAGTTCAGAAACAAGCCAGGGATTCAGTGTTATCAATGGTTTTGCATTTTAGGAGATGCGTATATAAGACATGCATAATGTAGCAAGGCACAATAATACTAATACTAATAATAGAATCTGAGAGTAAGAGTATAACTGCTGATCTACTGAACTTGTTGACCAAAATGTTTATTTATTTATTTACTTTATTTCTATACCACATTTCTCAGCCCTCAGGCGACTCAGGTTGGCTGTTCGAATCCGGGGAATGGGATAAGCTCCTGCTGTTAGCCCCAGTTTCTGCCAACTCAGCAGTTTGAAAATATGCAAATTTATTTATTTATTTATTTATTTATTTATTTACTGTGCTTATAGACCGCAATTCTCAGCCCTAGGGCGACTCATTGCGGTGTACAACATGAAAAAAAACACAAGTGTAATTACAAAACATAGTGCAACATAATCCACAATTCAACCGTATCATAAAAACATCATTATCAAACAACAACATTACTACCAGATTTCTACTACATTCCGAAACGTCTCATCGTCAAGCCACAATCCAATATCATTCCCGTTGTTCCA
This sequence comes from Anolis sagrei, assembly GCF_037176765.1. NCBI lineage: Eukaryota > Metazoa > Chordata > Lepidosauria > Squamata > Anolidae > Anolis > Anolis sagrei. The sequence continues at coordinate 7,884,572 of NC_090023.1, forward strand.
TTCCTATGGTCAAGTTGCCAGTCATTGCACTTCTTGATCAAATGCCTTCTTAAATAGCCAGGTTTTTAGCTTCCTGCGGAATATTAACAGGGAGGGGGCTAGCCTGATGTCCACGGGAAGGGTGTTCCACAGCCGAGGAGCCACCACCGAGAAGGCCCTATCTCTCATCCCCGCCAGCCGTGCCTGTGACGCAGGCGGGATCGAGAGCAGGGCCTCCCCAGAAGATCTCAAAGTCCTCGTGGGCTCATAGGCCGAGAGGCGGTCAGTTAGGTATTTTGGGCTGGAACCATTTAGGGCTTTATAGGCCAATGCCAGCACCTTGAATTGAGCGCGGTAGCAGATCGGCAGCCAATGGAGCTGGTACAGCAGGGGGGTTGTATGCTCCCTGCGTCCCGCTCCTGTTAGTATCATGGCTGCCGCACGTTGGACCAGTTGGAGCTTCCGAGCCGTCTTCAAAGGCAACCCCACATAGAGAGCGTTGCAGTAGTCTAAGCGGGATGTAACCAGAGCGTGGACTACCGTGGCCAAGTCAGACTTCCCAAGATACGGGCGCAGCTGGCGCACGAGCCTAAGCTGTGCAAAAGCTCCCCTGGTCACCGCCGAGACCTGGGGCTCCAGGCTCAGCGATGAATCCAGGATCACACCCAAGCTGTGAACCTGCGCCTTCAAGGGGAGTGCGACCCCATCCAGCACGGGCTGTAACCCTATGCCCTGTTCAGCCTTGCGACTGACCAGGAGGACCTCTGTCTTGTCTGGATTTAGTTTCAGTTTGTTCGCCCTCATCCAGACCGTTACAGCAGCCAGGCACCGGTTCAGGACCAGAACAGCCTCCTTAGTAGCAGGTGGAAAGGAGTGACAAAGTTGGACATCATCTGCGTACAGATGACACCGTACCCTGAAACTCCGGATGATCTCCCCCAGCGGCTTCATGTAGATATTAAACAGCATGGGGGACAGTATTGAGCCCTGAGGAACCCCACACGACAAGGGTTGTGGGGTTGAACAGGTGTCCCCCAATAACACCTTCTGAGTAGATTTGAGTAGATCAATAGGTACCATCTTGGTGGGAAGGTAACAGCACTCCATGTAGTCATGCTGACCACATGACCTTAGAGGTGTCTATGGAAAAATCCAGCTCTTCGGCTTAGAAATGGAGATGAGCACCCCCCTCCCACCCCCAGAGTCAGAGACGACTAGACTTAATGTCAGGGAAAACCTTTACCTTTACCTTTACCTTTACCTTTACCTTTACCTTTACCTTTACCTTTACCTTTACCTTTACCTTTACTAGAGTTGAAAAAGACCCCAAGGGCGACCCATTTCACCCCCTGCCATGCAAGAAAACACACTCAAAGCACCCATGACAGATGGCCATCCGGCCTCTGTTTAAAAGCCTCCAGATAAGGGGACTCCACCACCCTCTTCTCTGAAGGTGGGGTACAATATAGTTAAAATATGTAGAAAAAGCATCATTAAAGCACATATATTAAAAGACATAGTTTTTGTCACACATAACTGTTAAAATAACAAAAATGCTTTTTTTAAAAAAAAAGAAGAAGGGGGAATGGAAATAAATAGACATGAGATGCTGATGATAGTGAAATAGAGTCAGGGGGAAATCATAGTCAGCAGAAAAACACAAACAAACCAATTGGTTTAATGGCATTTTTGAAGCTTGGACCTCTTCTGCCCTTTTTTTGCCTTCGTCAAACAGCAGACTCGGGAATTCAGATTAAATGACATGTTTTGCATAACCATTGGGGAGGTGTGAAGGGTATATTATGTAACACACCTGAGCTCTTCCTGAGAGGAGAAAGCTGGTACCATGTCAACCTCGATCCGGATGGCAAACGGGGCATGACTGGCCACGGAAAGCAAACAGATAGGGATAATGATTCAAAAGAAACATTTACTCTGTAGTCGATGCAAAGACAGTTTAGGCTGATGCGTCCGATTTTGCTGGGATAATTTACAAAGTGTTGTAGATCAGCCAGAGGCTGATGGTTTAACTGATCATTTAGAGAGGCTTTCCTGTGGCATAAAGTGATGGGCCTTCCAATCTGGGAAATTAAGGTCTGGGAAATGATGGTTCTCTCTGTGAAAAACCTGGCTCAGGAAGTGCAGGACTTCAAGGCCAGACCGAGGAGCCAGAGGGAGGAACAGCAGATAAGAGAGTGATAAGGAGGGTTCCCAGGAGAAATCACCTGTAGCTACGGAAATCAACAAAAAACTTTGTTTACAAATCAGAGCCAAAAATAGACTATGTCAGTCTGAGAGATTATGTGGGAAAGTTGTGGAGAAAATTCATGGGAGACGTAATGCTTTCATGGGTGTCTATTAAACAACAAGTTATTGTCGAAGGCTTTCATGGCCGGAATCACTGGGTTGTTGTAGGTTTTTTCGGGCTATATGGCCATGGACCATGGCCACATAGCCCGAAAAAACCCTACAACAACCCAAACAACAAGTTGTTTACCTTAAGGGCAGTTCAGGCAATGCTGCGTTAGAGTGAGAAGCTAAGCCTGAGTTCTCTGCTTCCTAGTTCAAGTCAAGCCCTGGTTTTGGATTTAATACATCCTGGAAGTTTTCTAGGTTCCTCTTCATATATTCCTCCTCAAGTTCTTACTAGTTATATCTGCTTGCTTGTGGACTTATGCAATACCTGGGCTTTCTGGCTGTCCCTGAACTTCATCACCTCTGGAACTTTATAAGACATTTGGATTATTGTTTTCTTAACACCTGTTGCTAAACCTTTTTGGATTATATTCCTTATTCTCACTTTTTAATATGCTTTTTATGTGTATTTACAATAAACTGTTGGTTTATATTCCTGGACTCTTGTGTGGTTCAGTGGTCGTAGGCCTGGTGTCAGAACCCAGACACCTTAAAGAGCCAGACTCAGGAGTATGTCCAAAAGAACAGTTTATTAAAGCAAAGCAAAAGAGACTCAGAGGCACGTACTTCAGTGCCTCTGGTCAAAACTCAAAAGTTGCAGCAATTTCCAGCTTGAAAAACAAACTAAGGCAATAATACAGATTATCCTGCAAAAAAATCCAGATTAAACAAGAGAACTTCCAAAAAACCCCAAAATCACACAGTAAATGGAAAACAATCAAACAAGAAGCTGTGAAGAAGAGCCGTCGTCCAAATGAAGTCCAAAGTCGAAGAAATCCAAGTCCAAAGATGCGAGGTTCCAAAGTCCACAAGGCAGCGTCGTTGTCAGAAATTTATTTCTTTGATGCACTTATTAACCGCCATTCTCAGCCCATTAGGGCGACTCATGGCGGTGTACAAATACATATAGAAGACAATTTACAAAGGAAACCAATTACAACAACATATAGACTATACAACAATTACAGCATTCTGTAATCAAGGAAAGGGGAAATCCGCACTCATGAGAATCCAAGCCGGTTGGTAACACGAAGGCAAACAGCAACCTGCAGATTCAGGACCCAAGCCCAACAGGAAAGCAGCAGCGACAAGACCCAAGGCACAAAACCAACACTTTGCCTACTGCAACATTCTATCATTTCAGTGCCTACTTTTATCTTACAACTCATCAGCCGATGATGAGTTGCCCTTCCACCCCATCCTCATCACTCTCAGCTGGTTTAGCTTCCACAGCTGAGTGCTAACACCCATCCCTCCAACTCTTCCACCTCTTGTCAAGATTTAGGTCTCCCCAGGATTCCACAGTATCACCAGATTGCCAGTCCCCGCCACCAGAAAACCCCGCAAATGTGTCACTAGTCGTTGGTTGAGTACACACATTCTGAACCTCTTGTACCTTGGTCCAATCCAGTGATTCCTCCTCATCCCCGTCACTCCCAGACCCATCATTCCCAGAAAAACCCATGAAATCCTCTTCTTCCATGGGAGCAGTAAGTATATCCCGAATCTTCTTTCTCTGACACTCATCTGACTCCTGCTCCCGAGTAATCCTCTTAGTTCCCCTATTCACATCCACTGTATCTCCTTCCTCCTCCTCACTCATTTCACTCTCGGAGAACCCTTCGAAGGACTCTTCATCAGTGGGAGACATAAGTATCTCCCGGATCCTCTTCCTCTGCTGTTTCTCATCCAACACCTGAGCACCTCTTTTCCCTCCTCTGCCACTCTTACTACCAGTTGCAGCATTGCCAACAGACTCTACTACAGTGTTTCTCAACCTGGGGGTCGGGACCCCTGTGAGGGTCGTGAGGGGGTGTCAGAGGGGTCGCCAAAGACCATCAGAAAATATAGTATTTTCTGTTGGTCATGGGGGTTCTGTGTTGAAAGTTTGGTCCAATTCTATCGTTGGTGGGGTTCAGAATGCTATTTCATTGTGGGTGAACTATAAATCCCAACAACTACAACTCCCAAATGTCAAGATCTATTTTCTCCAAACTCTACCAGTGTTCACATTTGGGCATATTGGGTATTTGTGCCAAGTTTGATCCAGATCCATCATTGCTTGTGTCCACAGTGTTCTCTGGATATAGGTGAACTACAACTCCAAAAACACAAGGTCAATGTCCACCAGACCTTCCCAATATTTTCTCTTGGTCATGGGAATTCTGTGTGCCAAGTTTGATTCAATTCTATCATTCATGGAGTTCAGAAGGCTCGTTGATTTAAGGTGAACTATAAATCCCAGCAACTCCAGCATTACCAAATGACAAAATCAATCACCTTCAACCCCACCAGTATTCAGATTTGGGGTGTATCGGGTATTTGTGCCAAATTTGGTCCAGTGACTTAAAATGCAACCTGCATATCAGATATTTATTACAATTCATTACAGTAGCAAAATTACAGTTATGAAGTAGCAATGAAAATAATGTTATGGTTGGGGGTCACCACAACATGAGGAACTGTACTAAGGGGTCATGGCATTAGGAAGGTTGAGAACCACTGCTCTACTACAACACCTGGAGTGCAACACAAAGAGGAACTAGATATTCCAATGGTGCATCTACACAGCAGAATTTGACACAACTTTAAATGCCATGCATCAGAACTATGGAATCCCATGTGCATCATAGATTTCTCCATGTCTTTTGATGGTCTTGGCTCATGTTGAGCTTGTGGCCTACTAAGACTCCTAGATCCCTTTCCAATGGACTGTTTCCAAGCCAGGGATCACCCATCCTATATACCTGTGTTCCATTTCTATTGTCAAAGGGTAGTCCCTGTTGGCATTCATTCTGTCCATTTGGGTCCAGCTTTCTCATCTGTTCAGATCATTACCAGTCTGCGCCATGTTTCTCGTCTGATCACGCTTCAATGAGAATGATTGTGGGTGAGAATCCAAAATTCCAAAACCAAACAACTCTAGAGAAAATTCACCATGGCATCCGGTGAGGGCACCATCCATCAAATGCTGAAGGTTCTTGATGGGCATAAAAAGTGTATCTATCCTCTCCGGTCACGATTTGAAAACTCATGATGTTTCCTGTGTTAAATTAATTTTTAGGAACAAGAAGTTCCCTAGAAATCGGGTGGGAGGGATGGCTAATAGGGTATGATTTTCTAACACTTTGATTTCCCAAGTTACAAAGCTGGAATGGTCATAATGTGGACCGCAGGCCACATCTGGCCCGCAGTGCCCTATTTGCGGTCTCCTAGGATTCAAAACTTTTGTGTGTGTTCCCAAATGCCTTCTTTGTAAGCAAGGAAGACTAGACTCCACAAAAGGGATGCAGATGAGCATTGAGATCAAAACTGAGACCAAGAACATGTACCCTTCTTACACTTTGTATCAGATATTTATCTATTTACTTACCGTAATATACAATTTAAACATTTAGCATATAATATAAAAACCATAAAAATATTAAAAAACATAAATTATCAGCGTCTTCTTATTAAAATCATTATCGAGTCGCATTGTCCAGTCATTCCGTAGTTCCATATTTACCTGTTACTCGAAGAGCCAGGTTTTGACTTTTTTACGAAATGTCAGGAAGGAGGGGGCCGATCTAATATCCCTGGGGAGGGAGTTCCACAACTGAGGGGCCACCACTGAGAAGGTCCTGTCTCTCATCCCTGCCAGACCCATCTGTGAAGGAAGCGGGAATGAGAGCAGGGCCTCCCCAGATTATCTTAGATTCCTAGATGGTTCATAAGGAGAGATTTGTTTGGACAGGTAAGCTGGGCCAGAACTGTTTAGGGCAATGGATCTCAACCTGGGGTCCCCAGATTTTTTTGGCCCACAACTCCCAGAAATCCCAGCCAGTTTACCAGCTGTTAGGGTTTCTGGGAGTTGAAGGCCAAAAACATCTGGGGACCCCAGGTTGAGAACCACTGGTTTAGGGCATTATTGGCTAAAGCCCAGTAGAAAACTGGAAGCCAGTGGAGCTGGTGCAACAGAGGAGTTGTATTTTCCCTGAATGTCGCTCCCGTTGGCAACCTGGCTGCTGCCTGCTGGACCAATTGAAGCTTTCGAGCAGTCTTCAAAGGCAGCCCCACGTAGAGTGTGTTGCAGTAGTCTATATGGGATGTAATCAGAGCATGGACTACCATGGCCAAGTCAGACTTCCTAAGGTATGGGCACAGCTGGCGCACAAGTTTTAACTGTGCAAATGCTCCTCTGGTCACTGCCGACACCTGCAGTTCCAGGCTCAGCGATGAATCCAGGATCACTCCCAAGCTGCGAACCTGCATCTAATTATTGAAGAACCCAGTCACATGGCTTTTGGAGGTTCGCTTTTTTCTCTACAAGGTTTCTCTGTGTCTTTTGATCACTCAAGGTGACACATGCATAAGTGAGCAAAGTCACATGCGCCTTATCCTGGCATCACAAGAATCCATGTAGTTGATCCAAAGTGGATTTAAATTATAATACGACTAGTATTCATGGTTTCGCATCCTCTTTGAATTTCTTCTTTACTAAACAATTGGGAAAATCGGATTGGAGGAGAAGAAACTATACCTCCTAGGCTTTATCAGCAAGCAAGGTCATGTTGGCTCTGGTTTTGGGAGTTGTAGTGTTCCTTTTCCAATCCTCTCCCAAACTTCGTGAAATTGTGCATTTGAGCAAAAGAAAATGGATTTAGAGGAGCATTTCCCAAATTCTGAAATTGATAGATCAATAGGTATTGCTCTGGCGGGAAGGTAATGCCGCTCCATGCAGTCATGCCAGCCACATGACCTTGGAGGTGTCTATGGACAACGCCAGCTCTTCAGCTTAGAAATGGAGATGAGCACCAACCCCCAGAGTCGGACATGACTGGACTTAATGTCAGGGGAAAACCTTTACCTTTAATCCCTGATAATAATCAGCCAATGCAGTTGAAGTTTTGGGTGGTTAATGTCCAAAACACCAGGAAAACTACAGTTTGGGAGCCACTGCTTTAGGTATTTGGAACCCATGGCTCTTTGAATACAGCTCCCATCAGCCCCAACAGTGTGGGAGAGGGTGTGAGTTGCAGTCAAGCCATATAGGAACGATCATACGACACCTGCTCTGGTGTCAGATGGCTAAGTTTACTTAAGAGGGATCCGTGATGGAAAGCAAAAATGGTCCACGTTGGAAATTATGGAGCTCTTATCCCTCGGAGAACAGAGGTCATCAGCAAATCTAGCCTCTCTGTTGCACTGAAGCAGCAAAAAGAGACACTTTGTTCTCAGCTTTAATTCATTAGGAGAAGGTGCTTGATGAGTACAGTCAACACTCGGCGCTCGGGACCAGATGGAAAATCCACGGCAGCAAGAAAAACCTTAAGGACAGGACCTGCCTAATAATAGCTGCTCCATCCACGGTTGCTAGTTTCAAGATAGATTGCAGTAGCTCACATGATGATGATGCTGTTGTTTTTTATAGCTTCCCGATATGGGCAACAGCCTCATTTTTGCAGCCTCCAAAATATAATTTTTTTTCATGCCATCTCTTTTCTCTTTGGCCCAAATAAAGTAAAGAAAAGTACTTGTCAACAGTGCGATTTCGGTTCCAGAATCTACAAAATTACATTGCAGGGAATGATAACTGGCCCCAAATGTCACATCACTTACCGCTAAGGTTGCTAGGCCTGTCCTCAAATGTGCCGTCGCGCCTGGGGGCTATAACTCTTAGTGAAAGAGGCATCTTTCCCCAGGAGATTGCTTCTTGCCCTCCTATAGGAAACTGGAACTCCCAAAGACCAAAACACAACAGATAACTCAAAATGGTATTTATTGTTCACAATGAGTTATCTTTCTCAGGAATAAGCTTGATGTTTCAACAGGGATAAAGGAAATATACTTTACAATCTCTAAAGTCCAAGGAATTTGCAGATGAGAAGCTTTTCCTGTTTCCTCTTTCCTCAATGGCTGTGAATATCGGAATAAACACAACCCTAGATCAATGGCCTATGTTGAAGGGACAACATGGGGGGACCGGTTTAAAGGCGCTTGGGTCTCCTCAATGTTGTCCAGGACGATCTGGACATAAAGCATGAGTCCCAAGGGTTAAAAACCTTAGAACTGGTGCTGAGAGGTAATTTAAGCAGGGGCTTTTAGAGCCAAGTCTCTTACTCACATCCATCCGATAGAAACTCTGATGGCAGAATTAAAAAGGGGAAGCACTCCCCTCCTCCACGAAGAGGTGGAACCAAAACAATTGAGCTTGAGAAAGCAATTCAACTGGTGCAAACAACACTGATTGACAGCTATAAATAACCAATCAATCCAACTATACATAAGCAGGGTAAAAAGGCAGGATTAAGCATGATACAACAGTTTAAATCTTGCAACTAACAGTTCTACACATAGGTGGTGCCACTCGCGCCGTAACATCAAAGCAGAAGGGAGTGTCATTATGACTCCCCTCAGTCTAGATAGGTAAAGGTAAAGGTTTTCCCCTGACATTAAGTCCAGTTGCGTCCGACTCTGGGGTGCAGTGCTCATCTCCATTTCTAAGCCAAAGAGCCGGCGTTGTCCATAGACACCTCCAAGGTCATGGGGCCAGCATTACTGCATGGAGCGCCATTACCTTCCTGCCGGAGCGGTACCTATTGATCTACTCACATTTGCATGTTTTCAAACTGCTAGGTTGGCAGAAGCTGGGGCTGACAGCAGAAGCTCACATCGCTCCCCGGATTCGAACCTGCGACCTTTCGGTCAATAAGCTCAGCAACTCAGTACTTTAACCCACTGTGCCACCAAGGGCTCCTTCAATCTAGATACTAGACTCCTATTGATGCAGCCTATTTATTTATTTAGTTACTTACAGTATTTATATTTCACTCCGCAGTTGTAGTGGTTCAGCCTGTGATTGTCACTTTGCCACAGGACTCAAAGGAGAATGATCATGGCCCTTTAGAGGTTCCCATGTCTGACTTAAATGATCAGGTTCCTGTTGATTCTCAGGGGGTTGTGAATGCAGATGAGGACAAAGACAATTCAGTTAGCCAGAGTGAAACTGAGGATTCTGGGATTGTTGGTTCACAAGGCAAAGATGTCTTGAGAAATAGGCTGAAGACGAACAATCAAGGTTAGATAGAGATAGTGAAAGGAATTGACTAATGAGCAAACCAGAGGAGGCAATCTTTGATTGCAAAGGCCAAATTTATCAGGATCGCCACCTGGATTTAGGGAGGAGGCGTTCAGCAAGATTAAGAGAAAAAAGGGGGTCAGGGAGAGGTTTCCCAAGGGAAATAGAATGCTTTAGCTATGGCTTTCTGAATAAATATAGGGCCTGTGAATCTATACTCTTCAGTGAGTCCAATGTTTAGTTTTCATGCCTGCTCCATGCCTTCTTGTTCATAGAATCATAGAATCATAGAGTTGGAAGAGACCTCATGGGCCATCCAGTCCAACCCCGTGCTAAGAAGCAGGAATATTGCATTCAAATCACCCCTGACAGATGGCCATCCAGCCTCTGTTTAAAAGCTTCCAAAGAAGGAGCCTCCACCACACTCCGGGGCAGAGAGTTCCACTGCTGAACAGCTCTCACAGTCAGGAAGTTCTTCCTAATGTTCAGATGGAATCTCCTTTCTTGTAGTTTGAAGCCATTGTTCCATTGCATCCTAGTCTCCAGGGCAGCAGAAAACAAGCTTGCTCCCTCCTCCCTGTGACTTCCTCTCACATATTTATACATGGCTATCATGTCTCCTCTCAGCCTTGTATTGTTCAGGCTAAACATGTCCAGCTCTTTAAGCCACTCCTCATAGGGTGTGTTCTCCAGACCCTTGATCATTTTAGTCGCCCTACTCTGGACACTTTCCAGCTTGTCAATATCTCTCCTGAATTGGGGTGCCCAGAATTGGACACAATATTCCAGGTGTGGTCTAACCAAAGCGGAATAGAGGGGTAGCATGACTTCCCTGGATCTAGACACTATGCTCCTATTGATGCAGACCAAAATCTCATTGGCTTTTTTTGCTGCCACATTACATTGTTGGCTCATGTTTAACTTGTTGTCCACAAGGACTCCAAGATCATGTATAATTTTGCTTCATATCCATGTTCTGTCTGAGATTTTTTTTAAGTTGTGTTATCCTGATTTCAAGCTCTTGCATTTGGATTGTTTGGTTCAAGTTTGCTCCTGTTTCTTCAAGGGACTTTGGTCTTTGCAAACTTTTGGACTGAAAGACTATTATCCTGTAGACTTAGTCATTTGGATTTTGGGACTATTCTGTTTCCTGACTTGGATTTTGCCTGGACATCATTACATTGTTTATTGGATAGTTTTGTGGACATTTTCCTATTTCCTATTCGAATGCTTTTTACCTTTTTGACAATTGCTATTTTAATCTATATAAATAAAAATGTAATGTTCGTTTGTGGGATTAACATAATTCAAAAACCACTGGACGAATTGCTGCCAAATTTGGCCACAAGACACCTACCAACCCAAGGAGTGACCATCACTCAAAAAATTGATTTTGTCATTTGGGAGTTGTAGTTGCTGCATTTATAGTTAGCCTACAAGAAAAAAGCATTCTGAACTCCACCAATGATAGAATTGAACCAAACGTGGTACACAGCACACCCATGACCAACAAAAAACACTAGAAGGGTTTGGTGGCCATTGACCTTGAGTCTGGGAGTTGTAGTTCACATACATCCAGAGAGCACTGTTGACTCAAACTATGATAAATCTGGACCAAACTTGGCACAAATATTTCATTTGCCCAAATATGAACACAGGTAGAGACTGTGGAAAATAGACCTTGACATTTGGGAGTTGTAGTTACTGGGATTTACAGTTCACCTACAATCAAAGAACATCCTGAACCCCACCAACGACAGAATTGGGACAAACTTCCCCCATGACCAACAGAAAATACGTAAGGCCATCCAGTCCAATTCCCTTCACCAGGGCAAGAAAACATAATCAAAGACCTCCTGACAAAAAACCATCCAGCCATATATATAGATAGATATATGATTCACACACACACATATCGTATTATAGATTTGAAGGACAATGATATGTTATATGTTCCAGAGTAGGCCAACCAAACAATCTCTACATCAACACTGACAAAGAAACAGCAAGAAATACTGTTTACAAGCATAAATAAATTACTTATATTGGAAACCAACAATTTCTCGTTACTTTATTTTCCGGATCAGCAGACTGGGCCACAGCAACGTGTGGCAGGGGATGGCTAGTCTTCAATAAACTGCTTTGCTTATTAAAGAACATTGGTGTGTTTGTGGGTTCAAAGGTGCCTTGGTGTACAACAGCAGGGACTCAGGGTGGATTACAATGCACATATACATGGAAAACATTCAATGCCAGTTAGACATACAACATATATAGACAGACACAGAGGCAATTTAACATTCCAGCTGTGCCCAAGCTTTTTCCAGCTTCATGAGGGTATGATGGATTCCAGCTCGATTCTGACTACAGGGGGAACTACCGCTTCACCATCCATTGTGACACCGAGTCCCTTGATGGAGTACTTCCTCATTCTTCAGCATGCTGCTGGAAGGTTTTTATCACGTCGTAAATTAGTTAAATTAGCCTCCCCAAATAAGCAATACCTACATTTCCTATTTGACAGATGCAACTGTCTTTCAGGCTGCATAGGTAGACAGCAAGCTAGTCGAATGGCCAGAAGCTCACTTTGACCCAGGCTGGCTTCGAACTCATGACCTTTCTGTCAGTAGTGATTTAATGCAGCTAGCTCTCAGCTAACTAACTACCTAACAGCCCTAGAATAGGGTTGGCATTTTTAGCTGCTGCACTACACTGTTGACTCATGTTCACTTTGTGGGCTACTAAGACTCCTAGGTCCCTTTCACGTGGACTGTTTTTAACCCATCCTATATCGATACAGTACAAGCATCCAATAATCCAATAATTGTGTGGATCAGCCACAATTTCTCCCACCTTTTGAAGAAAATGTGTTCCAGTGGGTAAGTGTCCACTTTCTCCACAGAGCCTGAAAGAACTGAACATGGTCTTTGCTCTTACAGTTGGTGAAAACTGTGGATTTGGATCCTGCCAAGAACTACGTCTTTGGCTTCCATCCCCATGGGATCCTGGTGGCCGGAGCTTTTGTCAACTTCTGCACTGAAGCCACAGGATTTTCCAAGATGTTTAGAGGCCTGAGCCCTCACCTGATGCTGTTGGATCTTTGGTTCAGAGCCCCATTCTTTCGAGACTATGTCATGAGTGGAGGTAAGGCATAACAGAGTTGGAAGGTGTAGCGAGGGAGGGAGACTATTTCTTTATTTAAGAAAAACCTCTTTACTCTTATAATGATTCAGTTTCTTCTTTTATCTTGGCTGGGACTTTCTGTGTACTGTTTAACCTTTGTACAGACAATGAGACACTCTTCTGTATAACCAAGTAACACAGTTTATTTATAACTTCTGGCTCCAACGCTTGTGGTTACATTTGTGTTTTGAGGCTTGCAGTCAGTATAGTATACTTGGTTTACTTTTCTGAAATAGACTTTCAATGACTGCATAGAGTACCATTACCTTCCTGCCGGAGCGGTACCTATTGATCTACTCACATTTGCATGTTTTTTAACTGCTAGGTTGACAGAAGCAGGGGCTGACAGCAGAAGCTCACGCCGCTGCCTGGATTTGAACCTGCGATCTTTCTGTCAACAGGTTGTTTATGTTTGTTTGAGCAGCAGGCAGAAGACAGAAGGTTGTGCACCTGTATCCCTTGGATAGGCTTCTTCCTTTCTGGCTTGCTGCACCATATTCTTGGAATAGCCTCCCTGAGCATTTATAGACTTCTTCCCTCATTATATGGCTTCAAACTGATGATTGTGAAGAACTATGTTGCCCTTGTTTTGTGTGTCTGTCACCATTTCATTCTACTTATTGCTCTCTTTTCAACTCTTAATTGGGTTGCTGTAGGCCTTTTGGGCTATATGGCCATGTTCTAGACGCATTCCCTCCTGACGTTTCTCCTGCATCTATGGCAGGCATCTTCAGACCTCACAACCTCTGAGAATGCCTGCCATAGATGCAGGAGAAACATCACAAGAGAATGCTTCTAGAACATGGCCATATAGCCTGAAAAACCTACAACAACCCAGTGATTCCAGCCATGGAAGCCTTCGACAATACATTTTAACCCACTCCGCCACTGGCTAAAGCAATCCCAAAAGACACTCATCCAACCTGTTTAAAAGACCCTCAAAGAAGGAGAATCCAATCCCAACCAAGAAATACTTCCACATATTTAGGTGGAATCTCTTTTCATGCATTTTAATCTATCAGTTTATTTTCCAAAGCAGCAGATATGAAGCTAGCTCCATCTTCAACATGGCATCCCTTCAGATGTAAATGTCCCCTCTCCATTTTTTCTTCTTCTTTATCTCATCTGAGAAATGGAGAAGATATATTGTCGAAGGCTTTCATGGCCTGAATCACTAGGTTGTTGTAGGTTTTTTCGGACTATATGGCCATGTTCTAGAGGCATTTTCTCCTGACATTTCCCCTGCATCTATGGCAAGCATCCTCAGAGTTAGTGACGTCTGTTGGAACTAGGAAAAAGGGGTTTATATATCTGTGGAATGACCACGGTGGGACAAAGAACTCTTGTCTGTTGGAGCTAGGTGTGAATGTTTCAACTGACCACCTTGATTAGCATTTGAAGGCCTGCCTGAGCCTGGAGCACTGCCTCTCAACCCTCTCAACAAAAGTTTGCTCCAGGCGCTGCCAGGCAATCAAATGCTAATCAACGTGGCCAGTTGAAACATTCACACCTAGCTCCAACAGACAAGAGACCTTTGTCCCACCCTGGTCATTCCACAGATATATAAACCCTTTTTCTTAGTTCCAACAGACCTCACTACCTCTGAGGATGCTTGCCATAGATGCAGGCGAAACATCAGGAGAAAATGCCTCTAGAACATGGCCATATAGCCCGAAAAAAACCTACAACAACCCAATGGAGAAGATAGTTCAGGCCCCAAGTTCAGCTTGAACACTTTGCTCTCTGTCTCTTGCATTTCCTAACCCAGGTTTGGTGGCCTCTGAGAAGGAGTCTGCTGCCCACATCCTAAGGAAGCCCGGAGGTGGGAATGTGCTCATCATTGCCGTCGGAGGAGCGAGGGAAGCCTTGGACGCTCGGCCTGGAGCGTTCACCTTACTGCTGGCCAACCGGAAGGGCTTTGTCCGGCAGGCCTTACAACATGGGTAAGGTGGCTAAGGGAGGACCATCTCAGGACCTAAGATTTCAGGGCCAAAATGTGAGACCTAAGGAGGACTACAGGTGACATCACATACGTTACAACTGCTGAGGTCATTCAGAAGGACATATGGAGCATCAACTAGAGTTGATGGGTAACGATTTTGGACACATATACTTCAACGATTTTGGACACATATACTTCAACCCTGTGGGATTAATGCAGTTTGGAAGCACTTTGACTCAATGCCATGGCTCATTGCTATGGGACCTTGGGATTTGCAGTTTGGTGAGGCACCAGCACTCTTTGGCAGAGAAAGTGAAAGGCTTTGTAAAACTATAACAGTCCCAGGTTTCCATAGCATTGTGCCAAGGCAATTAAAATGAGTTAAACTGCATTTATCTACAGTGTAGATGCACCCTTAGTTAAGAATGACATCCCTGTTTTGGACTGTAGATTCCAAAATAGTAGGAAATTGTAAGCACAGAAGTGACTTTTCCAAGCTGTGTTCCTCAGACACCATAGCATGAATTTTCTGTGAAACACATTTCTTTTCTCTTCTTACCTTCTTTTGTTTTTTCCTTCCTCCCTCCCTTCTTTCCTTCCTCCCTCCCTCCCTCCCTCCTTTCCTTTCTCCCTTCCTTCCTTCCTTCCTTCCTTCCTTCCTTCCTTCCTTCCTTCTTTCCTTCCATTTCTTCCACTTCTTCCGCTTCTTCCAGTGCCTCGCTTGTCCCAGTCTTTTCCTTTGGAGAGAATGAGTTGTTTGATCAAGTGGAGAACCCTCCAGGTTCCTGGCTGAGATGCACACAAGAAGTCTTGCAGCGGTTCATGGGCGTCTCCCTTCCACTCTTCCACGCCAGAGGAATCTTCCAGTACAGCTTCGGCTTGCTTCCGTATCGGAAACCAATCTTCACCGTGGGTAAGCTTTCTGCACTTGACAGACTTAATTAGCATTGAATGGCCTGCCTAACACCTCCCAACAAAGGATTCCCCCCCAGGCAGGAAGCAGCCAGGCTTTGAAGCTGCAAGGCCATTCAATGCTAATCAAGCTGGCCAATTCTAACATTCACACTTGACTCAAACAGACAAGAGTTCTTTCTCCCACCTTGGACATCATTCCACAGATATATAAACCCCACTTGTTCCAGTGTGCCTTTCCAGAATAATGATCCCAACGCATTTTGTCCTCCAAAGCACTTTATATTGTTTTAGGTCTGCTTGTATGTTTCCACAAACGCCCCATCACTTTTTCACCCATGTCCAGCATTATTTTTTAAATTTTTAATTACATTCGGCCTACCCATAGATTTTAAAGTGTGTTGTCCTACTTATGTTATGTTATTTTATTGTTTTGTTTTATTTTAATTGCTTGTATTTTTGTTGTTATTGCTTTTATTGTTGTATTATGGGCTCGGCCTCATGTAAGCCGCACCGAGTCCTTTGGGGAGATGGTAGTGGGATATAAATAAAGATTATTATTATTATTATTATTATTATTATTATTATTATTATTAGCCATTCCCTGCCACGTGTTTCTGTGGCCCACATGGGGGTTCTGTGTAGGAGGTTTGGCCCAATTCTGTCGTTGGTGGGGTTCAGAATGCTCTGTGGTTGTAGGTGAACTACAAATCCCAGCAACTACAACTCCCAAATGTCAAGGTTCTATTTTCCCCAAACTCCACCAGTGTTCACATTTGGGCATATTGAGTATTCGTGTAGAGTTTGGTCCAGATCCATCATTGTTTGAGTCCACAGTGATCTCTGGATGTAGGTGAACTACAACTCCAAAACCAAACAACACTGCCCACCAAACCCTTCCAGTATTTTCTGTTGGTCATGGGAGAACTGTGTGCCAAGTTTGGTTCAATTCCATCATTGGTGGGATTTAGAATGCTCTTTGATTGTAGGTGAACTATAAAATCCCAGCAACTACAATTCCCAAAGGACAAAATCAATTCTTTGAGTGAAGGACATACATTGGGTTGTTAGGTGTCTTGTGTCCAAATTTGGTGTCAATTCGTCCAGTGGTTTTTGAGTTCTGTTAATACCACAAATGAACATTACATTTTTAATGTATTGTTGAAGGCTTTCATGGCTGGAATCACTCAGTTCTTGTGGGTTTTTTCGAGCTATATGGCCATGTTCTAGAGGCATTTCTCCTGACGTTTCGCCTGCATCTATGGCAAGCATCCTCAGAGGTGACCTCACCTCTGAGGATGCTTGCCATAGATGCAGGCGAAACGTCAGGAGAAATGCTTCTAGAACATGGCCATATAGCCCGAAAAAACCCACAAGAACTGAGGATTACATTTTTATTTATATAGATTACTTGCCTACTTTCCAACAGGCCTCACAACTTCTGAGGATGGCTGTCGTAGATGTGGGTGAAACGTCAGGAAAGAATGCTTCTGGAACATGACCATATAGCCTGGAAAGCTCACAGCAATCCAATTAATGATCCTATTTTGTGCATCTTTGTGTGCATGTGTATGCTGAATACCAACATATCCTTCAAATAGTATGGGAATCCAGATCTATGCTGTATGTTCAAATAATAGGGATCCAGTTTATTGCATTCCATGATTCATCTTAACAACCTAGGTTCCCAGTTCCTTGCAGAATATACACTCCTTCCTGGACAATCTGGGCCCTTGTTTTACTGCTGGATATCCCCCAACATTCCCAAACAATCAGGGATCCTACTTTTGATACTGAAGCTAACAGTTCTTCTGCATCCTCTAGTATTTGGTTGCAGTGAACAAGTTACAGTTTGGCAGACATGGCTGGGACAAATCCAGCCAGTCCTTTTCAACAAGTTAATTCAAAAAGGCAGGTCTCTACAAGTAAAGTCACCTTCTCTGATGGGATTTGACAGGCGGCGATTACCTGTAATTGTTTGACACCTTGTTTGGACCGTCTCAGTGCTTTTACTTACTTTGGTCACCCTTGTAGCAGAAGACCTTTAATGAGATAGATCAAGGTTGGCCTCAAATAGTGGCAGCCTGTGGTTCTCTGACAAACACAATTAGTATGAAGTTTCAGCAAGAAGGGAGACAGATAACCCTTAGTGTTGATTTGGAAAAAGATTTCCCCATCATGGATTTTCTTTCCTATTTTGATATAGATATATAAAAATGCAAAACCAGAGTTGAAGAGATGCTATTAGGAGGCCATCATTAGTCAATACAAAATAACAGTAACCGTATGATCTAGATCAGGAGTGGGCAAACATGGGCTCTCCAGGTGTTTTGGACTTCAACTCCCACAATTCCTAACAGCCTAACAGGTGTTTGGGAGTTGAAATCCAAAATGCCTGGAGAGTCCATGTTTGCCCACTCCTGATCTAGAACCATGGAATAGAAGGGGGTTGGACTGGATGGCCCTGGGATTCTCTTCCAGCTCTATGATTTTGCTGACGTGCACCATAAAAGCACCATGAAGGATCTCAACCGATGTTTTCTTTCTTCCTGCTTATCTCCCCTGTTCACCCAATTCCTCCTCCCAGTTGGCAAACCCATCAGCGTTGAGAAGAATCCCAACCCCAGCCAAGAAGAAGTGGACGACTTACACCAGTTGTACATGGAGGAGCTGAGCAAGCTCTTTGAAGACCATAAACTGAAGTACAACGTTCCAGAGGACAAGCATCTCTCTTTCGTTTGAAGTCAGAAAGCCATGATCTGCATCGACTCCCTTGTTTACACTGGGTTGGATCCCCCCAAAAGTGGGAAGAAGCCATGAGTACAGCTGTATGAGCAATTGCACAAATACTGATGGAGTGCTACAATGTGTACAATTCTTATTTGCTCTTCTGCTGTTGCACTCTAGCCTTGGAACACTTTTTCACCCAGCACCACACCAAAGTCCCAGTAGTACTAATTACAGCAGTTTATTAGAAAAAGCATGTACAAAAGGGGGAAAGGGCATTCCCCAAAATGCAATAGAGAAGGAGCTATAACATAGCAGTAGTCCATATACAAAAGAACAGCCATCTATATACAAAAGAACAGTAGTCCAAAATAGCAAGGTCATGCTCAGGGATCTATGCGATCATAGGCATAAATCCCTAAGCATGAAAACAGAAACTTTTTCCAAGGCAAACTCCTTCAGAAACATAGACAAACACAAGACACTTGAATCATGAGCTTGAGATCTGAACCAGGAACTTGAATTGATGGCAACGTTGTCTGCTCTGGAGATACCAAGTAAGCATCACTTAATTTAAGATCAGGCCCAACCAAGAAGCCAGATTATGCCTCTAACACCTGGGTTTCAAGGACTTCCCAGAGTCTTTCTGAATGCCTAATTAATCTATCCTTCACTCTCTCTGTGCGGAGGCCTAATCTGATATCACAGGAAAACTCCCCATCTGCTGAAAGCCGATTCCCATGAGAAATGAACTAAGGAACGAACACTGGAATCCAAAACATCCTCAGGCTCATCTTCAACTGCCTGCATTTCTCACTGATCTAAGGCCTGCAAACCACCCTGATCACACACAGACTTCTTAGTGGAAAACCCATCATCCCCCTCGTCCTCTGAGAAATCCCCAGCCTCTTGTTGCTGAGCCCCAACATCTGCGCCCAGATGCATACAATGGTGTGAAAGCAAAGAACATATTTGACTGATTTTTTTTGCACAGATTGTTCTTGCTTGAGATCTAGATGTGCAACAAATTTGGTGTGGATAGACAGATACCTTTGAGTCTGATCTACTTGGTGTTGGCACCCATCTGAATACAGTAGACTCTCAGTTAACTCGTGAGGGCTAGTAGAGGCTAGATAAATGTAGTTTTTGGTTTGTTGAAACTTACTAATAGGTCTAATACTATGCCCCATCCTGTACCGTACCGTAAGCTCTGTATTAATGATATCAATATTGAATTACAGTAATTAAAAGCAAATTAAAACATGAAATACAGACATAACTCAATGTAATACAGCTTTACAAAACATCAAATCATTTGGGTGTCCCCTGGGCAACGTCCTTGCAGACGGCCAATTCTCTCACACCAGAAGCAACTTGCAGCTTCTCAAGTCACTCCTGGCACGACAAAAAAAGCGTTTACTGTATTATTACAATAGTACTGTGAATAAAGTATGCAATTAAGTGGCAGTTAACATTTATTTTATTTTTATTCTTATTTAAAGTATTATTTCTTTGATATTCTGACAGTTGCTTGTGGGTCCTGGTTGCTTGAGTTCTGGTTAACTGAGAGTCTACAGTATGCCAAATTCATCAGGATGAGGGCTTGCACACAATATACAAACAGGAACAGGAACTTTGGGTGTTTTCTTTACAGATATAAAGAAAGGAAATGGGGAATGCAAAATTAACAAAACAACGTTGAATCTGGAAAAATCTGCTTCAAGGTCGAGCTGAGAGTCATAAACCTCCTTCTTTTCACGTTCAATGATCATAAACATTTTTGGAACCCCGAACATTTGCCTTTGCTTTTGCCCAGTGTAACAAGGGGAAGGACTACACAAATTGTGTGGTTCCAATTGGAGTGGGAGGAATCAGGCTATGGGTGCCTCTAAACTGTAAAATTAATGCAATTTGACCCAACTTTAACAGCCTTGGTTCAATGCTATGGAGTCCTGGGAGTTATAGTTTGATGGGGGGCCCAACACTCTTTGCCTGAGAGGACTAAGACTGCAACCTCCTTGATTCAATAGCATAGCAGTTAAAGGGATGTCAAACAGCATTAATTCTACAGTGTAATATCAGAGAGGTGCAAACTTCGGCCCTCCAGTTATTTTGGACTTCAACTCCCACAATTCCTAACAGCTTCGGGCCCTTTCCTTTCCCCCCTCAGCCACTTAAGCCACTTAAGTGGCTGAGGGGGGAAAGGAAGGGGCCTGAGGCTGTTAGGAATTGTGGGAGTTGAAGTCCAAAACACCTGGAGGGTCGAAGCTCGCCCATGCCTGGTGTAGATGCACCCCTTGTCCTTCCTTGTGCCTTGTTTGTTATTTTTAATTAAACATTTTTGCAAAAACAAGCATAGTATTCTCTCTCTCTTCAAAGTCTTTTTGTTTTGGCTTGTTTGACTTTGTACATATTTGGGAGAGTAGGGTGGCATACCTTGCAGCAATTCACAGAAGAAAACTGGAATACTGGTGACCAAGTAGAACCCAATAATTGAGGAGGAAACACAAAATTGAAGCGGCACAACATTGTGCATCCAGAGAAATGCAAATTCAACTCCCTTCCCTTCCGCTCCTGAATTAATTGGATGCAATTAATTTTTGCACTTTGAACTCAGTTTGCAGGAAATAAAATAAGCTGAGGAGGAAGGGGGAAAGCAGAAGGGAGAGAGAAACTGGAACACTTTAAAACCAGCTGAAAAAGTCGAATGGTGAAGGAGTAATTGGATATTTTTGTAACAAATCTGGACACTTAAAATGGGAGTCCCTGAGCTAAGAGGGCCCTGATTCTTGAACACTGTCTCCCACCAAAGAGCCTGAAAATATAATAATAATAATTGTGCTGTCGCGCGCTGGGCCTATAGCAATTGGCTTTTGAACAGGACGTGCTCTTTGTGCCCAGCAGGAAGCCGGGGTGCCTCGGATGAGAGGCCCTATGGGTTTTCCTATACAAAGTCTTTAGAGGCTTAAAAGTTTAACAAAGTTCTTTATTATTGCTTACATCTTCAACAAACCACCTGAGATCTTCAACAAATCAAACAAATGCTTCTTAACTTGTCTACAAAGGACAGGCAACTTGCTTGGAGAACTATTTCTTTCCTTTACGAGGAAAACCCTTTTTAACCCCTCCCTGGGCAATCTGCTTTCTAGGCTTTGCTAGTGTGGGCTCTACTCCTGGCTCCAAAATGCTTCTTGGGTACCCGAGTAGACCTACCAGCCAAGGCTCTGAAGAATTTCCAGCTGGAGCCCTTAGGGTTTTTCCCATGAAAGTTGTAGGTCCGTTTCTCCAACCCCAACAGGGGTTGTGCTGTAAAGCTGTTCTCTTAAAGGCCTTTCTTTAGAGACTGTTCTTAAAGCCGTGAGCGCTCTAAATTCCCCAGCTAGAGCTTTTGGGACTGTTTTCTCCAGGATTTTGTAAGAAACAAAGCTTCTCTACAGGTAGAAAACTTTCACATCCTGTAGCTGAGCTTCCAACTGCAAGACTGAACTAAAATGGTTCCCTTTCCCTCCTGAACCTGGAAAAAAGGGTAGAACTAAAACTTAATGATAATAGACAGGTGGCTAGCCCTGTGACTGCAGCCTAGCAGGAACCATCCAACTGCAACATGCATGGCCAGAACAAGCACATACAAACGCTCAAAGAACGAAATAATAATAATAATAATAATAATAATAATAATAATAATAATAATAATATACTTTATTTATATTCCACTCTATCGCCCCAAGGGGACTCAGGGCAGGTTACAGAACACATATACGACAAACTTTCAATGCCATTATTCATTAACAAGGACAGACAATACATAAACAGAGGTAAAGGCTTTTCCATTTTTTCCATCTCTGGCATCTGGAGGCTATGCTCGACTCCAGCCATGGGGGTTGCTGTCGCTCCATGTTCCATGCCTAGGAGCTTTGTTGTCTGTAGATGTCCTCCGGATCAATTTGCAAGCATGTTCTTATGGCTGCCTTTTCTTACCTCCCCACTTAAAGCAGTACTTTTTATTACCTCCCCACTTAAAGTGGAACAATTTTAATTAAATGCTTATATGCTTAGATTGTTTCTATTCTTATGAGATGTGTTTTATTGTTTACCTGTGCGGTGTGGCATCGAATTTTTGCCGGATTTGTAAGCTGCCTTGAGTCCCCTCTCGGGTTGAGAAAGGTGGAGTAGAAATGAAATAAAGAAATACTTGTTTATTTACTCATATTCCTGTTTTCGATCTGCTAGGTGAGCAGAAGCTGGGGCCGATGGTGGGAACTCACCCTAACCCGGGCTTGAACTGCCAATTTTCTGATTAGCTAGATTTTCTGCAGCTTGGCAGTTTAACTTGCAGTGCTAAACCTGGGTTTTCCAAAATGCTTTATAGATTGAGCATCCCTCTTCCGAAATACTTGGGACCAGAAATGATTTGGATTTTGGATTTCTTCATATTTTTGGAATACTTGCATACACAAAAGGAAATGCTTTGGAGCTGGGACTTAAAGTGAAAGCACATAATTCATTTGTGGTTTATATATACATAGCCTAAAGGTTATTTTGTATATATATTTATAATAATTATGTACATGAAACAAAGTTTGCATACCATCAGAAATGAAAGGTGTCACTCTCTCGGCCACCCATGAGTACAATTTTGAGACATTATGGATTTTGGAATTTCAGATAAGGGATACTCAGCCTGTTTTGCAAAAGTTACAAGCAATTATAAACACAGGAAAGGGTTTTAGATAATTAAAAATACAATTGTAACATAATCAAAACATTTTCATTTTTAGAAAGTAAAACAGAATGCATTGATAAGAGTAAAATCCATCAAAGGAAAAGATCTTGACTAGCTTGCAGAAAGAGAATGGTTGGGGAAATTTATGTATTTCGGAGAGCTGCTTTCTGAGGAGTCCATTTTGAGCAAAACCCCAGAGAGAAATACATAAAACAAAAAGCACTTAAAAGTGGAATATTGTTTTGCTGTCACCAACGAACGACCACAGTGTAACCTTGAAGCAAAAGCCAAGTTTTCCAGCTGAAATGATAAAGAATGGCAATGGAAATAGAGCCAGCCTTTGGCCGAATGTCCTCAAAAGGTCTAGCTGTCCTGTTTTGAGTGGCGAGAGCCAAAGAGGACAATCCAGAACATGTGTTTCAAACATTTCAACACACTGTTTAGCTGTAATCCCATTGAAGGATGGAGCACTGCTCTCCGGGCATCATTTCTTCCCTGGTGTCTATTAATAGCAGGCTGGCTGGAGCTTTAGATTAAAGAAGGCTGGGAGACGCTCAACGCTGCAAGAAGATTGAATGCGTCGCTGGAGGGAGAAAAGCAAAGCAAGCATTCTTGACTCCTCTTGGATCTTTCTTCATCCTCTTTGGCATGTGCTTGGAAACTCGGGCATCTGGTGGTCCGGGGCCAGATAAAACCACTCTAGCTTGTAGTCTGAACTTTAAAGGAGTGAGGTTGGACCTATACTGACATATAATGCAGTCTACATTATATGGTAAATGTGTGTCTATGTGCTGGTACGGCTGTACCAGGAGCTTCAAATTTATTTGCTTTGTATTAAATGTTTGATTGCAGTCCTAGGTTTCAGGGGTTCTGCAGATAGGTGGCTTCCTTTGGTTGCAGTCGTAGGGCAAGTCACCTGTCCAACATCGTTAAGTTTTGGTTCCGCCCCTTGCTCAGGCCAATTGGGAAGGGAAGAGAGCCATTTTTAGTTAGTCTCAGCAAGGAAAGCTAATGTACAGGACGTGTGCAAGCTTGCCCTGTACAAAAGCTTCAGCCCTTAAGACTTTCCGGGGGAGAACAGTCTTAAGAGTCTCCAAAGATTCTAAAGATTTCCAGGGAAACAGCCCTAAAGCTTTGAAGAATTTCAGAGGGTAACAGTTTGGAAGACCAAAGATCTCCAGCTGGATAATATCCAAGCCTTTACTGGTAGATCCACTCAGTGCTCGAGAAGCAGTTTGACCCGGTAGCAGAGCCCACATCAGTAAGGATTAGATTACAGTCAGCCTGGGAGAAGTTAAAAAGGGGATCTTCCTTTAAAGTAAAGAAGAAGTTATTGAAAACAGTTCCCTGTCCGTGGGCAAGTTTGGGAAGCCACCAGTTGCATAAAAGCCTGGGAGCATTTGGTTAACTTTATTGAAGACAAGAAAAGTTTCTGTTTGATTGTTCATTAATAAAGGACTTTGTTATACTTCACAAGCCATCTAAAGATCATTTTTGGTGGAAAATCTCTGAGAACTTCTCTTTGGGCCCCCTGGCTTCCCGCTGGGCAAAGGTTGCACGTCCTGTTCTAAAGGAAATTCTTTACAGGCCCAGCACGCAACAGAACAGTCTAACTACATTTAAACTGTATTATATGGGTATACTCAACAAATATCCCACTTATACAGAAAGTAGAAAATAACTGAATTCAGCATATGGTTGTATAAACTTGTTATACTGTTCAAATTCACAGTAATCACAAACAATGTTATACGGACACGGAAAGGATTGACAGATCAACAGCTCTTTCTCAATTCTGTGGGTGGAGGTACATGGAATACCTGGCCGCTCTTAATGAGTTCAAGTCCCCAGGGCCAGATCAACTACACCCAAGAGTATTGAAGGAACTAGCAGAAGTCATTTCGGGACCATTGGCAACCATCTTTGAGAGTTCTTGGAGAACGGGAGAAGTTCCAGCAGATTGGAGGAGGGCCAATGTGGTCCCAATCTTCAAGAAGGGAAAAAAGGACGACCCAAACAACTACCGTCCTGTCAGCCTCACGTCGATACCAGGCAAGATTCTGGAAAAGATTGTTAAGGAAGTGGTCTGCAAACACTTAGAAACAAATGCAGTCATCGCTAATAGTCAACATGGATTTATCAAAAATAAGTCATGCCAGACTAATCTGATCTCTTTCTTCGATAGAGCTACAAGCTGGGTAGATGCAGGGAATGCCGTGGATGTAGCGTACCTGGATTTCAGAAAGGCCTTCAACAAGGCCTCCCATGACCTTCTGGCAAACAAACTAGGCCAATGTGGGCTAGGCAAAACTACGGTGAGGTGGATCTGTAATTGGTTAAGTGGACGAACCCAGAGGGTGCTCACTAATGCTTCCTCTTCATCCTGGAAAGAAGTGACAAGTGGAGTGCCGCAGGGTTCCGTCCTGGGCCCGGTCCTGTTCAACATCTTTATTAATGACTTAGATGAAGGGTTAGAAGGCAGGATCATCAAGTTTGCAGACGACACCAAATTGGGAGGGATAGCCAATACTCCAGAGGACAGGAGCAGGATTAAAAATGATCTTGACAGATTAGAGAGATGAATGGCCAAAACCAACAAAACGAAGTTCAACAGGGACAAATGCAAGATACTCCACTTAGGCAGAAAAAAATGAAATGCAAAGAGACAGAATGGGGGACAATGAGGCCTGGCTCGAGAGCAGTACGTGTGAAAAAGATCTTGGAGTCCTCATGGACAAGAAGTTAGACATGAGTCAACAATGTGATGTGGCGGCAAAAAAAGCCAATGGGATTTTGGCCTGCATCAATAGGAGCATAGTGTCTAGATCTAAGGAAGTAATGCTACCCCTCTATTCTGCTTTGGTTAGACCACACCTTGAATATTGTGTCCAATTCTGAGCACCACAATTGAAGAGAGATATTGACAAGCTGGAATGTGTCCAGAGAAGGACGACTAAAATGATCAAAGGTCTGGAGAACAATCCCTATGAAGATCGGCTTAAGGATTTGGGTATGTTTAGCCTGAAGAAGAGAAGGCTGAGAGGAGATATGATAGCCATGTATAAATATGTGAGAGGAAGCCACAGGGAGGAGGGAGCAAGCTTGTTTTCTGCTTCCTTGGAGACTAGGACGCGGAACAATGGCTTCAAACTACAAGAGAGGAGATTCCATCTGAACATGAGGAAGAACTTCCTGTCGGTGAGAGCCGTTCAGCAGTGGAACTCTCTGCCCCGGAGTGTGGTGGAGGCTCCTTCTTTGGAAGCTTTTAAACAGAGGCTGGATGGCCATCTGTCAGGGGGGATTTGAAGGCAATATTCCTGTTTCTTGGCAGAATGGGGTTGGACTGGATGGCCCATGGGGTCTCTTCCAACTCTTTGATTCTATGATTCTATGATTCTACAACCTTTGTGTTGAATGGCAACATGGATCATTGGCATACTCAAGCAAACTTTCAACACACTGCACAACACAATACATGTGCACCTTTACACGCTACGTCACCACATGCACAAAGATGCTTCTGTAAGCTTGGACATCCCATGTTGGACCAAAATGTCCAGTTGTTTTCGAAAGGGAGCCCAGACACGCTGAAAACACCCACAAGGTTGCAGTCTTAGAATAAGCAAGAGGGAATTCCTGTCCTGTTGGCAATAGGAGAGAAAACTGTGCACATTTCTGCATTCGCCCACACCTCCTCACACGCCTCCTTGCCTTGCTTCATTCTCCGCAAAGTCATCCATTCCTTTGTGCTAAAGAGATGTCTCTCTTCATGCCAGAACCTATAACTAAGGCATTGGCTCAATGGTTCCTAGGATTGGCCTATAATTCATGTCCAAGGGTCATCTAAAAATACACGACTTTTGCAACTTTAAATCCTCTTTCTGGGGATGTGGAAGAGATAAAAAATAATGACCTCTGCGCCAGTAAATCCACTATTTGGGAGTGAAATGAGAGCTGGCTTTGGACAGCCACCAAGAGACATTCCTGCCCATAATTCTGAGGACACCATGAGTTTCCCCATTTGTTCCAGGCTGGTCATGAGATGTTCTGAGGGTGAGTCTATCCTGATGCTAAATGTGTGGCCAATCTGGAGCATAACTGATATAACCACGGAATCATAAAGTTGGAAGAAACCCCAGAACCATCCACTCATTGGATCTTAGAATCCTAGAGTTGGAAGAGACCTGGTGGGCCATCCAGTTCCACCCCATTCTGACAAGAAGCAGGAAAATCACATTCAAAGCACCCCCAAGAGATGGCCATCCAGCCTCTGCTTCAAAATCTCCAAAGAAGGAGCCTCCACCACACTCCGGGCAGAGAGTTCCACTGCTGAACAGCTCTCACAGTTAGGAAGTTCTTCCTCATGTTCAGATGGAATCACCTCTCTTGTATTTTCTATGCTGATGATTGTGCCATCACCACTCAAGCAGGATGCTTTGAGATGGTTGAACAGAAGCTCTTTAAAGCTCTAGGTCCTCTTACTGCCTATTACAGGAAAAGCCAGCCGATTCCTAATCCATCTAAGACACAGACATGTGCTTTTCATCTTCAGAATCATAGAATCATTGAATCCTAGAATTGGAAGAGACCTCATGGGCCATCCAGTTCAACCCCATTCTGATAAGAAGCAGGAAAATCACATTCAAAGCACCCTCAACAGATGGCCATCCAGCCTCTGCTTCAAAATCTCCAAAGAAGGAGCCTCCACCACACTCCGGGGCAGAGAGTTCCACTGCTGAACAGCTCTCACAGTTAGGAAGTTCTTCCTCATGTTCAGGTGGAATCTCCTTCCCTGTAGTTTGAAGCCATGGTTCCATTGCGTCCTAGTCTCCAAGGAAGCAGAAAGGAAGCCTGCTCCCTCCTCCCTATGACTTTCCCCCAACCCCTTGATCTATGGCCTCATGTCTCCTCTCAGCCTTCTCTTCTGCAGGCTCAACATACTCAGCTCTTTAAGCCACTCCTCATAGGGCTTGCTCTCCAGACTCTTGATCCTTTGAGTCACCCTCCTCTGGACACATTCCAGCTTGTCAAACATCTCTGTTCAATTTTGGTGCCGAGAACTAGACAAAGTGTGATTCCAGATGTGGTCTGACAAAGGCAGAATAGACAGGTAGCATGACCTTCCTGGATCTAGGCACTAGACTCCTATTAATGCAGGCCAAAATCCCATTGGCTTTTTTGCAGTCCAATCCCCTTGTGCCATGCAGAAAGACACAATCAAAGCACTCCCAAGAGTTGGCCATGCAAACTCTGTTTGAAAATTGAAAAAGAAGACTCCACTGGATTCCCAGGCATCCTATTCCTCTGTCCTAAGGTTTATGGCCCCCAGGTGGTGCAGCAGCATAAACTGCTGATCTGCGGAACTTGCTGACCGAAAGATTGGCACCTTGAATCCAGGGAGCGGGGTGATCTCCCTTTGTTAGCCCCAGCTTCTGCCAACCTAGCAGTTCGAAAACATGTAAATGTGAGTAGATCAATGGGTACCATCTTGGCGGGAAGTTAACTGCGCTCCATGTAGTTATGCTGGCCACATGATCTTGGAGGTGTCTATCTACAATGCTGGCTCTTTGGCTTAGAAATGGAGATGAGCACCACCACCCAGAGTCGGACAAGACTAGACTTAATGCCAGGGGAAACCTTCACCTTTAGTAAGGTTTGGGTTGCAGATCCATTAATCTGCATCCTAGTTTTTAGAGCAGCAGAAAACAAGCTTGCTCTTTCCTCAATGTGACATCATTTCAGATATGTAAACATGGCTGTCATGCTGATGTCAAACATGACCCCCCCCAACCCCCCCAAAAAAGATAGTAACTTATAGTTTTGCTACGGACAAGGACACCAGAGTGGATAATAAGGGTTAAGCCTAGGTCAATTTACTAAGACGCTAACAACAACAAGGACCCTTCCCATGTTAGATAATGTGTACATTTAATCAAGGTTTTATGCCCTAGGTTTCATATACAGCAGAAGGTAGCACATTTATTACTGACAAACCACCTCCTTTACACTTATGTGCTCTCTTGAACTTCTATGGGACTCTGGTAGGAGGGATAAGTGGGTATGTTTTCTATAACATGATTTCTATATTTCTATATTCCTCCTTGTGTATCTGACCTTTTCCTGACCCTTTTGCCCAATTCCTCTTTATTGAAAAATGTATAAAAATACAAGGCAGCCACCCCTGCATGACCCTGGAAAGAAGGAAATCTCCAGTGGAAAAAAGATCCTTATCAAAAGACACTATTTGCATGGACAATAACATAGGACCATGACTTCTGGGCTCGGAGTTAGTCCCCCAGAGGAAGCGGTCATTTGGCAATTATGATCATATCTCAATAGGATGAAGGGGGCCTTCGGAAAGCCACACCTCATCCTAATCTGTCACCCATTCAACTTTTCTTTCACTAAGGACTTCAGCCAAAGTTCCCTATTGTTCCCATATCTCCACACTGGAAAAATCCGGATCTTGGCAGGATCGCCAAACATCAATGTTTATTGCAGCCACTCAATGACAATAGGAATGGCTGGCTCGCAGGCCCCAGGACTCGCTGGCCGCATGGACATTTCCTACCTCCATAATCCTCTCAAGAATCCATTGTTTCCCTCTCGTCCCGCCTCCCTCTCTCTTGATTCATCAGGACGCCAAGGCGGCAGAAGCCCAGCGATTGGCCCAGGCGCTCAGGAGGTGGCCAAGCCTCCACCTAACTGTAGAGCGCCAGCCAATCATCGTCGAGCCAGCAGAGGGGTGGGGAATAGGAGATTCAAACCTGGCAACTCTGTTTCTGTATAGAAAAGGCTTTTATTTGTACACATGTTATGCTCAGCTTGGCGAAATATTGCTGCTTTGCATCCTTTTCAGCTGAATCGCAATAAAATCATCTCGGTGGCGCTTCCTTCAACTTTGGAGAGGTTTTTTTGGGGGGAACTTAGGAAAAACCTTTTAAATTGGGCTTCTCTTTGCTCACCATTGTAGCGAGCCCTCTTTGGTGGGTCCGCAGGGTCTCTCCTTCAGGGCCAGACCCTTTTAAATTCCTCCATGATTTCAATGCCCCTCTCAGGGCCCTTCCACACAGCAATTTGTATCAACACCTTGTTTCACAGATAGATGCAAAGCTCCATCCAAGCTCCTGGCTGTTGTGGGCATTTTTTCGAACTGAGGAAGAAGAAGAAGGGGGGACAATATTGGGCACGATCCATCCCCTTTTGCCTGCACCAATCTGGAGTCCCATCTGGATAATTGGATGGCCAATGGCAATGTGTGCAAAGTACTTTGAGCACCAGGACATGCTAAACACAATGGTGTAGCTACAGATTTGGGGTGTAATGAAGGTGTGTCACCCCTCCTAAAAATAAGAATTCTGCCCCACTATCCAGTGCAACTGTTGAGAATTTACCAGCTTACCTGTCTGAACGTATCACTCCTTATGAATCATCTAGGTCTCTAAAATCATCTGGGGAGGCCCTGCTCTCAGTCCCGCCTTCTTCACAGATGTGTTTGGTGGGAACAAGAGAACAGGGCCTTCTCAGTAGTGGCCCCTTGGTCATCCTGTGGAATTCTATGGTCTTTTTGTGCTGGATATTGTTCATTTCAGTAGGGTTTGCTATTATTTCCACTGGCTACCTGCTAGGAATAATGGGAGAAGTCCAAAACACCTGGAAGGCCAAAGTTTGCCCATGCCTGGTTTGACCTGACCTCCACAGTGAGTAAGAGAGTAAAGCAAAGAATCCATTAAGGACCCTTCCACACAGCCATATAACCCAGAATATCAAGGCAGAAAATCCCACAATATCTGCTTTGAACTTGGTTATCTGAGTCCACACTGCCATATATCCCAGTTCAAAGTAGATAATGTGGGATTTTATTCAGTTGTGTGGAAAGGGCCTTCATCTGAATTGTATAAAAGAAGCCTTCCAAGTACTGAAGCATGTGCTCTTATTTCATGGAAGATGAATAGGTCTTGCTAAACAATTTGGAAAATGAGTTGGATAATCTAATGGCCAAGGCCACTCCTTCCTTTCCTTTGGTTTCTTAGAATCTTCCTCTTCCTGGAAATTAATTTATCATGGCTGCATCATGAGCTTTCAGATTTTGTTCAGAGATGATACACTTGTCATGTCCTTCAGCTCTCACCTGGAATAACCCTGCATCCAGTTCTGGGCAAAGCAATTAGAGAAGGAGATGGACGGGATGGAAGGTGTCCAGCGGAGTGTGAGTTAATGGTCAGACAACTGGAAACCATGAATCCCAGTGAGGAGCAGCCGAGGGAGCTGGTGATGTTAAGCATGAAGGAGTGAAGGTTGAGAGGGGACATATAGTAGTCATATTTAAATAGCACAGGGTTTTAGCCTACCCAGTTTCCCCGAAAATAAGACATCCCCTGAAAATAAGACCTAGTAGAGTCTCCAGAAAGGTGTGGGAGCCAGGTACTTTGCAGCCCTTATTTTTGTGGCCCTGTGTGTGAGGGCCACTGCATTTATTGTATACTGTCAACTAGTGTATAGTATCTAATAAATGTTCATGTTTTTGTTCATCAATAAATGTGAATTCTTCTTCATGGAAAATAAGACATCCCCCGGAAATAAGACCTAGTAGAATCTCCAGACAGTGTGAGGAAGCAAGGTACCTTACAGCCCTTATTTTTGTGGTCTTGTGTGTGAGGGCCAGTGTAATTAGGACAGGGAAAGCCATCTGACTTTAAACACCACACTGTTGGATGGAAAACAATCCTTTTATTGAAGATAATTAAAAAGCAATAAGGTAAAAAACACTTTAAAGAAATAGGTAAATCCAATTAGGTAGGAAGATAAGCAGGAACAAAGTAGTCCAGGGAAATAGTCCAGCAAAGTCCATAAAAAAAAACACACAGCAAAACTTTCCAAATAAAATGCAAAGAATCAGGAAACATGAACCCAAGGCATGAATATAGAGCATAAAATTCAAGAATCAAAGGCACTTAAAATATGAATTTCCCAAGCAAAACTTCCATGAACAAGAATGAGATCTTGACTTGATTCCAAACAATGCTTCATCTGACTACATATCCTGTACTTGGGACTTTATCTCCTCATTAGCTAAGTCTCTAGCATTCAGAAATTGGTTTTGTTTTAACTGAGAACTTCTTATCTCTTTCTCTCGAAGCCTGGCAGACCGCCGAAGCCACTGTTCGGCTCTCCTGTTTTGACTAATCTCCTCACATCTATCTATTTGCTCATTATCCATTTGTCCATTAATTTCTGCAGCTGGTTCGGGTGCCGAACTGTTTTCATGTTCCCTATCATGAGAACTTTCTGGTAACAATTCTGAAAGTACACCATCATGCCCACACCCGTCAGGGACATTCTCGTGGGAAACTACACTTTGAACAGGGATCTCCTGGTCATTATCTGCATCAAGATCACAGACCAAATCATTGCCATCTTGAAACTCATTGACATCACTCCCCACATCCAAAGCCCCCTGATCCTGGAACACAATCACAGGCTAAGCTCCAATACTGACAACTAGTGTACAGTATCTAATAAATGTTCATTTTTTGTTCATCCATAAATGTGAATTCTTCTTCATGGGAAATAAGGAATCCCCTGAAAATAAGTCCTGGTGCATCTTTGGGAGAAAAACTTAATATGACACTGGATAGTAGTCTATGAAAACAGTACATATAAGATGTCATGGCTCGATGCTATGGAGTTTGGTGAGAGGCCAGCATTCTTGGGCAGAGAAGACTAAATGCCTTGTGTGCTGTCACACACTGAGCCTATGACAATGTCTGTTTACGGGACGTGCTTTCTGTATGCCCAATGGGACGCCGGGGTGCCTCAGCTAAAGGGTCCCATAGGTTTCCCAACACAAAATTCTGTAGAGGCTCAAAATAGGTTCAACAAAGTTCTTTATTAAGGCTTAAATCTTCGAACAAACAAATTAAATGCTTTATAATCTTGAAAAACTAGTAGCTTTCTCGATCTGCCGACAAGGGTCAGGCAACTGCTTGATAAACTGCTCCTATCTTCTTTAGGGAAACCTTCTGACCCCTCCTTGGGCAATCTTTCTTTACCCTGCTGGCGTGAGGCCTCAACTCCCGGCTCCAAGCTGCATTATGGATAGCCCGAGCAGTCCCTTACCAGGCAATGGTTGCTGTAGATCTGCCAAGCTGGTGTCCTGTAGATTTGCCCTATGAAGGCCATGGAACCATTCCTTTATTTTCCAGCAAAGGCTGGCTGTATTCCCCCAGCAAAGCTGTGGAACTGTAACTTTACTCACCAGCAAAGCTGTAGAGGTTTTCCTTTTTTCCCCCAGCAAAGCTGTGGAACTGTAACTTTATTCCCCAGTAAAGCTGTAGAGTTTTCCTTTCCCCCCAGCAAAAGCTGTAAGAATTGAAGCTTTTTGCAAGTGGGACAGAGAAAGCCCACACGTCCTGCTGTAAGGCTCCAAACTGTGAGACTGAACTAAAAGTCCCCTTTTCTCTCCAAACCTGGGGAAAGGGGCGGATCTAAAGGCTCTAATAGTGATTGATAGGTTGTTGGCCCTATGATTGCAACCTGGGGAAAGCTTGAAGTGACTGGACTGACCTTGAAGGAGCTGGGGGTGGTGACGGCCGACAGGGAGCTCTGGAGTGAGCTGGTCCATGAGGTCACGAAGAGTCGGAGATGACTGAACAAATGAACAACAACGACAACAGTGCAAGAAAAAGAAATTCAAATCTCCTGGCACAGCCGTGCCAGCACACCTTGTAAACTACAACTCCCCAGATTCCATTGCATTGAACCATGGCAGAATGGTGTCAAACGGAATTAGTTTCAAAGAATTATAGAGCAATAGCATTGGAAGAGACCACATGGGCCATCTAGCCCAATTTAGATGTGTAGATGCTCCTTTGCAGTGGCATCACTTTTTGTTATGCTGGCATGAACACTTTTGAAGACAATGCACAAGGAGACATTCAGCAAAAGAGCCAAAGGTTAACCCTGCTTCCAAGGCATCCCAAGTATGTATGCCAATTGAGATTTACAGTTTGCAAGCCGGCCAACCAGATTTGGGCCAGAATTTGGAAAAAATGATACGGCCCCCAGGGAAAGCCTTCTTAACCTTTATGACAGAGTTCATGTGAGAAAGGGGGCAAACGGGCAAGCAGGCAGATCAGCTTGCCTCATTAGCATTCAATGCCTGCCAGCTTGCTCTGGCTCAATGTTCCAAGTCTCCGTTGCAACACAGCCGGCTGGAGAAATACACTGTAAGAGGCTTTCTTACTCTTCCCAAGGGATAAGGAATAGCCAGATGGCAGCTAAGGATGGAGGAAAGGAGGATGAGGAGTATCAGGTTGGAGAAAGGAAAGGAACACACTTTATGGCTGTTCCTTCATTCTGCTTGGACCAGAAGCATTTCGGAGAGCTTTGGGCTTGGAATACCTGTGTTTATGTGCATGTCAATCATGACGAGGTGTGCTGTGGATTTTGGAAATTTGCATATTTATTTATCGTGTCAGGGGCGGACCAGACATTTGCATTGCATTTTTCACAAACAAACAAACAGACAAACAAAACACAAAGTTTGCAAGCTTGGTGGTTGATTAAATGTCCTTTGACCAGTATCTGGCCACTTGGAGTGCCTCTGGTGTTGCCGCAAGGAGGTCCTCCATTGTGCATGTGGCAGGGCTCAGGTTGCATCGCAGCAGGTGGTCAGTGGTGTGCTCTTCTCCACACTCGCATGTCGTGGATTCCACATTGTAGCCCCATTTCTTGAGGTTGGCTCTGCATCTCGTGGTCTGTTCAGCACCTTCCAAGTCGCCCAGTCTTCTGCGTGCCCAGGGGGGAGTCTCTCATTTGGTATCAGCCATTGATTGAGGTTCTGAGTTTGAGCCTGCCACTTTTGGACTCTTGCTTGCTGAGGTGTTCCTGCAAGTGTCTCTGTAAATCTTAGAAAACTATTTCTTGATTTAAGTCGTTGATGTGCTGGCTGATACTCAAACAAGGGATGAGCTGGAGATGTCACTGCCTTGGTCCTTTCACTATTGGTTGCTACTTCCCAGCGGATGTCAGGTGGTGTAATACCGGCTAAGCAGTGTAATTTCTCCAGTGGTGTAGGGCACAGACACCCCGTGATGATGCGTCATGTTTCATTAAGAGCCACATCCACTGTTTTAGTGTGGTGAGATGTGTTCCACACTGGGCATGCATACTCAGCAGCAGAATAACATAGCGCAAGGGCAGATGTCTTCACTGTGTCTGCTTGTGATCCCCAGGTTGTGGCAGTCAGCTTTCGTATAATATTATTTCTAGTGCCCACTTTTTGCTTGATATTATTTGCATAATAAGATAAGATGATTATGAATTCTGGGAGCTCTATTCTGACCACATTCGGAGGCTATTTTATCCATGCTTCTGTGCTATACCTTTTGCACAAGATGAGAGCAAAGTTAATTGTTTGTCTCTTCAAACTTTTTCGAAGGATAAGGATTGCTTAAAATTGTCAACCCTGATGCAAGAAATAGCCCCTTTTTTGTCACACTGGTTCTATTCTTATCTGCAAACAAAGCAGCAGGGAAAACGACAATGTAGGTGAAAGGTACCTCGGCACCCGAGGGCAATTGTTAGAGATTCCTGAGAGACAGGCTTTGGAAATGGAAACGTGGGTTATTATGGCCACGTCCCTAAGGTGTGGACCAAGTGCCAAGTTGGACAGAAAAGCCCAAAGGGCAGGCTCGATTGCAAATCTAAGAATAAGGCCAACCTTTGGACTCTTCAGTTATTCTGGTATTATCATATGGAAGAAAAGTGCCAAGGCAATCTTCACTTGGCGCCTTTTCTAAAAATATATTCCCAATCATAGAATCATAGAATCAAAGAGTTGGAAGAGACCTCATGGGCCATCCAGTCCAACCCCATTCTGCGAAGAAGCAGGAATATTGCATTCCAATCACCCCTGACAGATGGCCATCCAGCCTCTGTTTAAAAGCTTCCAAAGAAGGAGCCTCCACCATACTCCGGGGCAGAGAGTTCCACTGCTGAACGGCTCTCACAGTCAGAAAGTTCTTCCTCATGTTCAGATGGAATCTCCTCTCTTGTAGTTTGAAGCCATTGTTCCGCGTCCTAGTCTCCAGGGAAGCAGAAAACAAGCTTGCTCCCTCCTCCCTGTGGCTTCCTCTCACATATTTATACATGGCTCTCATCATATCTCCTCTCAGCCTTCTCTTCTTCAGGCTAAACATGCCCAGCTCCTTAAGCTGCTCCTCATAGGGCTTGTTCTCCAGACCCTTGATCATTTTAGTCGCCCTCCTCTGGACACATTCCAGCTTGTCAATATCTCTCTTGAATTGTGGTGCCCAGAATTGGACACAATATTCCAGGTGTGGTCTAACCAAGGCAGAATAGAGCATGGGGAGCATGACTTCCCTAGATCTAGACACTAGGCTCCTCTTGATGCAGGCCAAAATCCCATTGGCTTTTTTTGCCGCCACATCACATTGTTGGCTCATGTTTAACTTGTTGTCCACGAGGACTCCAAGATCTTTTTCACGCGTACTGCTCTCAAGCCAGGCATCCCCCATTCCCAATAATGATTTGATCTTGCCTCATGACAGAGTGGGCCAATATGTAGCTATGGGGTGGGGTTCAAGTTAGGGTATTGCCCCTCGAATAAGAATTCTGTCCCCCAAATTCCTAGCATTGTAGCAAGTGAGGTCCCTTCCACATTGGACTGGATTATATGGCAGTGTGGACTCAGATAATCCAGTTCAAAGCATATATTTTGGATTACCTGCTTCGATATTCTGTCTGTGTTGATGTGGAGATTGTCTGGTTTTCCTACTCTGGAACACACAATACATCCTTGTCCTTCTTTAGGGGTCCCTTTCAAATCTATGATACTATATATGTGTGTGTGTGTGAATCATATATATCAATCTATATCTATGGCTGGATGGCTCTTTGTCAGGAGGGCTTTGATTATGTTTTCGCTCCGGTGAAGGGAGTTGGACTGGATGGCCCTAAGTATTTTCTGTTGGTCATGGGAGAACTGTGTGCCAAGTTTGGTTCAATTCCATCGTTGGTGGGGTTCAGAATGCTCTTTGATTGTAGGTGAACTATAAATCCCTGCAACTACAACTTCCAAATGTCAAGGTCAATTTCCCCCCAAACTCCATCTGTGTTCATATTTGGGCATATTGAGTATCTGTGCCAAGTTTGGTCCAGATCAATCATTATTTGAGTTCACAGTGCTCACTGGATGTAGGTGAACTACAACTCCCAAACTCAAGGGCAATGCCTACCAAAGCCTTCTAGTGTTTTCTGTTGGTCATGGGAGTCCTGTGTGCCACGTTTGGCCCAATTCCATCATTGGTGGAGTTTAGAATGCCATTTGATTGTAGGTGAACTATAAATCTCAGCAACTACAACTCCCAAATGTCAAGGTCTATTTCCCCGCATACTCCACCAGTGTTCATATTTGGGCATATGGAGTATATGTGCCAAGTTTGATCCAGATCCATCATTGTTTCAGTCCACAGCACTCTCTGGATGTAGGTGAACTACAACTCCCAAACTCAAGGTCAATGCCCACCAAACCCTTCTAGTGTTTTCTGTTGCTCATGGGAGTCCTGTGTGCCACGTTTGGGCCAATTCCATCATTGGTGGAGTTCAGAATGCTCTTTTATTGTAGGCTAACTATAAATCCCAACAACTACAACTCCCAAATGACAAAATCAATTTTTTGAGTGATGGTCACTCCTTGGATTAGTAGGTGTCTTGTGGCCAAATTTGGCGGCAATTTGTCCAGTGATTTTTGAGTTGAGTCAATCCCACAAACGAACATTACATTTCTATTTATATAGATTTGTATCACAAAGGTTCCTACGTTGCTTGATGGATCTGAACCAAACTTGGCACACACATCCTTCATGTTCTAGTTGAAAACACTGGTGGAGTTTGGGTTTATATATCTGTGGAATGACCAGGGTGGGACAAAGAACTCTTGTCTGCTGGAGCTAGGTGTGAATGTTTCAATTGACCACCTTGATTAGCATTTGATGGCCTGGCAGTGCTTGGGGCAATCTTTTGTTGAGTGGTGATTAGATGTCCCAGATTGTTTACCCTCTGTTGTTTTGCTGTTGTGATTTTAGAGTTTTTTAATACTGGTAGCCAGATTGTGTTCATTTTCATGGTTTCCTCCTTTCTGTTGAAATTGTCCACCTGCTTGTGGATTTCAATGGCTTCTCTGTGTAGTCTGACATGGTGGTTGTGAGAGTGTTCTCACATAATATGTTGTGTCCAGGTTGGTTCCTCAGGTGCTCTGCTATGGATAACTTCTCTGGTTGAAGTAGTCTTTCATGTTCCTTGATTCGTTTTTGGGCAACGCTGTGTTTGGTGGTCCCTATGGAGACTTGTCCACAGCTGCATGGTATATGGTAGACTCCTGCAGAAGCGAGAGGATCTAGGTTCTTGTGGGTTTTTTTGGGCTATAGAGCCATGTTCTAGAGGCATTTCTCCTGACGTTTCGCCTGCATCTATGGCAAGCATCCTCAGAGGTAGTGAGGTCTGTTTGAAGTAGTCTTTCATGTTCCTTGATTCGTGTTTGGGCAACGCTGTGTTTGGTGGTCCCTATGGAGACTTGACCACAGCTGTATGGTATACAGTAGACTCCTGCAGACTCTTTAGCCTTTTCTCCTGAAGAATACTGGTGCCTCACCAAACTACAAATTCCAAGATTCCATAGCACCCCACCATAGCAGTTCAAGTGGTATTAAAGTGCATTCGTTCTGCAGCGTAGAAGCATCTTGAGAAGATGGAGCTGT
This sequence comes from Anolis sagrei, assembly GCF_037176765.1. Classification (NCBI taxonomy): domain Eukaryota; kingdom Metazoa; phylum Chordata; class Lepidosauria; order Squamata; family Anolidae; genus Anolis; species Anolis sagrei. Next base: position 7,923,295 of record NC_090023.1, read on the forward strand.
CTGGAAATAGTGGGAAACAGCTGAGCATGGTATAGTTGGTGAACCTTGACCTGTTCTACATTGTCCCCGTCGTGAAAGGTCTAGACTCCTAGGATGAGTCCAACACCTCAGATGGCCCTTTGATCTGTATCCCTTTCTCTGCCTTGGCCCCCTGAGCAGCACATAGTCAAACAGCAGCACTGTATTGCATAAGAAGCAATGTACTGTAAGAAGCAGACAGTCAAATAAAGGGCAATGCAGAGCTTTGCATGTTGGACTTTGTCGGAGAGACCTGAAACTACATGAGAAATGAAGTGAGATAACACGTCCCTCATGGCGACAGAGACAAACACTTTCTTCCAAAGGACGGATTTATTTATTTGCTTGCTTGCTTATTTACTTATTTATGGCATTTATAGGCTGCCCTTCTCACCCCGAAGGGGACTCAGAGCGGCTTACAAGATATATATACATACAATATATTATATTGCTAGCCGTCCCCTGCCACGTGTTGCTGTGGCCCACTCTGGTGGTCATGGGGGTTCTCTGTGGGAGGTTTGGCCCAATTCTATCATTGGTGGGGTTCCGAATACTCTGTGACTGTTGGTGAACTACAAATCCCAAATGTCAAGATTCCATTTTCCCCAAACTCCACCAGTGTTCACATTTGGGCATATTGAGTATTCATGTAGAGTTTGAGTCCACAGTGCTCTCTGGATGTAGGTGAACTACAACTCCAGAACCAAAGGACACTGCCCACCAAACCCTTCGAGTGCTTTCTGTTGATCATGGAAGTTCTGTGTGCCAAGATTGGTTCAATTCCATTGTTGGTGGTGTTCAGAATGCTCTTTGATTGTAGGTGAACTATAAATCCCAGGAACTACAACTCCCAAATGACAAAATCAATTTCTTTGAGTGAAGGACATACATTGGGTTGTTAGGTGTCTTATAGAATCATAGAATCAAAAAAGTTGGAAGAGACCTCATGGGCCATCCAGTCCAACCCCCTGCCTTGTGTCCAAATTTGGTGTCAATTCGTCCAGTGGTTTTTGAGTTCTGTTAATACCACAAACGAACATTACGTTTTTATTTATATAGATTAGCATAGCACAATATCGGTATTATATATTACTGTATTACTATATTGTACTATACCATTATATTGTAATATTATTAGTATTAGTTTGAAACTGCATTATAGGTTATGGCAGTTAAGGTGGTCCCAAATGGAATTAATTCTACAGTGTAGCTGCTAGGGTTGGATAGGTTCATTCGGAAGAACCTAAAACTCATTAAAAAAACTTCCGACTTTTGACTTTCGAAGCAGTTTTGAACCATGTAGGAAAGGTGGGAGGGACAAATCCGAATTTGAACCATTAACCTTTTCCCCCCAGATATATTCCATAATGTTTGGATGTCTCCCAAGGTTATTTTAATTTTCAGAACCATTAAGCAACTTTGGTAAAGCCTAAAAAGTTTTTAAATCTCATGCTTTCCCTCCCTGGCGATGCAAGGGAGGGATGAAGTGGACGTGGCTAAGCACAACCATTGTTGTAGTTTGCGAGGGCCAGACCCCCAATGGTAGAGATTGCAAAAGGCCCTGCTGTTAATCTACATTTCCCACACTGCCTGGCTGCTCATTAGCCAAAATGGCTGAAGGACCCAAAATAGCTGTCTGTAGCAGTCTTCATCTAAATATGAAATAAACTGATTGAATCTGCAGAGGTGTCTAAAGAAGGCAGCAAAGCAATAAGCAACTTTTGCAAAGATAAGAGAACATAAACTGCTTAAAAACCAATCATTTTACTTTGGACTGATAGCCACTGGGATAGCCAGCCACAGCCAGCCAGCCCTTTACGCTCAGTAAGTAATGATGAAATAAAAGGATTGATTGCATCTGCTAAAAGGAATAAATGGATGGATGTGTCTTGAGGGTCCTCTCCAACTCAGTAGAGGAAGCAAATGGATATTGGGAGAGTTTGGATGGTGCCTTTCTGCCCAGAAAAAGGGGGTCAGTCTAGATGTCCCTTGATGGGGTCCGTACGATGATTTCTGTTCTCCACCAATTTAACACAGTTTGTGCCACATAAACAAAGTTTCTGAAGCAGAACAACAACTTTCAAAGTAAAGACCACCCAATGAAACAGGAAATAAGACTTTCAAACCAGGAACAGATTTTCTTTATTATTTACAAACACGTTTTTTTAATAAAAACTTTGAAAATTCGCCAGAAATCCATGGAGAAGTCAAAAGTTATGAAATTAGGTGAACTAATGGAGGTCCATGTGTCCTACCACTGTGGCAAGTTTCATAAGGATTGGTCTAAAAATGAGGGAGGGAGAATTCATAGAATCATAGAATCAAAGAGTTGGAAGAGACCTCATGGGCCATCCAGTCCAACCCCATTCTGCCAAGAAACAGGAATATTGCATTCAAAGCACCCCTGACATATGGCCATCCAGCCTCTGTTTAAAAGCTTCCAAAGAAGGAGCCTCCACCACACTCCGGGGCAGAGAGTTCCACTGCTGAACAGCTCTCACAGTCAGGAAGTTCTTCCTCATGTTCAGATGGAATCTCCTCTCTTGTAGTTCCCTGAAGTTTCCCCAGTGCCAGTGCTGTCTGCCATTTATGAATCAATTCGGAAGTTTCGAAAGTTTCGGAAAGTCTTGATTTAAAAAAAAAATTGGAAGTGTCTTTAGAATCAAACCACCAACGCGCCCTAAATCTGGAAACGGGTTTTGAACTCTTTTTTTGATCAACCAAGCCTAATAGCTGCAACTCACAGCACACAGATGCCAAGTCCACATGAATTCAACTCCATTTTTGTTTGTGTTTGTTTGAGCAGCAGGTACAAGACAGAAGGTTGTGAACCTGTCTCCCTTGATTAGGCTTCTTCCTTTCTGGCTCGTTGCACCGTACTCTTGGAATAGCCTCCCTGAGAACTTACAGACTTCTTCCCTCATTACATGGGCCTCAAACTGACGATTGCGAAGAACTAAGTTGCCCTTGTTTTGTGTGTCTGTCACCATTTCATGCTACTTATCGCTCTCTTAATTGTTTAAATCAAGTATGTAACTACAAAGCTCATCCAAGTTGGTTTTGGCTGGATGATGAAGTAACATATCATAAGAATGCATCAACTAAAGGCATATCAAGTCTTGTTATGTGTCTAGATCTAGGGAAGTAATGCTACCCCTCTATTCTGCTCTGGTTAGACCACACCTGGAATATTGTGTCCAATTCTGGGCACCACAATTCAAGAGAGATATTGACCAGCTGGAATGTGTCCAGAGGAGGGTGACTCAAAGGATCAAGGGTCTGGAGAACAAGCCCTATGAGGAGCGGCTTAAGGAGCTGGGCATGTTTAGCCTGAAGAAGAGAAGGCTGAGAGGAGACATGATAGCTATGTATAAATATGTAAACCTGACCGAGGTATAGGGTGGCAACCTGTGCTGGACGGGGTTACACTCCCCCTGAAGCCACAGGTCCGCAGTTTGGGAGTCCTCCTGGATTCATCACTTACGCTTGAGGCTCAGGCGTCGGCGGTGTCTGGGAGGGCTTTTGCACAACTGAGAGTCGTGCGCCAACTGCGACCGTACCTCATGAAGGCGGATCTGGCCGGAGTGGTCCATGCCTTGGTCACCTTCAGACAGGACTACTGCAATGCGCTCTACATGGGGCTGCCCTTGAAGACGGCTCGGAAGTTCCAACTGGTCCAACAATCAGCAGCCAGGATGCTAACTGGGGCCCCTTACAGAGAGAGGTCAACCCTCCTGTTTAAGGAGCTCCACTGGCTGCCGTTTATATTCCGAGCCCAATTTAAGGTGCAGGTGCTTACCTACAAAGCCCTGAACGGTTTGGGACCAGCCTACCTGCGTGACCGCATTTCCATCTATGAACCCACACATTCACTTCGGTCACCTGGAGAAGCCCTGCTCGTGATCCCGCCTGCGTTGCAAGCGCACTTGGTGGGGACGCGGGACAGGGCCTTTTCTGTGGTGGCCTCCCGACTCTGGAACACCCTCCCCAAAGACCTTAGACAGGCCCCTACATTGGCTGTCTTCAGAAAGAACCTGAAGACCTGGCTTTTCCGATGCGCCTTCTCAGATTAGGAAATCTCCACTACCAAGTCCCATAAGCACTTTACCAGAACCAATGACTGCTGCACATCGCACTTGCCCTAGAAGCCTCATATACACCTCCTGACACATCAGCACTTTTAATTCTTGTACCCTTTACTCTGGCCTGGCCCAGTTCTATTGTATTTTAGTGTATTGTGCCATTGTTCACCTTGCTTTATTCTTTTTTTAATTGATACCCAGATGGCTCTATGGTATTCACGGTCCAAGCACCCTTTATTTCAATAGGGGTTTACTATGGATGGATGGCATCCTTGAAGTGACTGGACTGACCTTGAAGGAGCTGGGGGTGGTGACGGTCGACAGGGAGCTCTGGCGTGGGCTGGTCCATGAGGTCACGAAGAGTCGGAGACGACTGAACGAATGAACAACAACAACATTCTTAGTTTTCAGATTCCATCTGAACATGAGGAAGAACTTCCTGACTGTGAGAGCTGTTCAGCAGTGGAACTCTCTGCCGTGGAGTGTGGTGGAGGCTCCTTATTTGGAAGCTTTTAAACAGAGGCTGGATGGCCATCTGTCAGTGGTGATTTGAATGCAATATTCCTGCTTCTTGGCAGAATGGGGTTGGACTGGATGGCCCATGAGGTCTTTTCCAACTCTTTGATTCTATGATTCTATGTTCAGCAATGGAACTCCCTGCCCCGGAGTGTGGTGGAGGCTCATTCTTTAGAGGCTTTGAAACAGAAGCTGGATGGCCATCTGTCAGGGGTGATTTGAATACAATATTCCTGCTTCTTGGCAGAATGGGGTTGGACTGGATGGCCCATGAGGTCTTTTCCAACTCTTTGATTCTATGATTCTATGTTCAGAAGTGGAACTCTCTGCCCCGGAGTGTGGTGGAGGCTCCTTCTTTGGAAGCTTTTAAACAGAGGCTGGATGGCCATCTGTCAGGGGTGATTTGAATGCAATATTCCTGCTTCTTGGCAGAATGGGGTTGGACTGGATGGCCCAGGAGGTCTCTTCCAACTCTTTGATTCTATGATTCTATGAGTTCTGGGCATGCTTCTTTGGCAGTTATAGATCATTGTAGCATCTTGTTTGCAAAGGACAAGGCCCCACATACACAGCCATAAATGCTTTAAGCTCCACTGACCATATATGTAATTTCAAACAGTATTATATTATTTTTATTATTAAATTTATGTATACCCCGCTACCATCTCCCCAAGGGACTCGGTGCGGCTTACATGAGGCCGAGCCCACAAGACATCAATACAAGCAATAACAACAACAGTAAAACAGATTAAATAAAACTCATAATCCAAAAGCAATATGCAGTGACAATAATACAACACACAATTAAAATCTATGGCTGGGCCAAATGTAATTAAAGTTAAAAATAATGCAAAGTCTGAATAAGGTAGGAGAGATGGGGCGTTAGTGGGAGCATACAACAATCCTAATCGGTGTAAAGTACATCTGGAGGGCACAATGCTGAGAAGTCATTATTCTGGGAAGGCACACTGGAACAACCACGTTTTCAGGCTCCTCCTAAAGACTGCTAGAGTTGGGGCATGCCTGATGTCCTTAGGAAGTGAATTCCAGAGTCGAGGGGCCACCACCAAGGAGGCCCTCTCCCTCGTCCCCACCAGTCGTGCCTGCAATGGAGGTGGGAGCGCAAGGAGGGCCTCTCCAGATGAACGAAGAGATCGTGTGGGTTCATACACAGAAATGTGGTCACGCAGGTAGGCAGGTCCCAAACCGTTCAGGGCTTTGTAGGTAAGAACCTGCACCTTGAATTGGGCAGTGTAGATGGGGCTTTACTTGTTCCCAAGCTTCTACACTGTGGAAATAATCACAGAATCATAGAATTGGAAGAGACTTGAGGTCCAGTCCAACCCCATTCTGCCAAGAAGAAGGAAAAACACATTCAAAGTACCCCTGACAGATGGCCATCCAGCCTCTGTTTAAAGGCCTCCAAAGAAGGAGCCTCCACCACACGCCAGCCAAAACACCTGGAGGGCTGAACTTTGCCCCTGCCTGATCTACACTGTAGAATTAATGCAATTTGGCACCAGTTTAGCTGCCCTGGATCAATGCTATGGAATCTAGAGAGCTGTAGTTTTGCCAAAGAGTGCTGATGTATCCCCAAACCCTTTGATTTAAGGTTTGTGAACAATAATGCGAACCTTTTCCAGACCAGTCTGTTGTAACTTTCCACTTTTGTAGGCATTGCAACAGCAGCGCTTTGGATTTTGACCCCAGGGAATGTGAGAACCCCAGGTTTGGCACTGGATTGTTTATACAGTGGAGAAATGAGATGAGACAAAAATATAGCCGATTCCGTGTCTAGGTCACGGATGAAAGTCCAGCGGGGATGTAAGGCTTCTGGGGGGTTTCAGGGCTGCTGCTGTCTGGTGGCCTTTTGCCACCCCTTTTGTGAAACCATGAAGCGGGCCACTTGGCACGTGATTATATAGATAGAAACATCATTTCCACACTGTCCTGGATTTTTGCAAAAGGAGGGAAAGTGTTCTACCCTCCAGGGCTTTTTGCTGAAGCAACTCTTTGCAACCATGTCTCCTGGATCCTTTTCTGGCCCCTGCAAATAGGCATAGATTGGAATGGCAATGACTCAACACACATCTTCATGCCATGTGCCCATGCTTGCTCTTGTGTGTGTGGCATAATTGGTAGGGGTCGTGTTGGAGATCACCATGAAATGCTTTTGGGAAGGACCAAGATCTCATGGTTTAGCCTGGAGCCAGGCTGGTGAGTGGTTGAGCATCAGATCATTACTTTGCAGACCAAAACCAAGGTTACAACAACATCTGTTATAGAACTCCAGTATGCTGATGACAACGTTGTCTGTGCACAATCAGAAGAAGACCTACAAGCCACTCTAAACACCTTTGCAGAAGCATACGAGAAGCTTGGCCTGTCACTGAACATCGAGAAAACCGAAGTGCTGTTCCTGCAGTCACCAGCCAATTCCTCTCCAATGCCAGAGATACAGTTTAATGGTGTAACATTAGAAAATGTTGAGCATTTTTGCTACCTTGGCAGACACCTCTCCACAAAAGTCAACATTGACACTGAAATTCAACACTGCCTGAACTCTGCGAGCGCAACATTTTTCCGAATGAAGCAGAGAGTGTTTGAGGACCAGGACACCTGTAGGGATACCAAGGTGCTTGTTCATAAAGCTATTGTCCTCCCAACCCTGCTATGTGCCTGCGAGACGTGGACTGTCTACAGATGTCACATGCAACTCCTGGAACAATTCCATCAGCGTTGCCTCCAAAAAAATCCTTTAAATCTCTTGGGAAGACAAGCGGACAAATGTTAGCATGCTGGAAGAAGTAAAGACCACCAGCATTGAAGTGATGGTCCTCCGCTATCAACTCCTCTGGACCAGCCACGTTGTTCGGATGCCTGACCACCGTCTCCCAAAGCAGTTGCTCTACTCCGAACTCAAGAACGGAAAACAGAATGTTGATGGGCAGGAAAAGAGATTGAAAGATTGACTCAAAGCCAACCTTAAAAACTCTGGCATAGACACTGAGAACTGGGAAGCCCTGGCCCTTGAGCGCTCCAGCTGGAGGTCAACTGTGACCAGTAGTGCTGTAAAATTGGAAGAGGCACGAATGGAGGGCGAAAGAGAGAAATGTGCCAAGAGGAAGGGATGTCAAGCCAACCCCGACGGGACTGCCTTCCACTTGGAAACTGATGCCCTCACTGTGGGAGAAGATGCAGATCAAGAATAGGGCTCCACAGCCACCTACAGATCCACCCCCAGGATACTACACTTGGAGGACCATCATCCTCGGACTACGAGGGATCACCTAAGTAAGTAAGTAAGTAAGTAAGCAAGCAAGCAAGCAAGCATAAGGCTTGTTCTCTAAACCCTTGATCCTTTGAGTCACCCTCCTCTGGACACATTCCAGCTTAGGGCCAACATCTCCCTTCAATTGCAGCGCTCAGAACTGGACACAGTGTGGACCGCCTTTCACCTGGAAACTGATGCCCTCACTGCAGGAGAACATGCAGGTCAAGAATTAGGCTCTACAGTCACCTACATACCCTGATATTGGTAGACAATCCTATTCATACAACAAGGGATTGCCTAAGTAAGTACAGCTTGGCCATAGGAACCCAATGGTTGGCCTTGACCAAGTCACACTCTCTCAGCCTCAAAGGAAGGCAAGGGCAACACTGAGAAGTTCTCGGCACCACTGCTCAAGAAGGACATTGACAAGCTGGATGATGTCTAGAGAAGGGCAACTAAAACGATCAGTGGTTAGGTAGAATCTCTTTCCCTGCAGCTTGAATCCACTGCTCCATGACCTAGTCTCCAGAGCAGCAGAAAACAAGCTTGTCTGCTCTTCAATGGGACATCCTTTCAAACATTTAAGTATGGCTATGATGTCCCCTCTCGGCACTTATTTCTCTAAGCTAAACATACTCTGCTCCTCATAGGAAGACAATCTGACTCATGGGTCAGCAGGGATGGGCTATGATGATATGATGATAGGGTCTTCATGGCATGGTTTATGCAAAGGGGTCTTGACCTGACTCCCACCAAGGTTGAGTCAATCTGACTTGCTCACAGTCACACAATGGTTTGCAGACGACACCAAATTGGGAGGGACAGCCAATACTCCAGAGGACAGGAGCAGGATTCAAAACGATCTTGACAGATTAGAGAGATGAATGGCCAAAACTAACAAAATGAAGTTCAATGGGGACAAATGCAAGATACTCCACTTTGGCAGGAAAAACGAAATGCAAAGATACAGAATGGGGGACAATGCCTGGCTTGAGAGCAGTACGTGTGAAAAAGATCTTGGAGTCCTCGTGGACAACAACTTAAACATGAGCCAACAATGTGATGTGGCGTCAAAAAAAGCCAATGGGATTTTGACCTGCATCAATAGGAGCCTAGTGTCTAGATCTAGGGAAGTCATGCTCCCCATGCTCTATTCCGCTTTGGTTAGACCACACCTGGAATATTGTGTCCAATTCTGGGCACCACAATTCAAGAGAGATATTGACAAGCTGGAATGTGTCCAGAGGAGGGCGACTAAAATGATCAAGGGTCTGGAAAACAAGCCCTATGAGGAGCGGCTTAAGGAGCTGGGCATGTTTAGCCTGAAGAAGAGAAGGCTGAGAGGGGATATGATAGCCATGTATAAATACGTGAGAGGAAGCCACAGGGAGGAGGGAGCAAGCTTGTTTTCTGCTTACTTTGAGACTAGGACACAATGGAACAATGGCTTCAAACTACAAGAGAGGAGATTCCATCTGAACATGAGGAAGAACTTCCTGACTGTGAAAGCCGTTCAGCAGTGGAACTCTCTGCCCCGGAGTGTGGTGGAGGCTCCTTCTTTGGAAGCTTTTAAACAGAGGCTGGATGGCCATCTGTCAGGGGTGATTTGAATGCAATATTCCTGCTTCTTGGCAGAATGGGGTTGGACTGGATGGCCCATGAGGTCTCTTCCAACTCTTTGATTCTATGATTCTATGAATGGATTTCTGTACCCCAATGAGGATTTGAATCTGGTCTCCTGGAGCCAGTCTCCAACCCTTCCCTTCTTCCATCCATAGTGTGAGGTCCTTCTGGTTGCCTGAGTATCTGGGCAAGTGTGCCATTGGCTTTCAGATTTCAGTTGGCACCCAAACACTTGGCAACCCTACTTTGGAAAGACCTTGAGACGCAGTCTGCCCTTTGGCTACCCTTAGGATGCCACCTCTTCCCGTCTGCTGAGGCTGCTTTCCAATTCCTTGCATCCTCAGAGGCCAAATCAGACTGTTAGAAATATTGTCTCCCCAACCATTGCATCATTTATGTTGCATCTGTCTACATTAACACAAAAGTAGACTGGGAAGAGGCCTATGTCCTTAACCCCTGTCAAGGGAAAGAGGGGCAGGAATTGGCACAGGGTCTTTGACCTGCAGCCTGTCTGCTTCCACTTGAACTGGAGCCAGGAAATATGTCTCACAAACAAGGTCTAGCGAGGCTGTTCCAATCACTCCAATAACACGGGCAATTGCCCTGCCCTGATCATGCATGGAAAGCGTGCCAAAGAGACAGTTATATTTTCATCGAATGTCCAGAAAGGTCAAAGCTTGATGTTAATTACAAATAACTAGTTGTTGTAAGCTTTTCCTTGCAATACAAAATTTATTTATTTATCTTGTCAGGAGCAAACCAAACAGTTGTATTGCATTTTTAACAAACAAACAAAACACAAAGTTTGCAAGCTTGGTAGTTGATTAAATGTCCTTTAACCAGTATCTGGCCACTTGGAGTGCCTCTGGTGTTGCTGCAAGAAGGTCCTCCATTGTGCATGTGGCAGGGCTCAGGTTGCATTGCAGCAGGTGGTCAGTGGTTTGCTCTTCTCCGCACTCGCATGCTGTGGATTCCACCCTGTAGCCCCATTTCTGAAGGTTGGCTCTGCATCTCGTGGTGCCAGAGCGCAGTCTGTTCAGCGCCTTCCAAGTCACCCAGTTTTCTGTGTCTCTCATTTGATATCAGCCATTGATTGAGGTTCTGGGTTTGAGCCTGCCACTTTTGGACTCTCGCTTGCTGAGGTGTTCCAGCGAGTGTCTCTGTAGATCTTAGAAAATTATTTCTTGATTTAAGTCTTCAACATGCTGGCTGATACCCAAACAAGGGATGAGCTGGAGATGTCTCTGCCTTGGCCCTTTCACTGTTGGCTGCCACTTCCTGGCGGATGTCAGGTGGTGCAATACCAGCTAAGCAGTGTAATTTCTCCGTGGTGTACGGCGCAGACACCCCGTGATAATGAGGCATGTCTCATTAAGAGCCACATCCACTGTTTTAGCGTGGTGAGATGTGTTCCACACTGGGCATGCAGACTCAACAGCAGAGTAGCATAGCGCAAGGGCAGATGTCTTCACTGTGTCTGGTTGTGATCCTCAGGTTGTGCCAGTCAGCTTTCGTATGATATTGTTTCTAGCGCCCACCTTTTGCTTGATATTCAGGCAGTGCTTCTTGTAGGTCAGGGCACGGTCCAGAGTGACTCCCAGTGGTGTAGGACGCAGACACCCTGTAATAATGTGGCATGCCAACTGAAAATACTGGTAGGGTTTTGGTGAAAATTGGGTAAGGATGATTTATTGATTTATTTGGTGTAAGAAAGCATTGCATAATTATAATAAGTATAAAATTGATAAAATAGAGGAAACAAAATGAACTTAATAATTTTAGATCCAAAACGGGCAACAGCAACCGCATTGTCTGTGTGTGTGTGTGTGTGTGTGTGTGTATATATATATATATACACACACACACACACACATACATACCTATAATATTAATAATGTAGTAACTTTTTAATACTTATAATCACATTAATATTATAATATTTATAATCATATTATAATATAGTACAATATAATACTAATGATAATACAATATAATAATATATTGTCATTTCATTGATGTTTTTAATATATATATATATATATATATATTAATATTATAATATTTATAATCATATTATAATGTAATACAATATAATACTATAATAATCCTATAATACTTATTACTGTTATAATGTAATACAATATAATACTCATAATAACACAATATAATAATATATTGTCATTTTTATTTGTTTTTAATATATATATATATATATATAATATTAATATTATATTTACAATAATATTATAGTGTAGTACAATGTAATACTATTATAATGTAATACAATTTAATACTAATAATAATACAATATAATAATATATTGTCATTTTATTGCTGTTTTTAAATAAATATATATATTTATAATATTCATATTATGTTTATAATATAACGTAGTACAATATAATACTAAAAATAATACAATATAATAATATATTGTCATTTTTATTGCTGTTTTTAATATATATATATATGTATAATACTCTTATAATTTAGTACAATATAATGGTATTATGTAACACAATATAATACTAATAATAATACAATAAAGTAATATATTGTCATTTTTATTGCTGTTTTTAATATATATATAATATTAATATTATATTTATAATAATATTATAATGTAATACAATATAATAGTAATAATAATACAATATAATAATATATTGTCATTTTATTGCTGTTTGTAATATATATATAATATTGATATCATAATATTTATAATAATATTATAATGTAATACAATATAATAGTAATCATAATATAATATAATAATATATTGTCATTTTTATTGCTGTTTATAATATTTATATATATATAATACTCTTATAATGTAATACAATATAATAGTAATAATAATACAATAAAGTAATATATTGTCATTTTATTGCTGTTTTATATATATATTTATAATATTATATTTATAATAATATTATTGTAGTACAATATAATACTAATAATAATACAATAAAATAATATATTGCCATTTTTATTGCTGTTTTAATACATATAAAATATTAATATTATATTTATAATAATATTGATATCATAATGTTTATAATAATATTATAATGTAATACAATATAATAGTAATAATAATATAATATAATAATATATTGTCAATTTATTGTTGTTTTTAATATATATAATATTAATATTATATTTATAATAATATAATAATGTAATACAATATAATACTACTAATAATACAATATAATGATATATTCTCATTTTTATTTCTGTTTTTAAATAAATATATATATATATTTATAATATTCATATTATAATGTTTATTAAAGTATTATAACATAGTACAATATAATACTAATAATAATACAATAAAATAATATATTGTCATTTTTATTGCTATTTATATATATAATTAGTATGGTAAGAATGTTTGCCCTTTGCTTGGCTGGCAGACAGGAGAGGCAGCAGCATCACAATGGCCCCGCCCCTAGCCCCGCCCCTAGCCCCGCCCACCGGCCAGGTACTATAAATACCTCCAGCCTCTCTCTCCTGCAGCCAGTGTCTACCGCAGGCGTCGAAGGAAGACGACGAGGACGTGGGGTCCTAGTGCGCGCCCGCTTCCTTCTCCGCCTCCCGATTATGGCTCGGATCTGGAGGCCGGTGAGGCTTCTGCGACTCTGAAGCCATGAAGACCATCATCGCTGCCTATTCCGGCGTCCTGCGAGGTAGACCCGCTTCTAATCCGGTTTCTGATTGGAAAAGAGCATCCCTTTGAGCAGCATCAGGGAAGAAGGGGGTCAAAGGGGCCAAAAAAGGACCTTTTGGGGGGAGGAAATGCATCAGTTTTGAATTGGGGTGTATTCAGATTCATTGTGACCTTTTTACCCTTTGGAAAAACAATATTTTATTATCTGGCTGTTTATCTAAAATATTTCTATTTTCTAAAATATATCTATCTGTTATCTCTATATCTCTATATCACTCTATACTTATATATCTCTATATCTCTCTGAAATATTAATTATATATTTATTATATATTTATTATATATTTATTATATTTTATTATCTATCTGTTATCTCTATATCACTCTGTGCTTATATATCTCTATATCTCCCTGAAATATTTATTATAATTTATTATCTATTATCTCTATATCTCTATATCACTCTATACTTGTATATCTCTATATCTCTCTGAAATATTTATTATATTTTATTATCTATTATCTCTATATCTCTATATCACTCTATACTTATATATCTCTATATCTCTGAAATATTTATTATATTTTATTATCTATTATCTCTATATCTCTATATCACTCTATACTTATATATCTCTATATCTCTCTGAAATATTTATTATATATTATTATCTGTCTGTTATCTCTATATCTCTATATCACTCTATACTTATATATCTCTATATCTCTCTGAAATATTTATATTTTATTATCAATGTATTTCTATATATCTCTGTATCTTTATATCTCTATATATCTATATAATGGTGTTACTGAGTAAATAAATACTTTGTGTCTCAGTCCAGATACAAAGAAATGTTATAATATAATATAATAATGATACAAATAGATACAATAATTCAAGTCTAATATAATAATATAATATAGTTCTTCTGGGTTTTTTGGGGCTATAGGGCCATGTTCTAGAGGCATTCTCTCCTGACGTTTTGCCTGCATCTATGGCAAGCATCCTCAGAGGGAGCGAGGTCTATCAAGGCAAGATACGCATTTGCGTATAGCGCCAATCCCCGAGGGGCGCTCTTGAGCTCGTTTTAGCACATTCATTTCAGTTCCACCACCAACAAAAAAATACATAAGATGTTGTAGGTTTTTTCGGGCTATATGGCCATGTTCTAGAGGCATTCTCTCCTGACGTTTCGCCTGCATCTATGGCAAGCATCCTCAGGTAGTGAGGTCTGTTGGAACTAGGAAAATGGGTTTGTATATCTGTGGAATGACGAGGGTGGGACAAAGAACTCTTGTCTGCTGGAGCTAGGTGTGAATGTTTCAACTGAACAGACAAGAGTCCTTTGTCCCACCCTGGTCATTCCACAGATATATAAACCCTTTTTCCTAGTTCCAACAGACCTCACTAGCTCTGAGGATGCTTGCCATAGATGCAGGCGAAACGTCAGGAGAGAATGCCTCTAGAACATGGCCCTATAGACCGAAAAAAACTACAACAACCCAGTGATTCCAGCCATGAAAGCCTTTGACAATACAATAATAGAAATATAATATATAATAGAAATATTGTATTGTTGAAGGCTTTCATGGCCGGAATCACTGGGTTGTTGTAGTTTTTTTCGGTCTATATGGCCATGGTCTAGAGGCATTCTCTTCTGACATTTCGCCTGCATCTATGGCAAGCATCCTCAGAGGTAGTGAGGTCTGTTGGAACTAGGAAAAAGGGTTTATATATCTGTAAACCCAGCAGGTGCTAAAGACCCATTGAGAAGCTACAGACTGTCTCTGATAGAAAGCTATACAATGATGCATCTCTCTATTGCATAGCAAAAGGATTTCCTTTGCAAGGAATGCTGGCAAAGGATTGCAATGAATACTTGGAAAAACTACATATCCCAATTATTTCTCCCTTTCTTTCTCTGACCCGGCTGGTTTAATCTTTGCTATTTTCTTCGAATTTTTTGATATTGCAAAACCATGCTGTTCGTGTAATAGTCCGGCATCAGCCATATGTTGGGATATTCAGTCTCATCTTAGATTTCTCTGCACTTGTATCCAGGGAGTGGAACGCTGAGTTTGACATTTATGCAGTATTTATCGACTGATATTAGCTTGTTTCTCCTGGCTCACGCTTCAGTTGCATTCTTACAGCAGCTTTACAAAATCAGATTAAGCATAGCTGCAGAGGATAGTTGATCAACGGTTAATCCCTGGCAGAATGGCATTTCTCTCTGTCATTGCAGGCTATCTGCTTTGAAGAGCACATGCTTTTGAGGACTAGTGCATTATTTTAATATTTTAAATATCATCTGTGTCGTGGGATCGTCATAGTAACTTCATAGTAACTTCATAGTAGCGTCATAGTATTTATTTATTTGTCATGTCAGGGCACCCAGTCAATTATATTACATTTATTTATTTATTTATTTATTTGCTTTATTTGTATACCACTGTTCTCAGCCCTTAGGCGACTCACAGCGGTTAACAGCAAGAACAGCAAAAATTCAATGCTACCATCACATGATATAAAAAACAGTTAACATCATAACATATTATAGAAAAGCATACAATTAACAACAATATACAAATAACACCAATAGCCATTCACTAGCGTCTCATCACTAAAAACATGATCCAGATCCGTTATCCATTGTTCCATTCCTATGTTCTAAATGAAAAAAGCAAACAAACAGACAAATACAGAATTTGTGAGTTTGGTAGTTGATTAAATGTCCCTTGACCAGTATCTGGCCACTTGAAGTGCTTCTGGTGTTGCTGCAAGAAGGTCCTCCATTGTACATGTGGCAGGGCTCAGGTTGCATTGCAGCAGGTGGTTTGCTCCTCTCCACACTCGCATGTCGAGAATTCCACTTTGTAGCCCCATTTCTTGAGGTCATAGTAAATGCATAGTAACTTCATAGTAAATGCATAGTAAATACATAGTAAATGCCATCTGGTTCATAGTATGTTCATAGTATGTTCATAGTATGTTCATAGTATGTTCATAGTAACTCCATAGTAACTTATTTATTTATTTACAGTATTTATATATTCCGTCCTTCTCATTCCGCAGGGGACTCAGGGTGGATCAAAATGCACATATACATGGTGAACATTCAATACCATAGGCACACAGCGTATATAGACAGAGACACAAAGGCTGTTTAGCTTTCCAGCTTCATGAGGGTATGCTATTTGAATTCCGACCTCCGGGGGAGCTGCCGCTTCACCATCACAAGAGACTTGTGACACCGATAAGGCACTTCCTCATTCTTTTGCACTGCTGCTGGAGAGTTTTATGACATCATAAGTTAGTTAAATTAGCCTTCCTGCATAAGTGGTACCTAAATTTCATACTTGACAGTTGCAACTGTCTTTCGGGCTGGAAAGGTCGACAGCAAGCTAGGCAAATGGCCGGAAGCTCATTCCAACCCGGGCTGGCTGTGAACTCATGACCTCAGTCAGTAGTGATTTTAATGCAGCTGACTCCCAACCAGTTGCGCCATGGCCCGGTCCATAGTAACTTCATAGTAACTTCATATTTATATTGCTTTTGGTGTTCTGCCTTTTTCAAAGGTTAACAGTTGAAACAAGTGCAGGTTGGCTGACTCTTATGTAGAAATTCAGAATGCTCCAAAATTTATCCCAGTGGGGGCTAAGATAGTAACACCTCTTCCCCCTGATGAATCTGTGTGTACAAATGTCCTTTCATGCACGGAATTAGTAAATGTATAGTCTAAAAACTTACCTTCAGGCTATAGGTAGGTTGCATAGGTACAGAACTTTCATTTATGTGCCTATAATAAAGCATAAACTTTGGGTTTAGACTTGAGTCCCATCTCTAAGATATTGCATTATGTACTTGCAGATTTTCCACAATGCAAAACACTTCCAGTCCCAAGCTTTTTGTTGTATTTGCTCAACTGTATCATCCACAATAACTCTTCTAAGCATTTAAGAGAAGGAATACTCAGCCTATAGAGTTAAAAATTCATAGCATGCAAAAGTGAAAAAGCAATTGAACTGCCTTAAAACTGAAAGCAGTTGCAAATCTTGGCTTCCTCGAGTCGTCCAGCTGGCTTGAAGTTACCGATCGGTCAGCCTGAATCCAGTTGGTGACCTCAAGTTCTTCAACTGGAATTGTTTTGCTGTGCAACTGTTAAGTCTTTGAATAGTGACATCTACTCTCTGGTGGGACTACAAGGTTTGTCTAAGAGTAATTGGTTGGTTGATGAGATTTGGTGGGATTTGGAGCTCAAGAACTCTCAAGAACGCGGGACAATGGCTTCAAACTACAAGAGAGGCGATTCCATCTGAACATTAGGAAGAACTTCCTGACTGTGAGAGCCGTTCAGCAGTGGAACTCTCTGCCCCGGAGTGTGGTGGAGGCTCCTTCTTTGGAAGCTTTTAAGCAGAGGCTGGATGGCCATTTGTCAGGGGTGATTTGAATGCAATATTCCTGCTTCTTGGCAGAATGGGGTTGGACTGGATGGCCTATGAGGTCTCTTCCAACTCTTTGATACTATGATTCTATGATTCTCTCTAGTGGGACTACAATTGGTTGGATTACTCTTAGACATACCTTGATTTGGAGTCCCACCAGTGACAACTGGAGCCTAAGAACATCAGTTGTGAGACTCCTAATTTAGTGATGAGGCACTGACTGGCCTAAGGGAATACTAGGAAGACCAATGTTCTTGAGATCTAGACTCCAAAAGTGACAACTTCTAGACTTGAGATTTCGTCAACCAACATGGTCAGATGATGGGAGATATACCTTAACAACACCAGTTGCTCTGCTACTGGGACATGTGGTTGGTCATGGGATGCTTCTCTTCATTTAGATTTGGACGGGACTCATGCAACATTCCATATTGGACTACAGCTTCCAGCATAACTCACTGTGTGGGTGTTGCAACATTATGAAGCCGTTCAGCAGTGGAACTCTCTGCCCCGGAGTGTGGTGGAGGCTCCTTCTTTGGAGGCTTTTAAACAGAGGCTGGATGGCCATCTGTCAGGGGTGATATTCCTGTTTCTTGGCAGGGGGTTGGACTGGATGGCCCATGAGGTCTCTTCCAACTCTTTGATTCTTTGATTCTATGAAGCCATGCGATTCATAGAGTTGGAAGAGACCTCTTGGGCCATCCAGTCCAAGCCCATTCTGCCAAGAAGCAGGAAAATCACATTCAAAGCACCCCCAACAGGTAGCCATCCAGCCTCACTTTTAATGTCTCCAAAGAAGGAGATTCCACCACACTCCAGGGCAGAAAGTTCCACTGTTGAACAGGTCTCACAGTCAGGAAGTTCTTCCTCATGTTCAGGTGGAATCTCCTCTCTTGTAGTTTGAAGCCATTGCTCCATTGCATCCTAATCTCCAGGGCAGCAGAAAACAAGCCTGCTCCCTCCTCCCTATGACTTCCCCTCACATCATGATCCATGGCCATCATGTCTTCTCTCAGCCTTCTCCTCTGCAGGCTAAACATGCCCAGCTCTTTCAGCCGCTCCTCATAGGGCTTGTTCTCTAGACCCTTGATCCTTTGAGTTGCCCTCCTCTGGACACATTCCAGCTTGTCAACATCTCCCTTCAGTTGCGGTGCCCAGAATTGGACACAGTGTGATTCCAGGTAAAGTGGTCTGACCAAGGCACAATAGAAGGGTAGCATGAGTTCCCTGCATCTAGGCACTAGAGGCCATCCAGCCTCTGTTTAAAAGCCTCCAAAGAAGGAGTCTCCACCACACTCCAGTTCAAAGAGTTCCACTGCTGAACAGCTCTTACAGTTAGGAAGTTCTTAGAATCATAGACTCAAAGAGTTGGAAGAGACCTCATGGGCCATCCAGTCCAACCCCATTCTGCCAAGAAGCAGGAATATTGCATTCAAAGCACCCCTGACAGATGGCCATTCAGCCTCTGTTTAAAAGCCTCCAAAGAAGGAGCCTCTACCACACTCCGGGGCAGAGAGTTCCACTGCTGAACAGCTCTCACCGTCAGGAAGTTCTTCCTCGTGTTCAGATGGAATCTCCTCTCTTGTAGTTTGAAGCCACTGCTCCACGTCCTAGTCTCCAGGGAAGCAGGAAACAAGCTTGCTCCCTCCTCCCTGTGGCTTCCTCTCACATAATTATGCATGACTATCATATCTCCTCTCAGCCTTCTCTTCTTCAGGCTAAACATGTCCAGCTCTTTAAGCCGCTCCTCATAGGGCTTGTTCTCCAGACCCTTGATCCTTTGAGTTGCTCTGCTCTGGACACATTCCAGCTTGTCAACATCTCCTTTCAGCTGTGGTGCCCAGAATTGGACACAGTGGGATTCCAGGTAAAGTGGTCTGACCAAGGCACAATAGAGGGGTAGCATGACTTCCCTGTATCTAGGCACTAGAGGCCATCCAGCCTCTTTTCAAAAGCCTCCAAAGAAGGAGTCTCCACCACACTCCAGGGCAGAGAGTTCCACTGCTGAACAGCTCTTACAGTTAGGAAGTTCTTAGAATCCTAGAGTTGGAAGAGACCTCATGGGCCATCCAGTCCAGCCCCCTGCCAAGAAGCAGGAATATTACATTCAAAGCACCCCTGACAGATGGCCATCCAGCCTCTGTTTAAAAGCCTCCAAAGAAGGAGCCTTCACCACACTCCGGGGCAGCGAGTTCCACTTCTGAACACTCTCACAGTCAGGAAGTCCTTCCTCATGTTCAGGTGAAATTTCCTTTCTTGTAGCCATTGCTCCATTGCATCCTAGTCTCCAAGGAAGCAGAAAACAAGTTTGCTCCTGTCTCCCTGTGACTTCCAAACGTATACATGGCTATCATATCTCGTCTCAGCCTTCTCTTCTTCAGGCTAAACATGCCCAGCTCTTTAAGCTGCTCCTCATTAAGCTGTTCTCTAAACCCTTGATCCTTTGAGTTGCCCTCCTCTGGACACATTACAGCTTGTCAATATCTCCAATTGCGGTGCCCAGAATTGGACACAGTGTGATTCCAGGTAAAGTGGTCTGTCCAAAGAAGGAGTCTCCACCACGCTCCAGGGCAGAGAGTTCCACTGCTGAACAGCTCTTACAGTTCTTCCTTATGTTCAGGTGGAATCTCCTTTCCTGGAGGAGATTCTTGCTGCCTGGTATTGCTTTCTGCCTGGTTGTGTGATCAGAACTTGGAGGAGTTGCCTGTTGGGACCACATCTTCCAGTTTCCCACAACCAGCAAGACCTTGGCCATGTTTGCTGGTGGATTCTGGAAGCTGTAGTCTCCAAAATTAGGTTTGTATAATCCTGCAGGACAGCGAGGAACTTGTAGCATTCCAGTTATTGTTGAATTATTGCTTCCATAGCCTTTTCCTAGGGATGATGGGGTTTGGAGTGCTGCCTGACAGTAGCTGGAAAGTAACAGCTTCATCCATAAAGGAAATGTATACCTGAAGCTGGTTGTTTGGCTTTTGGGTTTTGCTTTGTCAACTGAGGTCACCCATAGGCTGCTTTCCATGCAAGTGGAAATCTTCTCCAAATGGTTGCATAACAAAGGGTTTGATGTATGTATACTCTGAAGGACATCTCTTCTGAATTCAGGGTGGCTTTTCCTTGTGTTACGCTCCATAGGGTTATAGGCATTTAATTTATTTTAGTGTCCTCCAAGATGATAGATGGAAGGTGCTTCGTGTTTTAATTGCCTGGCTTATTGCAGAGAGGTTCTCTTTTTGCCAAGAATTTCTTTTAATGTATTCTCGAAGGCTTTCATGGGAGGAATCACTGGGTTGTTGTAGGTTTTTTCGGGCTGTGTGTTCACATTCTAGAGGCATTTTCTCCTGACATTTTGCCTGCATCTATGACAAGCATCCTCAGAGGTTGTGAGGTCTGTTGGAACTAGGAAAATGGGTTTATATATCTGTGAAATGACCAGGGTGGGACAAAGGACTCTTGTCTGCTGGAGCTAGGTGTGAATGTTTCAGCTGACCACCTTGATTAGCATTTGATGGCCTGGCAGTGCCTGGGGCAATCTTTTGTTGAGAGGTGATTAGATGTCCCAGATTGTTTACTCTCTGTTGTTGTGCTGTTGTAATTTTAGAGTTTTTTAATACTGGTAGCCAGATTTTGTTCATTTTCATGGTTTCCTTCTTTCTGTTGAACTTGTCCACATGCTTGTGGATTTCAATGGCTTCTCTGTGTAGCCTGACATGTTGGTTGTGAGAGTGGTCCAGCATTTCTGTGTTCTCAAATAATCTGCTGTGTCCAGGTTGGTTCATCAGGTGCTCTGCTATGGCTGACTTCTCTGGTTGAAGAAGTCTGCAGTGCCTTTCATGTTCCTTGATTCATGTTTGGGCAATGCTGCGTTTGGTGGTCCCTATATAGATTTGTCCACAGCTGCATGGTATACGGTAGACTCCTATTCATTTGATTCATGTTTCCATTTTGTTCCGTCCATTTGGATGGCACAGAAAGGAAAAGCTCTTCCTGGAACGAAAATGCAATCGATACGAAAGGCAGGCAGGAGTGGGTACCGTCTCCAAGTCTGCTTTTCGGATCGATTGCCTGGGGCATGACAGGGCTTGCAATCGAGTGCCAAGTAAGGAGTGTGCTCAGCTGCAGGCCTTGTGAGGCCCGGGTGCATAGGCTCAAAGGCTGACCCTGTGGGCCTGGATGCTTTGGGTCTAGGGGTAAAGCCCCCCCCCCCAATAATGGGCCGAAAGAAAATGGATCTTTTGACCCCGAAAACAAAAAACAAATATCTGTCAAAGGCTTTCATGGCTTTCACTCAGTTCTTGTGGGTTTTTTCGGGCTATATGGCCATGTTCTAGAGGCATTTCTCCTGACGTTTCGCCTGCATCTATGACAAGGACCTCACCTCTGAGGATGCTTGCCATAGATGCAGGCGAAACGTCAGGAGAAATGCCTCTAGAACATGGCCGTATAGCCCGAAAAAACCCACAAGAACTGAACAAATATCTGACTTCCCGATTTTGGGATGTTTAGACAAGTGCCATGGATGTAGCATATCTGGATTTAAGGAAGCCCTTCCTTCAACAATGTTCCCCATGACCTCCTGGTAAACAAACTAGTCCAATATTTGGTTAGGTGGATCTGTAATTGGTTAAGCAAATGAACCCAAAGGGTGATTCTCCCCAAGGCTTCCTCCTCTTCATTCTGGAAAGAAGTGATGAGTGGAGTGCCATCAGCAGGGTTCTGTCCTGGACCGGTTTCATTCAGGATCTTCATTAATGACTTAGATGAAGGGTTAGGAGGCATGATCGTCAAGTTTCCAGATGGGACCAAACTGGGAGGGATAGCCAATACCCCAGAAGACAGGAGCGGAATTCAAAATGACCCTCTATTCTGCCTTGGTCAGACCACACTTGGAATCACACTGTGTCCAATACTGGGCATCACAATTGAAGGGAGATGTTAACAAGCTGGAATGTGTCCAGAGGAGGATGACTCAAGGGATCAAGGGTCTGGAGAGCCCTGTGAGGAGTGGTTTAAAGAGTTGGTCATGTTTAACCTGCAGAGGAGAAGGCTGAGAAGAGACATGATGAGGGTCATGGATCAAGGGGTTGGGGGGAAGTCATAAGGAGGAGGGAGCAGGCTTGTTTTCTGCTGCCCTGGAGACTCAATGGAACAATGGCTTCAAACTGTAGTAAAGGAGATTCCACCTGAACATGAGGAAGAATATCCTAACTTAGAATCATAGTTGGAAAAGATCACAAGGGCCATCCAGTCCAACCCCTTTCCAGCCATTTAGCACCAGTTATTGGGCACTGATCCCCAAAAGACTGGTTAGACTGGATGGCCCACGAAGTCTCTTCCAACTCTGATTCTATTATTGAAAACATGGACCTACAGTGTCCGCATGGGGCTCAGTATGTGGCATTAATGTTATCACATAGTCTGTGTACAGCTGCTGTTTTTTCCATGGAAGGGTCAGTGTCCTTCAAATAACATTCAGAGGGCTTTCAAACTGGTCATTCCTGCTGGACACCTGGGTGTCTTTGCTTATTCTTCCATGGCCTTCAAGAGCTCTTTGTCCTTTGTTGTTGTTGTTCATTCGTTCAGTCGTCTCCGACTCTTCGTGACCTCATGGACCAGCCCACGCCAGAGCTCCCTGTCGGCCGTCACCACCTCCAGCTCCTTCAAGGTCAGTCCAGTCACTTCAAGGATGCCATCCATCCATCTTGCCCTTGGTCGGCCCCTCTTCCTTTTACCTTCCACTTTCCCCAGCATCATTGTCTTCTCTAGGCTTTGCTGTCTCCTCATGATGTGGCCAAAGTACTTCAACTTTGTCTCTAGTATCCTTCATGTTGAATGAATGTGATGCACAAGGGATTGAGGTGGTGAAGAGTGCATGGACTGCAAAAAAGCGGAGGTTGTACATGAATTACAGTTGTCCCTCTACATGTGTTGGTTAGACTTTTGGGGATTTGGTTGTTCACTGATTTGAAGGAAATGTTCTATCTTGGAATTGCTAGGGTCTTCTAGGGAAACTCTAAGCTGGACCTGGGCAAACTTGGGCCAAAACACCTGGAGGGCTGACGTTTGCCCATACCTGCTCTAGGCCCTCCAGTATGATTGCAGCAGATGTTGTCCATCAAATTGCACTGCAGGATCTAGAACAGTGTTTCTCAACCTTCCTAATGCCGCGACCCCTTAATCCAGTTCCTCATGTTGTGGTGACCCCCAACCATAACATTATTTTCGTTGCTACTTCATAACTGCCATTTTGCTACTGTTGTGAATTGTAATGTAAATATCTGATATGCAGGATGTGTTTTCATTTACTGGACCAAATTTGGCACAAATACCCGATACGCCCAAATTTGAATACTGGTGGGGTTTGGGGAATTGATTTTGTCATTTGGAAGTTGTAGCTGCTGAGATTTATAGTTCACCCACAGATCCTTCATTTCCAACTTATAGCGACTCCAATGTTGTTGGGGTTCAGCCTGCGTGTGAACCTGAACCTGATTCTCTGATTGTATTTCCTGATGCAACTGAACAGGCTACTGAACATGTATTTTTCCCTGATGGTTTGGAAACTGTTGATTCTGAGGTCAGTGGCTTGGAAAGTGAAACTGCACAGCCTGATGAGAATGTTTCAGATTCAGGCGGTGATAGCTCTCCAGAGGAGCTAGCACCTGCCTTTTTAATGAGGATAGAAAAGGACAGATTTGGGAAAACAGGAGTGAATCTCAGAGTCTGCGAAGGTCAAGCAAATTAAAGGAAAGGGAGGCACAGGCTTCAAAGTCTGGAGGTGTGTCCCGAAACAGTTTCTCCCCGGGCCGTCTCGTTAGATCAAGCATAGTTATTTATTTATTTATTTATTTGTCGTGTCAGAACAACCAGTCTAACAGAACAAAGCAAACAAACAGAAAAATACACAACTTGTGAGTTTGGTAGCTGGTTAAATGTCCTTTGACCAGTATCTGGCCACTTGGAGTGCTTCCGGTGTTGCTGCAAGAAGGTCCTTCCTTGTGCATGTGGCAGGGCTCAGGTTGCATTGCAGCAGGTGGTCAGTGGTTTGCTCTTCTCCACACTCGCATGTCGAGGATTCTACTTTGTAGCGCCATTTCTGAAGGTTGGCTCTGCATCTTGTGGTGCCAGAGCGCAGTCTGTTCAATACCTTCCAAGTCGCCCAGTCTTCTGTGTGCCCGGGGGGGGGGGGGGGAGTCTCTCATTTGGTATCAGCCATTGGTTGAGGTGCTGGGTTTGAGCCTGCCACTTTTGGACTCTCGCTTGCTGAGGTGTTCCAGCGAGTGTCTCTGTAGATCTTAGAAAACTATGTCTAGATTTAAGTCGTTGGCGTGCTGGCTGATACCCAAACAGGGGATGAGCTGGAGATGTCTCTGCATTGGTCCTTTCACTATTGGCTGCTACTTCCCGGCGGATGTCAAGTGGTGCAATACCGGCTAAGCAGTGTAATTTCTCCAGTGGTGTAGGGCGCAGACACCCCGTGATGATGCGGCATGTCTCATTAAGAGCCACATCCACTGTTTTAGTGTGGTGAGATGTGTTCCACACTGGGCATGCATACTCAGCAGCAGAGTAGCACAGCGCAAGGGCAGATGTCTTCACTGTATCTGGTTGTGATCCCCAGGTTGTGCCAGTCAGCTTTCATATGATATTGTTTCTAGCACCCACTTTTTGCTTGATGTTCAGGCAGTGCTTCTTGTAGGTAAGAGCACGGTCCAGGGTGACTCCCAGGTATTTGGGTGCGTTGCAATGCTCCAGTGGGATTCCTTCCCAGGTGATCTTCAGAGCTCGGGATGCTTCTCTGTTCTTGAGATGAAAGGTACATGTCTGTGTTTTAGATGGGTTAGACTAAGCATCGTTTAGACTGAGGCAATACCTTGGCCGATTTCCTGTTTCCCATGGCCTGCATTCTCAGAGGCTTCTAGTTTCCAAGTACGGTTAGTGAAATGCTAACAGGTTCCAGGTTTTTATGGTATTGCTTTTGGAATTTTGATCTAGTTCTGCAATATTCCTGCTTCTTGGCAGGGGGTTGGACTGGATGGCCCATGAGGTCTCTTCTCAACTCTTTGATTCTATGATTCTATGATTCTATGCTGAGTTTTACTGTGGCTTTTTGACTTTGTATTTTCCTCTATTTTGTAACCATTTTTCATCAATAAAAAAGGATTGTTTTTTCCCACAGTCAAGTGTGGTGGATTAATCATATGGACTCGTTTCCTGATCTGGGTTGCAACAAATGTGCGTGTATTTTCTTGGCCAGATGTGTTCAGAAGGGATTTGTCAATGCCTTCCTCTGAGGCTGAAAGAGCATGACTTGCCAAAGTTCATCCACTGGGCATCTAGGACTGAATAGGAATTCAAACCATGGTGTCCAGAGTCGTAGTCCGAGCAAGTCACACTTTCTCAGCCTCAGAGAAAGGCAACTGCCTCTGAATAGATCTGCCCAACGAAATCCCATGATAGGATTGCCATAGGGTCTCCGTACATGAGAACTATGGTAACTTGAAAGTATGCAACAGTAGCAGTGATAATTCATATCGGGTACAGTAGTGACAAATAAACTGGCATCAAACTGCTGCCATTGTGTAATGTGGACACGTTCCTTTTTGTTTGTTTATTTCTGGAGGCAAGGTGAACACGAGCACCTCCATTGGATGTTCATAAGTAGTTCAAGGTTCTGATGTTTTTCTCTGCTCCAGGTCATGGATATTTTTCTCTCCTTTGTGCCAAGCTGTGTAGTTTGACCGATTACACATCTCTTATTGAGACTGTGGGTGCATCTATATTTATTTATTTACAGTATTTATATTCCACCCTTCTCATCCCATAGGCGACTCAGGGTGGATCACAATGCACCTATACATGGCAAACATTCAATGCCATTTAGACATACAACATATATAGACAGACACAGAGGCATTTAACATTCCAGCTTTTCTGGCTTCATGTGGGTATGCTCATTTCCGGCCACAGGGGGAGCTGCCACTTCACCGTCCACTTGTGACACCGAGTCCTTTGATGGAGTACTTCCTCATTCTTCTGCATGCTGCTGGAAGGTTTTTTTTTATGGTGTCGTAAATTAGTTAAATTACCTTCCCCGCATAAAGCGGCACCAAAATTTCCTAATTGACAGATGAAACTGTTATATCCAACTTTTATATCCAATCCATTCCACATGACGAGCCACCCCCCGAAGAGGATTGTTAGATATCTTTTAGAGGACAAGAGCCACAGGGAGTGGCAAAATTCCTCACACTGGCAACAAGGCTGAGAAAGCAAATAATCTCAGATATGGGTATTACTTGAAACTATGTAGATGTATTTTGTACAGTGGACTTTCAGACATCTCTTCGTGACCTCATGGACCAGCCCATGATGGCTCTATGGACTCCAATAAAATTGTTGTTGTTGCATTTGGATTTGCATTTGGATGTGCCCTAAGGTTGGAGTGGGTTTCCAACCAATTGTGTAGCCTGTTGTCGACCTTTGCAACCCGAAAGACAGTTGCATCTGTCAAGTAGGAAAATTAGGTACCACCTTAAAGTGTGGGGAGGCTAAATTAACTAATTTATGAAGCCATAAAAAAAAAAAGACTCCAGCAAGCACTCCAACAAAAAGCATGCGGGGAATGCGGAAGTACTGCATCAGTGTCGCAGATGGACGATGAAAGCGACAGCTCCCCTCGCGGCCAGAAAAAGTTAAATAGCCTCTGTGTATGTCTGTATATGTTGTATGTCAAAATTGGCATTGAATGTTTGCCATATAAGTGTGTACACTGTAATCCGCCCTGAGTCCCCTGCGGGGTGAGAAGGGCGGAATATAAAAGCTGTAAATAAATAAATAAATAAATAAAATTTGGAGACTACAGTTCAAGATCCCCTGCAACTTTGAAAACCCATTGGATGGCCATGGGCAATTCAACCCTGCCTGGGAATGTCTGTCATAGAATCATAGTGTTGGAGAAACCTCATGGGCTATCTAGTCCAACCCCATTCTGCCAAGAAGCAGGAAAATCGCATTCAAAGCACCCCTGACAGATAGCCACCCAGCATCTGTTTAAAAACTTCCAAATAGGAAGCTTCTACCACACTCCGGGGCAGAGAGTTCCCCTGCTGAACGGCTCTCACAATCAGGAAGTTCTTCCTCAGGTTCAGATGGAATCTCCTCTCTTGTAGTTTGAAGCCATTGTTCCGCGTCCTAGTCTCCAAGGAAGCAGAAAACAAGCTTGCTCCCTCCTCTCTATGACTTCCTCTCACATGTTTATACATGGCTATCATGTCTCCTCTCAGCCTTCTCTTCTGCAGGCTAAACATGCCCAGCTCTTTAAGCCACTCCTCATAGGGCTTGTTCTCCAGACCCTTGCTCATTTTAGTCACCCTCCTCTGGACACATTCCAGCTTATCAACATCTCCCTTCAATTGTGTTGTCCTCTGTTTCCAGCAGAAGTTGACCACAGAGGTGTTTTAATCATAGTGTAGCTTGAAGTGCTTGCTACATAAAGAGAGTTCTCCAAGATGGAACTAACCAGAGCTTGAAACAGTTTGCTATGCTGCTTGCAGGGGAGAGCCTGGGAAATATAGTTCCTCAAGGCAAACTTGTCTAAGCTCTTGAGCTAAACATCGCTGCCACCTACTCATCACCTTGTTTGGAAAGGTAGAGGATTTGGCTTTTAATGCTCCTCCTTCAAGCCTCTTTTGCAATCTCCCTCTTTCCAGGAAAGTTTAATCCTTGGTATTTTCCTCATCTAAGGGACCTGAGGCAATGTTTACATTCAATTTTCTGCCTCCCTTCTATCTAATCTAGACCGTACTCATAGACCAGTGGTTTTCAACCTTCCTAATGCCATGTCCCCTTAATACAAGTTCCTCATGTTGTGGTGACCCCCAACCATAGAATTATTTTCGTTGCTACTTCAAAACTATAATTTTGCTCCTGTTTTGAATCGTTATGTAAATCTCTGATACGCAGGATGTATTTTCATTCACCAGACCAAATTTGGCACAAATACCCAATACAACCAAATTGGAGTACTGGTAGGGTTGGGAGGAGATTGATTTTGTCATTTGGGAGTTGTAGTTGCTGGGATTTATAGTTAACCTACAATCAAAGAGCATTCTGAACTCCACCAATGAGGGAATTGAACCAAACTTGACACACTGAACTCCCATGACCAACAGAAAATACTGGAAGGGTTTGGTGGGCATTGACCTTGAATTTGGGAGTTGTAATTCACCTATATCCAAAGAGTATTGTGGACTCAAACAATGATAGATCTGGACCAAACTTGGCACGAATATTCAATCTGCCCAAATGTAAACACCGGTGGAGTTTGGGGGAAGTAGACCTTGACATTTGGTAGTTGTAGTTGCTGGGATTTATAGTTCACCTACAATCAAAGAGCATTCTAAAACTCCCATGACCAACAGAAAATACTGTTTGGTGGACACTGACCTTGAGATTCGGAGTTGTAGTTCACCTACATCCAGAGAGTATTGTGGACTCAAATAATGATGGATCTGGACCAAACTTGATTCATTCTGCCCAAATGTGAACACTGGTGGAGTTTGGGGAAAGTAGACATTGACATTGGGGAGTTGGAGTTGCTGGGATGTGTAGTTCACCTACAATCAAAGAGCATTCTGAACTCCACCAATGATGGAATTGAACCAAACTTGGCACACTGAACTCCCATGACCAACAGAAGATATTGGAATGGTTTGGTGGGCATTGACCTTGAGTTTGGGAGTTGTAGTTCACCTACATCCAGAGAGCATTGTGAACTCAAACAATGATGAATCTGGACCAAACTTGGCACAAATACTCAATATGCCCAAATGTAAGCACTGGTGGAGTTTTGGGGAAATAGACCTTGAGATTTGGGAGTTGTATTTACTGGTAGGCTTGGGGGGAGATTGATTTTGTCATTTGGGAGTTGTAGTTGCTGGGATGTATAGTTCACCCACAATCAAAGAGCATTCTTAACTTTCCCAATGATGGAATTGACCCAAAATTCCCACACAGAGACCCCCATGACCAACAGAAAATACTGTGTTTTCTGATGGTCTTTGGCGACCCCTCTAACACCCCCTCGTGAACCCCCAGGTTGAGAAAGCTGCCATATACAAAGCATCACTTACAGTCTGTTTGGGGCAGGCACTCTAATGTTGTTACTTTGGAAACCACAATTCATTTTGTAAAATAGAGCAATCCAATGCTGTGAAATTGTGCTTTTGGAGCCGGTTCGGACTGCAACGCGCAGCCGAATGCCGTCCATCAGAGCAACTTAAACTTTTGCGGAGCTTTCCTTGGCAAAATACCAGAATGTCCCAAGGCGTCGGAAACAAGGAGCTTTCTGTTAAGCTCCATAAACCCTCCGTATTTGCAGCCCCTCCTTAGAGTTCCTATATTGCACATGGCAAACTATATGTGTGCGCATGGAAACAGACCAGCTCGCTGTGCTCAGGAGTCATAAAACATAATCATCACTTTGAGATCTGTGAAAGGCACAAAAGGAAATAATTAATAGTATCCTTTGCCTATCTACGCTCCCTTTGCAACTGGAACGTCTTAAAGATTAAGTTGTAAAAATAGCCCCTTATCCAGGTCAGGGGGACTTAAGGGCTAAGACTTCCTTTCACCTCCAGTGTTTTGAAAAGGAAAACAGTCTCCTTTTTTGGGTTGTGAGTAGAGACCAGTGGATCTCCAAAGATGGTTGGTTGTTGCATGTCTTCCTGCTTTATTTATATTATACAGGCAAGTTACAAACAAGAGTTTGGGTTGTTGTGAGTTTTCCAGGCTGTATGGCCATGTTCCAGAAGTATTCTCTCCTGACGTTTCACCCACATCTATGGCAGGCATCCTCAGAAGTTGTGACATGTTTTGGAAACTAGGCAAGTGGAGTTTGTATATCTGTGGAATAATGTCCAGGGTGGGAGAAAGGACTCTTGTCTGTTGGAGGCAAGTGTGAATGTTGCAATTGACCGACATGTAGTTCTTGTGGGTTTTTTCGGGCTATATGGCCATGTTCTAGAGGCATTTCTCCTGACGTTTCGCCTGCATCTATGGAAAGCATCCTCAGAGGATGCTCCTCACCTCTGAGGATGCTTTCCATAGATGCAGGCGAAACATCAGGAGAAATGCCTCTAGAACATGGCCATATAGCCCGAAAAAACCCACAAGAACTTAGTGATTCCAGCCATGAAAGCCTTCGACAATACATTGAATGACATGTGTTTTGGACTTGAACTCCCACCATTCCTAACAGCCTCATGCCCCTTCCTTTCCCCCCTCATCCAAGCCTGTTCTACATGGAACAAATAATGCAGTTCCAAACTACATTAGAAAGTGAAGCTCCGTGGTGGTTAGAGAAATAACTTGTTTTGATATCTCTGTATGTGTTTTAGTTAAGCTGGGAATATGACTCCCCAATCCTTATGGCTGCCATCTCATAGTTGCATGTTGTAAACAGATGGCAATAATACATATTATGCTCTCGGACGCTTCTCTGGGGATGATGAGAAAATTCCCTTGGGCAACTTGCAGACAATGAAGCCAGGCTGGTTTGGGAAGATCTGTTCTGAACAAGGACGAAGTCTGAGATCATCTGGGGAGGCCCTGCTCTCGACCCCATCACTGTCACAAGTGAGGCTGGTGGGGACGAGGAGCAGGGCTTTCTCAGTGGTAGCCCCCCACCTGTGGAACTCACTCCCGGGGGAAATTAGGACATCATCATCCCTCCTCTCCTTCAGGAGGAGGGTGAAGACATGGTTATGGGACCAGGCCTTTGGGCAATCTGGCAATTAAATAAGACAATCAGGCGAGTAAGACCAACAGGATTGTTAAAGTGGAACGGAAAACTAGAACTATGAGTTAGCGATCGCTGACCATGTAAGAGGAGGAACTGGGTTTGTATTGTTTTTTATTGATTTTATTGATTTTATTGGTATAATGCATGAACTAGTGTGAATTGTGAATTGATGTAATTTTGTGTCTTGATTGTTCTGTGCTGCAGGCATCAAATTGTGCCTTTGCTTCTGTAAGCCGCCCTGAGTCCCCTTCGGGGTGAGAAGGGCGGGGTAAAAGAACCCCAAATAAAAATAAGAACAAAACAACACATCACAATTGATGTCTCCCAAGTCATGAGGTTGCTTTGGCATCAAGCTGGAGAGTTTTGGTGATAATCAAGGGTCTCTACATTCATAAAATCCTAGAGTTGGAAGAGACCTGGTGGGCCATCCAGTCCAACCCCATTCTGCCAAGAAGCAGGAAAATTGCACTCAAACCACCCCCAACAGATAGTCATGCAGCCTTTGTTTCAAAGCCTCCAAAGAAGGAGCCTCCACACATTCCGGTGCAGAGGGTTCCACTGCTGAACAGCTCTCACAGTCAGGAAATCCTTCCTAATGTTGAGATGGAATCTCCTTTCCTGTAGTTTGAAGCCATTGTTCCATGTCTTAGTCTCCAGGACAGCAGAGAACAAGCTTACTTCCTCCTCCCTATGACTTCCTCTCACATACTTATACATAGAATCATAGAATCATAGAGTTGGAAGAGACCTCATGGGCCATCCAGTCCAACCCCCTGCCAAGAAGCAGGAATATTGCGTTCATATCACCCCTGACAGATGGCCATCCAGCCTCTGTTTAAAAGTCTCCAGAGAAGGAGCTTCCACCACACTATGGGGCAGAGAGTTCCACTGCTGAACGGCTCTCACAGTCAGGAAGTTCTTCCTAATGTTCAGGGGAATCTCCTTTCTTGTAGTTTGAAGCCATTGTTCAGTTGCGTCCTAGTCTCCAGGGAAGCAAAAAACAAGCTTGTTCCTCCTCCCTATGACTTTCCCTCACATCTTAATCCATGCCCCTCATCATGTCTCCTCTCAGCCTTCTCTTCAGGCTAAACATGGCCAGCTCTTTCCTCATAGAGCTTGTTCTTCAGACACTTGATCATTTTAGTCGCCCTCCTCTGGATGCATTCCAGCTTATCAACATCTCCCTTCAAGTGTGGTGTCCAGAATGGTACACAGTATGATTCCAGGTGTGGTCTAACCAAGGCAGAATAGAGGGGCAGATTAACATCCCTGGATCTGGACACTAGGCTCCTATTGATGCAGGCCAACATCCCATTGGCTTTTTTTTTGCCACTGCATGGCATTGTTGGCTCATGTTTAACTTGTTGTCCACAAGGATTCCAACATCTTTTTCACACGCACTGCTCTCGAGCCACGTGTTCCCCATTCTGTAGCTTTGCATTTCATTTTTCCTGCCAAAGTGGAGTATTTTGCATTTGTCCCTGTTGAACTTCATTTTGTTAGTTCTGGCCCATCATCTCTCTAATCTGTCAAGATCGTTTTGAATTCTGCTCCTGCCCTCTGGACTATTGGCTCTCCCTCCCAATTTGGTGTTGTCTGCAAACTTGATGATCCTGCCTTCTAACCC
Organism: Anolis sagrei; assembly: GCF_037176765.1. Taxonomy (NCBI): domain Eukaryota; kingdom Metazoa; phylum Chordata; class Lepidosauria; order Squamata; family Anolidae; genus Anolis; species Anolis sagrei. Next base: position 7,956,361 of record NC_090023.1, read on the forward strand.
TTCATCTAAGCCATTAATAAAGTTGTTGAACAGGACCGGGCCCAGGACAGAACCCTGCTGATGGCACTCCACTCGTCCCTTCTTTCCATGATGAAAAGGAAGCATTGGGGAGAATCAACCTCTGGGTTCGTTCGCTTAACAAATTACAGATCCACCTAACCGTCATTTTGCCTAGCCCACATTTGACTAGTTTGTTTGTAGAATTAAATCATGGGATTTGTAGCTTGGTGAGGCATCGGCACTGTCTAACGGAGGAAGCTAAAGATCTTGTAAACTACAACTCCCAGGATTGCAGAGCATTGAGCCATGGCAGTTAAAGTGAGGTTAAACTGCAATCATTCGAAAGTGATGCTGCATCCATTGAACTCTCCAAGGTGCTGAATCTGACAGCTCTTTCAGCATTTGGATTTGTTATTGTATTGTCGAAGGCTTCCATCGCTGGAATCACTCAGTTGTTGTAGGTTTTTTGGGATATATGGCCGTGTTCTAGAAGCATTCTCTCCTGACATTCCATCTGCATCTATGGCAGGCATCCTCAGAGGTTGTGAGGTCTCAACCTCTGAGGATGCCTGCCATAGATCCAGCGTACCTGTCCGAATGTATCTCTTTCTACGACCCACCTTGGAGTTTAAGATCTTCTGGGGAGGCCCTGCTCTCGGCCCTGCCTCTGTATCAAACATGTTTGGCGGGAACGAGGGACAGGGCCTTCTCAGTGGTGGCCCCCCACCTGTGGAATTCACTTTCTGGGGAAATTAGGTCATCGCCATCCCTCCTCTCCTTTAGAAAGAAGGTAAGAAGGTGGATGTGGGACCAAGCCTTCAGGTAGTTAGGCAGAAAGGACAATTGACAATGTTGACAATGACTTGGAAAATGGATTATGGATAAGTTAAACGGAGTACTCAATCACAGTATACGGCTAGATAATGGCCACCAGACTGGTAATATCTCAGTGGACTGTAAGTATATTGTTTTAATGTTTTATGCTTTTAACTGTTATAATTATTGCTGTTTGTGTTTTATTATGCGGCATTGAATAGTTGCCAATTGGCAGCCACCCTGAGTCCCCCCAAGGATTGAGAAGGGCGAGGTAAAAGTGTCAAAAAATATAAATAAATAGTTGCAGGCAAAACATCAGGAGAGAATGCTTCTAGAACATGGCCATATAGCCCAAAAAATTTACAACAACCCAAAAGTTTGATCATTTTGTTTTCTTACAGTCACAATAATAACCCTCGGGATGGGTGCCATTTTAATGCTGTGTTTCTCTTGAAAGTAATGCCAAATTGATTTCCCTTTACGTTCATTTTTACGCAAGATTGTTTACTGCTTCCATGGAGACTAGGATGCGGAACAATGGCTTCAATCTACAAGAGAGGAGATTCCATCTGAACATGAGGAAGAACTTCCTGACTGTGAGAGCCATTCAGCAGTGGAACTCTCTGCCCCGGAGTGTGGTGGAGGCTCCTTCTTTGGAAGCTTTTAAACAGAGGCTGGATGGCCATTTGTCAGGGGTGATTTGAATGCAATATTCCTGCTTCTTGGCAGAATGGGGTTGGACTGGATGGCCCAGGAGGTCTCTTCCAACTCTTTGATTCTATGATTCTATATCAACATACAGATGTGCTTGCCTAATTCCTTTTAAATTCAGTGTTTGTATTATAGAATTAGGGTGATATTCACTTCTCGAGAAGTGTGCCATTTAAGCAGTGTAGATAACAGCACTTTTGTCCTTCTTGAGCAGTTTTTGGAAAGAGAATTTTCCTGTTGAGAGTGATACAGTTAGTGGTATTTTGCAGGGGATTTTATCACTCAGATGATGTAATGACCTCTCACACAAAATGTATTTTCCCTTCACACTGAATGGCAGGAATGTAGTAGGATCTGCATAGAAAAAGCAATAGCAGCATTCCTGTTAGTGGAATCACCATTCTGCTTCAAGCTATGGGTGAAGAGGAATGCCGTTGTGCTTGGCAAAATAACATTCTTGTATTTTTTGTGTGAAAACATCCTTTTCCATGCTGTCATCCCCGTTGTGTTAGACCTTAACTGAATTGTGTTTAAGTGTCACGTATAATGAAAGTCATGCTAGGTAAAAATGCAGCACCTTTCCCCATTTTCCCCCACTTTCACGGGGGTGCTATGCCCCTAATATCAGCAAACGTGGAAGGATGACTGTACACAAAAGTGGAGCTGAACCTGCAGACGTTTGAACAAGTGAGCCTCTGTTGTGATCTGAAATGGTGCAGCTGGTCAAAGGTCTGCTAGTAGCTTTGTGAGAACTGGCCTGGGAACAGGTTTCAGAGTGATGTAAGCATCTCCTAAGTGTTTGCACAAGGCAGGAGGAAGTCTTCAGAGTAGGGTCGGAGGCCATCTCAGGACTTTTTTGAGTCTTCTTTGCTTGTCTCTGAAGAAGTGGTTGAGGAAGCAATAAAACTTGGAGCTCATGTCAATATTTACTCTCCCAAACACAAAGTGTTTGCAGGCTGGAAGTGGTGCAGGACTTTGAGTGGCAAAGAAGTGCAAGGGGAAGATGTGGATGTGTTCCAGCAATCCTCAAAGGCTCCAGAGATGAGAAGACCTTCTGTCCTGTTGGGCCCAACCTTCTTACACATTAGTATTGCCATACATTATTATCCAGGAAATAATGGACTTCTTAGACTCATACAGTTGGAAGGGCATGGCAATCACCCTGCCATGTGGGAACACACAATCAAAGCCATCCTGACAGATGACCATCCAGGTACTGGGTTGTTGTAGGTTTTTTTGGGCTATATGGCCATGTTCTAGAGGCATTCTCTCCTGACGTTTCACCTGCATCCATGGCAAGCATCCTCAGAGGTAGTGCATCCAGGTACTGCTTAAAAGCCTCCAAAGAAGGAGACCCCATCAGACTCCCAAGTAGCGCATTCGACCGTTGAACATCTTTTACCAACAGGTGGTTCTTCCTAATGTTTTTGTGGAATCTTTTCCCTTAACATTTGAACCCATTGCCCCATAATGTCCTAGTCTTTAGAGTAGAAATTTATGCAATTTCCAATGTTTTCATAGAATCATACAGTGAAGAGGCACTGACTGGCCTAAGGGGATACTAGGAAGACCAATGTTCTTGAGATCTAGACTCCAAAAGTGACAACTTCTAGACTTGAGATTTCGTCAACCAACATGGTCAGATGATGGGAGACATACCTTAACAACACCAGTTGCTCTGCTACTGGGACATATGGTTGGTCATGGGATGCTTCTCTTCATTTAGATTTGGATGGGACTCATGCAACCTTCTATGTTGGACTGCAGCTTCCAGCATATCTCACTGTGAGAGTGTTGCAACATTATGAAGCCGTATGGTTCATAGAGTCAGAAGAGACCTCTTGGGCCATCCAGTCCAACCCCCTGCCAAGAAGCAGGAAAATCCCATTCAAATCACCCCCGAAAGATGGCCATCCAGTCTCTGTTTAAAAGCCTCCAAAGAAGGAGTCTACACCACACTCCGGGGCAGAGAGTTCCACTGCTGAACAGCTCTCACAGTTAGAAAGTTCTTCCTCATGTTCAAATGGAATCTCCTTTCTTGTAGTTTGAAGCCATTGCTCCACGTCCTATTCTCCAGGGCTGCAGAAAACAAGATTGCTCCCTCCTCCCTATGACTTCCTCTCACATACTTATATCATGTCTCCTCTCAGCCTCCTCTTCTTCAGGCTAAACATGCCCAGCTCTTTAAGCCGCTCTTCATAGGGCTTGTTCTCCAGACCCTTGATCATTTTAGTTGCCCTCCCCTGGACACATTCCAGCTTGTCAACATCTCCGTTCAATTGTGGTGCCCAAAATTGGACACAGTACTCCAGATGTGATCTAACCAAAGCACAATAGGGGGGTAGCATGACTTCCCTGGATCTAGACAGTATAGAACTATATGCTATAGCTTTGGAAGACATTAGACTCCAACTCCCATCATTTCTCTCCATTGGCCATGTGCACAAGAGTCCATGAGAGTTGTGGTCCACTCACTGCCCCTGTTCTGTGTAAGACTATTTGGTGTCAATATCAAGTAGAGTGCAGCATAGCTAGTCCAATAAGAGCTTGTGGAGCAAAACTACTCAGGTTGCTTTTGTAAGGTTAAAGAAGGAGCTCTTGTATTTATTGTTCCACGAAATCCATCTTGAGATAAGAAAAGAGATAGACAAAAGAGTATTACTTCAATTTCAATAGGAGGACCCTTAAGGATGTAAGTCTTTTGAGGTAGGATTCTCATTGATGCTCCCTTCCCAGGCAAAGGAGTAAGTAAGTACCTCTTGCAAGAAGAGGGAAATTATCTTAGCAGGCCTCAAAAAGACTTGAGTGTGTAGATCTAAGAAGGACACAGTGAGGAGAAATAACATGTTAGGTATTTTCTCTATAGCTCTCACCCATCACTATATACTGTATATCAGTATTGATACCACTTCGCTTCCAACATTCTGCAAGATGAAATGTGGGCAAAAGTGTGCATTATTTAGCATTGAGCATGACTTATATTGAGAAAGCTAGCATGGTATAGTGGTTTGAGCATCATACTATAAATGCTAAAGGAGTTGTGCATTGGATTAAGATCCTGCAAGACCTGGGTCTGAATCCCAGCTCGGCCATGAAAACTCCACTAGATGACTTTGGGAAAGTCCACTCTCTCAGAGACAAGCCATGACCACCTGTCTCTGATAGAACATGGCAGAAAACCCTAGGACAGTGTTTCTCAACCTGTGGGTCGGGACCCTTGGAGGGGTCATGAGGCAGTGTCAGAGGGGTCACCAAAGACCACCAGAAAACACGGTATTTTCCATTGGTCATGGGGGTTATCTGTGGGAAGTCTGGTCCAGTTCTATCATTCATGGGATTCAGAATGTTCTTTGATAGTGGTTGAACTATACATCCCAGCAACTACAACTCCCAAATCCCAAGGTCTATTTTCCCCAAACTCCACCAGTGTTCACATTTGGGCATATTGAGTATTCGTGCCAAGTTTGGTCCAGATCCACCATTGTTTGAGTCCACAGTACTCTCTGGATGTAGGTGAACTACAACTCCAAAACTCAAGGTCAATGCCCACTAAACCCTTAGAATATTTTCAATTGGTCATGGGAGTTCTGTGTGCCAAGACTGGTTCAATTCCATCATTGGTGAAGTTCAGAATGCAATTTGATTGTGGGTGAACTATAAATCCCAGCAACTACAGCTCCCAAAGGACAAAATCAATCCCCTCCCCAACTCCACCAGTATTCAGATTTGGGCGCAATGGGCATTTGTGCCAAATTTGGTTCAGTGAATGAAAATACATCCTGCACATCAGATATTTACATTACGATTAATAAAAGTAGCAAAATGACAATTATGAAGTAGCAATGAAAATAATGTTAAGGTTGGGGGTCACCACAACATAAGGAACTGTAATAAGGGGTCGCAGCACTAGGAAGGTTGAGAAACACTGCCCTAGGACAAGGTTGCCATAAGTCAAAGTTGACTTGAGGCCACACGACAACTAAATACACCATAGCGTTGCAAGGGGTGTGCTACAATGTTTTGCATTTTGCATAGTCCTCCTCTGCATGAACGATATGCCAGGGCTGGAATGCAGAGCTGGAAGGGTTGGCTTGGAAACAGCCAAGTGCATGATGCAGGTTTGTGTGGTGAAGGTGCTGCTAAAATGTAAGGCAGCAGAGCCTGTTGCTAGGAAGCAAAGACTTGTGCCAGATACGCCGTGTAGCATTGACGGCATCTTGGACACCGCCAATTGAGGATTAAGGTGGGTGAGGATTTTGCATTCGTTGCAAAATAGAGCCCCCCTTTTTACTTGTTTGGGAGCTATTCTTCAAATTCTACAGCACTGTTGGCCACAGCTGACCTCCAACTGAAGCGCTCAAGGGCCAGGGCTTCCCAATTCTCGTTGTCTATGCCACAGTTTTCAAGGTTGGCTTTGAGCCCATCTTTAAATCTCTTTTCCTGTCCTCCAACATTGCGTTTTCTGTTCTTGAGTTTGGAGTAGAGCAACTGCTTTGGGAGACTATGGTTGGGCATCCGGACAACATGGCCAGTCCATCAGAGTTGATGGCGGAGGACCATCGCTTCAGTGCTGGTGGTCTTTGCTTCTTCCAGCACGCTGACATTTTGTCCGCTGCACATAAAAATCAACAGTATAAGGTTTTCTTTAACACACATACTTGATCCTGTTACGACTTACTGTAACAAACTCCACAAAAGGCATGCAGTTGAGCTTTGAGAACCTAAATCCCTCTTACACTTTGTATCTGGTAATTATTTAACAACCCAATTACATGGCTTTTGAGGGTTGTTTCTTTCCCTACAAGGTGTTTCTGGGGGTTTTGATCCCTCAAGATGGCACATGCATAAGTGAGCAAAGTCACATGTGCCTTATCCTTGCATGACGAGAATTTATTTACAGTTGTTGTTCATTCGTTCAGTCGTCTCCGACTCTTCATGACCTCATGGACCAGCCCACGCCAGAGCTCCCTGTCGGCCGTCACCACCCCCAGCTCCTTCAAGGTCAGTCCAGTCACTTCAAGGATGCCACCCATCCATCTTGCCCTTGGTCGGCCCCTCTTCCTTTTGCCTTCCACTTTCCCCAGCATAATTGTCTTCTCTAGGCTTTGCTGTCTCCTCATGATGTGGCCAAAGGACTTCAACTTTGTCTCTAGTCTCCTTCCCTCCAGTGAGCAGCCGGGCTTTATTTCCTGGAGGATGGACTTGTTGGATCTTCTCGCAGTCCAAGGCACTCTCAGCACTTTCCTCCAACACCACAGCTCAAAAGCATCTCTCTTCCTTCGCTCAGCCTTCCCTAAGGTCCAGCTCTCACATCCGTAGGTTACTACAGGGAATACCATGGCTTTGACTAGGCAATGGATCTTTGTTGCCAGTCTGATGTCTCTACTCTTTACTATTTTATCGAGACTGGACATTGCTCTCCTCCCAAGAAGGAAGCGTCTCCTGATTTCCTGGCCACAGTCTGCATCTGCAGTCATCTTTGCACCTAGAAATACAAAGTCTGTCACGGCCTCCACGTTTTCTCCCTCTATTTCCCAGTTGTCAATCATTCTTGTTGCCATAATCTTGGGGGTTTTTTTATGTTTAGCTGCAACCCAGCTTTTGTGCTTTCTTCTTTCACCTTGATTAGAAGGCTCCTCAGCTTATTTACAGTATTTATTATTTATTGTGTCAGAAGTGAATTGAGAATACAGTTATACGTATTGTATAGAAACACCACAAGCAAAGTTACAAACTTGGCATTATACTAAATGTCCTTTGTCCAGAAGCTGGCCACTTGGAGTGCCTCTGGTGTCACTGTGAGAATTGTGCATGTGGCAGGGCTCAGGTTGCATTGTAGTAGGTGGTCTGTGGTTTGCTCTTCTCCACCCACGCATGTCGTGGATTCCACTTTATGGCCTCATTTCTTAAGGTTGGTTCTCCATCTCGTGGTGCCAGAGCGCAGTCTGTTCAGTGCCTTCCAAGTCACTGTAAGTCAAAGTTGGCTTACTATAGGTGACAAATATGGCATATTATTTGAGAACACAGAAATGAAGGACCACTCTCACAACCTCCATGTCAGACCACACAGAGGAGCCATTGAAATCCACAAGCATGTGGACAATTTCAACAGAAAGGAGGAAACCATGAAAGTGAACAAAATCTGGCTACCAGTATTAAAAAAACTCTAAAATTACAACAGCAAAACAACAGAGAGGAAACAACCAGGCACATCTTAACACCTCTCAACAAAAGATTGCTCCAGGCACTTCCAGGCTATCAAATGCTAATCAAGGTAGAAAAAACGAAATGCAAAGATACAGAATGGGGGGCAATGCCTGGCTCGAGAGCAGTACATGTTAAAAAGATCTTGGAATCCTCGTGGACAAGTTAAACATGAGCCAATAATGTGATGTGTCAGCAAAAAAAGCCAATGGGATTTTGGCCTGCATCAATTGGACCATAGTGTCTAGATCTAGGGAAGTTTGGTTAGACCACACCTGGAATATTGTGTCCAATTCTGGGCACCACAATTCAAGAGAGATATTGACAAGCTGGAATGTGTCCAGAGGAGGGCGACTCAAATGATCAAGGGTCTGGAGAACAAGCCCTATGAGGAGTGGCTTAAGGAGCTGGGCATGTTTAGCCTGAAGAAGAGAAGGCTGAGAGGAGATATGATAGCCATGTCTAAATATGTGAGAGGAAGCCACAGGGAGGAGGGAGCAAGCTTGTTTTCTGCTTCCCTGGAGACTAGGAAGCGGAACAATGGCTTCAAACTACAAGAGAGGAGATTCTATCTGAACACGAGGAAGAACTTACTGACTGTGAGAGCCATTCAGCAGTGGAACTCTCTTCCCCAGAGTGTGGTGGAGGCTCCTTCTTTGGAAGCTTTTAAACAGAGGCTGGTTGGCCATCTGTCAGGGGTGATTTGAATGCAATATTCCTGCTTCTTGGCAGGATGGGGTTGGACTGGATGGCCCATGAGGTCTCTTCCAACTCTATGATTCTATGAAGGTGGTCAGTTGAAACATTCCCACCTAGCTCCAGCAGACAAGAGTCCTTTGTCCCACCCTGGTCATTCCACAGATATATAAACCCATTTTCCTAGTTCCAACAGACCTCACTACCTCTGAGGATGCTTGCCATAGATGCAGGCGAAACGTCAGGAGAGAATGCCTCTAGAACGTGGCCATATAGCCTGAAAAAAACTACAACAACCCAGTGATTCCAGCCATGAAAGCCTTTGACAATACAATCATGGCATAGTTTAGTAGAAATACATGTTCAGTTTGAGGGAGATGCATGTGGATAGCAGCTTCCTTTTTCCTCCCTTGGGTTTGTTTTCCCAGCGTCAAGTGTGGCGTCATATTAGAAATCTGAGAAACCTAGAAATTGGAGAACCAGCTACTTTGTGTCTGCCTTGCAACATCTAATGGGTTTGTTTTCTTTTTAAACTGTCCAGAAAATGATTAATGAGACCAAACTTGTGGGAACTAAGCTGAAAATTAAACAAAGTGTTAATGAATGTCAATAAGTGGGGTTTTCAGCCATAAAACATGAGTCTTGGAGTCGTCAGATGTTCTTGATGGTTTTTAAAACATTTAACCATGGTTTGATCCGGATTGTGTGTTGGATCCAAACCTGTCTTGTGACTCCTTCTAGTTGAACACAACCTCAGTTTAGTGTCGCCATGGTCTTAGGCAGATATGCCAAATGGGTACATAGTGAAATATCTTGGAGATGGGGCCCAAATCTAAACATGAAATTTTGTTGTTATTGAAAACATTATGTATAAACTTAGTATCAGGCGATGTATGTAAGGTCTATATAAACACTATCATCTATATCAGTGGTTCTCAATGTGGGGGTCGGGACCCCTGGAGGTCTCACAAGGGAGTGTCAGAGGGGTCACTAAAGACCATGAGAAAGCACAGAATTTTCTGTTAGTCATGGGTTTGAGCCTGCCACTTTTGGACTCTCGCTTGCTGAGGTGTTCCAGCGAGTGTCTCTGTAGATCTTAGAAAACTATTTCTAGATTTAAGTCGTTGACGTGCTGGCTGATACCCAAACAGGGGATGAGCTGGAGATGTCTCTGCCTTGGTCCTTTCACTATTGGTTGCTACTTCCCAGAGGATGTCAGGTGGTGCAATACCGGCTAAGCAGTGTAATTTCTCCAGTGGTGTAGGGCGCAGACACCCTGTGATAATGTGGCATGTCTCATTAAGAGTCACATCCACTGTTTTAGTGTAGTGAGATGGTGAGAAGTGACCAGCAAGTGAACTATAAATCCCAGCAACTACAACTCTCAAAATATCAAGATCTGTTTTCCCCAAACTCCACCAGTATTCAAATTTGGGCATTGAGTATTCAGTCCTGATCCATCATTCTTTGAGTAGGCGAACTACAACTCCCAAACTCAAGGTCAATGCCCACCAAACCCTTGGCCATGGGAGTTCTGTGTGCCAAGTTTGGCCCAATTTCATCATTGGTGGAGTTCAAAATGCTCTTTGATTGGAGGTGAAATATAAATCCCAGCAACTACAACTCCCAAAATATCAAGGTCTGTTTTCCCCAAACTCCACCAGTGTTCACATTTGGGCATTGAGTATTCAGTCCTGATCCATCATTCTTTGAGTCCACAGTGCTCTCTGGGTGTAGGTGAACTACAACTCCCAATCTCAAGGTCAATGCCCACCAAACCCTTGGCCATGGGAGTTCTGTGTGCCAGAATAGAGAGGTAGCATGACTTCCCTGGATCTAGACACTAGACTCCTATTGATGCAGGCCAAAATCTCATTGGCTTTTTTTGCCACCGCATGACATAGAGTGACATCATTAGTTTTGTGGTACAAACATAGAAACAAGCAAACATAGATACATCCTTGACTTGGAGAGCGAGAGGGAAATGAATTTCATGATTTAGACTTAAGTCCCACCTCTGAGATGCCTCCTTATGTGTGTATATGCAGATACAGATATTCCAAAATTCAAAACCCTTCTGATCCTAAGCATTTGAGATACGAGATAATGTCCTGTATATCTATTGAAGTAATTTGACGTTCTGCAACTGAAGAATGCAAAAGCCAGGGAGTTGGACTAGATGTCACATGTGGTCTCTTCCAACTCTATTATTCTGTGATTGTATAACTCTAAATATTTTGCTTGTACTATTTTTAAAATTATGTTTGTTAATCACATTACTGTATTGTGTGTGCACGCCCATCTCAACACACATACACATTGCAGTTGATTTTTATTTTTTATTTATTTACCATATTTATACACCGCCTCTCTCACCCCGAAGGCGGCTCGAGGCGGTTTACAATCAGCAATCAATGCCCCCAACATAAAATATAGTTTAAAACATTAATATATAATATAGACCATATAAAAGTAGTAGAAACAATAAAAACCATAAAACACAAGTCCTCGGCGTCTGATTACTAAAATCATTTTCCCGTCACATCGTCCAATTGTTCCGTAAACTAGTCTTTTACACTGCATTTGCAAATGCTTGCTCAAAAAGCCAGGTTTTAACTCTCTTTTGAAATGTTAGGACTGAGGGGGCCGATCTGATATCCCTAGGGAAGGGCGTTCCATAGCCGAGGAGCCACCACTGAGAAGGCCCTGTCTCTCGTTCCCGCCAATCGCATCTGCGAAGAAGGTGGGACCAAGAGCAGGGCCTCCCCAGATGATCTTAAGCTCCTAGCTGTTCATAGAGAGAGATACATTCAGACAGGTAAGCTGGGCTTTAAAGGCTAAAGCACTTCGAATTGTGCCCAGTAGCAAACTGGCAGCCAGTGGAGTTGGCGCAACAGAGGAGTCATGTGTTCCCTGAGTGTTGCTCCTGTTAGTAACCTGGCTGCCGCCCGTTGGACCATTTGAAGCTTCTGAACAGTCTTCAAAGGCAGCCCCACGTAGAGAGCGTTGCAGTAGTCTATACGGCAGTGGTTTTCAACCTGGGGGTCGGGACCCCTGAAGGGGTCGCGAGGGGGTGTCAGAGGGGTCGCCAAAGACCATCACAGACAGTATTTTCTGTTGGTCATGGGAGTTCTGTGTGGGAAGTTTGGCCTAATTCTATAGTTGGTGGGCTTCAGAATGCTCTTTAGTAGTAGGTGGACTATAAATCCCAGCAACTACAACTCCCAAATGTCAAGGTCTATTTCCCCTGAACTTTACCAGTGTTCACATAGGGCATATTGAATATTCGTGTAGAGTTTGATCCAGATCCATCATTGTTTGAGTCCACAGTGCTCTCTGGATGTAGGCGAACTACAACTCTAAAACCCAAGTTCAATGACCACCAAACCCTTCCAGTATTTTCTGTTGGTCATGAGTTCCATGTGCCAAGTTTGGTTCAAGTCCATTCTTGGTGTAGTTCAGAATGCTCTTTGAATGTAGGTGAACTATAAATCCCAGCAACTACAACTTCCAAATGTCAAGGTCTATTTCCCCCAAACTTCACCAGTGTACATATTTGGGCATATTGAGTATTTGTGCCAAGTTTGGTACAGACCCATCATTGTTTGAGCCCACAGTGCTCAGTCCTCCCATCCCAACCCCACCAGTATTCACATTTGGGCATTTTGGGTATTTGTGCCAAATTTGGTCCAGTGAATGAGAATACATCCTGCATATCAGATATTTACATAACAATTCATAACAGTAGCAAAATTACAATTATGAAGTAGCAACAAAAATAATTGAATGGCTGGGGGTCACCACAACATGAGGTATTAAGGGGTTGCGGCATTAGGAACGTCGAGAACCACTGCTATACGGGATGTAACCAGAGCGTGTACTGTACCCAATATGAGATATTCATATTGGGTACAACTTTTCCCAAGCAAAAGGTGACACCAGCTCAGATTCCCTGTAAAAACTGTAGAGCCTGCTTCCAAATTCTGTAAGACTGATAGTTCCTAAAGTAACTTCATTTGCCGCTGTTGGTCTCCCCTTTGGATCCGGTTGGCGGCTTTGCCAACCATATCCAAAGGGAAGGGAAGTGGGGAGATGACCATGATAATCCTCTCCAAAATATCTGAGAAGTGCTTTTGTGGCATATTGCAAGCAAAGCAAATTGCAAGTGGAAGCCAAGCATAGCAGATGGGTTCAGGATGACGGACTTTGCCAAGGTGACTCTGGGATTGGGTCAGTGGCTGTGAAGGGATGCCAAAACTACCCATCAAAAAAAGCCAATGGGATTTTGGCCTGCATCAATAGGAGCCTAGTGTCTAGATCTAGGGAAGTAATGCTAAACCTCTATTCCGCTTTGGTTAGACCACACCTGGAATATTGTGTCCAATTCTGGGCACCACAATTCAAGAGAGATATTGACAAGCTGGAATGTGTCCAGAGGAGGGCGACTAAAATGATCAAGGGTCTGGAGAACAAGCCCTATGAGGAGCGGCTTAAGGAGCTGGACATGTTTAGCCTGAAGAAAAGAAGGCTGAGAGGAGATATGATAGCCATGTATAAATATGTGAGAGGAAGCCACAGGGAGGAGCGAGCAAGCTTGTTTACTGCTTCCCTGGAAACTAGGACACAATGGAACAATGGTTTCAAACTACAAGAGAGGAGATTCCATCTGAACAAGAGGAAGAACTTCCTGACTGTGAGAGCCGTTCAGCAGTGGAACTCTCTGCCCCAGAGTGTGGTGGAGGCTCCTTCTTTGGAAGCTTTTAAACAGAGGCTGGATGGCCATCTGTCAGGGGTGATTTGAATGCAATATTCCTGCTTCTTGGCAGAATGGGGTTGGACTGGATGGCCCATGAGGTCTCTTCCAACTCTTTGATTCTATGATTCTATGAAAAGAAAATTGAATTATAAAAGCTCTAGACCTGGAACAAATTGACATGTCGATTAAAATGATGACATCAACTGTAGTTTTATATATAGTGTTTTTAAAGTTGTTTTTGTAATTGTGATATATGATATTTTAATGAGTGTATATGTTTTTTATGGCTGGAAACCGGTCTGAGTCCCTCAATGAGGTTGAGAAGCTCGGTATAGAAAACTGTGAAATAAATAATAAATAAATAAATAAATCAAAATCTCATGGATTGTATGAAACTTCAGGAATTTATGAAACTTTGCAGAGTTTGGAGACAACTTCAGCACCCTTTTGGGAGAGTGGGTGGGATTGTGCTTTGGCTCATGTGCAGATATTGCTCATTCTTGACTTACTGGTTCTTGACCCATTATATCTCAAGGCTGCCTTCACAAACATTTGCTGTGTTTGTGTTGCACCAGAAGAAGAAACAAAACTAGCCTTCCAAGATGCTTGAAATTTCCGGCAGTCTTTGGAAATCTGTCAATGTGTAACTTTAGCTCTGCTTGTAAACAAGGGCTGTGTTTAGCTTTTTATTAAAAAATGTGCCCATCGATCTCTGTCAAAGTCCACCAGCTAGCAAAGCCAGATAGGCAGTGTGTCTTCTCGTAACCTTAAGAAAGGAAAAAGTTGGCTTTTTATGTTTTGCTGATGTGCCCAGAGATTTTTTCATGGGTCATCACGGATGAGGGATTTTGGAGTGAATTCACCACTCCCACCTGGAACACTTGCAAATCATTAATCTTGCTGTTTTGATCCCATTTTGGTCCAAAGTGGCTTGACTGTTTCTTTTATGAACACAAGGAAACTGGAGTCATGTCTATGCCCATACCTTGGGAAATCGGATCTGGCCACAGTGGTCCACACTCTTGTTACATCCCGAATAGATTACTGCAATGCGCCCCAAACCACTGGAGAAATTACACTGCTTAGCCGGTATTGCACCACCTGACATCCGCCGGGAAGTAGCAGCCAATAGTGAAAGGACCAAGGCAGAGACATCTCCAGCTCATCCCCTGTTTGGGTATCAGCCAGCACGTCAACAGCTTAAATCAAGACATAGTTTTCTTAGATCTACAGAGACACTCGCTGGAACACCCCAGCAAGCGAGAGTCCAAAAGTGGCAGGCCCAAACCCAGCACCTCAATCCATGAGTGATACCAAATGAGAGACTCCCCCTTCCTGGGCACTCAGAAGACTGGGCGACTTGGAAGGTGCTGAACAGACTACGCTCTGGCACCACGAGATGCAGAGCCAACCTTCAGAAATGGGGCTACAAAGTGGAATCCACAGCATGCGAGTGCGGAGAAGAGCAAACCACTGACAACCTGCTGCAATGCAACCTGAGCCCTCCCACATTCACAATGGAGGACCTTCTTGCGGCAACCCCAGAGGCACTCCAAGTGGCCAGATACTGGTCAAAGGACATTTAACCAAATACCAAATTTGCAAAATCTGTGTGTTTTTTTCTCCTTTTTCTTGAGAAAAAAAACACACAGATTTTGCAAACTTTGGTTTTTGCCTGTTAAATGTCCTATGACCAGTATCTGGCCACTTACGGCAGTGCACTCTGGGGTTGCGCTTGAAGACTGTTCGGAAACTTCAGTTAGTCCAGCGGGCGGCAGCCAGATTGCTCACCGGAGCGTCATACAGGGAGCATACTACCCCTCTATTATGTCAGCTCCACTGGCTGCCAATCCAGTTCCGAGCACAATTCAAAGTACTGGTTTTGACCTACAAAACCCTATACGGTTCCGGCCCAGCGTATCTGTCTGAACGCATCTCCCTCTATGTCCCGCCTCGGAGTTTAAGATCTTCTGGGGAGGCCCTGCTCTCAGCCCCACCTCTCTCACAAGTGAGGTTGGTGGGGACGAGGAGCAGGGCCTTCTCTGTGGTAGCCCCTCACCTGTGGAATTCACTCCCCGGGGAAATTAGGTCATTGACATCCCTTCTCTCTTTTAGAAGGAAATTAAAAACATGGATATGGGACCAAGCTTTTGGGTAATCTGGCAGATAGACAAAGGACAATGACGACTAGAATTGATAGGATTTGACAATGTGGAGTGAATTTACGGACTCTGAGCTGGCGAACGCTGAGCACTAGATTGGTTTTATTGATTATGATGGATAATTGATTGTTTTAACTGTTTATAATTGCTGTTTATATATGTTTTATCTTATTGTGTTGGCATCGAATTGTGGCTTTTGTAAGCCGCCCTGAGTCCCCCCTTGGGGGTTGCGCGAAATAAATAAATAATATGTGGGGTTTGTCTTGGGGTTGCCAGGTCTTGCAGTGCAACATGGATGCTCCTTTTTTTGGTCAGGGGCTTTTGTAGAGTCAGCTCTGGGTTAGAGAGGGGCTTTGAGTTCGGAATTGTCCCAGATTAGAATTGACTTGGACCAAAACCTGAGAGCAAGAGATGGCCAATGATGATATCATCAGGAAATGACCACAGTTGCTTACAGGTTATCATTCTAGCACGCACGCATAGACATTTATTTTTTGCTGTTTGGAAATCAAAAGATCTTAAGAAGTTGTTCCCCAATCAAAGTGAAATAAGTGGACTCTTCCCTATCACTTAGGGAGGAGGGGAATGGGACATTTATTCTTACCTCCTTGCTTCTACCTAGAAGATGGATGTAGACCAGACGATTGCTGTTGCTGTTGTTGTTGTTGCTGCTGCTGTTGTTCAAAACTTGACCTCTGAACTAGGTTAATCACAGTGTCCGGAGCAGAGGCTTTGCATACCTGGGTTCTAGTAGCATTGTTACTGTTGTTGTTGTTGTTGTTTGTCTACTTACTTTACTTACTTACTTACTTACTTACTTACTTAGGTGATCCCTCATTGTCCGAGTAAGATTGTCCTCCAAGTTCAGTGTCCTGGTGGTGGATACATAGGTGGCTGTGAAGCCCTATTCTTGACCTACATGTTCTCCCGCAGTGAGGGTATCGGTTTCCAGGTGGAAGGCAGTCCCGGTCGGGGTTGGCTCGATGCGCCTTACTCTTGGCACATTTCTCTCTTTCGCCCTCCATTCGTGCCTCTTCAAATTCCACAGGATAGCTGACCTCCAGCTGGAATGCTCAAGGGCCAGGGCTTACCAGTTCTTGGTGTCTACACCACAATTTTTAAGGTTGGCTTTGAGCCCATCTTTAAATCTCTTTTCCTGCCCACCAACATTGTGTTTTCCATTCTTGATTTCAGAGTAGAGCAACTGCTTTGGGAGACGGTGGTCGGGCATTTGGACAATGTGGCCGGTCCAGCAAAGTTGATGGCGGAGGACCATCACTTCAATGCTGGCGGTCTTTGCTTCTTCTTCCAGCACACTGACATTTGTCCGCCTGTCTTCCCAAGAGATTTGCAGGATTTTTTGGAGGCAGCGCTGATGGAATTGTTCCACAGGCATATAGCAGGATTGGAAGAACAGTGACTTTATAAACAAGCACCTTGGTATCCTTACAGATGTCCCAGTCCTCAAACACTCTGTGCTTCGTTTAGAAAAATTCTGTACTTGCAGAGCTCAGGCAGTGTTGTATTTCAGTATCATAGAATCATAGAATCAAAGAGTTGGAAGAGACCTCATGGGCATCCAGTCCAACCCCCTGCCACGAAGCAGGAATATTGCATTCAAATCACCCCT
This sequence comes from Anolis sagrei, assembly GCF_037176765.1. Classification (NCBI taxonomy): domain Eukaryota; kingdom Metazoa; phylum Chordata; class Lepidosauria; order Squamata; family Anolidae; genus Anolis; species Anolis sagrei. The sequence goes on from NC_090023.1 coordinate 7,973,336, forward strand.
GACAGATGGCCATCCAGCTTCTGTTTAAAAGCTTCCAAAGAAGGAGCCTCCACCACACTCTGGGGCAGAGAGTTCCACTGCTGAACGGCTCTCACAGTCAGGAAGTTCTTCCTCATGTTCACTGTTGACTTTTGTTGAGAGTTGGCTGCCAAGGGAGTGTAAATGGTCAACATTTTCTAATGTTACAGTAACTAATGATCAAACAACTTTTACGACACAGAGTTGTCTTGGAGGACCTAGCAAATGTCTGGAGAGGACAACTCTGTAGTCACCACTGAGTTCTCCAATGTGATCCAAAACATCAATCCAAAACTTGCCATGGAATCTTAGATTCAGAAAATGCCCAAATGTGACCTGTTTTGTCAGACCTGGATAAATGGAACTAGGGGTATTTGTCCTGAGAATATTGGGGGAGGGGGGGGGTTGTCTTGTCAGGAGCGACTTGAGAAACTGCAAGTCTCTTCTGCTGTGAGAGAATTGGCCGTCTGCAAGGACGTTGCCCAGGGGACGCCCGGATGAATTGATGTTTTTATCATTCTTGTGGGAGGCTTCTCTCATGTCCCCGCATGAGGAGCTGGAGCTGATAGAGGGAGCTCATCCACCTCTCCCCAGATTCAAACCTGCGACTTGTGGGTCTTCAGTCCTGCCGGCACAGGGGTTTAACCCACTGGGGGCTCTAATATGGGGTCATATTATAGATTTTCTGGAAAGTCTTTGAATTTGTAGGAAGCTGCTGTTGTCTTACATGAGCTGAAGAGTCAGATACTTACTCATATCTACAGTAAAAGGCTTAGCAAATGCCTAGAAAGGTGTTTTTTTCTAGGAAACTCTAGGTCTCTAGCATAATTTTGTGATATGTTTCCATTAGGAGTCATTTATTTCAATAGCAGTAAGTCTTGGAATGTATCTCCTGCTGATATGGGAGTTGCACATCATCAATTTACTTAGTTTCCTCAACATTGAGACTCCAGGCAGCTTGTATAATTATAAAAACCCCACAACTGCTAAATACCTACAGAAAATCAATATTAAAATGGACTTACACTGCTCAGATTGTTAAAAGCATGTACACCATTGGACCTATCTAGGTCCTGCTTGCATTCTCCATGTCAAAGGCTGAAGAGGGAATATATGTCTACGGTTTGTGTGTTTACTCCTGCACATCGAAAGTTGAAAGATGGCAATACAAATGTATGCTGCTCTGTCTTTATGATATTCTGGAGCACTTTCTGAATGGGTCCAGATAATAACCCCAGGCTTCTCCCTCTCTCTTTCTCTAGGCACTGGGTCTAGCATCCTTTCTGCTCTTCAGGATCTGTCCTGGCTGTCCAAGTCCAAGGTCGAGAAGCAACTGCAGGTGATCTCGGTGCTGCAATGGGTGCTGTCCTTCCTCGTCATGGGTAAGGAAGAAAGTTGGGGTTCTCTGTAGCAGTTAGAACTGGTTTAAGGTGTCTCCACTTTTGCCATCGAGGGGCTGCCCATTTAAACTCGGCAATGTGAGGACTTTGCCCTTCCAGTGCTATTATGTGCATCTCCTTTCAGCAAAGTAAATTGTGTTGTTGTAGGTTTTTTCGGGCTATAGGCCATGTTCTAGAGGCATTCTCTCCTGATGTTTCACCTGCATCTGTGGCAAGCACCGGGATTGTGGCGCAGCTGGCTGAGTGTCAACTGCATTAAGATCACTCTGACCAAAAAGGTCATGAGTTCGAAGCCAGCCCGGGTTGGAGTGGGTTTCCAACCAATTGTGTGTAGCCTGTTGTCGACCTTTGCAACCCAAAAGACAGTTGCATCTGTCAAGTAGGAAAATAAGGTGTTGTTCATTCGTTCAGTCGTCTCCGACTCTTCGTGACCTCATGGACCAGCCCACGCCAGAGCTCCCTGTCAGCCGTCACCACCCCCAGCTCCTTCAAGGTCAGTCCAGTCACTTCAAGGATGCCATCCATCCATCTTGCCCTTGGTTGGCCCCTCTTCCTTTTGCCTTCCACTTTCCCCAGCATAATTGTCTTCTCTAGGCTTTGCTGTCTCCTCATGATGTGGCCAAAGGACTTCAACTTTGTCTCTAGTCTCCTTCCCTCCAGGGAGCAGTTGGGCTTTATTTCCTGGAGGATGGACTGGTTGGATCTTCTCGCAGTCCAAGGCACTCTCAGAACTTTCCTCCAACACCACAGTTCCAAAGCATCTATCTTCCTTCGCTCAGCCTTCCCTAAGGTCCAGCTCTCACATCTGTAGGTGACTATAGGGAATACCATGGCTTTGACCACCTTAAAATGTGGGGAGGCTAAATTAACTGATTTACGAGGCCATAAAAAAGACTCCAGCAAAGCATTCCAGCAGGGAAGCATGCGAGGAATGCAGAAGTGCTTCGTCAGCATCGCAGATGGACGATGAAAGCGACAGCTCCGCAGCGGCCAGAAAAAGTTAAATAGTCTCTGTCTATGTCTGTATATGTTTGTATATCAAAAATTGGCATTGAATGTTTGCCATATATGTGTACACTGTAATCCGCCCTGAGTCCCCTGCGGGGTGAGAAGGGCGGAATATAAAAGCTGTAAATAAGTAAATAAATAAATAAATAAGCATCCTCAGTGGTAGTGAGACCTCACTACCTCTGAGGATGCTTGCCATAGATGCAGGCGAAACATCAGGAGAGAATGCCTCTAGAACATGGCCTTATAGCCCGAAAAAACCTACAACAACCCAATGACCAGAACAGATTGAAAGTGGCTTAATGGGATATGGGATCTTGACAATCTTACATAGCTGGCTTTGCTACAGGCTTTCTGAAAAAACATTTTAGTTGCTATGGAGACTTTCCTCCGAAAACCAAGAATACTTTCTGCACTAAAAATGGCACACGGAGGATGACGGCATTAATAGAGTGATGGCAGACAAACCGTAGGACGCACATTTAGAATCAGAGAATCTGAAGCATTTGAGGAGGATCCCAAGGGCCATGCCGTCCAGAGGCGGCCCTAGGTAATTTTCAACAGTAAGCAAACATTATTTTGGCGCCCCCCCCAACCAATCATTGATATATATTTTCTGTTTGTCATGGGAGTACTGTGTGCCATATTTGGTTCTATTCCATCATTGGTGGAGTTCAGAATGCTCTTTGATTGTAGGTGAACTATACATCTCAGTAACTACACTTGCCGCATTGCCTGGCCCGCTTTGGGTCCGGAGGCATGCCTGAAGACCCCGGCGTGTGCACCAAAGTCACCTCTTCTCCTGACTTTCTCCTCAACCATTGGGACAGAGAGAGAGAGAGAGAGAGAGAGAGAGAGAGAGGTGGAGATGCGCAGCTTTCCTGAAGGTAGGCGCAAAAACAAAGGAGGGAGCGGAGGTGGGAGATACCTCCAGCCGGAGGGGCTCTCTCTCTCTCTTGGTCCGAATGGCTGAAGAGAAAGTCAGGAGAAGAGGCGACTTTTGGTGTGCACGCTGGGGTCTTCAGATACGCCTCTGGACCCGAAGCGGGCCAGGCGTGGCGGCTCCGCCTCTTGGCCCACCTGTGGATTGGGGAGAAGAGAGGAGGCGGGTGGAGTGCCGGGGGATTGGGAAAGGGAGCTGGTCATGGGGAAGAGATCTAACGCGGAGAACGATTGAGCGCCGGCTCTGCTTGCGCACCCTGTGGCCGGGTGGAGCAGGAACGAGAGGGGCGAGGCGAGGCGAGGCTCAAGGGCCCGGCCCCTTTGGGAGGAGGATCGCCGGCAGCGAGGCAAGAAAGCCGAGGCTCCCCCCGGACTGCTAGGGCTGTTGTGAGCTGAGGGGGCGCTCCTCAAGTGGCAGTCGAGGGGCATTTACAGAGGCGCCTCTGCGCCCCTGGCAAAAAAAAAGTGTTCTGCGACCGCTTACTTCGCATAATAGACGAGCCGCCCCTGATGCCGTCCAACCCCATTCTGTCATAAAGGAAGGCACCATCAAAGCCCTCCTGGCAGATGGCCATCCAGCCTCTGTTTAAAAGCTTCCAGAAAAGGAAACTCCCAACTACAGATAAGCACACCGCTGGGTGACCTCAGGTTGTCATACTAGGTCAGCAACAACCATGTTTGCTCTCCTGGCATTTGCAAAAACATCCCACTATTTATCTATCTAGTGCTACCTGCTTACGAGGCAGTTTCTAATCCAATTGAAAAGCAGCTCAAGTGTTTCACCCACTGGCTCCAAGGACGTGCCTCCCGGAGGCAGAAGGGAAATCGTTAATCAATACAGAGGATTTTTCAAAACTTTTTGCAGGAAGGAGCACTCTTTGCACAATTAGATGAGCATGGCTAGGTTCTTGGTTATGCACATCAAGATGTTTGTCATGGGAGGTCTGTGTGCCAAGTTTTTGGACCTGAACGGATTCTGGCAACCAGAACCTCTTCCTAAACTTTAGCCCTGGTAATTTAGGAATTATGCAATGGTTTGAACATGGATCCTTTATGATATAATTAATGCAGTTTGATACCGCTTGAACTGCCATGGTTCAATGCTATGGGATCATGGGAGTTGTAGTTTTGCAAGGTGGTTACCCTTCTCGGCCAAAGATTTGGTGCCTCGCCAAATTGCAACTCCCAGAATTTCATAGCCCTATCAGCTAACCTTTTATATTATATACTAGCTTGGGGACTTAGAATCATAGAATCAAAGAGTTGGAAGAGACCTCCTGGGCCGTCCAGTCCAACCCCATTCTGCCAAGAAGCAGGAATATTGCATTCAAATCACCCCTGACAGATGGCCATCCAGCCTCTGCTTAAAAGCTTCCAAAGAAGGAGCCTCCACCACACTCCGGGGCAGAGAGTTCCACTGCTGAACGGCTCTCACAGTCAGGAAGTTCTTCCTCATGTTCAGATGGAATCTGAAAACTAAGAATAGTAAACCCTTATTGAAATAAAGGACACTTGGACCGTGAATACCACAGAGCCATCTGGGAGGACATAGAAAATGCCTAAAGAGGACATATTTTGTTGGGCTGGCAGTGACTGGGTTATTTGAGAAAGGCATTGTTTGTTTGTGCTCCAAGTTTAGTCTAGATCCAATGTCGACTGGGTTCAGTGGGTGTGGGTGAACTACAACTCCCATATGTAAATCCCATGGTCCATCTTCTTCCAAATCACACCAGGATGTAGAGTGGGTCTCTTCACACCTAGCTCCAGCAAACAAGAGTCCTTTGTCCCACCTTGGTCATTCCACAGATATATAAACCCATTTTCCTAGTTCCAACATACCTCACTACCCCTGAAGATGCTTGCCATAGATGCAGGTGGAAATGTCAGGAGAGCATGCCTCTAGACCATGGCCATATAGCCCGAAAAAAGTCTGCAACAACCTAGGTGTGAATGTTTCAACTGACCACCTTGATTAGCATTTGATGGCCTGACAGTGCCTGGAGCAATCTTTTGTTGAGAGGTGATTAGGTGTCCTTGTTTGTTCTCTCTCTGTTGTTGTGCTGTTGTAATTTTAAAGTTTTTAAATACTGTTAACCAGATTTTGCTCATTTTCATGGTTTCCTCCTTTCTGTTGAAATTGTCCACATGCTTGTGTGTTATGGTCATGTTTTCCTGTGAAGCTGTTACCCTCTTTGACTATTTCGAATTACAGGGAGAGTTCGTACTGAACTGTTGAGTTAAAGTTGATTTGCATTAGTTCTGCAGTGTAGGGCCTGCTTGGCTTGTGTGCTTTATGATGCCTTCATCTCATGAATATGGGTCTACCTAAAGCAGAGGAACATCCATTCCGAGTTTGGGTTTGAAATGCATACTTATCATATCAGAAGCCAACCAAGGGTACAGTTGTAATGTATTTATCTTTATTAATGACTTAGATGAAGGGCTAGAAGGCATGATCATCAAGTTTGCAGATGACACCAAATTGGGAGGGATAGCCAATACTCCAGAGGACAGGAGCAGGATTCAAAACGATCTTGACAGATTAGAGAGATGGGCCAAAACTAACAAAATGAAGTTCGACAGTGACAAATGCAAGATACTCCACTTTGGCAGGAAAAACGAAATGCAAAGATACAGAATGGGGGACGATGCCTGGCTCAAGAGCTGTATGCGTGAAAAACATCTTGGAGTCTTCGTGGACAACAAGTTAAACATGAGCCAACAATGTGATGTGGCGGCAAAAAAAGCCAATGGGATTTTGGCCTGCATCAATAGGAGCATAGTGTCTAGGTCCAGGGAAGTCATGCTCCCCATGCTCTATTCTGCTTTGGTTAGACCACACCTGGAATATTGTGTCCAATTCTGGGCACCACAATTCAAGAGAGATATTGATAAGCTGGAATGTGTCCAGAGGAGAGCGACTAAAATGATTAAGGGTCTGGAGAACAAGCCCTATGAGGAGCGGCTTAAGGAGCTGGACATGTTTAGCCTGAAGAAGAGAAGGCTGAGAGGAGATATGATAGCCATGTATAAATATGTGAAAGGAAGCCACAGGGAGGAGGGAGCAAGCTTGTTTACTGCTTCCATGGAGACTAGGACGCATTGGAACAATGGCTTCAAACTACAAAGGAGATTCCACCTGAACATGAGGAAGAACTTCCTGACTGTGAGAGCTGTTCAGCAGTGGAACTCTCTGCCCCAGAGTGTGATGGAGGCTCCTTCTTTGGAAGTTTTTAAACAGAGGCTGGATGGCCATCTGTCAGGGGTGATTTGAATGTAATATTCCTGCTTCTTGGTAGAATGGGGTTGGACTGGATGGCCCATGAGGTCTCTTCCAACTCTAGGATTCAATGATTCTATGATTCTGAAGATGAAAAGCACATGTCTGTGTCTTAGATGGATTAGGAATACGCTGGCTTTTCCTGTAATAGGCAGTTAAGAGCACTTAGAGCTTCGAAGAGCTTCTGTTCAACCATCTCAAAGCATCCTGCTTGAGTGGTGATGGCACAATCATCAGCACAGAAAATACACCCTGCATATCCGATATTTACATTAGGATTCATAACAGTAGCAAAATTACGGTTATGAAGTAGCAACGGAAATAATTTTATGGTTGGGGGGTCACCACAACATGAGGAACTCTACTAAGGGGTCACGGCATTAGGAAGGTTGAGAAACAGTGACCTAGAGCTTCAAAGAGCTTCTGTTCAACCATCTCAAAGCATCCTGCTTGAGTGGTGATGGCACAATCATCAGCATAGAAAATACACCCTGCATATCCGATATTTACATTAGGATTCATAACAGTAGCAAAATTACGGTTATAAAGTAGCAACGGAACTAATTTTATGGTTGGTACTAAGGGGTCACGGCATTATGAAGGTTGAGAAACACGGCCTTGAACCAAAGCATATGCTTCCTGAGCCAGAAGAGAGAAAGTTTATTAACAGCTCACTATAAAATTAATACGGTTATGGCTCAATGTTATGGTGTACTGGGTGTTTTTTGTTGAGGCCCCACCACTCTTTGGCAGAGAAAACCGTGGACCATGTAAAGCTACAACTCCTAGGATTCCCTAGCATTGAGCCACGGCAGATAAAGTGGTATCGAACCACATTACATTTTACAGGATAGATGCACTATGATTGGAATGTGTCCAGATGAGGGCGACTAAAATGATCAAGGGTCTGGAGAACAAGCCCTATGAGGAGCGGCTTAAAGAGCTGGGCATGTTTAGTCTGAAGAAGAGAAGTTTGAGAGGAGATGTGACAGCCATGTATAAATATGTGAGAGGAAGCCACAGGGAGGAGGGAGCAAGCTTGTTTACTGCTTCCCTGGAGACTAGGACGCGAAACAATGGCTTCAAACTACAAGAGAGGAGATTCCATCTGAACATGAGGAACAACTTCCTGACTGTGAGAGCCGTTCAGCAGTGGAACTCTCTGCCCCGGAGTGTGGTGGAGGCTCCTTCTTTGGAAGCTTTTAAACAGAGGCTGGGTGGCCATCTGTCAGGGGTGATTTGAATGCAATATTCCTGCTTCTTGGCAGAATGGGGTTGGACTGGATGGCACATGAGGTCTATTCCAACTCTTTGATTCTATGATTGCTTCTGTATCAGGATGCTCCAAGTAACATGGGAGCTTTTCTTGGCCGGAGCTGCATGGCAGGCTTAGGGGCCGATGTGATGTCTCTTAAGCCGTAAACAACGAAATCCGATTGAGCTCAGGGTGGAGGGGGAAATCCTTAAAGCAAGGTTCAAAAGGCAAATAATACGTGTGTGTGCCTCTGTGTGTGCATTTGTATGCCCAAACAAATCCCTTCTTAACAAAACGAGTTAATTCGTCTTCTTTCCCTTTCTTTTCTCTCCGTCTCCAGGTGTGGCTTGCACGGTCATCCTCATGTACATCCTGTGCACAGACTGCTGGGTCATTGCGGCGGTCTATCTGGTGTGGCTGGTGTTTGACTGGAACACTCCCAAAAAGGGTAAGATGGGGCACAAAGACCCTGATTCACAACCTTGTGAGGATATCAGGTTATGCAGTGTTCCCTCGCTACTTCACAGTTCGCTTTTCGCGGACTCACTGTTTCGCGGGTTTTTGCCTCCCAGTTTATGAATGGTTGCCATTGCCCAGAGCAGCGATCTAATCCCACCTCCTGGCAACGATGGAGTGTGGACGGGGATTTCATCCTCCCCCTTGGGAGAGAGGCAGCCAATCAAGAGTGATTGCAAAGTAGAGATAGCTAGCAAAAAAAGGAAAAGGTACGCGGTGCCTTTAAATCTCTCCTCACTTCTGCCTCACTCTCGGAACTCGATATACGCGGGTTGAATGAAAAGTAATGCCTCCACCTTCGTAACTCCTCAACAGATGGCAGTATTGGTATGCGGCAGGTACTGGCTTGTTCAGTAGACTCTCCTCTACAGTTCCATTTTGGCGGGAAACTTTAGCATTGAACGGTTGTGTTGTTAAAGTGCAAAGTATGGAACCCTGCGCAAACGGTCAGTCAATGCGACTTAAGCAACATGCAGTCATTGAATTCTTGATAGCAGAAGGTGTCACCCCAAAGGAGATTCATCAGAGAATGCAAGCTGTTTATGGTGTTGATGTGAGTATTCTGGCCCAGACAGTTCTGGCCTATGTATTGTCGAAGGCTTTCATGGCTGGAATCACTAAGTTCTTGTGGGTTTTTTTGGGCTATATGGCTATGTTCTAGAGGCATTTCTCCTGACGTTTTGCCTGCATCTATGGCAAGCACCTCTGAGGATGCTTGCCATAGATGCAGGCGAAATGTCAGGAGAAATGCCTCTAGAACATGGCCATATAGCCCAAAAAACCCACAAGAACTTAGTTCTGGCCCAGTTTACCTGTCCTAATGTATCTCCTGCTACGAACCATCTCGCAGCTTAAGATCGTCAGGAGAGGCCCTGCTCTCAAACGCGGTTGGTGGGGACGAGAGACAGGGCCTTCTCAGCAATGGCCCCCCATCTGTGGAACTCCCTCCCTAAGGACATCAGGCTGGCCACCTCCCTCGTGTCCTTCAGAAGACAACTGAAGACCTGGCTGTGGGACCAGGCATTCGACTAGAGGCATTGACCATAGGACAATGGCAGCTTGGAAAGGAAACTTGAACATTACAACATTACGACATTGGATTTGTTTGCCTGGATCTTGGTTTTAGCGGCATATTAGTTGACTGTTAAATGAATTTTTTGATGATTTTTATAATGTTTTAATCAAGTTTTACTGTTTTTAATTGAATGTATATATTGACAGCATCACTTATGTAAAGCCGCCCTGAGTCCCCTTGTGGGAGAAGGGCGGGGTAGAAATGAAGGAAGTGGGTTGTTGTAGGTTTTTTCGGGATGTATGGCCATGGTCTAGAGGCATTCTCTCCTGACGTTTCGCCTGCACTTTGGCAAGCATTCTCAGAAGTAGTGAGGTCTGTTGGAACTAGGAAAAAGAGTTTATATATCTGTGGCATGACCAGGGTGAGACAAAGGACTCTTGTCTGCTGGAGCTAGGTGTGAATGTTTCAACTGACCACCTTGATTAGCATAATTACCTCTCAACAAAGGTTTGCCCCAGGCACAGTCAGACCATTGTCCCCTGGTCATGCCACAGATATATAAATCTTTTTGCCTAGTCCCAACAGACCTCACTACCTCTGAGGATGCTTGCCAAAGTGCAGGCGAAATGTCAGGAGAAAATGCCTCTAGACCATGGCCATACATCCCGAAAAAACCTACAACAACCCAGTGATTCCAGCCATGAAAGCCTTCGACAATACAACGAAGGAAGTATTGTGCATCGTTGGGTGAGTAAGTTTAAAGTTGTTGAGGTGGGAGCACCTGACTTGAGTGACAAACCACCGAGTTTCACAAGCAAAAGGTTGACAGATTGATTCAGGACGATCGTCGTATCACTCAGAGAGAAATTTCAAGCATAATCGGCATTTCACAAGAACGTATGGGTCACATTATTGCTTTGCTTGGCTATCGGAAGATCTGTGCACGATGGGTACCCAGGATGCTGATGCTGGTTGCGGAAATAGAATGTCGACTTCTTCTGTGATGGCTTCAGAAAACTTGTTCATGGTTGGCAGAAATGTATCCAATTGTCTGGTGGTGGAACAGTGAATAGTGGTAGTTTATTTATTTTATTTATTTATTTACTGTATTTGTATACCGCCTTTCTCAGCCAATCGGCGACTCAAGGCGGTTTCCAACAAATCAGTATACATAAAAACATAATATAGATTAAAACATTAAACAGTATAAAACACCACAAAAGCAATAAAAACAACATCATTAGCGTCTCATTATTCTCAAGCATTGTCCAGTTCCATTGTCAAATCATCCGATTTCCTATATTAGCTACTCTGCATTTGTAAACGTTGGCTTGAACAGCCATGTTTTAACTTGCCTCCGAAACGTTAAGAGGGAGGGAGCAGATCTGATCTCCTTAGGGAGGGCGTTCCATAGCTGAGTGGCCACCACTGAGAAGACCCTGTCTCTCGTCCAGAGGCGGCCCTAGGTAATTTTCAATGGTAAGCAAACAGTATTTTGGCGCCCCCTCCCCCAACCAATCACTGATATATATTTTCTGTTCATTGTGGGAGTTCTGTGTGCCATATTTGGTTCAATTCCATCATTGGTGGAGTTCAGAATGCTCATTGATTGTAGGTGAACTATACATCCCACTAACTACAACTCTCATATCTCATGGTCTATTTTCCCCCAAGAGCGCCCTTGGGCAAAATCAACGCTACTGCAAATGCTTATTTTGCATAATGGGTTGAGCCACCCCTACTCTCGTCCCCGCCAAACGTACTTGTGATGAAGGTGGGGCCGAGAGCAGGGCTTCCCCAAGCGTTCTTAAAGTCCTTGATGGTTCGTAAGGGGAGATACATTCAGACAGGTAAGTTGGGCCAGAACCGTTAAAGAGCACATTTTAAGGATTTATTTTATTTATTTATTTGTCGTGTCAGATTAACCAGTCAATTATATTACATTTCTAACAGAATAAAGCAAACAAACAGATAAAATACAACATTTGTGAATTTGGTAGTTGGTTAAATGTCCTTTGACCAGTATCTGGTCCCTTGGAGTGCTTCTGGTGTTGCTGCAAGAAGGTCCTCCCTTGTGCATGTGGCAGGGCTCAGGTTGCAATGCAGCAGGTGGTCAGTGGTTTGCTCCTCTCCGCATTCGCATATCGAGGATTCCACTTTGTAGCCCCATTTCTGAAGGTTGGCTCTGCATCTTGTGGTGCCAGAACGCAGTCCTTCCAAGTCGCCCAGTCTTCTGTGTGCCCAGGAGGGAGTCACTCATTTGGTATCAGCCATTGATTGAAGCTCTGGGTTTGAGCCTGCCACTTTTGGACTCTCGCTTGCTGAGGTGTTCCAGCGAGTGTCTCTGTAGATCTTAGAAAACTATTTCTTGATTTAAGGCGTTGGCGTGCTGGCTAATACCCAAACAGGGGATGAGCTGGAGATGTCTCTGCCTTGGTCCTTTCACTATTGGCTGCTACTTCCGGGCGGATATCAGGTGGTGCAATGCCGGCTAAGCAGTGTAATTTCTCCAGTGGTGTAGGGCGCAGACACCCCGTGATAATGCAACATGTCTCATTAAGAGCCACATCCACTGTTTTAGTGTGGTGAGATGTGTTCCACACTGGGCATGCATACTCAGCAGCAGAGTAGCACAGTGCAAGGGCAGATGTCTTCACTGTGTCTGGTTGTGATCCCCAGGTTGTGCCAGTCAGCTTTCGTATGATATTGTTTCTAGCAACCACTTTTTGCTTGATGTTCAGGCAGTGCTTCTTGTAGGTAATTCTAAGGATTATTTCTGCATTTGATTTTTTAAAATATTCCCATCCAAATCCAAGTAACGAAGGTGGAGGCATTACTTTTCATTCAACCCTCATATATATGTGTGTGTGTGTGTGTGTATATATACCGTCCCTATTTCATGGATTTTCACTTTTCGTAGATGGCCCTGGGACCTCTTGGGGGTCTCTTTGAACCCTGTTTCTGATTCCTCTTGAGGTTACACTGCAACATTTTTCTGAACTTGTCATTAGTAATATCTGTCTGTCCTTACCTGGTATCTACTTAAAACCTGTGCTTTGGGAAGCAATGACCTGAATACTATGGTAATCCGTGCTAGAGTGAACCCATTGAATGGATAGATGAATGAATGGTGAGTCAACACTTACATAAATTCCACTGATTTAATGAGTTTGCTCTAGTTGGAACCATACGTTAAGGCCGGTGAATTCCTTAATGGTGTCAAGCAGACTTCACACTCTGTTTGGCACTTGGAAGATATTTTGGAGCGTAGGTGTCTCTACACTATAGAACTAATGCAGTTTGACACCACTTTAAATACCAAGGCTGGGTAATATGGAATCCTGGGTGTTGTAGGTTTGCAAGGGTTTTCACTTTTTCCGTCGAAGGATGCTGGTGCTTCCCCAAACTATAACTCCCAGCATTCTTTAGCTTTGAGATTTGGTAGTGCAAGTGGTATCAAAATGCATTAATTTTGCAGCATAGATGCATCCTTTTGATTCCCATCAGCATTTGGCACCATCTAATCACCCCTCAACAAAAGTTTGCTCTATGCAGTGCCAGGCCATCAAATGCTAATCAAGGTGGTCAGTTGAAACATTCACACCTAGCTCCAGCGGACAAGAGTCCTTTGTCCCATCCTAGTCACTCCACAGATATATAAACCCTTTTTCCTAGTTCCAACAGACCTCACTACCTCTGAGGATGCTTGCCATAGATGCAGGCGAAACGTCAGGAGAGAATGCCTCTAGACCATGGCCATACAGCCCGAAAAAACCTACAACAACCCAGTGATTCCGGCCATGAAAGCTCTAAAATTACAACAACAGAGAGGAAACAAACAAGGACATCTAATCACCTCTCAACAAAAGATTGCCCCAGGCACTGCCAGGCAATCAAATGCTAATCAAGGTGGTCAGTTGAAACATTCACACCTAGCTCCAGCAGACAAGAGTCCTTTGTCCCACCCTAGTCATTCCACAGATATATAAACTCTTTTTCCTAGTTCCAATAGACCTCACTACCTCTGAGGATGCTTGCCATAGATGCAGGCGAAACGTCATGAGAGAATGCCTCTAGACCATGGCCATATAGCCCAAAAAAACCTACAACAACCCAATTGGCACCATGTTCCATGATTGGGATTTATGTAATCATAGAGATGGAAGAGAACCCAAGGCCCATCCAGTCCTACCCTCTTCTGCCAGGCATGGGTGGTTCAATGCATTAAACCTTGTGCCAGCTGGATTGTTGACCTGAAGGTTGGTGGTTCGAATCTGTAAGACAGGGTGAGCTCCCATCTGTCAGCTCCAGCTTCTCGTGCAGGGACATGAGAGAAGCCTCCCGCAGGATGGTAAAAACATCCCACTGGAGACGTGGTGGCACAATGCATCAAACCTTTTGCCAGCTGGATTGTTGACCTGAAGGTTGGTGGTTCAAATCCGTAAGACAGGGTGAGGTCCCATCTGTCAGCTCCAGCTTTCTCATTTGGGGACATGAGAGCAGCCCCTCGCAGGATGGTAAAAACATCCCACTGGAGGCTTGGTGGCACAATGCATCAAACTTTGTGCCAGCTGGATTGTTGACCTGAAGGTTGGTGGTTCGAATCTGTAAGACAGGGTGAGCTCCCATCTGTCAGCTCCAGCTTCTCATGCAGGGACATGAGAGAAGCCTCCCGCAGGATGGTAAAAACATCCCACTGGAGACGTGGTGGCACAATGCATCAAACCTTGTGCCAGCTGGATTGTTGACCTGAAGGTTGGTGGTTCGAATCCGTAAGACAGGGTGAGCTCCTATCTGTCAGCTCCAGCTTCTCATGCAGGGACATGAGAGCAGCCCCTCGCAGGATGGTAAAAACATCCCACTGGAGACGTGGTGACACAATGCATCAAACCTTGTGCCAGCTGGACTGCTGACCTGAAGGTTGGTGGTTCGAATCCGTAAGACAGGGTGAGCTGCCATCTCTCAGCTCCAGCTTCTCATGCAGGGACATGAGAGAAGCCTATCACAGGATGGTAAAAATGCAGATGGCCAATTTCTCACATCAGAAGCAACTTGCAGTTTCTCAAACTGCTTCTGACAGGAAAAAAGCCCTCCTGACAGATGGCCATCTGGCCTCTGCTTAAAAACCTCCAGAGAATGTAAAGCAGCATATTAATTGTTGAACCGCTCTTACCATCAGTGATGTTTATGTATTTGTAATCTAAAAAAACAGGGATCAGCTATGGACAGAAGCTGAGTGTGGACCCCAAGGCTATTTTTGATGTCCTTTTCCAGCCTCTTTGAATGGGTGAATTCCCTCCCTTAGAAGCCTTGTTGTACTACTGTATTCTGCACTTCTCTTTCCTTTTCTGACACGTTCTTGTTTCCCTGACAGGAGGAAGAAGATCTCAGTGGGTCAGAAACTGGGCCGTGTGGCGATACTTCCGGGATTACTTCCCAGTCCGAGTAAGTATGGCAATGTATTCTTCAACTGCAGCATATTCCCTGAGATGACTTTGTCTGAATATGTTGGATTGAGCCAAAAGGATGGTTCCCAAAGGTCCTCTTTCTCCCTTCTGGGGAGAAGTTGTTAGGGAAAGTTTTCCCGTGACATTAAGTCCAGTCATGTCCAACTCTGGGGGTTGGTGCTAATCTCCATTTCTAAGCCGAAGAGCCAGCGTTGTCCATAGACACCTCCAAAGTCTTGTGGCCAGCATGACTGCATGGAGCACTGTTACCTTCCAGCCAGAGCGGAACCTACTGATCTACTCAAATCTGCATGTTTTTGAACTGCTAGGTTGGCAGAAGCTGCGGCTGACAGCGGAAGCTCATGCCGCTCCCAGGATTCAAACCTGCGACCTTTCGGTCAACAAGTTCAGCAGCTCAACATTTTGACCCACTGTGCCACTGAGTGCTCCATATATTTAGCAGGAGGCAATTACACCTCCAAAGTCATGTGGCCGGCATGACTGCAAGGAGCACCGTTACTTTCCCACCAGAGCGGTACCTGTTGATCTACTCACATTCTGCTAGGTTGGCAGAAGCTGGGGCTGACAACGGGAGCTCACCCCACTCCCCGGATACCAACCTGTGACCTTTTGATCAGCAAGTTTAGTGGCTCAGTCATTTAACCCTCTGCACCACCGGGAAACTACCCTAAATATAGCAGAGCATCCAAAAACAGACAGGACATCAATGTTGAGCATGAACGCTTGTTACCACAACCACGATTTAAGGTTCTTGCAAAAGGTCAGGAGGGGAGGGGCAAATCTAACCTCCTTAGGGAGTTCCACAGCCGGGGGGTCACCACGGAGAAGGCCCTGTCTCTCGTCCCCACCAAACGCAACTTCAATGGTGGTGGGGCCAAGATATTAAGGCCCTTGATGGTTCATAGAGGGAGATATGTTTGGACAGGTAAGCTGTATTGACCACCTTTCTGCTTTTGAACCTGTCTGTGAGGTTGGTTGCCCTGTGGATGAACTAGAACTCCTTATCAAAGGGCGTCCTTTGCCTGAAGCGTGTTGACTTGCAGTTTCTTCCCCGCACTTTTGCCTGCAGCTGGTTTGTTTTGGTGCAGGTTGGCACCGATCTCCCTGCTTTTATAGCCCAGTTACCAAAGGTACTGATCTCATCCCAGACATCCTTGGTGATGACAACATCATTTGGATCTAAAGGTCTCTGATTATACATTCTATTTGTGTGGAACTTGTTTCTAG
This sequence comes from Anolis sagrei, assembly GCF_037176765.1. NCBI lineage: Eukaryota > Metazoa > Chordata > Lepidosauria > Squamata > Anolidae > Anolis > Anolis sagrei. The sequence goes on from NC_090023.1 coordinate 7,989,465, forward strand.
GTTTGCTTGGCTTGCAAATCAACAGTTTCATCAGTACCTCTAAGGATTTATTATGGACAGCTATTGGCTAATTGCTATCTCATCAGTTTTGAATTATGGCAACTCTATGAATGAGGAACCTTCAAGACGAGCTGTTAATAGTCTGCTCAGGTCTTGCAAACATTAAATAATTGCTTTCTTTTGGGTTTATCTATCCATCAGCAATGCAATCTTCCTTCCTTTTTTTTCTACCATCCATTATGGTGCAATCCCCAGTATCCACAGGATTGGTACCTGCAGTTTCATTTATCCACGCCCAACAAAATATGTCCTCTTTAGGCATTTTCTATGTCCTCCCAGATGGCGCTATGGTATTCATGATCCAGGCGTCCTTTATTTCAATAGGGGTTTACTATTCTTAGTTTTCAGATTCCATCTGAACATGAGGAAGAAGTTCCTGACTGTGAGAGCTGTTCAGCAGTGGAACTCTCTGCCGCGGAGTGTGGTGGAGGCTCCTTCTTTGGAGGCTTTGAAACAGAGGCTGGATGGCCATCTGTCAGGGGTGATTTGAATGCAATATTCCTGCTTCTTGGCAGAATGGGGTTGGACTGGATGGCCCATGAGGTCTCTACCAACTCTTTGATTCTATGATTCTATGTTCAGCAGTGGAACTCTCTGCCCCGGAGTGTGGTGGAGGCCCCTTCTTTGGAGGCTTTGAAACAGAGGCTGGATGGCCATCTGTCAGGGGTGATTTGAATGCAATATTCCTGCTTCTTGGCAGAATGGGTTTGGACTAGATAGCGCATGAGGTCTCTTTCAACTCTTTGATTCTATGATTCTATGTTCAGCAGTGGAACTCTCTGCCCCGGAGTGTGGTGGAGGCTCCTTCTTTGGAGGCTTTTAAACAGATGCTGGATGGCCATCTGTCAGGGGTGATTTGAATGCAATATTCCTGCTTCTCGGCAGAATGGGGTTGGACTGGATGGCCCATGAGGTCTCTTCCAACTCTTTGATTCTATGATTCTATGTTCAGCAGTGGAACTCTCTGCCCCGGAGTGTGGTAGAGGCTCCTTCTTTGGAAGTTTTTAAACAGAGGCTGGATGGCCATCTGTCAGGGGTGATTTGAATGCAATATTCCTGCTTCTTGGCAGAATGGGGTTGGACTGGATGGCCCATGAGGTCTCTTTCAACTCTTTGATTCTATGATTCTATGTTCAGCAGTGGAACTCTCTGCCCCAGAGTGTGGTGGAGGCTCCTTCTTTGGAAGCTTTTAAACAGAGGCTGGATGGCCATCTGTCAGGGGTGATTTGAATGCAATATTCCTGCTTCTCAGCAGAATGGTGTTGGACTGGATGACCCATGAGGTCTCTTTCAACTCTTTGATTCTATGATTCTATGTTCAGCAGTGGAACTCTCTGCCCCAGAGTGTGGTGGAGGCTCCTTCTTTGGAAGCTTTTAAACAGAGGCTGGATGGCCATCTGTCAGGGGTGATTTGAATGCAATATTCCTGCTTCTCAGCAGAATGGGGTTGGACTGGATGACCCATGAGGTCTCTTCCAACTCTGTGATTCTATGATTCTATGTATCCATCCGAAGACGGGGAACATATTCCCCATGGATATGGGGGCCATACTGTGTTGTCTTTCTGGTAAGTCATGTCATCTCACGACCTATCCAAAGTATGGCAGTTTCCGTCTAGTCATTGAGCTTCTTACTGTAGGTTGAGCCTTTACCCGGAATGCTTTGCAGATATGAAAAAAGCATGGATAACCCTGGGTGTTTCTTCATGCTTGTTTTTGTCATTTCAAGGTTTGGATTTTGGCTCATGACTCCTGACCTTGTACACTATAGTCCTCCCTTTTAAGCAGGGCAAGTGGATCCCCATCTTTCAGGTGGATGTGACCTCTACTAGGTCTTGCTATACAACACTGTCATGTGGCAGCAAAAAAAGCCAATGGGATTTTGGCCTGCATCAATAGGAGCATAGCGTCTAGATCCAAGGAAGTAATGCTATCCATGCTCTATTCCGCTTTGGTTAGACCACACTTGGAATATTGTGTCCAATTCTGGGCACCACAACTCAAGAGACAAGCTGGAATGTGTCCAGAGGAGGGCGACTAAAATGATCAAGGGTCTGGAGAACAAGCCCTATGAGGAGCGGCTTAAGGAGCTGGGCATGTTTAGCCTGAAGAAGAGAAGGCTGAGAGGAGATATGATAGCCGTGTCTAAATATGTGAGAAGAAGCCACAAGGAGGAGGGAGCAAGCTTCCTTTCTGCTTCCATGGAGATTAGGACAAGGAACAATGGCTTCAAACTACAAGAAAGGAGATTCCATCTGAACATGAGGAAGAACTTCCTGACTGTGAGAGCCGTTCAGTAGTGGAACTCACTGCCCCGGAGTGTGGTGGAGACTCCTTCTTTGGAAGCTTTTAAACAGAGGCTGGATGGCCATCTGTCAGGGGTGATTTGAATGCAATATTCCTGCTTCTTGGCAGAATGGGGTTGGACTGGATTGCCCAGGAGGTCTCTTCCAACTCTTTGAATCTATGATTCTATATCTTTTCCTTGGAATCGTGATTATAGGGAAGTGCTTGTTACCGACTTCTCTTTCCAACACTGAGAGCTCAAATAGTCAAATTGTATGCAGAAACTGGAAAAAACAACCGTGTTCCTTATTTGTACTCTAACAAGAGCTGGATGTCCCGTGAAACCAACCACATTGTTGGAACAACGGTTGCTGTTTCAGCATTTGTGATAAATGGCTTAGATAATCTATCTCAAAGGAGGAGGAGATGGGAGGCGGTCATCGGGTTAGATATTATTTTTCTCCCAGTGCCAACTTCTTGCATAACGGAGCCCAATATAACCTTTTGGCTCAAATTGGGAAGAGCTTCAAGGCTGAGCCTGGTCCAAGGTCTTCAACTGTTAGGACAGAGACAGGAAGGACGTGATTCTCCCAATGTTGTTGAAATGTAGTTTCCAGATTCCCTCACCGTTCCTGATGCTGGCAATGGAAGCTGGGATTTGGAAAACTTTTACTGGCCTTTTCTCAAATATCCCAAAATATCCCAAAATAGATTGGGTCCTATCTGCTTCTGCACATTCTGCATATCCATAGAGACATGTGTCCCTAACCCCAGCGAATGTGGAGGGCTTTTATTTATCGTGTCAGGGCAACCAGTCGATTATATTACATTTCTAACAGAACAAAGCAAACAACAGAAAATACAAAATTTGTGAGTTTGGTAGTTGATTAAATGTCCTTTGACCAGTATCTGGCCACTTGGAGTGCTTCTGGTGTTGCTGCAAGAAGGTCCTCCATTGTGCATGTGGCAGGGCTCAGGTTGCATTGCAGCAGGTGGTCTGTGGTTTGCTCCTCTCCACACTCGCATGTCGAGGATTCCACTTTGTAGTCCCATTTCTTGAGGTTGGCTCTGCATCTCGTGGTGCCAGAGCGCAGTCTCTTCAGTGCCTTCCAAGTCACCCAGTTTTCCGTGTGCCCAGGGGGGAGTCTCTCATTTGGTATCAGCCATTGGTTGAGGTTCTGGGTTTGAGCCTGCCACTTTTGGACTCTCGCTTGCTGAGGTGTTCCAGCGAGTGTCTCTGTAGATCTTAGAAAACTATTTCTAGATTAAGTCATTGACGTGCTGGCTGATACCCAAACAGGGGATGAGCTGGTGATGTCTCTGCCTTGGTCCTTTCACTATTGGCTGCTACTTCCCGGCGGATGTCAGGTGGTGCAATACCGGCTAAGCAGTGTAATTTCTCCAGTGGTGTAGGGCGCAGACACCCCGTGATAATGCGGCATGTCTCATTGAGAGCCACATCCACTGTTTTAGTGTGGTGAGATGTGTTCCATACTGGGCATGCATACTCAGCAGCAGAGTAGCACAGCGCAAGGGCAGATGTCTTCACTGTATCTGGTTGTGATCCCCAGGTTGTGCCAGTCAGCTTTCGTATGATATTGTTTCTAGCACCCACTTTATGCTTGATGTTCAGGCAGTGCTTCTTGTAGGTCAGAGCATGGTCCAGGGTGACTCCCAGGTATTTGGGTGTGCTGCAATGCTCCAGTGGGATCCCTTCCCAGGTGATCTTCAGGTGATTGTACATTTATTTCTAATGGCATTTTGTAAATCTCATTGACTCAGTGGGTGTCTTGGCAGTCAGAGTTTAGCTAATAGATTTAAACCTTAAACATGCAATATGGGAAGAGGCCTTTGGGCAACTTTGCATAAGTTTTTCCAGTAAATAAAGCAAGACATTTCCCTACCCATCCATCTGTCTGTCTGTCTAATGCTTAACAACCAGGGAACAATTCTATATTAGCCACTCCAGCTCTATCTACCCATTTATAGCCATTAGGGCTGGGCAATTCGTTTCGTTAATTTGTAATTCGTTAAAAAATTCGTTAATTTTTGAATTATGAAATGATTACAAAACTTATTTTTAAACCTGGAAGTGTTTTTAAATATCGAAACGGCAGGCGCCAAAAATTTTTGTATTTCTGTCCATTTCGGAAATACGTAAGATGGCCGCCTGGCTTGCTGGGAGCTCTCCTCTCTCGGCGCCGGCTGAGCAAGCGAGAGGGCGAGCGACGAGCGAGAGGGCGAGGGCGAGCGGTGAGCGAGAGGGCGAGTGAGAGGGCGAGCGGTGAGCGAGAGGGCGAGTGAGAGGGCGAGCGGCGAGCGAGAGGGCAAGGGCGAGCGGCGAGCGAGAGGGCGAGTGAGAGGGCGAGCGGCGAGCGAGAGGGCGAGCGGCGAGCGAGAGGGCAAGGGCGAGCGGCGAGCGAGAGGGCGAGTGAGAGGGCGAGCGGCGAGCGAGAGGGCAAGGGCGAGCGGCGAGCGAGAGGGCGAGTGAGAGGGCGAGCGGCGAGCGAGAGGGCAAGGGCGAGCGGTGAGCGAGAGGGCGAGTGAGAGGGCGAGCAGCGAGCGAGAGGGCGAGCGGCGAGCGGCGAGTGAGAGGGCGAGCGAGAGGGCGAGCGAGAGGGCGAGCGAGAGGGCGAGAGGGAGGTCTCCTTCTCTTTCTTTCATTGGCTCAATGCTGTAGCATCCTGGGAGTTGTAGTTTGGCAGCCTTGGAAAAAGAGCCCCTCCTGGAAGGAACCCATCCCAGCGAGAGGGCGAGCGAGAGGGCGAGCGGCGAGCGAGAGGGCCCGCCAGAGTGAGTGCCTGCCTTCCCTCAATAATAATTTCTCCTCCCTATTCTACTAAATTAATAATTAAATTTTAAAAATATTTTAAAAATATTGAAAAAAAAAGGGCGCCATCTTTACAAAATGTTTTGTAAATATTTACGAAATTTCGTAAATACCGAACTTTTTTTTTGGAAAATTTTGTAATTATTTTAAATATCAAAACAAAAAAACACCCCAATTACAAATCGATTTTAGAAACAAATTTTTGCGTTGTTACCCAGGCCTAATAGCCATACTTACCAGTCATCTATGTATCTCTCTGAACAATCACATAGCAGTTCTATTTAGCCACTCCAGGGCTGCCCAATCATTCATTAGATATTTCTTTGCCTTATTTATATCCCGCCTATCTCTACCCCGAGGGGGACTCAAGGCGGCTTACTATCTATCTATCTATCTATCTATCTCTTAACAACCAGAGAGCAATTTTGTTTAGCCATTCCAGATCTATTTATTTATTTACGGCATTTATATTCCGCCCCTCTCACCCAGAAGGGGACTCAGGGTGGATCACAGAACACATACACAGCAAACATTCAATGCTGTTAAACAGACAGGATAGACAACAGATAGAGGTATTATGTCTGCATTTTTCCAACTTTGGCATCCTGGAGGTTGTGCTCGATTCTGGCCACAGGGGGTGCTGTTGCTCCATCCTCTATAACAAAGAGCCCTTGATCACAGATTTCCTTCTTCCATTGATCCCCAACATTTTCTGGTATTTCCTTTATGGTGCCATAAAATACCTCCCCACTTAAGCAGTGCCTAATTTCTCTACTCACAGCTCACAACTGTTTTCAAACTGCTTAGGTGGACAGTAAGCTGGGCTGAAGGTCAGGTGCTCACCCCGACCCGAGCTTTGAACTGCCAACCTTTCAATTGGTAAGGTCTATTGCTGCTGGTGATGAACCAGCTGTGCTCAAGCCCAGCTCCATCTATCCATAATTATTTTAACAACCAGAGAGCAATTCTGTTTTACCATTCCAGATCTATCTATCTATCTATCTATCTATCTATCTATCTATCTATCTATCTATCTATCTATCTGCCTGTCTGCCCATCCATCCATCCATCCATCCATCCAACCAGAGAGAAATTCTGTTTTACAATTCCAGATTTAACTATTTGTCTGTCTGTCATTCCAACCAACCAACCTGAGAGCAATTCTACTTAGCTACTTCATCTGTTGTTTTCTGCATTGCTGAGATTCAAAAGCCCAAGCAACTGGCAGGAATGAAACAATACAGGGCTTGTGAACCTTCAGGCATGAAAGCTGAGCTTCACAACAAAGATCAAGTTACTTTTCCAACTTGGATGACTTTTCCTTGCCGTTCTCTCTGTTGCGTTGCCCAGGTGAGCAGTGTTCGCTCCAAATGCTGTGGAGCTTGTGGAGGCTAGAGCAGAGAGTTCTTCATTTTCTCTCTAGGCTTTGAAAATGGTTTCCAAGGAAAAACCAATCTTTTTGGAAGGTTGTAGGTGAGCCAGTGTGGTCTTGTGGTTTGATTGTTGGACTCCAACTCTGGAGACCAGGTTTTGATTTCACACTCAGCCATAGAAGCCCATTGGTTGACATTAGACAAGTGACACACTCTCATCCTTAGAAAAATAAACATATGTATGGTAGGTTGACCAGGGTTACCATAACTCAGAAGCGACTTGAAGGCCCATAGGTAAAGGTAAAGGTTTTCCACTGACATTAAGTCCAGCCATGTCCTACTCTGGGGGTTGGTGCTGATCTCTATTTCTAAGCCAAAGAGCCGGCGTTGTCCGTAGACACCTCCAAGGTCATGTGGCTGGCTTGACTGCATGGAGCGCCGTTAACATGGTTTATTTGCTGTAGATTTTGGTGTGGATGTTTTGAAAAGGTGTTCAACAATGTTGAATATTTCAAGGCTGGAGTTCTCCAGGAATCCCTTTAAAGAGTGGCCTAAAACCCAGAGCAAATGCTCTTCCCCACTATCTTGAGAACTGCTTGCTGTTATAGAAGTTGGAATTTGGAAAAAGCCCCCCCCCCCCTTTTTAGTACTACAATGCACAGCATTCCTGACAAGCATGTTCAGTGACCACGTGGAGACTGTGTGGTTTTCTATGGCCAAGCAAGGATTTGAACCCTAGTCTCCAGAATTGCAGCTCAATGTGCAAACCACTACACTCGTCTGCTGCGAGTTCATTCACTTGAAGATTGTGCATGTTTTCAGGTTCAGTAGAGTTGTGCTGGTGGATCTAAGGATTCATAAAGATGTGTGTTTTCCACGATCCATTCATTTTCACCAGGTTCATGTGCCCCTAACCTTGGTCAGTGTTGATAGCCAACTGTATTTTTAAAGAATGTATTTTAACAGATTGCGCACAAGCCGGAGAACTTTGATTGGTGGGCAGCTTAAGGTGCATTGAATAAATGAATGTCTCCTTTATGATGTTTTGTTCCACATTGTACTTCTGAAAATGATTTAATACCCTCTAGTTCTCATTTTATACCTTTGGATTTCTATGATTTCACCACACTTTTATGGGGGTATTGCCTTCTCAATCTGCAGCCTTTGCAAAATTGTATGTTGGCCATAGGCAGATAAGAAATATTATGAAAGCAATAATATAAATTGAGTATCTTTCATCCAAAATGCCTGAGAACAGAAGGGTTTAGGATTTCATTTTTTAATTTTTTTAAAGACCTGTATTTGCATTATACTTACATAATGAGATATCTTGGTGGTGAGACCCAAATCTAAACATGAAAATCATTTATGTTTCATATACACTTCAAAGGTAAAGGTAAAGGTTTCCCCCTGACGTTAAGTCCAGTCGTGTTCAACTCTGGGGGTTGGTGCTCATCTCCATTTCTAAGTCGAAGAGCTGGCGTTGTCCACAGATACATCCAAAGTCATGTGGCTGGCAATAAGTACTACTTCTCGCCGGAGTAGTACCTATTGATCTACTCACATTTGCATGTTTTCAAACTGCTAGGTTGGCAGAAGCTGGGGCTGACATCGGGAGCTCACACCACTCCCCGGATAAGAACCTGTGACCTTTCGGTCAACAAGTTTAGCAACTAAGTGGTTTAACCCACTGCGCCACCGGTTTATACACTTAATAGTAATATACTTTTAAAATATTCTTCCCTAACTCCCTGAGGGGACTCAGGGCAAATTACAATACACATATACGGCAAACATTCAATGCCGTTATATACAATTAACAAAGACAGACAGTACATAAATACAGGTAAAGGCTTCCCATCATTTTCCATCTCTGGCATCTAAAGGCTGTTCTCAACTCTGGCCAGAGGGGGTGCTGTTGCTCCATCGTCCATGCCGAGGAGCTTTGTTGTCTTTAGACACTCTCCCAATCATATTGCCAGCATGTCCACAATGTATTACCTTCCTGCCAAATGTATTGCCTATTTATCTACTCACATGGCTGTTTTTGAACTGCTAAGTCAGCAGAAGCTGGGCTGACTGTTGGGAGCTCACCGCAACCCAGGCTTGAACTGTCACCCTTTCGATCGGTAATATTTTCTGCAGCTGGCGGTTTAACCCACTCAGCCCACCCGTAAATGAAATTCATTAATGTTTCATATACACATAGCCTGAAGGTTGTTTTATACCAAGCGTAGACAAACTTCAGCCCTCCCGATGTTTTGGACGTCAACTCCCACAATGCCTAGCAGTCTATCAGCTGTTAGGCATTGTGGGAGTTGAAGTCCAAAAAACCTGGAGGGAGGGCTGAAGTTTGCCCATGCCTGCTTTATACACAACCTGCCACGCGTTGCTGTGGCCCTCATGGGGGTTCTGTGTGGGAGGTTTGGCCCAATTCTATCATTGGTTGGGTTCAGAATGCTCTGTGATTGTAGGTGAACTATAAATCCCAGCAACTACAACTCCCAAATGTCAAGATTCTATTTCCCCCAAACTCCACCAGTGTTCACATTTGGACATATTAAGTATTCATGTAGAGTTTGGTCCAGATCCATCATTGCTTGAGTCCACAGTGATCTCTGGATGTAGGTGAACTACAACTCCAGAACCAAAGTACACTGCCCACCAAACCCCTACAATATTTTCTGTTGGTCAGGGGAGTTCTGTGTGCCAAGTTTGGTTCAATTCCATCGTTGATGGAGTTCAGAATGCTCTTTGATTATACAGGCTTTCATATGGAGCCCCCGTTGGCGCAGTGAACTATAAATCCCAGCAACTACAACTCCCAAATGACAAAATCATAATTTTTTGAGTAATGGTCACTCCTTGTGCTGTGAGACGTTTTGTTGCCAAATTTGGTGTGATTTCGTTCATTGGTTCTTTGATTGTAAGGTACTCATTATGCACAGAGCATTTATATGTATATAAATAATATTTTAAAATCTCTTTGTGCATGAAACAGAAGTATAGGTACATTGAACCATCAGAAAGCAAATAAGTCACTATGTCAACCACCCATGCCAGCAATTTTGGAATATTTCAGATTTTGGAATTCTGGATAAGGGATACTTAACCTGTATTGTGTATGGATTACTCTATATTTTTTCCAGGTCCTTTCCATTCTGTTTGAAGTAACCTTTGCATTTCCCTCCCTTCTTCTCCCCAGCTGGTTAAAACTCACAACTTGATGACCAACCGGAACTACATCTTTGGCTACCATCCTCATGGAATCATGGGGCTGGGTGCCTTCTGCAACTTCAGTACGGAGGCAACGGGCGTGGGCCAGAAGTTCCCTGGGATCCGACCATACCTTGCTACACTGGCCGGGAACTTCCGGATGCCCATTTTGAGGGACTACTTAATGTCCGGAGGTAAGGATTCCACAACCCGTGTGCAAATAATAATAATAATAATCATCATCATCATCTTTATTTATACCCCGCTACCATCTCCCCAATGGGGACTCGGAGCGGCTTACATGGGGCCAAGCCATATTACATCAAAATAAAACCAAAACATAAACAACAAGCTACATCATCAAAATTACATTTAAAAAAACTCAATTGGGTTTTGTGTATCTGTATATACCTTGAAGCCATCATAGAGTTGGAAGAGACCTCATGGGCCATCCAGTCCAACCCCATTCTGCCAAGAAGCAGGAAAATTGCATTCTAAGCACCCCCGACAGATGGCCATCCAGACTCTGTTTAAAAGCCTCCAAAGAAGGAGCCTCCACCACACTCCGGGGCAGAGAGTTCCACTGCTGAATAGCTCTCACAGTGAGGACGTTCTTCCTAATGTTCAGGTGGAATCTCCTTTCCTGAAGTTTGAAGCCATTGCTCCACCTACTAGTCTCCAGAGCAGCAGAAAACAAGCTTGCTCCCTCCTCTGTATGACATCCCCTCACATATTTATACATGGCTATCATATGGAGCCCCCAGTGGGTTAAAGCGCTGAGCTGCTGAGCTTGTTGACCGAAAGGTTGCAGGTTTGCGGAGTGAGTGGAATGAGCTTCCGCTGTCAGCCCTAGCTTCTGCCAACCTAGCAGTTCGAAAACATGCAAATGTGAGTAGATCAATAGGTACCGCTCCAGTGGGAAGGTAACAGCGCTCCATACAGTCATGCCAGCCATATGACCTTGGAGGTGTCTATGGACAACACTGGCTCTTCGACTTAGAAATGGAGATGAGCACCACACCCCAGAGTCAGACATGACTGGACTTAATGTCAGGGGACAACCTTTACTTTTTATCATGTTTCCTCTCAGCCTTCTTCAGGCTTCTCAGCCCTCTCAGCCTTCTTCAGCCTTCTTCAGGCTAAACATGCCCAGCTCTTTAAGCCACTCCTCATAGGGCTTGCTCTCCAGATCCTTGGTCATGCTTAGCTTCCTTCCATATGTTCACTCCTCCATCCCCTTGAAGTCTTGTGCACAATTACAGATTCATCATACTTGACGAGACGCTCAGGGTGCATCTACACTGCAGAATTAATTACACTTGTTTTAACCTTTAAAGCCCTAAACGGTTCTGACCCAGACTACCTGTCTGAATGTATCTCCTGCCACGAACCATCACAAAGTTTAAGATCTTCAGGAGAGGCCCTGCTCTCGATCCCACCACTATCGCAAACACGGTTGATGGGGACGAGAAACAGGGCCTTCTCAGCAGTGTCCCCCTGCCTATGGAACACCCTCCCTAGAGATATCAGATTGGCCGCCTCCCTCTTGTCTTTTAGAAGGGAAATCAAGACCTAGTTATGGGACCAAGCGTTTGATCAGTGAGCAGCAAGTAGAAGAAGATGGCAATGAATTGACCCAGACTGGTTTTTGGATTTCGATTTTAATGCATGTGTCTTAATTAATTGTTTTAATTTTTAATATTTTGATTGTACTGTGGTTGTTTTTATGGATATATGAATACGTCGTTGTAAAGGTTTACTTTTCTTCACAATGCTCAGGTATCTGCCCAGTGAACCGCGACACCATAGACTTCATCCTCTCCAAGAACGGCACTGGGAATGCCATTGTGATCGTGGTGGGGGGCGCAGCCGAGTCCCTGAACTGCACGCCGGGCAAGAACTCCGTCACCCTCAAGAACCGGAAAGGCTTTGTGAAGCTGGCATTACGGCACGGGTAAGGAGAGGACAATGCCTTCCTGATGAAACCCTTAGACCAGGCATGGGCCAGCTTGGGCCCTCCAGGTGTTTTGGACTTCAACTCCTACAATTCCTAACAGCCGGTAGGCTGTTAGGAATTGTGGGAGTTGAAGTCCAAAACACCTGGAGGGCCCAAGCTGACCCATGCCTGGTCTAATCCCTGGCGAAGCAAAAAACAAGATAATGTTTCACGTCTCCAAACCTGTTCCGTAAATTGGAATTCTTCTTTATTCTAGGTATTTTTGACCTCAGTTCCCACAAACCTCAGCCAGTTTGACTGACAATAAGAGATTCTGGGAGCTGTAGTCCAAAATTAATGCAGGAACAAAGGAAGGGAATCTAGGGACCGAAAATCTGAACAGTTTCTGCATTTTTGTGTGTGTCAGGAGCGACTTAAGAAACTGCAAGTCGCTTCTGGTGTGAGAGAATTGGCCATCTGCAAGGATGTTGCCCAAGGGATGTTTTTGGATGTTTTAACATCCTCGTGGGAGGCTTCTCTCAAGCCCCCGCATGGGAAGCTGGAGCTGACAGAGGGACCTCATCTGTGCTCTCCCCAGATTCGAACCTGCGACCTGTCAGTCTTCAGTCCTGCCTGCACAAGGGTTTAATCCTAATTTCCACATTGAGAGCATTTGGTTTGCAACATATGCAGAAAATTCCAGCAGGGTTGTTGTAGGTTTTTCCAGGCTATATGGCCATGTTCTGGAGGCAATTTTTCTCCTGACGTTTTGCCTACATCTATGGCAAGCATCCTCAGAGGTACCTACATAGATGCAGGCGAAACGTCAGGAGAAACCTACAACAACCCAGTGATTCCGGCCATCAAAGCCTTCGACAATTCCAGCAGGACTTGGAGAACTATTGCTACCTGGTGGAATCAGATGGAACTACAATGAATGCAGCAATAATCAAAACACATCTTGAGCATCCCTCATTCGGAACTCCAAAATTTAAAATACTGCATTCCCAAATTATTATTCTTATATTGAGGTGCCCCCCAGTGGTGCAGTGGGTTAAACCCCTTTGCCGGCAGAACTGAAGATCAACAGGTCGCAGGTTCAAATCCGGGGAGAGCACGAATGAGCTCCCTCTATCAGCTCCAGCTCCTCATGCAGGGACATGAGAGAAGCCTCCCACAAGGATTTTTTTTGTCGTGTCAGGAGCGACCTGAGAAACTGCAAGCCGCTTCTGGTATGAGAAAATTGGCCATCTGCAAGGACGTTGGCCAGGGGATGCCCAGATTATTTGATGTTTTATCATCCTTGTGGGAGGCTTCTCTCATGTCCCCGCATGAGGAGCTGGAGCTGATCGAGGGAGCTCATCCGCCTCTCCCCAGATTCGAACCTGCGACCTGTCGGTTTTCAGTCCTGCCGGCACAGGGGTTTAACCCATTGCGCCACTGGGGTATCCATCCCACAAGGATGATAAAACATCAAAACATCTGGGTGTCCCTGGGCAACGTTCTTGCAGATGGCCAATTCTCTCACACCAGAAGCGACTTGTAGTTTACCAAGTCACTCCTGACACAACAAAAATATATCTTATATTTATTTATGCCCCACTATATATCTCCCAAAGGAGACTCAAGGAAACTCCCAAAAATGTCCACATAGGTGACCGAGGGGCCTTCCAGACAGGCCCTATATCCCAGGATCTGATCCCAGGTTTTCTATGTATTCCAGATTATCTGGCAGTACAGACTCATATAATCCAGTTTAAAGTAGGAAACCTGGGGTCAGATCCTGGGATATAAGGCCTGTCTGGAAGAACCCTGGGAATAGTTGCCATCTTCTTTTCAGATGGCTGAATGTGCTTTGATGCACATACTCTGAATGTGCTTTAAGTTTCTTTGTATTCAAGATATTGCCTCAAAATACCTCTGCGTCTAAGATGTATATGAAACATGACTGAATCTCATGCTTAGATTTGGCTCCTATCTCCAAAATATCTCATTATGCACATATTTATAAATTAGGTATTCCAAAATCCAATATGCTTTTGGTTTCAAGCTTTTCAAATAAGTGATATTTAACCTGTATAAGGCAGCTTTGTGTGTTCTTTATCTCCTACAAGCTGTGTTCCAAAAAAGGAGGAATGTTCTTAGCTGTGCCCAAATGGCTTTAGCATCCAGGAAGGAAGGAAGGTGCTGAGATCTGGATTGTTTCCATTTTCCAGAGCGGATCTGGTGCCCATTTACTCCTTTGGCGAGAACGAGGTCTATGAGCAGGTGATCTTTGAAGAAGGCTCCTGGGGCAGGTGGGTGCAGAAGAAGTTCCAGAAATACGTCGGCTTTGCTCCCTGCGTCTTCCACGGACGGGGCCTCTTCTCCTCCACCAGCTGGGGATTGGTGCCATATTCCAAACCCATCACTACTGTCGGTAAGACTTCCCCAACCCCTGAGTATATATCATGACTGCAGCCTTCCTCTGATCTACTTATTATTTTTGTAATTTCATCAATGAGTCCCCAGTGGGTTAAAGCGCTGAGCTGCATAATATGTTGACTAGGAGGTCAGTCCTACAATCTGAAAAGCACCAGTTAGAGCAGACCTTTCCATAGATTTCATGTTGGTGACATGAAAATCTGTCATTTATATTTTTCAAAAATATATGATTATTTTTATTGCTTATTTCATGTAGACTTAGGGCAGCATTTCTCAACCTGGGGGTTGAGAACCCTGGGGTCGTGGGGCGGGGGGGGAATGTCAGAGAGGTAACCAAAGACCATCAGAAAACACAGTATTTTCTGTTGGTCATGGGGGGGGGGGGTCTGTGTGGGAAGTTTGGGCCAATGTCTAATGTCCAAATGTCAAGGTCCATTTTCCCCAAACTACAACAGTGTTAACATTTGGGCATATTGAATATTCGTGCCAAGTTTAGTCCAGATCCATCATTGTTTGAGTCCACAGTGCTCTCTGGATGTAGGTGAACTACAACTCCTAGATTCAATGTCAATGCCCACCAAACCCTTCCAGTATTTTCTGTTGGTCATGGGATAACTGTGTGCCAAGTTTGGTTCAATTCCATCGTTGGTGGTATTCAGAATGCTCTCTGATTGTAGGTTAACTATAAATCCCAGAAACTACAACTCTCAAATGACAAAATCAACACCCCCCCCCCCACAACCCCACCAGTATTTAAATTTGGGTGTATCGGGTTTTTGTGCCAAATTTGGTCCAGTTAATGAAAATACATCCTGCATATCAGATAGTTACATTATGATTTCTAACAGTAGCAAAATTACAGTTATGAAGTAGCAACAAAAATAATGTTATGGCTGGGGTTCACCACAACATGAGGTGGCATTAGGAAGGTGGGAAAACACTAACTTAGGGGTTTCTCGTTTTGTTTGTGTGACACACACACGCCGTGCAGGCGACACACAGTTTGGAAAGCTCTGAGTTAGAGGAAATCTGTTTGAGGTTCTCGGACTCCAATTCTGGGCACCACAATTCAAAAGAGATATTGACAAGCTGGAATGTGTCCAGAGGAGGGCGACTAAAATGATCAAGGGTCTGGAGAACAAGCCCTATGAGGAGCGGCTTAGGGAACTGGGCATGTTTAGCCTGAAGAAGAGAAGGCTGAGAGGAGATATGATAGCCATGTATAAATATGTGAGAGGAAGCCACAGGGAGGAGGGAGCAAGCTTGTTTTCTGCTTCCTTGGAGACTAGGACGCGATGGAACAATGGCTTCAAGCTACAGGAGAGGAGATTCCATCTGAACATGAGGAAGAACTTCCTGACTGTGAGAGCCGTTCAGCAGTGGAACTCTCTGCCCCGGAGTGTGGTGGAGGCTCCTTCTTTGGAAGCTTTTAAGCAGAGGCTGGATGGCCATCTGTCAGGGGTGATTTGAATGCAATATTCCTGCTTCTTGGCGGGGGGTTGGACTGGATGGCCCATGAGGTCTCTTCCAACTCTTTGATTCTATGATTCTATGCATCTCACTTTCCTTTTCCTTTTCAGTTGGGGAGCCCATCACCATTCCCAAAATCGAAAATCCCAGCCAGAAGGAAATAGACCTTTATCACAGCCTCTACATGAACTCTCTGATTAAACTTTTCGACAAGTACAAGACAAAGTTTGGCCTGCCAGAAACAGAGGTCTTGGAAGTCAATTGACGGGCACCAGAGACGATCCTTCGGTCTTGCGTTTTCGGCGGCAAAAAGACACTTGGCAAAGAGACACTTTTTCTTCGCCTGCCGGAATCCAAGTTGTGTGTTTTTTTTTGTTTGGTCTCTTGTCTGTGAACTGGGGAAGTGAGCATGGAAGTGTGCGTCAGCTTTTTAAAAGGACAAAAGGAAATTATGTTTGTCTAAATATTCGAAATGTTAGACTTCTCTAGGAACGTTTTATTTTTTTGGTTTCTTTGCGTTTCCTGCTCTTTCGGTGACATGGTACCGCTCCCCACATTGAATGGGAAGAGACCACAAGGCACTGAGATGCCCTTTGAAATGGCTATTTGGGGTCGAAAAAAGAGCCCTTCTTTTGATTCTGGCCACTGAGTGACCATCGCTGGCTTGGGATCCCCAGGAGGCCTTTCTCAGGTGTATCAGCCTGAGACCCATTTAGCCTGGGATAATTCGGGACCAAGCCTGGAAGCTTCTGTAGGCAAGCCATGTATTCTGCCCTTCCTAGTCAATTGATAACGAAACAGGGTTTGTGGAACGAAGCACTTATTTGGACTGGAGTTTGATTGGCCAGCCTTGATGGAGCAGGCATTGTGTCCAGTGCCATTCCAAAGTGGCGATAAGTAATAATATAAGAAATGTTTTGGGTTATTTTTGTGTGTCAGGAGCAAATTGAGAAACTGCAAGTCGCTTCTGGTGTGAGAGAATTGGTGGTCTGCAAGGATTGCGCCCAGGGGACGCCTGGATGTTTTTTGATGTTTTACCATCCTTGTGGGAGGCTTCTCTCATGCCCCCTCATGGAGAGCTGGAGCTGACAGAGGGAGCTCATCCGTGCTCTCTCTGCAACCTGTCAGTCTTCAGTTCTGCCGGCCCAGGGGATGCCCAGATGTTTTTTGATGTTTTACCATCCTTGTGGGAGGCTTCTCTCATGCCCTTGCATGGAGAGCTGGAGCTGACAGAGGAAGCTCATCCCTGCTCTCTCTGCAACCTGTCAGTCTTCAGTCCTGCCGGCCCAGGGAACGCCTGGATGTTTTCATATTTTGCTATCCTTATTGGAGGCTTCAGGAGCCCTCGGTGGCACAGTGGGTTAAACCACTGAGCTGCTAAGCTTGTTGACCGAAAGGTTGCACGTTTGAACCCAGGGAGCGGCATGAGCTTCCACTGTCAGCCTCAGCTTCTGCTAACCTAGCAGTTCAAAAACATGCAAATGTGAGTAGATCAATAGGTACTGCTCCAGTGGGAAGGTAACAGCGCTCCATGCAGTCATGCTGGCCACATGACCTTGGAGGTGTATACGGACAATGCTGGCTCTTCCGTTTAGAAGTGGAGATTAGCACCACACCCCAGAGTTGGACACGACTGGACTTAATGTCAGCGTTGTCCGTAGACACCTCCAAGGTCATGTGGCCAGCATGACTGCATGGAGCGCCGTTACCTTCCCACCGGAGCGATACCTATTGATCTACTTTACCTTTACTATCGGAGGCTTCTCTCATGTTCCCACATGGGAGCTGGAGCTGACGGAGGGAGCTCATCCGCACTCTCCCCAGATTTGAACCTCTGATCTGTCGGTCCTTAGTCTTGCTGGCACCACCTATTGCACCACCTGGGGCTCCATAACAAATAGTAGAAGTTGAAATTCAATCAGTTGTCCCTATCCAGGGATTCTGCATCCATCAACAAACCATGGTTCCTTGTTTAGGTTCCCATTTTGTAGTTCACAGGCTTTCTCTAGCACTCATTTGACATATTCGCCATTTTCTATAAGGGTTGTCACTTTGCTATGCCATTGTATATAATGGGACTTGAGCCTCCTTTGATTTTGGTATCTATGGGGATCTTGCAACAAAGCCCTAGTGAATCTACCAAGGGCCCACTGTATCATTGCAAGCAGTCCTCTCCTCTCCAAAGCTGCATGTGCTGTGACATTCCAGCAGTACTTTTGGGCTAGATTCAAATTATACACCTAAAATTGGCAAACACTAGATGCCTGGGTTTATTTTATTTATCGTGTCAGGAGCAAACCAAACAGTTGTATTGCATTTTAAACAAACAAACAAACACAAAGTTTGCAAGCTTGGTAGTTGATTAAATGTCCTTGGTAGCTGGCCACTTGGAGTGCCTCTGGTGTTGCTGCAAGAAGGTCCTCCATTGTGCATGTGGCAGGGCTCAGGGTGCATTGCAGCAGGTTGGCAGTGGTTTGCTCTTCTCCCCACTCGCATGTCGTGGATTCCACTTTGTATCCCCATTTCTGAAGGTTGGCTCTGCATCTCGTGGTGCCAGAGCACAGTCTCTTCAGCGCCTTCCAAGTCGCCCAGTCCTCTGTGTGCCCAGGGGGGGAGTCTCTCATTTGGTATCAGCCATTGATTGAGGTGCTGGATTTGAGCCTGCCACTTTTGGACTCTCGCTTGCTGAGGTGTTCCAGCGAGTGTCTCTGTAGATCTTAGAAAACTATTTCTTGATTTAAGTCGTTGACGTGCTGGCTGATACCCAAACAAGGGATAGGCTGGAGAAGTCACTGCCTTGGTCCTTTCACTATTGGCTGCTACTTCCTGGCGGATGTCAGGTGGTGCAATACCGGCTAAGCAGTGTAATTCCTCCAGCGAGATAGGGCGCAGATATCCCATGATAATGCACCATGTCTCCTTAAGAGCCACATCCATGGGGAGATGTGTTCCACACTGTGCATGTATGCTCAGCAGCAGAGTAGCATACCGCAAGGGCAGATGTCTTCACTGTGTCTGGTTGTGATCCCCCAGTGGTGATCCCCCAGTTAAACCCTTGTGCTGGCAGGACTGATGAATGACAGGTCGGAGGTTCAAGGATGTTAAAGCATCAAACATCCAGGTGTCCCCTGGGCAGAGGCGGCCCTAGGTAATTTTCAACAGTAAGCAAACACGCCTCCCCCCAACCAATCACTGATATATATTTTCTGTTTGTCGTGGGAGTTCTGTGTGCCATATTTGGTTCAATTCCATCATTGGTGGAGTTCAGAATGCTCTTTGATTGTAGGTGAACTATACCTCCCAGTAATTACAACTCGCATATGTCAAGGTCTATTTTCCCCCAAGAGCGCCTCAAGAGCGCCCCTGGGCAAAATCAAATATACTGCAAATGCTTACTTTGCGTAATGGGTTGAGCCGCCCCTGCCCCTGGGCGCAATGTCCTTGCAGACAGCCAATTCTCGCACACCAGAAGCGACTTGCAGTTTCTCAAGTCGCTTCTGACATGGAAAAAAATTGGAAAACTCAACCAGATTCAGAGTGGACCCCCAACATTTTGTCGTTTTTGTGTGAGCTGATTGCACCACCTCATATTTTCTTTTGCATTCACTTTACGGCATAAGGAAAGACAGGGAATAGTGGCATGAAGGGGCCCACTAGTGGGTAGGATTAAAGGGAATGGAAATGGAGCATTTTTATGGGAAATGCACCAAAAAAAAGGACGTGAAGGAGACTTTTTTCCATAGGAAAAAAGAGTCCTCTTTCAGTAACAAAGGAGACCAAAGAAAATGGAATATTGTTGTTTCCTGACCCCTCCTGGAAGACTAGAAGCCATGCAGAAATCCCCTCTTTGTTATTGAAGCAGCAAAAAACAAAGTTTTAATTAGAGGGGAAAAGGAGGTGGTCGCTAGTCCTCATGGTTCCAAAGAAAAGGCTAGAATTGCACAGGCACCTTTCTGGGATTGTTTATTTTGAAATCCAAAGTCTACGTTTTTTTTATTTCTCCGACTTCATGAAATGCATACTCACGTCTGTAGCCACCCTCTTTCAGTGGTACTGTAGTCTATTCTGTTTTACACAATCGATGTTACGTGGCGCAAGGGGATTTCTTTTTGGGAAAGGTCTCTCCTTGGAAGCACAAGCAATGCAACTTCTCAACTTCTCATATTTTTTCCTCCTGTTTTTCTCCCCTTTCTTTCTTCATCTTGTTGTACGAATCGGGCTGGGAACCAAAGACCAGGTCTGAAAGCAGGTTTGGTTCGGATCATTGCTTTCCTCAGTATCCTCACGTTCTCCCTTTCTTCATTTTGGTCTTGCTAGAACAGTGGTTCCCAACCTTTTTATGACCAAGGACCACTTGACCAGGGACCACTCTCCAACATTAGTACGAAAAGTTTTTGGTCAACTTCAGATTCAGTTTGGTTATTTGGGGTGCTGATTCAGAAAATTGCATTGGCTAGACCACATCAGCTCTAGCTTCTGATACAGAGCATATGCCATCCAATAGTCACCATCTGCCCACCCATAGAAAACCATATTTCATAATCTAGAGTTGATGTGGTTGTAGGAATCTTTCGTGGGTAGTCAGCCTCTCCCCTCCCAACATCCCAGTTGCCTTGGCACTATAATAAGGTTTTGCGAGACCAGTTGCTCTTGTTGCCATGTGGTTTCAAGGCAACGGTGTAGTAATTATGAGGTCACCAACCGTATTTTTGTTCTTGGGGACCACTGGTGCTCCACGGACCACAGGTTGGGAACCACTGCTCTAAAAGTAATGGACATCATAGATTTTTTTGGAAAGAGAGCCAACATGGTTTGGGTGTGTTGTATGTCAGTCTGTTCAGCCTGTGATTGTGTCTGATGCTCATGATGGGAATGATACTCATGACTGGGTTGTTGTAGGTTTTGTTCGGGCTATATGGCCATGTTCTGGAGGCATTCTTTCTTGACGTTTCGCCTGCTTCTATGGCAAGCATCCTCAGAGGTAGTGAGGTATGTTGGAACTAGGAAAGGGGGATTTATATATCTGTGGAATGACCAGGGTGGGACAAAGGACTCTTGTCTGCTGGAGCTAGGTGTGAATGTTTCAACTGACCACCTTGATTAGCATTTGATGGCCTGGCAGTGCCTGGAGCAATCTTTTGTTGAGAGGTGATTAGATGTCTCTAAGAACACAGAAATGCTGGACCACTCTCACGACCTCCATGTCACACTACACAGAGAAGCCATTGAAATCCACAAGCATGTGGACAATTTCACCAGAAAGGAGGAAACCATGAAAATGAACAAAATCTGGCTACCAGTATTAAAAAACTCTAAAATTTAAACAGCAAAACAGCAGAGGGAAAACAATCAGGGACATCTAATCACCTCTCAACAAAAGATTCCTCCAGGCACTGCCAGGCCATCCAATGCTAATCAAGGCAGTCATTTGAAACATTGGTCAAGGTGGTCATTTGAAACATTCACACCGAGCTCCAGCAGACAAGAGTCCTTTGTCCCACCCTGGTCTTTCCACAGATATATAAACCCCTTTTCTTGGTTCCAACAGCCCTCACTACCTCTGAGGATGTTTGCCATAGATGCAGATGAAACGTCAAGAAAGAATGCCTCCAGAACATGACCATATATCCCGAAAAAACCTACAACAACCCAGTGATTTCGGCCATGAAAGCCTTTGACAATACATTGATACTCATGACGATGTTCATATTGATATGCATAATGGGAATGGGGATGATGTCCCTGATGATGGGCCAGTTAATGTGGGTTTGCCCGGGCCAGAGTTAAGTTCAGAAGAGAGGTCTGAGCAAGGTCACATTCCTATAATAAGGTTTCACGAGACCAGTCGCTCTCATTGCCACATGGTTTTAAGGCAACGCCGTAGTAATGGTGAGGCTGTGGACCATACTTTCATTTTTGTGGACCACTGGTGGTCCACGGACCACAGGTTGGGAACCACTGTGTTAGAATGACTTGACTTTCAAAAATGGCTTATGTTATAAATAATGTCAGTATGCTGGAAGTTACTGCATACTTCCAGCATACTGGAAGTATGCTAGAAGTATGAAGTAGAAGTTTGCCCATGTCTGGTATATATATTCTTCTATAAGTCAACCTCCTATATAAGTAGAGGGCAGGTTTTGGGGCCAAAACAATCCGTTGCGATATGACCCATGGATAAGTCGAGGGTCAGAAAGGAGAAAAGCATAAATCATCATAAAATCAAGGAAAAGGGCTCTGTTTAAATGTTTTTGATTATTATTATTTTGCAATTTGCCACCAAAATTTGCAACCAAGTCACATGACGAAAGCAAACATCCTCAGCATCTGTTCTAAGGTCTTTTAGACATTGGACTGAATTGGTTCCAGAACACCTAATATGAAAAGTATAATAGCCTTTTGAAGAAGGGGTGCTGACTATTTGAAAAGACTGTCTTTAAAACTTAAGCTGGAATACAATATTTTGCAGGAAGCAAGCAATGCCTACCTGTGCATCTGGAAATCCCTGTTTTTCAAGAAGACTCTACGGATTCCTCGGTTCCGCAATGAATGTATATAACGATAGCTCTTCTGCACAATGTATTGACTGTTTATTTTTTACTGTTTACATGGAAGTCGACTGAAGCTTTTTAGAGAAATATATTCAGAGCCCAAACGTACGTGCGCATATCTATATACCTATTTAAATGTTTTGCACTACTTGCATGTTTAACCTGCCGCCTTCCGTTGTTTTAATCGTGGGTATAACGATCCAAGCTCAAAATGTGCCTTCGGGTGAATGCGGGGCGCCAGGGCTTTGGTTCTGGGGCTCTTGCATCCCCGTGATCTTAAAACATGAAGTGTATACAGATCTTTAAAAAGAGATGCTCCGACCTTTGGGGCATTTCGTGGAATATTGTATATCAGGAAAAAAAAAAGATTTTTGTACAAATTTATAGAAATAAATGTAAGGAAAAATAATGTCTCCGTTTTCCATCTGTCTTGTCACAATTGTCCTTTTTCGCTCTTAAGAAACAGCCAAGATGCAAAATTGAAAGTAAAAGAAAAATGCTTTACTCCAGCAAACAACATAAGCAAATGCAATTGAAAAAGGAAACAAGGAAGTCTTACTACAAACACCAATGAAAGTCTTTAGCAAAGTCCCAGCAAAATCAGCAGACAAGAAGGCACAAATCACAAAGTCTTAAACACAAAGTAGATCACGGCAGTAACAGAGTTGTTGTTAGCAGCGAAAAGCGAAGTTCTCCTGCTTCTGATTTATACCCCATGCAGGAGGGCTTAGGGCGTCACCCAATTAGCTCATCAATCTCTTAGCAGCTAATCAAGCTGACCGCCGCCTGTTCTCTGACTCCGTCTTTCTACCAAAGTAGGCACCTGCAAAACCTCAATGTTGGATTGTTCTTCCTCTCCCTCCAAGACCTGAGCACCTCCCTGCTCCCCTTCCCCTTCTGACGATGAGGAATCCTAAACAACAATCCAGATGTGTGTGGTTCATTTGTATTATGAGACAGACCTTCAGAATTTTTATAAGCTAAGGATTAAGTTTCTCAACCTAGGGGGTCACAAGGAGGTTTCGGAGGGGTCGCCAAAGACTATCAGAAAACACATCTTTCTGATAGTCATAGAAGCATTGTTGGAAGAGACCTGTGCCATCACAACCAGACACTATAAAAATAAAACTAAGATGTGCTTCTCTCTATATCTGGGCGAACTGCAGATGTCTCTCTTAAATTTATTTGTTTGTTTGTTTGTTTGTTTACAGCTTTAAATTCCGCCCTTCTCACTCCGCAGGGGACGCAGGGCGGATTACAGTGTACACATATATGGCAAACATTCAATGCCAATTTTTGACATACAAACATATACAGACATACACAGAGGCTATTTAACTTTTTTTTTCTGGCCGCCAGGGGAGCTGTCACTTTTATCGTCCATCTGCGACGCTGATGAAGCACTTCCGCATTCCCCCCTGGAATGCTTTGCTGGAGTCTTCTTTATGGCCTCATAAATCAGTTAATTTAGCCTCCCCACACTTTTTAAAGTAGTACCTCATTTTCCTACTTGACAGATGCAGCTGTCTTTCGGGTTGCAAAGGTCGACAACAGGCTACACACAATTGGTTGGAAACCCACTCCAACCCGGGCTGGCTTCGAACTCATGACCTTTTTGGTCAGAGTGATCTTAAAAGCTTGAGATTCCCAGCAACTGAGGCTACTACAGGTTTTGAACACCAAAAACAGAATATTTATTTCTTCAAAGTCCTTGCAGACTTGGCATAGCTTGTCAAAGTTACAAACAAAACAGTCAATTGGTGAAACCATAGAGATGTTCTTTCTTTTTCCCCCTCTAGTCGCTGAGTTGCCTTCCTCCAAATGGTAGAAAAAATCCTGAGATCTATTTACCCCAACCCTGAGCTACTATCTTTTAGAAAGCGTAGGCCTCCCCTATTCCAGCCCAAGGTTAGTTTTGGAGATGAAGCGAACAGTGTTCAATAACCATCTCAATAGCCCTCAATAACTATCTCAATAGTCCTTTATACTAAATAGCTCAAAATCTCAATATGCTTCTCTATAGCTCAATAGAATCTCAATTCCTATCTATCTATAACTCAATTAAGACTCAATAAGCTTATCTATCTATCTATCTATCTATCTGACTCAGTTACTATCTATCTATCTATCTATCTATCTATCTATCTATCTATCTATAACTCAATTAAGACTCAATTGAGACTCAATTACTCTCTCTCTCTCTGTTTGTTTCTTTATCTAAATAACTCAATTACTCAATTGTATTTACAATGGTTTGTTCAGAGCTCCCTGACTGGCCTAACAGCACATCTGAGGCTTTTTCTCTAAACTGAAGGAGGCAGGGAAGATTCCAAAATGGAGATCTCAAACCCTAGGGAAAAAGGCGGTCTCTAAACCCAAAGAGATACTTTCTAAACCAATAGCTGCAAAAAGGCCCGCAGGCTGGCTTTCCAGCCTCTGATGCTGTTGACTTTCAGGGTGCAGCTGAAATTGTAGCAACCCTGGGGAAATGCAAAGGAATGCTATCCCATGTAGCTAAAAGGTAATGTAAACCATGCTCCTGGAAGACGGAACAAGACCTCATGGGCCATCCAGTCCAACTCTCTGCCAAGAAGCAGGAAAATCACATTCAAAGCACCCCCGACAGATGGCCATCCAGCCTCTGCTTAAAAGCCTCCAAAGAAGCCACCACACTCCGGGGCAGAGTTCCACCGCTGAACAGCTCTCACCATTAGGACGTTTAGGTGGAATCTCCTTTCCTGTAGTTTGAAGCCATTGTTCCATGTCCTAGTCTCCAGATGGCCATCCAGCCTCTGATTCAATCTTCCAAAGAAGGAGCCTCCACCACACTTTGGGGGAGAGAGTCCCTGTAACTTGGGGACTGCTTGTGTACATATATTTTGCCAAACAAGTGGCCCATGGATGCTCTATAAGCCACCATTGCAAAGTGTGGTCTTCAAGTATAGTGGTTAGACCATGTGTTAGAATAGTGGTTAGACCATGCACAAGTCTACTGGCAATGGCTCAGTGGGAGTTGTAGTTTTACAAATCCGTTAGTTGTCTCTGCCAAGGAAGCTTGGAACTTCCCACCGGTGTGGAAAACATCTATTGGCTAAATGGCAAGCTATTCAACCTCAGCACACTGAAAGCCAAAACCAAGGTCAGAATGACATCTGTTATAGAACTCCAATATGCTGATGATAACATATGTGCAAATGCAGAAGAAGACCTACAAGCCACTCTAAACAGTTTTGCAGAAGCGTACAAAAAGCTTGGTCTGTCATTGAACATCGAGAAGACCAAAGTGCTCTTGCAGGAGTCAACAGCCAATCCCTCTCCAATGCCAGAATGGTGTAAGAATGGTGTAAGATTAGAAAGTGTTGATCATTTCCACTCCCTCGGTAGCCACCTCTCCACAAAAGTCAACATTGACCTTGAAATACAACATTGCCTGAGCTCTGCGAGTGCAGCATTTTTCCGAATGAAGCAGAGAGAGAGACCAAGATCCTCGGGCTACGAGGGATCGCCTAAGTAAGTAAGTAATCCTGCAGAAATAAAAGTTTTCTCTCCAATACTTATTTGTTAATAATAAATGAGAGGAATAGCTACAAAAAATAGAACAAAAACAACCCTCCGTTCTTTAAAATTCATATAATCCTGAAATTCAAACATTAAAATTAACAATGACTTTATTCTTCATAATTTTCATTTCTTAAAAAGCAAAAGCCAGCAGCAGGTTGTAGGTTAAGTTTCCCCATTAAGCAGGAATCTCCATAGTTAGGAGGATTAGTCCGAAAACCTTGGGTGACCATACACATAAGACTCTTAAGCTCTCGCTCATTCGGTGCTTACAAGTCAAATGATTAATCCAAGCAGAAACCGGGTTGCTGCGATGGCCGTCTGCGCCACTTGACCTCCAGTGTCCTAAAATCAGAATTGTGATCCAACTTCCCAAATACAGAAAGATACGAAACACGGGCAGTCCACAAGTTACAAACTTCCGACTTACAAATTTATTTATTTATTTCGGTTACTTCTACCCTGCCCTTCTCACCGCGAAGGGGACTCAGGGCGGCTTACAAAAGCTGTCCCCTGCCACGCGTTGCTGTGGCCCAGTCTGGTGATCTGGAAAATAAAGTAACGAGAAAGTTGCTACTTGGTCTTTGTACAGATTTGTATATGTATATGTATATATATATCTATATATATATATACACACACACACACACACAAATCTGTACAAGGACCAAGTAGCAACAGTCAGAACTGACCACGGAACAACAGACTGGTTCAAGATTGGGAAAGGCGTACGGCAAGGCTGCATACTCTCACCCAACCTTTTTAACGTGTCTGCAGAACACATCATGCGAGGATGTGCGGGGCTTGAGGAATGCAAAGCTGGGGTGAAAACTGCTGGAAGAAACATCAACAACCTCAGATATGCAGATGACACCACTCTGATGGCCGAAAGCGAGGAGGAGCTGAGGAGCCTTCTAATGAAGGTGAAAGAAGAAAGCGCAAAAGCTGGGTTGCAGCTAAACATCAAAAAAACCAAGATTATGGCAACAAGAGTGATTGACAACTGGGAAATAGAAGGAGAAAATGTGGAGGCCGTGACAGACTTTGTATTTCTAGGCGCAAAGATGACTCCAGATGCAGACTGTGGCCAGGAAATCAGAAGACGCTTCCTTCTTGGGAGGAGAGCAATGTCCAGTCTCGATAAAATACTAAAGAGTAGAGACATCACACTGGCAACAAAGATCCATTGCCTAGTCAAAGCCATGGTATTCCCTGTAGTAACTTACGGATGTGAGAGCTGGACCTTAGGGAAGGCTGAGCGAAGGAAGATCGATGCTTTTGAGCTGTGGTGTTGGAGGAAAGTTCTGAGAGTGCCTTGGACTGCGAGAAGATCCAACCAGTCCATCCTCCAAGAAATAAAGCATGACTGCTCACTGGAGGGAAGGAGACTAGAGACAAAGTTGAAGTCCTTTGGCCACATCATGAGGAGACAGCAAAGCCTGGAGAAGACAATTATGCTGGGGAAAGTGGAAGGAAGAGGGGCTGACCAAGGGCAAGATGGATGGATGGCATCCTTGAAGTGACTGGACTGACCTTGAAGGAGCTGGGGGTGGTGACGGCCGACAGGGAGCTCTGGCGTGGGCTGGTCCATGAGGTCACGAAGAGTTGGAGACGACTGAACGAATGAACAACAAATAATATTGATTATGGTGGTTCTCAACCTGGGGTCCACAGATGTTTTTGGCCTTCAACTCCCAAAAATCCTAACAGCTGACAAACTAGCTGGGATTTCTGGGAGTTGTAGACCAAAAATATCTGGGGACCCCAGGTTGAGAACCACTGGATGATGATGAAGAAAGGCATACAGGTTGGATAGGCTTGAAAACTATCCCTGTGAAAGGGATATAGAAGTCTTAATAGACCCCCTTGCTAGACCTGAGCCAACAATGTGATGCAGCAGCGAAAAGGCCAAGGCGATTCTGTTGTTGTTCATTCGTTCAGGAGAGAGACAAGGTGGCTTGGGATGCCCATCCCACCAAGAACTTGCCACAATTTATTATGATCCACACAGTCAAAGGCTTTAGAATAGTCAATGAAGCAAAAATAGATGTTTTTCTGAAACTCCCTGCCTTTCTCCATTATCCAGCGGATATTGGCAATCTGGTCTCTCGTTCCTTTGGCTTTTCTAAACCCAGCTTGAACGTCTGGCAACTCTCGCTCCATGTATTGAAGGAGTCTTCCTTGCAGGATCTTGAGCATTACCTTACTGGCATGAGAAATAAGGGCCACTGTACGAAAGTTTCAGCGGTCTTTCGCATTTCTCTTTTTTGGTATGGGGATATAAGTTGATTTTTTCCAGTCTGATGGCCATTCTTGTGTTTTCCATATTTGCTGGCAAATGGCATGCATCACCTTGACAGCATCATCTTTTAAGATTTTAAACAGTTCGGCTGGGATCCTGTCGTCTCCTGCTGCCTTGTTGTTAGCAATGCTTCTTAAGGCCCATTCAACCTCACTCCTCAGGATGTCTGGTTCTAATTCATTCACCACACCGTCAAAACTATCCTCGATATTATTATCCTTCCTATACAGATCTTCTGTATAGTCTCGCCACCTTCTCTTGATCTCTTCAGCTTCTGTTAGGTCCCTGCCATCTTTGTTTCTTATCATACCAATTCTTATCCAACCTGTATGCCTATCTTCATCATCATAATCAATAATATTATACATATATATATATGTGTGTGTGTATATATATATATATATACCTTTACCTTACATATATATATATATATATATATATATACTTTATTTGTATACCGCAGTTTCTCAGCCCGTAGGCGACTCAACGCGGTTAACAACAAGAGCAAAAATTCAGTGCTAACAACATACACGATTTAAAAACAATTAACACCGTAGTATACTAATTAACATCAATAAACAACACATTAACATCTCGTAACTAGAATCGTGATCCAACTCGTCATCCGTAATTCCGTTTTCCTATATTCATTATATTCATTGCACTGCTTATCCGAACGCCTGTTCAAATAGCCAGGTTTTCAGTTTTCTTCGAAACACCATTAACGAGGGGGCTGATCTAATGTCCATGGGAAGGGCGTTCCACAGCCAAGGGGCCACCACTGAGAAGGCCCTGTCCCTCGTCCCCGCCAAATGTGCCTGTGATGCTGGCGGGATCGAGAGCAGGGCCTCCCCAGAGGATCTTAAAGTCCTGGTGGGTTCATAAGCGGAGATACGTTCGGAGAGGTAACTTGGGCCAGAACCGTTTAGGGCTTTAAAGGCCAACGCCAGCACTTTGAATTGTGCCCGGTAGCAAATTGGTAGCCAGTGGAGCTGGTGCAGCAGAGGAGTTGTATGTTTCCTGCGCTCCACTCCTGTTAGCAACCTGGCTGCCGAACGTTGAACCAAATGAAGCTTCCGAGCCGTCTTCAAAGGCAACCCCACGTAGAGAGCGTTGCAGTAGTCTAAACGGGATGTAACCAGAGCGTGGACTACCGTGGCCAAGTCAGACTTCCCAAGGTACGGGTGCAGGTGGCGCACAAGCTTTAACTGTGCAAATGCTCCCCTGGTCACCGCCGAAACCTGGGGTTCCAGGCTCAGCGATGAGTCCAGAGTCACTCCCAAGCTGCGAACCTGCGCCTTCAGGGGGAGTGTGACCCCGTCCAACACAGGCTGTAACCCTATGCCCTGTTCGGCCTTACGACTGACCAGGAGGACCTCTGTCTTGTCTGGATTCAGTTTCAATTTGTTCGCCCTGATCCAGACCGTCACAGCGGCCAAGCACCGGTTCAGAACCTGGACAGCCTCCTTAGTAGCAGGTGGAAAGGAGTGACAGAGTTGGACATCATCCACATACATACACACACACACATATATATGTATAATATTATTGATTATAATGATGAAGATAGGCATACAGGTTGGATAGGCTTGAAAACAGTCCCTGGGAAAGGGATATAGAAGTCTTAATAGACCCCCCCCAAGCTAGACTTGAGCCAACAATGTGATGCAGCAGCCAAAAAGGCCAAGTCCATTCTAGTCTGCCTTAAAAAAAAGAGGAGTGTGCCTGTCCCTTTAAGGAAGAAGGCCTGTTGCTATGGCGACAAGCTCTCCCGCCTTCTCTTCTTATGTCAGTTTCGAGGGACCACGTGACAACAACAGACAGGGCACGTGACGCTTTTGTCATTTATTTTGGGTTTAACTGCTTTCCAAGGGATTCAAGCGTTGGTCCCGCCTACCAAGAGGAGTGAAGGACCGATGGACGAATGGGAGAGGCGGTGTCGAGGCCGGCGCCCCGCCCTCCGCGCGCGCTCCCCGATTGGTCCCCGCGCGCGGAGGGCGGAGCGCCGGCCTCGACACCGCCTCTCCCATTCGTCCATCGGCCCTTCACTCCATTCGGTTCTGTGAAGAGTAACAACATGGCTCCCTGAGGGAAGGCGCTCAGTGCGCAGGCGCCAAGGCCGCTCCTGCTCTCGGGCCGCCGTCAAGCCTCTCTCTCCGGCATGAGCCAAAGCAACGCCGCCGTCTTGGCCCCGCCGGGCCCGGCTTCCCGCGCCCTGCATGTGGAGCTCCCTTCCCAGCAGGTGAGTCTCGGCCGAGGAGGCCTCTCGAGGCCTGACAGACAGTGAGGGGTGCCGAAGGGGGTTCTGGGGCAAGGAGGCCGGTCTCCCGTCATGCCCCGCGGCGTGGGTGTCTTTGGCCCCTTCATCTGGCGAGGGGAGAGGGAAAGGAAGCCAACCTGCACGCTGAAAACGTGTGAACGCGCTCTGCGATACACGTGTGTGCTCATATCCGTGTCAGGCTTCTTGGGTCTGCTGCAGAGAGTGCTTTCAAATAATCCTGGGTTGCAAAATGGAATAGAGACGAAAAGGGAGGCCTATTTCCTTCCAAGCTGCCTCTCAGGGTTATTTATTTATTTGTTGGGTTGTTGTTGGTTTTTCCGGGCTGTATGGCCATGTTCTAGAGGCATTCTCTCCTGACGTTTCGCCTGCATCTATGGCAAGCATCCTCAGAGGTAGTGAGGTCTGTTGGGACTAGGAAAAAGGTTTATATATCTGTGGAATGACCAGGGTGGGACAAAGGACTCTTGTCTGCTCGAGCTAGGGGTGAATGTTTCAACTGACCACCATGATTATCATATAATGGCCTGACAGTGCCTAGAGCAAACTTTTGTTGAGAGGCGATTAGATGTCCTTGTTTGTTTCCTTGTTTGTTCTCCAGTAGACAAGAGTCCTTTGTCCCACCTTGGTCATTCCACAGATATATAAACCCTTTTTCCTAGTTCCAACAGACCTCACTACCTCAGAGGATGCTTGCCATAGATGCAGGCGAAACGTCAGGAGAGAATGCCTCTAGACCATGGCCATATAGCCCGAAAAAAACCTACAACACCCCAGTGATTCCGGCCATGAAAGCCTTCGACAATATATTTATTGGTTTGTTGTAGGTTTTTTTGGGCTGTAGGGCCATGTTCTAGAAGCATTCTCTCCTGACGTCTTGCCTGCATCTATGGCAAGCATCCTCAGAGGTAGTGAGGTCTGTTGGAACTAGGAGAAAGGGTTTGTATATCTGTAGAATGACCAGGGTGGGAGAAAGGACTCTTGTCTGCTGGAGCTAGGTGTGAATGTTTCTACTGACCACCTTGATTAGCATATAATAGCCTGACAGTGCCTAGATCAGTGTTTCTCAACCTTCCTAATGCCGTGACCCCTTAATACAGTCCCTCATGTTGTGGTGACCCCCAACCATAACATTATTTTTGTTGCTACTTCATAACAGTCATTTTACTACTGTTCTAAATCATAATGTAAATATCAGATATGGAAGATGTATTTTCATTCACTGCACCAAACTGGGCACAAATACCCTATGAACCCACATGTAAATGCTAGTAGGGTTGTGGGAGGATTGATTTTGTAATTTGGGAGTTGTAGTTGCTGGGATTTATAGTTCACCTGTAATCAAAGAGCATTCTGAACTCCACCAGCGATGGATTTGAACCTAATTTGCCACACAGAACTGCCATGACCAACGGAAAACACTGGAAGGGTTTGGTGGGTACTGATCTTGAGTTTTAGAGTTGTAGTTCACCTATATCCAGAGAGCACTGTGGACTCAAACAATGATGGATCAGGACCAAACTTGGCACAAATACTCAATATGCGCTAATGTGAACCTGGTGAGCCTGGGGAAAATAGACCTTGACTTTTGGGATTTGTAGTTCCTGGGATTTATAGTTCATTACAATCAAAGAACATTCTGAACTCCACCAACAATAAAATTGGCTCAGACTTCCTATATGGAATCCCCATGACCATCAGAAAATACTGTGTTTTCTGATGGTCTTTGGTGACCCCTTTGACACCCCTTAGGGACCCACTCAGGGGTCCCGACCCCCAGGTTGAGAAACACTGGCCTAGAGCAAACTTTTGTTGAGAGGTGATTAGATGTCCTTGTTCGTTTCCTTGTTTGTTCTCCAGCAGACAAGAGTCCTTTGTCCCACCCTGGTCATTCCACAGATATATAAGCCCTTTTTCCTAGTTCCAACAGACCTCACTACCTCTGAGTATGCTTGCCATAGATGCAGGCGAAACGTCAGGAGAGAATGCCTCTAGAACATGGCCATATAGCCCAGAAAAGCCTACAACAACCCAGCATTTCTTCTTGTTTCTTTGCCAGTGTTGATGTGGAAATTGTCTGCAACATATAATTGTCGTTCCTTAGGGTTCCCTTTCAAATCTATGGACACAATGGAACAATGGCTTCAAACTATAAGAAAGGAACTTCCTGACTGTGAGAGCCGTTCAGCAGTGGAACTCTCTGCCCCGGTGTGTGGTGGAGGCTCCTTCTTTGGAAGCTTTTAAACAAGGCCTGGATGGCCAAGTCACATGAGAGGCCTGCAAGGCTTTCAATGCCAGGACAACTTAGTTATGTTTAGAGAGTCTTGTAATGACCAACAGCCCTTTGAAAGCAACCATAATGCTGATGTGGCCCTCGGTGAAAATGTGTTTGACTCCCTAGTCTAGATAGACAGCCCCTTGTGTTGTCGCAAGCTTTTACTTACTTAGGCAATCCCTTGTAGCTCGAGGATGATGGTCTTCCAGATGTGGTGTCTCAGCCGGGGGTCTGTAGGTGACTGTGAAGCCCTATTCTTGATCTGCATGTTTGATTGTAGTAGATGGCCTGTGTGGTTTCTTCTAACTCTATTGTTCTATGATTGTATGATTCTGATACACTTACAATTTGTATTTAGAGTTTTATGCTTCCTCCACATGATTAGGAGTTCATTTTAGGAATAATAAGAATTCTATGGCATGGAGAATTTTAGAGTCTTGCCATCAGAATTTTAGAGATGCTTAGGTGGTGCATTGTCAAAAAATAGGTTGGGAACCACTGGTCTAGATCCACTCATGATTTCCATCAAGGCAACCGGGGGCCTTATCCTGGGATAATTACTGTTATTATAACAGATTGAGTATCCTTGATCCAAAATGCTTAGGATTTTGGAATTGTGGTACGTATCAATACCTATAGTGATATGTACATTCATAATGAGGTGTCTTTGGCATGGGAGCTAACATTAAATTTGTAGATGCACCCCAGAAACATAGCCTGAAGGCAATTTTATACACAATATTTTTAATAATGCTGTATGCATGAAACAAAGTTTGTGTACATTGAACCACTGGAAAACAAAGGTGTCTCTATTTTAGCCATCAGTGTGAACAAGTGTGATACTTCAGATTTTGGCTCCACCCTATGTTGTTGTTTGTTAGTTCATTTATACTTCTATTATTTATCCCAATATGGACACTAAAGGTGGCTGACAACGTATATACAAGATTACTTTTTAGTAGCTATTCCCATCCTAGTCCCTTCAAGGGCTGGAGTTCTAAAGTCTGCGAGCAACAGATGAGAAGACCCTGGCCCCATCTATACTGACCATTTGGGGTAGTTGGTTTGTTGGCTTCAAATTGTGGAAGCCACACAACAAACTACCACAAAAGCACACAAAAGAAAGCCCGTAATGTGCACCAATGCTCTGTGGTTTGTGTGTAATCATGTTCCAGACTTTAAACTGGTTCCAGGAGTTCCTTTGTAGTCATCTACACAGCAAAAGCACTTTATTCAGTACAGGTTTGAAACTTCATTAAATGATCAGTGTTGATGAGACGTCTGTCTTTCTTGTTTCCACCAAAGGGATTTGTAAGGATGGTGGGGCACTGGGAGCAGCCTCCTCAGACCATCTTTGATATGGCCCTTCAAATGATAGAATTGGTGTGATGCTTTTTGAAGATAATCATAGAAAAGGGCAGGTCTTGTGTTCTAGATGAGGAATGTGGTGGTGTGTCTACACCAGGGGTCCTCAAACTTTTAAAACAGGAGGCCAGGTCACAGTCCCTCAAACTGTTGGAGGGCCGGATTATAATTTGAAAAAAACCCTGAATGAATTCATATGCACACTGCACATATCTTATTTGTAGTGCAAAGAACACATAAAAACAATACAGTAGTTAAAATGAACAATTTTAACAAATATAAACTTATTAGTATTTCAGTGGGAAGTGTGGGTATGCTTTTGGCTGATGAGATAGGATTGTTGTTGTTGTGTGCTTTCAAGACTTAGGTTGACCCTGACCCTGAGCAAGGGCTGGGTAAATGAAAGGAGATTCCATCTGAACATGAGGAAGAACTTCCTGACTGTGAGAGTCGTTCAGCAGTGGAACTCTCTGCCCCGGGGTGTGGTGGAGGCTCCTTCTTTGGAAGCTTTTAAACAGAGGCTGGATGGTCATCTGTCAGGGGTGATTGGAATGCAATATTCTTGCTTCTTGGAGGGGGGTTGGACTGGATGGCCCATGAGGTCTCTTCCAACTCTTTGATTCTATGATTCTAATGACCTTGGAGGGCCTTAGTTTGAGGACTCTGGTCTACACTGTAAAATTAATTCAGTTTGACTCCACTCTAACTGCCATGGAGCAATGTTACAGCATCATGGGAGTTGTAGTTTTACAGTATCTTTCACCAAAGAGTTATGGTGCATCTCCAAACTATGAATCCCAGATTTCCATTGCATTGAACCAAGTGGTGTCAAACTGCATTGATTCTACATTATAGATTTGCCCCGAGTGTAAAGAAGATAATGCGCTATGAATGAGGAAGGTGTTTGTTTAGAATATACTCGTTATTTCTATTGTTATTTCTATTGTTTAGAATATACTCGTTATTTCTGTGGAACCAGGCCTTTGGGCAACCAGGCAATTAGACAATGACAACCAAATAAGACAATCAGATGTGTGAGATTGGCAGGATTGTCGAAATGGAACCAAAACAGATCTTTGAGTTAATTGTACACTGATGGGTAGGAGGAAGTTCCAGGTTTGTATTGTTTTTACTGATTTTATCATTTTACTGATTTTAGTGGATAATGTTGAATTGTGGGAATTTGTACTGTTATATTTTTTTTTGTGATGATTGTTTGTGTAGCAGGCGTCTAAGTGCGCCTTGCAGCTGTAAGCCGCCCTGGGTCCCCTTCGGGGTGAGAAGGGCGGGGTACAAGAACCCCAAATAAATAAATAAATAAATTTCTTCATCTCGTTTGCTATCATATAAACTTGATACGCTGGTCAAACTGTCTTTGAATGGGGACAGACACACATTGCCATTATTTTTTTTGTTTATTAGAGAAATGTTCTACCTCCATCTTCCTCCTCCTCTCCTTTTGCTGTCTTGCTAGAGAGTAGAGTTATTGGTGGGATTCTCAAAAGTCTTGTGATTGCTTGTTTGGAATTGCAAGAATTATAGGTGGAATGGTGATGAACAACCACACAGATAAATGCATGCACATAGAGTTGTCTGCCTTTTTGGGTCTATTTGTGTGGTGTATCATGTCCAGTTTCAACCCCCTTTTTTCCCAAGCTAAATATATTAGCTCTTTAAACAGCTCCTCATGGGGCTTGGTTTCCGGACCTTTGACCATTTTGGTCATCTTTCTCTGGACACATTTCACTTTGTCCATATCTATCTCTTTTACATAAACACAAAAGGTGATGGTGAAAATAGCGATTTCTTGCTATTGTTGGGCAGAGCTTGTAAAAGTTACTCCTTTGGATTTTACTACCTATCTCCCACAGTACACATCTGGGCATGCTAATGGAGGTTTCTGGGAAGGATTGTAATGTAAAGAAGATTTCCAGGTTCCGAGTCTGGCGTGAAGGAACGAACTCTGCTGGTTAGTAAGTTTGGAGAAAGGCGCAACATTACTGAAAAGTGATCTCAGATGTCCTTGGTATTTATATTTCAATATTAGGTGCATGCACTGCCAGTGGTTTTCTGGAGTCTTGGGCATAGATAAGCATTTTGAAATCTTCCTGAAAACACAGGAAGCAGCTTTAGATTGTGTCGGATTATTGATCCATCTACCTTGGTATTGTTAACTATAACGGTTAGTTGTTCTGCGGAGTTCCAGGATGATTTATTTGCCTTGTTTTTACAACAGTTTATTTTATGCTATTAGCACCTAAACAGATAGAGGGCTTTTTAAAGTATTTCCTCAAGACAAGTGCTTTTCAAATGGGAATATCTTTTCCTGGAAATTGAATCCATTGCTTATTGTCCCAATCTCGGGACTAGCAGAAAACATGTCTGCTTGGTCTTCAATATGACATATTTTCAAATATGTAAACATGGCTCTCATGTCATCTCTTAACCTTCTCTTTCTCATGTTAAACATGCTTGGTTTCCTAGGACATAAGACATGATTCCCAGACCGCTACATCTTTTGGTAGTGAACTCTATATATTTTATGTCTGTTAAATCTCCCACTATCCTGCATCATAATATGGCTCTGAATTCTGTTATGAGAGAAGGAGAATGGATTTCTTTCTAATTTCTTTCGCACCACAAGTAATCTTACAGATTCACAAGCACTTCCTTATATTTTTCTAAATTAAATACTGTGCATGTTGTAACCTGTCTTGTAGGGTGTTTCTTTAGCCTCTTGATTATATTGGCTACTCATTTCTGTACTTCCTCCATCTCTCCAAGATTCTTTTGACTGTTGGCAGCTGAGAAAGAATGCTGTATCCAAGACATGGGTTCATCACATATCTGTATAGAGACAGTACAAAACTAACAAGTTGTTTTTTTTTAAATCTGATGATTTCTAAAATGGAATTTGTCTTTTTCAGAATTCCAAGATCCCAACTGCTTGTTTATTTATTTTATTTATACCTGGGTCTCTTCCCTAATGCAACAGCTGTGATATATGTGAGGTTGAACAGTCTATATGTTAATCTAGTTAATTCAGAGTGCATCATTACTTTTACAGAGTAAATAATTGTACAATAGACACACAGTGGCAACGAAACCTCCAGAACTTCCTAAGGGTCTACTATGGGTTCTGGAGAGTGATGTTGATGCTGTGATTCCACTTATAGCATGTCTATAGTTACGAGTATGCTGTTTTCCCATTTTCCACTGGGCATTAAATTGGGGAGGTTGCACCGGCTAAAAACTGTCTTTTTTAGGTGGAGTTTCTCATTCTGTAAGAAAGAAAAAAGAGACAATCCTTATGGAGATGTAGGTTGGATTCAGGCCTGGATAAGTCACTAAAAAGATACCAGCCAGTGTCTTGTGCCACTGCCAAAGGCAATATCTACATATTTAGCAAAATATATTGCTCCAGTAGACTATGAATGAAAGCGTTTATTTAGAAAATACTAGTTATTTTTATTTCTTCATCTTGTTTGCTATCAGATAAACTTAGTATGCTGGAAAAACTGTCTTTGAATGGGGGCAGAGACACATTCCCATTATTTTTTGTTTATAAGAGAAATGTTCTTCCTCCATCTTCATAGTCTTCTCCCCTCCTCCTCCTCTCCTTTTGCTGTCTTGCTGGAGAGCAGAGTTATTGGTGGGATTCTCAAAAGTCTTGTGATTGCTTGTTTGGAAAGGCACACAGAAGATTAAGCAAAACTGTCAAATCTTATGTTGGTGGGTTATCTAAATATAGCTTAGTATGTAGCTTCACAAGCTAGTGTCTTTCATCAAAACTCTTTTGATGTGATATGCGGCGTGATACTCTGTGCTGAAGGAACACAGAAATCAGTGCCAACTTCTTTTCTCAGCACAATTCTTTGACATGCATTGATTCACAGACTGAAGATACTCCCCCCCCCCCCCTTTATAACATGCTTTATAATGTTTGGTGGTGCTTGGCACCAGTTATCATCAGCCATTGGGAATTCATAATAGTACTTAATGTTTGACGCCTTCATTAGCTAAAAAGGCTGATTTAGATTTGTGTATACTATTTCTGTCATGAAAAACTATTAAATCTCCAACAGGAAATAAATTCACAATGCCCCTGGATCTCTCCTATTGCTGGGCCTATTACATAGAAAAAGAACCTCTGTGGTACTCTACAACAAGCAAGACAGTTAAATTCTGTACTATAGTTTAAATTCTGGATAGTCAGTGGTAAGCCAGAACTCAATATTCAAAACCAATTCTTTTTTCTTCTACAGACCCAGCCTGTTCAAATTCACAACATCAAACATAATATCTATGTAAATAAAAATGAAATGTTCGTTTGTGGGATTAACAAAACTCAAAAACCATTAGGGGAATTGACACCAAATTTGGACACAACACACCTAACAACCCAATGTATGTCCTTCACTCATAAAAACACGGAAAAACACAGCAGAAGGGACTTAAAAGCCCCCAAAAGCTAAATGACAAAAAGCTAAATGATAGTACAGAAAAAAGGGAAGAAAGAGGGAGGGAAGGGGAGAAAAAAAGAAAGAAAAGAAAGAGGGAGAGAAAGAAAGAAGGAAGCATGGAAGCAAAGAGGGAAGGAAGGAAAGAGGTAGAGAAGGAAGAAAGGAGAGAAAGAGGGAGGGAAAGAAAAGGGGGAAGGAAGGAAAGTTAGAGAAGGAAGGAAGGAGAGAAGGAAATAAAAAAGGGAAAGAAGGAAGGAAAGAGAAAGCGAAGGAAGGGGAAGATGTAGGGAAAGAGGGAGGGAAGGAAAGAAGGAAAGAGAGAAGGAAGAAAAGCGAGACAGCAGAAGAAAAAGAAAAAGAGGAAGGAAGGAAAGAGATAGAGAAGAAAGGAAGAAGAGAAGGAAAGATGGGAAGCAAGGAAGGAAAGAGGGAGTGAAGGAAAGAGGAAAAGAAGGAGAGAAAGAGGGAAGGTTTGCCACAGCAAAGCGTGGCGGGTGCAGCTAGTATAAAATAAATTAAGAATAGAAAGAACAGTTGGTAAACTCATATAGGCAGTTTATTTCAGACATTTCCCCTAATTTAGAAGCTTTGTTCTCTAATCCTGACTGCTTGTGACAAATACTTGGCAACAACCAAAATTGCAGTGGGATTCATATCTTGCAATAAGAATTTGATGTTAAATTCGGTCAATTTGTCTGGCATATTAACCATTAATGGAGTAATCACATATTTTTTTGATTCTGCTTATGGACTGCACAGGACAATGTCATGGATTCCATTTCTTAGTTGCTGCAGGGACATAACTTTTGGTATAATCAAGTGTATCTCAAAACTTTTCAAAGCAAAAACTATTAAATTTTGACTGTAAAAAACCCGATGACAATTAACCACAGTAAAATTAATTCAGTCCTCAGCTAGATGAAAGGCCCAATGTATTCTGTACTCGGGGAGCAGGATGAGTAGGAATTAGTCCAAAGGTTACAGAAAGTGATATCACACAGTCTTTGTTTTACTGATCTGAGAGCAGTGTCATAGCCCAGATGTAAGGGGAGAGTTGACAACAGATCAATTGAAGTAGCTTTTGGGGAAACCTGATATTTGGATTTTGCT
This sequence comes from Anolis sagrei, assembly GCF_037176765.1. Taxonomy (NCBI): domain Eukaryota; kingdom Metazoa; phylum Chordata; class Lepidosauria; order Squamata; family Anolidae; genus Anolis; species Anolis sagrei. The sequence goes on from NC_090023.1 coordinate 8,028,961, forward strand.
TTCACATGCAGTATTTCTGATACCCCACAGGCAATAGTGCATCATTATGAGCTAAATTCGTTGTTACCTACTAAACTTGTACTTCTGAAATATCTGGTTTGCCTATACTATTTAAAACATAGAATTGTTCCACTCCTTGTAACATTTGCATGCCTAGAGGGGTAAAATATCTACTTTTACCTATTAACCCATGCTTCAATGCTTCCCACCTGTCAAAACAATGTTTATTCTTACCTCATCAAATTCTTTCATGTTTGGTATCTGCTTGCTTGTGCAGCCAATGTTCAGGCATAGTCAGGACTTCTGATAGGAAGAAGAAAGTCCAACAACATTGAACACAATCAACAACTTGCACCTGAGCAAAATATTTTGTATCTGTAATATTTGCTTTCTGTAGAAATTACTGAGTAGTTTAGTCTTCGTGTTTAGACAGCTCATGTTTCAAGAATCCAAAGTTTTGCAAGTAGATAGGCGTCTCTTCTATATACATGTATAGCGTAGGTTGTATTTCTAGTTTTATGCCCCACTACCTAAAATAAGCACATTATTAAATATTTAAAATGTTTGTATATTGCCTCTCTGTTAGCTATGTGGACAAAAGCTTTACGAGCCTTTATGAGACCTGAAGCTTACACACTTCCCTGCTTAGTTTTGCTTCACTTTGTCAGATTCCTTGCATATCCTTATGTAGACACAAGGAATTTTAATTTAAAAACATAGAATGGATGTTTTAGTTCAATCTTACAACACTACCAGAATATAAAACACCTCTGGCAAACTGGTGTTAGACTCTCGTTTAAATGACCTCTGAAAAAGAATAGTCTGCAATCTTCTGAGACAGTTTATTCAGCATTCTGTTGTGTAGCTCTTATTGTTTTGGGCCACCAAAACTAGAGTTAGGGGCACAGGACCCCCCCCCCTCCTTCCCGGAAGTGGAAAAAACCATATATATAGGGGGGGGGGGAGAGAGAGAATAAGAGTAAAGTACCTCTCTAGGACTTTTAAAGTCTTCCATAGTGACTATGGTCAACATGAGGCAGATGTTCACTATCGAGACACACTGGAAGAGCTAGGTGTTCTTAGAGAGATCACTCTAGGCATTTCAGGTCCTCCATAGAGTTATGTTGGAGGACCTAGAGTTTCCTAGAGATTTTTTTTTATTTCTAGGTTGTTGTTTTTTTGTGGGGTCATGTTCGTCTGGACATACGCGTCTGGTGGGGACAAGGGACAGGGCCTTCTCGGTGGTGACCCCTCGACTCTGGAACTCTCTCCCACTGGAGATCAGAACCGTCCCTTCTATCCTGACATTTAGGAAACAAGTGAAGACATGGTTATGGAGACAGGCATTCGACGAGTGAGCCAACACCCTGAGATATGGATGGAGGATGATGAACAACGATTTTAATGTGACGACTGACCATTGTAGTTATTGAATGTAATTGCTGTTTTAATATTTTACTGTAATGTGAATTATGATGTTTTATTAACTGTATGTGATATTATGGTTGGAAACCAGTCTGAGTCCCTCAAGAGAGGTGAGAAGGTCAGTATACAAAACTTTTAAATAAATAAATAAAATAAATTCTTCTGACCTCCATGAAAGTGGAAGGCCTTCTGTACCGTAAAAAATCAATTTCATGCAAGTTCATTGGTTCAGGCTTCAGATTGGATAAAGATGATTGGGCCGTGCAAAGGGGATGGTAGAGGGATAATAACTAATAGAAGTTTCTGCTGTGAGAGACTGGAAGGAGGTACTGAAAATGTAGTGTTTTTCTAACTACAGAGGCATCAGGAAGTTTCCATAAGAATGTTAGAAACAGGGAGAACTAATATAATTGAAGAAAAATGGTTCTGCCAGTATTGGCTCGTTCCAGGAAAGAAGTGTTGCAATTGTGCAGGATTAAGTGGCAGAACAGGGTGATAAGATCCTGCTGTTACAGAGTTATTGCTAAACAGTTTGGCATTATTTAAAAACACGAGAAGGAGCTACAATCATGAGGAATTGTATGGTTATAAATACAAGTGGCCTCTGGTGACCCTAAAAAGCAGACTGGAGAGCTTGGGAGATATGGATCAATGCATGAGAGAAGGGGAAATTGTGTTTGCTGGTGTTTTTCATTCTGTTCCTTGAACATTGTTTTTAAAGGTTGTGCTAAATTTACCTGCAGATCATAACTTCGGAATCCAGATGCCAAATATCAGACCTATACTTTAAGTTTATTTATATTGAAAGGATCTATAGCTGAGAGGTTTAAGATTATATTGAAAGGCTGTGCATCTTATCGATGTCAAAACATTGCATTTACTAAGGCTGAATGCAAACTGCTTTGTCTGAATTCTTTGTGCCCTTTCAGCTTGCCAAAAGGTAATGTGAATAATCTAGGGGAAATGTTTGAACTAATTTGAGCCTCCAAGATATACATCTCTAAGAGAAGAGGATACTTGAGAAGCTTGTGTTGGGCTTCTTTTTGTAAGCCTGCCTATTCATGGGATTGCCGGATTTTAAAATTGGGTCTCCAGGAATCATGCAGTCAACCAGGACTGTTGGGAGGTTTATCTGCTGCTATTCTTGAGAACTTACTTGACACAAGGAGGTTCAAAGAGAGGCCAGGATAAATCAGCAGTTGGTTGGAGGAAACATGGGCCCTTTAGGACATGCTTGACGTATTTGAGCATGAAGGGTGGGAATGAAGCATGATGTGCAGGAAAGGAGGAACAAAAACACGGCAATAAAGATTAGAAAGAGGACACCATCACTTGTAAGTCACCAGTTTAAGTTTTATTTGTTGTGTCAAGGCAACCAGTCAATTATATTACATTTCTAACAGAACAAAGCAAACAAACAAACAGACAAAATACAAAGTTTGCAAGTTTGGTAGTTGTTTAAATGTCCTTTGACCAGTATCAGGCCACTTGGAGTGCCTCTGGTGTTGCCGCAAGGAGGTCCTCCATTGTGCATGTGGCAGGGCTCAGGTTGCATTGCAGCAGGTGGTCAGTGGTTTGCTCCTCTCCACACTCGCATGTCGTGGATTCCACTTTGTAGCCCCATTTCTGAAGGTTGGCTCTGCATCTTGTGGTACCTGAGTGCAGTCTGTTCAGCGCCTTCCAAGTCGCCCAGTCCTCTGTGTGCCCAGGAGGGAGTCTCTCATTTGGTATCAGCCATGGATTGAGGTTCTGGGTTTGAGCTTGCCACTTTTGACTCTCGCTTGCTGAGGTGTTCCAGCGAGTGTCTCTGTAGATCTTAGAAAACTATTTCTGGATTTAAGTCATTGACGTGCTGGCTGATACCCAAACAGGGGATGGAATGGAGATGTCTCTGCCTTGGTCCTTTCACTATTGGCTGCTACTTCCTGGCGGATGTCAGGGTGAAATCCTGCTTGGGCCAGTGACTGCCAAGCAAGTAGGCAAGAAGGACATCACAGAGAGAACTGGATTAGAATAGCAACTTCTCCATATTTTGCTCCTTGGTGTATGTATCAGCTTTCTGTTGATAGCCCTGAACATAAAGGTGTATGCGACGCACTAGTTGTTTCTATTGTCTGGAAAAGAACAAAGCAGGTGAAGGCAAGGGTTGGAGGAAGGGATTTACACAGTACTGATGATAAAAGGGATTAACTGTTCCCTTTTACTTTGTGATACCCCAGGCAGCACTAGCCTTATATCCAAAGAGAATGAACAAATGGACTCCAGTAATGATTCTTCTCCTGGGTTTACTCCACTTCTATTGGTGACGTACGATGTACCAGTGGTCATGTGTTCGGTGAGTTGTGCTAGTGGAGTGCATTGGTTCTGGAAGTGCCACACCAGTAACCGGCATGATGTTTTGGTACTAAACATGGCAAGTAATAATGATTTGTGTGTGCATAAGTGTCAGTCCCAATTAACTGCTCGACTCTAAAATAAAACCTGTATGTCACAGTGTGATGTCACTGTTTGTTGTGAACAATCCACTACCGAATCATGTTCTCGAGTGAAGCAATGTCTCATTAACTGCATCACATCCCAGTCCTAAATGCTTATTGTACTGGAATGATAACTGTCCAATAGTACGACGTCTTTATATTGATTATGAATGGGGCATTTCTGTGAGTGCTACAAGTATTGACATCCGCTAAGCACCGCTCTTGGAAACACATGAGCCCTGATGCTTGATGCTTGGCCTTCCTTGTAGTTGTGTTAATTAAATGCTTTTTATTCATTTTAGTAAATTAGCTTTAGGGCTCTGAATCCTACTAATCAATACTAGAATATCATGCTGTTCTCAGATATAGTGGATCTAGTGCAATTTCACTCCAAAACTAGTGGCTGCTAGGAAAGTGTTGTTGTTATCCACCTTCAAGTCATTTCCAACTTAATAGCAATCCTCTTAATCACTCTGATCTCTGTAGCATTCAGATTGATTTTTAAAACTTAGGATAATAGAGGTATGTGTCAAAATAGGATTGGCAGCTAAGATTTACCATTTCAGAAAGGCATTGTGGTGATGATTACTGCCATTCCAAGAATGTTGCTATAATATCGGCGGATCCAACTGCTGAAAGATTAGTTAAGAATAATATTACTTGTCCTATAAATGAACAGCTATTGTATTTTTAATGAGCCATTGTTGCTCTCAGCCCCCATTATCTGTGCCTATGTAGGCGACAACATGAGTATGTTCACATCTGATTAATCATAAAAGCTTAAAAGGTTTGATTTATTTATATGGATCAGAGGTAAACATTTTTTTTTGCTCTATAGTTGGCTGTCAGTATCCATGGATTCAGGTATCTATGACCTAAAAGTATTTTTAAAAATCCAAAAAGCTAACCTTTATTTTTGCCATTTTATATAAGGAATGCTATTTTACTACACAACAGTATATAATGGAATTAGGAAGTCCATGGATTTTGGTATCCACAGCGGGTTCTGGAACCAAACTTCAGCAGATACCAAGTGCCCTCTATCCAAGTTATATCAAGAAAGCTATATTTTACACGTTTGGTATGGAGGTGGAAACAATCACTGTAATAAAGATGTCTCCAACATAAAGTAGAAATTGGCGGAAAAAAATTCCAGGTATTTTTTCCAGAGTATCTGTACTGAGGGCATGAATTTTAATTTAAAGGGTAATTTGAAGATTATGACTTTAATTACTATTCTGCGTCAAAAGAAAGAGATGGGTAAATATTTATTTATTTATTATTAAAAGCATTTATATTTTGACCTTCTCACCCCGAAGGGGGACTCAGGACGGAGCACAACTTATATATAGCACAATATAGTAATATATAATACTGATATTGAGCTATGCTAATAATATATATATTGTATGTATATATATCTTGTAAGCTGCTTTGAGTCCCCTTCGGGTTGAGAAGGGCGGCATATAAATGTCGTAAATAAATAAATAAATAAATATATGACAAACATTCAATGCCGAAACATAAAACAAACTGTAAATATACACAAACACTAAAATCAGTTATATCCACTTGAAAATCCACTTTAAAATCAATTGTTTAAAACCATCTTAAAACAAATATTATGAAATATCACATATGTGAGTTTAGCAGATGAGAAAGTACAGGTATGACTGCCTACTTATATCCATACCTTGCATTCAGACAAACAAGTATGATAAGTGGGATAATTAACAAAACAGACAAATGGGAATGAGAAATATTGGATGTATATTTTGAAGGTGCCAGATATTGTCTGATCCTGGAAGCTAAGCAGCAAAAGGTGTGGTTAATATTTGGAAGGGAAACCAAACAGTAACAAAATCCAGATTGAATATCCATTATGCTAAATACTTGGGAGCTGAGATGTTTGGGTTTTTTTCTGATTCTGGAATACTTGTATTTACATATATGTATATAATGAGAAATCCTGGAGTTGGGACCCAAATCAACATAAAACATACGCGTTATGTACATACCCATAAAGTAATTTTATACACAAATTTTAATAAGTTTGTGCATGAGACCAAGTTTATGAACATCAAAGCATCAGAAAAAAAATCACTTTTTTAGCTATCCATGTGGGCAATTTTGGATTTTGCAGTATTTTGGAATTCTAGTTGAGGGAGGCTCAGCCTGTACCTTAAAGTCACTAGATCCTCTTATATACTGCTTAGAATTGATTTTGTTCAAACTTAGGGGTTGAAAAAGTAGGAAGCAATTGAAAATGTTAAAAGTTGATGGCAGTTGTAAGGAGTCTGTGAAAAGAAGAAATAAGCTGAAATCCATGGATTCAGTAAATTGGTTTTAAAGTAGTAGGTCATGATTAAATGAGAATGTGAATCGAAGCTGGGATAATGAAAGATGGTGAGGTAATTATGTAATAAAGTCTTGGTATTTTGTGGAAGGGCTGCTAAAATTTGTCACTATCACAGAAAGATGTTCCTACTGTTTCTTCTTTTATAATTCATCAATGTTTGCTTTTCTTTGCAGCGGCGCCTTCGTCACTTGCGGAACATCGCGGCACGGAACATTGTTAATAGGAATGGTTTTTGCCTCTTGGATACCTACTTCACCCTTCATTTGTGTGATAATGCAAAAATATGTAAAGGTAAACATAGCTCTATTACTATTTTTTTTCCTGTTCCTTTATTCAATGGCCCTCACTGCCCATCTTGTTTTTGGCTGAGAAAGTGTTCCTTACCCAAGGTCACTCTGTGGGAGTCCATAGCTGAGTGGAGATTCAAACCTTAGTCGTAGTCAAGCATTTAAACCACTAGGCCAGTTTTTCCCAAATTCTGGTCTTCTAGGTGTTTTGGACCTCAGCTCCCAGAATCCCTGATCGTTGGCCAAGGCAGCTGAGGCCTCTGGGAGTTCTGGTCCTCCAGAAAATATCTAGAGGACCAGAATTTGGGAATTACAATAAGACCCTTCTGGCTCTCAGAGAATGGGATAGAAATGTCCCAAGTTACTTTTTTGGGGGTTCAACAGCCTGCCTTTAGCCTTAGCTAGTTTGCTTGTGTTTTGAAGGAACATTATTCCTGTCTTGCCATATAACATATCCCATTAGCCCTACTGAACCTGTTTAGCCCCATGGTGTGTCTTCCCTAAGTCTGGGGAAGTTACTTTTTGGGGTTCAACAGCCTACCTTTTGCCTTAGCTAGTTTTTAAGTATACTGTTTTAATCTTTATTTATTAATGTTCATGTTAATTGTTATATTTGTTATTCTGTATTCTGTATTTTATGATGCGGCGTTGAATTATTGCCAATTGTAAGCCGCCCTGAGTCCCCCCGGGGGTTGAGAAGGGTGGGGTAGAAATGTTCAAAATAAATAAATTAATAAAATTTTGTGTTTTGAAGGAACATTATTCCAGCATTACCATATAGCATATCCCATTAGTCCTCCTGAACCTGTTTAGCCTGTGGTGTGTCTTCCCTAAGTCTGGAGAAAGGCGCCCAAGTTAAATTTTTTGAGGTTCAACAGCCAGCCTTTAGCCTTATCTAGCCCTTAGCAACTTGCACTTGTCAATCTGCCATTTTTAGGATTACTGAATTCTATAATCTCCAATACAGTTGTGTTGACCCTGAACACACTTATGTCTTTATCCTTCTCAAACACTCAGTGGTGTCACCTTCAGAAGTAATGAGAAAGCATGGGATGTCCAACATAATTTATCTTATTTATTTACTTTTATATAGCGATTCCAGGCAGCTAGCAAAAAATATGATACAATGCAAATCAAAACATTGAAATGCATTAAAATATAAATATTGAAAACAGTTAAACCCTTTGTGTCATTAAAACTTTAACTGAACATTAAATTGCTAAAATCCATTAAAACTCCACACCTAACTACTGGAAAAAATCTTCTGTTTGGTGTTGTATTCTGTTAAGTGGATGAAAGTTCATCTCATTGATGCTGTCGACTTCCGTAACTGGCCTTTCCTGCTACTACAAATGCCAGGAATGTGCGCCTTCCCACCCCTTTACCCTCGACCTGTCCCCAGACTGCACAAGCTCTCTTAATATTTTTCTAAGATGCTTATCTCCATAGTAACTAAGCCTTGAACAACAGTAAACAACATAGAATATTTCCTGAGTGCCTGTGTTCCTGGTTGTTCCTAGATATGTGCGGAATCGTGGCCTTTTCACCAAGTTTCAAATTTAGTTATTGAGAGACTAAAGTTTAAAATTATTGGGATGAATAACACAGACATTCAAGTTGCTTGTCTGTATGTGTAAATAATAATAATAATAATAATAATAATAATAATAATAATAATACTTTATTTATACCTCACCTCCATCTCCCCAAGGGGACTCGGGGCGGATGACATGAGGCCAAGGCCAACAAATTACAACAAAGCAAAAGAATACAACATAAAATCACAAGATAATGCATCAAATTAAATGCAATAAAATAAATCAAAATAAGATAATACAAAATAAACACAGAGTATAACATAAATAACAAAACATTGAACCAAGTGGGCAGGGCCAAATACAACGGATAGGATTTTTAAAAGCCTGGTGAGATGGATTAGTAGGGTAATGTATCTAATGGGAAGTTCAGATGGGACAAACAATGGGATTTATTTCACTGAAGAGTGAGATAAAGTGCATCGAAGGACATTATGTACTGAGTGGGTCAAGGTTAGGGATTTGTTGTTCATTCTTCGAAGGCACACCAGAACAGCCAAGTTTTTAGGCTCTTCCTGAAGGCTGCCAGAGTGGGTGCTTGCCTAATTTCACTAAGTAGCGAGTTCCAAAGTCTAGGGGCCACCACAGAGAAGACCCTCTCCCTCATCCCCACAAGTCACACTTGTGACGGAGGTCGGAGTGAAAGGAGGGCCTCACCCGATGATCGAAGGGGATCATGCAGGTGCATAGACAGAAATGCTGTCACGAAGGTAGGTGGGCCCCAAACCATTAGGGCTATGTAGGTGATAACCTGTACCTTGAATTGGGACTGGAAAATGAATGGCAGCCAATTGAGCTCCTTAAACCGGGGGGGGGGGGGGGGGGGTAGACCGCTCCCTGTAATTCGCATCAGTTAGAAGTCTGGCAGCTGAACGCTGGATCACTTGAAGTTTCCGGGCCATCTTCAAAGGCAGCCCCACGTAGAGTGCATTGCCATAGTCCAATTTAGAGGTAACTAAGGCATGGACTACCGTGGCCAAGTCAGACTTCATGAGGTACGGTCGCAACTGGCGCACAAGTTTTAGTTGTGCTAAGGCTTTCCCAGCCACCGCTGACACCTGAGCATCAAGCGTCAGTGCTGAATCTAGGAGGAACCCAAAGCTGTGGACCTGTGTCTTAAAGGGGAGTGTAACCCCGTCGAGCACAGGTTGCCACCCTATACCCCAATCCGACGTGCAACTGACCGGAAGACCTCTATCTTGTCAGGATTAATCTTCAACTTGTTCGTCCTCATCCAGACCATCACAGCGGCCAGACACTGGTCCAGTATCCGAGGAGCTTCCTTGGATTTAGGTGGAAAGGAGTAGTAGAGTTGGGTGTCGTCCGCATAGAGATGGCACTGAACTCCAAAACTCTGGATGGCCTCGCCCAGCGGTTTCATGTAGATGTTGAATAGCAGGGGGGGGGACAAAATGGAACCTTGTGGGACCCCACAGGTCAACGGCCAGGGGTCCAAGCGGGTGTCCCCCAGCTTCTTGAACAATCTTTTGTTTAGCATGGGGATATCTCACCTCAAAATTGAACCCTTGAAAATCTAGATGAAGGTTTTTGCCAGGTTGAAGTATATAGAATCAGAGAGTTGGAAGACACCATAAGGGTCATCCAGTCGTAATTCTATTCTTTTATGTAGGCAAGTACAATCCAAGCTCTCCTCTAACAGATAGCCATCCAACCGCTGCTTTAAAACCTCCGGAGAAGGAGACTCCATCAGAGTCCCAAACTACAAGAAAGGAGATTCCATCTGAACATGAGGAAGAACTTCCTGACTGTGAGAGCCGTTCAGCAGTGGAACTCTCTGCCCCAGAGTGTGGTGGAGGCTCCTTCTTTGGAAGCTTTTAAACAGAGGCTGGATGGCCATCTGTCAGGGGTGATTTGAATGCAATATTCCTGCTTCTTGGCAAAATAGGGTTGGACTGGATGGCCCATGAGGTCTCTTCCAACTCTTTGATTCTATGATTCTATGATTCTAGTGACATATTCCACTGTTGGATAGCTCTTACCATCAGGAAGTTCTTCCTAATGTTTTGGTGGAATCTCTTTCCTGCTCTTTGAATCCATGACTCCATTGTGACGTAGTCTCGATGAGCAGCAGAAAACAAGCTTGACCCCCTCTTCAGTATGACATCCTTTCAGATAGTTAAACAAGACTATCAGGTCTCCTCTCAGCTTTCTCCTCCAAACTAAACATACCCAGCTCTCAGTTTTAGAGTTCAAAATTGCGTGGTGAAACCTCCAATCTTTCTTTAATTTTTCCCCTTTTTCTAGAATTCTATAAAAGTGAAGTGATCAAGAATTCTCTGGTAAGTTGACTTCATTGTTTTGTACTTAATCTTTTCCCTTACCTTACCTAGATAATTTACTTCAACATTGTTCTCCCTAAATCCTAAGAGATTTTGCTGTTTCCCTTTGACCTCATATGTGGAAGTTGGCAAGCTGTTTTCATTGCTCTCTGAAGGTGGGGGTGGACAATAGGGTGTTTTGAGGGAATTTCCTTCCCATTGAACACAGTTCTGCTATACCATTGGCTTAAATCTGCTATAATATTATCAGAGGAATACTGAACTATTTGGAATTCTCTTTCAGCTGTGAAAGCAATAGTGAGCAAATTTTTGCTGTCCCCAGCCAGTTGCACTGTTGAAAATTGCCTTGTTTTGCTCTCTTGTGCACAATTCAGAACTAGGTGTCCCCAAAGATAACATTATTTGCACTGGATTCCAGCCATTCTTTTCCTGTGATGAAACCAAATCCGAAATCCCGTTCTAATCTTACTTCTGATTAAAATATGTTAAGGCTGTATATCAGAAGAGGTAGGGGTGGTCTTTCAGATTAGAGATGGGTGAGTTTTATTACTTTTAACCTTTTATAAGAGTGTTTCAAGATTTGTGAAGTTCTTTATATTTTGTACTGAAAGGCTTAGAGCTTTCGAAAAGAGAAAAACGTGCACACACAGGAGAAAATTGAAATGGACAGAGGGATTTCAGCAGGGGGTTTGACTCCCTTTTTATTCCTATTAGTGACTTGACTTAGGTTTTCTCTGATAGACTCTTCATATGCAGCTCCTAAATGGCAGGCAGGTAGAGCATACTATAGATGCTTGAGTATAAGCTGATTTTTCAGCCCTTTTTTAGGCTGAAAAAGGCCCTCTCGGCTTATACCCGAGTCAAAATTATTTATTTTACTCTGTTATTATTTTTATTACATTATTATTATTATTATTATTATTATTATAATATTTACATTATTTTACTTATTGTTATTATTACATTTATTATTATTTTACTCTTCTTATTATTGCATTTATTATTTTATTCTATTATTACTGTTATTTCATTTGTGTTATTTTACTCTATTATTATTTTTACTACATTTATTATTTTACTCTATTATTATTGCATTTATTATTTTATTCTATTATTCTTTTTATTATTTCATTTCTGTTATTTTACTCTATTATTATTTTACTACATTTATTATTTTACTCTATTATTATTGGAAGGATACATAAGCACATTTACATTGAAGAAGGTTAGAATAACGGTATAATCAGAGTTGGACAGTCTTATTTTGAATTAAAATTACAGTGTTATGTAAATATTCAAAATCATTTAACCTACTGTTGCCTCAATTAATATAATTTTATTGGTATCTATTTTTATTTTGGAATTTACCGGTAACTGTTGCATTTCCTACCCTCGGCTTATAATCGAATCAATACGTTTTCCTAGTTTTTTTGTGATAAAATTAGGTGCCTCAGCTTATATTCGGGTTGGCTTATATTTGAGTATATATGGTAACTCCCATTATTCTGGAAATGGCTTAAAAGGTTAAATTTTGCCAATTCAGAGGGTGTGACAATTTTATTCCATTAATTTGGAGAGCGGAGTACCTGGCCCAAATCCATGCATTTTTTAAATTCAATCAAAACAACCTGAGATTTTTTTTACAAATGTGGTAAAAAGCAAATTAATAGGTATCTCTAGATGTTTTTACATTCCGTCTCTAATTAATATTTGCCGACAAAGCTAATGGCCAAACATAGAATTCTATGATTCTATAATTGGGATTCTAGTTCAGTCTAGTTCTAGATTCAAGGCAGCATCCACAACCTCATGGCAGCCTCATTTTGGTAGACTTCTCAGATCCTTATGGATGGTTTTGTGGCTAGCTGCTTCCATTCAGTGCATAGGAAGATATTGAGTGTGACAGGAGAAGTTAGAATTGCTTATGCTGTAGTTTTGTGGGGTAATCCAGTATCTAGACTGGTTAGATATACATGATCGCATGCTGTATTGACTACTAGATGTAATTTAAAATTTAAATCATAGAATCATAGAATCATAGAGCTGGAAAAGACCTCGTTGGCCATCCAGTCCAACCCGATTATGACAAGAAGCCGGAAAATCGTATTCAAAGCACCCCTGACAGGTGGCCATCTGGCCTCTGCTTAAAAGCCTCCAGAGAAGGAGCCTCCTCCACACTCCGGGGCAAAGAGTTCCACTGCTGAACAACTCTCACAGTTAGGAAGTTCTTCCTAATGTTCAGATGGAATCTCCTTTCTCGTAGTTTGAAGCCATTGCTCCGCGTCCTAATCTCCAGGGCAGAAGAAAACAAACTTGCTCGCTCCTCCCAATGACTTCCCCTCACATCTTGATCCATGGCTATCATGTCTCCTCTTAGCCTTCTCTTCTTCAGGCTAAACATGCCCATCTCTTTAAGCCACTCCTCATAGGGCTTGTTCTCCAGACCCTTGATCATTGATCAAATGATTTAAAAATTAACAATAGGATTCCACTACCCTTCCATTACCTGGTATACACTTCCATCTTTTCTTCAAAGCCAAAATTCAAGGCAACTGCAGTTATAGTTGGCCCTACACATTTGTGAGTTTATCTTTTGTGGATATGATTAACAGGAAAGTTTAGCTCTTCTAGTGCAACTCTGTGGTCATGTTCTGCCAGACGTTGTTGATAGAGTTCTCCTGGGAAACTTTGAGTATTCTAGGAAGAGCACCTCTCTAGACATTTCTAGGCTCTCCAGCACAACTCTGGGATCATCATTAGGCAGAAGGTGACCCCACTGGAAGATGCCGAGATTCCAGACCTTCTCTTAGATTTCAAAAATGGGTTTTATTGATAGTTTTCTCACTTTTTGCAAGAGTCCAGGACCTCTGACGTCAGCAAATGTAGAAAGCTGATTAGTGCACAGCTAGGTAAAACAATCTTGAACATATTTTCTGTACCATCCCTCTTGTTTTGCAACAACAGAACCCAACATGGAGAAGCCTTGACTTTGGTTTAATACCTGATCGTCTTGATACATCTGTGTCCTGTTTTGTGGTGAAGATATGGGGTGGCAAGAATGACACCTACCAGCTATTGATTGAATGGAAGGTCAATCTAGATGGACTGAAATACGTGGGCCAGCAGGTAAAATAAAAAGAGTGTTGTTAAAACTATGGCTTGACTAGGCAAAATACATTTTGAACAAATGGCTCTTTTTATATTTATATTTTTAGATTTATATTAATTGTATTGCATTGTAGTGTTTTTGTTTATTGCTTTTTTGTTTTTATTGATGTGTTGTTGGGCTTGGCCTCATGTAAGCCGCTCCGAGTCCCTTGGGGAGATGATGGCGGGGTATAAATAAAGTATTATTGTTATTATTATTATTATTATTATTATTATTTAAAAGCATTTAAGCAGAATTCCTTCTAAGGTCTGGATTGTGAGGAGTAAAAATTATGAAGTCCTGTGCAGATTTGTGAAAACATGGATTAGCTATAGATTTTGACAACTGCTTCTATACCAGTGAATTAATTTCCTAGTTCTTGTGTAACTTGGTAGCATGTTGAATGGCTAACACAAGTTATTATGATGCTAGATATTACAAAACGACTTGCTAACTCTTGTGTATTGCGAAATTTTCCTTGGAAGTGTCACTTCATTAGAACCATATTCCTACTCACCCTTTCTGTGCTGTGGTGACGAACTTGATTTTTAGTAAATGCACAACTGCTGCCGTGAATGTAACTTTACGTGAAATAATAAATAATTATGGGTTGTTGTAGGTTTTTCGGGCTATATAGCCATGTTCTAGAACAGAGGTCCTCAAACTTTTTAAACAGAGGGCCAGGTCACAGTCCATCAAACTGTTGGAGGGCCGGATTATAATTTGAAAAAAAAAAGAATGAATTCCTATGCACACTGCACATATCTTATTTGTAGTGCAAAAAACACTTTAAAACAATACACTAATTAAAATGAAGAACAATTTTAACAAATATAAACTTATTAGTATTTCAATGGGAAGTGTGGGCCTGCTCTTGGCTGATGAGATAGGATTGTTGTTATTGTTGTTGTTGTTGTTGTTGTGTGCTTTCAAGTCGATCCAGACTTAGGTTGACCCTGATTGAGGGCTGGGTAAATGACCTTGGAGGGCCACATCCGGCCCCTGGGCCTTAGTTTGAGGACCCCTGTTCGAGAAGCATTCTCTCCTGATGTTTTGCCTTCATCTATTGAGACCTCACAACCTGTGAGGATGCCTGCCAAAGATGCAGGTGAAATGTCAGGAGAGAATGCTTCTAGAACATGGCCATATAGCCCCAAAAAACTACAACAACCCAGTGATTCCGGCCATGAAATCCTTCGACAATAAGTAATTCTGTTAAAAATAACATAATTGAATCTGTGACCCTGTTTTTGATTGACAGATCCGTGCTCGTAGCCCTAATGAAATAATTTTTGGGCTGAATGATGGTTATTATGGAGCCTCGTATGAACAGAAGGTAGGTATATGCCTGTTTGTATAGAGTGGAATATTGCGCAATGTGTGTTTCAGTGAGGTCCAATGCAGAAGACACAATAACATTGCACATAGGCAAGAGGAAAAAGAACAGAAAAACTTTACTCTTATCAGCAGAGTTAAAACATAAACTTGCAGTGTTGCAAACAAAAACAAACTGCAACAAACTTACATAGTCCTTGTAAGCAATACAGAATAAGGTTTCTTCATCTTCATTCAAATGAGAGAGGACTAGAAATGGTTGACCAAAATGCCTGAGTAAAGGCTCCTCAGAGCAAAAGCTGAACTGTATTCTAAAACCCATACAGTTATACCCCACCGGGTGTGGTCCAAACTTACTAGTTGACCTACATTAGCAGCTGCACATAATAATAAACAGTATAAGATTTTCTTTAACACACTCACACACATACTTGATCCTGTTATGACTTACTGTAACATGGGATTCTTTGACTTGGGAACTAAGAAAAATGCCAAAATCTGGACACTGTTGTGTGGATCCTGTGGGAGAGACCACCACAGTCATTATTAAGCCATTTAGATATATGTTCATAGTGGCTTTGTATCAATAATATGTGATATTCTCTTTGATGCATGTTTCATAGTACAAAGTGGTTTACAGTTGTGAAAAATTCATATCTTTTCACTACTTTGCGGCAATTGCTTTATGAAAGCTAAATATTTATTCTAGTTGAGTCTTAAAGTGCCATAAAATTCATCTTCTGGCCTTTGCCCTCTGAGATATTAATCTTGTCATAGTTGCCAAATTTGGTGGTTAGGAAGATGGGGTCTAGTACTGTAATCATAGATTCCTGAGGAAAGAAATCAATTAAATGTTTGGATTGTGTATTTCAACAGTTTGGTATTTATCTTATTTCAGTCCAAAGAGGAATTTTGAGGACCTCAAAAACTAGAAACAAATTAAGGGAATAGTACAGATAGATGTAGCGAGCCTGTCAATCAGATGTAAGCAAATCTGTTTGGCATCACCTTTACATTACTCGAAAATCAGATCCCTCCTGGATTAAGTTGCTATTACCATTTCTCTCTCCTTTTTTCACTGACTTTGTGTCTCTGTGTCTTTTTTTTTAAAAGTTGTGGGTCAAAAAAGAAAGACATACATATTATTATTTAATTGTTATAGATTCATTTGTAAGTAATTATAAACACAGCTGATAAAATAATTATATGATGGTGGTGGTAATTATCTTAGTTTTTTTTTTTTTTTGGCATCCTCTTTGTCCATCTTTCGCAAAGAACTAAAAACGTGGATGTTCCACTGTGTTTTTGATTAGATGGCCCACCATGAAATTTTGGCCCCCAGCTATGACCTAAAATCTAGCCCTTTCACTTTTCTACTGTTCCCCGCCCAGAGATATAATGTCCCACCCTATATTGCTCTTTATCCCTAATTTTGTCATCTAGTATTTGCCCTTTATCCATTAGCTCTGTCCCCACAATTGATTTGCACCAGCCCACCTGCTACTATTTCAGGCCACTGGTTGTTGCTCGATGGTTGTTCTTATATTGTACTATGTATCTGTTTGTTTTATATTGTTTATGATGCTGTTTATGAATTTTAATGTCTTATATTTTAACTATGTTGATTAGGCTTATCCCCATGTAAGCCACCCCGAATCCCTTCGGGGAGATGGAGGCGGGATACAAAAATGAAATAATAATAATAATAATAATAATAATAATTATTATTATTATTGTAAGTGTGTGTAATTTCTGAGAGATCCTTTGCTTGCATTCCATATGAATGTAGACCTCTGGGTCAGGATCATGCAAAGCTGTAATCAGTGGGTTTTTTTAGTCATTAAGGCCATTTTTTTTTTTGTCATGTCAGGAGCGACCTGAGAAACTGCAAGTCGCTTCTGGTGTGAGAGAATTGGCCATCTGCAAGGATGTTGCCCAGGGGACACCTTGATGATTTTTTGATGTTTTATCATCCTTGTGGGAGGCTTCTCTCATGTCCCCGCATGAGGAACTGGAGCTGATAGAGGGAGCTCATCTGCTTCTCCCCGGATTCGAACCTGCGACCTGTCGGTCTTCAGTCCTACCGGCACAGGAGTTTAACCCACTGCGCCACCGGGGGCTCCATTAAGGCCATTATACCTGCAGAGAGGTGTAGAGCCGCTACGGTTCAGTGGGTTGAACCCTAGTTCCACTTGAACTGCTGACCTGAAGGTTGGCGGTTCAAAACCGCGAGACAGGGTGAGCTCCTGTCTGTCAGCTACAGCTTCCCATGCGGGGACGTGAGAGTAGCTTCCCACAGGATGGTAAAACATCCGGTTGTCCCCTGGGCAACGTCTTTGCAGACAGCCAATTCTCTCACACCAGAAGTGACTTTCTGTTTCTCAA
The DNA here is from genome assembly GCF_037176765.1 of Anolis sagrei. Taxonomy (NCBI): domain Eukaryota; kingdom Metazoa; phylum Chordata; class Lepidosauria; order Squamata; family Anolidae; genus Anolis; species Anolis sagrei. The sequence continues at coordinate 8,046,272 of NC_090023.1, forward strand.
GTTGCTTCTAACATGATAAAAATCCCCTGCAGAGATGCCTAACTCTCCTCAGTTGTGTTTCAGGTACCTATTTCACAACTAGGGAAATTCTTGGCCATTGTATTTAATGACCAGCTAAGTAGATTAGAAAGGAACATTCTTTCCATGCATTCCTGCACAAGGCAGCAGGGAGCTTATTCTTAAATTTGCAGAGTGTTGTACCCACACATACAGACATACCAGAAGTCCTTTAAAGGGCTCAATTTTCACAGAGATCTATTTATTTAGCATTTTGGGATAAGCATAAGGTCTTGGCCAATCTTAAGACAATGGCTTCAGAGAGCTTTGATAATTCTTTTGGGTTATCACACCTTTTAAAGGCTTTTAATAGAAAAATGGAACCTGATTTCAATTTTATTCAAAAAGCATTTACTGTGTGACTTTGCTTATCTTCCAAGGGCCACTCAGGAACACAGAAGAATAATCTTCTCCAGGTGGATCAGAATTGTGTTCGCAACTCCTATGATGTCTTTTCCCTGCTTAGGTAATCCTTTTTTTCTCCCTTCATTCCTGAAATAGAATTTTTTTGGCACAGACACTGTTATAATAAAACAACTCTTGTCTTCTGCAGTGCGTGCATATAGTTGTCCTTTTGTATCCATGGATGCTATATGCATGGACTCAATTATCCATGGCTTGAAAACACTCCAAAGATTTTCAAAATGCAAAGCTTGATACTGCCTTTTTAGATAAGGCACATCATTTTATTATGCCATTGTACGTAATGGGGCTTCTGTGTCCACAGACTTTGGTATCCACAGGGATTGTGGAACTGCGTAAATTCCAGTAGATATTAAGGGTATTACTCCCAAGACATTTTCACATCATGAATGATATTTTGTCTGTAGTACTGTTGTTTAGAAGCTTGGTCCTAAACTTCTACTCCAGTATTTTTGATGTCTGACTTTTAGACTTTTCCTGTGAGCTAGCATAATTTTATTTATTTATTTACTTTGCTTATATACCGCTGTTCTCAGCCCGAGGGCGACTCACAGCGGTTGTAATAATAATAATATTGGTTTGAGTGCTGCACTGCGACTCCGGACTTGAACTCCTCATTTAGTCATGGAAACTCATTGTGTGACCCTGAGCAAGTTGCACACTTCTCAGAATAATACTTAGATGATCCCTCGTAGCCCAAGGATGATGGCCCTCCAAGTATAGTGCCTTGGCAGTTGATATGTAGGTGACTGAAGCCTGATTCTTGATTTGCATGTTCTTCCACATTGATGACATCGGTTTTTAAGTAGAAGGTGGTTCCAGTCAGGGTTGGCTTGATGCGCCTTCCTCTTGGCACGTTTCTTCCCCTATTCATGGCTCTTCAAATTCCACAGCACTGCTGGTTACAGCTGACCTCCAGTTAGAGAGCTCAAAGGCCAGGGCTTCCCAGTTCTCGGTGTCTATGTCACAGTTTTTAAGGTTAGTTTTAAGCCAATCTTTAAATCTCTTTTCCTGTCCACCAGCATTCCGTTTTCCATTCTTGAGTTCGGAGTAGAGTAACTGCTTTGGGAGATGGCGATTGGGCATTTGGACAACATGGCCAGCCCAAGGAGTTGATGGCGTAGGAGCATTGCTTTAATGCCGGTGGTCTTTGCTTCTTCCACCACACTGACATGTCTGCCTGTCTTCCCAAGAGATTTGCAGGATTTTCCGGAGGCAACGCTGATGGAATCGTTCCAGGAGTTGAGTGTGACGTTTGTAGACAGTCCACGTTTCGCAGGCGTATAGCAGGGTTGGGAGGACAATAGCTTTATAAACAAGCACTGTGCTATCCCTATGGAAGTCCCAACACTGTCTGCTTCATCTGGAAAAATGCTGCACTTGCAGAGCTCAGGAGATGTTGTATTTCAGTGTCAATGTTGACTTTTGTGGAGAGGTGGCTGCCAAGGGAGCGGAAATGGTCAACATTTTCTAACGTTACACCATTAAGCTGTATTTCTGGCACTGGAGAGGAATTGGCTGGTGACTGCTGGAAGAGCACTTTGTTTTTCTCGATGGTTAATGAGAGCTGAGCTTCTTGTATGCTTCTGCAAAGGTGCTTAGAGTGGCTTGTAGGTCTTCTACTGAATGTGCACAGTCTACGTTATCATAGCATATTGGAGTTCTGTAACTGATGTTGTTGTGACCTTGGTTTTGGCTTTCAGTTTGCTGAGATTAAATAGCTGGCCATCTGTCCGATAGATGATTTCCATTCCAATGGGAAGCTTCCCCGTCAACAAGATGAAGTATCATAGCAATGAAGATGGAAAATAAGGTTGGGGCAATAACACATCGCTGTTTGACACCTGAATAATTTAGGTGAATCGTAAATGAACTCCTCATTTAGCTATGGAAACTCATTGCTTGACTCTGAGCAAATTGCACAATTCTCAGAATAATAGAAAGGCTTTGGAAACCTTACGTTGATCAGATATTGAGAAGACAGCTCCATGATAGGTTTGCCTTAATGTTGCCATTATGAAAAAACAGATAACAACAATGCATTAAACCTATTAGGGGGCTAAGTTTATTATAGAGGATACTAACTGCTGAAAATCTTTCTATTACTAATGAATGACCATGTCGTATCGCCCTTACTAGTACAGAGAATCAATTACAAATGATCTTGTAACTCTACTGCTAGATGAATGGTAGCTTTATCCCTAGTAGAAGACTGGCTGCATTGTGACTCTTCACATTGAGTTGAACAGCTCTAGCTGACATAGCCAATGGTCAAGAACAGCCAGCCGTACAAGAATGAAAGATTACCTAATGTTGTTCTGAAAATTGCATTACATTTTAATATAGTTAATTTAGTTATAGTTTTAATAGTTAATTTAGGAGCAGAATACTCCATTCATTGTTGTCCATTCCTCTCCCCCCCCCCCAATCTTTTCCAAGTTAAGCAAAAAAATAAATACAAGGGTTGAATGAAAAGTAATGCCTCCACCTTCATAACTCCTCAACAGATGGCAGCACTGGTATGCGGCAGGTACTGGCTTGTTCAGTAGACTCTCCCCTACAGTTCCATTTTGGCGGGAAGCCTTAGTGTTGAACGGTTGTGTTGTTAAAGTGCGAAGTATGGAACCCTGTACAGACGGTCGGTCAATGCAACTTAAGCATCGTGCAGTCATTGAATTTTTGACAGCAGAAGGTGTCACCCCAAAGGAGATTCATCGGAGAATGCAAGCTGTTTATGGTGATTGTGTTGATGTGAATACTGTGTGTCGTTGTGATAGTAAGTTTAAAGATGTTGAGGTGGGAACATCTGACTTGCATGACAGTGTTGGACGTCCTGTGACAGCAACCACCGAGTTTCACAAGCAAAAGGTTGACAGATTGATTCAGGACGATTGTCATATCACTCAGAGAGAAATTTCAAGCATAATCGGCATTTCACAAGAACGTGTGGGTCACATTATTGCTTTGCTTGGCTATCGGAAGATCTGTGCACGATGGGTACCCAGGATGCTGACGCCTGAAATGAAAACGCACAGACTTGGAACTTCAGAGACTGGATTTCACCACCGTACGACATCCTCCATACAGTCCATATTTAGCACCGTCTGACTTCCATCTGTTCCCAATAATGAAAGAAGATCTGTGGGGACATCATTATGCTTCTGATGAAAACGTTGAGAGAACTGTGAGACGCTGGTTGTGGAAACAGTGTCAAATTTTCCCGTGACGGCTTCAGAAAACGTGTTCATCATTGGCAGAAATGTATCCAATTGTCTGGTGATTATGTGGAAAAGTGAATAGTGGGAGTTAAAGAGCACATTCTAAGGATTATTTCTGCATTTAATTTATTAAAATATTCCCATCCAAACCCAAGTAACGAAAGTGGAGGCATTACTTTTCATTCAACCCTTGTGGTAAAGAATAGGTTGATCATCACCAGAGTTAGTGGCTGGAAATTATACCAATTAGTTGTCCTGCCTGTGTAGAAAGATGTCTGAAATGCAAAACAGCAATTTAGATCATTCCTAAAACTTTGCCATGTATGCACGAGATTTCTTAGCAGGTTAGGAACAAGCTTTACAGGATCAAATCACTAGGCTGTTTAACCACCAATTATCTGTCCCTTGGTAACCATAACAGAAACTTACCAAGGTCTTGGTTCTTTCGGAGTCTTGCTTGTTACATTTTGAAATGGACAAGAGGAAGTTAAATACAGGGAAATGTCAACTTCTTCATTTAGATAACAGTGGTAATACCCAAATGTTCAGGTGTGGGATGGAGGAATTTTCACAGCAATACATGTTTAGAGGTTCTTGTGGTTGTCTGAGTACAACATACAACAGTGTGATGCAGCTGCAAGGAAAGGTCTAATGGAGTTTTAACTTGCATTAATGCATTGCAGTTAACAAGTCATGGGATGTCATCATTCCACTCTATTATGCACCCGTCAGTCACACCTCATTTAGGATGTGGCATTCAGTTATGAATGTCTCTTTTTCAAGAGTTTGAAGAAAGAAGTGAAGATGGATAGTGAGGAGAGGTTGAAGGCCCAGGGTCTCTTTGGTTAGGAAAGCAAAGACTAGGGGTGCATCTACACAGATGCTATAAACCAGTTTGAAGCTGGCTTGAGGACACAAAACACATGGATCAAGCAAGAATCAGTGCATTAAAAAATCCCCAGAAAGTCTGGAAAAAGACAGATAAAGCTCCGCAGCTCATCATGGTGTATCCCATGCAGGGCTCGAAACAGTGATGCAGAGTGCTTGTCAGGATATTGCTAGCTCTGAAGCATTTTAAAAACACTGAAATGCACGTGAAGAGAGTGAAAAGAGGGGGGGGGGGGCAAGGGACAGTTCCATCTTGTATCCTTCATATGTCATCAGGTGGGGACCCCTCGCCCCAGCACCAACCACTGCTCTGGGCCAGAGTGGAAAGAGGGGGGGGGGGCAGGGGGCAGTTCCATCTTGTCTCCTGTGCTATGCTAATAATATAATATAATATAATATAATATAATATAATATAATATAATATAATATAATATAATATAGTATAATATAATATAACACTAGCTGTCCCCTGGCAGGCGTTGCTGTGGCCCAGTATGTTGATCTGGAAAATAAAGTAATGAGAAAGTGTTGGTTTCTAATATATGTAATTTCTTTATGCTTGTGGGTAAACAATATTTCTTGCTGTTTCTTTGTCAGTGTTGATGTGGAGAGTGTCAGGTTTGCCCACCCTGGAACATGCAACATATCATTGTCCTTCATTAGGGGTTCCTTTCAAATCTATGATACTATATCTGTGTGTGTGTGAATCATTCCATCCATCCATCCATCTATCTATCTATCTCAATGGCTGGATGGCTCTTAGTCAGGAGGATTTTGATTACGTTTTTTTGCCCTGATGAAGGGAGTTGGACTGGATGGCCTTAAGTATTTTCTGTTGGTCATGGGGGTTCAGTGTGGGAAGTTTGCCCTGATTCTGACGTTCGTGGGGTTCAGAATACTCTTTGATTGTAGGTGAACTGTGAATCCCAGTGAGTACAACTCCCAACTGTCAAGGTCTATTTCCCCCAAACTTCATCTGTGTTCATATGTGGGCGTATTGAGTGCTTGTGCCAAATTTGGTCCAGATCCATCATTGTTTGAGTCCACAGTGCTCTCTGGATGTAGGTGAACTACAACTCTCAAACTCAAGGTCAATGTCCACCAAACACTTCCAGTATTTTCTGTTGGTCATGGGAGTTCTGTGTACCAAGTTTGGTTCAGTTCCATCGTTGATGGAGTTCAGAATGCTCTTTGATTGTAGGTGAACTATAAATCCCAGGAACTACACCTCCCAAATGACAAAATCATAATTTTTTGAGTGATGCTCACTCCTTGTGTTGTACGATGTAATATGTCCAGAAAGTGAACAGTTATTTCCCTAGGAGAGAAAACCACACCATTCCCATGGGAACTCTCAGAAGCCCCACGTGGTGCAATGGAGTAAACCCTTGTGCCGGCAGGACTGCTGACCAACAGGTCAACGGTTCGAATCCGGGGAGAGTGAGTTGAGCTCCCATCTGTCATCTCCAGCTTCCCATGTGGGACATGAGAGAAGCCTCCCACAAGGATGGTAAAACATCAAACATCCGTGCGTTCCCTGGGTGACATCCTTGCAGACGGCCAATTCTCTCACACCAGAAGCGACTTGCAGTTTCTCAAGTCGCTCCTGATACGAAAAAAGGGAATTCTCACTTTCCGCCCTTTTGTTCTGATTTCCTATGGTCTGCTTTAGTTCAGTACTGATCCCAAATGGACATGGATATGCACATTAGCACATCTCAACAGAATGGGCAAGGAATCTGTCTAGCTGAGAATACTGTGGTTCCTGAGTTGGGTTCCAATGTACAGTCAACACAACTTTGATGACAACAGTCATCACAACTTTGAACCGCTTCCTGGCATGTGTGTGGGGGTACCTCCAAACTGGATTATAGTGTCTGTGTAGAGAAACTTAAGAGAGGCTGCAGGAAATGCAAAATCAGCTTGCTTTGGTTGCCCGGCACCTTCTAATTCTGTTTTTTGGAGTAAGGACACTGAAATGTCAGTATTGCAGATCTACCAGGAGGTGACACTGTTGCCTTGCAAGGAAAAGGATAGCAATAGAACTGCACCAACTTCAGCTGTCTTATTTTTGAACTTGATTCTGCTTATGGTTCTGAAAAAATATTTAATAAGTCACATTCTCAAATGCTTGCACTGTGTAATTATACTTAAAAGAAGAGTCTCACTTGTGTACGAAGCCATCTTTACAGAATGCTTGTAATTCTCAGACAGAATAACTGGGGAAGTACGAAAGCTTTAATAATGTAATGGTCCTCATAAATCAAGCAGAGAGACTGTCTAATTCTTATTCAAATGTTTATTTTCCTTATTTTTCCTTTCCATATTTTCCTTATTTTTCAGCACTCAGTATTTGGAGATGTTTCAAGTTTATTTATTTTTTTATTTATTGTATCAGAAGCAAGTTGAGGGTACAGTTAAAATGCATTTAAAAACACAAATAAAGTTTAAAAAACACCTTGACATTATGCTAAACATCCTTTGACCAGAAGCTGGCCACTTGGAGTGCCTCTGGTGTCGGTGTGAGAAGGTCCTCCATTGTGCATGTGGTCAGGGCTCAGGTTGCATTGTCTTAGGTGGTCTGTGGTTTGCTCTTCTACACACTCGCATGTCATGGACTCTACTTTGTGTCCAATTTCTTAAGGTTTCTTAAGGTTAGCTCTTTTGGTACCATAGCAACTTGCAGCATGTTTCAGGTGAAAATGAAGCTCTGCTTAACATTCCATATTCATGGCCATGAGATAGAATTATATCTCCTTCCCTATTTTCTGAAACAATATCATACGAAAGCTGACTGGCACAACCTGGGGATCACAGCCAGACACAGTGAAGACATCTGCCCTTGCGCTATGCTACTCTGCTTCTGAGTATGCATGCCCAGTGTGGAACACATCTCACCACACTAAAACAGTGGATGTGGCTCTTAATGAGACATGCCGCATTATCACGGGGTGTCTGCGCCCTACACCACTGGAGAAATTACACTGCTTAGCCGGTATTGCACCACCTGACATCCGCCGGGAAGTAGCAGCCAATAGTGAAAGGACCAAAGCAGAGACATCTTCAGCCCATCCCTTGTTTGGGTATCAGCCTGCACGTCGACGACTTAAATCAAGAAATAGTTTTCTAAGATCTACAGAGATACTCGCTGGAACATCCCAGCAAGCGAGAGTCCAAAAGTGGCAGGCCCAAACCCAGAATCTCAATCAATGGCTGATACCAAATGAGAGACTCCCCCCTGGGCACACAGAGGACTGGGCGACTTGGAAGGCGCTGAACAGACTGCGCTCTGGCACCAAGAGATGCAGAGCCAACCTTCAGAAATGGGGCTACAAAGTGGAATCCACGACATGTGAGTGCGGAGAAGAGCAAACCACTGACCACCTGCTGCAATGCACCCTGAGCCCTGCCACATGCACGATGGAGGACCTTCTTGCAGCAATACCAGAGGCACTCCAAGTGGTCAGATACTGGTCAAAGGACATTTAATCAACTACTAAGCTTGCACATTCTGTGTTTTGTCTGGTTTTTTTTGTTTGTTTTTGTTAAAAATGTAATAGAAATGTCTGGTTGCTGATGACACGATAAATAAATAAATATTTTCTGAATCTTCTTTTGGAGCCATTATTGCCAGTGTCCATTTTCATATATTCTGGCAACATTCTCTATACATTAATACATAGAGAAACACTTTTTATCTGCGTTGCTCCGTGCCTCTAAAATTTTGGATAGGAAAAGTGTATTTCTCTTACTGTAAAAGAGTTTGAATAATGTAGTGTTGCACATCTTTGACATATTTTGCTTTGGGGCATTTGAAGAAGGGAAATATATTTCTGGGCATTAGAAGCTATAATTATCTAGATCAATATTTCCAGTGGTCACAGAACCTTTCAGAAGGCATTACGTTTCCCCAGAAGCCCAATTTTTGTCCCCAGCTTTTCCCCAGAACTCTAACTCTGTCCCTAAGGTGTTGTGAACACATGACGTTCTTCCTTCTATCATCTAGTTGTGTTGCCTTTTTTGTGTAATGTGGTATGTTTGGAAATAAAGAGAAAATATTTTACATATAACTGCAAAGCCTTATTTTGGTACAGGAAAATATTAAATTCACACCTAAAGCGATCAAAGAAATTGTTTCATTTTTGTACTAGTTTTGAAATTGAGCTTTCTGTCTAACAGTTGAATACATAAATCTAGGGTAGTATCCATCTTATTCCTAAATTACTTTGGTGTAAGCATAATCTGAAAATCCTTATTTGCATCAGCAGGTGGACATGAAGGGGAGCACTGCTCAGATAGCCTTTCTGGCTACTGACAGCTGTATGTCTATCAGTTCTACCCAGTAGTCATTCAGTAGCACAGATCATAGGAATTGCAGGGCTTGACGAATCCAAGGCTGGAGTTAAAATTGCTGGAAGAAACATTATCAATCTTAGATATGCAGATGATACCACTTGGATGGCTGAAAGCGAGTAGAAGCTGAGGAACCTTCTAACCAAAGTGAAAGAAGAAACTGCAAAAGCTGGGTTGCAGTTAAACATAAAAAAACCCAAGATGATGTCAACCGGACTGGGAAACAGAAGGAGAAAACGTGGCGGCAGTGACAGACTTTGCTTTTCTAGGCGCAAAGATTACTGCAGGCACAGACTGCAGCCAGAAAATCACAAATGTTTCCTTCTTGGAAGGGAACAATGGGCAGTCTTGATAAAATAAGGAAGAGTAGAGGCATCACACCAGCCACAAAGGTCCGCATACTTAAAGCAATTGTATTCCCCATAGTAACCTATGGATGTGAGAGCTGGACCATAAGGAAGGCTGAGCGAAGGAAGAGAGTTCTGGCCCTGCTTACCTCTCCGAACGCATCTCCACCTATGAACCGACCAGAACATTAAGATCGTCTGGGGAGGCCCTGCTCTCGATCCCGCTTGCGTCACAGGCGCGCTTGGCGGGGACGAGAGACAGGGCCTTCTCAGTGGTGGCCCCTCGGCTATGGAATGCCCTATCGGCAGACATCAGACAGGCACCTTCGCTGCTGACGTTTCGGAGAATGGTTAAGACCTGGCTTTATGAACAAGCGTTTGGTTAAGCAGTGCAACCAATCATAGGAAGACGGTAAATGGAACATAGGAATGGCACAAGGATTATGAGAACGGATCTGATTTCAACTGAGGCGTTATGTTATGTCTGTTTTGTTGATCTGTCTTGTTGATTGTTAACTGTTGTGGATTGATGCTGTTGATCCTGTTTGTTGCGTTGTTATGTTTTAATTGCACTGACACTTTGATAATTGTACCATGTAAACCGCATTGAGTCGCCTGTTAAGGGCTGAAAAATGTGGTATAGAAATAAAGCAAATAAATAATAAATAAATAAAGAGAGATGCTTTTGAACTGTGGTGTTGGAGGAAAATTCTGAGAGTACCATGGACTGTGAGAAGATTAAACCAGTCCATACTTCTGGAAATAAAGCCCTACTGCTCATTATAGGGAAGGATATTGGAGGCAAAGATCCTTCCTTTGGCTACATCATGAGAAGATAGGAAAGCTTAGAGAAGACAGTGATGCTGGGGAAAATTGAAGGCAAAAGGAAGAGGGGCCGACCAAGGGCAAGATCGCAGGCACAATTGGTGGGGACGAGAGGGCCTTTTCAGTGGTGGCTCCTCGACTCTGGAAGTCACTTCCTAAGGACATCAGGCAGGCCCCAACTCTGACAGTCTTTAGGAAGAGCTTGAAGACTTGGTTCTTCCAGTGTGCCTTCCCAGAATAATGATTCCATAGCACTTTGTCCTCCGAAGCACTTTACATTGTTTTAGGTCTGCTTGTATGTTTTCCACAAATGCTCCTTCACTTTTTCGCCCATGTTCCAGCATTATTCTCAATTTTAATTCTACATTTGGCCTTCCATTAGTTTTAATTGTGTATTGTCTTATTGTTATGCTTCGTTATTTTATTGTCCATGTTTTATTTTAATTACTTGTATTGTTGTTATTATTGCTTGTATTGTTGTTTTTGGGCTCAGCCTCATGTAAGCCGCACCGAGTCCCTTGGGAGATAGTAGTGGGGTACAAATAAAGCTTTATTATTATTATTATTATTATTATTATTATTATTATTATTAAGATGGATGGATGGATGGCATCCTTGAAGTGACTGGATTGACTCTGAAGGAGCTGGGAGTAGTGACGGCCGACAGGGAGCTCTAGGGTGGGTGGTTCAGGAGGTCACAAAGAGTCGGAAGTGACTAAATGAATAAACAACAACAACATGAAGTACTTTGGCCACATCATGAGAAGACAGGAAAGCTTGGAGAAGACAATGATGCTGGGAAAAATGGAAGAAAAATAAGAAGAGGGGCCGACAAAGGGCAAGATGGATGGAGGTTATCCTTGAAGTGGCTGGCTTGACCTTGAAGGAGCTGAGGGTGGCCGTGGCTAACAGGGCTCTCTGGCAAGAGCTGGTCCATGAGGTCATGTAGAGTTGGAAGCGACTGAACGAATAAACAACAACAGCACATATTGCAATTTCGTTTTTAAAGCAGAGGTGGTACATTGAGTTTCAATAAGGTCGTCATACCCTGGCACGGACTTAACATTAAAAAAAAGGCTGGAATCACTAGGTTCTTGTGGGTTTTTCGGGCTATATGGCCATGTTCTAGAGGCATTTCTCCTGATGTTTCGCCTGCATCTATGGCAAGCATCCTCAGAGGTGAGGTCTGTTGGAACTGTTCCAACAGACCTCACCTCTGAGGATGCTTGCCATAGATGCAGGCGAAATGTCAGGAGAAATGCCTCTAGAACATGGCCATATAGCCCGAAAAAACCCACAAGAACCTATTAAAAAAAGATTTTAAGGATTTTTCATGGAACTCCTACAGTGCTTTTGTGGAACCCTGGGGTTCCTCTGAACACCGTTTTTGGAACCGCTGCTCTAGATATTAAAGTCTTTGCCTGTTACTGGCGGTACTGTTTTTCCCATTAGCCTTGACATTTCTTGGAATGGACAACATAGCATACTGAAGCAATGATGTCTTTTGCTAGCAAAATTGGTGTGCTCAAATAGGAAGGAGGGTGAACATAGGGAATGCCTAGTTGCCAATGGCATTGTAGAAAAATGCTGGCAGGTAGAAATCACCCCTGCCTTCCTCCAAGCCAACTCTTGATCAGGTTGAGCTGCACATCTGCTGGTTCCCCTCTTTGCTGCTCCAGGAAGTTCACAGCAGATAGAAATGCCCAGGTGCAGGCCCTTGGGGAGTTGTATACTGGAAATGGGGCTGAAGGCAAGCAAGAGCTTAAAGGGAAGTGTGGAAAATGAGCTTTGACATTAGGTTTCGGAATGTGCATTTCCTGAGATCGGTTTTGCTCTCTGCCCTCCCCTCTCCCTTATAATCTTTTAACGCATGTGTGGGGAATGCCTCTATCCAATTTGTGGCCTCTACTCAAGAGTTTAAATAAATGCAAACTTTTTTTTAAACAAGGGGGAATCTGCTCCTCTTGTTCATTGACCACTGAACTTGCCAAGAATCCTAAATTGTACGCGCTGGGTCTCGAGAGAAGTAACCTTGCCTGCGTTATAGGGACCAGCTTGGTAATGTGCCCGAAGAGAGCAGACTCGGAGCTGTTTCCTTCATTCACCCTCTTTCTCACTAATAACTCCTGACAGTGCAGCTTTCTATGGAGTTTGGAGGGGTGACCAGGCCCTGGACATTTTGCTTGGGATTAGATCAGGAATTTTAACAGCTGGCAAGTGAGTGTTGAATTCTAGCCGGCGGCTATCGAAAAATCTATGTTGAAAATACCATGGGCTTATGAGGGGAGGGAAAATTGAAAACTGCAGGAAGATGGCTTAATTTTCCATAGAGCTTTAATGAGAACAATATTTACAGGTAATACCTACAACATTGAACTCTGACATTTTGGAAAAATAAGCCCCTCTTTTAACCTATTCAATTGTTGAACATGCCTTTTTAATTTCTTCTTCTGCAAGTATCATCTTGAATGCCGTAGAACTTGTCGTGTAGTATTTGCTTAAGTGAGCCTTTAGCTGAAAAATTCCTTGCATTGTAACTGAGCTGATCTCCACTTGAAAGTTGTAGATCGGTTGCAGCGGTTATCTAGGTTCCGTAAAATTTATCTACATACGTAATTTTCTTTTAAGAGCATTTTTGCACATGATAAAAAATGCAATCGCAAGAAATAGTCGCAATCCTGTCTTCAGCCTCTTTCTCGCAGCTCCATCTGGATCCCAAAGTGTAACTTGCCTATGCCTTGATGCTATTTCATAGTGACTGTTTTAACTACACCATACCAAGTCTGCAAACTTCGTGTTTTGTTTGTTTTTAATGCAATACAACTGTTTTGGTTCGCTCCTGACACGATAAATAAATACCTGTGATATTTTGTTTCTGACTTGACTCGGGCACCATATTTGAGTAGAGCCAGAGGTGTTTAAACTTTTTAGCACCAGAGACATAGATGTTCTGGTTATATAGGTCCTCCATGTCAGTCATATGTCCGACCAGGTTATTGGATGGTAACCTGTGCTTGACGGGGTCGCACTCCCCCAGAATACATAGGTCCGCAGCTTGGGGGTCCTCCTAGATTTAGCACTGAAACTTGATGGGCAGGTGTCGGCGGTGGCTGGGAGGGCTTTCGTACAATTTATTTATTTATTTATTTATTTATTTATTTATTTATTTATAACGTTTACATTCTGTCCTTCTCATCCCGAAGGGGACTCAGGGCGGAGCACAGCATATACACGGCAAAATTCTATGACGGGACACAAATTCACATACAATACATAAACATTAAAAAAAATTCAAAATATTAAAATACACCATTTAAAACTGTCCCAGTCATCCGCATCAAATCTAATTGGCCTGGTCATCTTTCCTATTGCCGCTTTATTGCCCTGTCCTGAAAGCTTGGTCCCACAGCCAAGTTTTTACCATCCTTCTAAAGGACAGGAGGGAGGGGGCTGACCTGATCTCACCAGGAAGGGAGTTCCATAGCCAGGGCACAATCACCGAGAAGGCCCTCTCTCTCGTCCCCACCAATCGTGCCTGTAACAATGGCGGGATGCCTGGAGGATCTTAATTTCCGCGATGGTTCATAGGGAGAGATGCGTTCGGACAGGTAATTTGGGCCAGGGCTGTTTAGGGCTTTATAGGGCAAAGCCAGCACTTTGAATTGTGCCCAGTAGCAAACTGGCAGCCAGTGGAGCTGGCATAACAATTAAAACTCGTGAGCCAGCTGCGACCTTACCTCATGAAGTCTGACTTGACCATGGTGCTCTACGCCTTAGTTACCTCTAGAGTGGGCTATTGCAATGCACTCTACGTGGGGCTTCCCTTGAAGACGGCCCAGAAACTTCAATTGGTCCAACATTTGGCAGCCAGATTATTAACTGGGGTGAATTACAGGGAGCGGTCAACCCCCCTGTTTAAAAAGCTCCACTGGCTGCCATTCATCTTCTGGTCCCAATTCAAGGTGCAGGTCATTACCTATAAAGCCCTGAACCCGCCTACCTTCGTGACCGCATCTCCTACCACCAACCTGCACGATCCCTCTGATCCTCTGGGGAGGCCCTTCTTTCGCCTCTTCCTCTATCACAGGCAAACATCCGGGCGTCCCCTGAGCAATGTCCTTGCAGATGGCCAATCCTCTTACACCAGAAGCGACTTGCCGTTTCTTGAGTCGCTCCTGACATGAAAAAAAAGTATGACATCTTTTCAGATAGTTAAACGTGGTTATCATGTCCCCTCTCAATCTGGAGGAGTGCCTAATGTTGACTATTTTGGTTGCCCTTCTCTAGATATGTTCTAATATATTTCTTGAATTATGGACATTTTGGGGGGTGGGGGGGGGGGGGTTCCCCCTGGATCTTGGAAATGGTTTGTTCCACATTGAGACAGGTTTATGCTTCTTGTAACTGAAAACCTATGCCTCTTCAGTATCTATCATTAAGGTCTATATTCCTTCTAAAATCTGGGTAATGATAGAAAATAAATGTGTTGATGGTACTGTGGTTCATTCTGTCATGTTTTTCAGCAGCTTGTTGTTTTTAATTGCTGTTGATTTATGGCAGTCTGTGAATGAGATACCTTTTGGCTATGTGTGCTTTGTGTCAATCCACCTGCAGTGAGATCTTCCACTTTTCCTACTGCCTTCCGCTTTCCCATGCTTTCTCTTTCCTAATGAATCCTCGTTTCTCACTATATCTGCAGAGTTCAGTAGCTTCAGTTTAACTTCTACTGAGAATTCAGGACTGATTTGATCTGAGGCACAATTATTTGCTTTTTGGGCTATCCATAGGATTCATAGAACCAAGCTGATGGGGTTCAAGGGGATTTAAAGCCATAAGTAGCCTTGAACCAGATGCTTTAATAACTGGGACCAGATTATTGACTTCCATATAACATGCCTGACTAATTAAGATCATGTTAGGAAGTTTGGCTCTTAAAAATGTAAAGTCAGTTGTGCAAATACAATAAAAGGGGCATTCTTGCTAGTAAAGTGGATTGTAGAACCAAAAAAATGTAAAGGTATAAAAATTAGCAGTTGTTTATGAGTGATATTTGGCTGTATTTCAATTGTCGTAAAGTGGCCTAAATACCCTAAAGGTACTAGATCCTGTGTGATCTTGGAAACTAAGCAAGGCCAGCTCTGGTTAGTACTTGGATGGGAGACTGCCAAAGAATACCAGGTGCTAGAGATTGTATTTCTCAGGAAGGAACTGACATATCGGAGTATGTATTCCTTGCCTAAAAAAACCTTATAAAATCTATGACATAGACATAAATGAACTCGAGACTTGAAGGCACGCACACACACATGCACGCACACACACACTGATGCAGATGCTTTTCATAGAGCCCTAAAGAGCAAAGGATTGTGAGGGAGAAAACTTGAGTGGGGATAAAGAACTTCCTGATGGTAAGAGCTGTTTCACAGAAGAGCTGTTCCACTGGTGGCTGAGAAGCTTGCAGAGTCTCTTTTCACAGGAGATTTTTAGACAGAGGCTATTTGTTTATTGTGCTAGAAGTGAATTGAGAATTACAGTTATAAAAATGCTCTGCGCATAATGGGTACCTTAAAAACAAAAGAACCAGTGAACGAAATCACACCAAATTTGGCAACAAAACGTCTCACAACACAAGGAGTGACCATCACTCAAAAATTGTGATTTGCCATTTGGGAGTTGTAGTTGCTGGGATTTATAGTTCACCTATAATCAAAGAGCATTCTGAACTCCACCAGGAATGGAATTGAACCAAACTTGGTACACAGAACTCCCATGACCAACAGAAAATACTCAAAGGGTTTGGTGGGCATTGACCTTGAGTTTTGGAATTGTAGTTCACCTCCATCCAGAGAACACTGTGGACATTGACACCGAAATACAACACTGCCTGAGCTCTGCAAGTGCAGCATTTTTCTGAATGAAGCAGAGAGTGTTTGAGGACCGGGACATCCGTAGGGAGACCAAGGTGCTTGTTTATAAAGCTATTGTCCTCCCAACCCTGCTATATGCCTGCGAAACGTGGACTGTCTACAGACGTCCACATCACAACTCCTGGAATGATTCCATCAGCACTGCCTCCGGAAAATCTCGCAAATCTCTTGGAAAGACAGGTGGACAAAGGTCAGCGTGCTGGAAGATGCAAAGATCACCAGCATTGAAGCGATGGTCCTCCGCCATCAACTTCGCTGGACCAGCCACGTTGTCTGGATGCCTGACCACCGTCTCCCAAAGCAGTTGCTCTACTCTGATCTCAAGAACGGAAAACGTAATGTTGGTGGGCAGGAAAAGAGATTGAAAGATGGGCTCAAAGCCAGCCTTAAAAACTCTGGCATAGACACTGAGAATGGGAAGCCTTGGCCCTTGAGTGCTACAGCTGGAGGTCAGCTGTGACCAGCAGTGTTGCAGAATTTGAAGAGGCACGAATGGAGGGTGAAAGAGAGAAACATGCCAAGAGGAAGGCGTGTCAAACCAACCCCGACCGAGACCGCCTTCCACCTGGAAACCAATGCCCTCACTGCGGAAGAAGATGCAGATCAAGAATAGGGCTCCACAGCCACCTGCGAACCCACAAGAATAGCGCTCCTGGAAGACTATCCTACTCGGCCAACGAGGGATTGCCTGAGTATGTAAGTAAGTAAGTAGGGCTGAAGTTTGCCCATGCCTGCTATTAAGATACTTGCCTCATGTCATACCAGAAGCTCGCAGTGAGTTGAGAAAGCTTTACTCAGTCCATCCATTTCTGTTCTTCTCTTCTGACCATGATATTAGCAGTTAGTTGCATTATTTGAACAATTGGGTGAGGATATGAAGAAGAAGAAAGGTCTTTTGGAGGTATCGGTGAGAAAGAAAATTCCAAAAACGAAAAGGTCAGATTATTTGTTCTTGGGAAGAGATGGGAATGGGAGGCATTGTTTTCATGGCTAATGTAGCAGCACCTCTTCAGAATCTGGTCTCTGGGCAAGCATAAAGACTTGTTTATTCAGGTTTCATATTCTTATTTTAAAATCTGTTTAATAGAAGCCCTTTTAATAACGGCGCTGGGTGTTTGCAGTTGGGGTATCCCATATCTCTCGCGTTGCCAAAAAGCTCTCGCTCTATTTTCCAAATCCCCAGTGGCCATTACTTTTTGTTTAAATAAACCCAGTGTAAACTAAGGTTGTTTGAGCAAATCTGACCTTCCTTGTATTTATTTCTCTTGTGAGAAATAGCTATAGGATGTGTGACTGTTGTATTTAGTCTGTACATTCATGGCTTACGACCAAGAATGAAACAAATGCCGTTACCGAGGGGGAGAAAGGACGAAAAAGGGAAAGGGCAAGCCATTCAGCCATTCACTCCTGGCAATTGACCATGGCAGATGTCGAAAAGACACAGACTTAGACATTTTCTAAAAGCATTTTCTAAAATATTGCATGGTTTTTGAACTTTTATTTGCTTGCCAAGGCATTCTCACCGACATGACCAAACCAGCTTTACAGATACCAAGATCAATGGCATTTCTGTTGTTATATCATCTGCTTTGTTTTAATAATGGAAATGTGCTATATGGCCATGTTCTAGAGGCATTCTCTCCTGACGTTTTGCCTGCATCTATGGCAAGCATCCTCAGAGGTAGTGAGGTCTGTTGGAACTAGGAAAATGGGTTTATATATCTGTGGAATGACCAGGGTGGGACAAAGGACTCTTGTCTGCTGGAGCCTTGGTAGACAGTGCAAAAAGAATCTGCGAACCCCACCTCCTCCAAGATGAACTGAACCACCTCAACTGGGCTCTACAGGCCAATGGAGATTCCACCTCAGACATCAGAAGAGCTGCAAGACCAAGAACAAGCCACGAGAGTCAAGACAAAGATCCACCCAGAAGAAAAGTGTTCTTGCCATACTTCCAAGGGAACCACTGACTGCAGATGGAAGCGGATGAGGAAACACAACATACAAACTATCTACAGACCCACCAAGAAAATCCAACAAATGCTACGTTCAGCAAAGGACAAGGGGGATCCTCTCACTTCTGCAGGAGTCTACTGTGTACCATGCAGCTGTGGACAAGTATACAGAGGGACTACCAAACGCAGCAGTGTGGCCCAGACACGAATCAAGGAATACGAAAGGCACTGCAGACTCCTTCAACCAGAGAAGTCAGCCATAGCAGAGCACCTGATGAACCAACCTGGACACAGCATATTATTCGAGAACACAGAAATGCTGGACCACTCTCACAACCACCATGTCAGACTACACAGAGAAGCCATTGAAATCCACAAGCATGTGGACAATTTCAACAGAAACGTAACCATGAAAATGAACAAAATCTGGCTACCAGTATTAAAAAAAAACTCTAAAATTACAACAGCAAAACAGCAGAGAGGAAACAATCTGGGACGTCTAATCACCTCTCAACAAAAGATTGCCCCAGGCACTGCCAGGCCATCAAATGCTAATCAAGGTGGTCAGTTGAAACATTCACACTTGGCTCCAGCAGACAAGAGTTCTTTGTCCCATCCTGGTCATTACACAGATATATAAATCCTTTTTCCTAGTTCCAACAGACCTCACTACCTCTGAGGATGCTTGCCATAGATGCAGGCGAAACGTCAGGAGAGAATGCCTCTAGAACATGGCCATATAGCCCGAAAAAACCTACAACAACCCATTGATTTTGGCCATGAAAGCCTTCGACAATGCAATGGAAATGTGATTTCTTATTAGATTGGAATGTCTGTCTTCTCCATTGTTGTGCATCTAAAACTCTTTGGGCGTGTTTGGACTCCTGAGAATGTTATTTGAATATGTTTCTGGACTCAAAAGCTTTTGAGATATACATGGTGTCTGTAGAAGGTGTTAATACCTAAGCTCTCCATTATGATTTCCAGTCATGGTTTGCACAAACATTTCCCTACTGTAGTTCCATTGCTTCCATTCATGTGTGCCTAAAAGTCAGTTCCAGGTGTTGTTTGAATTGAAAGATTAAGAATTTACAATTGCAATTTAAGTAGCAAGCAGTGCTTGGGGCCTCCGAGGGTCATTGCCAAACCCCCTCCTCCCCCCGCCCACTCCAGCTTTTTAATTTTTTTTGGAAAGTCATGCTTTTGCTAAATATTGCACCCCAGCCCTTTTGGAGGTGTTAAGGACAATTTCACCATATTTTGCCGCCTCGGATATGGAAAAAGCATCTACTCTTGGCACACACACATTCAAACTCCCTAGAATATTTTTGTTCTTTAAAATAAATAAATATTATTAAATCTATATATTAAATCCATCATTGCCTGAGTAAGATTGTCCTCCAAGTGTGGTGTCCTGGTGGTGGGTACGTAGGTGGCTGTGGTGCCCTATTCTGGACCCGCATGTTCTCCCGCAGTAAGGGCATTGGTTTCCAGGTGGAAGGCGGTCCCGGTCGCGGTTGGCTTGATGCGCCAAACTTGCCACACATAGAGGGCATGTTGTTGTTGTTCATTCGTTTAGTCGTCTCCGACTCTTCGTGACCTCATGGACCAGCCTACGCCAGAGCTCCCTGTCGGCCGTTACCACCCCCAGCTCCTTCAAGGTCAGTCCAGTCACTTCAAGGATGCCATCCATCCATCTTGCCCTTGGTCGGCCCCTCTTCCTTTTGCCTTCCACTTTCCCCAGCATGATTGTCTTCTCTAGGCTTTCCTGTCTCCTCATGATGTGGCCAAAGTACTTCAACTTTGTCTCTAGTATCTTTCCCTCCAGTGAGCAGTCGGGCTTTATTTCCTGGAGGATGGACTGGTTGGATCTTCTCGCAGTCCAAGGCACTCTCAGCACTTTCCTCCAACACCACAGCTCAAAAGCATCTATCTTCCTTCGCTCAGCCTTCCCTAAGGTCCAGCTCTCACATCCGTAGGTGACTACAGGGAATACCATGGCTTTGACTAGGCGGATCTTTGTTGCCAGTCTGATGTCTCTACTCTTCACTATTTTATCGAGACTGGACATTGCTCTCCTCCCAAGAAGTAAGCGTCTTCTGATTTCCTGGCCACAGTCTGCATCTGCAGTAATCTTTGCACCTAGAAATACAAAGTCTGTCACGGCCTCCACGGTTTCTCCCTCTATTTTCCAGTTGTCAATCATTCTTGTTGCCATAATCTTGGTTTTTTTGACGTTTAGCTGCAACCCGGCTTTTGCGCTTTCTTCTTTCACCTTGATTAGAAGGCTCCTCAGCTCCTCCTCGCTTTCGGCCATCAGAGTGGTGTCATCTGCATATCTGAGGTTGTTAATGTTTCTTCCAGCAATTTTCACACCAGCTTTGCATTCATCCAGGCCCGCACATCGCATGATGTGTTCTGCATACAAGTTAAAAAGGTTGGGTGAGAGTATGCAGCCTTGCCGGACGCCTTTCCCAATCTTGAACCAGTCTGTTGTTCCGTGGTCAGTTCTGACTGTTGCTACTTGGTCCTTGTACAGATTCCTCAGGAGAGAGACAAGGTGGCTTGGTATGCCCATCCCACTAAGAACTTGCCACAATTTATTATGATCCACACAGTCAAAGGCTTTAGAATAGTCAATGAAGCAGAAGTAGATGTTTTTCTGAAACTCCCTGCCTTTCTCCATTATCCAGCGGATATTGGCAATCTGGTCTCTCGTTCCTCTGCCTTTTCTAAACCCAGCTTGAACATCTGGCAACTCTCGCTCCATGTATTGCTCCATAGAGGGCATATCAACCCCTTTTAACACATCCACTTTTAAAACGTTGGGTCTTCCTGATTTGTAGGTTTTTTGTTCAAGCATTCCCCTTTTCCCCCAGTTGGCCCAACTGTCTCTATCTTCAGCAGCAGTAGCAGGAGAAAGCTGCCTGCCAAATGGGAAAGATGCCCCCACCCCGACACTACACACACAGCCCGGGAGACTAGCCCCAATATTTCACTTCTTATCTTAATAAAAATAACCATAGCAAGCAACTCCTTTAAAAGCTTTTGCAGCAGCATTGTTCCTCATTTTACAGAAATCGCCACACCACCGCAATGGTCACTTTAGGGCAGTGGTTCTCAACCTGGGGTCCCCAGATGTTTTTGGCCTTCAACTCCCAGGAATCCTAACTGCTGGTAAACTGGCTGGGATTTCTGGGAGTTGTAGGCCAAAAACATCTGGGGACCCCAGGTTGAGAACCACTGCTTTAGGGGCAGTCGCCCCCTTAAACACCCTGTCCACGTCATACTCTTTTTAGTCCCTGACTGGTCCAAACAATTCCTCCTCCAATGTTTTCTCGAAGGATTTCATGGCCAGAATCACTGGGTTGTTGTAGGGTTTTTTCGGCTAAATGGCCATGTTCTAGAGGCATTCTCTCCTGACGTTTCACCTGAATCTATGGCAAGCATCCTCAGAGGTAGTAAGGTCTGTTGGAACTAGGAAAAAGGGTTTATATATTTGTGGAATGACCAGGGTGGGACAAAGGACTCTTGTCTGTTGGAGCTAGGTGTGAATGTTTCAACTGACCACCTTGATGAGCATTTGATGGCCTGTCAGTGCCTGGGGCAATCTTTTGTTGAGAGGTGATTAGACGTCCCAGATTGTTTCCACTCTGTTGTTTTGCTGTTGTAATTTTAGAGTTTTTTTTTAAATACTGGTAGCCAGATTTTGTTCATTTTCATGGTTTCCTCCTTTCTGTTGAAATTGTCCACATGCTTGTTGGTTTCAATGGCTTATCTGTGTAGTCTGACATGGTGGTTGTGAGAGTGGTCCAGCATTTCTGTCTTCTCAAATAAAATGCTGTGTCCAGGTTGGTTCATCAGGTGCTCCACTATGGCTGACTTCTCTGGTTGAAGGAGTCTGCAGTGCCTTTCATGTTCCTTGATGCGTGTCTGGGCAATGCTGCTGCGTTTGGTGGTCCCTGTGTAGACTTGTCCACAGCTGCATGGTATCCGGTAGACTCCTGCAGAGGTGAGAGGATCCCTCTTGTCCTTTGCTGAACGTAGCCGTTGTTGGATTTTCTTGGTGGGTCTAAAATTCCTCCTCCTCTGACGCGTGTGGAAGAACTCCCTCTGGAAAGCCATGTGGCCTGGAAACGAAAGCAAGCAACGGTGACTGTGCAGCTTTCTCTTTTGTGTCACCTTTGTTTTCATCCGAAAATTGTATTTTCGTTTCGTGCCTTCCGAATGGACGGTACGAAACTAATACTTGAATGAAATGAATGAAACAAATACTGTGCCCATGACTAGTAGCTGTGCAAAAGGTATTTTGAAAGCAGAAATCATAGATATGGAATCATAGAATCAAAGAGTTGGAAGAGACCTCATGGGCCATCCAGTCCAACCCCCTTCTGCCAAGAAGCAGGAATATTGCATTCAAATCACCCCTGACAGATGGCCATCCAGCCTCTGTTTAAAAGCTTCCAAAGAAGGAGCCTCCACCACACTCCAGGACAGAGAGTTCCACTGCTGAATGGCTCTCACAGTCAGGAAGTTCTTCCTCATGTTCAGATGGAATCTCCTCTCCTGTAGTTTGAAGCCATTGTTCCGCATCCTAGTCTCCAAGGAAGCAGAAAACAAGCTTGCTCCCTCCTCCCTGTGGCTGATTTAAATGTTGTTTAAATCAGAATTGTGCCCTTGGAAACATTTCTCTCAAACTAGTTTTTTCTTTGTCATCTTTTTCTTTGTCGTTTTAGCTACAAACATTTCCAGTCGTGCCAGCACAAATACTAAATGCCTACACAAAAATGCAGCAAAATTTCATTTTTCTTAATATATTTTTTAAAAAATGACATTTGCCCATTTTTATTAGTGTAGTATTTAGCCCAAGTTCTCCTCTTCTTCTTGCTCTTCTTCTGAATCTAAAATGTGGAATGTGATCCTGGCCTAAATGTAGTAACTGCCTGGTAATAAAATAAGTCGGCACACGGCCGTTAATTCATAGTTTGTCTGGGCAGCCGTCTTTTGCCGTATATATTTCAATTACGAGCATAAACTATTCATTGTTAAGACCTCGGTAGATGTGTCTCCCTTAGTTCCCATGCACTTTTTCTCAAACCTTTTTTGATAGCTTCGCTTTGGAATAACTTTTTTTGGCGTTTTCCCCACAGATGTGAGCTTACTGGGCCTTTTCACACGAAAATAAAGGCAGCTCATGACAACCTTTCATATACTTAATCCATGCAATTAGTATTAAATCTTAGCTGTGATATCTTCCTTAAGTTGCATTGGGTCACAGTTGGGCTGCCTTCCAAGCCATCGTTGTTTATCAGGGAAATTATTTTCTGTCAGGAAATCGCTGGTGGAGTCTTGACGGTGATTGCCTGGTGTTTTGTTAAGAGTAGGACCCGTTTCTTCAACATAAGCAGAATTGATTGTGGAACAAAATCATGTGTAATTATTCTGGGAAATAATCTGGACAGGATTGGAAAGGTTGCTTACTTAAGAGTGTAATCATCTAGGTCTGTGGGGTGGGCAAGGAATATTCTCCAAAAATGTTGCATGTATTCATTAGTCCTCAATCTGTTTACTTTTAGTTAAATTTGCCTGATGACAACTGGCACAAATAAAGCCAGAATTCTAGGTGTTCCAATATGAGTAAAATCCTTATCGCACATACCTTCTTTGTTTGGAATACAGCCTCAGCACAAGATTGGAGGGAGGATATGAATATAGTGTGTGTGTGTGTGTGTGTGTTATTATTAATTTTTATTTTATTATTAAACTTTATTTGTACCCAGCTACCATCTCCCCAAGGGACTCGGTGCGGCTTACATGAGGCCGAGCCCACAATACAACAATAAAACAATAGCAACAGTAATACAACAATAAATAAAACTCATAAACAGAAAATAGCAATAAACATTAACAATAACACAACTGCATTTAAAAACCTATGGCAGGGCCAAATGTACTAATTAAAAATTTAAAAAATAATGCTGGGCGTGACCAGGTGACATATAAACAGGATAGAAATTTTGAAGAGGGATAGAGCATGCAGACAATCCTAGATCACTACTTTATTTCTCGTGTCAGGGCAGCCAGTCAATTATATTACATTTCTAACAGAACAAAGCAAGCAGAGAAAATACAAAATGTGTGAGTTTGGTAGTTGATTAAATGTCCTTTGACCAGTATCTGGCCACTTGGAGTGCCTCTGGTGTTGCTGCAAGGAGGTCCTCCATTGTGCATGTGGCAGGGCTCAGGTTACATTGCAGCAGGTGGTCAGTGGTTTGCTCTTCTCCACACTCGCATGTTGAGGATTCCACTTTGTGGCCCCATTTCTGAAGGTTGGCTCTGCATCTTGTGTTGCCAGAGCACAGTCTGTTCAGTGCCTTCCAAGTCGCCCAGTCCTCTGTGTGTCCAGGGGGGAGTCTCTCATTTGGTATCAGCCAATGGTTGAGGTTCTGGGTTTGAGCCTGCCACTTTTGGACTCTCGCTTGCTGGGGTGTTCCAGCGAGTGTCTCTGTAGATCTTAGAAAACTATGTCTGGATTTAAGTCGTTGACGTGCTGGCTGATACCCAAACAGGGGATGAGCTGGAGATGTCTCTGTCTTGGTCCTTTCACTATTGGCTGCCACTTCCCGGTGGATGTCAGGTGGTGCAATACCGGCTAGACAGTGTAATTTCTCCAGTGGTGTAGGGCGCAGACATCCCGTGATAATGCGGCATGTCTCATTAAGAGCCACATCCACTGTTTTAGTGTGGTGAGATGTGTTCCACACTGGGTATGCATACTCAGCAGCGGAGTAGCACAGCGCAAGGGCAGATCACTACTAAAGTGCGTTTATTGACATATTGCTGGGAGTTTCCTTATTCTGGGAAGGCACACTGGAACAACCAAATTTTCAGGCTCCTCCTAAAGACTGCTAACGTTGGAGCATGTCTGATGTCCCTGGGGAGTGAGTTCCAGAGTTGAGGGGCCATCACCGAGAAGGCCCTGTGTGTTCCAAATACCCTAAAGGCATCAGATCATTCAGTAGGCTAGATTTCAGAGGAAGGAACTAGCAAAATACCTCTTGAGTATTCTTCACCTAAGAAAATCCTGTGAAATGGGATTTCATCACCATAAGTCAGAAATATTTATCTCATTTTCACCGAGGGCCACATCAGCCTCATGGTTGCCTTCAAAGGGCCATTGAACCCAACACTGAACCCAGTCCAACGTTGCCTCTGAAAAATCTTGCAAATCTCTTGGGAAGACAGACGGACAAATGTCAGCATGCTTGAAGAAGCAAAGACCGCTAGTATTGAAACGATGTTCCTACGACATCAACTTCGCTGGACTGGCCACATTGTCTGAATGTCCGATCAGTGTCTCCTAAAGCAGTTACTTTACTCTGAACTCAAGAACGGGAAACGTAATGTTGCTGGATAGGAAAAGAAATTTAAAGATGGGCCTAAAGCCAACCTTAAAATCTGTGACATAGACACCGAGAACTGGGAAGTCCTGGCCCTTGAGCGCTCTAAGTGGAGGTCAGCTGTGACCAGCAGTGCTAGGGTACCTTCAGGTACGGGTGATATTAAATATGTTTCTGTCTCTTAAACACAATTATTTTTTTAAAACGGGTCTAATAAGAGCTAGGGACTTGCAAATAATTTTTTATGTGTATTTTACGAACAAATAGGAAATCTTTTTATCAGACGTACAGCAGAGATTACTGAGGAACAGTATGGTTGTTCATAAAAAGTGTGTGTGATGGGAAGAAACTGGATAAGGAGAAAATAAATTCCTCCTCTGAATACTAAAACTTAGGTGTTGATAGGGATTTACAAGGAAAATCTTCTGGTTTTAATATAATGGTAAATACATTACTACTACAGGCAATTTCCAGGTTATAAACAAGATAGGTTATGTAGGTTTGTTCTTAAGTTAAATTTGTATGTAAGTTGGAACAGGTGCATTTCACACACACCCCCCCCCCCCCATGATAAGTCTTATAAAGGGTGAGTGAACATCCCTTCCAAGGGGTCGATTTCTCTCACTTCCTGTTGTATCACCACTGTTCTTCACTAAGAGTTGTTTGTAACTTGGATGTTTGTAATGCAGGGACTGCCTGTATATGTATTTAATATATAAAATTGCACACTATTTGATTGCCACTAACCTAGGAGCCTTTTTTAAAAAAAAATCAGAAAAATGTATGGCGCACATGTTTTCAACGTGCTATTAAGCCATAATTACTAAATTTGATGTATTTTTATTAGGACATCGATTCCACCTCCCCAAGCTGAGCAGCTAACAGAACAAAGTACAAATGAATAAAAATGAAACCCAGTATAGCTTTAAATGTAGCCAGAAAGAGTCAGAACTAAATGAAAAATAAATCCTTAAAACACAGTTATTAGAGTTTCACTGGAAAGTTTAAAATGCCCGGCTGATCATATCAGGCTGCCAGTTGTTGAAGACTGATTGGCAGACGTATAATGAGTTCCATAGAGTTGAACCAGATACCAAGAAGGCCTTCACTCAAATACTCAGCGGACATGCCTCTGAAAATGTTGGAATCAAAAAGAGGACCCTCTTCTGTAGATCCCTAGGCTTTTGTAGTCTTGTATGGGAGAACTTGAAGTTTTCCCATACCCAGTATGGGTAAAACCCAGTAGGGTTTTCTTACTTACTTACTTAGATGATCCTTTGTAGCCTGAGGATGGTGGTCCTCCAAGTGTAGTGTCTTGGCGGTGGGTCCATAGGTGGCTGTGGAGGCCTTTTCTTGATCTGCATGTTCTCCCACAGTGAGGACATCAGTTTCCAGGTGGAAGGCAGTCCCAGTCAGGGTTGACTTGGCGTGCCTTCCTCTTGGCACATTTCTCCCTTTGGCCCTCCATTCGTGCCTCTTCGAATTCTGCAGCACTGCTGGTCACAGGTGATCTCTAGTTAGAGTACTCAAGGGCCAGGGATTCCCAGTTTTCATTGTCTATGCCACAATTTTTAAGGTTGGCTTTAAGCCCATCTTTAAATCTCTTTTCCTGTCCACCAACATTACACTGACATCACACTGGCAATGAAGATTTGCATAGTTAAAGCAATGGTATTCCCCATAATCACCTACAGATGTGAGAGCTGGACGATAGGGAAGACTGAGCGAAGGAAGATAGATGCTTTTGTGGTGCTGGAGGAAAGTTCTGAGAGTGCCTTGGACTGCGAGAAGATCCAACCAGTCCATACTTCAGGAAATAAAGCCCGACTGCTCATTGGAGCGAAGGATAGTAGAGGCCAAGATAAAGTACTTTGGCCACATCATGAGAAGAAAGGAAAGCTTAGAGAAGACAATTAAATGCTGGGGAAAATGGAAGGGAAAAGGAAGAGGGGCCAACCAAGGGCAAGATGGATGGATGGTATCCTTGAAGTAACTGGATTGACCTTGAAGGAGCTGGGGGTGGTGACGACCTACAGGGAGTTTTGGCACAGGCTGGTCCATGAGGTCATGAAGAATCGGAAATGACTGAACGAATGAAAAACAAAAAACGTTACATTTCCCGTTCTTGAGTTCGGAGTATAGTAACTGCTTTTGGAGGCGTTGATTGGGCATTCGGATAGCGTGGCCAGTCCAGTTGATGGCGTAGGAGCATTGCTTCAATGCTTCCAGCATCCTGACTTTTGTCTGCCTGTCTTCCCAAGAGATTTGCAAGATTTTTTGGCAGCAATGCTGATGGAATCGTTCCAGAAGTTGAGTGTGACGTCTGTAGACAGTTTTGCAGGCATATAGCAGGGTTGGGAGGACAGTAGCTTTATAAACAAGCACCTTGGTATTCCTACGGTTGTTTGGGTCATCAAACACTCTCTGCTTCATTTGGAAAAATGCTGCACTCGCAGAGCTCAGGCGGTGTTGTATTTCAGTGTCAGTATTGACTTTTGTGGAGAGGTGGCTGCCAAAGTAGCAGAAATGGTCAACATTTTTCTATATCCCTCCCAGAACCATCTGAATCAAGACAAATGGATCTGTGTCAGCCATCTTCTCCTGAACCCTCTGTGGAGCTGACAAGACCCCGTGTTCTCTAGGACCTAACATTTTTTTTTCTTACTCTTTGGAAGAAAGATGCCATATTATTATTGTTAAATGTCGTTTTCTTCTGGCAGCCCCAAGATTTAGAGACCTTTAAGTCATTATATCCTTAATAACTCTATTTAGGTCCTACAGACTAAGGGCAACCATGGCTTTGTAGATTGATTCTGTCCAATTGGAATGCAGCCACCTCCTTTTCCTAATGCCTACTGTCTAACCAAGCCTTATTACCTTTCCTGATAAATCTTGGCTTCTCTTGATGCCAAAGTTTTACAGCCTTCATTTAGTTGTCTTGGCCTTTTGGGAGAGCTTGGTTTTAATTTGCTCTGGGACCCATTTATTTGTCTTTTTGGCAATCCATGGTAGACCCTCTTCTCCAGCAAAGGCAGTATGCACATTATGAATAGAAATGAGTTCCAATATCCAGTTTGGCATCATTTCACTAACCATGTCAGTGAGGTTGAAAACTCTTCAGATTGCTAAAATAGAGATATTACATATGTGCAAGGTATAGATGGGAAATGTGTTGGGCCACCCAACAGAGTATTTATCAAGGTACTCAGAAATGAGTATGCTGTGATACTGTAGATGGTGAATTCCTTAGGCATATAGTAAGAGCAGGATTATTTGATAAATAGAATTGATATTGGCGTTGGGAGAGAGCACACGATACTCCTTCTTGCAAAGTGTAATATTCTGATCTAACTACTTAATGGGTCTCTTAGCTGCATCTGGAACAAAGCTTTTTATTTTTAGCCTTCCTGTTGGAAACATTCTGGCAAATCACATGGAAACTTTGCCAAACACGACAGGATGTAAGTATGTTATTCAAAGTTGGGTAAATGCATTGAAATCAGAAAGGGCCAGCTGACCAGCAGTGGGCCTCAAAAGCCATATCTACTGCAGGAAGCCCAGAGGCTTTGAAGCAACTTGCACCTGCTTTCTTCATCTTAACAACTAGTCTTCATCCTGCTTTTGGAGCTTAAAATGTGGGACAGTTTCTGGAAAAGCACTTTACAAGCTAAAATCAGATTGGTGGGAGTGTCCTCAAATCCTTTAACACCAAAGTCTTAAATGGTTGAAATTAAAGACAGAACTGAATGGAAGCAAACAAATGTTCAGACTTCTAGCAATGTGTGTTGGCTTGTCAGGTGGAACAATTGCGCAATTCCCCAGTGAAATAAACATACCGGTCGTTAAAGAAGACCAGCATGCAACAGTATTTGCTTTGCTCCAAGAAAGATCTGTTTCATGCCTCCCAATTATGCAACGTGTTGGGAGTGTCCATCATGCAGGGAATCCTTTTTTGAAAGAGATGTTGAGCATTATTTTGAGCATTATTAATACAGTAATATTATGAAAATAATTATATACAAAACAAGAGAATTCTTCATATTTAAGAAACAGTCCATAATAAACAATTCAACTACAGTACATGTGGTGTAAAACCGATAATTACATTATGAAACTGAATGTAATAAATACCTTATTGCAAAGATATACAAAGACAAAAGTTCATAATGCAAAGCAAAAATATCAGAAAACAGTCTTCCAATTATATACCTTCAACCAATGTTGGGCATGTTTTGCTAAAATGAAGAATCTAAATATTTGGCTAGCATATATTTTGCAGCATGGACACAATATGATGTATATGATATAATCTGAATTGCTATTAATGAAATGTTTTAGATTGCATAGGAAAAGGATGTGTAAACATTTTGATTTCTAAACATTGTTGGCAGCAAGAACAGTGTGTATGCCTGAACTGTCCCAGTATGCTCAGAATTACCTGGTCATGCAAATTTCTGTGCACGAATGTATCTCCTAAATTGACTGTCTAGTGAACGATCACTGGTGTTAACTGTTAAAGAAAGGATCGAACGGAGTGGCTTCCTGCCATGGTGGCTTACAATCTAAGAGATGCAACATGAGGGAAAAGAAACAGATTTAGAGCTCATGGGCATCGTCCAGCTTCTAGAGACTCTGATTGCAAGGAGAAAATGGCTCCCCGGGAATCATTAATTTTTTTTTTCACAGCGCAAGCTTCTCTTGTGGTTCTTCTCCAAGCTTCATGAGCAGCTTTTTGGGAGGAAGCCAGAAGGGAGGGTGCAGTAGCAAAGAAGACACCAGGCCATGGAACAGGAAGCCATAAAAATTCTTGGATTCCAGTCTTGTGTCTTAAAAATAGACCAGGCACATTGGCTACTGATGGAGTGTTCTTGGCATGAGGAATCTAATGGCACTTGGTCCCTCCCAGACTCAAGGAGAAGATTTAGCTATTTGTCACTCATCTTCTTAGTGCTGTCAAGTCAAATGGCCACTAATTGAGTAATGGAATGTAGCTTTCCTAAGAAAAACATATGGACAATATCTCACTCGCAATGAGAGCCAGTGTGGTATAATGGCTTAAGAGTTGGACCAAGACTCTGGAATACCAGAGTTGAAATCCCCACTCAGCCCTGGAAACTCACTGTGTAATCTTGGGCTAGTCAAACTCTCAGCTGAAAGCAGGTAATGGCAAATCCCCTCTGAATACATCTTGCCAAGAAAACTCTACAGTGGGATTGCCATAAGTTGAAGCCAACTTGGAGGCACATAACAAGAACAACAAGGGATGGGTCACAATTATTTTCTGCAACCTGCCTCTTAAATATAAAGCAGGAACACTACAGCTGCCAGGACCTCCTATTTTGCAACTCTAGGATCTGGAAGTCTGCTCAGCAACTGAAAAAGCTTTTTCGGGCTATATGGCCATGTTCTAAAGGCATTTTCTCCTGACGTTTCACCTGCATCTATGGCAAGCATCCTCAGAGGTAGTGAGGTCAACCTCACACTACCTCTGAGGATGCCTGCCATAGATGCAGGCGAAACGTCAGGAGAAAATGCCTTTAGAACATGGCCATATAGCCCGAAAAAACCTATAACAACCCAATACTGTGACTCAAGGCAGCCCATCCCAGTATGCATTTGAAAAGGGATGCACTCTGCATGGAGTTTTACATTGTGTCTTGACTGGGATCCCTTACAGAATCCAACCTGTGATTCAGTTCTGTAATTCCCAGCCACCCAACTCTCTCTACCCCAATAAATAGGAAGGGCTGGTGGCCAGTTGCCTTATAACTGCCAGGAGAGTGCCTCCACCTTTAATATAAAAAAAACCCAGCAATGTCCAAACTAGAAAGCCAGAAATCAGAAACAGAAAGACAAAGATGAAAACCAAGTCATTGATTCATCAAGCACAGTTGGGTTGTTGTAGGTTTTTTCGGGCTATATGGCCATGGTCTAGAGGCATTCTCTCCTGACGTTTCGCCTGCATCTATGGCAAGCATCCTCAGAGGTAGTGAGGTCTGTTGGAACTAGGAAAAAGGGTTTATGGCTACCAGTATTAAAAAACTCTAAAATTGCAACAGCACAACAACAGAGAGGAAACAAACAAAGACATCTAATCATCTCTCAACAAATGTTTGCTCCAGGCACAGTCAGGCCATTGTATGCTAATCAAGGTGGTCAGTTGAAGTATTCACACCTAGCTCCAGCAGACAAGAGTCCTTTGTCTCACCCTGGTCATTCCACAGATATATAAACCCTTTTTCCTAGTTCCAACAGACCTCACTACCTCTGAGGATGCTTGCCATAGATGCAGGCAAAAGGTCAGGAGAGAATGCCTCTAGAACATGGCCATATAGCCCGAAAAAACCTACAACAACCCAGTGATTCCGGCCATGAAAGCCTTTGACAATACAAGCACAGTTGGTTGGAAAATAGTTTCTCCAGCCATCAGAACAAACAGTCAGTGGGGATGAAGAAGAACCCAGTAGTGAGGATTTTTAAATAAGACCTCTTACCTCTAGGAAGGCAGCTGGCTTAAGTGATATACAGTAGAGCCTTGCTTATCCAACCTTCGCTCATCCAACATTCTGTTTTATTTATTTGTTATTTATTTATTTCCTATATAAATACTCCGTCCTTCTCCCCCCGAAGGGGGGATTCAGGGAGGCCTAATATACGATGCTAGCATCAAAAAAATAACCAGAGTACAATCAAAATATTAAAAATATTGAAACAACAATTAAAACAATTGATTAAGACACATCATTTAAAATCGAAATCCAAAAACCAGACTGGATCAATTCATTGCCATGAGTTGTGTGATCTTCTTCCACTTGCTGCTCACTGATCACACGCTTGGTCCCATAACCAGGTCTTGATTTTCCTTCTAAAAGACAAGAGAGAGGTGGCCAATCTGATATCTCTACGTAGGGTGTTCTATAGGCAGGGGGACACTGCTGAGAAAGCCCTGTCCCTTGTCCCCATCAACTGCGTTTGCGATAGTGGTGGGATTGAGAACCGGGCCTCTCCTGAAGATCTTAAACTTCATTGCCGGAGATATGTTCGTACAGGCAATCTAGACCAGAATCATTTAGAGCTTTAAAACCAGCACTTTGAATTGTGCTCGGAAGCTGATAGGTAGCCAAAGGAGTTGGCGTAACAAAGGAGTTGTTTTAGCCAACGCAATCTGCCTCTGCCCAGATCCATAGCTGTTTCAATACATTGCAATGTTTTGATGCTAAATTCATAGATACGGTAATTACTACATAAGGTTACTATGTATTGAACTGCTTTTTCTGTTGATTTGTTGTAAAACGTGATGTTTTGGTGCTTAATTTGTAAAATTATAATGTCATTTAACATTTAATAGGCTTTTCTTTAATCCCTCCTTATTATCCAACATTTTCGCTTATTCTGCCAGCCTGTTTATGTTGAATAAGCGAGACTCTACTGTGTTTCTTCCCCAGACACATGTACTGGGAAAATTCCACAAAGCTAACAAGGTTTTGACATCTAGGTATCAGTTGTTGATGCATAGCCTCCTATAAGGTGAGCAACCATTCTCCAGTCCTTGCTACATACTCCAAGTGTATTGATATAATAGGAAACACCCATCTAACCTTTGTAGTGTCGGTGTATTCTTCTGAAGAAAGGACAAGACAATTCAAACCATTTTAGTGGATGAGCACATGCGAAGCCATGCTCATTTTCCTTTTAGTACAGTACTTTGAAATGTCAAGTGAACTTTGCACTTTGCTTCTTGCTTATGTGGAACATTTGCTTTAATCTACCGTATTGTTCTTACTCAATGAATGCCTGTATCGTTTAGTAGTTCATATACTGTTTAAGTTAGTTTAGCATTGATGTCCATGTGGCCAAGACTGGCAAAACCAAGAAAGTGTTTTTGTTCTTTTGAAAGATGTCTATACCACTGTTTAGTGAAAAACAGTGGTATGGAGTGACTTCCACAGTCCGTCTTCTCTTATTATACATAATTTTTAGTCATTACATAAAGAGGAAAGATATTGGGAGAGACAAGGGGGGTGAAATCTAGTCTTAGATAGCTGCAACCACTCCATTATCAATGGGGCAGTGGTGATTTCCCTGTACCATCTAGGAGGATACGGGATCAGCTTGCAGCAGGCATTGGTTCTCTGCCCAAGCAAGATGGTGAAATTGCTGCCATTCAACTTTATAATTCCAGGGGTTCTTGGTGTGTGTGTGATTGATTCTACATTGGTGAACTGGAAGACCTTCAGATCTTACTCCAGCTGCTACATCCATGCAGAAAATACCATGATGAGATTCATGTCCAGAACAGTTCACATCTGGATTTCCCAAGGCTTGCAAGCAAAGAGCAGAAAGGGAAGAGTAGCCTTGCCTCAACTGTCAGCCAAAGGAATTGTACCCTTGATGGTAATAGCACGGTTGTCCAGTGCTTTAGAGCTTTGGGCCCTGGCCAAGAAGGCTTGGGTTCAGATTTCATCTTGGTTCTGAAGTCTGTGTTACCTCTGGGTAAATCTCAACCTCCTGTCAGTTTCTCGTATGTAAAATGGGAATGATGTTGACTTGCCTCCCAGGTTGCTGAGGATTAATGAAATGGGGTCTCTAAAGCATTTTGAACGATTAAAGCCCCATTGTATATGACAAATCGTAACGTGCCTCAATAGATCACACAAATGAACTGTGGTATACAGGAAGGCCAGAAAAGCGCCCTGCAGGGTCACCTGTCAGACTGACCTCAGGGGTGGGGAAATGCCTTTCCAACCTCAAATCCATCAGTCAGCCATGTATGCCTAGTGCTCTACAAATGTGAAGGCCTTGGATTGATTTTATAAAATCCCATTTCCTTGAAAGACCAAAATGTGTTCAGGAAGTAGTGAGAAAATGTATGTCCTACACAGTCAATGTACATCACCCTGTGTTAATTTACACCTGCTTCTGTGCTTTTAACCACAAGGAATGGTCCCTTGGCATGGTGTAAAGAACAAGGCTTGAATTACAGAATTATGGACCCCAGATTTGGAACCTGTGTGTGTTCTCACCCATAAGGGGTATCCATCCAGTAGAGAGAGGTCAGCAGATGGATTGAGGATCAGGAAAGTGCAAAACGTTCTTAGTAACTTAATAACTTAGTGTGCCCACAGTAGGATGGATGTAGTCCTGTGATGGGGTGAGATGGTTTACCGAGCTGATAAATAAGTTATTTGTGTCACTGTCCATCAAGCCCTTGGTCCATCTAACTGTGTTCCCGATATCCTTATTGCTTGACTATAAGGCTCTGTTGAAAATGTGTTCTGAGAACCTGCAGCAGGTTGCCACTCATATGTTTGTTCCTTATGTCAAGTAATGAAATTACAGTCAACCCTCTACATTTGCTTAATAGACTTTTGCTGATCTGATTATTCATGGATTTGATTAAAATGTTCTCTGTAGGACACTCTAGGTCAGTGGTTCTCAACCTGTGGGTCTCCAGGTGTTTTGGCCTACAACTCCCAGGAATCACAGCCAGTTTACCAGCTGTTAGGATTTCTGGAAGTTGAAAGTGAAAGCATGAGGAGACCTACAGGTTGAGAACCACTGCTTTAGGTCCTTAGGTGACAATGGTGAAGGACCAAGAGATTTCAAGAGAGATGTTCTCCAGGTTAGAAAATACTTCCTTTTTATTCAAATTTTCCTCTTTTGCAAAGGTCTTGGACCTCTATTTCAACAAACATGGAGTTTGGCCTGGAATTAAATTAATAATAATCAACGATGGCATATTTTAGTGGAGGTGTATGCTCTGACATGAGAGTCCAAGGCCAGATTTCTGTTGAAGCATTGCATAACTGGCACAGTTATGTCAGTGTAGGTAGTGTCTGCAGAAGGGAAATTGTTGTGAGTGTAGTTGATGTGAAGAAAGTTAAGCATCTGAAAGAACAGACTACCTAGAGCTGGTGGATTTTGTTACCAAAGTGTGTGAAATAGAACATCAGGCTGCATGGTGAATATCTTTCCCTTTCCTCGTAAGCAGAGCTTTGAACTGGACTGGCTTCGTGGTGTTGACAAATGTTTTAACTGCTTTTAACCTAATGATTTATCTATTGTTTTTAAACTATTGTTATGTTGTCGTTTTTTGTATCTATGGCATCGAATTATTGCCGAATGTAAGCCGTCCTGAGCCCCCCTTCAGGGGTTGAAATGGACGGGATAGAAATGCCGGAAATAATAATTAATAAATAAATAGTTTTCTGAGCATGTGAAGGATGCAGACTCAACTAGAACAGGCCTGGAACTTGTGACTGTATGCTGTAAAAAAAGAAAAGAAAGAAAATACATTCTTTTTTCTTGAATTAAAGGCCTTGCAGATGAGCATGTTTCATAAGTCACAATTACCCCATGGTTGATAATGATTACCTTTAAATGTTGTCATGAATCATTTGTTTATTGACTCTTCCTGACAGTCATGTTTATTCTCCAGGAATGCATGTGGAAAGAATTTAAAAAAAAAATCTCTGAGAATTTACCACTGAGGAACCCTACCTAAAACATAATTAAATCCTTTCCCCCAGATTTTCTTATTTTGGGAGGATGTCTCCTAGACATGCCATGTCTAGTTGCAACCTCTATGTTAGCATAAGCGTAGTTGCTTTAGCTGTTCTTGGTTCTGAAGGCAATGGCCCATGGTTTTTCAAAAAGTACCTTTGTTTAGCCTACATATTCAAATGGTCACGTCTGTGTTTTGCAACAGAAAATTGAGTATGTAGACGGTTGAGTTTTTGTTAATCACACTTTTTGTTAGAATGCAAAACCCAGCCTATCTTGCGGTTCGTTTTAATAGAATTTGAGAGTAATCCAAACTGCATCATTGGAGCAAGTCAGAGGAGAAGGTATGGAGGAAATATGAACCTTGAAATGAGATAGTTGAAATGTTCTGACAGTAACTGGATGTCACTGTTTGCAGGTGGCACCTTTTACCATGGGGTTTGTAGAGTCTGGGAAGTGTCTCGGTAATATGCAGACTGAACTGATTTATGATACAGGGGTCTAGGCAGTTTACTGTAAAATGCATATCCATCTCAGACAGATAATTCAGAATCTTGTGTAATAGAATTATTCTGAAATTCAATACATTTGGCATTTTTTAGGGATAGGTTTCCATCCCTTTGTCAGCTTTTGGCCAATCTTCATGCAACAGAGAAGGGACTTGTTTAATGAGCAACAGGGTGGTGGGATAATCCCACTCTTACCCCAACTCCTGGTGTAGACAGATCCATGGCAAGGTTCATGCACATTGAAGATGCATTAGTAATATGTTATATGATTTCTCACTTGGATCTGTTCACATCTGATAGTGTCAGAGTATCCCTAGCCAGGGAAAGTAGGAGAGATGCCATACTCAGGCTTTCAGTTCTTAGATCTGGCAATCCCTGTAGTAATTAGACACCTAGAAGGAAGATTGCAGAGTAAGCAAGAGAGATTTTTGTCAAGCGTAGTCCACCTAACTTATGGTATTGATAGTAGACTACAGATGGATGAGAGTGAGAATGAAAAATACTATATTTAACCTGCAGAATGCCTTGCTAAAGGCATTGCTGTTACAATCACTACGAGAATTGGCTTTAAACAAGGGGTGGGTAATGTATTGTCGAAGGCTTTCATGGCCGGAATCAAGGGGTGGGTAGCTGAAGTAGATTGGAAGTCAGCTTTCTTCGGTGGGATCCTCTAGGACAGTGGTTCTCAACCTGGGGTCCCCAGATGTTTTTGGCCTTCAACTCCCAGAAATCCTAACAGCTGGTAAACTGGCTGGGATTTCTGGAAGTTGTAGACCAAAAACATCTAGGGACCCCCAGGTTGAGAACCACTGCACTAGGGCAATCCAACCTGTGGCTCTCCAGGTGTTTGGGACTCCAACTCCCAGAAGCCCTGGGCAACTTGCCCAATGATCAGGAATTCTGGAAGCTGAAACTCAAAACACCTGTCAGACCAAAGGTTGGAGAGCATTACTGTAGTGTCACACAGGCTTCTTATGCACCCTCTATTGGAAATTCCATAACCTATTGGAAATATGTGCGCCATAACCTTATTGAAAAGGTAAAAATGATGTCACATCCGTTTGGCAAATGTGAACATAGAGACCACCTTTTGAAACCACTAGTCAAGGAAAGCATGACTTTGTTAGAAGTCAACTCTTTGAGCAAGTTATATTCATAAGCATTCATGTAATGGCACACAGGTAACTCAGCTGTGAAACTGAAGAACCATGCCTTAAACTGCCAAAGATAAAGACATGCCACTACAAATATATATTTGGTTATCAGAGGATGATTGTTTCTTTGAAGCTGCAGTTTGCAGTTGCCCAAAAGATATACACTCCCTTGAAATCTCTTAGTTAAAATATGCACCCAGAGATTAAAAAAACAAAGTCTTCTTTGAAAAATAACATATCAGGTTTATTAACAAACTTCTCGTATATATTCAGCATACTAATCCATAGTCATAGAATCATAGAATCCTAGAGTTGGAAGAGACCTCATGGGCCATCCAGTCCAACCCCCTGCCAAGAAGCAGGAATATTGCATTCAAAGCACCCCTGACAGATGGCCATCCAGCCTCTGCTTAAAAGCCTCCAAAGAAGGAGCCTCCACCACACTCCAGGGCAGAGAGGTCCACTGCTGAATGGCTCTCACAGTCAGGAAGTTCTTCCTAATGTTCAGATGGAATCTCCTTTCTTATAGTTAAATGTCTTGAAGCTTATAGATATAGTCCAAACTGTATAACTGTACTTACTGAAGTCTGAAAGGAGACAAACTGCATCCACCTCCAATAAAATGAGGTCTAAAAGCATTAAATACGAAAATGTTGTCCTGTGTCTGAAGCCCCTTCCACACCAAAGAAGTACAGTCAAATTGGCAAACCAACATGTACATACAATATAGGTTAATAGTTATATACATTTACAAACAGTTAGTGGAGGCTTGGAAGGCTGCTATTTCCAACACCAAATCATTTTTGACTTATGACAAGGTAAACTGTCATGGTTTTTTTTTTCTGGGGCTAAGTTGTGTGACATCTCCAAGATCAGGGGTCCACAAACTTTTTAAACAGAGGGCCAGGTCACACTCCCTCAAACTATTGGAGGGCCGGATTATAATTTGAAAAAAATATATGAATGAATTCTTATGCATGTTGCACATATCTTATTTTTAGTATAAAAAAACACTTAAAAACCATACAATAATTAAAATGAGGAACAATGTTAACAAATATAAACTTATTAGTATTTCAATGGGAAATGTGGGCCTGCTTTTGGCTGATGAGATAGGATTGTTGTTGTTGTTATGTGCTTTCAAGTCGTTTCAGACTTAGGTTGACCCTGAGCAAGGGCCGGGTAAATGACCTTGGAGGGCCGCATCTGGCCCCCGGGCCTTAGTTTGAGGACCTCTGTCCAAGATCATCCAGTGGGTTTCCATGGCCAAGTGTGAAATCAAACCTCAGTCTCCAGAGTCATAGTCCAATGCTCAAACCACTACATCATGCTAGTCTGGTGCAGACATCACTTAGACTATATGAAGAATAAAATGAAACACCCAAAGTCCCCTGGAATACGGTAATCTGATCCCCAAATAGGGCATTTTTTATGTTAAACTGCTCAAAGAGGCCTTGTAACCTATTCAAAAGATAAATGTTTAAATTGCAGGATTTCAGGAGCAGCACGTCCCATTCCATTTTGGCCAGAAAAAGATGTCTGTTGGGATTCTAGTGCTGTCAAGGACCATTAAACATCTTGGAGCAGAGGTTGCATGTGGTCCAAGGGCCACAGCTTGGGAGACTCTGCTTTGAGCAAATGATTAGAGAGAAATGTCTTTTGTCACTCTGACGAGAGTTGGTATGACAATGGTGCAGAGGGCTGCCTTTCCCCATGTCTCAAAATAGGGACTTTAGAATGTGCTTTTATCTGCATTTGGTTCTCATGTTAAAAATCACCTGCAATGGGAGTTGAGAATTAATATCCTAGTACTGCTGGCTGGGTGGGTTGGAGTTGCTGAGAATAAATGGCTCCTCAAAGGCCACTTTATGAATTATAAGTATAAGTGAGTTGCAAACCTGGGATTTTCTGATTCATAGTTCTTTCTGATGGCCATTCTGCTCCACCAGTTCTCAATGATACGTAGCTTTCCTGCATTCAATGCTGTAGAATTATTTGCAAATGATGCTTAATTTCCTGTCTGTGCATTTGTTTGCAGGCTCCACCGGGCCCAATGTGCAATCAAACAGACTCAGGTAACCGTTCAGAAAATAGGAAGAGAAATCGAAGAGAAGCTGAGGCTTACGTCTACAAGCAATGAGCTGGTAGGTTTGAGGAGTTCTTTTGCTTTGGTTTCGCTTAGGCAGATGTCAGAAGGAAAGTTATGGGGTGCGTGCAAGCTTCTTCGAGAAACAAGTACATACAAACGGGGAACTTGCAAAGCATGGACTGGGTCTCATTTTAGAGATATGTGGGCTGATGCAGAGCTGCAAATTCAGCCCAGGCTCTGCTTTCCACATGCCTTACCTCATCTTCTGTAAGAGAGAACTCATTCGTTGTTGCCGGCCTTTCAACCATGTGTCCTCTGTTAAACATTTGCAATCAACCCGCGGTTCCTATATTTGTTTTTTGGTCTCAGTTAATATTTGAGGTGTATGGTATGATGGAATTTGAAGTCCATCTCGTGAGCTCTAGCACATTATAGAAAATCGCCATTTTATAACAGTAACAATTCAGAAATACCTATCAAATATTTGGAAATATGAACTGGGAATTGATATGGGCTGTTTTTGGAAAACAAAGATGCTGAAACAATAGCTTTGCAAAATGTATTCCAGATACATTTTTTTTAAAAAAGGCCTCATGTTTTGAGAGAATAGATTAATTTTGTTTTCCCCAACTTTCCCTTCGCTGCTGGGAATGATTGATCTGTAACGAGACCTTTCCAGAGGTAGAGGAAATCATTGGCCATCTCTATGCGATAATTGTAGCTATGTGGACTTTCTCAAGCAACATCATTCTTGCATGTAACTCAAGCTCCTTCTATTATTATTAAATGGAAATATTTATCTGGAAAGCCCTACATCTTGATGTATTCAATTAGACCTAAATTGCCGAGAAGGAAAAAAAAGGCAAATTAATAGGCCTCCTAATGCTGTGCAGTTATAAAGCATCGGTGTTGGCTTTGTGGCAAAGGAGCAAAAAGCGGCTGCCAGGAAAAACAAACTCCAACAGATTGGGATTAATGAGTTACCAGTGGAAAGTGTGGTGGACCTTGTAATTGTTGGGGCTGAGTGTAATAGCTGAGCTCGCCGACACTCTCTCAAGTTTTTGAGGATGAGCAAAATGCATGTAATGACTTCTTGGGCATGGAGACAAACATTTTAATTGTCAGTCCAGGCTCAGATTTTATAGGCTTTGGAACAAAGCAATGTATTGGCACCAACTAGTTTTTGAAAAACAGACATGGTTTGCTTTAAAATGGGGACCTGTATAGTTTGTGACTTAATTTGGAAATGTATATGAGCATACCTTGGTAGGCACCTAGAGCCTCATATCGATAATGTTAAAAGACATTTTGGATTGCATTCTCATCATGAAATCGTTATCAGCCCTGAGTGAGGATTCCTTCATTTTATTTTGATGATATTCTCCAAGTTTTGGAAGGCTTGACATGAAGTGCAAAATTCAAGTCCTTCATAACGCTTGGCTGTAAATATTAAGGAACATCAGGAGTTATTCTGCTGGCTCTCTAGTCAGTGGATTATTATATCTTTGTGTGTTTGTTTCAACACAGAACTAATTTTCTACCTTTAGCAGCAGTGTCTTATGTTGAGGCAATAGCCAAGTTTCCCTCTGATGTTTATATACAAACTAACCATCCCCTGCCACGCGTTGCTGTGGCTCAGTCTGTGTATATGTTTTGTGTGTGTATATTTTTGTATATATGTGTGTTTGTAGTTTTGCGAATGTGTTGTAATGTATTTTTTACATTTTGGCTTTTTAAAGTATCTTCCGCTGCATTTTTCAGTATTTTTATGAGTGATGGTCACTCATTGGCCTGGTAGGTGTCTTGTTTCCAAATTTGGTGTCAATTCGTCCAGTGGTTTTTGAGTTATGTTAATCCCACAAACGAACATTGCATTTTTATTTATATAGAAGATTATTTTACTCTATTATTTTGGTGTCAATTCATCCAGTGGTTTTTGAGCTATGTTAATCCCACAAACGAACATTACATTTTTATTTATATAGATTATTTTACTCTATTATTTTGGGGTCAATTCGTCCAGTGATTTTTGAGTTATGTTAATTCCACAAACGAACATTACATTTTTATTTATATAGATTATTTTACTCTATTATTTTGGTGTCAGTTTGTCCAGTGGTTTTTGAGTTATGTT
This sequence comes from Anolis sagrei, assembly GCF_037176765.1. Classification (NCBI taxonomy): domain Eukaryota; kingdom Metazoa; phylum Chordata; class Lepidosauria; order Squamata; family Anolidae; genus Anolis; species Anolis sagrei. The sequence goes on from NC_090023.1 coordinate 8,088,054, forward strand.
AATCTCACAAACGAACATTACATTTTTAATTTATATAGATTATTTTACTCTATTATTTTGGTGTCAGTTTGTCCAGTGGTTTTTGAGTTATGTTAATCTCACAAACGAACATTACATTTTTAATTTATATAGATTATTTTACTCTATTATTTTGGTGTCAATTCGTCCAGTGATTTTTGAGTTATGTTAATCCCACAAACGAACATTACGTTTTTATTTATATAGATTATTTTACTCTATTATTTTGGTATCAATTCGTCCAGTGATTTTTGAGTTATGTTAATCCCACAAATGAACATTACGTTTTTATTTATATAGATTATTTTACTCTATTATTTTGGTGTCAATTCGTCCAGTGATTTTTGAGTTATGTTAATCCCACAAATGAACATTACATTTTTATTTATATAGATTATTTCACTCTATTATTTTGGTGTCAATTCGTCCAGTGGTTTTTGAGTTATGTTAATCCCACAAACGAACATTACATTTTTAATTTATATAGATTATTTTACTCTATTATTTTGGTGTCAATTCGTCCAGTGATTTTTGAGTTATGTTAATCCCACAAACGAACATTACATTTTTATTTATATAGATTATTTTACTCTATTATTTTGGTGTCAATTCGTCCAGTGGTTTTTGAGTTATGTTAATCCCATAAACGAACATTACATTTTTAATTTATATAGATTATTTTACTCTATTATTTTGGTGTCAATTCGTCCAGTGATTTTTGAGTTATGTTAATCCCACAAACGAACATTACATTTTTATTTATATCGATTATTTTACTTTATTATTTTGGTGTCAATTTGTCCAGGGTTTTTTGCGTTTGTTTGTTTGTTTATTTATTTACTTTATTTGTATACTGCCCCTCTCAGCCTTCCGGCAACTCGAGGCGGTTTACAAGGCAAAAATTCAATGCCACAAAAACACAAGTACAATTTAAAAACATTAACAGCAATAAAATCACAACAACCGCAATAAAAGCATAAGTCAATACATCCTGAATAAAAACATTGTCCAATTCCATCGTTTAGTTGTTCTGTTTTCCTATGTCCGTTACTCAGTATTTGCAAATGCTTGCAAATATTATGTCAGTCCCACAAACGAACGTTACATCTTTATTTATATAGATTAGAAAAAGAGTAGTAATATGCAAACAATCTGTTGTCGAAGGCTTTCATGGCCAGAATCACTGGGTTGCTGTGAGTTTTCCAGGCTGTATGGCCGTGTTGAGAACACAGAAATGGACCACTCTAAGAACTACCATGTCAGGCTACATAGAGAAGCCATTGAAATCCACAAGCATGTGGACATTTTCAGAAGGAAGGAAGAAACCATGAAAATGAACAAAATCTGGCTCCCAGTGTTTTTTAAAAAAACTCTAAAATCAAGACTGTAAATAAAGAGCAACACGCAAAAACAGGGAAATTCTAGACAAGAATCAGTCAGGGACAGCTAACACCTCCCAACAAAGGACACCAACACTGTGAATTGCCCCGAGCCCCCTTCTAGGTGGAGAAGGGCAGTATACAAATATTGCAAATAAATAATAAATAACCACCACCCCCCGGCAGCAATCAGTCAGGCTTTGAAGCTGCAAGGCCATTCAATGCTAATCAAGGTGGCCAGTTGCAACATTCACACTTGTCTCAAGCAGACAAGAGTTCTTTCTTTCACCCTGGACATTCCACAGATATATAAACCTCACTTGCCTAGTTTCCAACAGACCTCAGTCTCTGAGGATGCCTGCCATAGATGTGGGAGAAACATCAGGAGAGAATGCTTCTAGAACATGGCCATACAGCCCGGAAAACTCACACCATCCATTCAAACAATCCTTTCAACACATGAATCATATATAGCAAAAATGTAATACAACCTGGATATAAAGGTCTCACTCTCATAAGAACTGAGAAAAAGAAACCAAGACTAGGAATCGCTGTGATTGATTCTCTGTAGAGTCTTTTAAAAAAATCTCCCTCTTACATAGTTTGGAGTGCACCAAGCCCTCAATTTTCCCTTGAGGTTTGAGGCTCAGGATTGTGTATTTCTCCATGGGATTGGAAGCTCAGGATCCCCATTAAAGTGGGAAAATTGTGATTTTTTTTTAAAAAAAACCCCACAACAATTGCATGTACAGTTACCAGAACATGGTTTATTGCAGATTAAATTGAGTTTAACATGGTGCTGTTGCATAAAAGCTTGTCTTTTTATGATGGACGGGTTATGACCTTTTAGTGCATCAGCTTGTTGGAGGCTGTGTTCAGCACTTTACATAAATCAGAAGTGTAAACGTATTTACTAAGCACTTATTTTTACATTTTTTTATATAGAAAAAGGAGAGTGAGTGTTTACAGTTGAAGATTTTGGTGCTTCGAAATGAGCTGGAGAGGCAGAAAAAAGCCCTGGGCCGAGAGGTGGCCTTATTACATAAGGAACAAAGTACACTATTTGACAGAGGTAAGTGTCAGTAGAGTAGTTTTCTATACCAGACAGGCAGGTGGTCATGGAGTATTGAGATGTCCAAGAGCAGCCCAGTTTGTTCTTTGGTGGTGAGGCATTCCCACTGTAACACTAGGCCAGTAGGTTCCTTGCGTAGGTCTCTTCAAGCATCCAGACCCTCTCCTCTAAGCTCTTCTAGAAGTCAAGAAGCATGAGGACTTCATAATACATAATACAAATTACAAGAAAAGGGATTTGTAAAGGAGCGTAAAATTACTGCCACCAAATCTGTGAGGAAGCCGGACAATGATCAATATCAGCTTAGGAGCTGGTTTATAAAGGGACTATTATTTGCAGAAGTATTTATTCATTTGATAGCGTAGTGTTTACTGTCCCTGGTTTGGTTTTACTACTTATGCAGGCTGTTTGACTTAGGAGAAACTGTATCAAAGCAATGCTTAAAGAAACAGTAACAAGTTTATTGGAACAAGCAAGGTATAACAGATTCGATGTTTCTTCTCTAGAGGCACAAATCTTGATAGGTTACATTAGTAAGGTTTCATGAGCAACTTTAGGTACAGACTTTAAGAGGTTTCTGTAAACAGATGTATCATTCCTGGACAACTGTCCTAATAAAACAAATAAGCTAAAAGGCTTATTTAACAGAATTGGCTCCCAGCCAACTTTGATTCTTAACCCAGAATCAATAACCCCCTGTAGCTTTATCACTACCGGGTCCTTTCCTGTAACCACTTTGGTCACAAATTAGTTCCCTGAATCTCCACCCAGAGATTTCAGTCTTCCCTGTAACTCTAACGATCACAGACTCTTCCCTGTTTCTCCCACTAGAGAAATCAGTCCTTCCTGCAACTCTAATGGTCACAGACTCTTCCCTGTTTCTCCCACTAGAGAAATCAGTCCTTTCTGTAACGGTCACAGACTGCCTATTTCAAACAGCTGTGCAGCTAGGTGACATTTGGCTCCACCCCATTGGTATGGCAACTCAGGCCAAGCCAAGCCAGCCACCATCTCTAACAAAATATAATCCTACATACTTAACATTTATTAACTACTATTTAAACAACACATAACCATAGGAATAAAATTACACATCGTCACAGGATTCCATGCGAACATTGTTTTTTTTTTTTTTTTTTGGTGTTTGTTTTTACTCTAAGCATAGTTCAAGAGTGGAATAGATTGCTGTGGGCTCTCCACCTATGAGGGTTTCTTTAAATAGAGGTTGAAACCATATTTGCTGATTATTGTTGCACTCTAACACTGAAACACCCTTTCAGTCTGCACCACACCAGAGTCCAGTAATACTATCTAGAAATGTTTCTTAAGGAAAGCAGGTACAAAGGGGAAATGGGGGCATTTCCAAAAGGGTCACTAGAATAGAAAATACAAAATAGCAGTAATCCAAAAGTAGGAAATACAAAATAGTAGTATTCCAAAAATGGCAAGGTACATTAAGCCAAAAGAACCAGAATCCATAGCAGTTATTCAAACATGAATCCATAAACCAGAAAACAGGAGCTTCTTCCAAGGCATAGCCTTCCAGGAACAAATACATGAGCCAGAACAGGAAACATGAATCATAAACTTGAGAGCAGAGACAGTAATATCATCCTGTAGCAATGTTTTCTTCTTTGAGAGTACTGAAGCCAAATTACTTAATTTAAGCCTGTCCAGACACTCATGACATCATGCCGAACACACCTGGACTTCAAGGTCTTCTCGCAGTTTTTGTGAGAATATTTAGTTTGTCTGTTTTTTACTCCTTCCATTCTCAGGCCTAATCTAGTTTCCCGGGTAAACTCCCCATCAGCTCAAGGACTTTCACTTTCCCCGGTTGCTTGGGAACAAGCACTTGAATCTAAAACATTGGCCTCTTCTGCCTCGGCCTCATTTGTCTGTAATTCTGTCCTATCTGAGGCCTGCAATTCTTCCCGATCACACACAGACTCTTCATTTTGAAACCCAGCATCCCCCTCATCCTCTAACAAATCCTCAGCCACTTGCTGTGCCACAACAATTATGAGAATACATAATTGGCATTGTAAAGAGTAGTTTAAAACTTGAACCGCCAACAGTAGTGTTGCAGTGGTTGCCACTATTTACATCCAAGGAAGGAACAACAATCCAAATACATTCTTCCTGAAATGTCTTTGGTAGGAAATGTGTTTGAGGAGGAATATCGGCAGCTCATGCTAGACAAAGAACCCCTTCAAGAGTTGAGGAAAGAATGCACTGCTAAAAGGTAAGAGAAATCTCAGTTCTTTAAGTAATCCATTATAGCTACAGTCAGTTTGATCAGAATGGTGAAAAGGTGGCTTATTCCCCCCTCAGCTGTACACAATAATTAGTAATTATTTTGTGTATGAAACAAAAGTTTCTGTACATTGAAGCATCAGAAAGCAAAAGTGCCACATTCTCTGACGTCCAGTTTATGATTTTGGAGTGTTTTGCGTTTTCGAAAAACAGGTGCTTCAACATGTATACCATATATGGGAAAACTTCGGCCCTCCAGGTATTTTGGACTTCAACTCCCACACTTCCTAGCAGTTGGGAACTGTGAGAGTTGAAGTCCAAAAGGGCCAGAGTTTACCTGTGTCTGCTGTATACTCTTTCAGAAACACAAAACCGTATTACAGGTTTCCAATTACTCAGAATTAATGTCTTAATATAGATTAAGAAGGTGAAATCCATAATTAATGGTAATTTTGTTGAAGTTAACTATCATTTATGTCATGTTTAGTGTATTTTATTCTACCATTTTGAGTCTTATTTAAAATAATCTAAACTGGGGAAAATTAATTACTAGTGTGGGTTCTTTCATGCTTCCATCATTGGGAGGTTAACCATTTCAGTCTCTGTCTTATTTTACAGAGAGCAGTTCTTGAAGACGAATGCACAACTGACCATCAGATGCAGGCAATTACTTTCAGAGCTTTCCTATATTTACCCTATTGATACAGTAAGTTTCTGATTTTGTAGCCATACCAGCTCCAGAAGCATGCCACTGTTATTTGCATTTTTCTGAATAGTAGCTTAACTATTCAAAAGCAAAATGATAGCACTTAGTACCAAAGTTGGAGTATACGTTTATGTAAGCATGATTCTTCAGATTCAGTTTGTGGCATTTCTGTTAAAAAAGATATTGGATATCAATGCTGGGAAGCTCCATGGACGTGATGCTGCTAGTCTGAGTAGATAGGAGTAGGCTGGATTGGTTATTACGATGATTGTAAATCAAAACATGGTCCATCTAGCACAGGCATGGGGAAACTTTTTAACTTGGGGGCCTCATGCTAGCACTCCCTGCTAAGAGGACAGGCTTCTCGATGATGGAAGGGAAGGGAAGGGAAGGGAAGGGAAGGGAAGGAAGGGGAAAGAGGGAGAGGGAAGGAGGGAGGAAAGAGGGAAGGAAAGACAAAAGTGAAGGAAGGAAGGATGAAAGGGTGGAAGGAAAAGAAAGAGGAAGGAAAAAGAGAAGGAAGGGGGAAAGGGAGGAAGGGAAGGATAAAGCAAAGAGAAAAAGAAAGAAAGTCGAAAGGGAAGGAATGAAGGAGAAAGAGGGAGAGAGGGAAGGAAGGAAGGACGAAAGGGTGGAATGGAAGGATGGAAGGAGAAAGAGGGATTGAAGGGAGGGAGGTAAGGAGGAAGACAAGAGAGAAGGAAGGAAAGAAAGAAAGCGTGGAGGGGAAAGATGGAAGGAGAAAGAGGGATGGAAGGGAGGGAGGGAAGTAAGGAGGAAGAAAAGAGAAGGAAGGGAAGGAGGGAGGAAAGAGGGATGGAAAGACAAAAGGGAAGGAAGGATGAAAGAGTGGAAGGAAAAAGAAGAAAGGGAGGAAGGAAAGAATAAAGGAAAGAGAGAAAGGAAAAACAAAAGGAAAGGAACAAAGGAGAAAAAGGGAGAGAGGGAAAGAAGGAAGAAAGGACGGACCGACGAAAGGGTGGAAGGGAAGGATGGAAGGAGAAAGAGAGATGGAAGGGAGAGAGGGAAGTAAGGAGGAAGGAAAGAGAAGGAAGGAAAGAAAGGATGAAAGGGAAGGTTGGAAGGGAGGGAAGAAGGAAGGAGAAAGAGGGAGAGAGGGAAAGAAGGAAGGAAGGACAAAGAGGTGGAAGGGAAGTAGAAAGTGGGAGAGAAGGAGAAAGGCAATAGAGAAGGAAGGATGGTAAGAGAGAGGAGGGCCTGAGAAAAGAGCTCAAGGGGTTGCATCCGGCCCCCAGACCTGAGTTTGACCATACCTTGCACAACATATTGTCGCAGTTAGGACATGTGGTAGACATCTTGTTTACATTATTATAGTGGTGAAGGTTCTTCTCTAGGCTCTCCCTGTACCATTAATTTTGTTGAAACAATGGAGAGAAGGGCCAAATACAACTTCACTGCTCTTAATCCTCAAGAGCAAAGTATTCCTTTGGCAAGGGTTAAGTTTGCAGCTCCATCTCTGAAGCAGTGAGGAGAGAAGGCAAATTGTAGAGCGGCACTTTGCTACCCAAATAGAACATGACTTTTGATTTCTTCTGCCTAGCTTTCCTGTTAAACATTTAGGACACATGTTTGAAGGCCTGTCTGCTCCCATTATATGTTACATTTTTGATCCTGTTGTTTACGGCTTGAGCTTTTATTCTCCAATGGCTGCGGTCCAACCTCCCTTTCTGCTTTTAAATCCACAGAATGATCAAAAGGATTATTTTATTTGTGGAGTCAAGTTGCCCAATTCTGAAGACTTTCAAGGTAATTGGGCCTTTTTTACCTGCTCATTTTCAGTATCCAATTGCAGCGTGCCAGCAACCTAATGTAATAACCCAAATGACAGAATCAGTTGGAAGTGTGGTGATGTTTTACAAGGAACACTCCCAGACAGTTTCATGAAGAATATTCACATTTAAGGGCAGGAAACCCCTTAGCAATGAATTACTTTATGCTTCATTGCTATAATTAGCCTCTTTGTGCACATCTACTAGTCTTACTAGTTCATAATATCTCATGCTAATCCATCCATACATTCCTTTGGTAGTTATAGCCTCAAAGCAAAAGAAAAATAGCACTGTTGTCAACAACATTCTTGCTTTGCGCAAAGTAGAGAGATTGCCTCTATCTGGTTACATTCTTAGTTGGCGGTAGATTTTGCCATGTCCACATTATCATTTTGAAACTCAACATTGCTTCAAATAGGCAAAGAAAGTATATGTTTTTATATCCTGTTTCTTTGAGGTTTTTTTACACGCCCCCAAAAGGAACAGATTGCTCCTTCAGCCTTCCTAGAATGACCATTCATAGTAGACAGGATGGCTGAAGGAGCAATCCACAACAATGAAGCCATACCCAAGTTGTACACTTTTGCCTCTTCTGTACTGAATTGACCAAAAGAAGACACAAAACTATTGTGTGGCCTTTTTGGGACACTAAAGTACAAGTGGAAGTAACTCCCTAAATCAGTGGTTCCCAATCTTTTTTTAGCCAGAGCTGACTCTCCAACCAAAAGGGTTATGAAAATTAACGAGATATTAACAAGCTGCAATGTGTCCAGAGGAGAAGAAGCCTTATGAGGAGTGGCTTAAAGAGCTGGGCATGTTTAGCCTGAAGAAGAGAGGGCTGAGAGGAGACATGATGAGGGCTATGTAGAAATATGTAAGAGGAAGTCACAGGGAGGAGGGAGCAAGCAACCCTGGAGACTAGGACGCAGAACAATGGCTTCAAACTACAAGAAAAGAGATTCCATCTGAACATCAGGAAGAACTTCCTGACAGAGCTCTTCAGCAGTGGAACTCTCTGCCCTGAAGTGTGGTGGAAGCTCCTTCTTTGGGGGCTTCTAAGCAGAGGCTGTATGGCTATCTGTCGCGGGTGCTTTGAATGCAATTTTCCTGCTTCTTGGCAGGGGGGTTGGACTGGATGGTCCATGAGGTCTCTTCCAACTCTACGATTCTATGATTCTAAAGTTTTTGGTCAACTTTAGATTCATTTTGGTTATTTGGGTTGATGATTCAGAAACTTGCATTGGATAGACCACATCAGCTCTAGTTTCTGATACAGAACATCTGCCATCTAGTAGTCATCATCTGCTTGCCCACAGAAAACCATATTTAATAAGCCTCAGCACTATAAAAAGGTTTCACGAGACTAGTTGCTCTTGTTGCAACGATGTAGTAACAGTGAGGCTGCGGACCATATTTTAGTTCTTGCTGACCACTGGTGGTCCATGGACCACTGGTTGGGAACCATTGTCCTAAATAGTAGGCTTCGTATTCATAAAAAAGTTGCTGCTCTTTGTACAAAAGACCTGACCCACTGCTCCCCTTGACCTACTTCAACAACCTGCTGCTCTAAGAGTGCCAATAAAGCGAATGCTGTTCTTGGCAAGCTTGCTTCACAGAATTAGGCTGACTACTCCCCAGAAAACCTGAAAACTGAATGGAGAAAGTACGAAATTGGGCTCAAAGAGTGGCTTTCATCTTATTTTCTTGGAAGTTAAAGCAGACAGGTAGTGGAAAATTAGATTTGAGCGGGAGACGATGGAGTTAACCCATGACAGCAAAATACTTTGCTGTAATGAAATACATATTTTTGCTTCCCGGTCCACCTCCCCCTCTCCGTCCCACATTCTACAGCAAGACTTTGGGATTTTCTCCCCCGAAAAAATAGTTTTCCAGTTACAGTGTCTTGTCTCCTGTTACCAAAAGCTTGGCACAAATTCATGGAAGTCAGGGGTGTGATAGGCTCTGCCTTCCCATGTTTCTCCAAAAGCTTTCTTTTTTCCCTTATTCTTCTTATAGAGAAGCCCAAATATATGGAATATGAGAACATCTGTTAGTCAAAATCGTTAGCTCATGTGCCCTAATGGGAAGGGGTGGGAGAAAAGAGAGAGAGAGAGTGGGAGAGATATAAGATGGGGGAGATGCATTTGGTAAGTGTGAGTTGAAGGAGGCAACTCCACCAGAGGAATTCAGATAGATAATAATGAGTGAGAATGAGGACTCTGGGATGGTTTAAAGCTTTGTTGGATTGGGATGTGGGTAAAACTTCCACCTGAACAGAGATGTGATGGAAATTAAAGTTAAGTGTGATGGTCTTTGACATGGAGTCAACAATGGAATAGGTAGACATGGAAAGGGATAACACATTAACTCACCAGCACTTGAATTAGAATAATAGAACCATAGCCCTGAAAGGGCCCCATAGACCATTGAATCCAATGCTCTTCCCAGCTCAGGATCTTCAATTTGAGCAGCGTTTCTCAATCTGGGGGTCAAGACCCCTGGTGGGATGACCAAAGGATCAAAACTCAAGAAGGATCGCCAAAGACATTTTTTCCTGATGGACTTAGGAACCCCTTTGGCAGAGAAGGCTGAAGATCTCTCAGCCTGTCCTTCTCTTCCTTTTTGGAAACAGATGGTGAACCCTCTCACCAAAAGCCCTCTCTCAGCCAATAGGGAGGGCTGTTTCTGAGACTCCAAGTGGGGAGGGGACAGCAGGTGTGCTCAGCACATGGCAGCATGGTGTGTGCAAGGGAGAGCGTGCGAGGCTGGAGGTAGGCTCACACCAATGAGTCCCTTCAAGGCATGGGGGTTCTGTGTGGGAAGTTTGGCCCAATTCTATCATTGATGCAGTTCAGAATGCTCTTTGATTGTAGGTGAACTATAAATCCCAGCAACTACAACTCCCAAATGTCCCCAGATTCCATCAGTGTTCACATTTGGGCGTATTGAATATTTGTGCCAAGTTTGGTCCAATCTGTCATTGTTTGAGTCCACAGTGTTGTCTGGATGTAGGTGAACTACAACTCAAGGTCCATGCCCACCAAACCCTCCCAGTATTTTCTGTAGTTAAGGGAGTTCTTTGTGCCAAGATTGGTTCAATTCCATTATTGGTGGAGTTGAGAATGCTCTTTTATTGTAGGTGAACTATAAATCCCAGCAACTCCAACTCCCAAATGACAAAATCCATCCCCCCCAACACCATCAGTATTCAAATTTGGGTATATTGGGTATTTGTGCCAAATTTGGTCCAGTGAATGCAAATACATCCTGCATATCAGATATTTACATGACAAGTCAAAATAGTAGGAAAATTACAGTTATGAAGTAGCAATGAGAAATAATTTTATGGTTGGAGGTCACCACAACATGAGGAACTGTATTAAGGGGTTGTGGCAGTAGGAAGATTGAGAACCACTGAGCTAGATCTTCCTCAATAGGGAGCTGTCCAGACTCACTTTGCAGATATCTTTAGAAAGAAACCTGATCATCTCTCTAGGCCAGTGTTTCTCAAACACTGCTCCTCCGAGTGTTGTAGACCTCAGGTCCCAGAAATCCCAGCCAGCTTACCAGCTGTTAGGTTTTTTGGGAGCTGAAGTCCAAAACATCTGGAGGAGCAGAGTTTGAAAGACACTGCTCTAGGCAATTGGTTCCATTGCCAAACCTTCTTACTCCATCAAAAGCTGGTCTTACTATCCAGCAGTTCCTTCTGATGTTTGTTCTTTTTGAGCTCCTCTCAAATACACTTTTTCTACTCCTACCTCATCCTACCTTTATCTTGTCCATTTGGCCTGCCCATTGTGTTCGATTTTCTATTATGCTATTTTGTTTGTTTACTTTATTTTGCCACAGTATGTACTTTATTGTGATGCAGTTTTTGTTGTTGTATTTTGCACTTTATGTTGCTGTATTGTATCTTTGGCCTCGTGTTAGCTGCCCCGAGTCCCCTTCAGGGAGATGGTGGCGGGGTATAAATAAAGATGATGATGATTATGTTGATTTTTTTTGTCGTGTCAGGAGTGACTTGAGAAACGGCAAGTCGCTTCTGGTGTGAGAGAATTGGCCATCTACAAGGACGTTGCCCAGGGGACGCCTGGATGATTTTGATGTTTTTATCATCCTTGTGGGAGGCTTCTCTTAGGTCCCCGTATGAGGAGCTGGAGTTGATAGAGGGAGCTCATCCACCTCTCCTCGGATTTGAACCTGCGACCTGTCGGTCTTCAGTCCTGCCGGCACAGGGGTTTAACCCACTGCGCCATCGGGGGCTCCTAGATGATGATGATGATGATGATGATGATGATGATGATTATATCATGATGGATTCAAGTTATAGGAAAAGAGATATCATCTAAACATTAGGAAGATTTTCCTGCTGGCAAGAGCTATTTTACAGTGGAATGTGCTGCCTCGAGAGTGTGGTAGAGTCCCAATTCTCTGGAGATTTGCAAGCAGAGGCTGAATGGTCATCTCTCAGCAGTGCTTTGATGGTGTTTTTCCTATACAGCAGAAGGGCATTGGGCTGGATGGTGCATAGGATCTCTTTCAACTCTATGATTCTATGACCTGGTTTTACCCTGCCTGTCTACTTCTCCCTATGGTAATCCTTGGCATGTTTGAAGAGTGCATCCCTGCAGCCTTCGCGTCACCAAACCAGACATGCCAAACCTATTCAACCTTTTCTCATATATTTTGTTCTCTATGCCTCTTATCATTCTCTTTGCTCTTCTCTGGACCTGCTCCAAAGTGTCTGTATTCTTCTTAAAATAAGGCATCGTGACCCGAACACAGGACTTCAGGTGATTGGCACAAAATATAGTGGGACTATTACTTGTCTCAACTTGGAAGCTATGCTTCTCTAATCTTTCAGCTTAGTTTGATTCTATCAGGTGAATTTCTTCACTGTAATTGCTCCATTTCCGTGTTTTAAAGGAAAGTTAATGAAAAAGGGAATATTAAAAAAACAATTGATCCAGCTCCGAAGACTTGAATTTGTTGATGAAACTGAGTATGGTATCCTTGTTCTTCCTTATAGCAAAAGATGATGGCAGCATCGCAGTCGCGCTGGGTTACACTGCTCACTTGGTCTCCATGATTTCCTTCTTCTTGCAAGTGCCACTCAGGTATCCCATAATTCACAAGGGCTCCAGGTCTGCAATCAAAGATAACATTAATGACAAGCTGACAGAGAAAGAAAGAGAGTAAGTGTGTGTTTCTATCTTTTAGGTTGGGGGAGACTGCAAATCTCCATCAAAAGCTATGCAACTTGTATTTTGCATGTCATCCACTGTATTTCATAATTTCAGTTTGGTCTTGTCTCCTTTCAGCAGTAATTTCAAATAATATTGGCACTGATGTCTGATTGAGCTGGGTACATCAAGCTAAATATTAGATGTAAACATTTAAACATTATTTTTTAAAATGTTCATCTTCAATACTTAAACCGTTCTGGATACATGCAAGAAAAGTCTGGCTTGCTTTAGGAATTAAATTGGAAAAACAAGTCTTGGATTTGACAGCTCCATATTCCAATTAAGATCCTTGCAGAGGGAAAATAAGACCATCCATCATATACATTTCGTGGGGGAGGGCCAAAATGCAAATGAAATACAGATTGAATATCTCTTATCTAAAATCCTGGGCACCAGAAGTATGTTAAATTTAGGATATTGTAAATTTTGGAAAATCTTACATATACGTACATAATGAGATACCTTTGAGATGGTCCCAGGTCTTAAACAAAATGCATTTGTTTCATGTACACCTTGTACACATGGCCTGAAGGTAAATTCATACAATAATTATCTATATAAATAAAAATGCAATGTTTATTTGTGGGATTGACATAACTCAAAAACCACTGGACAAATTGACACGAAATTTGGACACAATACACCTAACAGCCCAACGAGTGTCCATCACCCATAAACACTCACACACACGCACACACAGAGATACACAAAACCCCAGCTAAACAGACTTTAAAACCCCCAAAATACACCATATATACATAGACACATACACTCATATACATATGCACATGCACACATTCATACACACATGTATATATGCACAAACACACACAAATATACACATATACACACATACATATACATACACACATATATACATATACACATGCACATATACATGCACACATACATATACACATGCACACACATATATGTACACACGAATATGCATATAGACAAGCACACACACACACACAATATGCATGTACACATATAAACACACAAATACACAAATATATACACCCATATATATATATGCAAACACACATATAATAATAATAATAATAATAATAATAATAATAATAATAATAATAATTTATTTGTACCCCGCTACCGGTGCAAGAGGCCGAGCCCACAATACAACAATAAACAATAACAGCAATTATACAAAACAATACATAAAACTCATATGCAAAATAAGCAAAAAACATTAACAATTAACAATACACACATATACACACATACACACATATATACATACTCAAAACACATATACAAAGACTGGGCCACAGCAATGCGTGGCAGGGGATGGCTAGTAATGCTATATTTCTTTAAGACTTTATTGATGGTAAGATGCATGCTAATTTCAGTACTGGCAAAAAACAAAAACAAAAACCAGACTGCTTAATGTACAGTAGTGTGTGTCTGTGTGGGTGGAGGCACACCCCATTTTTAGAGACGTTTATATGACAGGGAAAGTGTCATATAAATTAAATTCTTATATATAATTCAATTCTTAGAATTGAAGAAATACAGTCATTCTGCACACAGAGTGAAGTTTGTGTACATTGCCCCACATAGGAAAACTAAGGTGTCACTATCTTAGTCACCTGTATGAACAATTTTAGATTTTGGAGGATTTCAGCATTCTGGGTAAGGGATGCTCAACTTGACTTTTTATTAAATCAGGTGCAAAAAAATATGATTACGTGAAACTGACTGACGTATTGTCCAAAAGTTGCAGATGATAGCAGATAGTATAATAATTTTAATACTGTTTGTGGAATTGTCTGATTATCTGCTGTTAAGCTGTTTTATTGGTAGTCATAGATTATCCATAAGCATTCAAACTGTGGCAAATCATTTATGCTCAGAGTGAGGAGAGAAATTTGAATGAAAATAGATTATCCTTCTGCTTTTTGTGTTGAATGGTGAAGGGACTGTAGCTGAACATTTTAACCAAAATGATAGCAGTGGCTCTTCTATTTGGATTCTGAATTATCACTCTGGGCTGCATTGTGTGCTATTTTCCTAAAGACAAAAATACCTATAGGTTGACAGATATGTTGGCAGTTTAGCAAGCTTATTTCTTTACGCCGCATAGAGTCTAAAGTGCAGTTCTTGCATACAAATCTCCATATCTTGAGTGTTGAAGTATGGTATAAATTACTGTATGCTCCCCATCTTCTTACAGCCCATTTGGCTCCTACTCAGAAGGTTATGATTCCTTAATGGATAGTTCATGATAAAGTTAAATGCAAACCCAACTTCATGTTTATATTTATGTCTGCTGGTGTAAAATTACAAGGCTAATTTCATTCACACTATTCTCACCCCCTTTTTGTTCTTGGAAATTGGCGTGCCCCAAGGAAAAAAATAGTTTTCATCAAGTGTTTATGTCTGTATTCCTGCCATATTTTCTTCTAATTCCTCATAAAATATAGAAAGTTTAAGAACATGCTCCTGCTATGAATTGATTCAGGCAATTTATCTAATCTAAAATCTAGTCTCAGTTGGAACCAACTGTGCCTTTGCAAAGGATAAACAATCAAAACGATCAATCAAAAATGGTGGAGTGGAGGAAGACAAGACAGCACTGGAAACACTTGGTCTTATTGATTCTTGTTTTGACCAAAATGAAACACAACCCACAAAAGAGCTGTACCTTTATAGACCTACTAAAATGCACAAAATACATCATTCAAATTTTCTTTTCTTTTCTTTTGAAAATTATTTTATTAATTGTTTGACATAAACAATCTAATATACAATCAGAAAATATACATTCAAAAATAATGAAGCATGTCTGGATCTATATTTAAATGGCAACTTGTGCAAAGTAAGTATAGCATACTTTACCATTCACTAGAATTCAATACATTTTCAAAGCAAAATCTGTGCAAGCTATTCTTAACTCGAATCATTCCGAACAGGGCATAGGGTTAGAGCCTGTGTTGGACAGGGTTACACTTCCCCTGAAGGCGCAGGTTCGCAGCTTGGGTGTGATCTTGGACTCATCGCTGAGCCTGGAACCCCAGGTTTCAGTGGTGACCAGAGGAGCATTCGCACAGTTAAAACTTGTGCGCCAGCTGCACCCGTACCTTGGGAAGTCTGACTTGGCCATGGTAGTCCACGCTCTGGTTACATCCTGTATAGACTACTGCAACGCTCTCTACGTGGGGTTGCCTTTGAAGACTAATCAGAAGCTTCAAATGGTCCAGCGTTCGGCAACCAGGTTGCTAACAGGAGCGGCACTCAGGGAGCATACTACTCCTCTGTTGTGCCAGCTCCACTGGCTGCCAGTTTGCTACTGGGCACAATTCAAAGTGCTGGCGTTAGCCTATAAAGCCCTAAACGGTTCTGGCCCTACTTACCTCTCCGAACGCATCTCCTCCTATGAACTGGCTAGGACACTAAGATCATCATCACTACCTCTGAGGATGTTTGCCATAGATGCAGGCGAAACGTCAGGAGAGAATGCCTCTAGAACATGGCCATAAAGCCCGAAAAAACCTACAACAACCCAGAACATGCACAGCACCCAATATGCCATTTGAAACCCTGATGTGTACTCTTTCATTGAATTGGATGATTCAGGGTGTTAGCATGCTGTAAATTGGATAGGATACATATTTGTCATTTATTAATTAGTTTACAGCCTGTCCCTCCTGTGTGTGCCAGGAGCGACTTGAGAAACTGGAAGTCACTTCTGGTCGCTGTCTGCAAGGATGCTATCCAGGGGATGCCTGGATGTTTTGGTGTTTTACCATCCTTTTAGGAGGCTTCTCTCCTGTCCCCGTATAGGGAGCTGGAGCTAATAGAGGGAGCTCATCCGTGCTCTCCCCGGATTTGAACTTGTGACCTGTCAGTGTTTAGTCCTGTCGGCACAAGGGTTCGGGGGCTCCTGGCCTGTCCCATGTAAAACAATTCTAGGGACCTAGCATACCAGTAAAATCTATGCAAATAATAGTAAGACCTGGGAAATCATGGAATCCATATCTGCGGTTCCACCTGCCCAAGGGGAAATAGTCTCTCTGTGGAAGTGGTT
The DNA here is from genome assembly GCF_037176765.1 of Anolis sagrei. NCBI lineage: Eukaryota > Metazoa > Chordata > Lepidosauria > Squamata > Anolidae > Anolis > Anolis sagrei. Next base: position 8,104,569 of record NC_090023.1, read on the forward strand.
CCCAACCTTTGGTCTTCCAGGTGTTTTGGACTTCAGCTCCCAAAATTCCTAACAGCTGCTAAAATGTCTGGGATTTCTGGGAGTTGAAGTCCAAAACACCAGGAAGACCAAAGGTTAGGAACCATGCTCTAAGGTATTTGCAACTCTGTTGTATGCCTTGATCTCCCCACCATCCCTATCACTTGTATCTGTTCAAACATTTTGGAGTAACTTTGAGGCTGGCTTGAAATCCCAAAGATGATTGTTGCTACCACCTTTGCCCTCCCAGAATCATTGACCAGGAACAATGGGAAAGGGAAAGGGAACATTGGCACACATTGGGTAGAAATAATTGGATTTTAGAATAGCGACATCTCTGTTCTCCAAGTTGAGTAATGTCTACGTTGTTTTCATATCAAAAGTGAGAAGCGTAGCCCATCCATAGATCCAATGTAAATTTGATCTCTTCTGAGCTGTCTGGAGCATAATCAGATGCTAGGTAAAAAGGGAGTATCATGTACACAGGATTTGTATTATAATGGACTACAGCATGGGGGGGGGGGGCATTGTAGTAATTGAGATAATACTCCATTCTTTTCCAGAGTTATTCCAATGTTTCATATTTTTTTCAATTTCTACAACAAGAAAGGGGAAAAGAAAAAACAGGAGCGAAGAAAAAAAAAGAAGGGAGTTGAGCGGTCAGCTATTTTAGCCTCCTTACGCCTGCATTGTGTTCGTGTGTGCTGCTTTCTGTCCATCTCTCAGCCTCGCCGCTCCAGGAGCTGCTACCTCACTGCTAGCCTTCCTTAGTTTTAAGATTGTGTAGATTGTGTTTCCTGCTTTACAGGGCAGTCGTTCCCCCACTTTCATGGTGGTTATGAACACAGCTCCACTGTAGAAGTGGGAAAATCACAAATATCTCCAGGAGAGGAATGGGGTGTCACTGCTGTGGTTCCATATGGAGAAAGGAGAGCTGGCCCCGCATGCCGCTTCCCTTGCCCTGCAGATTCCCTCTCCTTTTCCTTCTCTTGTGTGGCACGAGACTCTCATAGGAAAAGGAAATAAGAAAATGAGGGGGACAGAATCACAGTACAAACCTGAAGAGGAGGAGAAACCAGCCACACACATCTTGCAATGTCTGGCTCCTCTTCATCTTCTGTGCTGCGTGTTCCTTCTTCCCCCCAGGACTTCCCTTCTTTTGGGAAGAAAAAAGATTTGTGGAACACAGGAAGAGAAAGAGGAGCCAGATCCATGGCATGAGTGAAGTGGTGTGGGGCCTCTTCTTGCTTTTACATCCATGCCGCAAGTCTCTGTTTTGGCCAGGAAAGCAAGGGAGATACCTTATTTATATTTATTGTTTCAGGAGCAGACCAAAAACAATGCATTGCATTTTTTAACAAACAGACAAACAAACAAAACACAAAGTTTGCAAGCTTGGTAATTGATTAAATGTCCTTTGACCAGTAGCTGGCCACTTGGAGTGCCTCTGGTGTTGCTGCAAGAAGGTCCTCCCTTGTGCATGTGGCAGGGCTCAGGTTGCATTGCAGCAGGTGGTCAGTGGTTTGTTCTTCTCCGCACTCGCATGCCGTGGATTCCACTTTGTGGCCCCATTTCTTGAGGTTGGCTCTGCATCTCGTGGTGCCAGAGCGCAGTCTGTTCAGCGCCTTCCAAGTCGCCCAGTCTTCTGTGTGCCCAGGGGGGAGTCTCTCATTTGGTATCAGCCATTGATTGAGGTTCTGGGTTTGAGGGAGATACCTGGCGGAACAGAAATTCATGACACAGAAACCTCCCAAACAGCTCTGTCGCTCACTTTCAGAGGATAGGGCTGTCATATACTTTCTGTCCTTTGCCCAGGTTGGAGAGAGACTTGTGCCATTTTCTACTCCCAACTTCAGGAGTAGAGAATTTCAAATGCACAAATACTCAAAACAACGAATGATGGTGACACCTAAGAAAGGAGCAAATGTATTTGTTGATTTGCAATGTACTTTGTCAGCTTGGATGATCTTAACTTTTATTTGCAAGACTTCATCTCTTGAATGCATCTGAATATTTTAAAATGATGGCTCTGTGTCACATTTTGCCTATGTATTTGTAATTTACATATCACTTCTTCATTCAGATAACTCTCCAGACTGCTTCACACATTAGCATTTTCTACCAACATATGCTGTATTTTTAGCAAGAGAGAGGTAAATTTTGTGGGTAGTGTGAGGTGGCATTTATATCCTCTAAAAGCAGATAGATAGATAGGTAGATAGGTAGATAGATAGATAGATAGATTAGATAGATAGATAGATAGATAGATAGATAGATAGATAGATAGATAGATAGATAATTTTGACTGAGCAGTGCTCTGATCCATCTTTATTTCCTACCAGGTTTTTAATGTAATGTGAAGATACTAGGGATTGGCCACATGGTCCATGCTCTCATCACATCTAGGTTAGATTACTGCAATGCCTTCTACATGGGGTTGCCTTTGAAGACTTCTTGGAAGCTTCAAATAGTCCAGCGAGAGGTAGCTACTGGAGTGGAGTACAGGGAGCACATAACTCCCATGTTACGCCAACTCCGTTGGCTCCCAGTTTGTTACCAAGCACAATTCAAAGTGCTGCCTTTGGCCTATAAAGCCTTAAACGGCCCTGGCCCAATTTACCTGTCCGAACGCATCTCTCCTATGAACCACCACGGAGATTAAGATCATCTAGGGAAGCCCTGCTTTTGGTCCTGCCACCATCACAGGCACGTTTGGCGGGGATGAGAGACAGGGCCTTCTCAGTAATTGCCCCTCGGTTATGGAATTCCCTTCCTAATGAGATGTCAGCCCCCTCCCTCTTGTCCTTTAGAAGGATGTTAAAAATGTGGCTGTGGGACCGAGCATTGGGATTGTGCAATGAGACAGCAATAGGAACTCTTAGTGTGCCAACCAAATTCAATATGGTTGTTGAGACAGTTTTAACTACAAGATTTTAACTTCAAAATAAGTGATTTTAATGATTTTGTATGTGTATGGTCTAGTATGTTTCGACATTTAATGTTTGCCATTTATATGTTGTGCTATGCCCTGAGTCCCCTTCAGGGTGAGAAGAGTGGAATAAAAATGCTTTAAATAAATAATACTATGGAACATAGCTCATTTCAAAAAGGGGGGTTGAACTCGTAGAGTTTCCTATCCGTGCAAGCTGCTTCCAGTTACTTGGAGTTCATTCTGGGAGAAGTCTTGGAAACCCAATTCTTCTATTTAATTAAAGAAACTGTAAAATAACAACACACTCGACAGCGGTAATGCAAGTGTTCTTTCGGTAGTTCTGAAATCTCCTGGGAGCCAAAATGCTATGCCTCAGCAAAACAGGCCGAAGGGCCCGTATAATATATCAATCCAAAAATAATGTGCCTGTGGCCTACTTAACCCCAGTTTGTAAAATTCTTGTGTAATCTAAGCAATCGCTCACGGTATCAGTACTACTAATCAGGAATTATAGCAATTTTCGAGTGAGTCCAAATTTGGTACTTAAGTAGTTTTAACCCCTGTGACCTTCCAGGGATTAGGTATTTCAACTATATCCGGTCTCTTGTAGACTGGAAATGAGCCCCGGCTTTCCCAGGCTTCATGGGTAATTAGGTCAATTGGCAGAGGCCCCAGAATTGGACCAATCCATAATTGGTATAATTCAAGTGTGTGCAAGTGTATAAACGTTTGCCTTTCATTTATTGCTGAAGAATTGGCTCCCCTAATTGCCAGAGTCTTAACTCACGCTGCACTTAAGAATCATAAACATATCTTGAGACGAGTGCCGTGGTTTTAAGTTATAGAGTGAGACTTAATTTCTCTGCATTCAACAGCAACATGGAAAAGATTTGGCTGTGTTGGTGGTAGTGGCTCACCTTCAGTTGTGGGTTGTGGACCACATCTTCATTCAGCACTTAGGTTTTATGAGATGGAGTTATGTAAAGTACGACACCCTTATCCATAGATATGATCCCCAGTTTCAGTTACCCATGCTCCGAAAAATATTCCCTCCGGAGCCGTTTTGTTGACTGCTCAGGTGTGATTCTATCCATGTATAGTAAAAATACAGGGTTCACGAGTATCCACTTCAGGCGCCCATGAGAAGTCTTGAAACATCTCCGTATGTATCTAAGTTACCTTTCCCTATTAGCAGATTGTTCTGACTGTGTGACCACAGCTATGAGACAAATGCCTTGTCAAATTTCCAGAAACATAGACATCTCAGATCATTTTTTAACTTTTGTTAATTGATGTTTTAGTGGAACCTTTTCAAATCATTGTAAGCCACCTGGAATCCCATTTGGGAGAAAGATAGAATATAAATTTTATCTTTAAATTCTAGACATCAAATACGCTTGATGTCTAGGTTAGGCCTATTTGAGACCTCTGTGCTTGGATATTGCAGGTAGACTTCAATCCTTGAATAAACCTGCTTTATGCAAACTCGTCCACCCTCCGATTTTAGGTTTTTTGGGGGGTGAATGGATTTGCAGCAGAAAGGAAGTCACCAGAAAGACAAATGTTTCCTATACTCATCCAGTGTGCAAATTCTTAGAAAGGTTGCTTTTCCCACAGACGTGAATAAATGAAATCATCGTATGGAGTCTTACTATATTTTCACAAAGACTGGCAGAGCTTGTTTCAGTATTATCTCCAGAGAAAGGGAGTTACACAACAAAGTTATATCACAAAAGAGGCCCTGTTAAGAGTGTTAGCAGTGCAGACCTTGTTATTTATTTTAATTTATTTACAGCATTTATATTCCGCCCTTCTCACCCCGAAGGAGACTCGGGGCGGATCACAGAACACATCCACAGCAAACATTCAATGCTGTTAAACAGATCAGACAAACAACAGGTAAAAATATTATTGTGATATTTTTCACAACTTCGGCATCCTAGAGGTTATGCTCGATTCTGGGCGGGGGGGGGGGGGGGCGCTGTCACTTTATCCTCTATGACAAAGGGCCCTTGATCACAGACTACTCCTTCCTTCGATCACCGGCATTTTCCTGGTATTTTCTTTTTATGGTGCCGTAAAATATCTCCCCGCTTAAGTGGTGCCAATTTCTCTACTCACCTCTCACAGCTGTTTTCAAACTGCTTAGGTGGACACTTAGCTGGGCTGAAGGTTGGGTGCACACTCTGCCCTGGGCTTCAAACTGCCGACCTTTCAGTTGGTAAGATTTATTGCTGCTGGTGATTAACCAGTTGTGCCACAGCCCGGCCCTGATATAACACTTAGGTGATGATATAATCTAAGTGCTTTTCTGAAAGATTTGAAGTTGCAAACAGGTTGGTAGAGAAGAGGTATTTGTGCTGTCACACGCTGGGTCTGTAGCAGTTGGCTTTTGAACAGGACATGCTCTTTGTGTCCAGCGGGAAGCCGGGTGCCTTGAGTGAGAGGCCCTAAGGATTTTCCTATGCAGAGTCTTTAGAAACTTGAAAGGTTTAACAAAGTCCTTTATTATTCCTTAAGTCTTCAACAAACAATCAAATACTTCTTAGATCTTCAACAAATTAAACAAATGCTTCAAGGCATTGAATCAACTGGTGGCTTTCTTAATCTTGTCCACAAGGGACAGGCAACTGGCTTTGTGAACTGTTTCTTTTCTTTAAGAGAAAAACCCCTTTTAACCCCTCCTTGGGCAATCTACTTTCTAAACTTTGCTGGTGTGGGCTCTGCTCCCGGCTCCAAATTGCTTCTTGGGTCCCGAGTAGACCTACCAGTCAAGACTTTGTAGATTCTCCAGCTGGAGTCCTTTGGAACTGTTTTCTCCTGGAATTTCCCCCAGATGCTGTGAGAAACGAAGCTTCTCTACAGGTGGAGCTAATCCACATCCTGTAGCTAAGCTTTCCAATGCAAGACTGACCTAAAATGGTTCCCTCTCCTCCCAGAGCCCTGGGGAAAGGGGCGGAACCAAAACTTAACAATGATTGATGGGTCATAGGCCCTGTAATTGCAAACCAAGGGAAGCCACCTTATTGCAAAATGCATGGAACTTTGGAATACATGCAAACACTCAATAGAAAGAAATGAAGTTGGAGCTCCTGGTACAGCCGTACCAGCACAGTATTCCTTTACCTAACATGGTTCTAAACTGTTTGAGACTTTATATTTACAGTTATTTTGAAATGTGTTTCATTACAAATAGTTAGATCTTGCCATTTGTACAGAATTGTTTTCTCTTCTGCACATCAGAGCCAACATCTTCTGCCTAATTTCATGTTACCCGACTTATTTCCAATTTATTGCAACCCTAAAGTGTATCAAATTTTTGGGTTGTTTTTCGTTTGTTTGATTGATTTTGGTTTTTGCTGAGATAGCATCATTTGCCCAAGTTCGCCAACTGGGTTTCCATGACTGAACAGGGATTTGAACCTAGATGGACAGCTTATTGGTCTAATGCTCAAACCATAGCAGTCTTTTTAATTGCTGGCCAAGGTTCAGCTTTCTTTGCATCGGACCAAATCTTTTAAGTGGAGAAGGCAGCCCTAGAAAAAATCACTGACATTCTCACTTGGCACCTTTGGCCATAAATTGGAATTTCCCCCTTTCTTAAGGGTCTTCTAGTGAGAAAATTTCTTTCCAAGACGTGACTGGAAGCATTCTGTTTTCGGCCATATTTTATCTGACCGCATTTTTGTGTGCGTGTTGTTGGGGTCGAGGGGATTTGCACGTCCTTGCTTGGGTTTCTTGCAATTCAGTTTGAAATGTAAGCGAATAAAGGGAAATCGGGATCGAAACCACATGCTTTTCATGTTAGATTAGGTCCAGGTGGGAGGGACTGTTAAAAAATCAATCGGTTGCTTATGATTCAAGAATACTTTGGATTGAAGGCAGGTGGCTATGCGCGGACATATGAAAAACCGATCGCCAGCATATTGGTACATACGAGATTGATCTCTTGAAAGACAAAGAGAAGTCCATAAATTTCAGAACTTCGCAATAACGACGCTCAGACCTGAGCACCCAGATGAGGAAGTTTTTGTATCTGAAGAGGAAATCTTTTTCTTCTTTCTCAAAAGCATCTCGATCCTTTTAGCTTTGCTTTAACAGTTAACATCTGACGGACCTAAGAGGCCTGCGGAGACTCATTACAGCCTTTTCAAATATTGTAGCTGTCCCGTGATGCTGAACAGGTCGAGATTAGCCCAGGAACAGCATGAGGCTGCGAAATGAAATGAGAATGTGATTGCAAAGTATTTGTCTGAGGTCAGGATGAGAGGGAAGACGGGTAGGAGTGAGCTTAAGAGTTTAATGGGAAATAGTGTGCGCTAAAAGGTATCCTATTAGGATTGCGATAGTGGTGACTTTCAAGGAATACTACAGGGTGTCCTCCATTTATCATAGTGGCAAACATTAGGAAAGTTTCTTGTATCATTGTTAACTCCAAGCTACAAAATATTGAGCTGTAAAAATAAACTCTTGTAAAAAACAAATAACGATGATAAGGAATTAATTGTGACAATATATCTATATAAATAAAAATGTAATGTTCATTTGTGGGATTAACATAACTCAAAAACCACTGGATGAATTGGCACCAAATTTGGACACAAGACACCTATCAGGCCACTGAGTGACCATCACTCCGAAAAACACTGAAAAACGCAGTGGAAGAGACTTAAAAAGCCAAAAAACAAAAAATGCATTACAACGCACGTGCAAAACTACATATATACACAAACACACAGATATACATATATACAAATATACAGAAATATATACAGAAATATATACAGAAATATATGCACACACAAAACATACACAGAAAGGGGCAAGAAAGGAAGGAGAGAAAGAGGGGAAAAAGGAGGGAAGGAGAGAAGGAGAGAAGGAAATAAAAATGTGAAAGAAGGCAGGAAAGAGAGGGGGAAGGAAGGAGAGAAGGAAGAAAGAGAGAAAGAGGGAGAGAAGGAAATAAAGAAAGGTAGAGAAGGAAAGAGAGAAGGAAATAAAAGAGTGAAAGAAGGAAGGAAAGAGAGAGGGAAGAAAGGAGAGAAGGGAGAAAGAGGGAGAAAAGGAAAGAAAGAAAGGTGTAGAGAAGGAGAGAAGGAAATTAAAAAGTGAAAGAAGGAAGGAAAGAGAGAGAGAGAGGAGAGAAGGAACGAAAGAGAAAAAGAGGGAGGAAAGAAAGGAAGGATGGAACCAAAGAGCAAAGGAAGCGAGGAAAGACACAGGTAGAGAAGGAAGAAAGACAAAGGGAAAGAAAAAGAGGGAAGGAAGGAGAGAAAGAAAGGAGAGAAATGAAGAAGGAGAGAAAGAGGGAGAGAGGGTTGACCACAGCAATGCGTGGTGGGTACAGCTAGTTAATAATAAATATGTGTAGGTAGACAAGTCTGCTTGAGTTCACTAAATGTTTCTTAGGTAAAGGTAAGCTTTTAGTTCTTAATTTTGTAATATTTGAGCTTGGATCTGCTTGACCAAATTTGCTTCATTTCTCAGGGGAAGTAAGATGCCATGAAACTGACACAATATGTTGCCAAATTTATTTATTTATTTATTTATTTAGAACGTTTATATCCCTTTCTTCTCTACCTCCGTGGAGGGACTCAGAACAGCTAACAACAAAATTCAATGCTATGTAGTAAATAACGTCATAAAACAACATACACAATAAATAAGTTCTAAAATACATATAAAAATAATTCATCACGTTAAAAACAATATCCAACTCAGTCCAAAATGTTGTGATCAGATAACTCTTAGTCCAGTGGTTCTCAACCTGTGGGTACCCAGATGCTTTGGCTTTCAATTCCCAGAAATCCTAACAGCTTAAGTAACCTGGCTGGGCTTTCTGGGAGTTGTAGGCCAAAACACCTGGGGACCCACAGGTTGAGAACTCCTGTCTTAGTCTATTGATTTTTCAATCCTGGACTTAATGGCCTTTGTTCTGATGGCTTGCTCCTGGGCTGCAAGAATCAGGCCTTCTGTCTCCTTCTTCAGTGTTCCATTTGTGAACCGTAACCAGGTCTTCTCCTTGTCAACTTTTCCTTCAATCTTCTCAAGGAACTGCCCATACAAGGCTTGGTTGTGCCAGCTGTCAGCTCTGGTTTGGAGTGCAGTTTTCTATTATTATTATTATTATTATTATTATTATTATTATTATTATTACAATCACAGTCACAATAAAATCTTACATTTGGAGGTTTCACCTTGGGAGGAGCAAAAAGAGGGTGCAGTGAACCAAACCCATGATTACAAGGTGATGGTGCTAATGATTTAGTGTTCTCCAGTCTTGTCCAGTTGTGTTGGTACGCAGATGACATCCAACCCTATCACTTCTTCCTACCTGCTACTAAGGAGGCTGTTCAGGTCCTGTTGTGTCGGTCTGGGTGGGAGTTGGCAGTTGTGTCGGTCTGGGTGGGAGCAAACAAATTGAAATTGAATCCAGACGAGACAGAGGTACTCCTGGTCAGTCACAAGGTCAAACAGGGTATAGGGTTACAGCCTGTGTTGGATAGGGTTACACTCCCACGAAGATTGGGAGTCCTCCTGGACTCATTGCTGAGCCTAGAATCCCAGTTCTCGTTGGTGGCCAGGGGAGCATTTACACAATTAAAACTTGTGCACCAGCTGCACCCATACTTGGTAGTCCATGCTCTGGTTACATCTCGAATAGACTATTGCAGTGGTTCTCAAACTGTGGGTCTCCAGGTGTTTTGGCCTACAACTCCCAGAAATCCCCGCCAGTTTACCAGTGGTTAGGATTTCTGGGAGTTGAAGGCCAAAACACCTGGGGACCCACAGGTTGAGAACCATTGGACTATTGCAACGTGCTCTATAAGGGGTTGCCTTCGAAGACTGTTTGGAAGCTTCAAATAATCAAACGGACAGCAGTCAGGTTGATCACCAGAGCAGCGCACAGGCAGCGTATAACCCCTCCTATTGCATCAACTCCACTGGCTGCCAGTTTGCTACCAAGCACAATTCAAAGTGCTGACTTTAGCCTATAAAGCCCTAAATGGTTCTGGCCCAGCTTACCTGTCCGAATGTATCTCCCTCTATGAACCACCTAGAAGACTAAGATTGTCGAGGGAGGCCCTGCTCTCGGTCCCGCCACCTGCACAGGTGTCTGGTGGGAACGAGGGATAGGGCCTTCTCATTGGTGGGACCTTGGCTGTGGGACTCCCTCCCCAGTGATATCAGAGGTAGTGAGGATGCTTGCCATAGATGCAGGTGAAACGTCAGGAGAGAATGCCTCTAGAACATGGCCATATAGCCCGAAAAAACCTACAACAACCCAGTGATTCCGGCCATGAAAGCCTTCGACAATACATTGAACACTTTTGATTTCTTTTCATTAGAATTGTGTTAAGAGGACGCAGACTGTTACTCAACATTAAAATCAGTGGAACTAAAAAGAGACACTGCTTCCTTAACAATTTCTATTACATTTGATAATACAAAGAGACCTTTAAAATAAACAAAAACTTTATGAAGCCATGAACCCAGTTCATCCCCCCTTTTTACAGCTTTTTCTTCTAGACGTAGCAAATCCCACACTTTTTCTAACAACATAATGAAATACTATATTGTAACAAACCATACTTTTTGGTTTTAAAGGGCATATTTATTGCCCAGACTGAATGCATTTTGTGTTATTAATTGTAATGTTATCCTTTTATAATCCAAATCCTGCTACAATGGGATAAAGTAATTCAGTAGATGTTGAAATTGATTCTCTGTGATTCATGCAACAGAGAGCAATGGAATTTTGCTGCTCATAAGTACCTTTATTTTAGTGTGTTGTATTTTCCTGTCCAACGGTTAGGATTTATAGATCTGTTAAGTGGACTGAGCTTATATGTGTAGTGATTAGAATGATTTTATATTTCTCAACTTGAAGTCCCCCATTAAAAGTTTGAAGAATTGTAAAACAGAGACCCTCACAATTTGGGGGCACTGTAATGACATCTGCCAAAACTTTCATTTTAGTAGTTCTGCATAGAGATAATGTTGTTTTTGTCTTGGGTGCTTTAAAGAAACTGTTTTAATAATACATAATGCCTGTCATCTGTGTAACGATCTCATTTCTGAACTAAATCTCTGTTCAAATATTAATCTTTCCCTATCCTGAGGATTTGGAGGTGAATAATGTATGTAAGGTAAAGGTAAAGGTTTTCCCCTTGACATTAAGTCTAGTCATGTCCAACTCTGGAGGTTGGTGCTCATCTCCATTTCTAAGCTGAAGAGTCAGCATTGTCTGTAGACACCCCCAAGGTCATGTGGCCAGCATGACTGCATGGAGGACAGGACAGCTCAGACCCATACACTTTTCTTATATTGTTTGAATTAAAGGGAAATAAGAGAGCACAATAAAATAGTTAACATAGTTATTTCTATGGAGCCATCTGTTTAGAGTTCTGCCTTTCAGAGTCTTAGAAGAAAAAGTTAACGATAGTAATTAGTATCATGAAACAACACATTTTTAGAAATATTTTCCATAGAAAACTTTTAAGTTCCTCATCATGGAACATTGCACTAAAGGAATGAAGGCAGAGTGTTATCTCAGACTGCTCAGGACAAAAGTGACATTCAAACTCAGGATGTCATGCCTTGCAACTCGCTTAGCCACTGCATTACACTACTTATGGGTTGTCTTGAGGAAATATGCATAGATTTAAGTACCATTTGAGTCACCTAAACTCCTGTTGTCAGTTATCTAAGTCCTTATTAATGAAATGGCAGTGATATAATTTATTTGTGGTGGTGAAAAAATGGCTTTTGGGAACAGTGTGATAGTAAAACTTAGGACTCAAATAAGGATTCTAAATGGTCACTGGGAAATAAAACTTCAATATACTCTGTTTATTATTTGGAAGACTGCTCTATCCTCTATGGTAGTCAAAGACCTAACCGTACCATTACAGATTCGTCCAGAACTAAACACATATTGCTTACGAGTAAACAAGAAACGAATTCTAAGGATGTAACACCTTTGTCTCAAATCCTTTTTGTTATGTTTGATTTTGAAAATTGTAATCATTTCTATACATTTAATTTATTTCTTTTTCCAGAAAAGTTTCCAAATATGATGGTAAATCGGTTGCCGCTTTGCTGACTATTCCACTTGTCATGAGTGGAGTGCCATAAGCAGGGTCCCGTCCTGGGCCCGGTCCTGTTCAACATCTTTATTAATGACTTAGACAAAGGGTTTGAAGGCATGGTCATCAAGTTTGCAGACATCACCAAATTGAGAGGGATAGCCAATACTCCAGAGGTCAGGAGCAGAATTCAAAAAGATTAGAGAGATGATTGGCCATAACTAACAAAATGAACTTCAACAGGGAAAAATGCTAGATACTCCACTTAGGCAGAAAAAAGGAAATGCAAAGATACAGAATGGGGGACGCGTGGCTCAAGAGCAGTACGTGTGAAAAAGATATTGGAGTCCTCGTGGACAACAAGTTATGCATGAGTCATGAATGTGATGCGGCAGCAAAAAAAAGTAAATGGGATTTTGGCCTGCATAATTAGTAGTATAGTGTCTAGATCAAAGAAAGTCATAGGTAAAGATAAAGGTTTTCCCCTGATATTAAGTCCAATTGTGTCCGACTCTGGGGTGTGGTGCTCATCTCCATTTCTAAGCCCGAAGAGCCAGCATTGTCCCTAGACACCTCCTAGGTCATGTAGCTGGCATGACTGCATGGAGTGCCCATATCTTCCCGCCAGAGCAGTCCCTATTGATCTACTAACATTTGCATATTTTTGAACTGCTAGGTTGGCAGAAGCTGGGGCTGACAGTAGAAGCTCAAGCCACTCCCTGGATTCAAACCTGCGACTTTTCAGTCAACAAGCTCAGCAGCTCAGCACTTTAACCCACTGTGCTACTGGAAGTCATGCTACCCCTCTATTCTGTCTTGTTCAGACCACATCTGGAATACTGTGTCCAATTCTGAGATGTTGACTCTAAGCTGGAATGTGTCCAGAAAAGGGTGAATCAAAGGATCAAGGTTCTGGAGAACAAGCCCTATGAGCAGCTAAAAGAGCTGGGCATGTTTAGCCTGCAAAAAAGAAGGCTGAGAGGAGATGTGACGAGGGCTATGTATAAATATGTGAGGGGAAGTTATAGGGAGGAGGGAACAAGCTTGTTTTCTGCTGTTCTGGATACTAGGATGCAGAACAATGGCTTCAAGCTACAGAAAAGGAGATTCCACCTGAACATGAGGAAGAACTTCCTAACTGTGAGAGTTGTTCAGCAGCGGAACTCTCTGCCCGGAGTGTGGTGGAGGCTCTTTCTTTGGAGGCTTTTAAACAGAGGCTGGGTGGCCATCTGTCAGGGGTGCTTTGAATGTTATTTTCCTGCTTGACAGAATGGGGTTGGACTGAATGGTCCATAAAGTCTCTTCCAACTCTAGGATTCTATGATTCTACTTCTCTTCCTAGTTCATCTGCTCTTTGATATTCCTTTAGTTTACCATCTTTCTGGTGCAAATGTCTGCTACAAGTAAATCTTACTGAGCTCACTAGGCTTCCTCACAAGTAATGGGGTTTAGGTTTGCACGCTGATGGAGTGTACTCAATTGATGTCCCTTGGCTTAAAGCATGGAGTTGTTGTCTCAGAAATGGAGAAAGATATTATTTTCAGTGATGCCTTTTATAAGTTTGCAGAGAAGTAGGTGTTCGTGAAAAACACCTCTCTCCCACTTTTGATGAAGCCTGCAAGGAATGAATGGGCCTTCTGTCAATTGAGGATCTCAACTGGTTGTAATGGTCTTCCAACTCCCTTGGCACTGACAACCGCCTTGTTTAACATTAGCCAGTTTTCTGGCTTCAGGATTTGAGCTGGTTTAAGAGGAAAATCTAGGTTTGCATTACAATAATACTGTTGTAATACTTAAAGCTGCGGGTGGGGCGTGCCTTAAATTTGCAGTGGTTCTCAGTCAAGAGGCAGGCGGTGCTGGCTAAACTTTTCCCCCCTTTCAAAATATGCAAAAAACAGTTTGTATGTATTGGCTTCTTTGTTGGTGAAGCAAGGCTTCTGTGTCTTATATCACAAAAAACTTGTGACAGGAGAAATGGCTTTCCAGAATTACTTGTGTAAACAAGTGAAATCATATTTTCCCCTTCTTCTTTTAGGTTCCCATTATATCCAAAAGGAGGAGAGAAACTGCAGTTCGATTATGGCGTCTACCTTCTCAACAAAAACATTGCACAGGTATGTTCTTGGGGAGAATATTATTTTTCCATGACTGAACAATATGGTTCTTCTTTGGAGAGAAAGTAAACAGTTGGTTCCCTGCATTTTGTGCACACTAGATTTCTGTGCCCAGAGACAGGCAGAGAATCTCTATTCATATAAATATATACACATTCTTTCCACATCTTGGACCAGCCACCTAGAGTTACCATGGAGTCAGTAAGGAAGAACTGTAGCTAGTGGTAGAAAATGTTTTGCCTACAAAAGATCCCACATTTTATTCCCCAGCATGTTCTGTTATGGTTAGGAAGGAATCTAGTCTCAAATCATAGCTATAACAAGAGAAGGCTGACATTGGAAACATAAGAAATTTCCTACAGTTGGGTCAGACCATTGGTCTATCTTGCCCAGTATTGTCAACTTTGTTTGGCAGGTTTTAAGGCAGGAATTTTCATTATTCCTACTTGGAGACTCAGGCTGGATCTACTATCAGAGAACTGGTCAGTGTAGGCTATCTTACTCTGCAGTTGTCTGCTAGCTTGAATGGCTATTTTGAGACTTAAAGCCTTGTTAGTTGCTGTTAGTATTTCTCTTCATCCATCTGGCTCCATAAAGTGTCTAAATGTCTATCAAAGCAACTGAACATTATGGAGTTCTGTTAGAGACAGGCAGAGAATCTCTATTCATATAAATATATACACATTCTTTCCACATCTTAGACAATCTGTTGCTGCTTTGTGAAACCTGTCGTGTTGAGCAACATGACGCAGTTTTACCTTTTGTTGAACTGTACAGCGTGGCATTGAGAACACTTGAAGAACTAAAAGAGAGCCCTCTATGCAACAGTGAAACTTCTTCTCAATCTTCTTTTTGCTGTTCTGAAAGCTGAATATGTAGTAACCATACACATCCTTAAAAAGCTTAGCAAAACATTACAAAGAGTATATATGAACATTTTCTGTAGTCTGAAACACATCAACAGTCTCTTAGTAAATGCCAGGGAGATGTGCACAGAATCTGTGAAAAAAAATCAGGAGAACTTTGACACAGCAAGATCAGTGGTGGAGTCTCTGGTTAGACAAGTTAGGATTTCTCACATCTGTTCCAGGCAGACTTCTAAAAGCAACATCCAGGCAACTCTATCCACACCAATGGAATATTATAGGCTAAATGTGTATATGTGATTTCTGGACTTTTTATGCAGTCAGCTTCAAGAAAGGTGTACAAGGCACAGGGAAGTAGTTCAGGAACTGCAAGTATTCCTCCCTGTTAATTGTGTCATTTAAACCCAACTTGAACAAGTGCACAGAACTTTACCATGAGTACCTTCAAGATACTGACACACTGATGGAAGAGTTTGACCTGTGGTGTAGAAGATGAAAGAGGATTACACCTGCAGAAAAACAAGCAAATGCACACTTGAATATCTTTTCTGTGATAGACAGTTTTTTCCAAATGTGAAGAAACTTCTTCAGATTTCTGCAGTTTCTCTAAAATTTTTGAAAACACATTTAAGAAGTATAATGGGGCAAGAAAGACTGGCTGGACTTGCACTCTTGAGTGTCCAACAAAATTTATCGATGGAGCTTGATTTCTGTCAAAGTGTATTGACACAGTTTTCAAGTGTTTCTAACAGATGTGGTAATCTTTTGTAACCACGAAATTACCAATTATTTTCAATGGTTTTTTAGACTTGAAACTTTGTAGCTAAAATAGAGTTTTTATTTAATTAAGTTTATATTAAAATATAGAATTAAAATTATTTTGTGGTATGGAGCTACTCTTCATGATTCGCTAAAAAGAATGTTTCAAACCGATACAATTCCCAATTTTTTTTCTGACTATGGGCCGGATGAGGACTATGAATGTTACATAATGTGCTCAAGTTATCTGTCGATAGTCAGGCTAGCAATGTGAACGGAAGTGGGAAATTCTTCATGTTGGATTTTTGCGATACGTGTCTTGCTCGTAGAGTCCTCTCTGGGAGGAATAGGATTGAAGCATTCAAAGCAAAAAAAAATCATTGGAAAATCAAAACTTGTCCCAGGAGGAGGAATGGAATCTCTCTGAAAATGGTAAAGGAAGAACAATGAAAATCATGCCTAACTCCTTGGAGATTGTAAGGTGGAATTATAAGCAGGTCAATACACTTTTCTGCAGATCGTTATGGGCGTTGTTTTGAACTGGGAATGGTATATCAGTGCATTCTATTGCAGCTAGTTGATAATGGCTTCCATCTGTTTCATCTGGGTCCTGTCCCCCCCACCATCGCCGCAACCGCCTTTCCCTCCTCCTTTTTGAAAAGTCATCACTAATCACAGACACAGAGAGATTCTTTTCCTATTTGGAACTGAAGAGTTGCACATTTCTCTAGTTTCAGGCAGACTCACAAGGGATGTGCAAGGAATCACTTTAGGAATTGGAAATTGGTTGAGATTAAAACCAAGGACCATAAAGCAGGAATCTTCTCACACATGGAAAGCATCCTTGAAACATACTGTGTACATTGTGTGGCCGAATCCTTCCTCAGACCCAGAACCTCCTTATTTGGTTGCAGAGCTTTTTTTTTCTTTTCTGAGAGTCTACCTAACCTACCATTACCTTGAAAATATTCTCGTATGGCAATAAGGGTGACATAGGTGCATTATCAAAATGGGGAGCTTTTTTGGCTGCAAACTGGGAAATCAGGGTATCCGCCTTGTTGTTGGAAAGCAATGACTGGTTGTCCGGTTGTCTATTAGTTCCATCTAAGTGATTTTGATTTTGGACAAAGGACAGATCTTGGCCTTGCTTCCATACTAGCACTTGTGTTACGACGGCAAATGATTTCTAGCTCAGCACCATTGCTAGGAAGAAATAAGTTGCTCGCAGTTTGCCTCTGGCTACAAAGTGAGAGGGAATCCATTTTCATGAAGGGCCATGTTATGGACTGTAGAAAGAACCCTTGAGCCTAGGCTGCATTTTGGCATCACAACAGTCCTTGCGTTGATGCGCCTTCCTGCTATTGCACACTCATTTATCACTCCTGCTTGACCTTGGTGGTTTATTTATTGTGATATACATATTTGTAGGGATTCACTTCCTTTCCTTGTCTGGAAGGTACAAGCTAAAGGAAATCTTGCATATCATAATGAATCAACACCAAACCTGTGGTTTGTTCGGCCACTCCTCTTAGGTAGAGATGATTACTCAGAATGTATCAACAAGTTACTACCATGTTTTCCCTAAAATAAGACCCTATCTTATATTTATTTTTCCTCAAGAAGACACACTTATTTTCAGGGGATGTCATGTTTTTATTATGCATGGCACAACAATCTGCAATTATGGGATGATCTCTCTGGGCTCAATAGCAGATTGCTTACTGAAGCTTTTCCACTTTCCCTGGTGTTTTTGCGGGATGAAAAATACCCACAGATTGTTGATTTATTTATTTATTTATTGTTTATTTACCACATTTGTATACCACCTTTCTCAGCCAGAGGCGACTCAAGGCAGTTCACAGTCGGCAGCAATTCGATGCCATAAAAATTATAAAGATACAGTTTAAAAAATTATAAAAGCAATTAAAACATTTAAAATGTGATATAAAAACAATACAGCCTGTAAAAACAAAGTCGTCAGCATCTCCTTATTAAAATTATTGTCCAATTGCATTGTCATTCGTTCCATATATTAATATTCATCTAATTATGCTCTAGTAGTAAAAGCTTGCTCGAAGAGCCAGGTCTTACCCTTTTTGCGGAATGTTAGAAGGGAGGGAGCCAATCTTATATCCCTGGGAAGGGCATTCCATAGCCAAGGGGCCACCACTGAGAAAGCCCTATCTCTCGTCCCTGCCAAATGTTGATTGTCAGTGCTGGGGAGCAGCAACTTTACTGGTGTTTGTGGGGGGGGGGTGAGAGAGACCCACAGGCTGTTGCTGGTTTGTGCTGGGGAAGAGAGACTACCAGTGTTGCGTAAAACAGCAGCCACTGCTTTATTTCTTCCTCCTGAGGACACACAATACCAAAAGCAGAATCTCCTGCTCCTCATTTCACTGAAGAGATGTTTACTTTCACTATGTCATCCTCTATGCCTCAGTTTGCAGCATGCACAGAAAGACTGGGACCTGCCAGAGTGAGCTGACCTTGTACGCTGCATAGCCACACCGATCAGGGTATGGCTTATATTGCGTAAACGCTTAGAAATCCTGCTACGGCTTATTTTATGGGTATGTCTTATTTTCGGGGAAACAGGTTAGTGCTCAAGAAGATAGGGTTCCACCAGAGCCTTGACTTCTCATGATGTTTAAAAGTGTCCATTGCCTGTTCCTTCTACTCCACAAGTCTGTTGCTTAATACATCCAAAGTACCAGAATTATACTTGAATGCCATCCCCAGAATTTGAAAAGGTAACCATTTCAATCTTTGACAATCCCTAAAAGTTTTTAAAAGAACTCTGGTTGTAAGACCTTACTGACAATTATATATAGCCATCTGTTATTAGATGCCGTTAAAACTTTCCATGTTGTTATAGAAATCTAAACATACCTGTCGAATTGGCCCCATTAGTCCATAAAAGTCCTTTGTGTTTGCTTTGCTGCATGAACTATGGGGCCCACAACCTAGTAATATCATTTTGAAACACTGGGGCTTGTCACTTTTTCATTCTTAATATATTCTTGTCGCATATCCCTATGCCAGAAAATTTATTTATTTGTTTGTTTACTATATTTGTATACCGCCCCTCTCAGCCTTCCGGCGACTCGAGGCAGTTTACAAGGCAAAATTCAATGCCACAATTACAATATAAAACGTCAACATCAATAAAATCATAACACTGCAATAAAACATAATTCAATAAATACCCATTAAAACAATGTCCAGTCCCGTCATGTTAATAACATGTTTTGCCTAGTGCATTGTTTTCATGTTTAACACTTATGCCCATCTGTATTTTCTGTAATTATGAAAAAACAACTATAGTTATACCACGTCAGTGCTGTGTTTTAGTGCTGTCTGGTTTAAGCTTCGATTTCCTTTTACTGCGCTCAATAAATCAAAGCAGGGACAAGCACAAAAAGGAGTACCATTGTGGTTAGTGGTACTCCTAAACAGAACAGGCCATCTTATTGTGTACTAGCCATCCCCTGCCATGTGTTGCTGTGGCCCAGTCTGTGTATATATGTGTGTTCTGGTACAGCTGTACCAGGAGCTCCAATTTTATTTGCTTTGCATTGAATGTTTGTTTGCAGTTCTAAGTTTCAGGGACTCTGCAGATAGGTGGCTTCTTTTGGTTGCAGTTATAGGGCAAGCCAACTGTCCATCATCATTAAGTTTTGGTCCCACCCCTTGCTCAGGGCAATTGGGAAGAGAAGGGAGCCATTTTTAGTTAGTCTCAGCTAGGTTAGCCAATGTACAGGACGTGTGTAATGCTTCCCCTGTACAAAAGCTTCAACGTTTAAGAATTCCCAGGGGAGAACAGCTTTAAGAGTCTCCTAAGAATTTCCGGGGTTACAGAAATTCCAACAGAAACAGAGTCTCCAAAGACTTTCCAGGGAAACAGCCCTAAAGATCAAAGAACTCCAGCTGAAGAGACTACAGGCCTTGCTGGTAGGTCCACTCGGTGCTTTGAGACGCTGTTCAACCTGGTAGTGGTGCCCACATCAGTTAGGTTTAAGTTTACAGTCAGCCTGGGAGAAGTTAAAAAGGGGGTTTTCCTTTAAAGAAGAAGTTATTGAAGATAGTTGCTTGTCCTTCATGGGCAAGTTTAGGAATTCACCAATTATCTAAAAGCTTGGAATCATTTGCATAATTTTACTGAAGACAAGAGAAGTTTCTGTTTGATTGTTCATTAAAAGAAGACTTTGTTGTACTTCTCAAGCCATCTAAAGACTGTTTGTGGTGGAAACCTCTGAGAACTTCTCTTTGGGCACCCTGGCTTCCCGTTGGGCAAAGGTTGCACGTCCTCTTTTAAAGACAACAATTTACAGGCCCAACGCGTGACAGAGCAATGTGTGTTTGCATATATATGTGTGTGTGGTTTTGCGCATGCGTTGTAACGTATTTTTTATTTTTTGGATTTTTTAAATCTCTTCTCCTGTGTTTTTCAGTGTTTTTATGAGTGGTGGTCACTCGTTGGCCTGATACGTGTATTGTGCCCAAACTTGGTGTCAATTCATCCAGTGGTTTTTGAGTTATGTTAATCCCACAAACGAATGTTAGATTTTTATTTATATAGATTCTCTGTTCTTCCATGCTAAGAACTGAGACAAATTGTAATGACTAGGACCCTCCCTCCCCAGTTGAATTGCTTAATGTAAGAAAACAGTTCTGCTGATTTCATTTGAGTGTTCCTTCTGGGAATTAAATTGTTTTGCAGATGGTAGACAAACCCATAAAACGTACCGTAGAAGTAAATTAAGGTACTAAATAACCAGCTGAAAGATTATCCAGAAAGACTGACAAAAATGTTGTTTTATTGTGAGAAGCTAAGTGATGCCCATTTGTAGGAGGAACTGATAAATAAAGACCCCTCTGCCTGCCCTATGGGGAGGATTGGCAGGAAATAGGAATTCAGAGCAAACTTTTTTCCATCTAAAACATTTTGTCATATGCTTACCAGAGAGATCTACTCCTTAAGTCAGTGGTTCTCAACCTGTGGGCCCCCAGATGTTTTGGCCTTCAACTCCCAGGAATCCTAACAACTGGTAAACTGGCTGGGATTTCTGGGTGTTGCAGGCCAAAACTACTGGAGACCCACAGGCTGAGAACCACTGCCCTAAGTATTGATATCCGGACCAGTTAAAATATCATATTATCTCAGGCAAATGTTCCACCTATTTAGAACTCTTTGGAAACCAAGTCATTGGCATGTATTTAATGCAGTCATGCCTCCACAATTGCTGCGGTTGGGATGCCGGACCCATCCCAAGTAGGGAATGACATAAAAAGTAGGGAATGACATAAAAACCCTACGTTTTCTTTACCTGCGAAAACAGAAATATTTAGGTTTTAGAATCATAGAGTTGAAAGAGACCGCATGGGCAACGCCATGCAGGAAAAATACAAAGTAATCCCAACATTTGTCCGTCTAGCCTCCAAAGCTGGAATGTGTCCAGAGGAAGGTGACTAAAATGATCAAGGGTGTGGAGAACAAGCCCTATGAGGAGCAGCTTAAAGAGCTGGGCATGTTTAGCCTGCAGAAGACAAGGCTGAGAGGATGCATCTTAACTGAGGAGGTTTCTGTGTTATGTTTATGTTGGTTATTGTTGCTTTTGTGTTATTGTCTTTGTACTTTTTGTATTTAGCATGTTTGCACCTTTGAGTGCTTTGTGAGCCACCCCAAGTCCCTCTGGGAGATGGTGGCAGGTATAAATAAAGGATGATGATGATGATGATGATTATTATTATTATTATTATTATTTGAAACACAACAAGACGAGTCCACAGCAAACAAGATCACTCTGCTAGCAGTTGTATTGGATCACACATCGGACACTCCCCCTGTCTAGGACTGTGTGATGTATCGGCGAATAATGCATGCAGATCCCAGTAAGGTGGCCTTTTGCAGCTGGAAGATGGTAATTTTGTCAGCTCCGATTGTGTTTAAGTGCAGGCCAAGGTCTTTAGGCACTGCATCCAGTGTGCTGATCACCACTGGGACCACCTTGACTGGCTTGTGCCAGAGTTTGATCTTTAAATCACATCGTGTCAGCTTTTCTAGTTGTTTCTCTTCAATCCTGCTGTCGCCTGGGATTGCAACATCGACAATCCATATTTGGTTTTTTAACACGATTGTGAAGTCAGGAATATTGTGCTTCAAAACTCTTTCTGTCTGAATTTGGAAGTCCGAGAGTAGTTTGATGTGCTCATTTTCTGTAACTTTTTCCGGCTTGTGATCCCACCCGTTCTTTGTTGCAGGCAGATGGTATTTGTGGCACAAGTTCCAATGAATCATCTGGGCAACGGTGTTATACCTCTGCTTGTAGTCTGTCTGCGCGATCTTCTTGCAGCAGCTGAGGATGTGATCTATTGTTTCATCTGCTTCCTTGCAGAGTTTACACTTGTGATGTGTCGTCGACTTTTCAATTCTGGCTTTGATGGCATTGGTTCTAATGGCTTGTTCTTGGGCTGCCAGAATCAGGCTCCCCTTTGTCTCCTTTTTCAAAGTTCCATTTGTGAGACACAGCCATGTTTTTTCTTTGTCAATTTGGCTCTCGATTTGTTATTATTATTATTATTATTATTATTATTATTATTATTATTATGCATGATGACTAGGTATAAATATGTGAGGAAAAGCCATCATAGCCACCCACTGCGTAGATCTGCCAAGGAAAAGCAGAAACCAAGCACTTTGAGATATCTGGAGAACAAGCCCTATGATCCATCTTGTATCCTAGAGAAGAGAGCATTCTGCAGCTCAGGAGGAGGCAGAGATGAAATAACAACACGATGCTGTGGCCATCTCTTTTTCCCAGTTGAACTGACCAAGGGTCTGGAGAACAAGCCCTATGAGGAGCGGCTTAAAGAGCTGGGCATGTTTAGCCTGCAGAAGGGAAGGCTGAGAGGAGACATGATAGCCATGTATAAATATGTGAGAGGAAGTCATAGGGATGAGGGAGCAAGCTTGTTTTCTGCTGCCCTGGAGAATAGGACACGGAACAGTGGCTTCAAACTACAGCAAAGGAGATTCCACCTGAACATGAGGAAGAACTTCCTGACTGTGAGAGCTGTTCAGCAATGGAACTCTCTGCCCTGGAGTGTGGTAGAGGCTCCTTATTTGGAGGCTTTTAAGCAGAGGCTGGTGGCCATCTGTTGAGTGTGCTTTGAATGCAATTTTCTTGCTTTTTGGCAGAATGGGGTTGGACTGGATGGCCCACCAGGTCTCTTCCAACTCTAGGATTCTATGATTCCATGAAAGAAGGAGTTTCCAGCACAACTCTAGAATTTTAGTGGAATGAATGACAATAAGTTTTTCCAGTGACCATCAGTCTGTGCCTGTCCCATTCAAGGTTCACTGGTTTACTGGATCCATTTGCTCATTGAATCACCTCAATCATAATATTGCATCATAGCTTGGCATCGCTTGTAAACCAGCTGGTTCTCATTTGAGTTGTGTTAGCATTTTGAATGATAGTGCTAAATCTGAATTTTAAACTGTGAGATTTTTAGAAATTTTCTTTGCTTTTGGATCGAACATGAAAAACTTCTGCTCTCCCGTGGAAACAAATGTCCTTTTGCTTCAAAGCCACTCATTGGGCTTATGAACTTTTAACCCTTGAAAGAAGAAGGGGGGAAAAAACTCAATGCAATAGTTAGATTAATGTGTGAGTTCCCTCCGAGTGAGGTCATACAAAGGGAATACACCCATGTCTTGAAATCTGATAAACATCGCTTCATGGTACTGAAGAGTTTAAATAAATACGAAGGCATAAACTTTGGAAGGTTTCAGGTTATAATGCAAGGCTGTGGTCTGGCTGTAAAAAGAGTTAAATGTTGATAATATGCCTTGGTGTGTTTGGGTTTGAAGTCTTTAATGACTGCACTGTCATCTAAATTGCCCTTTCCCAAAAGATGATTGTATAAAATGATATATTGCGGAGAGCGAGGCAACGTTTTATGAGTCTCCCTGCAGCCCCTTTTAAAATCAGAATTCACTCGAGCAAATATACCAAGTATTAGTTTTGCTCGGGGAAATGATTCCCACATCTTCATTACATTACAATACCAAATAAAATCAGAGTGTGACAGACTTTCCTCAAGAAGGAAGTTATTTAATGAACAGACTAAACTTGCCTTGAACCGATGCCCGCGGTCCACCAAAATCCAGGAATGATCAAGCTCCAATGGTTGGGAGTCAGTGCTACTGGAAATTTCAGCACATCGCAAGATACAGAGCTTGGATTTGTATGCAATGTGCCATCAAGTTACCGATTGGCTTCTCTAAGCAATTGGTTCCGTTGCTGAAGTTCTCTTAGAGTCAAAAGTTACTTCTAATGTTCAGTCAAAATATAGTGGGTCCTTGGTATCTGTTCCGTCGCACGCTGGGCCTGTAAATAATTTCCTTTAGAACAGGACGTGCAATCTTTGCCCAGTGAGATGCCAGGGGCCCAAGGAGAAGTTCTCAGACCTTTTCCACCACAAATGATCTTTAGATGGCTTGTATTGCATCATAGCTTGGCATGATGCAATACAAGCCATTTATTAATGAACAATCAAACAGAAACTTTTCTTGTCTTCGATAAAGTTAACCAAATGCTTCCAAGATTTTATGCAACTGGCGGCCTCCTAAACTTGCCCACGAAGGACAGGCAACTGTCTTCAATAACTTCTTCTTTATTTTAAAGGAAAATCCCCTTTTTAACTTCTCCCAGGCTGACTGTAATCTAACCCTTACTGATGTGGGCTCCGCTACTGGGTCGAACTGCGTCTCGAAACACCGAGTGGACCTACCAGTAAAGGCTTAGATATTCTCCAGCTGGAGTTCTTTGGTCTTCCAATCTGTTACCCTCCAAAATTCTTCAAAGCTTTAGGGCCATTTCCCTGGAAATCTTTAGAATCTTTGGAGGCTCTTAAGACTGTTCTCCTCCGGAAAGTATTAAGGGTTGAAGCTTTTGTACAGGGGAAGCTTGCACACATTCTGTACATTAGCTTTCCTTGCTGAGACTAACTAAAAATGGCTCCCTTCCCTTCCCAATTGCCCTGAGCAAGGGGCGGAACCAAAACTTAACGATGATGGACAGGTGACTTGCCCTATGACTGCAACCAAAGGATGCAGAGTATCTGCAGAGTCCTTGAAACCTTGGACTGCAAACAAACATTTAATACAAAGCAAATAAAGCTGGAGCTTCTGGTACAGCCGTACCAGCACAGTATCCACTGGGGTTTGGCTTATTTATTTATTTATTTATTTATGCCGTATTTGTATTCCGTCCTTCTCATCCTGAAGGGGACTCAGAGTGGATCACAGAACACATATACAGTAAACATTTAATGCCTTTATGCACTGTACATAGATAGAGGTATATACATAGGCTTTCCCATCTTCGGCATCTTGGGGGCTATTCTCGGTTCCAGCCATGGGGGGGGGGTGCTGTCACTCTACTTTCCCTGCTGAAGAGCTTTGTTCGTAAACTTCTTCCTTGATCGAATTGACGCCACTTTTTTCTGCAATTTCCTTATGGGTGCCTTAAATACGTCTTCACTTAAGTGGTACCTATTTATCCGCTCACATTGCTCTTTTCGAAACTGCTAGGTAAGCAGAAGCTGGGCTAAATGCCAGAAGTTCACCTTTACCCAGGCTTCGAACAGTCAACCTTTCGGTGGCAAGATTTATTGCAGCTGGGCTGGCGGTTAACCTGCTGTGCTAAAGCCCGGTTTCAAAAATGCCCTGTGATTGCCAAACTCCATTAACCCTCAAGTCCCATTATATACAGCGACATAGTAAAATGGTGTTGCTTATACAAAATGGTGAAATCAAGGCTTGCTTTTGGGATTTTGCAGATGGGGAGGGGGGATATTTTCAAGCCCTGGGTGGTTGAATCCGTTGATGTGGAGGGAAGACTATATACTCCACTGTAACTTAAAATTAGATCTGTTGTTACGCTTTGGGGAAGTATGTGCAAGATATTTGTATATTTGGACACTGAAATTGTAAAACCATTTTAGGCCTCATTATTATGGATAGAAGGAGCCCCCAGTGGCACAGTGGCTGACTGAAAGGTTGCAGGTTCAAATTCGGGGAGCAGCATGAGTTCCTGTTATTAGCCCCAGCTTCTGCCAACCTAGTAGTTTGAAAACACTCAAATGTGAGTAAATCAATAGGTACCACTCCGGTCGTAAGGTAATAGTGCTTCATGAAGTTATGTTGGCCACATGACTTTGGAGGTGTCTACGGACAACGCCGGCTCTTTGAGTTAGAAATGGAGATGAGCACCAACCCTCAGTCAGACACAACTGCACTTAATGTCAGGGAAAACCTTTACCTCTACCTATTATGAATAGGGACTATCATAGCACCCTTATTAGCATAATAGTCTTATTTCAGAAATGAAGCATGGTTCGATCTGGTTAATACTACCAAGAAGAGCTGCTCCCAGTACATGGTCCAGTGACCCCACTCCTCTGTTCATCTTCCTATAACTTCTGCAAATCACTACCTTCCCATTATAATTATAACAAGTTGAACTTTGGCAGCTTAGCTGAGTGCAAAGAAGAAGTTCTGTTAGTTTAAACCACTCTTCCATAGAGTTTGGTGGCTTTATGTTGCCTACTTTCTCCATTCTCTGGCCGACTGAAGGAACAATCCACTATTTATTGTTTGTCGTGTCAGGGCAACTAGTCAATTATATTACATTTCTAACAGAACAAAGCAAACAAACAGACAAAATACAAAATTTGTGAGTTTGGTAGTTGATTAAATGTCCTTTGACCAGTATCTGGCCACTTGGAGTGCCTCTGGTGTTGCCGCAAGAAGGTCCTCCATTGTGCATGTGGCAGGGCTAAGGTTGCATTTTTTTGGTCGTGTCAGGAGCAGTCGCTCCTGTTGTGAGAGAATTGGCCGTCTGCAAGGACGTTGCCCAGGGGACGCCTGGATGATTTTTGATGTTTTATCATCCTTGTGGGAGGCTTCTCTCATGTCCCCGCATGAGGAGCTGGAGCTAATAGAGGGAGCTCATCCGCCTCTCCCCGGATTTGAACCTGCGACCTGTCGGTCTTCAGTCCTGCTGGCACAGTGCTTTAACCCACTGCGCCACCGGGGGCTCCTAAGGTTGCATTGCAGCAGGTGGTCAGTGGTTTGCTCCTCTCCACACTCACATGTCGAGGATTCCACTTTGTAGCCCTATTTCTGAAGGTTGGCTCTGCATCTGGTGGTGCCAGAGCGCAGTCTGTTCAGCACCTTCCAAGTCGCCCAGTCTTCTGTGTGCCCAGGGGGGAGTCTCTCATTTGGTGTCAGCCATTGGTTGATGTTCTGGGTTTGAGCCTGCCACTTTTGGACTCTCGCTTGCTGAGGTGTTTGAGCGAGTGTCTCTGTAGATCTTAGAAAACTATTTCTAGATTTAAGTTGTTGACGTGCTGGCTGATACCCAAACAGGGGATGGGCTGGAGATGTCTCTGCCTTGGTCCTTTCACTATTGGCTGCTACTTCCCGGTGGATGTCAGGTGGTGCTAAGCAGTGTAGTTCCTCCAGTGGTGTAGGGCGCAGACACCTCGTGATAATGCGGCATGTCTCATTAAGAGCCACATCCACTGTTTTAGTGTGGTAAGATGTGTTCCACACTGGACATGCATACTCAGCAGCAGAGTAGCATAGCGCAAGGGCAGATGTCTTCACTGTGTCTGGTTGTGATCCCCAGGTTGTGCCAGTCAGCTTTCGTATGATATTGTTTCTAGCACCCACTTTTTGCTCGATGTTCAGGCAGTGCTTCTTGTAGGTAAGAGCATGGTCCAGAGTGACTCCCAGGTATTTGGGTGTGCTGCAATGCTCCAGTGGGATTCCTTCCCAGGTGATCCTCAGAGCTCGGGATGCTTCCCTGTTCTTGAGATGAAAGGCACATGTCTGTGTTTTAGATGGGTTGGGGATCAGCTGGGTTTCCCTGTAATAGGCAGTAAGAGCACCTAGAGCTTTGGAGAGCTTCTGTTCTATCATCTCAAAGCTCCCTGCTTGAGCAGTAATGGCACAATCATCAGCATAGATGAAACAATCCACTAAATGAGGGTTAACCCTTGGTGTCCAGCATTCTCCAGTAGATTTTTTTGCATTGTTTTCTGGGATAATCAGGGAAACTTCAGCATTTTTTCAGCAGTGGCCACTATCTTGCCTCTCCTCTGATAGAAGCCCAAATGCATGTGCATTTGGAGATCATGTTCACAGCATTTGACTCTTTCCACCTTGTGGCCGGCACGCAGCTGCAGATCAGAATGATGAACCTTTTTGAACCCTACATGCTTCCCTAGCTGTACCTCCACAGGCACCTGAAGTACGCCGACGGTGAAATAACTACATCTCACCCTTATCTTTAAAAAAGATTGCTGCTTCCAGAAACTCCATGTAAAAGGAGAAACTTACATCTCGAGTAGAGTCACTGATTGTATGGCGATACCTCAGAGAAAGCTAAAATGATCTTAAACATGGAGCCAAGAAAGCTATTATCTGACTTGAAGTTTTCTTTTGGATGGTGCTGTTGAACTCCCTCGACAACTCCAGAATTAAAATGATTAAGTGCAAATAGTGATAGTTGTTACTTTTATGCTGGGAATAGTGCGTTTCCTATTGTATTGTTTCCCAGTCTGACTATACTGCATTTGATGTATGTCTTCCTTAAGGCCCTTAATCTTGTTTTTTTAAGTACATTAACAAACCATTAGAAATTGAGGATGGGCTTTTTAAAAAGATGTACAGCATTAGATAATTCCCATATGTAATGCTTGCCCTTTTAACATGGAAGGAAAAAAATACCTTGAAGGCACAATACAGAAAGTAGTCATTTAAGAAATGTTCAGCCTCCAGAAAGAAGGGTAAAGAAATGGCCTTTTTGTTAAGTTTGCTTTGATGTTCTCCCCACTGTCCTAGATTTTGCTCTGTGGTGAATGATGCCTTCATTCAGAAAATAGATTTTGTTCATCTTGAGCAGTGGTTCCCAACCTTTTTTTTGACCAGGGACCACTTTGACCAGGGACCACTTGAACAGGGGCCACTTTGACTAGGGACAACTCTCTAACACTAGTATCAAAAGGGATACAAATCAGCTTTTGGTCAACTTTAGATTCGGGTTGGTTATTTGAGGTGCTGAATCAGAAAATTTCATTGGATAGACCACATCAGCTCTAGTTTCTGATACAGAACATACACCATCCAGTAGTCACCCACAAAAAACCATATTTTCAAGCTACAGGGAACCGTCAACGCCCCCATTCAAACAACTGCGGCCGTACCTTGGGAAGTCGGATCTGGCTACGGTGGTCCACGCTCTTGTCACATCCCGAATAGATTACTGCAACGCGCTCTTTGGGGTTGCCTTTGAAGACTGTTCAGAAATTGCAATTAGTCCAACGGGCGGCAGCTAGATTACTCACTGGAGCGTCATACAGGGAGCATACCACCCCCCTGCTGTGCCAGCTCCACTGGCTGCCGACCCAATTCCAAGCACAATTCAGAGTGCTGGTCTTGACCTATAAAACCCTATACGGCTCCGGTCCAGCGTACCTGTTTGAACGTATCTCCTTCTACGTCCCACCTCGGAGCTTAATATCGTCTGGGGAGGCCCTGCTCTTGGCCCCGCCTTTGTCTCAAACACACTTGGCGGGGACGAGGGACAGGGCCTTCTCAGTGGTGGCCCCCTGCCTGTGGAATTTGCTCCCCGGGGAAATTAGGTCATCGTCATCCCTCCTCACCTTTAGAAAAAAGGTTAAAACATGGCTTTGGGACCAGGCCTTCGGGCAATCAGGTTAAAGGACAATTGATAATGTTTGACTATGGCATGGAAGAGGATTTGGATAAGTTAAGCGGAGTATTCATTAGTAGATGGCTAGCTAAACAGCCACCAGACTGGCAATAGCTAATCAGAGTGTAAGTATACTGTTTTAATCTTTATTTATTAATGTTCATGTTAATTGTTATATTTGTTATTCTGTATTCTGTATTTTATGATGCGGCATTAAATTATTGCCAATTGTAAGCTGCCCTGAGTCCCCCTAGGGGTTGAGAAGGGCGGGGTAGAAATGTTCGAAATAAATAAAATAAATAAACAACTCCACTGGCTGCCAGTGAGTTTCCGGTCCCAATTCAAGGTACAGGTGATTACCTACAAAGTCCTAAATGGTTCAGGACCTACCTATCTTCACGATCACATCTTTCCCTACGAACCTGCACGAACCCTCAGATCATCCAGGGAGGCCCTTCTCTCGCTTCCACCTCCGTCTCAAGCGCGGTTGGTGGGGACAAGGGAGACAGCCTTCTCAGTGGTGGCCCCTCGGCTCTGGAACTCTCTACCTAGGGAAATCAGACGGGCACCTATCCTGTCAATCTCCCACAAGAACTTAAAAACATGGATGGTCCGCTGTGCCTTTGATTAGGCAGTTCCAAAGAACTGGCCAATGTTACCTGTTTCCACACTTTATCATGGCCCTCCAGTCTATAATTCCAGCATTTTAACGCCCAAGAACATGATTCTCCCAGCCCTACCTTTTTGAATTTTGCATTTTCTCATTGCCGTATTTAGGAATTTTGCACAAACTCAGAGCCCTCTGAATTCTGTACTTTATTGCTCAGCATGGTACTGTTTTTATGACGTTATGTTTTATTGTGATATGTTCTTATTTTGTTTTGTTTGATTGATGGTGAGTTCTTCTTTTCTGTACAACATTTTGAAGCACCTTGGTGGCTGAAGCACCTTGGTGGCCAGGTTGTCATTTCATTTCTCCATCCATTTCAAGAATGTGGCCTGGAAAGGGAGAGAAGGATGACAGAGGTGAATAGTTGTTTTTGCAGATGGTGCTGCCAGGGACAATGGTCTCAAAATTGGTGAAGTTGTTCTTGTTACAAGGGATGGCTTTCACCTAACAGAGGTTGGCAGGAATGTTTTTGCTAACAGCTTCACAAACGTGGTTGGAAGGGCTTTAAACTAAGTTACCTGGGGAAGGGAGATAGCATTCGGGTAGTTATTTCTTTATTCATTTATTTACAGTATTTACACCCCCACCCTTCTCACCCCAAAGGGGACTCAGAGCAGCTTACAGAATACACACATACCGCAAACATGCGATTTATTTATTTGTCGTGTCAGGGCAACCAGTCAAATGTATTACATTTCTAACTGAACAAAACAAACAAACAAACAAAATACAAAATTTGTGAGTTTGGTAGTTGATTAAATGTCCTTTGACCAGTATCTGGCCACTTGGAGTGCCTCTGGTGTTGCCGCAAGGAGGTCCTCCATTGTGCATGTGGCAGGGCTCAGGGTGCATTGCAGCAGGTGGTCAGTGGTTTGCTCTTCTCCACACTCACATGTCATGGATTCCACTTCGTAGCCCCATTTCTTGAGGTTGGCTCTGCATCTCGTGGTGCCAGAGCGCAGTCTGTTCAGCGCCTTCCAAGTCTCCCAGTCTTCTGTGTGCCCAGGGGGGAGTCTCTCATCTGGTATCAGCCTTTGGTTGAGGTTCTGGGTTTGAGCCTGCCACTTTTGGACTCTCGCTTGCTGAGGTGTTCCAGCGAGTGTCTCTGTAGATCTTAGAAAACTATTTCTAGATGTAAATTGTTGACATGCTGGCTGATACCCAAACAGGGGATGAGCTGGAGATGTCTCTGCCTTAGTCCTTTCACTATTGGCCGCTACTTCCCAGTGGATGTCAGGTGGTGCAATACTGGCTAAGCAGTGTAATTTCTCCAGTGGTGTAGGGCGCAGACACCCTGTGATAATGCGGCATGTCTCATTAAGAGCCACATCCACTGTTTTAATGTGGTGAGATGTGTTCCACACTGGGCATGCATACTCAGCTGCAGAGTAGCATAGTGCAAGGGCAGATGTCTTCACTGTATCTGGTTGTGATCCCCAGGTTGTGCCAGTCAGCTTTCGTATGATATTGTTTCTAGCACCCACTTTTTGCTTGATGTTCAGGCAGTGCTTCTTGTAGGTAAGAGCATGGTCCAGAGTGACTCCCAGGTATTTGGGTGTGCTGCAATGCTCCAGTGAGATTCCTTCCCAGGTAATCCTCAGAGCTCAGGATGCTTGTCTGTTCTTGAGATGAAAAGCACATGTCTGTGCCGTCGCGCCTGGGGCTATAGAGAAAGAGGCATGGACGTGACTGCTTTCCCCAGGGGATTGCTTTCTTGCCCTCCTTTAGGGAACTGGAACTCCCAAGGACCAGAACACAACAGTTAACTCGAAATGATGTTTATTGTTAACAGTTCTCTTTCTTTGACACAAACTTTATGTTTCAACTGGGAAAAGATACTTTGTAAACTCTAAGTCCAGGGTCCCAGGAGTAATAAGCTGAGAAGCTTTTCCTGTTCCCTCTCTCTCAATGGCTATGGATGCCGGAGCAAACCACAACCCCAGTTCAGTGGCCTAAACTGAAGGACAAGACCTTCCTATGGTGCCAAAGAACTGGTGTGAGGGCGCCTGAAGTCTTCACATGTTCGTTCAGGTGGTTTGAACATAAAGAATAAGACTCAGGGGTAAAACTTAAGAACTGGTAGTAAAAAATGCCTTGACCAGGGGCTTTTGGGCCAAGCTTTTGGACACGTCCATCCAATGAGTCTTTTACTGAGGAAAAAAGGGTGAGGGAGAAACCTTCCCTTTCTCCCTTGGAAGGGGCGGAGCCTAAACAACTGAACTGGGGAAACAAACCAATTGGTGAACAACAACAATAAATTGACAGCTATAGTAACCAATGAAATTTAACTATACATGTACAAGGTAGACAGAAATAAAATGGCAGTTTAAAATCCTGCAACTAACAGTTCTAAGTATATGAGGTGCCACACGCGCCGTCACACATGTCTGTGTTTTAGATGGGTTGGGGATCAGCTAGTTTTCCCTGTAATAGGCAGTGAGAGCACCTAGAGCTTCAGAGAGCTTTTGTTCTACCATCTCAAAGCTCCCTGCTTGAGCAGTAATGGCACGATCATCAGCATAGATGAAACTCTCTGTCCCTTCTGGCCGTGGCTGGTCATTTGTGTAGATGTTGAACATGGATGGAGCAGGCACGCTCCCCTGAGGCAGGCTATTCTTCTGTTTCTGCCATCTGCTTCTCTGGCCCTGGAACTCAACAAAGAAGCTCCTGTTTTGTAGCAGGTTTCCTATGAGGCGGGTGAGGTGGTAGTCCTTTGTGATATTATACATTTTTCTCAGGAGGAGGCGGTGGTTCACAGTATCATAGGCTGCTGACAGGTCTGTGAAGACAACTCCTGTGATCTGCTGCCTTTCAAAGCCATCTTCTATGTGCTGAGTCAGGTTCAGCACTTGCGATGTGCAGCTTTTGCCTTTCCTTTTTCACACACATACAGCAAACATGCAATGCCGATCAGACACTTTATACAATTATACACTTAACATGGACAGAGAGACACAAACAGGTAAAGGCAGTTGTTTCTATCTTTATTTCTGGCATCTTGGAGGCTTTGCTCAACTCTAGCCTCTGGGTGGTGCTATCGCTCCATCTTCCATGCCGAGATCTTTCTTCTGATTGATCGATGTCCTAAGAGTGCCTTTATTACCTCCCCGCTAAAAGCAGTACCTATTCATCTTCTCACATTTCTGCTTTGGACCGGCTAGGCGGGCAGGAGAGCAGGGACTAAATTGCTGACTTTCGATCAGTAGGATTTTTCTGAGGTTTAGCCTGCTGTGCTAATCCCAGTGCTAAATTAGGAGTTTATCAGGATTGAATACTCCAATTGTTCAGATAAATGAGCGAATAGAGTGCAAAGATGGCCCAGAATGAGAATTCCTGGTTGGACAAGAGCCTAGGCAATGGGGATAATGTGCAAAAGCATTAGATAACAAATATATAATGGGCTGAGAGAAAGTTTGGTACCGAAGTGGAAAGGAAGAAGCCTGGGACTGAAAAAGTTGGGAAGGAAGAGTGTGGATCAACATTTGTGACAGGTTAAAATGTATAAAATTCTTGATTAGATGGAGGTTGTGCTGTTTGCTGGAAAGGATAGAGAGGCAGGCAAGGGAGCTGTGGGGCCGTGGGCCAGGCACATGTTTGGCTGCAAACCCTTAGTCTGTACCAAATCTGAAAAAGCTTTCCCTGATGGAGACCATGTGTAGATAGCAATTTAATAAAGATACATTTCCATCTTGCCTCCCATTTTATTTCTCTTCATATGTTTGCTTCCTGGCTCCTCCTGGTACAAGGGGCCACTCACCTCCAGAAGTGGAAGTCTGGAAAATAACCTCATGTGAAATCCATGCTATATTATTTTAATCTCCATCTGCACCCAGAACTGGATTATTTATCCATTTACGTACTGCCTTTTTCTTTTAAAAAGGAAAAAAAGGAAACGTAAAACAGTTTACAGTGAAACCCTATATAAAATTGCAAACGTAAAGATTCATTTAATAAAAAAATACTGTCCTAAGTTAACATATAATTCCAGTTTACTGTGATTTGGTTCTCACTATATTTTTATTATGTTGGGGCTTAGTCTACCCCACTGTGGAAGATGGTGTGAAGTCATAAAAATGGAAAGCATGCAGTGTGGCATCTTAAAATTTGATTAAAATGCATTAAGGTAGCTTAAATGTTAGTGGTAACAAATGTGTTTCACAAAACCAAACAGAAAAGTGAAGCTTCTTATAATGCAGAATTAATTTAATTTATAGAGCTGTCTGCCATAACATAGATGATACCCACAAAGCTTTTAAATTATTCATATTTGTGTCCTTATGAGTTGGTCAGTTGAGTTAGTCAGTACTGAATATTCCCTGGGCACTTGAAATCAAGTGGAACAGCAAACGTCATTTTTAATAGTGGCTTACTATATAACGGCGCACCATGCAGTCTCCTCGGTCGAAGCCGGGGAGCAGGGTGAGCTCCTGTCTGTCAGCTCCATCTTCCTATGCAGAGACATGAGAGAAGCTTCCCACAGGATGGTAAAATATCTGGGCATCCCCTGGGCAACGTCCTTGCAGACTGCCAAATCTCTCACAACAGAAGCAATTTGCAGTTTTCTCTAGTCGCTCCTGACACACACACACACAAAATTCACAGATCATAGCAGATCCGTAGATAAGCCAAGCATAATTTTGATCTAGAATCATAGAATCAAAGAGTTGGAAGAGACCTCATGGGCCAACCCCCTGCCAAGAAGCAGGAATATTGCATTCAAATCACCCCTGACAGATGGCCATCCAGCCTCTGTTTAAAAGCTTCCAAAGAAGGAGCTTCCACCACACTCCGGGGCAGAGAGTTCCACTGCTGAACGGCTCTCACAGTCAGGAAGTTCTTCCTCATGTCCAGATGGAATCTCCTTTCTTGTAGTTTGAAGCCATTGTTCCACATCCTAATCTCCAAGGAAGCAGTAAACAAGCTTGCTCCCTCCTCCCTGTGGCTTCCTCTCACATATTTATACATGGCTATCATATCTCCTCTCAGCTTTCTCTTCTTCAGGCTAAACATGCCCAGCTCCTTAAGCCGCTCCTCATAGGACTTGTTCTCCAGACCCTTGATCATTTTGGTCGCCCTCCTCTGGACACATTCCAGCTTGTCAATATCTCACTTGAATTGTGGTGCCCAGAATTGGACACAATATTCCAGGTGTGGTCTTAGCAAGGCGGAATAGAGTGGTAGCATGACTTCCCTAGATCTGGACACTATGCTCCTCTTGGTGCAGGCCAAAATCCCATTGGCTTTTTTTTTTTTTTTTTTTTTTTTTTTGCCGCCACATCACATTCCTGGCTCATGTTTAACTTGTTGTACATGAGGACTCCAAGATCTTTTTCACACATACTGCTCTCAAGCCAGGCATCATCGTCCCCCATTCTGTATCTTTGCATTTCGTTTTTCTCAATAAGTAAATAAATTTATCAATTCATCAATTCAAAATGTAAGTAAAAATGTGTGACTAAATATTGTAAGAGAAGCTTGAGAGCTGCCTTTGAAAGTGGTAGACTACCTTTCCTAGGAGCTTATGAAACACACCAAATGGCCAGAGATCCTCTGAACTTCATTTGAGGTCACCTAAATTGCACAAATCTTTCTGTCTATGGGAGTTTCTGAGATCCAGCCTGAAATTTTTACAGGAGATTAGATTCCTGCAGATCTACACAAGACAGGAGTGGCTTGTAAGAATTGCTGTCTGTGAAATGTAAGCAAACAGCAGCCCTGGATTAGTCATGCTGAACAGTAACCACTCTGCAGGCACAGTTGCTTAAATCATACTAAATCTTCCTTGATCTAAGCTCCCCAAGAGCATTGACTTTTGAGCTGTGCGCCCACCAGAGGACTCACTAACATGGATTTATTTGCACATTTGGAAATCCCCTTTCGGGTTCCCCACATGCAGGCCCTGACTGGGTCTCATGGATGCTTTCTCACCTGGCTTGCAAAGATGCATGTTCTTGTTCTGATTATCTTTCATCTGTCAGAAAAATGGGTATATGTATCATAGTTGGTGGTAGGCAAACATCTCAGAAAAACGAGAGGCAGCCAGATCCTGAGGAATAGTTTAATGGCCCCATAATAGTATTGTATATTTATTAACAGACTCAGCCCTGTGGCGTGCCAAAACATAGTTTTGCTCATAACCCAAATGTCAGAGAGATATAGAGAAGAGGAATCTCTCATACACTCCTGATAGAAAAAAGGCTTCTAAAGGTGTCAAATTCCGGATGCCTTTCTCTTTCTGAAAACAGAGAAGGAGCAAGTCCGGTATTTATTTGTCGTGTCAGGGCAACCAGTCAATTGTATTACATTTCTAACAGAACAAAACAAAGAAACAGACAAAACACAAAATTTGCAAGTTTGGTAGTTGATTAAATGTCCTTTAACTAGTATCTGGCCACTTGGATTGCTTCTGGTGTTGCCGCAAGAAGGTTCTCCATTGTGCATGTGGCAGGGCTCAGGGTGCATTGCAGCAGGTGGTCAGTGGTTTGCTCTTCTCCACACTTGCATGTCGAGGATTCCACTTTATAGCCCCATTTCTGAAGGGTTTGCTCTGCATCTTGTGGTGTCAGAGCACAGTCTGTTCAGCGCCTCCCAAGTCGCCCAGTCTTCTGTGTGCCCAGGGGGGAGTCTCTCATTTGGTATCAGCCATTGGTTGAGGTTCTGGGTTTGAGCCTGCCACTTTTGGACTCTCGTTTGCTGAGGTGTTCCAGCGAGTGTCTCTGTAGATCTTAGAAAACTATTTCTAGTTTTAAGTCGTTGACGTGCTGGCTGATTCCCAAACAGGGGATGAGCTGGAGATGTGTTTGCCTTGGTCCTTTCACTATTGGCTGCTACTTCCCAGAGGATGTCAGGTAGTGCAATACTGGCTAAGCAGTGTGTAGGGCGCAGACACCCCGTGATAATGCAGAATGTCTCATTAAGAGCCACATCTACTGTTTTAGTGTGGTGAGATGTAGAACACACTGGGCATGCATACTCAGTAGCAGCAAGTCCGGTAAGGGTAAAGGAAAGATGAATCATTGAGTAGGAAGGGGCCCAATAGGGCATTCAGTCCATTCCCTCTCCTGCTCAATGCAGGGTCTCCAGCTAAAGCAAGCCTAGAAGATAGCTTTCCAGAGATCTCCAGAGATCTCCAGACCCCACCATCACTCCAGGTAGTTAGTGCCTTTGCCAAGCTACACTTACTGTCAAGTTCCTTCCAGTGTTTAGCTGAAATCTAGCCTCATGTAACTTAAAACCAGGGGTCTATTAAAATAAGTGAGCAGTTGATTGCCAAATGTGTAGATCGCTGTAATATACAATGAAATTTTGCAAGGCTCAATCTCATCTGGTGACTCAAACAAATGGCATGCTTTTTCTTTTATTCTGCATGTGTGCCATAGCTGGCATTACCTTAGAGGCAAAAGAGGAATTGTTTCTTAAGATGGAACCTCTGTTCTTTTCCGTTTAAAAAGAAGCCCTTGTATTTTTTTTTCAACAACAACAACAACAAACTCCAGACCATTCCACATTTCAAATCAGTAACAAAGTATTGATCAGTTAATCAACAAACAGGAAATTGAAAGTTACCTGAAAAGCTCAAGAATCATCCTAATTATCTTGGTGTCACCTTAGGTCGAACACTAGCACAGAATCCTAGAATTGGAAGAGACCTCATGGGCCATCCAGTCCAACCCCATTCTGCCAAGAAGCAGGAAAATTTGCATTCAAAGCACACCCAACAGATGGCCATCCAGCCTCTGCTTAAAAGCCTCCAAAGAAGGAGCCTCTGCCACACTCTGGGGCAGAGAGTTCCACTACTGAACAGCTCTCACAGTCAGGAAGTTCTTCCTCATGTTCAGATGGAATCTCCTTTCCTGTAGTTTGAAGCCATTGTTCCATTGTGTCCTAGTCTCCAGGGCAGCAGAAAACAAGCTGGCTCCCTCCTCCCTATGACTTCCCCACACATATTTATACATGGCCCTCATCATGTCTCCTCTCAGCCTTTTCTTTTTGAGGCTAAACATGCCAATCTCTTTAAGCCACTCCTCATAAGATCACGAAGATAGGTGGGGCCCAAACCGTTTAGGGCTTTATAGGTCATAGCCTGCACCTTGAATTTGGCTTGGCAACTTAACGGCAGCCAATGAAGCTGTTTTAATAGGGGCGTTGCATGCTCTCTATAATTTGCTCCAGGTTTTTTGATTTCCTGATTTTGTTGTTGTGTCAGGAGCGACTTGAGAAACTGCAATTCACTTCTGGTGTGAGATAATTGGCCATCTGCAAGGACGTTGCCCAGGGGACGCCCGGATGAATGAATGTTTTTATCATCCTTGTGGGAGGCTTCTCTCATGTCCCCGCATGAGGAGCTGGAGCTGATAGAGGGAGCTCATCCACCTCCCCCCGGATTCGAACCTGCGACCTGTCGGTCTTCAGTCCTGCTGGCACAGGGGTTTAACCCACTGCACCACTGGGGTCTCCAATAAGGAGTCTAAAATGTTGTGTGTAAATTATGTCCAGGTTATTTGTATAAGGTGTAAATGAAGCATAACTTTTTTGCTTTTAAACTTGGATCCTGTCTCTAAGATACTTCATGCATATGCAAATATTGCAAAAAAATGGGGGGGGGGGATCCAAAAATACATCTGCTTCCAAGCATTTTGACTAAGGGATACTCAACCTTTATACCATGCCAGCTCCTATTGTTAAACGCGGAAGCTCATAATGAATTAGCAGAATAGAAGGAGCACCCAGAGGTAAAGACAGATAGGGAAGAAGTTATTTCACACCCTTTTTCTAGTTTTGGCATTAACCAAAGAAGTGGCAATAAAAGAGGGGAAACAGAATAATCAGCTTTCAGTCTCTGCAAATAGTTTCTGAATCCAACAATAAGAACATAAAAACTAAACTAAAGGATCACCCAAAGGACATCACAACAGTTAGCAGCTTGGATTGTACACTTTTTATACTTTAATGATGAATATAAACAAAAATTGAGCTTTCTGGGTACAATGCCTGGAGTTTGCATGAGAGTGGAACTCATCTTAATTTGAGAAAACAAAATTCTGAAGTTGGTGTGAATATCTGAGGAGTGTGATTCTTGTGCGAATTCTTGTACAACGCACAGCTCTGCCTAATATAAAAAAGAGCTTGGCTTCACAATAATGGTTTTTGCTTTTCTTTCCCCAAGCACTTCAGTTAGAGCACCGCTCAAATGCAGTGGTTTAAGAGTGTCTTCATGTCTGCTTTCTGTCAATTTTCTTTTAATCTCAGGCTTGCTCCTGAATAAACACTGCAAAAGATCAAGGAGTATTTTTGTCCCTTTTTCTGTTACTGAGTGAAGCGAGTGTCTGGAGGCAAAACAGTACAATGAATTTTTATTTTCTTTGTGTATAGGACAACTATGGCTGATCACCCTTTTTAAAAAAATGCTGTGGCCGCTATGGGATGCGAGGGGTTTGGGCTGCTTTGGGTGACACTATTAAAGGGATGGTACCAGAACATTTTGTGTGGTTTTTCAGCAAAAAATTACTATTTTTAACAAATACACTAGAATACATACACAGCATTGCTCGGGTGTCGTGGGGACTGCTGTCTGCCTATTTTTTCCCTTGCCCAGCTCCCTCCATAGCATTTTTGACTCTTTCCTTCCTCCCTTCCCTCATGTACATGTTTCTTTTATTTCCTAGTGACATCCCAGAGGGACACTTCACCTATCAATAGCCTTAGTAGTACAAACAGACAAAGATAAATGCTTTGACTTTTATATATATAGATCAACGGTGCCTCTCCGTCTTCTTCCTCTCCTACATGTAGGTTTTCAGCAAGCGTTAGAATTGCCCATGTTTCCTTTCCCATGCCACTGATTGTGATGTGCCTTAAGTTTTTAACAATTGCGACATTTCTCCTTCAGCACAATGCCTTCCTTTCTTCACCCTACATCAGTGTCTCATTTGTGGGCAGAGGGTATCAACCCTTTGGGACCCCTTACGCAACCAAAGAGCGGTCCCCCTTTTTTTCCCCTAGTTCAAAAATATTTGTAAGGATTCTGTATGGTCTGGTGTGGCAAAAGGTTTATGGGAGTAACACCATGAGTTACCACACAGGGTGACACCAACCCTAATGATGTCACTTCAAACATGTATTGTTTTAATGGAACGACTTTCTGCCAACCCATCCCTTCAGGTTGCTTTACTCTAATGAGCTGAGCCAAGGAAATTGGCTTACTGTGGAAGAAGCAAAAACACATTTCGGGATTGATATATGCCAGTGGTTTGCAAGAACAGAAATATGGTCCTTGGCCTCACCATGACTACACCATTGGCTCAACACTGCACGGCAAACGAGAGAGACTGGTCTTGTGAAACCCTCTTATAGCTCCAAGGCAACGAGGATGACAGGAGGGGAGAGGCTGACTACCCACAAAAGTTTACTATTACCACATCAGCTCTAGATTATTAAATATGGTTTTCTGTGGGCAAGCAGATGGGGACTGCTAGATAGCATATGTTCTGTATCAGAAACTAGAGCTGATGTGGTCTATCCAATGCAATTTTCTGAATCAGCACCTCACTTAACAAAGCTAAATCTAAAGTTCACCAAAAACTGATCCATAACCCTTTTGGTACTAATTTTGGAGTGTGGTCCCTGGACAAAGTGGTCCCTGGTCAAAAATAGGTTGGGAACCATTGATCTATGAAAAGGCCAGTTTTATGAGAACCCATCTAGACATACCCGAAACCACCACTTTGAGTCTCCTGGTGAAGAAAAAAGGCAGAGTACAAATAAATATATAAACAACAATGATGATAATAATACTGGTTTGCACGGGTCTCCAATTATGTAGGACTACAAGATATCAGTATAGGTTATCTTTCTAAGAGTGTACAAAATAATGTTTGCTGTAGCTGTCTAGATACCAAAGCAGTCGTAAGTAGTAATAGCATAATACTTATTCAAAAGAATCTGGTGGTGTCCAGTTCCTTCCAAATGTATTGAGGATGTAAACCTTTAAAGAGCAAAATGCTTCCTTCTTGGGCATTCATCATGCAAAGGCGCAGACACTCTTTGAATCCTTTGGGGCATGCCTGGATGCTCAGAAGGACACCCTGCTAATTCTCACTCTTTTGTCTCTTTAGCTTAGATACCAACACGGGCTGGGAACGCCGGATTTAAGGCAAACGCTCCCCAATCTGAAAAACTTCCTCGAACATGGCCTCATGGTCAGATGGTAAGTAATACTGATTTCATCCAGAGTGGGTAGAAATGAATGGTTTTAAAAGGAAAATTGGCTGCTGTAGTACATTACATAGCTTTGCACGTACTTAGCAGAGGTGCTAAGAAACCTTGTTAGTGAATTGTGAAAATATGTAATGGTAAGAGCTATTCAATGGTGGTAAGAGCTTCTTAGCAGTACAATATGCTGCCTCACAGTGTGATTGAGTCTCTTTCTCTAGAAGAGAGCTTTATGGCCATCTTTTGGGAGTGCTTGGATTGTGTGTTCCTGCATGGCGAGGGGTGTGTCTGGACTGCATGACCCTTGTGGTCTCTTCGGGTTCTGTGATTCTATATCAGTCACTTTACCAGCTCCTCTGTATAGTAACATCATGGCAGCCCAGAACTACTCAGTTCTAATTCTTAACTTAAGAGTTAAGTCTCCAACAGGATCTTTGCCATACTTACAGACACATAAAAATAAACCACAATTTTACATCATTGTATAAAAAATACATGAGAAGTCTTGAAAACCTGTGTTTCTATTTCAGTTAATCCATAAAAATGATAGAACTATTAGATATATCTTCACATTGTATGTAAGTAGTTTTGTAATATTTTGATTTCTATTTGAACAGGTCGACTTGGCTATATTTGGAATAATTAATTTAATTATTCCAAATAATTAAATTATTTGGAATAATTAGAGTGTGGTGGATGCTCCTTCTTTGGAAGCTTTTAAACAGAGGCTGGATGGCCATCTGTCAGGGGTGATTTGAATGCAGTATTCCTGCTTCTTGGCAGGATGGGGTTGGACTGGATGGCCCATGAGGTCTCTTCCAACTCTAGGATTCTATGATTCTATTATTCTACTTGGAATGAAATTCTCTTTAATGCTCACAAAAACAATTCTGTTTAATAAGATTCACAGTATGTATATTTCTTATAAGAAAAAAACCTTCAAGTTAGCAAAATGGAAGTTCAACAGGGACAAATGCAAGATACTCCACTCAGGCAGAAAATATGAAATGCAAGGATACAGAATGGGCGACGATGCCTGGCTCGATAGCAGTACGTGTGAAAAAGATCTTGGAGTCCTCGTGGGGAGGAAGGGGAACATGAGCCAGGAATGTCATGCCAATTGGATCTTGGCCTGCATAAATAGGAATCTAGTGTCTAGATCTAGGGAAGGTGATGCTACCCATGCTCTATTCTGCTTTGGTCAGACCACACCTGGAATCACACTGGGTCCAATTCTGGGCACCACAATTGAAGAGAGATGTTGACTCTAAGCTGGAATGTGTCCAGAGGAGGGTGACTCAAAAGGATCAAAGGTCTGGAGAACAAGCCCTATGAGGAGTGTCTTAAAGAGCTAGGCATATTTAGCCTGCAAAAGAGAAGGCCAAGAGGAGACATTATGACACCCATGGATAAAGATGTGAGGAGAAGTCATAGGGAGGAGGGAGCAAGCTTGTTTTCTGCTGCTCTGGAGACTAGAACTTAGAACAATGGCTTCAAACTACAGAAAAGGAGATTGCACCTGAACATGAGGAAGAACTTCCTAACTGTGAGGGAGAACTGTTCAGCAGTGGAACTCTCTGTCCCAGAGTGTGGTGGAGGCGCCTTCTTTGGAGGCTTTTAAACAGAGGCTGGATGGCCATCTGTCAGGGGTGCTTTGAATGCAATTGTCCTGCTTTTTGGCAGAATGGAGTTGGACTGGATGGCCCACAAGGTCTCTTCCAACTCTATGATTCTATGGTCATATCTTCAGTTATAGTTTTACTAATATACTAATCTTTATTTTCTGGAGCTAAATAGGCTTGCTTAAAACCTCTTCTCACCACATCTGCAAATGTAAATAGTATCGTAATATACTATTCCGTATTTTTGGTCCCCAATACACCATTTTATCCTGATCACTCCTGTGCTGTTCATTTCTTTCACAGTCTTCCTCACATCTTTTTGTTATGTCTATTTTATCATTGTTTCTGTCCTTATCTGATGTTTTGCTCCATCCCTTTATCTCCTCTCTATTCCTACTTGTAATCTGTTGTATAAATGTCTTCTCCTCCCAGTCCATACATTATTCTGGAACTTCTTTCTTTCCTTTTTTCTCCATCTCTGTGTGTTTTTCCTCCTGTTTCCCCAAACCCCTTAGTCTGTCCTCTGCTAGGACTGACCACCATCCAGATGCTGTCTCCCCTACTTTCAAGAAGAACTTCATGGCATAGAGAAGACCAACCTGGCCCTGCTTCGTCAGCCACAGAAGCTGCTGCAGGTTTCCACCTTTCTTCCTTAGACGAACATTGAACTCTAGTTGCCCTGCGGCATGCTTCAGCCCTATCCATCAGCCACATGGCTAGATGTGCTGGGCAGTGGTTCTCAACCTGTGGGTCCCCAGACACTTTTTTTTGGCCTTCAACTCCCAGAAATCCTAACAGCTGGTAAACTGGTTGGGATTTCTGGGAGTTGTAGGCCAAAACACTTGGGGATTCATAGGTTGAGAACTACTGGGTTAAGGGATGGTGTAGGGAAATGGTTCTCAAACTGGTCGTCTATGTGTTTTGGACTTCAGTTCCCATGATTCCTAACAGCTGGGATTTCTGGAAGTTGAAGTCCAAAACACTCAGAAGACCAAAGATTGAGAACCAATGGTGTAGGGTATTTGTCCATCAAGAGGGCATTATCTCAGCTTGTAAGCAGATTTGAGAATTACTTCATAGAATCATAGAATTGGAAGAGACCACAATGATAAGCCAGTCCAACCCTTCTTCGCAATGCAGGAATATACAATCAAAGCACTCCTGACAGATGGCCATCCAGTCTCTGCTAGAAATACTCCAGAAAAGCAGACACCACCATAGAGGCAGTGTATCCCACTGTCAAACAGCTCCTACTTTCAGGAAATTCTTCCTAATTTTCAACTGAAAGCTCTTTTCTTTCAGTTTGAATCCACTGCTCTCTGTCCTAGTCTCCAGAGCTGTGGAAAACAAGCCATTGCTTAAGATATTTAAACATTGCTATCATGTTCTCTCTCAACCTTCTCTTCTCCACGCTAAACATCCCTACCTTCCTAAGCCACTCCTCATAGGGATTCATGGTTTCTAGACCTTTAGTTGCCTTCCCCTGGCTACATTCCAGGTTGTCAATATCCTCCTTGAATTGTGATGCCCAGACCCAAAGGTCCCTTGATCCTAGGCACTCTGCTCCTATTACTGCAGCCTAGAATCACATTTGATTGAAAGGCAACATATCCCTCTCCAAAATAACATAAACGTACAGGGCATGGCTTTCCATATTGTTGAATTCGGGGTCTCTGACTTGAGGTAGACGGTTGTCCCTGGGTGCTTCCT
The DNA here is from genome assembly GCF_037176765.1 of Anolis sagrei. Lineage (NCBI taxonomy): Eukaryota > Metazoa > Chordata > Lepidosauria > Squamata > Anolidae > Anolis > Anolis sagrei. The sequence goes on from NC_090023.1 coordinate 8,149,347, forward strand.
AGAAGTGGCATGTTCTCATTATCAAGACAAAACACATTCTTTGCCTGGCTAATATTTCAAAACACGTGTGGATATTAACCACCCTTCTCGGGGACTATCGCATTTGCCCCCTGGGCATATCAATGCCTCATTTCTTTCTCACCTCCAAGGCTCAGATAGGCCCGATGATTCTGAACAGTACCTCCTGGTACTTCCTTACAGTATAAATGGTAATGAGGCTTTTCATAGATCCCTCCTCGGGGGAAGAATTAGGAGGCCGCGTTTCCAGCGCGGGCAGCCAGGCGCAAGCATGCTTGACTGAGAGAGCCCCGTTCAGATGTGCAACCCTGGAATGTGTGCATGTCAGCCTTTGTGCACAGATGGTTAAATTGATATCCACCGGGCCCAAGCAAATACAACTATGGCGGCTTATGTGCTGCAGGTAGGTCATACTATTGACTGGCCAAAGTCTTTTCATCCACATGAGTGACAAAGCATTGCCAGATGCCTCCAGCCCTGGTCAGAATGGCAATTACAGCTAAGAGTTATGGTGGTTTAGGTGCTGAAGATAGGTCATACTATTGACTGACTGAAATCTCTTCATCCACATGAGTGACAAAGCATTGCCAGATGGCCCCAGCCCTGGTCAGAATACAATTGGGGAGACTGTGTCCCCCTATGAGCCTTCTCATTTACAATTCTTCTGTGACTTATCTGGATACAAAAGTCCTAATGGGACTGGATGGCCCACCAGGTCACTTCCAACTCAGTGATTCCACGATTCTATTATACTATCTCTAATTTTGTGGCTGTGAAGAGTAGAGACATCACACTGGCAACAAAGATCCGCATAGTTAAAGCAATGGTATTCCCTGTAGAATCAATCATAGTATCAAAGAGTTGGAAGAGACCTCATGGGCCATCCAGTCCAACCCCCTGCCAAGAAGCAGGAATATTGCGTTCAAATCACCCCTGACAGATGGCCATCCACCCTCTGCTTAAAAGCTTCCAAAAGAAGGAGCCTCCACCACACTCCATAGTAGTAACTATGGATGTGAGAGTTGGAAGGCTAAGTGAAGGAAGATAGACGCTTTTGAACTGTGATATTGGAGGAAAATTCCAAGAATGCCTTGGACTGCGAGAAGGTCCAACCAGTCCATACTCCAGGAATGCTCATTGCAGGGAAGGATATTAGAGGCAAGATGAAGTACTTTGGCTACATCATGAGAAGACAGGAAAGCTTAGAGAAGAGAACGATGCTGGGGGAAATGGAAGGAAAAGGGAAGAGGGTCTGACCAAGGACAAGGTGGATGGATGGTATCCTTGAAGTGACTAGCTTGACTCTGAAGGAGATGGGGGTGGCCACGGCCGACAGGGCGCTCTGGCAGTCATGAAGAGTCAGAAGCGACTGAACGAATAAACAACAACATCCCCTATTTTGTGGTAAACCAGTCTCCTCCAGAACCCCAAGAATCAAGTGGGCAAATGAGAAGACTTCACTGGTGCATTCCTACCTTATTCCAAAATTTCAGGGCAGGTTACAATGAGCAGTTTGACTATTTGTCCCCATCCCCAAAAAAGAACATTCTGGCCCACAACATCTTATGCCAAAATAAATATGTCTTAAGAATGCTTCCAGGTGAAGCTTTTATTGTGCAATCACTCTATCTTGTTCGTGGAATTTTCCAGTGGGTCCAGATGTCATTGCCTTTTGCTTGTAAGTCTCTCTTTTCCCTATGGCTTCTATCTTTTTTTTTTCTCAACCAGCCTCCAAGATTCTTAGAAATGAATGATACATTACACATTTCTTTCTAACTGGTAGCACTTATACAAGTCCTGAATGTGGAAGCATTCACGTTCCTTATGGTAATTTAAGGCCTTTCAGCTTTCATGAGCCCAGTTATCCAACTTTTTAATATGAAAATCTGTTGGCGTGGTTTTTGGTAAGCTTGCATGCAAGGAATATACTCTCTTATAAACAAACCCCTGAGAAAAAAATCAATTTAAGGAGGGAGGTGAAGCTACCATTTCTTCATTTTCTTTTGCATCTCATCAATGGCTGAGTCACTCCGGTGTAGGGCAGATGTAACCTCTAAAGTGTGTGAACATGTATAAACACTCACCAGTGATAATTTCTGACACTTCTTCAATGCCTATCCATTCATTCAACACTTTATTTGTATCCCACCTTTCTCCCACATTGAACTTGGAAGGTGGCTCACAAATGAATACCATGTCACAACCATGTCAGGATTGACTACCATTTTGGCTACCAGTTGGCATCACTTCCTTTCTTCTGTAAGACACTGGAATGACAAAAAGGAAAGTTCTGTCACCTTTTAAAGAAGTAATATTGGAATGGTGGCAGTATTGCTTCTTACTTACTTACTTACTTGGGCAATCCCTCGTTGTCCAAGTAAGATGGCCTTGCAAATGTAGTGTCTTGGCAGTGGATATGTAGGTGACTGTGCTGGAGGAAAGTTCTGAGAGTGCCTTGGACCACGAGAAGATCCAACCAGCCCATACTTCAGGAAATAAAGCCCGACTGCTCGTTGGAGGGAAGGATAGTAGAGGCCAAGATGAAGTACTTTGGTCACATCATGAGAAGAAAGGAAAGCTTAGAGAAGACAATTTTGGTGGGGAAAATGGAAGGAAAAAGGAAGAGGGGCCACCCAAGGGCAAGATGGATGGATGGGATCCTTAAAGTGACTGGATTGACCTTGAAGGAGCTGGGGCTGGTGACGGCCGACAGGGAGATCTGGCGTGGGCTGGTCCATGAGGTCACAAAGAGTTGGAAACGACTGAATGAATGAACAACAATGTGTAGTCCAGTGGTTCTCAACCTGTGGGTCCCCAAATGTTTTGGCCTAACACCTGGTAAACTGGCTAGGATTTCTGGGAGTTGTAGGCCAAAACACCTGAGGACCCACAGGTTGAGAACCATTGCTGTAGTCCTGTTCTTGATCCGCATGTTCTTCCACAGTGAGGGCATCGGTTACCAGGTGGAAGGCGGTACTGGCCAGGGTTAGCTTGGCATGCCTTCCTCTTGGCATGGTCCCCCCTTTCTCCCTCCATTCGTGCCTCTTCAAATTCTGCAGCACTACTGGTCACAGCTGACCTCCAGTCAGAGCGCTCAAGGCCCAGGGCTTCCCAGTTCTCCCTTGAGGAGAACCGTTTTTGACGGTTCTCCTCAAAGAACTCCCTTGACCATTTTTGAGGTCAGCTTTAAGCTCATCTTTAAATCTCTTTTCCCATCCACCAACATTACGTTTCTCTTTCTGGGAATATAGTAACTACTTTGGGAGACAGTAATCGGGCATTCGGCCAGTGTGGCCAGTCTAGCTGAGTTGATGGCGTAGGAGCATTGCTTCAGTGGTGGTGTTCTTTGCTTCTTCCAGCACACTGACATTTTTCCGCCTGTCTTCTCAAGAGGTTTGCAGGATTTTTCAGAGGCAACGCTGATGGAATTGTTCCAGTATTGCTTCTATTCTTGCTTTAGTGCTTCCAAGATGCCATGTTGCCTCTGGGCATCCATGGTAAATGTGGTTCCTTTGCTAGCAAAATGGGCAGAATGAATTGTGGAGTGTTTTTGTTAATATTCAGTAGCTCTGGCTCGAAACTACTTGGAGAATGAGCTAGTGCTTCCACAAGAGTCCCATTGCTGCAGTGACTGGGATCATGCACTATTTAACCAAAAGGATGATCCATTCCAGCCCATGACTGATGGGGGCTTCAGCATGGACTTTCTGAATCACCTGGTAAATCTATATAAATAAAAATGTAATGTTCATTTGTGGGATAAACATAACTCAAAAACCACTGGACAAATTGACACCAAATTTGGACACAACACACCTATCAGGCCAATGAGTGACCATCACTCATAAAAACTCTGAAAAGGACTGCAGAAGAGACTTAAAAGGCCAAAAAATTAAAAATACATTACAACGCATGCGCAAAACCACATATATATACGCAAGCACATGTATATTCCACATATAAACAAATATATATACACACAATGCACATATACACAGACTTGGCCAGAGCAACGTGTGGCAGGGGACAGGTAGTAAATGTAATATAATAGTGAAAATAGTATGCTTATACTAAGGTAAAGGTAAAGATTTTCTCCTGACATTAAGTCCAGTTGTGTCCTACTCTGGGGGTTGGTGCTCATTTCCATTTCGAAGCCGAAGAGCCGGCGTTGTTCATAGACACCTCTTATAATATACTTCTTATACTACAAGAGCCTATATCCTTGAATTTTCTATCCAATGACACAAGATAATGGGATAATTCCTCCCAAATTTCACAAATATCCATCTTCTGCTTTTAGGGATTTTTAAAAAAAGTTTTGGCAAAAACTATATTTTTTAAAGCCACAACAAGTTAACTCATTGAATGCCTCTCATATATTAACCAATAGAAACCAATTCTACATTTTCACAGAATCCTAGAGTTTGGAAGGGAACCCCAAGGGCCATCTAGTAATGTATAAAATCATGCTCTCCCTTTCCATACATGCTGCAGCTCCAATTGCTGCGGCAGCTCCGTAAGTGAACATTTGTGATTTTTGGTAGTACTTGTGATTTTGGAGTTGTCTTTCTAAGGTGCCTTTGTAGAAAGCCAGTATTTCCTGGCCAAGTGATGTGCATGTATAAAACTGTGGAATTTGAGCGTGATGTATTCTATCTTTTAAATGAAAAGCATAAGTCATATTTCATCAACTTGCCAAAATCCCCCAAATTCCACTTGCTTTATTATGTACTATCCATCTCCTCCTGGCACCTTTTGCTGACCCTACCACAATTTTGCATTATTTAAGCTATAATCTTTAAAGAGGTGTGAGGGCTTTTCCTCCCTTCCTTTCAGTAGAGGTGACATGCTATCGGCCAAAGGGTTTGCTCGAAGTGTCAGAAGTTTCGGGTGGCTATAAACCCACTTAAACACCTTCCTTTCTTGCTGCCATGAGGTCATGTTTGCAACAAGCAAAACAAATCTTTCATTTACTTGCTTTTCCTCTTTCAAGCATTTTTCATCCCACTGGGTTATAGCTGTGCATTTTGGCCGGTGGCCAGGCAATCCCAATTTAGTATTTTAACCAGGTGCTATCAAGTAATATCCCTAGGAGGAAATTGTGGGAAAGATACATATTTGAGATTGTGAATTGCATTCTATCTTTTCAAAAGTTTTCATGGGGTATTTACAAATATATTTAAAAGAACAGGTCAATCTGTTTGAATTTTTAAATATTTTTAATAATAATTTTTATTGATTACCATAATATGTTTAAAATAGGAAAAAGGGCATAGGGGGTTGAGGTAAAAAAAATGGGAAGGGGTAAAAAAAGGAATGATCTTGTGTTGTGGGAAGATAAAGAATGGGTGGAGCAAGTTTTCGGACTCCCAATCTCCTTCACTGTGTTCTTGTGGGTTTTTTCGGGCTATAGGGCCATGTTCTAGAGGCATTTCTCCTGACGTTTCGCCTGCATCTATGGCAAGCATCCTCAGAGGTAGTGAGGTCTGTTGGAATTAGGACAATGGGTTTATATATCTGTGGAATGGCTGGGGTGGGGCAAAGAGCTCTTCTCTGCTGGAGCTAGGTGTGAATGTTTCAACTGACCACCTTCATTAGCATTTGAAGGCCTGGCTGAGCCTGGGAAATCTTTTGTTGAGAGGTGTTAATCTGTGCCTGGTTGTTTCCTCTCTGCTGTTTTGCTGTTGTAATTTTAGAGTTTTTTAATACTGGTAGCCAGATTTTGTTCATTTTCATGGTTTCCTCCTTTCTGTTGAAATTGTCCACATGCTTGTGGATTTCAATGGCTTCTCTGTGTAGTCTGACATGGTGGTTGTTGGAGTGGTCCAGCATTTCTGTGTTCTCAAATAATATGCTGTGTCCAGGCTGGTTCATCAGGTGCTCTGCTCTGGCTGACTTCTCTGGTTGAAGTAGTCTGCAGTGCCTTTCATGTTCCTTGATTTGTGTCTGGGCACTGCGTTTGGTGGTCCCTCTGTAGACTTGTCCACAGCTGCATGGTATACGGTAGACTCCTGCAGAGGTGAGAGGATCCCTCTTGTCCTTTGCTGAACGTAGCATTGGTTGGATTTTCTTGGTGGGTTTGTAGATTGTTTGTATGTTGTGTTTCCTCATTAGCTTCCCTATGCAGTCACACCATCTACAGAAAACTCACACACACAGATAGATATCTACATAAAAACTCCAACCATCATCCAAGTCAAAAAAGGAGGTGTAAATTTCTTTTTAATTTCTGCTTCCCCTCTTCATCCTTCTTCCTTGTGTGGCATTTTTCCCTCTTACATTTTACTATATTATCAATTTCATTTTTTTTTTCCTGTCATGTACTCTTTAAAAGGTGATCAATCCATTCTTTTCTTTGGTTTGTCTTGATAGTTGCCGAATAACTGGCTTAGTTTGTCCATGTCACGATGCCAGGGCTCTGCCTTATTCAGGTAGAGATGAACCAAACAGATACCCAGTTTGTGTTAAACAATTTAATTGAAACAGCACTTACTTTCTGGCTGATTTAATAGTCCAAATATAAAACATAAAGATTGCACTCAGCCACAGAATATAAAACAAAAACAGCAACACTGCTGGAAGTTCAAGATAACTCGGTAGTCAAATTTTGATTAGTGTTAATCTTATAAAATGATTGCCGATTTTTTTTTCTATTTTTCTTTTTCCATACCAAAAGTATGAATGCCAGCTCATTCTTTGGTCAAATCCTTAAAAAAATTTGCATTACTAAGGGTCATCCAATCTTTTATCCATGTCAGTCCACACGCCTCGTAATATAATTTCAGATTTTTTAAAGGGTTTTTTTTTTTAATGGAGAGTGGGTTTTGACCAGGAAGAAAGTCTGGGAAACAAAAACTCTTAAAATATTGGGGCAAAAACAAGAGGTCTAAAAGCAGTGCATAGATCTTGTGTTGCTCAGTTTTAATACATCTTTAATTTATTTATTTATTTATTTATTTGAAGCATTTATTAACCGCCATTCTCAGCCCTTTAGGGCGACTCATGGCGGTGTACACACATATAAAAGACAATTTACAAAAAGGCAATTACAACAACATATAAACTACATAACAATTACAAAACTACACTAAAAATCCGCTTCGTCTCATAGTGGAATCATAACCAATCTCATATTCCTTGTTCCTGGTTTCTGCTTTACGAATAGCACTGTTCTTTATGGATGGCATTGTTGGCTTCCCTGTGTTGACATTCCTTCATGTAGGCAATAGAAATCCTATGGGCATATTAAGAAGAATGCAGACAATTGGCAAAGCTTCCCAAACTTGGAACCTCTCAAACACCGTCCAGATTGAAACATTCAGTAGAAATACAATGGGGCTACTTTCTGCCAAAATTATACCTCAGAAGGAATTGGGAACAGATTGTGGGCTTGCCAGATTTCTTCCCCTCCTCGATTAAAGCATGTCAGAAGCCGTCTTCATCACTCTGGGGCAGGTACATGGGTGGGCATATTTTCCAGCATCTTGGTATAGCTGAGATCTTTGTGTGCCGAAGGTAGTGGTCTGATGAGGGCACTGTGACTTATTGAGCTAGATCAGGCATGGGCAAACTTTCTCACTTGGGGGTCGCATGCTAGGAGGACTGGCTGCCTGGTGATGGTAGTGCCAAGACAATGGGAATGTAGTGCCAAGGCAATGGGGATGTTGGTCAGAGAGAGGCTGACAGCCCACGAAAGATTACTACTACCACATTAACTCTAGATTATTAAATATGGTTTTCTGTGGGCAAGGAGATGGTAACTACGGGATGGTATATGTTCTGTATCAGAAACTAGAGTTGATGTGATCTATCCAATGCAATTTTCTGAATCAGCACCCCAAAATAACCAAACCAAATCAGAAGTTGAACAAAAACTGATTCATAACCCTTTTGGTACTAATGTTGGAGAATGGTCCCTGGTCAAAGTGGTCCCTGGTCAAATGTGTGGCAGAATGAAATCACGCATAGTTCACGTCTTTACCAATCCACACACTGTCTTGCTAGAGAAAAGATATGCTACACAGATGATCAGTAAAGAATATTTGTTGTGCAGAACAACATAGATGCAGTCATGAAAATAGTTGCATTGACTCACACAGTGTCCTTTGAGAGAGATTCAAATGGTCCTTTGTTGTCCATGTGAAGGATTTCCTTCCAGCAGCCAAGAAGCAAAAATACAGGGTGAGGCAGCATAACGTCCTTTTTTTTCAAAACTTAATAAAACCCATTGTATGAATCAGAATTTTTTTATTTTTTTATAATGTAGGCGCATACTTAAAGTTTTGTTTTACGTAGTTTTGAAGATCAAATTAGGTAGATGACATCCCCCATTCTCCATTCTCCATACACTGAGTAAACCGATTTCTGGTGTTTGTCATTACTCTTGCCAACATAGCAGGCATTATGTTGGCAATTTCTTCCTGGATGTTGGTTTTCCAATCTTGTAGGGTCCTTGGACGTTTCACATAAACATGGGATTTCAACAAAACCCCATAGAAAAACATCACAAGGGGCCAAATCTGGAGAGCGGGCCAGCCACTCCAAATCCACTCGAAAAGTAGGCCTCAACGGCAAAAGCAAGCTCCTCACTGTTCCAACGCATGATGGTGACTGAACTGTGTCAGGACAAAACTTTATACTCCCGCGTCTCAAATGAGACCACTAGCGCTCCGCTATGTCTTCAACCGACTGAATGGCGTGCATTTTTAAAAAGGAAGTTATGCTGCCTCACCCAGTATTATACTATATTGCCTGCACAGACTAACTTAAACACGTAACTGTTGCCAAAACACCCAGGCTCAGCTAGTTTCTGGGTGTGGCCCAACCAATCAGTTTTGTGCTTTGCATTTTTCAGTTAACACACTCACCAACTGATTTTTGCATGCTTCAACAAACTGGTCCCTGGTCAAAAAAAAGATTGGGAACCACTGGTGTATAACAAACCTTATTAATGAAAGACCTCCTTGACTCTTCCTATCAGATTTTGCAGACTTAGAACCATTGATTTCCTGATAGAGTCTACCCTGTTTTAGTAAAGGTAAAGGTTTCCCCTGACATTAAGTCCCGTTGTGTCCCGACTCTGGAGGTTGGTGCTCATCTCAATTTCTAAGCCAAAGAGTCTGCGTTGTCCATAGACACCTCCAAAATCATGTGGCCAGCATGACTTCATGGAGCGCTGTTACCCCATTTAGCACTGCCATATTTAGGCAAAAACCTGAACAAAACTAATTATTCTAATGCACAATCCTCCCTTTAAATAGATGATTTCTTGGGTTCTAAGCAGATCCAAATTTTGGATATCTTACTTTAGATTTTTCAGATTCACGAAACAAAAGTATGTATGTCTGAGGCTCACTGCTAATCTTTCCAGTTTGGGTGTTTTTTGGAGTGAATTGGGAGAGAACTGAAGTCCAAGTAGATCTTTAGATCCAATTCTAAAGAGAGCATGCAGAAACAATTGGTGTACTTTCGACTAATGAGTAATACCTGGAACTTGGATAAAGAGCTGGGCTGTGGAGCAGAATTTCAAAATATGACAAGCATGGTACCAAGCTTTAAATCCCAGAGGGTTGGGAAGAGCTGATTTACCCCCTGTTTGTAGATAGCACGCTTGTTTTTCTGGGGGTTAGGTTTTGGTTTATGGCAGAAAATTATGGCAAAGTTTGTGTTGGTCAAAAGCCATTTCATCAAAAATATAGAATGGGATTTTCAGATACACATAAATATGGGCGTAATTGGTGCTAGGAGTATTAAGGTTGGAGTGGAGTGATGGTGTTTTAAAAAAAGCACAATCTCTGGAAATTCAGTTAGAGCTCAAATGTGTGCACAATGACCCTGCACAGCAGCAGCAATAGGTGTTAATTCAGTCACCTCGGTTTTGCTGAGTACATTACTACCTGTAGAGAGTGGGAATGAGGACCTTATAGAGTAACAGATTTATGAGGGAGCAAACGTTAATGGTTTACAGCTCACCTCGTCAGACCCAAATGAATAAAACTGAGTTTTCTGATAGATTTCCTCTTTCTTTTCTAGCAAACGGACATGTAGTCCGGAGCATTTCTTCGTCCAAGGCCATAAATTCTGGGGTGTTGGGGGGCAGCGGCACAGAAGTGAACTTGGCACTCGGGACAGCTTGTATTTCTGACTTAATGTGCGAGGGATGCACAGTCTATGGACATAATCAGCTCACATGGCAAACAGTCCACAAGTCCAATATAGAATGTATTTTTAAAAAACGAATTAAAATATAATCTTCTTTTTAAAGAGCCTGATACAGAGGGTAGGCAAATAAACCACTTTTTTGTAGAAAACCTGTATTCAGACCTCTCCAAATAGCAAAGCTGACTGCCATAGTAATCACTATTTCTTTATGTGTACTTTTTCATAGTTTTGTGGAAAGCAAAACTTATATTTATGTATTGTCGAAGGCTTTCATGGCTGGAATCACTAGGTTCTTGTGGGGTTTTTCGAGCTATAGGACCATGTTCTAGAGGCATTTCTCCTGACGTTTCGCCTGCATCTATGGCAAGCATCCTCAGAAGTAGTGAGGATGCTTGCCATAGATGCAGGCGAAACGTCAGGCGAAACTACCTCTGAGGATGCTTGCCATAGATGCAGGCGAAACGTCAGGAGAAATGCCCTATAGCCCGAAAAAACCCCACAAGAACTTATATTTATGTATTCCATTAATTCGATGGCTTTATAGAATCATAGAATCATAGTTGGAAGAGCCCCCGATGGCGCTGTGGGTTAAAACCCTGTGCCGGCAGGACTGAAGACCGACAGGTTGCAGGTTCAAATCCGGGGAGAGGCGGATGAGCTCCCTCTATCAGCTCCAGCTCCTCATATGGGGACATGAGAGAAGCCTCCCACAAGGATGATAAAAACATCAATTCATCCGGGCATCCCCTGGGCAACGTCCTTGCAGACGGCCAATTTTCTCACACCAGAAGTGACTTGCAGGTTCTCAAGTCGCTCCTGACATGACAAAAAAAAATAGTTGGAAGAGATCTCGTGGGTCATCCAGTCCAACCCCATTCTGCCAAGAAGCAAGAAAATCACATTCAAAGCACCCTTGACAGATGGCCACCCAGCCTCTGCTTAAGAAGGAGCCTCCACCACACGCTTGGGCAAAGAGAGAGTTCCAGTGCTGAACAGCTCTCTCTCATAGTCAGGAAGTTGGGTTGTTGTAGGTATTTTGGGCTGTATGGCCATGTTTTAGAAGCATTCTCTCCTGACGTTTCCTCTCCTGAAGTTCTTCCTCAAGTTTAGGTGGAATCTCCTTTCCTGTAGTTTGAAGCCATTGTTCCATTGCGTCCTAGTCTCCAGGGCAGCAGAAAACAAGCCTGCTCCTGCCTCCCTATGTCTTCCCCTCACCTCTTGATACATGGCCCTCATCATGTCTCCTCTCAGCCATCTCCAGGCTTAACATGCCCAGCTCTTTAAGCAACTCCTCATAGGGCTTGTTCTCAGACCTTTGATCATTTTAGTGGCCCTTCTCTGGACACATTCCAGCTTGGAGTCAACGTCTCCCTTCAAATGTGATACCGAGAATTGGACATAGTGTGATTCCAAGTGTGGTCTGACCAAGGCAGAATAGAATAGAGCATAACTTACCTGGATCTAGACATTAGACTCCTATTGATGCAGGCCAAAATCCCCTTGGTTTTTTAGGTCTTCATAGGGCTTGTTCTCCAGACCCTTGATCATTTGAATCTCCCTCCTCTGGACACATTCCAGCTTAGAGTCAATGTTTCCCTTCAAATGTGATACCCAGAATTGGACAGGTGTGGTCTGACCAAGGCAGAAGAGAGGGATGGCTTGACTTCCCATGGTTCTAGACACTAGACTTCTATTTATATGGGCTAAAATGTCATTGGCTTTTTTAACTGCCGCAAGACAGCTTCCAAAACAAGCTGCTCACAAGGCAGCTTCCAAAGCAATTAAACATTTTCACAGTCAAATTTTAAAAACATATAAGTGCAGATAAAAACTGTATAAAAGCATGTTTAAAAAGCATACATGTTTAGAAAGAATAAAACAACTCTGTAAGAACATTTCCTGCCTTCATGTTAAAAGCATGAAGGCAGGAATATAAATACTGTAAATAAATAATCTATATAAATAAAAATGTATTGTTCGTTTGTGATATTGGTTAGACCACACCTGGAATATTGTGTTCAATTCTGGGCACCACAATTCAAGAGAGATATTGACAAGCTGGAATGTGTCCAGAGGAGGGCGACTAAAATGATCAAGGGTCTGGAGAACAAGCCCTATGAGGAGCGGCTTAGGGAACTGGGCATGTTTAGCCTGAAGAAGAGAAGGCTGAGAGGAGATATGATAGCCATGTATAAATATGTGAGAAGAAGCCACAGGGAGGAGGGAGAAAGCTTGTTTTCTGCTTCCTTGGAGACTAGGACGCGGAACAATGGCTTCAAACTACAAGAGAGGAGATTCCATCTGAACATGAGGAAGAACTTCCTGACTGTGAGAGCCGTTCAGCAGTGGAACTCTCTGCCCCGGAGTGTGGTGGAGGCTTCTTCTTTGGAAGCTTTTAAACAGAGGCTAGATGGCCATCTGTCAGGGGTGATTTGAATGCAATGTTCCTGCTTCTTGGCAGAATGGGGTTGGACTGGATGGCCCATGAGGTCTCTTCCAACTCTTTGATTCTATGATTCTATTCACAGAACTCAAAAACCACTGGGGGAATTGACACCAAATTTGGACACGATACACCTAACAACCCAATTTAAGTCCTCCACTCAAAAAAATTGATTTTGTCATTTGGGAGTTGTAGTTGCTGGGATTTATAGTTCACCTACAATCAAAGAGCATTCTGAACTCCACCAATGATGGAATTGAACCAAAGGTGACACATAGGACTCCCATGACCAACAGAAAACACTAGAAGAGTTTGGTGGGCATTGACCTTGAGTTTGTAGTTCACCTACATCCAGAAAGTACTGTGGACTCAAAACAATGATGAATCTGGACCTAACTTGGCACAAATATTCCATATGTCCAAATATGAACACATGGAGTTTGGGGAAAATAGACCTTGACATTTGGGAGTTGTAGTTGCTGAGATTTATAGTTCACCTACAATCAAAGAGCATTCTGAATCCCACAAACGACAGAATTGGGGCAAACTTCCCACACAGAGCCCCCAGGACCAACATAAAATACTTAAGGCCATCCAATCCAACTCCCTTCACCAGGGCAAGAAAATGTAATCAAAGCCCTCCTGACAAAGAGCCATCCAGCCATCGATATAGATAGATATGATTCACACACACACACAAATATAGTATCATAGATTTGAAAGGGACCCCTAAAGAAGGACAATGATATGTTGCATGTTCCAAGAGTAGGCAAACCAGACAATCTCCACATCAACACAGACAAAGAAACAACAAGAAATACTGTTTACTCACAAGCATAAAGAAATTACATATATTAGAAACCAACACTTTCTCATTACTTTATTTTCCAGATCACCAGACTGGGCCACAGCAACGCCTGGCAGGGGACAGCTAGTAATAATATAAAAGCCTTTCTGCCAATGAAAGGAAAGCAGGGAGGGGACCAGCCTTGCTTCCAGTGGAAGGGTGTTCATACTATCCCTGCAATGCTTTATATTTACTTCTGAAATATCATATCTCACTTTAACTGAACCTTAAGATCTACAGTGAGCCTGTGATTGTGGCAGGACCAATAGCAAGTCATAGTATTAATAACTACAGCAATCTGTTAAGAAAACAATGATCACAAATTTACTGAAGCTAAAGTTATGTTTATCTGAAGCTCTCAAGTTTCGCAACTTTTCTGAGAGTACAGATTATGAAGCTTTCTGTTGAAATTTGTTTTAACAACATTCAATCTTTTTATTTCTTTGCCTAGTGATCGACACCACATTTCCAGTGCCATTCCAGTTCCAAAGAGACAAAGTTCTACCTTTGGGGGCCTGGATGTGGGCTTCTCCAGCAGCCATCCTTCCCCAGACAAAAGCCTCCGGAAACGGGCCAACTCGGAGAACGAGAGACTGCAGTACAAGACTCCCCCTCCGAGTTACAACTCCGCTTTGACCCAGCCCATTGCCATCGTAGGAGACGCTGAGAAGAAGGTCGGGTCTTTACCCTCCTCATTAGATACCTCCCTTGACTTCTCGAAGGAAAGCAAAAAGGAGGATCTGTGTAACAGTTTAAACGGGGGAAATGGGAGCCCGAAGCTTTCCCGAGATCAGCAGGAATCCCTCCTGGCCTCCTCTCGTGCAATAAACGGTGCTGCCTTGCCCAGCGAGCGTCCGCACGGCGCAACCCTTGAGCAATCGTGCACCTTCCGCGGCCCCCTCGGGGCTGACCTCCTTTGCACGGTTGAGCAAGCAGAAGAGATCATGGGCATGGAAGCCACTGGGTTTGGCACTGGAGACCAGCTGGAAGCCTTTAACTACATCCCGGTGGACCACGCCGTGGCGGTGGAGTGTGACGACCAAGTCCTAGGAGAATTTGAGGAGTTCTCCCGGAGGATCTGTGCACTGAACAAGGATGCCCCCACTTTCCGTAGGCCCCGGAAGGGTTCCGACAAATGAGTTTTGGACACCGTGGTGGGAGTAAGGGTGGCACATCGCAAAGGTGAAACTATGTACCTGGAAGGAAGATTCAAACTTGCACTTGAGGAAGGGTTGGGGAAGAACGCTCACTATGGTTTTGGGAAGTTGGATTTGATTAAACACAATCATGATATATCCACTCTGCAGGTAAACAATTAGTGCTTTCTACCCTGGTTTTATTTTCCAAATGCTCCAGCAGTTGCACTGGGCCATTTTGTGTATTGTCTGCTTTGGTTTTATTGTTTTGATTCCTTTCAAAGAGGGGTGAGGGGAAGTTATCGAAGTCCAGCGTTTACCCTGATGCAAGCATGCACGTTATCTTACCCTTCTCAGTCATTCGCTGCATTTGGCCAGGTCTTGCAACTCTTCCTGGCTCAGGAGCATGCGCAAGCAGTTTTCTTCGTTTAGGAAACAAGTGGTAAACTTCGCAAGGAGACCCGTTGCTCTGAAAGCCCTGGCAAAATCCTGTATCTCCATGCAGTTTTAGTTTCTCCATTCCTACACCGCTCTTGTGTCCAGCAGTCACACCAAGGAAATGAACGGAAAGAATTCATCCAGGAAAGAATTCTTGCCTAAATCCCCCATGGCATTTTAGGGGGTTGTGTAGCAAAATGTGCCCAGTGAACTCCTCCAATTGCAGCCAGATAGAAAATTTATGCCACGACAAGGAGGGTTACCATGTGAAAAGAATCAATGCAGTCTTACCATTGGGTCACCGACTCATCTCCAGTTTAGGAAAAAAATATGATTTGTCTTGACTGTCCAGACATGCTATGGAAGATGCTGCTTTTCAACTTATGGTATCTTTTCCTCCCTTTTGGGGGACAGTTCAAGAATACGAGTGGTGTGCCTCATGGGAACACAATGAAATAGCCCCGAGGCACATTGCGATTATGATTACTCTTACTACTATTTTATGCCCTCCATGTTGGGACGATTTATGGAGATGCAAACCAAGCCTCTTGTATCTGGTGTCAGCCACACTCAAATTGACACCTTGTTGGGTTGACTATTTTTTTAGAATCAGCCAAACCATCCATTCAGTTGTCTTCAAACACTGATCCATGGGGCAAGTCTGACTCTAGATGAGGTAGTTTACCACTGGCGCACGAGTTTCCAACTGCACTAACGTAACGAGTGGATTTTGTGGTCTGCTTGAGATTCCTGACGATATGCATTTTGGAGTTCGGATGCGTCTGGCTCTTGCTTTCTACCTTGTATTACCGAAAGTCTGGGCTCAGTGGTGAGCTCATAAATACAAATATATAAATATATATAAATATAAATACAAAATATATAAATATGTATTACAGAATAAAAATTTAATTTACTTCATGGTGTCTGATAACTTCTTTCCCCCAGCTTGGCCCCTCTTTGGACTTTTGTACCAACATCCTGAACAAATTTTGTAATAAAACTGAAATATGAGAAATAAAAATTGTTAAAGTAATTGTGTGCACGATGGAAACCGTACATTTCAAGAAGTCTGGAAGTCTCAATCACAGTAACCTTATACATACTGGATACGCTAGAAAACAATGTTAGCGAGTTGTAAAGTTGCATAACAAGACAATAGAAAGCTGGTGTGGTATAGTGGACTATGATAGAGGCACTAGAACAAGCCCTATGAGGAGCGGCTTAAGGAGCTGGGCATGTTTAGCCTGAAGAAGAGAAGGCTGAGAGGAGACATGATAGCCATGTATAAATATGTGAGAGGAAGCCACAGGGAGGAGGGAGCAAGCTTGTTTTCTGCTTCCTTGGAGACTAGGACGCGAAACAATGGCTTCAAACTTCAAGAGAGGAGATTCCATCTGAACATGAGGAAGAACTTCCTGACTGTGAGAGCCGTTCAGCAGTGGAACTCTCTGCCCCGGAGTGTGGTGGAGGCTCCTTCTTTGGAAGCTTTTAAACAAGCTGGATGGCCATCTGTCAGGGGTGATTTGAATGCAATATTCCTGCTTCTTGGCAGGGGGTTGGACTGGATGGCCCATGAGGTCTCTTCCAACTCTTTGATTCTATGATTCTAAGGTAAAGCTTGTCCCCTGAGATTAAGTCCAGTCATGTCTGACTCTGGGGTGTGGTGCTCATCTCCATTTCTAAGCCGAAGAGCCGGCATTGTCCAAGGTCATGTGGCCAGCATGACTGCACAGAGCGCCATTACCTTCATGCCGGAGCGGTACCTATTGATCTACTCACATTTGCATGTTTTCGAACTGCTAGGTTGGCAGAAGCTAGGGCTGACAGCAGAAGTTTACGCCGCTCCCCGGAGCGACCTTTCGGTCATAAGCTCAGCGCTAAAATCCACTGCGCCACCGGGGGCTCAATGGGTTTAGAGTAAATCCATTCATTTGTTTAATAGTGAGTCAACACATAGGTTGGAGAGCCAGTGTGGTATACTGGTTTGAACCGTGGAAACAGGATTAGAATCCCTGTTTGGTCATTGAAACCCACTGGGCTACAATCAGCTTTAGAGGAAAGCAAGGGCAAACCCCTCTGAACAATTTTTGCCAAGAAAACCCAGTGACAAGTTCATGTTATGGTAGCCAAGAGTCAGGAATATCTTGAAGGGACTCCACAACAACCATAGGTAAATAAAACTGCTCTAGTCAACTAACAATAGATCCACGTGAAGTTTCACATGTTCGGCGATCCCTCGTAGCCCGAGGATGATGGTCCTCCAAGTATAGTGTCTTGATGATGAGTCTGTAGGTGGCTGTGGAGCACTATTCTTAATCCGCATGTTCTCCCGCAGTGAGTACATCGGTTTTCAGGTGGAAGGTGGTCCTGGTCAGGGTTGGGTTGATGCGCCTTCCTCTTGGCACATTTCTCCCTTTTGCCCTCAGTTTGTGCCTCTTCGAATTCTGCAGCACTGCTGGTCACAGCTGACCTCCAACTAGAGCACTCAAGGACCAGGGCTTCCCAGTTCTCAGTGTCTATGCCACAGCTTTTAAGGTTGGCTTTGGGCCCATCTTTAAATCTCTTTTCCTGCCCAACAACATTACATTTCGTGTTCTTGAGTTGGAAGTAGAGTAAATGCTTTGGGAGACGATGATTGGGCATTCCAACAATGTGGCATTCCGTCCAGCGAGGTTGATGGCATAGGAGCATGGCTTCAATGCTGGTGATCTTTGCTTCTTCTTCTAGAATGCTGATATTTGTCTGCCTGTTTTCCCAAGAGATTTGCAGAATTTTTCAGAGGCAACACTGATGGAATCGTTCCAGGAGTTCAGTATGATGTCTGTAGACAGTCCACTTTTCACAGGCATATCATTAATGGAATATACTTATTTTCTCGGTCACCCACACTTTTTCTATGAGCTGGTGGAGTTGTTGTGTCAGCTCAGGTCCTCCCTCTTTAAAGATTTCAGCAGGGATCCCATTAGGTCCGCTGGATTTGTTATTTTTTTGTTGGTTGATGGCATTGCTGACTTCTTCCAAATTAGGCAGTGCTGCAAGCTCATGCCTGGTTTGTTGTTGCGGGATTTGTGAGAGAACCTCTTCGGCCACATTGGAGTTGCGATTCAGGAGGCTTTGGTAGTCTTCTTTCCAAGGTAGTGCAATTGAGTTTTTGGTCCTTCAGGAGTTTGGTTCCATCTGATGAGCGTAGAGGCTGTATGCCATGGTTTCTTGGTCCATAGATGACCTTTGTGGCTTTGAAAAATCCCTGAGCATCATGGTTATCTGCCAGGTGTTGGATTTCTCCTGCCTTCTTTGTCCAACTTGAGTTCTCTTCTCTTTTTTTGGACCTCAGCTTTTGCACTGGTGTAGATCTTTTTCTTAGCAGCACAGTTGAGCGCTCCAACTTGAGGTCAGCTGTGACCAGCAGTGCTGCAGAATTTGAAGAGGCACGAATGGAGGGGTGAAAGTGAGAAACGTGCCAAGAGAAGGCACGCCAAGCCAACCCTGACCGAGACCACCTTCCACCTGGAAACCAATGCCCTCACTGCGGAAGAAGATGCAGATCAAGAATAGGGCTCCATAGTCACCAACGGACCCACCAGAACACTGATCCTGGAAGACTATCCTACTCGGCAAACGAGGAATCGCCTAAATAAGTAAGTAAGTAAGTAAGTATACTTGTTGAGCAATTGCCCAAGAAATACAAGGAAAGGTATATGAGTTTGACATCGGTGAAATTCCACCTGTGTTTCTCCTTTTTTCTCTCGTCAAAGCAGCTTTTGTGGAAATCCAGATTACAGAAAATGGACTAGAGATTGGCGCCATAAACACTATCAGAAGGTCTCTCTTGATATCTATACTGCATGGGATAGTCTCCATTTGTTGGCATAAAATAAGAAGACAGAGCCATACCTACTGGCTTGAGTTCAATGGAGAAGAGCCATATAATGCCTTTAAAGATTACCCTTATAGCAATTTCACCTGTGAAAGATACATACGGATAGCTGGGAAATGCACAAGAGTGCCAAGCATTTGAAGGGGTTTTACGCTGGACGGTTTTCCAGATGATGATTCCCTAATTCTTTTCCAAATGACATGTGTCCTGGTATTTTTTTTATCACTGGCTTACAGATGCTGGCTTATCCCCGTCTAGCCTGGTAATGGGGAAAATAATGCATCTGCTTTTAGATTTATCATAAATGGCATGATAACTGGCTAAAAATCAGGAAAGAGACAGATGCTTGAATTCCTTGTTGAAAACCATTGGTATTTATCTGACTTATCACAAGATATATAGAAAGAATGCCACTTGAGCCTTCTTGGCAGTCTGGCAGCTTTGTGAAATTTGAATTCTTATAACAATACAAAAAGAATGTCAAAAAAATTAACTCTTGCAAGTGTCATGCTTGGCACAAATCCATTGTGGACAAGCTCAAATGTGTCCAAATAACGGTGGCCAAAGTGGTCAAAGGCCTGGAAACTATGGATGTATCTGAGGAGCAACTTAGGGATCTGGGTAGGTTCTGCTTGGAGAAGAGAAGACCAAGAAGGGACATGAGAGCCATCTTTAAATGTATTGTCGAAGGCTTTCATGGCCGGAATCACTGGGTTGTTGTAGGTTTTTTCGGGCTATATGGCCATGGTCTAGAGGCATTCTCTCTTGACGTTTCGCCTGCATCTATGGCAAGCATCCTCAGAGTTGGTGAGGTCTGTTGGAACTAGGAATATATAAACCTTTTTTTCCTAATTCCAACAGACCTCACTATCTCTGAGGATGCTTGCCATAGATGCAGGTGAAATGTCAGGAGAGAATGCCTCTAGACCATGGCCATATAGCCCGAAAAAACCTACAACCCATGTTTAAATATTTGAGTTGTATTGAGGAGGAAGCAAATGGAGTCGTGAAACTAATTCCCCATAGATAAGGAGGACCGACTGTGTTTCTCCAGTGGGTGAGACCTGGGTTGCCAAATTCCAATCTCACCATGTTGTTTGAAAGGAACCCAAAAACCCAACTGTAGAAGTAGCCCAAAGTCTACTGGTAGTTGTGTCAAATATGGTTTTGTGGATATTGAAAAAAATGTGTGGAAGTGACTAATACATACAGGACCAACAATTCACCCTTTAATTTTGTGGATTCCACACTAGTAGAGCTGAATTTTAGGGGATTCCGATAACATGGAAATTATTTATTCATTCATTTATTTATTTACAGTATTTATCTTCCACCCTTTTCATCCCGCAGGGGACTCAGAGCAGATTGCAATGCGTATATACATTTATTTACAGTATTTATATACCGCCTTTCTCACCCCTGGGGGGACTCAAAGCGGTTACATGGCAAACATTCAATGCCATTTAGTCATACAACATATATAGACAGATGCAGAGGCAGTTTAACATTCCAGCTGTGCCCCAAGTTTTTCCGGCTTCATGAGGGTTTGCTGGATTCTGGCTTGATTCCAGCCACAGGGGGAGCTGCCACTTCATCATCCATTGTAACACCAAGTGCTTTGATGGAGTACTTCCTCATTCCTCTGCATGCTGCTGGAAGGTTTTATGGCATCGTAAATTAGTTAAATTAGGCCCCCCGCATAATCGGTACCTAAATTTTCTACTTGACAGATGCAACTGTCTTTCATGCTGCATAGGTCAACAGTAAGCTAGACCTGGGCTGGCTTCGACTTCATGACCTCTCGGTCAGTAGTGATTTAATGCAGCTAGCTCTCAGCTAACTGTGCCACAGCCCGGTCCAATGCATTTAAATGTATTTCAGTTGTAACATTCACCACACAACACCAAAGATAACTCTCTTTGTGTGACACCTCAATATGAGAGTCAAGGTAAATGTCATACACAAGAGAAAATGGAGTTGAATCTGAAGGTGCTGAGGTGATGTTCTTGGATGAACTAAAAAGGGAGCAAGCTTGTTTTCTGCTTCCCTGGAGACTAGGACGTGAAACAATGGCTTCAAACTACAAGAAAGGAGATTCCATCTGAACATGAGGAAGAACTTCCTGACTGTGAGAGCCGTTCAGCAGTGGAACTCTCTGCCCCCGAGTGTGGTGGAGGCTCCTTCTTTGGAAGCTTTTAAACAGAGGCTGGATGGCCATCTGTCGGGGGTGATTTGAATGCAATATTCCTGCTTCTTGGCAGAATGGGGTTGGATTGGATGGCCCATGAGGTGTCTTCCAACTCTTTGATTCTATGATTCTATGACCTCTTGGTTGATACCTCAACTTGAGAACCAATATATGTATCATACATGTTGTGACTCAGCTGGAACCACAGGCACAGACTGATAGTGTTGTGACTCAGATGGGGTCTCAGACTGACTCTCACGAGGATGATGGGATTCAGGTTCAAAATGTTCCTGTTCTAGGCAATGAGGAACAGGGTGTGCAAGTTCAGTTTCCCGCAGCAGGGAAAGATGTTTTTGGTACTGAAACTAGCCAGGTGCACATTGACTCAGAAAAGGAGGACAGTTCTCAGCCTGATAGTAAGCAAAAAGGCAACCAGGCTGACACTAATGAGCAGCCTCACCTTGATGAAATGGGAACCTTAGATCGGGCTGACCGTTTGGAATTCAGAGTTTGAAGGAGTGTGAGAATAGCTAACAAGAAGGAGGTCAGAGGCCAAAGAAATGCTTTCATGTATTGCAAAGGGTGTTAAGCAGTGTGTTTGAAAACAAACATTTGTCAGAGCAACTTTTTGCTCAACCAAGCAGCTTGGGCTCGTTTGCCTGGATTATCTTGTAGTTCTTATGTCCATGGTCTTGGGACTTTGTCATGTTCTCATGAGATTTCGTTTTGTTGGTGACTCTTGGAATCCTGCTTTACAGAGCTAAGTTTTATTGATCTTTTGGAATATTACTTGCTTTTAAGAACTTTTTTATCTTTTACTTTTCAATAAACTACAAAGACTTCAATCCATGTGCAGTTTGGTGATTTCAGCAAGGTGAATCTACTATGAGGTGCGACAATACACAAGAGAAAAAGGAGAGGTATCTGAAGTTGCCGAGACAAAAGCCCCAAAGCAGTGGTTCTCAAGCTGTGGGTCCCCAGATGTTTCGGCTTTCAACTCCCAGAAATCCTAACAGTTGGTAAACTAGGTTCTTGTAGGTTTTTTCGGGCTATATTGCCATGTTCTAGAGGCATTTCTCCTGACGTTTCGCCTGCATCTATGGCAAGCATCCTCAGAGGTAGTGAGGTCTGTTGGAAATAGGAAAATGGGTTTATATATCTGTGGAATGACTGGGGTGGGGCAAAGAGCTTTTCTCTGCTGAAGCTAGGTGTGAATGTTTCAACTGACCACCTTCATTAGCATTTGAAGGCCTAGCTGAGCCTGGGAAAATGTTCTGTTGAGAGGTGTTAATATGTGCCTGGTTGTTTCCTCTCTGTTGTTTTGCTGTTGTAATTTTAGAGTTTTTTAATACTGGTAGCCAGATTTTGTTCATTTTCATGGTCTCTTCCTTTCTGTTGAAATTGTCCACATGCTTGTGGATTTCAATGGCTTCTCTGTGTAGTCTGACATGGTGGTTGTTGGAGTGGTCCAGCATTTCTGTGTTCTCAAATAATATGCTGTGTCCAGGCTGGTTCATCAGGTGCTCTGCTATGGCTGACTTCTCTGGTTGAAGTAGTCTGCAGTGCCTTTCATGTTCCTTGATGCGTGTCTGGGCAATGCTGCTGCGTTTGGTGGTCCTTATGTAGACTTGTCCACAGCTGCATGGTATCCGGTAGACTCCTGCAGAGGTGAGAGGATCCCTCTTGTCCTTTGCTGAACGTAGCATTTCTTGGATTTTCTTGGTGGGTCTGTAGATTGTTTGTATGTTGTGTTTCGTCATCAGCTTCCCTATGCGGTCAGTGGTTCCCTTGATGTATGGCAGGAACACTTTTCCTCTGGGTGGATCTTCATACATCAAGGGAACCACAAGAACCTAGTGATTCCAGCCATGAAAGCCTTCGACAATAAGTTGGTAAACTGGTTGGGATTTCTGGGAGTTGTAAGCCAAAACACCTGGGTACCCACAGGTTGAGAACCACTGCCCCAAAGGCTTACCCAGGACCAATATTTCAGCATCTTCAGATGCATCTTCTTTTCCTCATGTGCAGTGGTTCTCAACATGTGGGTCCTCAGGTGTTTTGGCCTACAGCTCCCAGAAATCCCACCCAGTTTACCAGCTGTTAGGATTTCTGGGAGTCGAAGGCCAAAACATCTGGGGACCCACAGGTTGACAACCACTGCTTCTGTCTTTCTTTGGTTGCTCTTCATTTATTTCCATTGCCTGGTCAATCTGGTGACCACTGACCAGGTCTCGAAAAAGGTTTTTCAACATTTCCTCTTGGAATTCAATCTATACTCAAATTTTTAGATTCTCTTGAGCCAGAGGTGCTCCACAGCTGGAATAACAAGACGTACGAAGCATTTCGGTTTATAGAGCTTTATGGAGTGTGGAAATGGCTTGTTCGCACATGGAGGCAGGTTTTGCTAATCTTGCGCTACTTCCTGTGATGAACCGTATGTCTTTTTTCATTTCCCCCATGAAGTTTACTGCTCAACTTGGGACAGTGAAAATATTATAGCGACTCTCTTATTCTAAAGAGTTTCTCATTTTCATCCTCTTTCTAAGTCATTCAGGATACCTTATGCGACATCCCCTGAGATGTTTGTTAGGATCATAGAACTGGGAAGACCTCACTACCTCTGAGGATGCTTGCCATAGATGTAGGCGAAACGTCAGGAGAAAATGCCTCTAGAACGTGGCCATATAGCTCAAAAAAACCTACAACAACCCAGTGACTCTGGCCATGAAAGCCTTTGACAATACATTGAACTGGGAAGAGTTGGGAATTCTGATCCTGCAAGAAATCACAGCTAAAAACATGGCTGATAGAAGCTATCCAACCTCTGTTTCAAAACTTAGAATCATAGAATCACAGCGTTGGAAGAGACCTCGTGGGCCATCTGGTCCAACCCCATTCTGCCAAGAAGAAGGAGCCTCCACCACACTCCGGGGCAGAGAGTTCCACTGCTGAACAGCTCTCGCAGTCAGGAAGTTCTTCCTCATGTTCAGAACTTAACATGAAAAAGAGTCCAAAAACCTAAGAGGATGTCTACTCCATTGTTAGATACCTCTTCCTAACACAGTAGGTCTCAGTCTTCCTAATTCCACGACCCTTAATACAGTTCCTCATGTTGTGGTGACCCCCAACCATAAAAGTATTCGTTGCTACTTCATAATTTTGGTAGTTATAAATCATCATGTAAATATCTAATATGCAGGATGGATTTTCATTCACTGGACCAAATTTGGCACAAATACTTGATATGTCCAAATTTGAACACTGGTGGGTTTGGGAGAGGATGGATTTTATCATTTGGGAATTGTAGTTGCTGGGATTTATAGTTACCCTACAATCAAAGAGCATTCTGAACTCCACTAATGATGGAATTGAACTAAACTTGGCACACAGAACTCCCATGACCAAGAGAAAATACTGGAAGTGTTTGCTTGACCTTGAATTTGGAGTTGTAGTTCACCTATATCTAAAGAGCACCGTAGACTCAAGCAATGATGGATCTGTACCAAACTTGGTACAAATACTCAATCTGCCCAAGTGTGAACACTGGTGGAGTTTGGGGAAAATAGACCTTGACATTTGGGAGTTGCAGTTGCTGGGATTTATAGTTTGCCTACAACCAAAGAGTATTTTGAACTTCACCAACAATAGAATTGGGCCAAACTTCCCACATAGAACCCTCATGACCAACAGAAAATACTGTATTTTCTGAGGGTCTTTGGTGACCCCTCTGACACTCCCCTTTCAACCACCCCCCCAGGGGTCCCAACCCCCAGTTTAAGAAACACTGGCTTAAACATTAGGAGAACTTCCTAATGGCAAGAGCTACTTAGCAACAGTATGTCCTATTCTTTGAAAGTACGGTATGTCCCATTCTTTTCTGCTGCTCTAGAGACTAGGGTAGGGACCACTGGAATCAAAGATTCCACCTAAATATTATGGAATCATAGAATCATAGTTGCCCCTGCCAAGAAGCAGGAAAATTGCATTCAAATCACCCCTGACAGATGGCCATCCAGCCTCTGTTTAAAAGCTTCCAAAGAAGGAGCCTCCACCACACTCCGGGGCAGAGAGTTCCACTGCTGAACAGCTCTCACAGTCAGGAAGTTCTTCCTCATGTTCAGCTGGAATCTCCTTTCCTATAGTTTGAAACCATTGTTCCATTGCATCCTAGTCTCCAGGGCAGCAGAAAATAAGCTTGCTCCCTCCTCCCTATGACTGCCTCTCGCATATTTATACACAGGTATCATGTCTTTCTGAAGGTAAGAGCTGTTCAACACAGGAATATGCTGCCTTGGTGTGTGTGGAGTCTCCATCTTTAAAGCCTCTTCCAACCCTATGATTCTGTGAGTTGTAGCCAATGGGCACAAATACAGCACACTGGAAATAATAATTCCTGGTCCCCTACATAAGATATCTAGAGAAACACTGTCCCAGGAGAGAGTAGATCACGTCGTTCAGATTAAAATGATCCTTGGGATCTCTTCCAACGCATTATTGTGCTATAGCCCATCGACGTAGGAGTTTTCGAGACTTCCAAAGTGTGGATGTGTGGCTGAGTTAAAGCAGGTCCAACGTCGCTCCTGAAATGCATTGGGGGCCTCTGCTAGAGTTGGAATACGACAAAATAAATATAGACCTTGGAAGGAAAGCGCTCCCAGTGCCTCTGTAAATAATCACGGAGCCCCTTTTGGCTCCCCGTCCCACTCCGTTGCTGCCGAGGCATAATTATGGCAGTTTGAGATGTACCATCAGCGCAAGTTGCCACATGGGGAGACAGCTAGCCAAGACGTCGGAGGCCCTGGAGGAGATGGCAAGAGCGAGGAATGATAATCACTCCAGCCGTTGCATTGATTCTTGCAAAGTAAATGGCTTTCAAAACAGGAGGAAAATGGAAAGCCATCAAGAAAAAGAAATCTTATTCTCAGACCACAGTCTATTATGCTCCAGCTGCCACTGAGCCCATGAAACAGAAACCATTTATTCTTCTTTGTAGATGGAAGAGCTGGTGCATTGCAGTGATTTCAGTATTGGGTTAAATTAGAAAGTCTCGGGACCAGATCTAGTTTCTGCTCTAGTTTTACCTTATCTGCAGAAGAGGACTGGTGTCCCACCAAACTATAAATCCTGCGATCCCATAGCATTGAACTATGGCAATTAAAGTGATGTCAATGTGCTGGTACAGCTATACCAGGAGCTCCAACTTTATTTTCTTTCTGTTATCTGTTTGCAGTTATAGGGCAGGCCTCCTGTCCATCATAATTAAGCTTTGGTTCCGCCCCTTGTTCAGGGCTCTGGGAGGGAAAGGAGCCATTTTTTGGGCAGTCTCACAAAAGGTAACTAAGCTATAGGATGTAGACCAGCTCGTCCTGTGGAAAAGCTTCCTTTCTCAATAGCATCCAGAGAAAAATAGCATCCAGAGAAAAAGAACATCCGGGATACAGAAGCAGAAATTCCAGGAGAAAGGTCCCAAAAGCTCTGGCTGAGAGCTCACAGCCTCACAGCATCAGAGGGAACAGCCCTGAAGTTTCTAAGAATTCTCGAAGGGAGAACAGCATTACAGATCCACTGAACTCCAGCTGAAATATCTTCAAGCCTCGGCTGGTAGGTCTACTCGATACCCAGATGCACTTGGAATCGGTAGTAGGTCCCACACCGATGAGGCATAGATAGAAAACAACCTGGGAGAGGTTAAAAAGGGTTTTTCCTACAGAGAAAGTTCAGTTAATTAAAGTCAGGTGCCAGTCCATTGAGGACTAGACTAAGAAAGCCTTGAAGTGTTGTTTGAACCATTGAAGATTTGTTGTTTGTTCCATAATAAAGACTTTGTTGCATCATTAAAGACTCTAAAGACCATCACTTCAGAAAAATCCCTGAGAACCTCTCTTTGAGGCCCCCTGGCTTCCCGCTGGGCTTAAAGTATACATCCTATAGAAAAGTACAGCTGTTACAGGCCCAGCGCGTGACAGAACAGTCAAACTGCATTAATTCTACAGTGTAGATCACTGATTCTCAACCTTCCTAATGCTGCAACCCCTTCATACAGTTCCTCATTTTGTGGGGACCCTAAACCATAACATTATTTTCGTTGCTACTTCATAACTGTTATCATAATGTAAATATCTGATATGCAGGATGTATTTTCATTCACTGGACCACATTTGGCAAAAATACCTGATATACCCAAATTTGAATACTGGTGAGATGAGGTGGGGGCATTGATTTAGTCATTTGTAGTTGCTGGGATTTATAGTTAACCTACAATCAAAGAGCATTGTGAACTCCACTAACAATAGAATTGAATCAAACTTGGCACACAGAACTGCCATGATCAACAAAATGCTGGGAGGGTTTGTTGAGCATTGACCTTGAGTTTTGGAGTTGTAGTCCACCTACATCCACACAGCACTGTGGATTCAAACAATGATAGATGTGCACCAAACTTGGCACAAATACTCAATATGTGCAAATTTGAAAACTGGTGGAGTTTGGGGAAAATAGACTTGACATTTGGGAGTTGTAGCTGCTGAGATTTATAGTTAATCTACAATCAAAGAGTACTCACGAACAATGAAATTGAACCAAACTTAGCACACAGAAATCTCATGACCAACAAAATACTGGAAGGGTTTGTTGGGCATTGATCTTGAGTTTTGGAGTTGTAGTTCACCTACATCCAGAGAGAACTGTGCACTGAAAAAATGTGGGATCTGGACCAAACATGGCATGAATACTCAATATGCAGAAATATGACCACTGGTGGGGTTTTGGAAAAATAGACTTGACATTTGGGAGTTGTAGCTGCTGGGATGTATAGTTAACCTATAATCAAAGAGCATTCTGAACCCCACCAATGATAGTATTGGGCCCAATGTCCCACATAGAACCTCCATGACGAACAGGAAATACTATGTTTTCTGATGGTCTTTGGTGACCCCTTTGACACCCCTCTCGAACCCTCCAGGAGTCCCACCACCCAGGTTGAGAAACACTGGTGTAGATGGACCATAAGAGAAAGGAAAGAAGAGGGCATAGTCTCCGTCTCAATTGTTTTCCACACTATTAGGTCTCTGGAAAGCTCCCTGGTCCCATTCTGTAGGATTACTCATTCAGGAGCAATTGTGTTCATCTCAGCAGCCATTTCCAAAATTTGGAATTAGGAAGAAGGAATAGACCAGTGGTTCTCAACCTGGGGTCCCCAGATGTTTTTGGCCTACAACTCCCAGAAATCCCAGCCAGTTTACCAGCTGATAGGATTTCTGGGAGTTGAAGGCCAAAAACATCTGGGGACCTGTGACGGTGCGAGTGGCGCCACCTATGTGTAGAACTGTTAGTTGCAAGATTTAAACTGTTGTATCATGCTTAATCCTGCCTTTTTACCCTGCTTATATATAATTGGATTGATTGGTTATTTATAGCTGTTAATCAGTGTTGTTTGCACCAGTTGAATTGCTTTTTCAGCTCAATTGTTTGACTCCACCTCTTCCTGGAGGAAAGGAGTTCTTTCCTTTTTTATTCCACCATCAGATTTTCTACCAGATGGACGTGAGTAAGAGACTTGGCTCCAAAAGCCCCTGATTAAGTTACCTCTCAGCACCAATTCTGAGGTTCTTACCCTTGAGACTTATGCTTCATGTTCAGACCAACCTGAACGATGTTGGGAAGTCTCTGTTGGGGTTCAGCCTGATCCTGATCTGTGTGGAATCTGTTGTTGATGCTGAGGTCAGCGACGAGGAAAATGAAACTCAACAGCTGGAGGAAAATGTTTTGGAAGCTAGCCGTGATATCTCTCCACCTGGGATTTTTTAATGAGGACCAAAGAGAACAGATAGTTAGAGACAGAAATGTTTCACAGTTTCTACGAAGGTCAAATAGTTTACAGGAGAGACAGGCCCAGGCTTCAAAGTCAAGGGGCATTTCAAAGAATATCTTCTTTGGTTTAAGAGGCCTCCTGCCGGGTGTCTCTTTAGATCAAGCAACGTTTGGGACTGTGGCTGTGCCTTGGAAGAATTCCTTTGTTCCATGGCCGGTAATCCCAGAGGCTTCTAGTTTTCAAGTTCATGGTTAGCGAGAGGCTAACAGGTTCCTGGTTCTTGTATTGTGGCTTTTGGAATTTTGCTCAAGTTCAGAGATTCTACTGACTGCTGTGTTTCTATTGTGGCTTTTTGACTCTGCATTTACCTTTCTTTTGTAACCAATTTTTCATCAATAAACAAGGATTGTTTTTCCTACAGTCCAGTGTGGTGGATTTAATCTTATGGTCTCGTTTCTTGATCTGGGATGCAACAGTCACAAGCGCCTTCAAACCAGTTCTTTTGGCACCAGAAGAAGACCCTGAGTCTTCAAACATAGGCCACTTAGACTGGGGTTGTGGATTGCTCTGGCATTTACAGCCATTGAGAAAGAGGGACCTGGAAAAGCTTCTCAGCTGCAAAACTCCTTGGACCCAAGACAACCAGAGACTGTAATGTACATTTTCCTTCACCCCTTTGAAACTTCCAGCTTATTGCCTTAAAGGGATAACTATTTGTGAACAATAAATCTTATTTTGAGTTATCTACAGTGTTTTGGGTCTTTGAGAGTTCCAGTTTCTTAAAGGAGGGCAAGAAGCAATCCCCCGGGGGAAAGATCTTACATCCATGCCTCTTTCACTAAGAGCTATAGCCCCCAGGCATGACGGCACAGGACCCCAGGTTGAGAACCACTGGAATAGACAAAATTGCAAAAGTTGTAGGTTTGGAATGGTAGATATTTTGGGAAAGTCACCCTATATTGATGGCCTCCACTGATGGAAACGATTGAGCGCATTATGGCACAGCTGTGTGTGTTTGTGTGTCGGTATTACAGGTTTTACAGTTGATAATCGGTGTTGTCCCCGTATTGTTTGGATGTGAGCCATGACCAAAAAGAGAGAAGGGGGTGGGGAGAATATGGAGAGCTTGGGACAATAGGCTAACGGCCAGGCCATGGGAGTGAGTACAAAATGCAATGAAACATATGGAAAAAATCACCAGGCCAACATCTGAAGCGGAGCAGAGGAATGGCTTGAAGAGTCCCCCTTTCCATTCTTTCTTCCCCTCTTTCAAGGCTGAGTTTAAGAAGGAGTAGAAGGGATTAAGCAGCGTGGAAAGCCAACAGGAAGCCTGGATTAAAATAAACACTGGAGGGCCACTTTCCTGCTCCTAAAATTAATGGCTTTTTTCCTTTCCAGACAGAGGAAACTTCTTCAGCCACCTTGCCAAATACCGAAGATTTTAACATTTTGGGGACACTTAAGTGTTATTGTTGATTTCTTGGGGAGGTTGATAATATTTGGAGCTCTTCGTGATAAATGCCGTAATAATTGCAAACAGTGCCAACAAAGAGGAAAAATAGGCCAAGTGCAAAGAAGCCAGAATGGATGTCTAAAGAACTTCTAACTATGCTAAGACTCAAAGGAGACATTCACAAGAAGTGGAAAAAGGAAGAAATCACCAAAGAAGAATTCAAACAAATAGCCAACTCCTGTAGGAAAAATTCTATGATTCTATGATTCTATGTTTCTATATTGTCAAAGGCTTTCATGGTCAGAATCACTGGGTTGTTCTAGGTTTTCCGGGCTGTATGGCCATCTTCTAGTAGCATTCTCTCCTGACGTTTCATCTGCATCCTCAGAGGTTGTGCAGTCTGTTGGAAACTCAGAAAATTGGCTATATATCTCTATGGAAAGTCCAGGGAGGGAGAATCAACCCTTGTCTGTTGGAACTAGGTGTAAATGTTTCAATTGGCCACCTTGATTAGCATTTGATGCCCTGGCAGTTTTTAGGAGTGGCTTCAAACTACAAGAAAGGAGATTCCATCTGAACATGAGGAAGAACTTCCTGACTGTGAGAACCGTTCAGCAGTGGAACTCTCTGCCCCGAAGTGTGGTGGAGGCTCCTTCTTTGGAGGCTTTTAAACATAGGCTGTAAGGCTGTATAACCCCGGCCAAGCTGTAGGCTGTATATCTCCCCGGTAAAGCCGTAGAAGATGAAGCTTTCTACAGGAGCTCTTGGTATTATGTCCTGCATGGAAAACTGCCCCCCCCCCCCGAATCAAACTCAGCCCCTCCTGAATCAAAATCCTGGCTATGGGCCTGCTCTTGTCCTTTGCTGTAGGTAGCATTTGTTGGATTTTCTTCGTGGGTCTGTAGAAAGTTTGTATGTTGTGTTTCCTTATCAGCTTCCCTCTGCAGTCAGTGGTTCCCTTGATGACTGTGAGAACTGCTCAGCAGTGGAACTCTCTGCCCCTTCTATGGAGGCTTTTAAACAGAGGCTAGATGGCCATCTGCCAGGGGTGCTTTGAATGCTATTTCCCTGCTTCTTGGCAGAATGGGGTTGGACTGGATGGCCCACGAGTTCTCTTCCAACTCTAGGATTCTATGATTCTATGAAGCTGGCTTCGAACTGCATTAAATGGCCAGTGCAGAGGTTCAAATAGCCTTGCTGTTTGCCCAGCTCCGATGCGCAGGCTTGGCAGCGGTCCGCATACCTGTCCGAGCTCCTCATGGTAAGCTGGCCGAGAAATGGTTGTGACGCTCTGGATATGACCTGATTGCTCAAATATCCATCCCTGGTATTAATCAGCCTGGCAGAAGAGATGGAGTGGAAATTCCTAACGGGGAAGCCGTAATCATTCCTGGCCGCCGCCGCAACATGGACGAGCAACCCATGCCAGAGCTGCGTCCGTGGACTCACGTCTCCTGGGTGTTTGAGTGAAAAAATGCAATTGTGTTGTCTAAAGGCCAGACAGAGATGCCGAGGAATGCCATGTGCATCTAATTGTCTTCCTGCTCTGCTTGCGGGCCAGGTTCTCCTATATGGGAGCCACACTGGATGCAGCTTTCCAGGCAATGGGAGAAGCCAGCAGACCAGTTGCAAGCTGGGTAGATGCGGGGAATGCCGTGGATGTAGCGTACCTGGATTTCAGTAAGGCCTTCGACAAGGTCCCCCATGACCTTCTGGCAAGGAAACTAGTCCAATGTGGGCTAGGCAAAACTACGGTGAGGTGGATCTGTAATTGGCTAAATGGACGAACCTAGAGGGTGATTCTCCCCAAGGCTTCCTCTTTATCCTGGAAAGAAGTGACGAGTGGAGCGCCGCAGGGTTCCGTCCTGGGCCCGGTCCTGTTCAACATCTTTATTAATGACTTAGATGAAGGACTAGAAGGCAGGATCATCAAGTATGCAGACAGGACCAAACTGGGAGGGAGAGCCAATACTCCAGAGGACAGGAGCAGGATTCAAAATGATCTTGACAGATTAGAGAGATGATTGGCCAAAACTAACAAAATGAAGTTCAGCAGGGACAAATGCAAGATACTCCACTTTGGCAGGAAAAACGAAATGCAAAGATACAGAATGGGGGACGATGCCTGGCTTGAGAGCAGTACGTGTGAAAAAGATCTTGGAGTCCTCGTGGACAACAAGTTAAACATGAGCCAACAATGTCATGTGGCGGCAAAAAAAGCCAATGGGATTTTGGCCTGCATCAAGAGGAGCATAGTGTCTAGATCTAGGGAAGTCATGCTCCCCATGCTCTATTCCGCTTTGGTTAGACCACACCTGGAATATTGTGTCCAATTCTGGGCACCACAATTCAAGAGAGAGATTGACAAGCTGGAATGTGTCCAGAGGAGGGCGACTAAAATGATCAAGGGTCTGGAGAACAAGCCCTATGAGGAGCGGCTTAAGGAGCTGGGCATGTTTAGCCTGAAGAAGAGAAGGCTGAGAGGAGATATGATAGCCATGTATAAATATGTGAGAGGAAGCCGCAGGGAGGAGGGAGCAAGCTTGTTTTCTGCTGCCCTGGAGACTAGGACGCAATGGAACAACGGCTTCAAACTACAAGAGAGGAGATTCCATCTAAACACGAGGAAGAACTTCCTGACTGTGAGAGCCGTTCAGCAGTGGAACTCTCTGCCCAGAGTGTGGTGGAGGCTTCTTTGGAAGCTTTTAAACAGGGGCTGGATGGCCATCTGTCAGGGGTGATTTGAATGCAATATTCCTGCTTCTTGGCAGAATGGGGTTGGACTGGATGGCCCAGGAGGTCTCTTCCAACTCTTTGATTCTATGATTCTATGACTTACCTGGACTCCCAGCCATCCAAGGCAGGGCAAAAGTTCACAGCCAAGGCACAGACAGAGATTTAGTGGGAAGCCCTTCTCAGTGGCTGAGTTATGATGCAGTGGTGAAAACACCCTCCACACAATCCTCCCTCGCGCTGCCCATCATCCTCCCTCCCCATGGCCTTTGCAGGGCCTTCCTAGGCTGTCACTCTCCCCGATGAGACAGGCTCAGCTGGAATCCCTCCCTGTCGCAAGCCTGACACGTCTAATTTCCCTGCCAAAAGAGTCCCTGTTTACTTAGATTTCAGAGGAAACCTCCCTCCCTTTTAAGCAGGCCCCAGCCGACTTTAGCTTGGGGCTTGTAAACAATGGACCAGTCCTGAATTTCATAGAATCATAGAATCAAAGAGTTGGAAGAGACCTCATGGGCCATCCAGTCCAACCTTCTGCCAAGAAGCAGGAATATTGCATTCAAATCACCCCTGACAGATGGCCATCCAGCCCCTGTTTAAAAGCTTCCAAAGAAGGAGCCTCCACCACACTCCGGGGCAGAGAGTTCCACTGCTGAACGGCTCTCACAGTCAGGAAGTTCTTCCTCATGTTCAGATGGAATCTCCTCTCTTGTAGTTTGAAGCCATTGTTCCATTGCGTCCTAGTCTCAGGGAAGCAGAAAACAAGGTTGCTCCCTCCTCCCTGTGGCTTCCTCTCACATATTTATACATGGCTATCATATCTCCTCTCAGCCTTCTCTTCTTCAGGCTAAACATGCCCAGCTCCTTCAGTCGCTCCTCATAGGGCTTGTTCTCCAAACCCTTGATCATTTTAGTCGCCCTCCTCTGGACACATTCCAGCTTGTCAATATCTCTCTTGAATTGTGGTGCCCAGAATTGGACACAATAGAGCATGGGGAGCATGACTTCCCTAGATCTAGACACTATGCTCCTATTGATGCAGGCCAAAATCCTATTGGCTTTTTTTGCTGCCACATCACATTGTTGGCTCATGTTTAACTTGTTGACCACAAAGACTCCAAGATCTTTTTCGCACGTACTGCTCTCGAGCCAGGCATCCCCCATTGTATATCTTTGCTTTAGTTCTATATCTTTAATTTAGTTTGCTTTAGCCCATGGGTTTGGGATCTCTGCCATGCTGTCCTTCACCCAATCCATCCACACATTACTTTTACGTCCTATATTGCATACATAAAATAGAAACGCAAGGACCAATCCAATAAGAATCAATTCTGGACTTGCTGATGTCCCATCTCGCAACCTAAGATCATCCGGGGAGGCCCTGCGCTCGCTGCAGTCAACATCGCAAATGCGTTTGAGGTCTCTTCCAACTCTTTGATTCTATGATTCTATCATTCTTCAGGCTCAACATGCCCAGCTCTTTAAGCCACTCCTCATAGGGCTTGTTCTCCAGATCCTTGATCAGTCCAACTAGGCCACAGGA
The DNA here is from genome assembly GCF_037176765.1 of Anolis sagrei. Lineage (NCBI taxonomy): Eukaryota > Metazoa > Chordata > Lepidosauria > Squamata > Anolidae > Anolis > Anolis sagrei. The sequence continues at coordinate 8,183,994 of NC_090023.1, forward strand.
TTGTGATGTTATTTCGTCTCTGCTTCCTCCTGAGCTGCAGAATGCTCTCTTCTCTAGGATACAAGATGGATTTCGTCGTCTTTGGGGAAGACATTGCTTGCTTAGAATGAATTCCTGTCTTTCGGCATCTCCCTCCTCTCCCTCCTTCCCGCAATTGGAACAATCAGGCGGACAATGATCTATTATCATGAAATGTACAGGCGCCCCGGGGAATCTTCAATAATTGCTACCATTCGAGTCCCCTTCCTTCGCTTGAGCTGGGAGTCTTTTCCAACCAGCCTGCATTCTGCTGGAATTGTTGTGCCGTGCCATTTAATGGCCCACAACCTTTTTCCTTGCTCATGCCAAGAGCATCTTTGTGGGGAGAAAAAGACAGAAAGAAGGAAGGAAAGAAAGGTGGGTTAAGGTCAAGAACAAGTTCAGCGGGGCCTCCAACATCTCCGGAGCAGCTCCGACAACATGGCTGCCCAAGGTGACGTTTAAAATAAATCAGCAAACAGAGTTTCCCTCCTGGGGACAATCGCCTGCGAAACATTTCATCACAAGGCCCAGACGCTGTTGTGATTGTAATTAATCTTCCCACTAATGGTGCTGATTGTATTTCTTCTCTTTTTTTCCCTGTCCGGTGCTGAGAATGGGACAGTTCCCAAAGATGACACTAGATGGCACAGGCAGTGCTTCTCAAAAGGATGGGGTGGACGGACATGCATTTGCTTTTCCAATGCGAATGGTGGGGTTCAGCCTGAGTTTGAACTTGAACCTGATTCTCTGTTTGTTCCTCCTGATGCTAATGAAAATATATTTACTGATGCTAATGAAAATGTACTTCCTGATGCTAATGAAAATGTACCTCTTGATGATACTGTGCATCGTTGTGATAGTAAGTTTAAAGATGTTGAGGTGGGAATATCTGACTTGTGTGACAAACAAAGACTTAGATGTCCTGTGACAGCAACCACCGAGTTTCACAAGCAAAAGGTTGACAGATTGATTCAGGATGATCGTCGTATCACTCAGAGAGAAATTTCATGTTCGGGTTCAGCCTGAGTTTGAACTTGAACCTGATTCTCTGTTTGTTCCTCCTGATGCTAATGAAAGTATATTTACTGATGCTAATGGAAATGTACCTTTTGATGCCAATGCTCCTGAAATTAGTGAGGAAGGAACTTCTGTAGATTTGGAAAATGAAAGTACCAGTGTTCATGAGAATGTTTCAGTTGGAAGCCATGACCTTTCACTCCCTTCTGCACCTGGTAACTTTAATGAGAACAGAAGGGGCCAGATCTGGCAAGACAGAAGTAAATCACTCAGCTTGCGAAGGTCTTCCCGATTAAAAGAAATACAAACAACGGCTTGAAAGCAGAGAGGCGGTTCACGGAACCAATTCTTCGGCTTTAAGTGCTTTCCGCCGGGCTGACTTTCTCAGTTCAGGCATCGTTTCAGATTGATGAAGACCTTGGCAGTTCTCCCGGTTTCCTTGGCCATCGTCTTGAAAGATGTCTAGGATACCAAGTACGGTTATTGGATTGCTAACAGGTTCCAGTATTTTACAGTGTGGCTTTGGGTTTTGTTTTTGTCCATTTAAATTCATGTTTGCTGATTTTGCTGTGGCTTTTGACTTGCATTTTTCCTTTATTCTGTAACCATTTTTCTTCAATAAAAAAGGATTGTTTTTTCACAGTCAAGTGTGGTAGATAGTTATCTTAGGGCCTCGTTTCCTGCTCTGGATTGCAACAGCGAACTGTACCATATGTGCTGGTAGACTGTACCAGGAGCTCCAACTTTATTTGCTTTGTATTAAATGTTTGGTTGCAGTCCAAGGTTTCAGGTTCCAGGAATTCTGCAGAAAGGTGGCTTCCTTTGGTTGCAGGCGTAGGGCAAGTCACCTGTCCATTATCGTTAAGGTTTGGTTCTGCCCTTTGCTCAGGGCAATTGGGAAGGGAAGAGAGCCATTTTTAGTTAGTCTCAGTAAGGAAAGCTAATGTACAGGATGTGTTCAAGCTTCTCCTGTACAAAAGCTTCAACCCTTAAGACTTTCCGGGGGAGAACAGTCTTAAGAGCATCCAATGGTCTTCAAAGATTACCAGGGAAACAGCCCTAAAGCTTTGAAGAATTTCGGAGGGTAAACAGTTTTGGAAGACCAAAGAATTCCAGCTGGAGAATCTACTGGCTTTACTGGTAGGTCTACTCAGTGTATGAGACGCAGTTTGACCCGGTAGTGGAGCCCATGTCAGTAAGACTTAGATTACAGTCAGCCTGGGAGAAGTTAAAAATGGATTTTTTCTACAGAGAAAGTTTAATTGATCAAAGTCAGGTGCCAGTCCATTGAGGACTAGACTGAGAAAGCCTTAAAGTGTTGTTTGAACCATTGAAGATTTGTTGTTTGTTCCATAATAAAGACTTTGTTGCATTATCAAAGACTCTAAAGACCATCACTTCAGAAAAATCCCTGAGAACTTCTCTTTGGGGTCCCTGGCTTCCCGCTGGTTGCACGTTCTATTTTAAAGGAAATTCTTTACAGGCCCAGCGTGCGAGAGAACACCATATTTGTGCTGTCTTCTTAGGTTTTCCTCATTGTCCAAGTAAGATTGTCCTCCAAGTTCAGTGTCCTGGCGGTGGGTACGTAGGTGGCTGTGGAGCCCTATTCTTGACCTGCATGTTTTCCCACAGTGATGACATTCATTTCCAGGTGGAAGGTGGTCCCGGTCGGGGTTGGCTTGACCCGCCTTCCTCTTGGCACATTTCCCTCTTTGGCCCTCCATTCGTGCCTCTTCAAATTCTACAGCACTGATGGTCACAGCTGACCTCCAGCGAGAGCATTCAAGGACCAGGGCTTCCCAGTTCTCAGAGTCTGTACTGTCGCGCGCTGGGCCTATGACAATATCTGTTTACAGGACATACTTTCTGTATGACCAATGGGATGCCGGGGTGCCTCAGCTAAAGGGTCCCATAGGTTTCCCAACACAAAGTTCTGTAGAGGCTCAAAATAGGTCCAACAAAGTTCTTCGAACAAATGAAGCACAGCTGGCTGAGTGTCAGCTGCATTAAGATCACTCTGACCAAAAGGTCATGAGTTCGAAGCCAGCTCGGGTTGGAGTGGATTTCCAACCAATTGTGTGTAGCCTGTTGTTGACCTTTGCAACCCGAAAGACAGTTGCATCTGCCAAATAGGAAAATAAAGTACCACCTTAAAGTGTGGGGAGGCTAAATTAACTGATTTATGAGGCCATAAAGAAGACTGCTGGCGTGAGGCCCCAACTCCAGGCTCCAAGCTGCGTTATGGATAGCCCGAGTGGTCCCTTACCAGGTAATGGTTGCTGTAGATATGCCAAGTTGGTGTCCTTTTAGTTTCTCCATGAAAGCTGTAGGAACTATTTTTTTTTGTCCAGCAAAGGCTGGCTGTATTCCTCCAGCAAAGGCTGTGGAACTGTAACTTTACTCCCCAGCAAAGCTGTAGAGGTTTTCCTTTTTCCCCAGGGAAAGCTGTAAGAAGTGAAGCCTTTTGCAGGTGGGACAGAGAAAGCCCACATGTCCTGCTGTAAGGCTCCAAACTGTGAGACTGAACAAAGCCCTCCTTTCCCTCCAAAAGCCTGGGAAAAGGAGTGGGTCTAAAGATTCTACCAATGATAGACAGGTTGCTGGCCCTATGACTGCAACCTGGGGAAGCTACCTGATTGCAAAAGCATGACTAAATAAATTCATGCAAACTAGCAGTGCAGGAAAAAGAAATTCAAATCTCCTGGCACAGTCGTGCCAGCACAACCATATTTGTGCTATCTTCTTAGGCGATCCCTCGTTGTCCGAGTAAGATTGTCCTTCAAGGTCAGTGTCCTGGTGGTGGGTAGGTAGGTGGCTGTGGAGCCCTGTTCTTGATCCCCAAGTTTTCCCGCAGTGTTGACTGATTTCCAGGTGGAAGGCGGTCCCGGTCAGGGTTAGATTGATGCACCTTCCTCTTGGCACGCTTCTCTCTTTCACCCTCCGTTCGTGCCTCTTCAAATTCTACAGCACTGCTGGTCACAGCTGACCTCCAGCTAGACCACTCAAGGGCCAGGGCTTCCCAGTTCTCGGTGTCTATGCCAGAGTTTTTAAGGCTGGCTTTGAGCCCATCTTTAAATCTCTTTTCCTGCCCACCAACATTCCGTTTTCTATTCTTGATTTTGGAGTAGAGTAACTGCTTTGGGAGACGGTGGTCGGGCATCCGGACAACGTGGCCGGTCCAGCGGAGTTGATGATGGAGGACCATCGCTTCAGTGCTAGTGGTCTCTGCTTCTTTCACCATGCTGACATCTGTATGCTTGTTTTCCCAAGAGATTTGCAGGATTTTTTTGGAGGCAACACTGATGGAATCGTTCCAGGAGTTGCATGTGACATCTGTAGACAGTCCACATTTCGCAGGCGTATAGGAGGGTTGGGAGGGCAATAGCTTTATAAACAAGCCCCTTGGTATCCCTACGGATGTCCCGGTCCTCAAACACTCTCTGCTTCATTCGGGAAAAAGCTGCACCCACAGAGCTCAGGCGGCGTTGTATTTCGGTGTTGATGTTGACTTTTGTGGAGAGGTGGCTGCCAAGGTAGCGGAAATGGTCCACATTTTCTAATGATACACCATGAAGCTGTAGTTTTGACATTGCAGAGGAATTAGCTGGAACAACACTTTGGTTTTCTCATTGGGGTGTATGCTCTTTTGATAACATTGACAGCAAAACAACTTCAAATTTATTATAATGCTTTGAGAAAGAAGCATTCAAGATAGATATTATTTGTTTATACCTTATATAAGATAATGCAATCCTGCTCAATTTTCCAAGCTATAGAAGGCACCTCAAAATCCCCCTCCCTTACAGAAGAGTTCAAAGTGTCTCTGCTGGACATTGACAACGCGGTTGGATGTCTCGATTTGGATAAATCTCTCTCTCTCTCTTTCGGGGCTGGTTATCCTTCCTGCCACCTTGCATAGCTCACCCCCACAGTGCAAAATTGATTCACCCGTCTGCAAGAGATCAGAGGGCTCCGCTAGAGAACGGCTGGGGTTCATTTCAAGGAACAGATGTTGCATCCGCCCCACGGCCGCAAGAGAGATGTTTCGGAGGGCAACAAACTCTCCCTGGAATGAATTAGCAAGAGGCCTGCAAAAGGATGGACTGCCGTAGTTTTGAACCCATTTCAGTGACATGCGATCCAACACTAGCAGTGACCCAAGGAGATAATTTTAGGGCCTGGATTTGTCATGGCCTTTCAGAGATTCCTGTATTGTTTGTTTGTTTATTTATTTACTATATTTATATACTGTCCCTCTCAGCCCGCAGGCATGTTGGGGTGGTTTACAGTTGGTAAGAAGACCATAAAATACAATTAAAAACATTAAAATATTATAAAACCATAGTCAAGTCAATAACAAACATATATTATTAGCATCTCCTTGATGAAAACATTGGCCAATCACATTGTCTAATCAAGTGGTTCTCAACCTCACTAATGCTTCCTCTTCATCTTGGAAAGAAGTGACAAGTGGAGTGCCTCAGGGTTCCGTCCTGGGCCCGGTCCTGTTCAACATCTTTCTTAATGACTTAGATGAAGGGCTAGAAGGCAGGATCATCAAGTTTGCAGACGACACCAAATTGGGAGGGAGAGCCAATAGTCCAGAGGACAGGAGCAGGATTCAAAACAATCTTGACAGATTAGAGAAATGATGGGCCAAAGCTAACAAAATGAAGTTCAACGGGGACAAATGCAAGATACTCCACTTTGGCAGAAAAAATGAAATGCAAAGATACAGAATGGGGGACAATGCCTGGCTCGAGAGCAGTACGTGTGAAAAAGATCTTGGAGTCCTCGTGGACAACAAGTTAAACATGAGCCAGGAATGTGATGTGGCGGCAAAAAAAGCCAATGGGATTTTGGCCTGCATCAATAGGAGCATAGTGTCTAGATCTAAGGAAGTAATGCTACCCCTCTATTCTGCTTTGGTTAGACCACATCTGGAATATTGTGTCCAATTCTGGGCACCACAATTCAAGAGAGATATTGACAAGCTGGAATGTGTCCAGAGGAGGGCGACTAAAATGATCAAGGGTCTGGAGAACAAGCCCTATGAGGAGCGGCTTAGGGAACTGGGCATGTTTAGCCTGAAGAAGAGAAGGCTAAGAGGAGATATGATAGCCATGTATAAATATGTGAGGAAGCCACAGGGAGGAGGGAGCAAGCTTGTTTTCTGCTTCCCTGGAGACTAGGACGTGGAACAATGGCTTCAAACTACAAGAGAGGAGATTCCATCTGAACATTAGGAAGAACTTCCTGACTGTGAGGGCCGTTCAGCAGTGGAACTCTCTGCCCCGGAGTGTGGTGGAGGCTCCTTCTTTGGAAGCTTTTAAGCAGGGGCTGGATGGCCATCTGTCAGGGGTGATTTGAATGCAATATTCCTGCTTCTTGGCAGAATGGGGTTGGACTGGATGGCCCATGAGGTCTCTTCCAACTCTTTGATTCTATGATTCTATGATTCTATGATTCAACCTTCCTAATGCCGCGATCCCTTAATAGAGTTCCTCATGTTGTAGTGACCCCCAACCATAAAATTATTTTCATTGCTACTTCATAATTGTAATGTTTCTCCTGTTATGAATCGTAATGTCAATATCTGATATGCAGGTTGTATTTTCATTCATTGAAACAAATTTGGCACAAATGCCCGATATGCCCAAATTTGAATACTGGTGGGGTTGGGGGGGGGGGGGGATTTTGTCATTTGGGAGTTGTAGTTGATGGGATTGATAGTTCACCTACAATCAAACTCCACTAATGATGAAATTGAACTAAACTTGTCATACAGAACCCCCATTACTAAGAGAAAATACTGGAAGGATTTGATGGGAACTGAGTTTTGGAGTTGTAGTTCACTTACATCCAGAGAGCACTGTGGACTCAAACAATGATCGATCTGGCTCAAACTTGGCATGAATGTTCAATATGGCCAAATGTGAACAGTCATAGAGTTTGGTGAAAATCGACCTTGACATTTAGGAGCTATAGTTGCTGGGATTTACAGTTCACCTGCAATCAAAGAGCATTCTGAACCCCACCAATGATAGAATTGAGCCAAACTTACCACACAGAAGCCCCATGGCCAACAGAAAATACTGTGTTTCCAGATGGTCTTTGGTGACCCGTCTGACACCCCTCTTGCAATCTGCTCAGGGGTCCCGACGATGGCAAAAGCGCGAGGCGGGTGAGGGGTTTTTGTGTACAGCCAGGCCTCGCACCGAGATCCCCCTCGCTCGCCTCGCACCCTCACTGGATGGCGAAAGCATGAGATGGGCGAGGGGGTTTTATGTACAGCCAGGTCTCGCACTGAGATCCCCTCGCTCGCCTCGCACCCTCGCCAGATGGCGATAGTGCGAGGTGGGCAAGGGGGCTTTGTTCAAGGCCAGGCCTCGCACTGAGGACCCCTTGCCCGCCTTGCACCCTCGCCGGATGGCGAAAATGTGAGGTGGGTGAGGGGGCTTTGCACAAGGCCAGGCCTCGGGCTGAGATCCCCTCGCCCGCCTCACCGTATGGTGAGAGTGTGTGGCAGGCAAGGCAGGATTTGTGCGAGGTCAGGCATCGTGCAATGGATCCCGCACCTGGCCTGCACCTGGCCCACGGAGGCGGCCTTGCAACCCCTCCAAAATGGCCAGGCGACCCCCCTGGGGGTCACGACCCCCAGGTTGAGAACCGCTGGCGACCCCCAGGTTGAGAACCTGTGCCTGGCCTGCGCCTGTATATTGTTGCAAGTCCAGTGTGTGTGTTAAAGAAAGCCTTGCAGAAAAGCCTTGCAAAATGTTAATGATCAACTGGTGCTGCAAAACTAGCTCAGCTAAGCAAGGCTAGGCCACGCCTCTTGAATGTAACAGTTTTGAGGCTTTTACAAACGGTTAGCAGTTGGCTGTTTGACTTGCTGGAGAGCAGATGCAAGAAGCTTATGCTATGGTGAAGTAACTATGTACTTTTATTATGCTCTATAATTTATAACACAGAAGATTTATTCTGTAAGTGTGCCAAGCTGTTTTGTTTTCAACTCTGCAACCAAGAGTAAAGCTCTACTGTTTTATTTCTTCTGACTGGTCTGTGTCTTTGGCATTGGGTTTTGGACATGTTGGACATTGCTACTTTGCAACAAATTGATTCTGCGCAACAGCTTTGCACAAGGCCAGGCCTCGGGCTGAGATCCCCTCGCCCGCCTCACCGTATGGTGAGAGTGTGTGGCAGGCGAGGCAGGCTTTGTGCGAGGTCAGGCATCGTGCAATGGAGCCCGCGCCTGGCCTGCGCCTGGCCCGTGGAGGCAGCCTTGCGACCCTTTGAAATGGCCAGGCGACCCCCCTGGGGGTCACAACCCCCAGGTTGAGAACCGCTGGTCTAATCGTTCCATTTTCCTATGTCAGTTACACTGTACTTGCAAACGCTTGCTCAAAAAGCCAAGTCTTGACTTTTCTCCTGAATGTTAAAAGGGAGGGGGCTGATCTGATATCCCTAGGGAGGGCATTCCATAGCTGAGGGGCCACCACTGAGAAGGCCCTTTCTCTCGTCCCCACCAACCATGCTTGTGACGAGGGCGGAATCGAGAGCAGGGCCTCCCCAGACGATTTTAAAGTCCTGGAAGGTTCATAAGGCTGCTAGGCTATATTAGTACATAATTAACATTTTTTTTTCATCTCCAATCCTCCTTCATTAAACAAGTTTCCCAAAGCTTCCCAAAGATTTTAATGTGCAGTTGGTCCTTCGTGTTTGTCGGTTTCATTTTTTGAGGGATAGATCAATAGGATAGATTTCATGGTTTCCTCCTTTCTGTTGAAATTGTTTATGTCCTTGTGGATCTCATTGGCTTCTCTGTATAGTCCGATATAATGGTTGTCCGAGCAGTCTAGGACTTCTGTGTTCTTGAGTAATATGTGGGAAACCATGAAAATAAACAGAATTGAAACACACCAGAATCATTTTATTTATTTGTTTACTTCATTTATATACTGCTTTTCTCAGCCCTTGGGCGACTCAAAGTGGTTAACAATAGCAAAATTCAATGCTCAACATCATAAAAAGAGTTTTAAAACAGTTAAAAACAATGATATAATAAACAATCAGTTAAACATAACTATAAAAAATCTCATTACCGTCTCATAGGTAGAATCAAGATCCAATCTCATAATCCGTTGTTCCATGTTCCTATATTCAATACACTAGTATTGTCATTCTAGTCCATGTCTTTTAAACTCTACAAACATTTACTGTCCGAAGGCCTGGTTCCCAAAGCCATGATTTTAATTTCTTTCTGAAAGCCAGGAGGAAGGGAGCAGATCTTACTTCCTTTGAGAGTGTGTTCCATAGGCGAGGGGCCACCGCCGAGAAGGCCCTGTCTCTCGTCCCCTCCAGACGTAGTTGCGCAATTGACGGGAGCAAGAGCAGGGCCTCCTCGGATGATCTTAGATTACAAGATGGGACATATTTATTTATTATTTATTTCGGGCACTTCTACCCCGCCCTTCTCAACCCCCTAGGGGGGACTCAGGGCGGCTTACAACTGGCACAATTAGATACCAACAATTCAACAGATAAAATACATAACAGCAATAGCCACAATAGTTAAAAACAATCAATTAATACAATAGCAACTAAAAAGCCAATCTAATGGCCAACGTTCACCGAGTTCTAAAATCCATAAGTCCGTTCAGCATTGCCATAGTCCTTTCCAAATTCTGGTCGTCATTACCTTGTCAGTCTGCCAGATTACCCAAAGGCCTGGTCCCATATCCATGTTTTCAGCTTCCTTCTGAAGGAGAGGAGGGATGTTGATGACCTAATTTCCCTGGGGAGTGAACTTCACAGGCGAGGGGCCACCACTGAGAAGGCCCTGTCCCTCATCCCTACCAGCCTCACTTGTGATAGAGGCGGGGCCGAGAGCAGAGCCTCCCCAGAAGGTCTTAAACTCTGAGGTGGGACATAGAAGGAGATGTGTTCGGACAAGTAAGCTGGGCCAGAACCGTATAGAGTTTTGTAGGTCAACACCAGTACTTTGAATTGGGCTCGGAGATGGACTGGCAGCCAGTGGAGCTGGCCAAGTGGAGCTGGTGGTATGCTCCCTGTATGTATCATGACAGTAAATAAAGAACACCACTCAGAAACAGCAGAACTCCATACAGCAAACAATTGAGTGCCAGTTAACACCTCCTAAACAGAAGATGCCTCCAGGCAGCAAAGGCCAAGCTACCTCTATGAAGATATTCTCACTGATTGACTTTGCAGTTTTATGTCTACTCAATGCTAATCAAGCTTGCTAATTGCAACATTCATGCTTGCTTTCATAGAATCATAGAATTATAGAGTTGGAAGAGACCTCATGGGCCATCGGGCCATCCAGTCCAACCCCCTGCCAAGAAGCAGGAATATTGCATTCAAAGCACCCCTGACATCTGTCAGGGGTGATTTGAATGCAATATTCCTGCTTCTTGGCAGTGGGTTGGACTGGATGGCCCATGAGGTCTCTTCCAACTCTTTGATTCTATGATTCTATGACAGATGGCCATCCAGCCTCTGTTTAAAAGCTTCCAAGGAAGGAGCCTCCACCACACTCCAGGGCAGAGAGTTCCACTGCTGAACGGCTCTCACAGTCAGGAAGTTCTTCTTCATGTTCAGATGGAATCCCCTTTAATTATTATCTGCCTTGACATTCTGAGTTATATGACCGTGTGGAAGAGCCCTTTGACATCCTGCATGGAAGAATGTGGTTGGATTGGGTTGCCTTTGGGGTCTCTTTCAACTCTAGGATTCTGTGATTGCAACTGGGAGCGACTCCAAGGGTGATGCAACCCAACTTCTTGCCAGGGCTGGAACCCGTAACCAAAGCACCTCCAAAACGTTGTTTATAAACTCTGATTTAAGAGACTGAACCTATTACTGTTCGAAATTTGTGAGGGAGAAAAAGACCTAGCAGGTTCATTTGAGGTCCAGATACATTCCAGTCAAAAGAGGGGAACACAACCCTGATTTTGTGCGAGGCATAATGGACCGTTACATACCTTGCAATGAAACCTGTTTATGGTTCGTGCCCAGCCATGCCTTCACGGTCCCCAAGGGCCTCCCCATACCTTTGCTCCTGGGCTTCTGGGAATGCGCCGGCATGTGCGGAATCGATCGTCTGAGGCTGCGGAGATGTCTCGCCGCGCTGGGGGCCTGGCAGGCCCGTTGGATGGCCGTTCCATATATCACTCCACATGGGCTGCGACATGACAGGCCCATCATAATATTTGTGAGGAATCGCTTCCTTGTCAACCCAAACGTGGGCCAAAATCAACCTTTCGCGGTTGCAAAGGGAGCGTTGGGGCCGGCACCGTGCTCACTTGAGGTCGCAAAGCATAACAATCTGAAACTTTTTTTCTCATGAAAAATAACAACTTGGGGTTAACAGACTGTTTCATTGCGGTTGGAGTGGAAAAGGAGAGGGTTCGAGGGAAGGAGGACGCCATTGCCTTGAACCAGATGGCACGGGAGCCGAAGTGCTACATCAATGAGGCTTCGGTAACCACAAAGGATGATCGCTAATAGTCAACATGGATTTATCTAAAACAAGTCATGCCAGACTAATCTGATCTCTTTTTTCGATAGAGTTACAAGCTGGGTAGATGCGGGGAATGCCGTGGATGTAGTGTACCTGGATTTCAGTAAGGCCTTCGAGAAGGTGCCCCACGGGATACCTATGTGATCCTTTGTAGCTCAAGGATGATGATCTTCCAGATGTGTTGTTTTGCTTTTGGGTCCGTGGATGGCTGTGGAGCCCTATTCTTGATCCACATGTTCTCCCACAGTGAGAACATCAGTTTCCAGATAGATGCGGGGAATGCCGTGGATGTAGCGTACTTGGATGTCAGGAAGGCCTTCAACAAGGTCCCCCATGACCTTCTGGCAAGGAAACTAGTCCAATGAGGGTTTGGCAAAACTACGGTGAGGTGGATCTGGAATTGGTTAAATGGATGAACCCAGAGGGTGCTCACCAATGCTTCCTCTTCATCTTGGAAAGAAGCGACGAGTGGAGTGCCATCAGAAGGGTTCCGTCCTGGGCCCGGTCCTGTTCAACATCGTTATTAATGACTTAGATGAAGGGCTAGAAGGAAGGATCATCAAGTTTGCAGATGACACCAAATTGGGAGGGAGAGCCAAGACTCCAGAGGACAGGAGCAGGATTCAAAACAATCTTGACAGATTAGAGAGATGAATGGCCAAAACTAACAAAATGAAGTTCAACAATGACAAATGCAGGATACTCCACTTAGGCAGAAAAAACAAAATGCAAAGATACAGAATGGGGGCCAATGCCTGGCTCGAGAGCAGTAGGTATGAAAAAGATTTTGGAGTCCTCATGGACAGCAAGTTAAACATGAGCCAACAATGTGATGTGGCAGCAAAAAAAAAGCCAATGGGATTTTGGCCTGCATCAATAGGAGCATAGTGTCTAGATCTAGGGAAGTCATGCTACTCCTTTATTCCGCTTTGGTTAGACCACATCTGGAATATTGTGTCCAATTCTGGGCACCACAATTCAAGAGAGATATTGACAAGCTGGAATGTGTCCAGAGAAGGGCGACTAAAATGATCAAGGGTCTGGAGAACAAGTCCTATGAGGAGCGGCTTAAGGAGCTGGGCATGTTTAGCCTGAAGAAGAGAAGGCTGAGAGGAGATATGATAGCCATTTATAAATATGTGAGAGGAAGCCACAGGGAGGAGGAGGGAGCAAGCTTGTTTTCTGCTGCTCTGGAGACTAGGACGCAATGGAGCAATGGCTTCAAACTACAAGAGAGGAGATTCCATCTAAATACAAGGAAGAACTTCCTGACTGTGAGAGCTGTTCAGCAGTGGTACTCTCTGCCCCGGAGTGTGGTGGAGGCTCCTTCTTTGGAAGCTTTTAAACAGAGGCTGGATGGCCATCTGTCTGGGGTGATTTGAATGCAACATTCCTGCTTCTTGGCAGAATGGGGTTGGACTGGATGGTCCATGAGGTCTCTTCCAACTCTTTGATTCTATGATTCTATGATTCGAAGAAAGGCCAATCAGTTTGGGGCTTTGAAGTATGGATAGAAAAGATCTCAAGGTCCATTTGTCTTCTGCACAAATGCATCAGAACGCTTTCCCTCTTATGTACGTGGAGTGAGCGCAAGGATCCAAAAATGTGCCATAGCACCAGGAATGTGAACAATTCCGACTCCCATTATTCATGTGCTTTCGAAGTTGGTGGAATGTGGGAGATTGACGAGGAATGGCTAGACATACCGCACAGCCATTTCAACAAGGCTTAATGTTCAGCCCCTTATCTTGTTTACCAAACTTGTTAACCTCAACATGAATCCCAGTTTGTCTTCCCGGTATGTTATATATCCTGGTGTTGATTCATAATGTCTGCCCAATCCATCTTTTCTCCTTTCGCTAAGTTATTTTCTCCCTTAGTTACATTTTATTTCTACACAGACTTCTTATTTCCTTTTCCTTTTCTCTTTCTTTCTTTCTTTCTTTCTTTCTAAATTTTATTCAAACATATGAGGGTTGAATGAAAAGTAATGCCTTCACCTTTGTAACTTTTCAACAGATAGCAGTACTGGTATGCGGCAGGTACTGGCTTGTTCAGTAGACTCTCCTCTACAGTTCTAAATTGGCAGGAAGCCTTAGCACTGAACGGTTGTGTTGTTAAAGTGCGAAGTATGGAACCCTGTACAGACAGTCGGTCAATGTGACTTAAGCAATGTGCATTGAATTTTGACAGCGGAAGGTATCACCTCAAAGGAGATTCCTCAGAGAATGCAAGCTGTTTATGGTAATTGTGTTGTTGTGAGTATTGTATGTTGTTGGGCGAGTTAGTTTAAAGATGTTGAGATGGGAACATCTGATTTGCGTGACAAACAAAGAATTGGATGTCCTGTGATAGCAACCACTGAGTTTCACCCTAAAATACCTTCAGGACCTTGGAAATCTCCTTTACAACTTTCCAAAACTGGAAGCAGATTCATTCACCAGCCTCTGGCAAGGTGAATTCACATCACCAAGTCATCTACTCCACTTCCTCTTGCTTGCCAGATAATCAAATATTAACATGCCAAGAAAGAGAGAGAAAAGACACACAAAGAAAAAGAATAAGCAATGAATGTCTCCATTCAGCATTTGCTATGATAATCTTAAAACTGCTTGATCATGTCTATCTAAAAAATATCTCCAGTCCTTTTTTTTTTTTTGCCTTGCCATTTTTGCTTATCATGTCATCACTCAAATTTTAATGCCGTATACAACAGGAATGTTATTTGCTGAGCTTGGAAGAGTTACAATGGGGCCATCTCTGCTGAAAGAAATACATGTGAGCTTTTTGTAAGAGGAGAATTCATTTTAGGTAAAGGTTAAGGTTTTCCCCTGATATTAAGTCCAATCACGTCCAACTCTGGGAGTTGGTGCTCATCTCCATTTCTAAGCCATAGAGCTGGCATTGTCCGTAGACACCTCCAAGGTCATGTGGCCGGCATGACTGCATGGAGCATCGTTACCTTCCCACCGAAGCAATACCTATTAATTTACTCACATTTGCATGTTTTTGAACTGCTAGGTTGGCAGAAGCTGGGGCTAACAGTGGGAGCTCATGCCATTCCTTGGATTTGAACCTGGCAAGTTCAGCAGCTCAGCGCTTAAACCCACTGCACCACTGGGTGAAAATTTGAGGGAATTTTTCACATTCCTAACCTGTATTTCTTCTCTCAACTATACACTTTCTCAAAAACAACAACAAAAACAACCAACAACACACAAATCAATCGATAGAAGAATCGTTTCTGCACAAAAGGTGGACTTTGTCAGAGATCGCATCCATTTCTCAAAAGCAATATTCCAAAGTTTGAAATATTTTAAGGCATATAACCAGTTTCCCTTTTGTATTGTCGAAAGCTTTCATGGCCGGAATCACTGGGTTGTTGTAGGTTTTTTCAGGCTATATGGCCATGTTCTAGAGGCATTCTCTCCTGACATTTCGCCTGCATCTATGGCAAGCATCCTCAGAGGTAGTGAGGTCTGTTGGAATCAAGGAACACAAAAGGCACTGCAGACTACTTCAGCCAGAGAAGTCAGCCATAGCAGAGCACCGGATGAACCAACCTGGACACATCATATTATTTGAGAAATGCTGGACCACTGTCAAAACCACATATCACAAAAACAGCACTGCCACATTCACATTAAGTAGAAACACCTCGTATTCTCTTGAAATATAAAACACAGTCTTCATGTCAGTAAATGTCCTGTTCTTTATTCCATATGAGTAGACCCCAGTAGTCACATGAATTGACTCCAACCTACGACCGGTTTCGACTCGCAAGAGCCTTAGTCAGGTGGTTGGGTCTACAAACAACGCATATCATCAATACACACATACATTTGAACAATTTGTTATATCAAGTTTGTAAGAATATATACAGACACTCTACTTATTCAAATTATCACAAAAAGCTCAACAAGTGATAGTGACATCGTTAACAGTTAAGAATAAGAGTCGGTTTTACCCCAATGTATTCTTAACTGTTAACAATGTACCTATCACCTGACCGATGGACTTGCTATATCAGTAATGGGTTGAGTTATTTTGATCCTATACTCGCCACAAAATAAAACTCCTTGCAGGGTATATTGCTCAACAAAGACTAGTTTGGGAAGTCTGACTTGGCCACGGTAGTACACGCTCTGGTCACATCCCGCCTTGACTACTGCAACACTCTCTACGTGGGGCTGCCCTTGAAGACGGCCCGGAAGCTTCAGCTAGTCCAGCGCGCGGCAGCCATGTTACTAACAGGAGCGGGACGCAGGGAGCACACAACGCCCTTGTTGCTCCAGCTCCACTGGCTGCCGATCTGCTACCGGGCCCAATTCAAGGTGCTGGTGCTGGCCTACAAAGCCCTAAATGGTTCCGGCCCAAAATACCTTTCTGACCGCATCTCAGCCTATGAGCCCACGAGGGCCTTGAGATCGTCTGGGGAGGCCCTTCTCTCGATCCCGCCTGCCTCACAGGCACGTCTAGCGGGGACGAGAGATAGGGCCTTCTCGGTGGTGGCCCCCCGGCTGTGGAACACCCTCCCCGTTGACATCAGGCAGGCGCCCTCCCTTATGTCATTCCGCAGGAGCCTAAAGACATGGTTATTCGAGAAGGCGTTTAATTAAGTGCTACAACAATTGGCAATGACGACTGGAACGGAATATGGATTATGAGATTGGTTTATGATTCTACGATGAGACGGCGCGGATGATTTAGTGTAACTGTATTATTGTTATATTATTGATAGTTATGTTGATATTTTGATGCCTTTATTGTAAACTGTTTTTATATGTTGTACACCGCCGTGAGTCACCCTAGGGCTGAGAACGGCGGTCAACAAATGCAGTAAATAAAATAATAAATAAATAGCTGTGAGTATTATATTATTTTTGTTTCATAGATATTGTATTTCTCTATAGTTTATAATTCATGTTGTAATGTAATATTACCTTTAGCCACTATCTATGTCCCCTTAGGATCCACACCTCCAGAAGACACTAGGTGAATTGCTCACCTCAAACGTTGAGCTTATATGGAATAAAGAACAGGACATTTACTCACACGAAGACTGTGTTTTATATTTCAAGAGAAGACGAGGTGTTTCTACTTAATGTGAATGTAGCAGTCCTGGTTTTTTTTATATGTGTATGTGTAATATATACATTTAGTTAATTTAGTTATTTTCATATTACCACAATCAGTGGATTTTGGTCTCCACAGTGTTAGGGGAACCCATTTTTCTTTTCTGGTACCACTCTCACAACCACTATGTCAGACTACACAGAGAAGCCATTGAAATACACAAGCATGTGGACAATTTCAACAGAAAGGAGGAAGCCATGAAAATGAACAAAATCTGGCTACCAGTATTAAAAAACTCTAAAATTACAACAGCACAACAACAGAGAGAAAACAATCTGGGACATAATCACCTCTCAACAAAAGATTGCCCCAGGCACTAGCAAGCCACACCAAACAACTGCCAGGCCATCAAATGCTAATCAAGGTGTCAGTTGAAACATTCACACCTAGCTCCAGCAGACAAGAGTCCTTTGCTCCATCCTGGTCATTCCACAGATATATAAACCCTTTTTCCTAGATCCAACAGACCTCACTACCTCTGAGGATGCTTGCCATAGATGCAGGTGAAACTCTCTATCTCCAATGATTGACCAAAAGGTCAGAAGTTCAAATCCAGGGAGCAGGTTGAGCTCCAATTTGTCAGCTCCAGCTACTTGCAATTTCTCAAGTTCTCCTGACACGATTTAAAAAAAACCTCTTCAAAACCCACAAGCATTCTACCTATTCCTTTTCCTTTATAAATGATATAATTGGTCCCAATTTCTTAATAAATTTGTGAATATGGCTTCTTTCAAGAAAATGTGACAGGATGTTTTCTATCCTTGACTGGCGTGGTGTCCTCTTTCAGGCACTTTCTCCCATTCGCAATACACCCCCCGACAAAACTCATGTAAAATTGTCAAGCAAAGCTTCAGCATTATATTCTCACCCCGAAGTATGGCACCCCTCCCTCCGCACCACTTCAGCAGCACCTGGAACGTGTTTGCATTGCATTAATCTCAACTTTGAAGCTTCAACGTTCCCCTGAAGGATCACAAATCACTTGTCGAGGGAGGATGAATTTGCAGGCGTCAGGCCTCCCGTTTTGCGAGGCAACCACCTGCCTCTTCCCGTCGTGGTTTCCTTCTCCTTCCTTCCTGCTCCATTCCTCCCTGTTTTCGTGAAGGATGGCAGGGCAAGAAGGTCACCATCCGTTGGAAGGAGCTGTTCATCTGACAGGTAACATGTCCATCCTGGATGATCAACTCATCAGGCATCAGGAGGACAGGGATGGAAAGAATATTTGGAAATATTTGGAGGTCAAATCACCATTTTTGAGAGATTAAAAAGCATCCTGGATGGAGGAGAATCTTCTGTTTGGGACTTCTGCAAGGTACATTTCAAGTGATGCACCAAACACTAGTAAATCTGAAACAATTTAATAGTTCTACCTTGTAACAGTAGGATTTAGATCAAGCATGGGCAACCTTTGCCCCTCCAGGTGTTTTGGACTTCAACGCCCACAATTCCTAACAGTCAATGTTGTTGTTGTTCATTCGTTCAGTCGTCTCCGACTCTTCGTGACCTCATGGACCAGCCCACGCCAGAGCTCCCTGTCGGCCGTTACCACCCCCAGCTCCCTCAAGGTCAGTCCAGTCACTTCAAGGATGCCATCCATCCACCTTGCCCTTGGTTGGCCCCTCTTCCTTTTGCCTTCCACTTTCCCCAGCATCATTGTCTTCTCTAGGCTTTGCTGTCTCCTCATGATGTGGCCAAAGGACTTCAACTTTGTCTCTAGTCTCCTTCCCTCCAGTGAGCAGTCGGGCTTTATTTCCTGGAGGATGGACTGGTTGGATCTTCTCGCAGTCCAAGGCACTCTCAGGACTTTCCTCCAACACCACAGCTCAAAAGCATCGATCTTCCTTCGCTCAGCCTTCCCTAAGGTCCAGCTCTCACATCCGTAGGTGACTACAGGGAAGACCATGGCTTTGACTAGGCGGATCTTGGTTGCCAGTGTGATGTCTCTACTCTTTACTATTTTATCGAGATTGGACATTGCTCTCCTCCCAAGAAGTAAGTGTCTTCTGATGTCCTGGCCACAGTCTGCATCTGCAGTCATCTTTGCACCTAGAAACAAAAAGTCTGTCACGGCCTCCACATTTTCTCCCTCTATTTTCCAGTTGTCAATCATTCTTGTTGACATAATCTTGTTTTTTTTAATGTTTAGCTCACTTTCTTTTTTCACCTTGATTAGAAGGCTCCTCAGCTTCTCTCGCTTTTGGCCATCAAAGTGGTATCATCTGCATATCTAAGGTTGTTAATATTTATTCCAGCATTTTTCACCCCAGCTTTGCATTCATCCAGCCCCGCACATCCTCGCATGATGTGTTCTGCATACAAGTTAAAAAGGTTGGGTGAGAGGATGCAGCCTTGCCGTACGCCTTTCCCAATCTGGAACCAGTCTGTTGTTCCATGGTCAGTTCTTACTGTTGCTACTTGGTCCTTGTACAGATTCCTCAGGAGAGAGACAAGGTGGCTTGGGATGCCCATCCCACCAAGAACTTGCCACAATTTATGATGATCCACACAGTCAAAGGCTTTAGAATAGTCAATGAAGCAGAAGTAGATGTTTTTCTGAAACTCCCTGCCTTTCTTCATTATCCAGCAGATATTGGCAATCTGGTCTCTCGTTCCTCTGCCTTTTCTAAACCCAGCTTGAACATCTGTTAGGAATAGTGGGAGTTGAAGTCCAAAACACCTGCAGGTTGAAATTTGCCCATGCCTGATTTAGATCCATATAAAATTTGCAAATTTGCACCTTTTATGGAGCTGCCATATGCCCTATGCCAGCAAATATGGAAAACACAAGAATGGCCATCAGACTGGAAAAATCCACTTATATCCCCATATCAAAAAAAGGAAATGGTAAAGGGTGCTCAAACTTCCGTACAGTGGCCCTTATTTCTCATGCCAGTAAGGTAATGCTCAGGATCCTGCAAGGAAGACTCCAGCAAGACATGGAGAGAGAGTGGCCAGATGGACAAGCTGGGTTTAGAAAAGGCAGAGGAACCAGAGACCAGATTGCCAATATCCGCTGGATAATGGAGGAAGGCAGGAAGTTTCAGAAAAACATCTATTTCTGTTTCATTGACTATTCTAAAGCCTTTGACTGTGTGGTTCATAAAAAATTGTGGCAAGTTCTTGGTGGTATGTATGGGGAGACCAAATCACCTTGTCTCTGTCCTGAGGAATCTGTATAAGGACTAAGTAGCAATAGTCAGAACAGATCACGGAACAACTGACTGGTTCAAGATTGGGAAAGGAGTCCGGCAGGGTTGTCTACTCTCACCGACCTATTCAACTTGTATGCAGAACACATCATGCAATGTGCAGGGCTTGACAAATGCAAGGCTGGAGTTAAAATTGCTGGAAGAAACATTAACAACCTTAGATATGCAGATGATACCACTTTGATGGCCGAAAGCGAGGAGGAGCTGAGGAGCCTTCTAACCAAGGTGAAAGAAGAAAGAGGAAAAGCTGGGTTGCAATTCAACGTCCAAAAAACCAAGATGATGGCATCAAGACTGATTGATAACTGGCAGATAGAGGGAGAAAACATGGAAGCAGTGACAGACTTTGCATTTCTAGGTGCAAAGATGACTGCAGACACAGACTGCAGCCAAGAAATCAGATGACGTTTCCTTCTTGTGAGAGGAAGTCACAGGGAGGAGGGAGCAAGCTTGTTTTCTGCTTCCTTGGAGACTAGGACGCGGAACAATGGCTTCAAACTACAAGAAAGGAGATTCCATCTGAACATTAGGAAGAACTTCCTGACTGTGAGAGCTGTTCAGCAGTGGAACTCTCTGCCCTGGAGTGTGGTGGAGGCTCCTTCTTTGGAAGCTTTTAAGCAGAGGCTGGATGGCCATTTGTCAGGGGTGATTTGAATGCAATATTCCTGCTTCTTGGCAGAATGGGGTTGGACTGGATGGCCCATGAGGTCTCTTCCAACTCTTTGATTCTATGATTCTATGATTCTTGGGAGGAGAGCAATGACCAATCTTGATAAAAGAGTGAAGAGCAGAAACATTACACTGGCAATGAAGATTCACATATTTAAAGCAATGGTATTCCTCATAATAACCTATGGATGTGATAGCTGGACCATAAGGAAGGCTGAGCGAAGGAACAGAGGGAGGAGAGCAATGTCCAATCTCGATAAAATAGTAAAGAGTAGAGACATCAGACTGGCAACAAAGATCCATTGCCTAGTCAAAGCCATGGTATTGCCTGTAGTCACCTACGGATGTGAAAGCTGTACCATAAGGAAGGCTGAGCAAAGGAAGAGAGATGCTTTTGAGCTGTGGTGTTGGAGGAAAGTGCTGAGAGTGCCTTGGACCACGAGAAGTGATTTTCCTGCTTTCATGGGAATTTTGTGCCTTTTGATTTCACAAAATTGGAGGGACTGCTGTACATCTGAAACTAGAAATTCAAAAATTCCATAGGAGGGAGGTCTGAGTGGTTTAAAATGATGCCAAAGTGTTGCAAATTTGGAATGTAGATATGCTTTATGCACGCACATATTTACACTAGGAAAGCCCAGTTTGGAATCTGATCCAGGAATAATAAAAAATAAATGTATCTAAAACAACCGTCGGGAGTACGGATACATCAGCTGAAAAAATGCAACCTGTCTCTCTTTCAGGATCAAGCAACACCAAAACAATGAAAGTTCTCTGAAATGTATTTCTAAAGGTTGGCAAGGAAGAGACCCCAAGAAAATGAATTCTGAGTTCCTGGTATCACCACGAAGAAGACTTGGTCCCTATTAAACATCCAAATATGACATCAGAGAATGTTTCAGGACAGAGTCATAATCTCTTCAGCAAAATCCTCTAGGACAGCATTTATTTATTGTATTTATGTTATTTACAACATTTTTACCCTGCTCTTCTCACCCCCGCAGGGGGACTCAGAGCAGCTAACAATGGCAACGATTCAAGGCCGCAATAATTACAATTATAATAACAAGATAAAAACATACAATACAATAAATTAAAACAACATTAGTTAAACAATCATAAAGCCTTTTCCATTACAACAATGGTCTGATTCAATGTTCAGGAGCCATTATATCCATTAGCCAAAAGCCCGGTTCCACAACCACGTCTTCAGTTTTCTTCTGAAAGAAAGGAGGGAGGGTGTCGATCTGATTTCACTGGGGAGTGAATTCCACGGGGGGGGGGGGGGGGGCACCATTGAGAAGGCCCTGTCCCTTGTCCCCACCAGCTGTGTTTGTGAAGCTTGTCCCCACCAGCTGTGTTTGTGAAGCTTGTCCCCACCAGCTGTGTTTGTGAAGCTTGTCCCCACCAGTTGTGTTGTCTCAACCTGGGGATCAGGACCTCTGGGGTGGGGGACATGAGGGAGGTGTCAGAGGGGCTACCAAAGACCATCAGAAAACATAGTATTTTTTGTTGGTCATGGGGGTTCTGTGTGGAAAGTTTGGCCCAATTCTATCATTGGTGTGATTCAGAATGCTCTTTAATTGTAGGTGAACTATAAATCCCAGCAAGTACAGCTCCCAAATGTCAAGGTCTATTTTTCCCAAACTCCACCAGTGTTCACATTTGGGCATATTGAATATTCTTGACAAGTTTGGTACAGATCCATCATTGTTTGAGTCCACAGTGCTCTCTGGATGTAGGTGAACTACAACTCCAAAACTCAAGTTCAATGCCCACCAAACCCTTCCAGTATATTCTCTTGTTCATGGGAGTTATGTGTGCCAAATTTGGTTAAATTCCATCATTGGTGGAGTTCAGAATGCTCTTTGATTGTAGGTGCACTATAAATCCCAGCAACTACAACTCCCAAATAACAAAATCAGTCCCCACCACCAACCCCACCAGTATTCAGATTTGGGTGTATCGGGTAAATGTGCCAAATTTAATCCAGTGAATGAAAATAATCCTGCATATCAAATATTTACATTACGATTCGTAACAGTAGCAAAATGAAAGTTGTGAAGTAGCAACGCAAATAATGTTATGGTTGGGGATCACCACAACATGAGGAACTTGTGTTAAGGGGTCGCAGCATTAGGAAGGTTGGGAACCACTGCTCTAGGAAGATCTGCTCCAGCATCCCATATGGGATCGGCCGCTTTCTTTTTCTTTTTCCTTGCCAGAGAACTTTGTCCCTTTGGGGCAGAAGGAGGCACCCACAAAATCAGTCCATGTGTGGGTTTTATGCAGTCTTAAGACGAAGTTGCATGACGGTTATTCCTTGAGAAAACACACCGCCCGCGTTGCTGAATCATGCACCACAAGGGATGTTTATCTGTGACCAGGGTTAGCAAGGTTTCGGTTGGCTTTAAATCCATCTGCGTTCCAGTAAAAAGTAATGAAGAAGTCTCTCTTCATCAAAACGGTGCCCACATCTGTCACTCGGGAGCCTCCTGCCAGGAAAGTCAACTCGATTCCCGGATTCATTTAGATCACAGCCTTTCTTTTTTTGGGGTCATGGCAAAAGATCTTTGCCTCTCCGTGCAGCTGTGTCAAGGAATCCAGTCCAAACAACTTCAAAACGTGGAGAAAGGAACGGGATTGGACGAGTTCATGCAACCATAGAGTTGGAAGGAATTATATAGTCCAACCCCATGCAGGAAAAGCACAATCAATGCACCCCTGACAGATGGCCATCCAACATCTATTTGAAAGCTTCCAAGGAAGAAACTTCCACCGAACACTTAGGCAGTGAGATCCTATGGGTTACTCCAAATAGAGTTGAATCAATGAGATATAGAGTCAACATTTAGGTAGTGTACCTATGACCTGGAGAAATACTTATGTGCCATTTAGAAGCACACTACTATATGGCTGGGAACCTGTGGGTTATTCTTAGGTTGAGTAAACCCATTGTAAAAAATGCTCAAACTTTTGTACAGTGGCCCTTATTTCTCATGCCAGTAAGGTAATGCTCAAGATCCTGCAAGGAAGGCTCCAGCAAGACATGGAGACTATCTATGTATGATAAGATAGAAATAACCTTCCTCTACTGATATAGTCTTTCTTTTTTTGATTGACTGATTAGAACCATGAATATGAAGCTAAAAGAAAGAGTCGTCATTGAATTTCTGGTAAAAGCAGGTTGTGCAATTAAGGAAATCCATAATGTGATTTGGCCCCTTCTGACTTTTACCTGTTTGGACTTCTGAAAGACAACCTACATGGTTTCTGATTCAAACACTTGAATGACATTAAAACAGCTTTAAAATTATGAGTCATGAAGCAAAACCCTGAATTTTTCCAAAATGGTTTTGATGCCTGGGCTAAGCAATGGCACAAATGTGTATAAGTGACTATGGAGAATGGTAGCTTTGCATAGAGGACACTTCAGGCTAGTCTCTGTAGCAACTTCTGCTGTTATATGTTCATTCATAATGTTTTTATGACACAGGAGGCAAAACTTTTTGACACACCCTCGTACATATATAGCATTTGGAAACACCCAATGGCATGACTTGGATCCTGTGCGATATTCCCAAGAC
Organism: Anolis sagrei; assembly: GCF_037176765.1. NCBI lineage: Eukaryota > Metazoa > Chordata > Lepidosauria > Squamata > Anolidae > Anolis > Anolis sagrei. The sequence goes on from NC_090023.1 coordinate 8,208,176, forward strand.
GAGTCAACACATTGAATTGTATGTAGGATAGAGAGTCAACATTGTGGAACTATTTGCGTCTCCATGAATTGAATATGACTTTTCACAATAGCCAAGACATACAACTAGACGCTTACTTCTTGGGAGGAGAGCAATGTCCAGTCTTGATAAAATAGTAAAGAGCAGAGACATCAGACTGGCAACAAAGATCCATTGCCTAGTCAAAGCCATGGTCTTCCCTGTAGTAACCTACAGATGTGAGAGCTGGACCTTAGGGAAGGCTGAGCGAAGGAAGAGAGATGCTTTTGAGCTGTGGTGTTGGAGGAAAGTGCTGAGAGTGCCTTGGACTGCGAGAAGATCCAACCAGTCCATCCTCCAGGAAATAAAGCCCGACTGCTCACTGGAGGGAAGGAGACAAGAGACAAAGTGGAAGTCCTTTGGCCACATCATGAGGAGACAGCAAAGCCTGGAGAAGGGAATTACGCTGGGGAAAGTGGAAGGCAAAAGGAAGAGGGGCCGACCAAGAGCAAGATGGATGGATGGCATCCTTGAGGTGACGGGACTGACCTTGAAGGAGCTGGGGGGGGGGGGGGGTGACAGCCGACAGGGAGATCTGGCGTGGACTGGTCCATGAGGTCACGAAGAATCGGAGATGACTGAATGAATGAACAACAACACAACTAGATAGATAGATAGATAGATAGATAGATAGATAGATAGGTAAACCTATAGAGGGTTATGTCACCAACAGGATTCCAGGCTAGACCTGTCATATCCCATGCGCTGCCAGAGAATTTTGGGAATTGCAGTCCAAAAAAGGAGCAGGTCCAAACGGAAAGATTTCTGTCCTTCAGAAATGGCCATCACCCTCTGCATTTCTATCTCTAAAGTTTCCTGCTCCCTAGAATACATCCATATTTTTTGGATTGCATCTCCCATGTCTGAGTGTCGACAACTGTCTCCTCCCGAAGCGTCCTTTGCCCTGCGCCAACATGGTACATTTTTTTCTTTTTTTGGAGCCTTTCCCACATTTGGCAGGCCATTTCTGGGAAGGATGGAAACTTCTTTTTAATTTATATATATGTATAAATTAAACAAGCCCAAACGTGCCAGCCCTTCCTAGCCGTGTGACGCAACGGCTTGCGGTTTGTTAATATCGGCTTATTACACACACATGTTTACGCGGTTAACGGGAGCGTATTGTATTACACCCAAACTTTATAGGTTTCAGTTCTTTTCCTTCAAACTTATGAGTTTCAGAGGCACCGGGGGGCCAAATCCTGGCTGTTCAAGGGGAGGTCTTTGCATGGAAGCAAGAAGGGGCACATCTGCCGATCCCGCTGCTGAAATTTCGGGAATCTAAGGTGAATGACCTCAGAGGTTTTTAGTAGACTATCCATTATTCTTCCTTATTCCTCTTTCCTTAGTCAAGCATTTGGCAGAGAACCTGTTTTTTTCCTTCTAGGGACTCTCTACTGTTTCTGTCCTCAGTTGAAAAAATGGGAGGGTAGAGGAATAATGGGGATTGCCCTGGCCAAATGGGGACATTCAGAGGATGTGCTTCTTCATCTTCAAAGTTCCTCCACACAAACAACAATTGTCCTCTCAGATCTTGTGGACCCAAATGGATGCATATGTATGTTGCTGATACTACTACTTACTGCTACGACTACTGTCCTAGTAGGATTGTCTTCCAAGATTGGTGTACTGGCGGTGGTTCCGTAGGTGACTGTGGAGCCCTATTCTTGACCTGCTTCTTCTCCCACAGTGAGGACATCAGTTTCCAGGTGGAAGGTGGTCCCAGTTGGGGTTGGCTTGATGTGCCTTCCTCTTGGCATGTTTCTCTCTTTCTCCTTCCATTCATTCCTCTTTGAATTCTTCAGCACTGCTGGTCACAGCTGACCTCCAGTTGGAGCGCTCAAGAGCCAGGGTTTCCGAGTTCTCGATGTCTATGCCAGAGTTTTTAAGGTTAACTTTAAGCCCATCTTTAAATCTCTTTTCCTGACCACCAATGTTACGTTTCCTGTTCTTGAGTTTGGGGTAGAGTAACTGCTTTGGGAGATAGTGATTGGGCATTTGGACAACATGGCCAGTCCAGCAGAGTTGATTGCATAGGAGCATCACTTCAATGCTGGTGGTGTTTGCTTCTTCCAGCACGATGACATTTGTCCACCTGTTTTCCCAAGAGATGTGTAGGATTTTCCGGAGGCAATGCTGATGTAATCATTACAGGAGTTGAACCGTACGTCTGTAGACAGTCCATGTTTTGCAGACATATAGCAGGATTGGGAAGACAATAGCTTTATAAACAAGCATCTTGGTCTTCCTATGGATGTCCCGGTCCTCAAACACTCTCTGCTTCATTCAGAAGAATTCTTCACTCACAGAGCTCAGGTGGCGTTGTATTTTAGTGTCAATATTGACTTTTGTGGAGAGGTGGCTGCCAAGGGAGCGGAAAGGGTCAATGTTTTCTAATATTACACCATTAAGCTGTATTTCTGGCATTGCAGAAGAATTGGCTGGTGCCTGCTGGAGGAGCACTTTGGTTTTCTCAATGTTCATTGAGAGGCCGAGCTTCTCGTATGCTTCTGCAAAGGTGTTTAGAGTGGCTTCTAGGTCTTCTTCTGAATATGCGCAGACTATGTTATCATCAGCATATTGGAGTTCTATAACAGATGCTGTTGTGATATAGGTCTACACTGACCATATAATGTAGTTTCAAAATGCATTATATGGCAATTTTGATCCAGCCTTGGTAGGGGGTTGGACTAGATGACTCATGCGTTCTCTTCCAACTCTATTATTTTATGATTCTATATGATTCTGTGATTGAAATCTGGACTAAAACCCAGAATGGAAACCTCACCCAATTGAGAGACAAGTCACCAGCTGCTGCTGGTCTTCCTGATTCCACCGGTGACCAAACGGAGCTGGAACATGGTGGATTCTTGCTTTCAAATCTCAGTGTGCTTCAAGGAAGGTCAGAAAGTCAACCGTCCACTCATATCACTGAACATATGCCAGCCATATGCAATATATACCACGGGGAACAGTATATAGACAGTATGATGACAGGATAGAGAAGGAAACTGAACACAAAGGGAAGCCCTGGTGACCAGGTCACATCAGAAAGGTTGACATTTATGGTCTCCTCTACCTCCTACCTGCTTTGGAAGGCGGGCTGTTTAACAGCAGGAGGAAAGGGTGGGTTGGAACAGGAGACAGGTTCAAAGTGTTTGGGGATGACCCATAAAGCCCTACACAGCTTCGATTCAGACTGTCTGGAGACTTTGAAGAACTGCACTCTCCAAATGCTCCAATTTGGCAGGGACAATCCCAATTAACTCCTTAGAATCATAGAATCATAGAATCATAGAGTTGGAAGAGACCTCATGGGCCATCCAGTCCAACCCCCTGCCAAGAAGCAGGAATATTGCATTCAAATCACCCCTGACAAATGGCCATCTAGCCTCTGCTTAAAAGCTTCCAAAGAAGGAGCCTCCACCACACTCCGGGGCAGAGAGTTCCACTGCTGAACGGCTCTCACAGTCAGGAAGTTCTTGTCGCAGCTTTGAAAATGTTCAAGTTTCTCTCCTCCTGCTTCCTCTCCTTTTTGCACTGAGTTCGCTTCAGAAGGTATTATTTACACTCAGATAACAATTTGAAGAAGGGAGGAAGATATCCACATTCATTTCAGAGTTGCAGAAATGGAGAAGGGGTTATCAAGATGTATGCCGATGTACATTACGTAGGTTGGTAATTTATAGAATCCCAGAACCATATATTCAGAGTTGGAAGGGACCATGGAGGTCACCTAGTCCACCCCTTTGCCAAGGTTAGAGAAATGTAGAGGTTTTGCATCAAACACAAAACTGACCCAGCCCTTCACTAGGCTGGCTCTACACTGTGGGATTTCTGCAGTTTGGCATCACCTAAATTTAATAGGGTTTTGAACTCATGGGGAATCTAAAAAAGAGCAAAATATTTGAGTGTTTGTATACCACAAAGTTGAGGGACAATCTAAGGATTGGCTCCCGGGAATTATAGTTTGGAATCAGGTGTCAAACAGGGATGTGTTATTGCCCCAAACTTATTTTCCATCTTCATCACTATGATACTTCATCTTGTTGATGGGAAGCTTCCCACTGGAGTAGAAATAATCTACCAGACCGATGGCATCCTATTTAACCTCAGCAGACTGAAAGCCAAAACCAAGGCTACAACAGCATCTGTTATAGAACTCCAATATGCTGATGACCAAGTCATCTGTGCACATTCAGTAGAAGACCTACAAGCCACTCTAAACAACTTCGCAGAAGCATATGAGAAGCTCTTCCAGCAGTCATCACCCTCTCCAATGCAAGAAATACAGATTAATGGTGTAACATTAGAAAATGTTGACAATTTCCGCTACCTTGGCAGCCACCACTCCACAAAAGTCAACATTGACACTAAAATACAACAACACCTGAGCTCTTTGAGTGAAGCACTCTTCTGAATGTAGCAGAGAGTGTTTGAGGACCAGGACATCCGTTGGGATACCAAGGTGCATTCTTATAAAGCTATTGTCCTCCCAATCCTGCTATACACCTGTGAGACGTACACTATCTACAGACATCAAATGCAACTCCTAGAATGATTCTATCAGTGCTGCCTCCAAAAAATCCTGAAAATCTCTTGGGAAGACAAGAGGACAAATGTCAGCATCCTGGAAGAAGCAAAGACCACCAGCATTGAAGCGATGGTCCTCTGCCATCAACTCCGCTGGACCGGCCATGTTGTCTGGATACTCGACCACCATCTCCCAAAGCAGTTGCTCTAAACTGCTGGTTTAGAGCAACTGCTCTCCTGTTGGTGGCAGGAAAAGAGATTTAAAGATGGGCTCAAAGCCAACCTTAAAGACTCTGGCATAGACACTGAGAACTGGGAAGCCCTGGCCCTTGAGCGCTCCAGGTGGAGGGCAGCTGTGACCAGCAATGCTGTGGAATTTGAAAAGACACGAAAGGAGGGTGAAAGAGAGAAATGTGCCAAGAGGACGGCACATCAAGTCATCTCCAACTGGGACTGCCTTCCACCTGGAAACTGATGCCCTCACTGCAGGAGAACATGTGGATCAAGAATAGGGCTCCAGAGTCACCTACGGACCCACCGCCAGGACACCGAACTTGGAAGACAATCCTACTCAGACAACGAGGGATCACCTAAGTAACTGTGGGTGCCCCTACACTGAAGAATTAATGAAGTTTGATGCCACTCTTGGAAGACAATCCTACTTGGACTACGAGGGATCTCCTAAGCAAGTAAGTAAGTTTGGTGAGGCCTTCTTTGGCAGAGAATGCTAAAGACTTTGTAAAACTGCAACTTCCATGATTGCATAGCATTGTACCATGTTTTCATAATTGCTAAAAGACCCAGGTTTATAGCTTTCTCCACCAATGAGTACTGTACCTCACCAAACCACAAATCCCAATATTCCATGGCATTGAGCCATGGCAGATAAAGTGGTATCTGTAAAGGTAAAGATTTTCCCTGAAATTAAATCTAGTCATGTCTGACTCTGGGAATTGGTGCTCATCTCCATTTCTAAGTCGAAGAGCTCGCATTGTCCACAGCCACCTCCAAACTCATGTGGCCATCATGACTGCATGGAGCACCGTTACCTTCCCACCGAAGCAATACCTATTGATCTACTCACATTTGCATGTTTTCGAACTGCTAGGTTGGCAGAAGCTGGGGCTAACACCCCGCTCCCTGGATTCGAACCACCAACCTTTCAGTCAGCAAGTTCAGCAGCTCAGCAGTTTAATCTGCTGAATCCCCAAGGGGCCCAAAAGTGGTATCAAACTGCATTAATTCTACAGTGTAGATGCAACCCATTGTAGGGTGGAAAACAAGAGCTAATCCTTAAATCGGGTTATTGTAGCATATGGCCATGTTCTAGAGGCATTCTCTCCTGACGTTTCGCCTGCATCTGTGGCAAGCATCCTCAGAGGTAGTGAGGTGATCCTTAAATTGTCCTTCCATTGCCAAGCATACAAACACCTGGATATTTTGCTCCTTTTTAGATTCCCCATTTCTGGACTACCATATTGATTTGGTTAAGGTCTGAGTCACGCTTTTGGAAGTCTTCAACTACTTCAACTATTTATTTTTATTTTTATCCACTTTAAAGTCATGTAAGTCATTATTTAGTCCTCTTAAAACTCAACGGAAACGACACATTCCTCCTTTTATTTCTGAACTTTCATCAATAGTCATTCCAAAGCTTTCCTGCTTTCCGCACGTATTATGGTGTCGTCGGCACCCAGCCATAAATATGAACAATATAGGGGATATTATTTCTATAAAAATATAGTGAAATAAATGTGAACATATGAGGCCATTAAAAGGGGAAATTATCTGAGAATAAAGTATAATATATAGGTTGTTGTGGGTTTTTCGGGCTATATGGCCATGTTCTAGAGGCATTTTCTCCTGATGTTTCGCCTGCATCTATGGCAAGCATCCTCAGAGGTAGTGAGGTCTGTTGGAAGTAGGAAAATGGGTTTATATATCTTGGAATGGTGGGGCAAAGGACTCTTGTCTGCTGGAGCTAGGTGTGAATCTAGAGTCCTTTGCCCCACCATTCCAAGATATATAAACCCTTTTTCCTAGTTCCAACAGACCTCACTACCTCTGTGGATGCTTGCCATAGATGCAGGCGAAATGTCAGGAGAGAATGCCTCTAGACCATGAGGTCTGTTGGAAGTAGGTCTGTTGGAAGTAGGAAAATGGGTTTATATGTGGAATGGTGGGGCAAAGGACTCTTGTCTGCTGGAGCTAGGTGTGAATGTTTCAACTGACCACCTTAATAAGCATTTGATGGCTTGGCAGTGCTTTGGGGTTCCCTTTCACTAACTATCCTGAATTGCTGATCTAAAGTGTAACACTGAAAACGTATTTGACCGGCAACCCATTTATCAGAAGTAGCATCAACTCTTTTCCGAGATTAAACAAATTTCCAAATCCTCTTGCCGAAACATAAACTATCAGAGTCAAATTCAAACAACAAGTCTTATGGTCTTTTAAAAGATGTAACAGATTTATTGTTCGTAAGTGTTTATGCACCACAGTCATCTGATAAAGTCCAGAAAACTTATGGACACCATAAATCTGCTAGATTCTGGTGCTTTCATTGCAAGGGGTTACTATACCTAGTTAGCTCTTTGATTTGGAATTGGGAAGAGTCCTTTGTTGGGACTACAGCACCCAGAATTTATTCATTCATTCATTTATTTATTTACTTTGCTTATATACCGCTGTTCTCAGCCCGGGGGTGACTCACAGCGGTGTACAACATAGAAAGAACAAGGTTCAAAATTCAAGACACAATCTAAAATAATCAGTCCAGCATTAACCAAAAACATCATCATCAAAAAACATCATCAGTACTACAAAAGCCATTCCACATCATCTCATCGTCTAAACCACAATCCAGTATCATTTTCCGTTGTTCCATTCCTGTCGTCATTACCAATTATTGCACTTCTTGTTTGAACACCTTCTTGAACAGCCAAGTCTTTAGTTTCCTGCGGAATATCATCAGGGAAGGAGCCAGTCTGATGTCCACGGGAAGGGTGTTCCACAGCCAAGGAGCCACCACCGAGAAGGCCCTATCTCTCGTCCCCGCCAGGCGTGCCTGTGAGGCAGGCGGGATCGAGAGCAGGGCCTCCCCGGAAGATCTCAAAGTCCTGGTGGGTTCGTAGGTCGAGATGCGGTCGGATAGGTATCTTGGTCCGGAACATTTAGGGCTTTATAGGCCAACATCAGCACCTTGAATTGAGCCCGGTAGCAAATCGGCAGCCAGTGGAGCTGGTACAACAAAGGCGTTGTATGCTCCCTGCGTCCCGCTCCTGTTAGTATCATGGCTGCCGCACGTTGGACCAATTGAAGCTTCCAGGCCGTCTTCAAGGGCAACCCCACGTAGAGAGCGTTGCAGTAGTCTAAACGGGATGTAACCAGAGCGTGGACTACCGTGGCCAAGTCAGACTTTCCAAGGTACGGGCGCAGCTGGCGCACGAGCCTAAGCTGTGCAAATGCTCCCCTGGTCACCGCCAAAACCTGGGGCTCCAGGCTCAGCGACAAGTCCAAGATCACACCCAATCTGCGAACCTGTGTCTTCAGGGGGAGTGCGACCCCATCCAACACAGGCTGTAACCCTATACCCTGTTCGGCCTTGCGACTGACCAGGAGTACCTGTCTTGTCTGGATTCAATTTCAATTTGTTCGCCCTCATCCAGACCGTCACAGCAGCCAGGCACTCCACCAACGATGGAATTGAACCAATCTTGGCATACACAACTCCCATGACTAACATAAAATACTACAAGGGCTTGATGGGCATTGACCTTGAGTTTTGGAATTGTAGTTCACCTATATCCAAAGAGCCAGACTCAGGAATATGTCCAAAAGAAACAGTTTATTGAATCAAACAAAAGGACTCAGAGACACTTACTTCAGTGCCTCTGGTCAAAACTCAAAAGTAGCTGCAAAGATTAGCTCAAAAAACAAATTTAGGAAATAATCCGGATTAAACAGAGATATAATCCGGATTAGAGATATAATCCAGATTAAACTGAGTAGTGTCCAAAGTCACCCAAAATAGAGCAGCAGATAAAGGGTAAGCAAACAAAGGTCTGTGATGCGAAGCCATCATCCAGAAGCAGTCCAAACTCGAAGAAATTCCAGTTGAAGGTTCCAAAGTCCAGAAGGCAGCATCGTCGTCAAAAGCAGTCCAAAGTCAAGGAGAGGGGAAATCCGCACTTACGAGAATCCAAGCTGCTCAGCACACGAAGCAAAACAGAAACCTGCAGATCCAGGACCCAAGCCCAACAGGAAAGTGGCAGCGACAAGAGCCAAGGCATGAAACCAACACTTTGCCTACTGCAAAGTTCTATCATTCCAGTGCCATCATTTATCTTACAGCTCATCATCCGATGAGCTGCCCTCCACCCCATCCTCATCACTCTCAGCTGGCTTTGCTTCTATAGCTGAACACCAACGCCCATCCCGTCAACTCTTCCACCTCTTGTCAAGACTTAGGTCTCCCCATGATTCCATGGCATCACCAGATTGCCAATCCCCACCACCAGAAAACTCCACAAAAGTGTCACTGGACGTTGGTTGAGTACACACATTCTGAACCTCCTGTACCTTGGTCCAATCCTCTTCATCCCCATCACTCCCAGACCCATCATTCCAAGAAAAACCCATGAAATCCTCTTCCTCTGTGGGAGCAGTAAGATCTTCTTTCTCTGACACTCCTCGCCTGACTCCTGCTCTCGAGTAATCCTCTTAGTGCCTCTATTCCCATCTGTATCTCCTTCCTCCTCCTCACTCATTTCACTCTTGGAGAAACCTTCAAAGGACTCTTCATCAGTGGGTGACATCAGTATCTCCTGGATCCTCTTCCTTTGCTGTTCCTCATCTAACACTTGGGCACCTCGTTTCCCTTCTCTACCACTCCTACTACCAGTTGCAGTGTTGCCAACAGACTCCTCGCCTGATTCCTGCTCTCGAGTAATCCTCTTAGTCCCTCTATTCCCATCTGTATCTCCTTCTTCCTCCTCACTCATTTCACTCTTGGAGAAACCTTCAAAGGACTCTTCATCAGTGGGTGACATAAATATCTCCTGGATCCTCTTCCTTTGCTGCTCCTCACCTAACACCTGGGTGCCTCGTTTCCTTCCTCTACCACTCCTACTACCAGTTGCAGCATTGCCAACGGACTCTACTACAACAGACAAGCTCACTGGATAGTTTTTTGAAGACGTGATTCCTTCAGATAGATAACTGCTCCCTCAAATATAGGACATCTGGCCAATCCAGAGGAGATGATAGAGAAACCAAGGAATTACCTAGCTTTCAGATGCCTTAGGAACCAGTGTTTGGGGGAAATGGCATTAAGTGCTCCATGCCAGCAGGGCAACGAATCCAGTCCAAGTTTTCCAAAGTTTCCAAACCAGGTTCAGTCACTTGGAGAGCTCCATTAAAGTCATATTCAAAACTCAGAGCTCACCTTAACACCTCTCCGAAGCTCTAGGTGCTCTTACTGCCTATTACAGGGAAAACCAACTGATCCCTAATCCATCTAAAACACAGACATGCGCCTTTCACCTTAAGAACAGACAAGCATCCCGAGCTCTGAGGATGATTACCTGGGAAGGAATCCCACTGGAGCATTGCAGCGCACCCAAATACCTGGAAGTCACTTTGGACCGTGCTCTTACCTACAAGAAGCACTGCCTGAACATCAAGCAAAAAGTGGGTGGTAGAAACAACATCATACGAAAGCTGACTGGCACAACCTGGGGATCACAACTAGACACAGTGAAGACATCTGCCCTTGCGCTGTGCTACTCTGCTGCTGAGTACGCATGCCCAGTGTGGAACACATCTCACCACACTAAAAAAGTCTTAATGAGACATGCCACATTATCACGGGGTGTCTGCGCCCCACACCACTGGAGAAATTACACTGCTTAGCCGGTATTGCACCACCTGACATCCGCCGGGAAGTGGTAGCCAATAGTGAAAGGACCAAGGCAGAGACATCTCCAGCTCATCCCCTGCTTGGGTATCAGCCAGCACGCCAACGACTTAAATCAAGACATAGTTTTCTTAGATCTACAGAGACACTTGCTGGAACACCCCAGCAAGCGAGAGTCCAAAAGTGGCAGGCCCAAACCCAGAACCTCAATTCATGGCTGATACCAAATGAGAGACTCCCCCCTGGGCACACAGAAGACTGGGCAACTTGGAAGGCGCTGAACAGAGTGCGCTCTGGCACCAAGAGATGCAGAGCCAATCTTAAGAAATGGGGCTACAGAGTGGAATCCCCAGCATGCGAGTGTGGAGAAGAGCAAACCACTGACCACCTGCTGCAATGCACCCTGAGCCCTGCCACATGCATAATGGAGGACCTTTTTGCGGCAACACCAGAGGCACTCCAAGTGGCCAGATACTGGTCAAAGGACATTTAACCAAATACCAAGTTTGCAAAATCTGTTTTTTTCCTTTTTCTTTTTAATCTCTGTGTTTGTTTTGCTCTGTCAGAATTGTGATACAATGGTTGCTGATGACACGATAAATAAAATACCTTAACACAGTGGTTCTCAACCTGGGGTCCCCAGATGTTTTTGGCCTACAACTCCCAGAAATCCCAGCCAGTTTACCAGCTGTTAGGATCTCTGGGAGTTGAAGGCCAAAAACATAGAATCATAGAATCATAGAATCATAGAATCAAAGAGTTGAAGAGACCTCATGGGCCATCCAGTCCAACCCCCTGCCAAGAAGCAGGAATATTGCATTCAAATCACCCCTGACAGATGGCCATCCAGCCTCTGCTTAAAAGCTTCCAAAGAGGGAGCCTCCACCACACTCCGGGGCAGAGAGTTCCACTGCTGAACGGCTCTCACAGTCAGGAAGTTCTTCCTAATGTTCAGATGGAATCTCCTCTCTTGTAGTTTGAAGCCATTGTTCCGCGTCCTAGTCTCCAGGGAAGCAGAAAACAAGCTTGCTCCCTCCTCCTCCCTGTGGCTTCCTCTCACATATTTATACATGGCTATCATATGTCCTCTCAGCCTTCTCTTCTTCAGGCTAAACATGCCCAGTTCCCCAAGCCGCTCCTCATAGGGCTTATTCTCCAGACCCTTGATCATTTTAGTCGCCCTCCTCTGGACGACTCAATCTGGGGACCCCAGGTTGAGAACCACTGCCTTAACACATTGGCTTGTGGGCTTTTTTGGACGACACCCTTTTTGGTCCAAGTGTCTGATGAAAAGCAGGCCATGGATCAAGGGAATAACGTGAAAATTTATTGAGCAGTGGAGCTGTATTCTTCAATTACCGCAAGAACAAAACTGAAATTAGACATATTGTTTTGTCTCGGATGTAAAAGTAAGGAAGAATCCATCTTAAATACAAGACCTTGATGTAACGTCCCTTTCCTCCAAGCAGTTGTTAAAAGGAAAAGAGAGAGTGCTATCAAGGAGACACCTGATCAAACAAGGTCAGTATTCCCATAATTTGGAGCATTCCCAGAATAGTCCTCCTCATGGTCTGCAAAACGAGTGGGGTCAAGGTAGAAATTAAGCTCTGTCTTACACATCACCTGGATATCTTCCAGGATATTTTAAGTATTTTAGCAAAGAGAGATGTTTTTCCCCCCCTTATGTGCTTGATCTGAGAACAGGAATTTTTATCCACATTTTTTCTTGAGATCCTGCCAAGCTGCTTTTGACAACAAAGAGAATGTATTGTCGAAGGCTTTCATGGCCGGAATCACTGGGTTGTGTAGGTTTTTTCGGGCTATTTGGCCATGTTCTAGAGGCATTCTCTCCTGACGTTTCATCTGTATCTATGGTAAGCACCCTCAGAGGTAGTGAGGTCTGTTGGAACTAGGAAAACGGGTTTATATATCTGTGGAATGACCAGGGTGGGACAAAGGACTCTTGTCTGCTGGAGCTAGGTGTGAATGTTTCAACTGACCACCTTGATTAGCATACAATGGCCCAACAGTGCCTGGGGAATCTTTTGTTGAGAGTTGATTAGATGTCCCAGATTGTTTCCTCTCTGTTGTTTTGCTGTTGTAATTTTAGAGTTTTTAAATACTGGTAGCCAGATTTTGTTCATTTTCATGGTTTCCTCCTTTCTGTTGAGATTGTCCACATGCTTGTGGATTTCAATGGCTTCTCTGTGTAGTCTGACATGGTGGTTGTTGGTGTGGTCCAGCATTTCTGTGTTAATCTGCTGTGTCCAGGCTGGTTCATCAGGTGCTCTGCTATGGCTGACTTCTCTGGTTGAAGTAGTCTGCAGTGCCTTTCATGTTCCTTGATTTGTGTTTGGGCAATGCTGCTGCGTTTGGGGGTCCCTATGCAGACTTGTCCACAGCTCTAATATTAGAGTTTTTTTAATACTGGTAGAACAGCACAACAACAGAGAGGAAACCAGGCCCATAGCCAGGATTTCGATTCGGGGGGGTGGGGGGGTAAGTTTTTTTTTGGGGGGGGGGGGGCTAAGTCTGAGTGAAAGAGGGTCTAGCCTAGCAAACCTTTTGTATCATTACCCCAATACTCCCATGCATATGGGATATATTGAGTATGGTGATCAGATCATGATATGAATAAACATAACAGTTTAAATAATGCACCAGTAAGACCTTTTTGCGAACCACCATGAGAATTTGGGGGGGGGGGGGCTGAAGCCCCTCAACACCCCCCCCCCCCGGCTACATGCCTGGAGGAAACAAACAAGGACATCTAATCACCTCTCAACAAAAGATTGCTCCAGCCACTGCCAGGCAATCAAATGCTAATCAAGGTGGTCAGTTGAAACATTCACACCTAGCTCCAACAGACAAGAGTCCTTTGTCCCACCCTGGTCATTCCACAGATATATAAACCCATTTTCCTATTTTCAACAGACCTCACTACCTCTGAGGATGCTTGCCATAGATGCAGGCGAAACGTCAGGAGAAAATGCCTCTAGAACATGGCCATATAGCCCGAAAAAACCTACAACAACCCAGTGATTCCGGCCATGAAAGCCTTCGACAATACATTGAACGTCTATATGTATGTTTGTGAACATATATGTGGTTTTGCCCATGTGTTGTAATGTATTTTCTTTGGCTTTTTAAGTCCCTTCAGCTGTGTTTTTCAGTGTTTTTATGAGTGATGGTCACTCATTGGCCTGATAGGTGTCTTGTGTCCAAATTTGGTGTCAATTTGTCCAGTGGTTTTTGAGTTCTGTTAATCCCACAAACAAACATTACATTTTTATTTATATAGATAATCCGCTCTGAGTCCCCTTGGGGAGAAGGGCAAAATATAAATAAAGTGTTATTATAGTATTATTATTCCCTCCTTGTCTTTGGTCAGCATTATATCTCTCCTCCTGGGAAGCCCTTTCCCTTTCTGATGGAGAAAGAACACCTCCCATTGGGTTGTAGATGAGCATCGCCTCCAGAGCCGGAAATGAAAGGAGAAGCCTTTGCCTTTGTCTCTGTATTCGTCTCTCATTGTATGTCATGTAACAAGACATTGAATGTTTGTCTGTGTCTGTTTATATACTATAATTCGCTCTGAGTCCCCTTAGGGAGAAGGCTAAAATATAAATAAAGTGTTATTATATCATTGTGACAAGCGGAGTGCCATCAGCAGGGTTCTGTCCTGGGCCCGGTCCTGTTCAACATCTTTATTAATGACTTAGATGAAGGGTTAGAAGGCAGGATCATCAAGTTTGCAGAGGACACCAAATTGGGAGGGAGAGCCAAGACTCCAGAGGACAGGAGCAGGATTCAAAGGGATCTCGACAGATTAGAGAGATGATGGGCCAAAACTAACAAAATGAAGTTCAACAGGGACAAATGCAAGATACTCCACTTTGGCAGGAAAAACGAAATGCAGAGATACAGAACGGGGGACAATGTCTGGCTTGAGCAGTACGTGTGAAAAAGATCTTGGAGTCCTCATGGACAACAAGTTAATCATGAGCCAACAATGTGATGCGGCGGCAAAAAAAGCCAATGGGATTTTGGCCAGCATCAATAGGAGCATCGTGTCTAGATCTAGGGAAGTCATGCTCCCCATGCTCTATTCCGCTTTGGTTAGACCACACCTGGAATATTGTGTCCAATTCTGGGCACCACAATTCAAGAGAGATATTGACAAGCTGGAATGTGTCCAGAGGAGGGCGACTAAAATGATCAAGGGTCTGGAGAACAAGCCCTATGAGGAGCTGCTTAAGGAGCCGGGCATGTTTAGCCTGAAGAAGAGAAGGCTGAGAGGAGATATGATAGCCATGTATAAATATGTGAGAGGAAGCCACAGGGAGGAGGGAGCAAGCTTGTTTTCTGCTTCCCTGGAGACCAGGATGCGGAACAATGGCTTCAAACTACAAGAGAGGAGATTCCACCTGAACATGAGGAAGAACTTCCTGACTGTGAGAGCCGTTCAGCAGTGGAACTCTCTGCCCCGGAGTGTGGTGCAGGCTCCTTCTTTGGAAGCTTTTAAACAGAGGCTGGATGGCCATCTGTCAGGGGTGATTTGAATGCAATATTCCTGCTTCTTGGCAGAATGGGGTTGGACTGGATGGCCCATGAGGTCTCTTCCAACTCTTTGATTCTATGACTGTAGAATCATAGAATCATAGAATCAAAGAATTGGAAGAGACCTCATGGGCCATCCAGTCCAACCCCGTTCTGCCAAGAAGCAGGAATATTGCAGGGGTGACAGATGGCCATCCAGCCCCTGTTTAAAAGCCTCCAACGAAGGAGCCTCCATCACACTCCGGGGCAGAGAGTTCCACTGCTGAACAGCTCTCACAGTCAAGTTCTTCCTCATGTTCAGATGGAATCTCCTCTCTTGTAGTTTGAAGCCATTGTTCTGCGTCCTAGTCTCCAGGGAAGCAGAAAACAAGCTTGCTCCCTCCTCCCTGTGGCTTCCTCTCACATATTTATACATGTGTTATTATTCCCTCCTTGCCTTTGGTCAGCATTAGATCTCTCCACCTGGGAAGCCCTTTCCCTTTCTGATGCTCCTTGACTCTGTCTAGCAATGGCTGCTCCAAGCACCGCAACACTTCTGGACACTCTTACGTGCGCAAACCAGACTTCTAATTTTGCACATTGTCCCAAATTTAACAAGGTGACGCTGGGTTTCCATCCAAGGCTCCTACCAAAGATCCTCTTTGTCCCATAGAGATGCCAGGTGGTGAGGAGTAGCCGTAAAACGTCTGTAGTCCATAAAAATTCCAGCAGTATTACTTTCGTAATAAGCCGGGCCATCTACCTAAGTCCATAACAGACTCCCTGCTAGGTGCTGGTTTTCTTTCTTTCTCTCTTTTTCAATATTCTACGTCCATTTGTTCTTTTTTATGGAGGGGTGGGGGATGGAGGGGAAATGTTTGGGTCTGAGGTCTTCAGTCCACAGAAATGGGTTTCTTTGAGAGAGGGGGAAATTAATAAGACAACCTCGAGAGGGCGGGAGGGGATCCAACAGATGAGGCAAAGGGATGGGGAAGAAATTACAAGGAGAATGCTGGAAAGGGGCCAGAAAATGGAAAGAAAAAGGGAGGGGCTGGGAATTTATTTGGTGGGGAGGTCTGTCGAAAAAGCACTTTTTTTTTTGCTAGTCCTGTTTACTGTCTTGTGGTACCGTAGCGCAGAGCATTAAAAGTCCTCAACACCTTATAAACCTCGCAAAACTAATTTCGGAGCACACTGAGAAGTACTTTCCCAGAAGGTCTTCTCTCTTTCTCCCTCCTCCTCCTCTCACAAACACGCACACATGCAGTTTCTATGGGTGCATCTACATCACTGGTTCTCGACCTGGGGGTCAGGACCCCGGGGGGGGGGGGGAGTGTGTGAGGGGGTGTTAGAGGGGTCACCAAAGACCATCAGAAAACACAAAATTTTCTGTTCGTCATGGAGGGTTCTGTGTGGGAAGTTTGGGCCAATTCAATCGTTGTTGGGGTTCAGAATGTTCCTCGTTTGTAGGTGAACTATAAATCCCAGCAATTACAACTCGCAAGTGTTAAGGTCTATTTCCCCCAAACACCACCGGTGCTCACATTCGGGCATATTGAGTATTCATGCCAAGTTTGGTCCAGATCCATTATTGTTTGAGTCCACAGTGCTCTCTGAATCTAGGTGAACTGCAACTCCCAAACTATCAGCCCACCAGGACCCTAAGATCTTCTGGGGAGGCCTTGCTCTCTATCCCACCTGCTTCACAGGTGCGGCTGGCGGGACGAGAGACAGGGCCTTTTCTGTGGTGGCCCCTTGGCTCTGGAACGCCCTTCCCATGGAGGTAAGATCAGCCTCCTCGCTGATGGTATTCCGAAGAAGACTAAAAACTTGGATGTTCAAGCAGGCATTTGGCTAATTCGGTACAATGAATGTGTTGATTACGGATTGGTAATATGGATGATGCAATTGGACCACGATTTTAGTTAGGAGATGTATTGGATTGTGATTTCGTGTAATATTGTGTATTATGTTTTTTATGGTTTTAATTGTATACTGTGCACTGTATATTTTGTTGTAAACCACGTTGAGTCGCCAATTAGGCTGAGAAACGGCGGTATACAAGGACAGTAAATAAATAAATAAATAAATAAACTCAAGGTCAATGCCCACCAAACCTTTCCAGTATTTTCTGTTGGTCACAGGAGTTCCATGTGCCAAGTTTGGTTCAATTCCATCATTGGTGGAGTTCGGAATGCTCTTTGATTGTAAGTGAACTATACATCCCAGCAACTACAACTCCCAATTGACAAAATCAACCCCCCAGTATTCAAATTTGGGCATATTGGGTATTTGTGCCAAAGTTGTTCCAGTGAATGGAAATACATCCTGCATATCAGATATTTACATTACAATTCATTACAATCGCAAAATTACAGTTATGAAGCAACAACGAAAATAATGTTGTGGTTGGGGTCATCACAACATGAGGATCTGTATTAAGGGGTCACGGCATTAAGAAGGTTGAGAAACACTGATCTACATGGTCGAATTAAGGCACTTTGACTCCACTTTAACTGCCATGGCTCAATGTTATGGATTTCTGGGAGCTGTAGTTTGGCGAGGCAACAAGCAGTCTTCGGCGGAGAAGGTGATGGATTATGAGAGTTGTAGTTAGACCACATCTGAAATACTGTGTCCAATTCTGGGCACCACAATTGAAATGAGATGTTGACAAACAGAGGAGGGCAACTAAAATGATCAAGGGTCTGGAAAACCAGCCCTATGAGGAACGGCCTAAAGAGCTGGGCATGTTCAGCCTGAAGACGCTTCAGGCCCTTTCCTTTCCCCCCTCAGCTGCTTAAGTGGAAAAGGAAAGGGAAAATGAAAGGACCCAAGGCTGTTAGGAATTGTGGGAGTTGAAGTCCAAAACACCTGGAGGGCCAAAATTTGCTCATGCCTGGGGTATAGTATTAGTCCTATTTTTAATAGTACTTCTCAAGGAGACATAAACTACTTTCATCCGGCATCTCCCAATACATCTCTCAGTTAACCATGGGTTAACTGAGAGTCAACGTATTTCCTTTTTCCAAAAACTGATTAACTCAGAAAAGGGAGGTAAAAGAAGTGTGAGTGAGCACACTGAGCTAAGACCCTACTAAAACTGTTTTTTCTCCCTCTGCAAATGCCTTTCACCAGCCTTTGATGGAGCCATTGATGGATGGCTATCATATCCTGAGGAAGGCCTCTGTGGGCAGGGGAAAACCAAACACCCGTCGCCTTCGCCGAAGATGAAATCACTTAAGGAGACACTTTCTTTGTCCCAACCCCTCCATGGATAATCAGCAACAGCTGAGCGCATCCCGTGCCACAGGCTGCAATCCAGCCAGGTTTCTGATTCATGCGCGTCTCCCGTCGCCTTCTGCCTCCTGCATCCACATGATACATGTTTGCTCTGTCGCTGGCGCATATTTCTTCCCTGACTGTGAGGTTCCAGCTTCCAAGCTGAGAAAGTGAGGCAGAGCTGGCTTTGATGGTGCTCTCTTTGCACAACTCAACCGCAAAGAATGATTTTTAAGGGAAAGGCAAAGTCGTGCCAATGCAAGTCTAGGATGTATCAATACGAGTGCAACTGTCTAGATCACATGTACTTACTTACCTAGGCGATCCCTTGTAGCTTGAGGATGATCATCTTCCAGATGTGTTGTTTTGCCGGTGGGTCTGTAGATGGCTGTGGAGCCCTCTTCTTGATCCACATGTTCTCCCACATTGAGAACATTGGTTTCCAGACAGAAGTTGGTCCCCGTCAGGGTTGGCTTGACATGCCTTCCTCTTGGCACATTTCTCCCTTTCATCCTCCATACTGACCCGGTATGGCGACATCAATAATCCAAACCTTTTCTTTTTCCACAATTGTGATGTCTGGTGTATTGTGTTCCAAAAGATGATCATCCTTAAGCTACAAGGGATCGCCTAGGTAAGTAAGTACATGTGATCTAGACAGTTGATACATCCTAGACTTGCAGATGGTACTTGTGACATAAGTTCCACTGACCGCATAGGGAAGCTGATGAGGAAACACAACATACAAACAATCTACAAACCCACCAAGAAAATCCAACAACTGCTACGTTCAGCAAAGGACAAGAGGAATCCTCTCGCTTCTGCAGGAGTCTACCATATACAAGTTTACATAGGGACCACCAAACGCAGCAGCATTGCCCAAACACGAATCAAGGAACATGAAAGGCACTGCAGACTACTTCAACCAGAGAAGTCAGCCATAGCAGAGCACACAATGAACCAACCTGGACACAGCATCTTATTTGAGAACACAGACATGCTGGACCACACCAACAACCACCATGTCAGACTACACAGAGAAGCCATTGAAATCCACAAGCATGTGGACAATTTCAACAGAAAGGAGGAAACCATGAAAATGAACAAAATCTGGCTACCAGTATTAAAAAACTCTAAAATTACAACAGCAAAACAACAGAGAGGAAACAAACAAGGACATCTAATCACCTCTCAACAAAAGTTTGCTCTAGGCAATGTCAGGCCATTATATGCTAATCAAGGTGGTCAGTTGAAACAGTAACACCTAGCTCCAGCAGACAAAAGTCCTTTGCCTCACCCCGGTCATGCCACAGATATATAAACCCCTTTTCCTAGTTCCAACAGACCTCACTACCTCTAAGGATGCCTTGCCATAGATGCAGGCGAAACATCAGGAGAGAATGCCTCTAGACCATGGCCATATAGCCCAAAAAAAACCTACAACAAACTCTCATATTCCTATTAGACATCATGACTAGGCTTGATGGGAGTTGTGATACAGGTACATCTGGAAGGCTGTGGTTTGTTCTGTTTAGTCAGGGAGAGTGGGATTTGGGTTGAGATAAAAGGTAAAAAAATGATAGTTTGGCCCTCTGTATCCATGAATTCTCCGTACTTGGATTCACTGGCCCCTTTGAAGGCAAACTGCAAAGGTTGATGTGGCCCTCAATGAAAATGAGTTTGACACCCATAATCTTCTTCAAGGGGAAGGCATAGTCCCAAATCCATAAGGAGACCAAGGTCCTTGTTTATAAGTTAATGTCCACCCAACCCAACCCTGTCCTGATCAACAGCTGAGTTTTTTCCTGTTGTTTTTCCGCAATGCGACTGTCACCCGATATGGTCACATCAATTATCCAAGCTTTTTCTTTTCCACAGTTGTGATGTCTGGTGTATATTGTGTTCCAGAAACCTTTGTCAGTCTGGATTCAAAAGTCTCCCAAAGTATTTTTGCATGTTCATTTTCTACTACCTTTGCAGGTTTGTGATCCCATCAGTTCTTTAGTGCTGGGAGGTGGTACTTGTTGACACAAGTTCCAATGATTTCATTTGGGGCACAGAGTTGTTGTTGTTGTTATTATTATTATTATTATTATTATTATTATTAGAAACATAACAAGATGAGTCCACAGCAGAGACTCTGCTGGCCTGTTGAATTGGATCACATGTCGAACACTTCCCAAGTGTCTAGGACTATGTGATTTGTTGTTGTTGTTGTTGTTGTAGTTTGTTGTTGTTGTTATCTTTATTTTTCCCCCAACTCCCCCCCCCCCCCCCCCCCCACCCCCCCCCCACCCCCGTGGGAAACCTCACTGCAAATGCATTTCTAGGCAGAGGTGGTCTTAGGTAATTTTCAATGGTAAGCAAACAATATTTTGCCCCCCCCCCCCCCCCAAAAAACAAACAAACAAACCAATCACTGATATATATTTTCTGTTTGTCATGGGAGTTCTGTGTGCCATATTTGGTTCAAATTCCATCACTGGTGGAGTTCAGAATGCTCTTTGATTTTAGGTGAACTATACATCCCAGTAACTAACAACTCGTTGTATGTCAAGGTCTATTTTCCCCCCAAGAGCACCTCAAGAGAGCCCCTGGGCAAAATCAACTATACTGCAAATGCTTACTTTGCGTAATGGATTGAGCCGCCCCTGTGTATCGGCGAATAATGCGTGCAGATCCCACTAAGGGGGGCCTTCTGCAGTTGGCAGATGGTAACTTTGTCTTTAGGCACTACACCCTGTGTGCCGATCACCACGGGGACCACCTTGACTGGCTTGTGCCAGAATCTTTGCAGTAATATATTATTATTTATTGATAAAAGAACACAGTATGACACAGCAAACAAGATATATATATATATATATATATATATATATATATAATATTCTGGGTTTCATATAAGAAAATCACAAGTCGAACAGTACCCAAGGCTTTAGGACTGTGTGATGATGATGATGATTCTCATCATCATTATTATTATTTGAAACACAACAAGATGAGTCCACAGCAGACACTCTGCTGGCTGTTGAATTGGATCACACGTCGGACACTTCCCAAGTGTCTAGAACTATGTGATTTATTGTTGTTGTTGTTGTTGTTATCTTTATTTATCCCCCAACTCCCCCCCCCCCCCCCCCGTGAGAACTCACTGCAAATGCATTTCTATCTAACAGAACTGGACATTGGATAATTCCCAGTGAGGTTTGACCGAAACAGAATGGAATAGGACTATTTCTTCCCTTGATTCAGACCCTAAATTCCTATTGATGCAGCCTTGAATTGTATTGGCCTTTTCAGCTGCCACATCACACCCTTGCCTCATATTCAGTTTGTGGTATATTAAGATGACCAGATAGCTTTGACACATATTGCTGTCAAGCCAGGTATCACCCCATCCTACCCCTTTGCATCTTATTCCATTTGTGGTCTCTTTGCTGACAGATTGAATGGATTGGTAGCAGGGGCGGCTCGTCCATTACGTGAAGTAAGAGGTCGCAGAACACTTTTTTTGCCAGGGGCGCAGAGGCGCCTCTGTAAATGCCCCTCGACCGCCACTTGAGGAGCGCCCCCTCAGCTCACAACAGCCCTAGCAGTCCGGGGGGAGCCTCGGCTTTCTTGCCTTTCTGCCGAGCGATCCTCTTCCCAAAGGGGCCGGGCCCTTGAGCCTCGCCTCACCTCGCCCCTCTCGTTCCTGCTTCACCCGGCCACTGGGTGCGTGAGCAGAGCCGGCGCTCAATCATTCTCCGCATTTGATTCCTTCCCCATGATCGTTTCCCTTTCCCGATCCCCCAGCACTCCACCCGCCTCCTCTCCTCTCCCCAATCTGTGGGTGGGCCAAGGGCGGAGCTGCCACGCCTGGCCCGGTTCGCATCTGGAGGTGTGTCTGAAGACCCCAGTGTGCGCACCAAAAGTCACCTCTTCTCCTGACTTTCCCTTCAGCCATTGGGACCGAGAGAGAGAGAGAGAGAGAGAGAGAGAGAGAGAGAGAGCCCCTCCGGCTGGAGGTATCTCCCACCTCCGCTCCCGCCTTTGTTTTTGTGCCTACCTTCAGGAAAGGTGGGCATCTCCACCTCTGTCTCTCTCTCTCTCTCTCTTGGTCCCAATGGCTGAGGAGAAAGTCAGGAGAAGAGGTAACTTTTGGTGCACACGCCAAGGTCTTCAGGCACGCCTCCGGACCCAAAGCAGGCCAGGCAAGGGAGCAAGTGCGGCAAGTGTAGTTACTGGGATGTATAGTTCTGAGAGTGCCTTGGACTGCGTGAAGATCCAACCAGTCCATCCTCCAGGAAATAAAGCCCGGCTGCTCACTGGAGGGAAGGAGACTAGAGACAAAGTTGAAGTACTTTGGCCACATCATGAGGAGACAGCAAAGCCTAGAGAAGACAATTATGCTGGGGAAAGTGGAAGGCAAAAGGAAGAGGGGCCGACCAAGGGCAAGATGGATGGATGGCATCCTTGAAGTGACTGGACTGACCTTGAAGGAGCTGGGGGTGGTGACGGCCGACAGTGAGCTCTGGCGTGGGCTGGTCCGTGAGGTCACAAAGAGTCGGAGACGACTAAACGAATGAACAACAACATAGTTCACCTAAAATCAAAGAGCATTCTGAACTCCACCAATGATGGAATTGAACCAAATATGGCACACAGAACTCCCACGACAAACAGAAAACATATATCAATGATTGGTTGGGGGGGGGGGGGGGCAAAATACTGTTTGCTTACCATTGAAAATTACCTAGAGCCACCTCTGATTGGCAGCATGTTGAGACAAATGGAAGTGAGGAGACAGAGCTGGAAAGCAACATTTCAGGACTTCTTAAGATCTCGGCCTTCGTGGAAGCAACCGCACGTAATGAATAAAGTGGTTATGGAGAGATATGAGCATCAGCCACAGCTACAGACAACTTGACAGGCCAGATCTTTCACCCAGGCTCTCACAGGGTGGGAAAAGGGGACTTGAGATGTATTCATGTGTCTGGAAAAAAATCTGTTTCCCATATTTACTCGAGATAACTGGCAACTGCATCTCAGTCCTTTCAAATTAGTTTTAAAAAACACTCTCATTGGAGAAAGAAGAAATATGGGAAGGGAAAGGAAGCCAATAGAAAAATGCATTTCTCCCATTTCAAGATGAATATAATCTTAGAGTTGGAAGGGGTCCCAGGGGCAACCTAGTCCAACTTCCTGCCATGCAGAAAAGCACAACGTAAGTCGATATAAGCCAATCTTCTTTTTCAAGATCCCTGGACTTCTTTGATGAAGGAATTATCCAATGGGTAAGGCCTGGGCGCTTTGGCCGATGACCTTGGACCCTGTGGGGGACGAAGAGTGATCGATGAGTCCTAAGCAAGGCGTCCCACTGAAACGGCACATGTTTTCTCCATTCAAATTTGCCTTGCCCCTTTGCTGCCCCTCCGACTGCGAATTACGACCTGGAAATCTGTAATAGTATCCGGGTCTTTCCCGCTTCCTCGCCACACTAGGGCTTTGTGTCTTATGGAGCGTGCGGTATTACATCACCCAGTGGGGTCTCTTTCAAGTCAGAGAAATGTGGCAAGTGAGCTGGCTGGTTGGAATTAGAGGCATCTACCTTGCACGTTGGGGGGATTTCTGGGCCCACTGTGTCTGTGATCATGTGACAGAAAAGGATATTCAGGTAGCATCTCTTTTCCTGCAGTTGCAAGAAATATGGGAAAACAAGCTTATTATTCCTCATTGGGACATGTTTCCCAATATTTAAATGTAGTTATCATGTATTGTCGAAGGCTTTCATGGCCGGAATCCACTGGGTTGTTGTAGTTTTTTTGGGCTATATGGCCATGGTCTAGAGGCATTCTCTCCTGATGTTTCGCCTGGATCTATGGCAAGCATCCTCAGAGGTACTGTGGTCTGTTGGAAGTAGGAAAATGGGTTTATATATCTCTGGAATGACCAGGGTGGGACAAAGGACTCTTGTCTGCTGGAGATAGGTGTGGATGTTTCAACTGACCACCTTAATTAGCATTTGATGGCTTGCCAGTGCCTGGGGGAATCTTTTGTTGAGAGGTGATTAGATCTGCCTGATTAAGAGGAGATATGATAGCTATATATAAATATGTGAGAGGAAGCCACAGGGAGGAGGGAGCAAGCTTGTTTTCTGCTTCCCTGGAGACTAGGGCATGAAACAATGGCTTCAAACTACAAGAAAGGAGATTCCATCTGAACATGAGGAAGAACTTCCTGACTGTGAGAGCCGTTCAGCAGTGGAACTCTCTGCCCCGGAGTGTGGTGGAGGCTCCTTCTCTGGAAACTTTTAAACAGAGGCTGGATGGCCATCTGTCAGGGGTGATTTGAATGCAATATTCCTGCTTCTTGGCAGAATGGGGTTGGACTGGATGGCCCATGAGGTCTCTTCCAACTCTTTGATTCTATGATTCTATGATTGTTTTCCCTCTGTTGTTTTGCTGACCCACCAAGAAAATCCAACAAATGCTATGTTCAGCAAAGGACAAGAGGGATCCTCTCACCTCTGCAGGAGTCTACCGTATACCATGCAGCTGTGGACAAGTCTCCATAGGGACCACCAAATGCAGCATTGTCCAGACACGAATCCAGGAACATGAAAGGCACTGCAGACTCCTTCAACCAGAGAAGTCAGCCATAGCAGAGCACCTGATGAACCAGCCTGGACACAGCATATTATTTGAGAACACAGAAATGCTGGACCACTCTCACAACCACCATGTCAGGCTACACAGAGAAGCCATTGAAATCCACAAGCATGTGGACAATTTAAACAGAAAGGAGGAAACCATGAAAATGAACAAAATCTGGCTACCAGTATTTAAAAAAAACTCTAAAATTACAACAGCAAAAGAACAGAGATTCATGATTTTCAGACCTTTGATTATTTTGGTCGTCTTTTTCTGGGTACATTTCAACTTGTTCGTATCCTTCTTGAATGATGGTGTTCAGAACTGGAGACAGAGTTATTCCAAGTGGGGTTTGAGCAAATATCAAAATATCAGAAGCAAGTTGAGGGTACAGTTAAAATGCCTTTAAAAACACAAAGTTTTAAAAAACTTGGCATTATGCTAAATGTCCTTTGACCAGAAACTAGACACTTGGAGTGCCTCTGGTGTCACTGTGAGAAGGTCTTCCATTGTGCATGTGGCAGGACTCAGGGTGCAGTGTAGTAAGTGGTCTGTGGTTCACTCTTCTCTACACTCGCATGTCATGGACTCAGTTTTGTAGCCTCATGGCAGATCACAGCCTGTTCAGCACCTTCCATTTTTGTGTGTGCCCAGGAGGGAGTTTCCCATCCGGTCTCAGTCACTGATTGAGGCACTGGGCTTTTGTGATTGAACAGACCCTCTATTTGCAATCAACCAACAGAATTCAGCTCAATGTTTTCAATATAGTATGATGGTGCCACCTACTTCTGTGAAGCCTTAATCCAATTGGTAGACCCAGTTTTGCTGCTACTGTTTGCCTTTGAGGCATTTTCAGTTGGTGCTGACTCTAAGGTAGACATATCACAGAGTTTAATGGCAAGATAAGGTTTAGGAGGAATTGCTTTCACCTTCTCTCCTCCATACTAAACAAACCCAGCTCCCTAAGCCACTCCTCATAGGAATTCATGGTTTCCAGGCCTTTGAACATTTGGAGCTTGGAAGTACTTACTTAGGCAATCCTCATCGACAGAGTAAGATTGTCTTTCAAGTTCGGTGTACTGGCGGTGGGTACGTAGGTGACTGTGGAGCCCTATTCTTGACCTGTATATTCTCCCGCAGTGAGGGCATTGGTTTCCAGGTGGAAGGCAGTCCCGGTCTAGGTTGGCTTGATGCGCCTTCCTCTTGGCACATTTCTCTCTTTCACCCTGCATTCAAATTCTTCAAATTCTAAAGCACTGCTGGTCACAACTGACCTCCAGCTAGAGCGCTCAAGGGCCAGGGCTTCCCAATTCTCTGTGTCTATGCCACAGCCTGGAAGAATCCTGAACTAGCAACCTTATGCACAATACTGAATTCAGGAGCTTGGATGTGGGCACTGTGCATCACACAAAAATGTCCAGCTATTTTTATAGGGGAGCTCATGCATGCATAAGAAACCACAGTTGTCTGGATTCACTGCAATGCAATTTTCGTATGTTTATAATAATCAATTGATGACTCGGAGCCCTGAATGCATGTGCTCCTTGGCTCATTTCCCAGCCCCAAACATCTCCTTCACCCTTGTGCACATGCCGCTGTGAACCTACAAGGAGGAGCACCTAAACCATTAGCAGAGAACCCCAAAGTGAAACCAACAAGTCACAGCCTTCTTCTTCTCGGGGCGCGTTGCTACAAAGCCTGAAGTCAAAGGCTCCCTATCTCTCCACTTTCCTCTTTGGAATGTGTTTTCCCAAACAGGCGGCAGCAATTATTTTTCTTTATACATCTGGTGAACAGAGCTTTCATCTGGCTCCGGAGAGAAATTGGAAACAGCCCTTCCCATGCAAATCTGTATACACGTGGCATGTGGTTTATTTATTTTCTTGTGTTGGGCTGGGCAGAGATAAAAGACGGTGAAGTGGAGGGCTGTAATCTGCTGGGGTTTTGAGCTCAAGGGGAAATCTAATAAGGAGCAAAATGTTCAGGTTTCTGTATGTCAGGTTGTGCCGTCGCGCCTGGGACTATAACTCTTAGTGAAAGAGGCATGGACGTGACATCTTTTCCCCAGGGGATTGCTTCATGCCCTCCTTTAGGAAAACTGGAACTCCCAAGG
This sequence comes from Anolis sagrei, assembly GCF_037176765.1. NCBI lineage: Eukaryota > Metazoa > Chordata > Lepidosauria > Squamata > Anolidae > Anolis > Anolis sagrei. The sequence goes on from NC_090023.1 coordinate 8,235,249, forward strand.
ACCAAAACACTGTAGATAACTCAAAATAGGTTTTATTGTTCACAAAGAGTTATCCCTTTGAGGCAATAAGCTGTAAGTTTCAAAGGGGTAAAGGAAAATATACATTACAGTCTCTGGTTGTCTTGGGTCCAAGGAGTTTGCAGCTGAGAAGCTTTTCCAGGTTCCTCTTTCTCAATGGCTGTGAATATCAGAACAATCACAACCCCAATTCCAATGGCCTATATTTTGAAGGCACAAAGCCTTCCTCTGGTGCCAAAGAATTGGTTTGAAGGTGTTTGAGACTTCTCAACATCGTCCAGGTTGATCTGAACATGAAGCATAAGCCTCAAGGGTAAGAACCTCAGAATTGGTGCTGAGAGGTAACTTAATCAAGGGCTTCAGAGCCAAGTCTCTCTCACACATCCATCTGATAGAAAGTTTGATGGTGGAATGGAAAAGGAAACACTCTCTGGCTCTCTAGGAAGAGGTGGGGTCAAAAAATTGAGCAGGAGGAGCAATTCAACTGGTGCAAACAACATTGATTGACAGCTATAAAAACCAATCAATCCAACTATACATTTACAGGGTAAAAAAGACAAAATCAGGCATGATAAAACAATTCAAATCCTGCAACTTACAGTTTTACATATAGGTGGTGCCACTCACACCGTCACACAGGTAGTTGGGAGATAAAAAGTCTTGGCTCTTGTTTTCTACCCCGTAGTGGAATTAAAAGGTGTGTCTATACTTTGGAGGCATCTGCACTGTAGAACTAATGCAGCTTGACATCACTTTAACTATCCTGGCTGAATGTGATGTGTTAGGCCATGTAAAAAATCAGTTGGTTAGTGTATTAACTGAAAATACAAAGCACAAAGCTGATTGGTTGGGCTACGCCTGGGAAACTAGCTGTGCCTGGGAGTTGTGGCAACAGTTACATTTCTAGGCTTTAGCTATGCAGGAGCTAGCAGAGAGACATTTTGAGTTCTTGCTTCATGAGCTGCTGGAAGATCTCCCACGTGGACACCTAAAAACCATTTGAATTTCGCTCAAAGGACATTGTGTGAGTCAATGCAACTCTTCACATGACTGTATATATGTTGCTCTGCATTACAAAGAGTAAACTTCTTGTTTTTTACTGGTCATATGTATGACATCCACATCATGAGGAGACAGCAAAGCCTAGAGAAGACAATTATGCTGGGGAAAGTGGAAGGCAAAAGGAAGAGGGTCCGACCAAGGGCAAGATGGGTGGATGGCATCCTTGAAGTGACTGGACTGACCTTGAAGGAGCTGGGGGTGGTGACGGCTGACAGGGAGCTCTGGCGTGGACTGGTCCATGAGGTCACGAAGAGTCGGAAACGACTGAACGAATGAACAACAACAACAACATGTATGACATATTTTCTTTCTCTGCCAAGACAGTGTGTGGATTGCTAAAATGTGAACTATGCGTGATTTTCATTCCGACACATGATGGACTCATGGGAGTCGTAGTTTTACAAGGTCTTGAACCTTCTCTGCCAAAGAGCGCTAGTGCCTCCCAGAATCCCGAACCATTGAGACATGGCAATTGAAGGGTGTATCTATGTCATGAATGACTTTTCAATAACTTTAAAGCATAGGTTCTTTTCATTGCAATTTCCAGTGTGAGAGGGTACATCAGATTACAGAAAAACATTTAGACAAAGAATGACATTGGACATACAGACATACAACTACATGGATTCACAATTACACGGCTAACAAACCAACAAAGGGGAATTACATTCTGACTCAACATTCACACCACATGTACATGCATTCATCCTCAGGCATTCAAATATTACCATATCATTTTCTCCCTCCTTGGAGAAGCACCTGTTAGGCCAGATCATGCTTTCCTGCAGCCTGCCAACGCATAGTTCCATAACTTCAAAACTTCTCTTCCCCTAAGCACAATGCCAAGGGCCAGATCTCTGTTTTCCATACAGCAGAACCTGTCTCCCGGCAAAAAATCCAAGACTCCAAAAGCAGATTTCTTCCTTTTTCCTTGAGAAAGAAGCCCCAAAGTGACCAGACTGCTCCCATGCAAATCTGCCACTCTTCATATGTACACCATCTCTCTCCTTCCCATGGAGCAGAGCATAGCGGGTGGAACAGACTCCTCAGGTCTGCCACACTTTGAGCATTATTAGATCGAGTCTTTTATAGGAATATTCTGCTGATGTAGTCCCAAAGTTGTAAATTAATGATAGACATCTTTCATCCTGGCTCCATCTCAGTTTCCTGGCCAGATGTTGATTCTTCTTGATTGGTGTTGACAAACACAAGGCTTGTGTTGACTTCCTTTTTAACATAAAGAATGCTGCAAACATTTCCTTAACTTGAAAAAACCATTGTCACAATTCTTATAAGAGTTTACTTTTCAGTTCTGATTAGCAACTTTTAATTACAGTCCAGAAAGCAGGTAGTCATAGAATCATAGAATCAAAGAGTTGGAAGAGACCTCATGGGCCATCCAGTCCAACCCCATTCTGCCAAGAAGCAGGAATATTGCATTCTAATCACCCCTGACAGATGGCCATCCAGCCTCTGTTTAAAAGCTTCCAAAGAAGGAGCCTCCACCACACTCCGGGGCAGAGAGTTCCACTGCTGAACGGCTCTCACAGTCAGGAAGTTCTTCCTCATGTTCAGATGGAATCTCCTCTCTTGTAGTTTGAAGCCATTATTCCGTGTCCTAGTCTCCAGGGAAGCAGAAAGGAAGCTTGCTCCCTCCTCCCTGTGGCTTCCTCTCACATATTTATATAGTTAGTTATTGCAGGCCTTAATATTTTACTGGTATTTCCAAAACTATTAATTCTATCCATCCATACATCCTTCCATTCTTCTATTCATTCCCACACATCATTAAATCCACAATGATCAAATCTGCAATGATATTTTCGTGACATCTACACTTAGAATTAGGGCTGTTTGGCCCACTTTAAGAGTCGTGGCTCAACTCTATGGAATCATGGGAGTTGTTGTTGAGAGATCAGCATTGAGCCAGGGCAGTTAATTGGGTCTTAAATCATGTTAATTCTACAGTGTAGATGCATCACTTGCATAGAATATGAGTTTCACTCCCAACTTGGCTTATTGTGTGTATCTTAGTCTGATTTTGCTGGATCCCTTTAATTTATTTCCAACTCTCATAGGATTCTCTCAGGCTGAGAAAATCTGATTTGCCCAAAGCTACCCATTGGGTTCCCATGGCTGAGTGGGGATTCAAACCCTGGTTTCCAGACTCATAATCCAATTCTCAAACCATTACACCATGCTAGCGGCAAAAAAATATGGGCTGTGGAGGAAATATCTTGGGACCATTCATGCTCTATTCAAGCAAGCAAGACTATTGAACCTCTGACACCATAACATCTATCCCAAAAACCCTTTGATGATTTAGAAAAACCGCAGGCAAAGGAGAGCTTTGGACAAATTTCAGTTGTCATCACTTTTATTTCCTCTCTCTGAGACATTGGAAGCCGGGATTATGATGCTTAATCTAACGATTTAGGAAAAATGTAAACGGGTGTTGCAATAAAAAGACACCAGAATTGTTGTAAATTCCCAAGCAAACAAGCATAGGTCTTAGGGAATATAAATAGACTTTAGATGATGGTTTACATGCAAGATTTGAGGAATATAGCCCTTCATCTCTCCGTGAGCCCTATTTAGAATGTAAAATTAGACACAGGAGTGGAAAATGCCAAATTGGTGGAATACAAGTTTCTCCACAGGTCTTCCTATTTTGGAAGGCATTTTCGGTCAGTTTCTGCCACATATTTCTCGTTTGCACCCCTTTTATATGGCTCACTGTGGAAATTCGATCATGGCATAGTCCTTGCAGATCTTGCTCAAGGTATGTGCATAGTGGCCTATACATGGATGCTACTCTGCCAGGTTGTGCATTCGGGGAAAACGGCCATTTCATGTTTTGGCTTTAATAATAATAATAATAATAATAATAATAATAATACTTTATTTGTACCCCACTACCATCTCCCCAAGGGGCTCGGTGCAGCTTACATGAGGCCAAGCCCAAATACAACAATACAAGCAATAATAACAACAATACAAGCCATTAAAATAAATCACATAGACAATAAAATATGCAACAATTAACAATAAGACAACACACACTTAAAAACAGTGGGAAGGCCAAATGTAAAGTTATGTCCCGGAAATGATGCCGGAACATAGGCGAAAAGGTGAAGTGGGGTTTGTGGAAAATGTACAAGCAGACCTAATATGTAAAGTGCTTTGGAGGACATATTGCTAAGGGTTCATTATTCTGGGAAGGCACACTGGAACAACCACGTCTTCAAACTCCTCCTAAAGACTGCCAGAGTTGGGGCCTGCCTGATGTCCTTAGGGAGTGAGTTCCAGAGTCGAGGGGCCATCACCGAAAAGGCCCTCTTGTCCCCACCAACCGTGCCTGCGATGCAGGTGGGAGCGCGAGCAGGGACCTCTCTAGATGATCAAAGAGATTGTGTGGGTTCGTATACAGAGATGCGGTCACGCAGGTAGGCGGGTCCCAAACCATTCAGGGCTTTGTAGGTAAGAACCTGCACCTTGAATTGGGTCCGGTAGATGAATGGCAACCAGTGGAGCTCCTTAAACAGGAGGGTTGACCACTCCCTGTAAGGAGCCCCAGTTAGCAACCTGCCTGCCGCCCTTTGGACCATCTGGAATTTCCGAGCCGTTTTCAAGGGCAGCCCCATGTAGAGTGCATTGCAGTAATCAAGGGGAAAACCTTTACCTTTACCTCCCACTTCCAGGTAAGGAAGAGTGATATCCTACTGAAAGAAGAGAGTAGTTTTCAGGGAATTAGGGTTTACTTTTTGTTTGCTAAGGGATTGATGAAAAATATTAAACTGTGATGCCGAAAAGCAGGCTTGGAGTCAGGATCGGCTCCTGCTTGCTTTCGTGTCGAGCTAATTTTTGTACCATGAGGGGCCTTCCTATTACGTGCTCCCAAAAGAAACGGGACATACAAATTCTGTGCACAACTTTACTACTCAGCGGTAATGTTGGATAGGATTGAAAGATCAGCTTTACAGTATTCTTCCTGGTGGGACACAAAGCTGGAATGAGCCCTTAAACTGAGCAGGAAGGCAACCCCCCCCCCCCCCCAAAAAAAAAAACAGACAACAAACAATCACTTTGGCCAAAGGATCCACCAAGCCCTAGCATTGCTTTCAGTTCCAACTACTCACAGTACTGGTCCAGATAGATAAAGTTTATTCCAAGTATCAATATTTTATAGAACTTCGGAGTGATGCATAAGTAGTCAACCATATCTGAGGTCTATGTGACCCAGACAGAATGTAGCCAGAGCTTTTCTGTTGTTTAAAAGGATATTGCTGCTGCTGCTGCTGTCGTTATGCTCCCAGAGTCTGGCACTTTATGTAGTTACTAGCCATCCCCTGCCATGCATTGCTGTGGCCCAATTTGGTGATCTGGAAAATAAAGTAATGAGAAAGTGATGGTTTCTAAAATATGTAATTTCTTCATGCTTTTGGGTAAACAGTATTTCTTGCTGTTTCTTTGCCAGTGTTGATATGGAGATTGTCTGGTTTGCCTACTCTGGAACATGCAACACATAACTGTCCTTCTTCTTCATCATACTATAAACATAAAGAGATTTTCCTTTCAAATTTATTATACTATATCTCTCTATGTGTAAATCATATCTATCTATCTATATCTATGGCTGGATGGCTCTTTGTCAGGAGGGCTTTGGTTATGTTTTCTTGCCCTGGAGAAGGGAATTGGACTGGATGGCCTTCAGGCAGTATTTCCCAACCTGGGGGTCGGGACCCCTCGGAGGTCATAAAGGGGTGTTAGAGGGGTCGCCAAAGACCACCAGAAAACACAGTATTTTTGTTGGTCATGGGGGTTCTGTGTGGAAAGTTTGTCCCAATTCTATCGTTGGTGGGCTTCAGAATGCTCTTTAATTGTAGGTGAACTATAAATCCCAGCTACTAGAACTCCCAAACGTCAAGGTCTATTTCTCCCAAACTACATCTGTGTTCATATTTTGGCCATATGGAGTATTCGTGCTAAGTTTGGTCCAGATCCATCATTGTTTGAGTCCAAAGTGCTCTCTGGATGTAGTTGAACTATAACGCCAAAACTCAAGGTCAATGCCCACCAAACCCTTCTACTGTTTTCTGTTTTAAGTAAGGAAGTCACAGTCATTTAACATCATTTTCACTGTATGGATACTTTTGAAATCCTAACACACAATCAAGGGCTGTTCCTTATACACTCTTATGTACAAATGCCTGATGCCAGATGCACCATGCATACCATGTTCAAAGGACAGAGGTTGGGTTGCTTGGTCTGGAAGCAAAGCTGGTTTTCGCTGCTCGTTTTTCTGGGCTAACTTTAGATTTATTCCCAGAATTTGCCTTCAGGTCTGGAACCGCTTGCCATTTCAGGATCAGGAAAAGAGTACCAGCGGGCTGAGATTTCGCCGAGTGTTTTCCCCCCAGTGTGTATTTTGACTAGTCATCTGAACATGCAACCATACAGCTGCTTTTTATTATAGGCATTTCTTCATCGTCTTATAAACATAAAGAGATTTTCCATCCATTTTTTTCTTCATTTTGGAAAACAAATATAACACTAGAGAAACCAGGAGCAGCTGGTGAATTCTTGGTGGGGAATTATTTCCAGCTTCTGGCCTGAACGTTCAAGGTGCTCTTCAAAAGGCTGAATCTATTTCAGGAAGGAGTTTAGCACTGTGGAGAGTTCCATTAAAGTTCAGACTAAAACTCCATCATTGGCATGGAAAGTATTTGCTATTATGGAAAGGAAGAGCCTTTGATGTTCTGGACTTAGGTAGAACTGTTGTTGTATTTATTAGATACATTATTGTAAGGTGTGCATGTGTCTTCCCACTACCTGTCAACATATAACACCATGAATTTCACAAGGTTTTCTTCATAATACGCAAATGTGGTTTCACCAGCTCCTTCCTCTGGAATGGTGCTTACAGCATTTGGCCTTTGTTGGTGGACTCCTATCCAACTACTGATTAGGGCCGACCCTGCTTAGCTTCCAAGATCAGACAGAATCCAGGGTCTTTAGAGTATTTAAGCCAAAGGTACCTTGGGAAGTCTGACTTGGCCACGGTAGTCCACGCTCTGGTTACATCCCGTTTAGACTACTGCAACGCTCTCTACGTGTGGTTGCCTTTGAAGACGGCCCGGAAGCTCCAATTAGTCCAACGCTCGGCAGCCATGATACTAACTGGAGCGGAGCGCAGGGAGCATACAACTCCTCTGCTGCACCAGCTCCACTGGCTGCCGATCTGCTACCGGGCTCAATTCAAAGTGCTGGCGTTGGCCTTTAAAGCCCTAAACGGTTCTGGCCCAATTTACCTATCCGAATGTATCTCGGCCTATCAGCCCACCAGGACCCTAAGATCTTCTGGGGGGGGGGGCTGCTCTCTATCCCGCCTGCTTCACAGGTGCGGCTGGCGGGGATGAAAGACAGGGCCTTTTCTGTGGTGGCCCCGCGGCTATGGAACGCCCTCCCCATGGAGGTAAGATCAGCCCCCTCATTGATGGTATTCCGGAAAAGACTAAAAACCTGGATGTTCGAGCAGGCGTTCGGTTAACTCAGTGCAATAAGTGTAATAAGCCTTCGACAATACAATAAGTGTAATGATTGAAGGACTGGCAAAATGGACGACGAAACTGGATCGCGATTTTAGTCAAGAGATGAATTGGATTGTTTATTGAAATATGTATTGTGGATTGTGTTTTTATGTTTTTAAACTGTATACTGTTGTTTGTTATAAGTTGTTGTAAACTGCGTTGAGTCGCCGGCTAGGTTGAGAAACGGCGGTATACAAGTATAGCAAATAAATAAATAAATAAATAAAGGTAAGTAACTATCATGTGTGCATGTAATATAGAGTAAAGGTAACAAAGTTAGTGATCTATTGTTAGGGATTCCTCATCTTCAAAGGAGGAAGGGGAGCAGGGAAGTGCTCAGGACTTGGAGGGAGAAGAAGAATCAGACAATGAGGGTTTGAAAGTGCCCACATTTCTAGAGAGATGAAAAGAGACAGAGCACAGATGGCGTTCTGCTAGGATAGCTGCTAAAAATGCTGAGCTAATTGGGAGACACCAATTTGCAAGCTTGGTAGTTGATTAAATGTCCTTTGACCAGTATCTGGCCACTTGGCATGCCTCTGGTGTTGCTGCAAGGAGGTCCTCCGTTGTGCATGTGGCAGGGCTCAGGGTGCATTGCAGCAGGTGGTCAGTGGTTGGCTCTTCTCCACACTCGCATGTTATGGATTCCACTTTGTAGCCCCATTTCTTAAGATTGGCTCTGCATCTCGTGGTGCCAGAGCGCAGTCTGTTCAGCGCCTTCCAAGTCGCCCAGTCCTCTGTGTGCCCAGGGGGGAGTCTCTCATTTGGTATCAGCCATTGATTGAGGCTCTGGGTTTGAGCCTGCCACTTTTGGACTCTCGCTTGCTGAGGTCTTCCAGTGAGTGTCTCTGTAGATCTTAGAAAAATGTTTCTTGATTTAAGTCATTGACATGCTGGCTGATACCCAAACAGGGGATGAGCTGGAGATGTCACTGCCTTGGTCCTTTCATTATTGGCTGCTACTTCCCGGCGGATGTCAGGTGGTGCGATACTGGCTAAGCAGTGTAATTTCTCCAGTGGTGTAGGGCGCAGACACTCTGTGATAATGTGGCATGTCTCATTAAGAGCCACATCCACTCTTTTAGTGTGGTGAGATGTGTTCCACACTGGGTATGCATACTCAGCAGCAGAGTAGCACAGCGCAAGGGCAGATGTCTTCACTGTATCTGGTTGTGATCCCCAGGTTGTGCCAGTCAGCTTTCGTATGATATTGTTTCTAGCACCCACTTTTTGCTTGATATTCAGGCAGTGCTTCTTGTAGGTAAGAGCACGGTCCAGAGTGACTCCCAGGTATTTGGGAGCGCTGCAATGCTCCAGTGGGATGCCTTCCCAGGTGATCCTCAGAGCTCAGGATGCTTGCCTGTTCTTGAGATGAAAAGCACATGTCTGTGTTTTAGATGGGTTAGGGATTTGCTGGTTTTCCCTGTAATAGGCAGTAAGGGCACCTAGAGCTTCAGAGAGCTTCTGTTCAACCATCTCAAAGCTCCTGCTTGAGCAGTAATGCAACGATCGTCAGCACAGATGAAACTCTCTGTCCCTTCTGGCAGTGGCTGGTCATTTGTGTAGATGTTGAACATGGATGGAGAAAGCACGCTCCCCTGAGGCAGGCCGTTCTTCTGTTTCCGCCATCTGCTTCTCTGGCCCTGGAACTCAACAAAAAAGCTCCTGTTTTGTAGCAGGTTTCCTATGAGGCGGGTGAGGTGGTCGTCCTTAGTGATATTATACATTTTTCTCAGGAGGAGGCGGTGGTTCACAGTATCATAAGCTTCTGACAGGTCTATCAAGACTGCTAGGTTGGCAGAAGCTGGGGCTAACAGCAGGAGCTCACGTCGCTCCCCGGATTCAAACTGCAACCTTTTGAACAGAAAGTTCAGCAGCTCAGTGGTTTAACCTGCTGTGCCACCAGGGGCTCCTAAATCCTTTGGATTAAATCCTGGACTGTATTTACTGCATCTAATGCTGGATCCAGATTTGAAACTGGAGTCACCAGCTGTTGCCCAATTAAATTAACATAGAATATATTGCCAGTAAAATATCTTACAGAACTTGATTCCTGGAAGATATTTTAGCAAGTCCACCTGTCTAAGGGGAAAAAGTCCCTTCTGCAATTTGTATAAGATTGTACCAAACGGACATTTGAGGATCTTGATGGTGTTACATGAGAAAGACGGGAGAGGAGCCTTTTTGGAGACTGGTGGATACTTCAGACAGGTGTGGAGAAAAGAGCCTGAAACCAAATAAAAGCCCAGCAAGTTTGCCTGGTGGAAATAAAATACTTAAGGGTATTTTTCTTAACTAAAAAGGCATTTAAAGTCATTAAAACTAGTGGCCAGCACACAGCTGATTAGAGGAGAAAGCAGAAACGGTACGCAATAAATGTCCCAAACAGATGCATGGAACAACTGCTTAGTCAAATATATACCTACAATATATCTTGACATAGCAAAGTTGCAAATCAGAAAACATAACACTGTTTCAATTTATTGTCAAAGGCTTTCATGGCTGGAATCACTTGGAGGTTGTGAGTTTTTTGGGCTGTATGACCATGTTCCAGAAGCATTCTCTCCTGACATTTTGCCTGCGTCTATGGTAGGCATCCTCAGAGGTTGTGAGGTCTCCTGGAAACTAGGAAAATGGGGTTTATATACCTGTGGAATGTCCAGGGTGGAAAAAACTACTCTTGTCTGTTTGAGGCAGGTCTGAATGTTGCAATTGGCCATTTAATTAGCATTTAATGGCCTAGCAGTTTCAAGGTCTGGCTTCTTACTGCCTGGGAAAATCCCTTGTTGGGAAGTTTTGTTCATTTTTATGGTTTCCTCCTTTCTGTTGAAATTGTCCACATCTGTTGAAATTGTCCACAAATTCATAACCGTCAATAAAGACAACACTCAAAACAGGGGAATTCCAGACAAGAAACAATCAGGGCCAACTAATCACCTTCCAACAAAGGATTCTCCCAGGTGGCAAGACACCAGACCTTGAAACTGCTAGGCCATTAAATGCTAATCAAGTTGGCCAATTGCAACATTCACACCTACCTCAAACAGACAAGAGTTCTTTCTCCCACCCTGGACATTCCACAGATATATAAACCCAATTTTTCTAGTTTCCAACAGACCTCATAACGTATTGTCGAAGGTTTTCATGGCCGGAATCACTGGATTGTTGTAGGTTTTTTCGGGCTATATGGCCATGTTCTAGAGGCGTTTCTCCTGACGTTTCACCTGCATCTATGGCAAGCATCCTCAGAGGTAGTGACTGAGGTCTGTTGGAAATAGGACAATGGGTTTATATATCTGTGGAATGGCTGGGGTGGGGCAAAGAGCTCTTCTCTGCTGGAGCTAGGTGTGAATGTTTCAACTGACCACCTTCATTAGCATTTAATTGCCTGGCAGTGCCTGGAGCAATCTTTTGTTGAGAGGTGATTAGATTGTTTGTTTGTTTCCTCTCTGTTGTTGTGCTGTTGTAATTTTAGAGTTTTTTAATACTGGTAGCCAGATTTTGTTCATTTTCATGGTTTCCTCCTTTCTGTTGAAATTGTCCACATGCTTGTGGATTTCAATGGCTTCTCTGTGTAGTCTGACATGGTGGTTGTTGGTGTGGTCCAGCATTTCTGTGTTATCAAATAATATGCTGTGTCCAGGTTGGTTCATCAGGTGCTCTGCTATGGCTGACTTCTCTGGTTGAAGTAGTCTGCAGTGCCTTTCATGTTCCTTGATGCGTGTCTGGGCAATGCTGCGTTTGGTGGTCCCTCTGTAGACTTATCCACAACTGCATGGCATACGGTAGACTCCTGCAGAAGTGAGAGGATCCCTCTTGTCCTTTGCTGAACGGAGCATTTGTTGGATTTTCTTGGTGGGTCTGTAGATAGTTTGTATGTTGTGTTTCCTCATCAGCTTCCCTATGCGGAAGTCTGTGGACAAGTCTACATAGGGACCACCAAACGCAGCACACAAACACAAATTCCATCATTGGTGGAGTTCAGAATGCTCTTTGATTGTAGGTATACTATAAATCCCAGCAACTACAATTCCAAAATGACAAAAGCATTTTTTCAGTGAAGGACAAACATTGGGTTGTTAGGTGTCTTGTGTCCAAATTTGGTGTCAATTCGTCCAGTGGTTTTTGAGTTCTGTTAATCCCACAAACAAACATTACATTTTTATTTATATAGATAAAAGAAATCCATTCTGGATAGGAAAGGTTCTTGGAGCTGACTAGTTTCACTGAGCTATCTTCTAAAGAAAAGAAAAAGGAAAAATAATAAAAATAATTATATCTACAACATCTTGCCTGGACAATGACAAGATACCTCCTCACTGTAGAGAAGACAAAGGAAGAAGAGGGAGGCCAATATGGAGAACTGACTACATGGTCTCACCAGGGCCATAAAATCCCCTTTAAAAGGAAGCTACGTTTCCCTAAAGAGATCACATTGCTAAGTATTCAAAGGGGAAGGAGATAGTGGCATGCAAGATGAGCAAGACAACTCCCTTCCTAAGCCCCATAGAATTATAGAATCATCATAGAATCAAAGAGTTGGAAGAGACCTCATGGGCCATCCAGTCCAACCCCATTCTGCCAAGAAGCAGGAATATTGCATTCAAATCACCCCTGACAGATGGCCATCCAGCCTCTGCTTAAAAGCTTCCAAAGAAGGCGCCTCCACCACACTCCAGGGCAGAGAGTTCCACTGCTGAATGGCTCTCACAGTCAGGAAGTTCTTCCTAATGTTCAGATGGAATCTCCTCTCTTGTAGTTTGAAGCCATTGTTCCATTGCGTCCTAGTCTCCAAGGAAGCAGAAAACAAGCTTGCTCCCTCCTCCCTGTGGCTTCCTCTCACATATTTATACATGGCTATCATATCTCCTCTCAGCCTTCTCTTCTTCAGGCTAAACATGCCCAGTTCCTTAAGCCGCTCCTCATAGGGCTTGTTCTCCAGACCCTTGATCATTTTAGTCGCCCTCCTCTGGACACATTCCAGCAGAAGAAAGCAAGTTGTCTCCTTCCTCAATATGGCATTCTTTCACATACTTAAATATGACTACCATGTCCCCTCTTCACCTTCTCTTCTCCAGATGGTGATCCATTATTTCCAGATCTTTTACCATTGTGGTTTCCTTCCTCTAGATATGCACCAACTTGTCAATTTCTTTCTTGAATTCTGGGGCACAATATTTCCAAGTATTACTCCCCTTGATCTGGGCACTAGACTCCTAGAAAATATACCTATTACCTGTTCAAGCAATGTATACTTTGAAACAGTGAGGGCCTGTAGCTCCCATGTCAATGGAGAGTTAACACTCCTCCAGGTTTTAGTTATTGTTAAGGCTTGCAGGGAGCTATCCAAGGTGTTGAACCATCACCTCAGCACTTTGAGCAGTGCACTTAAACCTGTCCAAAACTGGAGCAAATTCATTGGCACTTACTTAAACTCATTTTTAATTTAATGTAAAAAGCTCAAAGTGTCAAAGAGAAGCTGTCTGGGTGTTTCAAGGCTGAGGCAATATCCCTAGATCTTGGATCTATTATTATTATTATTATTATTATTATTATTATTATTATTATTTCGGTTACTTCTACCCCGCCCTTCTCACCCCGAAGAGGACTCAGGGCGGCTTACAAAGGCACAATTCGATGCCAGCATCACATAACAGTAATAAAACAAATAGCATCCATTAACAGTTAAACAACCATTCCTGCATTACAACAATAAAACCAATAAAACCAATACAAACCCAATTACTCCTCATTGACGGCCAGCATTCGCTATCTCATAGTCCAAATTCCATTTCCAGATTGTCAGTCCTGTCAGTCCTAATCGTCTGCTTGTCCTTATCTAGTTGCCAGATTGCCCAAAGGCCTGGTCCCACAACCACGTCTTTACTTTCCTCCTGAAGGAGAGAAGGGATGTTGATGCCCTAATTTCCCCCGGGAGTGAGTTCCACAGGTGAGGGGCCACCACTGAGAAGGCCCTGCTCCTCTTCCCCAGCAACCTCACTTGTGATAGCGGTGGGGTCAAGAGCAGGGCCTCCCCAGATGATCTCAAACTCCGGGGTGGGACCTAGAGGGAGATACGTTCGGACAGATACACTGGACCGGAACTGTATAGGGTTTTGTAGGTCAAAACCAGCACCTTGAATTGTGCTCAGAATTGAACTGGCAGCCAGTGGAGCTGACACAGCAGGGGGGTAGTGTGCTCCCTGTATGATGCTCCGGTGAGTAATCTGGCTGCCGCTCGCTGGACCAGTTGAAGTTTCCAAACAGTCTTCAAGGGCAACCCCACGTAGAGTGTGTTGCAGTAGTCTATTCGTAGATCTAGTACAGCTTGCATATGAAGATGGATTCCAAAGGATTCAAACTCAAGAAGAGATTCCATCTGAATATTTATTACAAAGAGCTTCCTAATGGCAAGAGCAGTTTGACTCTAGAATCCTCAGCTGCCTGAGATATAATGGAGCCTCCTTCTTTGTTGAAACGAAGGTGGGATGGCTCTCTGTTGGAAGGACTAGGATGGTATCTTCCTGCTTGATAGAATGGGGTCGAACTGGATGACCCTTGGGGCCTCTTCCAACTCTAGGATTATGTTCATCCTCCTAGTGTAGTGTTTCTCAACCTGGGAGTTGGGACCCCTGGGAGGTCACAAGGGGGTTTCAGAGTGGTCACCAAAGACCACCAGAAAACATATATTTCTGATAGTCTTAGGAAACCCTTTGGCAGAGAAGGTTGAAGTCCTCTCCACCTGTCCTTCTCTTCTTTTTTGGAAATAGATGGCAAATTGTCCCACCAAAAGCCCTTCTCCTGTGTGATTGGTCAGCCTCTCAGCCAAGGGGAGGACTGTTTCTGAGACTTCAAGTGGGGAGGGAGAGCATGCATGCTCAGCGCATGGCAACATGGTGTGCATGTGTGGGTGAGGCTGGAGGGAGGCTCACACCAGTGAGTCCCTTCATGGCAGGGGGATTCTAGGTGAGAAATTTGGTTCAATTCTATTGTTGGTGAGATTCAGAATGCTCTTTGATTTAGGTGAACTATAAATCCCAGCAACTACAACTCCCCAATGACAAAATCAATCTCCTCCTCAACCCCAGCAGTATTCAAATTTGGGTGTATTGGGTATGTGGGCCAAATTTGATCCAGTGAATGGAAATACATCCTGCATATTAGATATTTACATTGTGATTCATAACAGTAGCAAAATTACAGTTATGAAGTAGCAATGAAAATAATGTTATGGTTGGGGGTCACCACGACATGAGGAACTGTATTAAGGGATTGCAGCATTAGGAAGGTTGAGAAACACTGTCCTAGTGTTTAGCTAGAATACCCTTGCTATTAATTTGAATCTATTGAAATGGATCTTGTTACTGGAGGTGCAGAAAACAAGCTTGCTTCATCTTCCATATGACTGTCATATCACCTCTCAATCTCCTCTTCTCCAGGTTAGATGGAGTCATATCCTTCTGATACTGCTCATATGGCCCTGTTGTATGACCTTAGATGAGGCACACATTATCAGCCATGATAGGGTTGCATTCAGACCATCATAAGTCAGAAACAACTTAAAGGCACACAACAACCATTCCCTATGCAGTTGATTCCCAATAAAGTACCTTGAAAGAACATTCAGCCTTGATTTGAAATGATATCTCAATAGTGGCCTTGAATATGGAAGAGTTTTGGGTGGGTAAATCTCAATGACAGCTCTACAATCACAATTGCTGCCTAGAAGAAGTCCAATCTTTGTTCCTCCAACTCCTATGCCTAAAAACACACACACACGTAAATGTAATATTCAGCACATTCCACTCCAAAGTAAAGCAATAGTTCAGCTTTGCCAGTAATATATTTCTCTGGTCAAAACAGTGTGTGGGAGAACAGCTTTCCATACACACAACAACGTCCCCCTTTCATGCTGTGTATATTTAGCTTGGATGCTTTCTGTTGATACAGTAAGGAAGGATCGAGCTTCTGCTAGAGTCTTGGGAAAGGATGCCAAGGAACCGTGGGACATTGGAAGCATCCAAATCAATGGACTGACCTAAAACCAAGCCATGGACTTCCATGGAAGTGCAGAAGATACCTGGAGGAGAAAAGTGAGCTTCCAAGAATGCATCTCACCCTTTCTGAAATGAAGAGATGTTTCTCCTCTATTGACTCTTACTACCTGATTGAGAAACCTTCAACAATTTCCACTGGAGGTATCATTCCCACTATAAGTATCTCCAGGATAGTTTGGGGAATCTTTACTCCCAACATGACTTCCTAATATTTGGGTATTTGGGTGGGATCTCTTTTCCTGTAGTTTGAATCAATTGCTCCCTGACTGTACCAGGAACTCCAACTTCCTTTTCTTTCTTTGAGTATTTGCATGTATTCCAAAGTTCCATGCATTTTGCAATAAGGTGGCTTCCCTTGGTTTGCAGCCACCAGCCTATCATCATTGGGTTTTTCAGTTCTGCTCCTTTCCCCAGGGTTCAGGAAGGAAAGGGAGCCATTTTGGCTCAATCTTACAGTTGAAAGCTTAGCTACAGGATGTGAATCAGCTCCACCTATTGAGAAGCTTCATTTCTTACAAAATTCTGGGGGGAAACAGTTCCAAAGGACTCCAGCTGGAGAATCTACAAAGCCTTGACTGGTAGGTCTACTCGGAACCCAAGAAGCAGTTTGGAGCCGGGAGTAGAGCCCACACCAGCAAAGTTTAGAAAGTAGATTGCCCAAGGAGGGGTTGAAAAGGGTTTTCCTCTTAAAGAAAAGAAACAGTTCACGAAGCGAGTTGCCTGTCCCTTGTGGACAAGATTAAGAAAGCCACCAGTTGATTCAAAGCCTTGAAGCACTGGTTTGATTTGTTGAAGATCTGAGAAGTATTTGATTGTTTTGTTGAAGACCTAAGCAATAATAAAGGACCTTGTTAAACTTTTCAAGCTTCTAAAGACTTTGTATAGGAAAATCCTTAGGGCCTCTCAGCTGAGGCACCCCGGCTTCCCACTGGGCACAAAGAGCACATCCTGTTCAAAGCCAATTGCTATAGGCCCAGCGCGTGACAACACACTGACCTAGTTTCTGGAGCAGCAGAAAATAAGCTTGTTCCCTCCTCAATATGATTTCAACATAGCTATAATGTCTCTTCTTCACCTTCTCTTCTTCAGGCTAATCATCCTCATCTCTTCCAAAAATGCTCCTCAAAGGGACTTATGGTTTCCAGACCTTTGAACATTTTGATTGATCTTCTCTAGATACCTTTCAGCTTTTCCATTTCTTTCTTCAAATCTGGTGCCCAGAATTGGACATAATATTATTCTAGGTGAGATCTGACCAAAGGAAAATAGATAGATTCCTATTGATGCAGGCTGGAATTGCATGGACTTTTTTTTTACTTGCCTTTGTTCAGATTCTTGTCTACTAAGATGCTTGGATCCCCTTCACACATATGTACTTTGTTTTCAAAGTGGATGCAGTCCACATTGGTCAAACTATGGTCTGGACTCAATTGACTAGTTGTGAAGTCTTGGCTCTGCCTTCTCCTCTCCTCTGCTTTTGTTCACCCTGTTTATAGGCCTTCCCAATAGTGTAGAGACCTTCCTTTGTATTAGTTTTTGGGTGGATCTTAAAATCCCCCCAAAGTCTAGTCTTAGTTGGACTATTCCATTTCCCTGTATAGAGCTCTCTTGCTGGACTCCTCCCTTTTCTACAGTCACTAGAGGCTTGGGGCATTGTCTGGTAATCCTAGACCAAGCAATAAAAAAACAGGCATTCTTAGCATTTAGCAGTATTATTATACCAGCAGTCCAAAGGACAGCAGAAGCTTTTGGCTAGCATAAGCTTCACAGGAGAGGAGATTAAGAAAGTTTGTAAGCAACAACTTATCATCCATAACTTTACATCAAAGGCAGAAGACTTTAAAAGATTCCAGAGAGATGACTGCAACCAGCAAAATCAGACCTGAATATAAGCCAAAAACCTAATTTTACCACAAAAAAACTGGGAAAACGTATTGACCCGAGTATAAGCCGAGGGTGGGAAATGCAGCAGCTACTGATAAATTTCAAAATAAAGATAGACACCAATAACATTATATAAATTGAGGGATCAATTGGTTAAATGTTTCTAAATATTTACATAAAACTGTAATTTAAGATAAGACTTTCAACCACACCTGGAATATTGTGTCCAATTCTGGGCACCACAATTCAAGAGAGATATTGACAAGCTGGAATGTGTCCAGAGGAGGGCGACTAAAATGATCAAGGGTCTGGAGAACAAGCCCTATGAGGAGCGGCTTAAAGAGCTGGGCAGGTTTAGCCTGAAGAAGAGAAGGCTGAGAGGAGATATGATAGCCATGTATAAATATGTGAGAGGAAGCCACAGGGAGGAGGGAGCAAGCTTGTTTTCTGCTTCCCTGGAGACTAGGACGCAATGGAAGAATGGCTTCAAACTACAAGAGAGGAGATTCCATCTGAACATGAGGAAGAACTTCCTGACTGTGAGAGCCGTTCAGCAGTGGAACTCTCTGCCCCGGAGTGTGGTGGAGGCTCCTTATTTGGAAGCTTTTAAACAGAGGCTGGATGGCCATCTGTCAGGGGTGATTTGAATGCAATTTTTCTGCTTCTTGGCAGAATGGGGTTGGACTGGATGGCCCAGGAGGTCTCTTCCAACTCTTTGATTCTATGATTCTAACTCTGATTAAACCATTACTCTAACTTTCTTCAATGTAAATGGGCTTTCGTATCCTTCTGATAATAATAGAGTAAAATAATAAATGTAATAATAATAAAGTAAAATAACGAAAACAACAGTAATAAAATAAAATAATAAATGTAATATTATCAGAGTAAAATAATAAGCATAATAATAATAATAGAGTAAAATAATAAATGTAACAACAACAACAACAACAACAGAGTAAAATAATAAATAACCTTGACTCGAGTATAAACCGAGAGACTTTTTTGAGGCTAAAAAACTAGGCTTATACTTGGGTATATACAATACATCAATTTCAACTAAAGTAGACAATCTGAATCAACTGCAGAACTGGAGTTAAACTTTGAATAAATCCCGCTTTTCCACTGCCTGGGATGAGAAAATTACTTGGTGGCGGAAAAGGACATATTCTCTACGTTGGTCCAAAAGTTTGTTCCTGGATTGAATGGCATTCAGGATTGAATGGCAAAGAAGACCACAAGCCTGGGAGATTTTAAGAGCAGTTGTTGTGGTTACCTTTGCACCTTGTAAAATTACACTCCAACACACCAGATAAATATGTGCTTCTGACAGAAAAATCACACATGATCTGAAATTCAATCTGGGCTCTTTGTGGAATGGCAGACACACTGCTGTCAGCAAGAGACACTTTATCAAACTTTCCACATTGGGTCCATCCAAATGGATGGGAAAAAACAGAACATCTCTGACTTTATTTCTTTCCTTTCTAATTTTGTTTAGAGGGCAAGATCTACACCATGTTCCTTGGATACAGGATCTGCACCAGGTATGGGCAAACTTGGGCCCTCCAGGTGTTTTGGACTTCAACTCCCACAGTCCCTAATAGTCTGCCAGCCGCATGAGGGTATTGCAACTTCAGCTATTCAAGAGGAAGAGCACACAAACTAAGAGAGACTGCAGCAGTTTACTTTTGCCAGAGCCCAAACGCAAACTACTTTGATCTCAGTTTCCAGCAATTGCCATAAGCTGAGGACAAAGGAGGAGAAAGATACTGGGACATTTCAAAAGCCGGTGAGAAAATGGAATGGCAGGGAATTGGGATTTTTCTCTGCCAAATTGAGGTTGTAGAATTAATGCAGTTTCACCCCAATTTGACTGCCATGACTCAAAGCTGTGGGATACTGGGAGTTGTCGTTTGACAAGGTCTTTAGTTTTCTCTGCCAAAGAATGCCAGTGTTTTGCCAAATTGCATTTCTCAGGATTCTATAACATCAAGCAATGTGGTGTCAAACGGTACTAATTCTGTACTATAGATGTATCCTTGAGTATCTAGACTTCTAACTTATCTTTTGACAGTGTTTGGATCTGACTCCTATCTTCCTTTTCAATGCTGACATGGTCTTTGGTCCTTACTTCTGGCTTTATAGACTCATAGAGTTGGAAGAGACCTTGTGGGCCATCCAGTCCAACCTCCTGCCAAGAAGCAGGACAATTGCATTCAAAGCACCCCCAATAGATGGCCATCTAGCCTCTGTTTAAAAGCCTCCATAGAAGGAGCCTCCATCACACTCCGGGCAGAGAGTTCCACTGCTGAACAGCTCTCACAGTCAGGAAGTTCTTGCTCATGTTCAGGTGGAATCTCCTTTCTTGTAGTTTGAAGACATTGATCCATTGCGTCCTAGTCTCCAGGGCAGCAGAAAACAAAGTTGCTCCCTCCTTCCTATGACTTCCTCTCACATACTTATACATGGCTTTCATGCCTCTTCTCAGCCTTCTTCGGGCTAAACATGCTCAGTTTTTTAAGCCGCTCCCCATAGGGTTTGTTCTACAGACCCTTGATCATTTTAGTCACCCTCCTCTGGACACATTCCAATTTGTCAACATCTCCCTTCAATTGTGGTGCCCAGAAATGGACACAGCATTCCAGTTGTGGTCTAACCAAGGCAGAATAGAGCATGGGGAGCATGACTTCCCTGGATCTAGGCACTATGCTCCTATTGATGCAGGCCAAAATCCCATTGGCTTTACTTATAGTTTTTGTTGCTTGTGCCTCACTGTTGGCATTCAGAGTAAATACTACCTCCAAAAAATACCAGCAGCACATTGTAAAGATCAGGGAAGGTGTGAACTAAAGCTTGGAAACAGTTCCCTTTTGGTCCTCAAACAGTGCAGCTAGTATGGCCCCAAAGGAATTCTTTTCAAGCTCTGGGCAAGCTCTCCTTGGCAGACATGTGTCTACTAATATTGGTCTTCTGAGGGTGAAAAAAGCATCCAAAGAAAGCATCCAAAGTGTGCCAGGTTTTCCTGGAATACTGTTTGAACACTACTGTTTCGAGCCAATGTTTCCAAACGGCTTCAAATCTCAGACTGTTTTCTGTCCAGAATCAAAACACTGATCTTTCCAAACTCTGTCCATAGGAGATTGGGAGAAGATAAATAACATCACAAGGGCTTCATAGAATCATCAGATCATACATTTGAACAAGCCCTATGAGGAGCGGCTTAAAGTGCTGGGCATGTTTATCCTGAAGAAGAGATGGCTGAGAGGAGATATGATAGCCATGTATAAATATGTGAGAGGAAGCCACAGGGAGGAGGGAGCAAGCTTGCTTTCTGCTTCCCTGGAGACTAGGACGCGGAACAATGGCTTCAAACTACAAGAGAGGAGATTCCATCTGAACATGAGGAAGGACTTCCTGACTG
Organism: Anolis sagrei; assembly: GCF_037176765.1. Classification (NCBI taxonomy): domain Eukaryota; kingdom Metazoa; phylum Chordata; class Lepidosauria; order Squamata; family Anolidae; genus Anolis; species Anolis sagrei. The sequence goes on from NC_090023.1 coordinate 8,256,284, forward strand.
TAAGAGCTATTCAGCAGTGGAACTCTCTGCCCTGGAGTGTGGTGGAGGCTCCTTCTTTGGAAGATTTTAAACAGGGGCTGGATGGCCATCTGTCAGGGGTGATTTGAATGCAATATTCCTGCTTCTTGGCAGAATGGGGTTGGACTGGATGGCCCATGAGGTCTCTTCCAACTCTTTGATTCTATGATTCTATGAGACTCCCAAGGCACACCCAATCCATTGTGCCATGCAGAATGAGGCAATCAAAGCCTTCCTGACAGATGGCCATCCAGCCTCTGCTTAAAACCCCCCAGAGAAGGAGACTACATATTCTGCACATTGAAACACCCATTAAACATCAAAGCCATGTAGTGTTACTATATTAATAGAATCATAGAGTTGGAAGAGACCTCATGGGCCATTCAGTCCAACCCCATTCTGCCAAGAAGCAGGAAAATTGCATTCAAAGCACTCCCAACAGATGGCCATCCAGCCTCTGTTTAAAAGCCTCCAAAGAAGGAGCCTCCACCACACTCCGGGGAAGAGAGTTCCACTGCTGAACGGCTCTCATAGTCAGGAAGTTCTTCCTCATGTTCAGATGGAATCTCCTTTCTTGTAGCTTGAAGCCATTGTTCCACGTCCTAGTCTCCAGGGAAGCAGAAAACAAGCTTGCTCCCTCCTCCCTGTGGCTTCCTCTCACATGCTTATACATGGCTATCTTTGTTGGGGTTCAGTCTGATCCTGATCTGTGCAAACAGGATTCTCTGATAGTTTTTCAAACTGAGCAAGCTCTCCCTGACTATGACAGTGTGGAATCTGTTGTTGATGCAGAGGTCAGTGGGAATGAAAATGAAACCCAGCAGTTAGAAGAGAATGTTTTGGAAGTTAGCCGTGATATCTCCCCACTTGGGCTTGATAATGAGGTCCGAAGAGAACAGATAGTGAGAGATAGATTTGTTTCCCAGTCTGTGCGAAGGTCACAGCGTCTCCAGCAGAAAGAGGCCCAAACAGAAAAGTCAAGGGGCGTTTCTAAGAATAGCTTCTTTGCTATTCTTAGAGCATCCCTGCCGGGTGCTTCTTTAGGTCAAGCAACGTTCGGGACTGTGGCTGGTCTTGGTAGAATTCCTGTGCTCCATGGCCAGTAATTCCAGAGGCTTGTAGTTTCCAAGTTCATGGTTAGTAAAAGGCTAACAGACTCCTGGTTATTGTTTTGTGGCTTTTGAAGTTTTGCTCAAGTTCAGAGATCCTATTGACTACTGTGTTTTTCTGTGGCTTTTTTACTCTGCATTTACCTTTCTTTTGTAACCAATTTTTCATCAATAAACAAGGATTGCTTTTCCTACAGTCCAGAGTGGTGGATTTAATCTTATGGTCTTGTTTCTTGAACTGGGATGCAACAATCTTGTCTCCTCTCAGCCTTCTCTTCTGTAGGCTAAACATGCCCAGCTCTTTAAGCCGCTCCTCATAGGGATTGTTCTCCAAAACTCTTGGAGGACTGAAGTTTGCTCATGCCTGGTCTATACTGACCATACAATGCAGTCCCAAAGTGTGGTTCTGCCATACTGGAGGTTGGATTTACACTGCCATATAATGCAGTTTAGAACTGTTCCAAACTGCATTATATGGCAGCTTAGTTCGAGCCCTAGAGAGTTGTTTTCCCAGGTTAAAAAGAAAACTCTTTTATTGACATTTCCCCACTTTCATGGGATCCTGCTCCCTCAAGTCCCATGAAAGTGGAGAGTCATATTGTGGTGACCCCCCCCCACCACCACCAACGCCACCACCACCATAAAATAATTTTTGTTGGTACTTCATAACTGTAATGTTGTTATGAACTATCATGTAAATATCTGATATGCAGATATATTTTCATTCACTGGACCAAATTTGGCACAAATACCCAATATTTGAATACTGGCAGGGTTGGAAGGGGGTTGATTTTGTAATTTGGGGAGTTGTTGTTACTGGGATTTATAGTTCGCTTACAATCAGAGAGCATTCTGAACTCTACCAACTATGCAATTGAACCCAACTCAGCAGACAGATCAACAGTAAATACTGGAAGGGACATTGACCATGAGTTTGGGAGTTGTAGTTCACCTACATCCAGAGAGCACTGTGGACTCAAACAATGATGGATCTGGACCAAACTTGTCATGGATACTTAATATGCCCAAATGTGAACACTGAGGAAAATAGACCTTGACATTTTGGAGTTGTATTTGCTGGGATTTATAGTTAACCTACAATAAAAGAACACTCTGAACCCAGTCCATGATGAATCTGCATCAAACTTGGCACACTATCTACATGGCCAACACTGAATACTGGTGGGGTTGGGGGGATATTTTTGAATTCTGGGAGTTGTAGTTCACCAACACCAAAAAGGAAGAGAAGGACAGGTGGAGAGATCTTTGGCCTTCTCTGCCAAAGGGTTCCTAAGACCGTCAGGAATACGTGTTTCCTGATGGTCTTTGGAGACCCCTCTGAAACCCCCCTCATGACCCCTCCAGGGGTTCCGACACCTAGGTTGAGAAACACTGCTCTAGAACATGGCCATACAGCCCGAAAAACCTAGAACAACTGAGTGATTCCGGCCATGAAAGCCTTCGACGATACCTAAGCTTGTTTCTGACCTCAACCTGCGCCAGCGATGACAATGTGAGGAATACTATCCCTTCTCCTCCGACTTTTCCGACTGCCAAGGAAAGTGCAATACTTCAAACGCTAACCAACTAACCATCCTGCCTGCCTTTTTCGGAGCCAGAGAAAAAACTGCCAGACAATGTAGTTCTTGCTTTGCACGGAGGTGAGCATTGACATCCACGTCAAATTTTATTTCTGGGCTGTGCTTGTAGGATGCTAAGCAGCATTGCGATTAAGAACTGCCTTGTCCTGTGCCAGACTGTAAGGAGAGAAGGCAGAGGGATTGTATTTGGTGATGGAGAAGAATTAGGAACAGCAGCAGTCATGTAGGATAATGAGATCTTCAACTGAAATTCTGCCCTCTTTAAAAATCGTTTTAAAATGATTCCACTTGTGCGGCCGAATAGACTACTGCAATGCGCTCTACGTTGGGTTGCCTTTGAAGACTGTTCGGAAACTTCAACTAGTCCAACGGGCAGCAGCCAGGTTACTAACTGGAGTGACATACAGGGAGTACACCACCCTTCTGTTGGACCAGCTCCACTGGCTGCCAGTCCATTTCTGAGCACAATTCAAAGTGCTGGACTTGACCTATAAAGCCCTATACGGTTCCAGCCCAGCTTACCTTTCCGAACGTATCTCCCTCTACGTCCTCCCTCATAGCTTAATATCGTCCGGGGAGGTCCTGCTCTTGGTCCTACCAGCATTTCAAGTGTGCTTGGCAGGGACGAGGGACAGGGCCTTCTTGGCGGTGGCGCCATGCCTGTGGAACCCGCTCCCCATTGAGATCAGATTGGCTTCTTCCCTCTTTTCTTTTAGGACAGTGGTTCTCAACCTGTGGGTCCCCAGGTGTTTTGGCCTACAACTCCCAGAAATCCCAACCAGTTTACCAGCTGTTAGGATTTCTGGGAGTTGGAGGCCATTACATCTGGGGACCCACAGGTTGAGAACCACTGTTTTAGGAAGAAGGTTAAATCATGGCTCAGGGACCAGGCCTTTGGACAGCAAGCATGACAGCACCTTGGATGTTGAACCAGACTGAAATTGGCTGTATGGTTGATGACAATGTTTTAACGTGTTTTTAACTTAATGTTTTATTTACTGGGTTGTTGTAGGTTTTTTCAGGCTATATGGCCATGGTCTAGAGGCATTCTCTCCTGACGTTTCGCCTGCATCTATCACTTCACTACCTCTGAGGATGCTTGCCATAGATACAGGCGAAACGTCAGGAGAGAATGCCTCTAGACCATGGCCATATAGCCCCCCCCCCCCAAAAAAACCTACAACAACCCAGTGATTCCGGCCATGAAAACCTTCAACAATATGTTTTATTTACTGTTTTAAACTGTTGCTATTTGCATTTGTATTTGTATTATACTAGCCATCCCCTGCCATGCATTGCTGTGGACCAGTCTGGAAAATAAAGTAATGAGAAAACATTGGTTTCTAACATATATAATGTCTTTCTGCTTGTGGGTAAACAGAATTTCTTGTTGTTTCTTTGTCAGTGTTGATGTTGAGATTAGGTGGTTTGCCCACTCTGGAACATGCAACATAGAATTGTCATTCTTTAGGGGTCCCTTTCAAATCTATGATAATATATCTGTCATATACATGTGTGTGTGTGTGAATCATATATATTTATCTATATCTGTGGCTGGATGGCTCTTTATTTATTTATTTATTTATTTGCTATACTTGTATACCGCCGTTTCTCAGCCTAGCCGGCGACTCAACGCGGTTTACAACAACTTATAACAAACAACAGTATACAGTTTAAAAACATAAAAACACAATCCACAATACATATTTCAATAAACAATCCAATTCATCTCTTGACTAAAATCGCGATCCAGTTTCGTCGTCCAAATTGCCAGTCCTTCAATCATTACACTTATTGCACTGAGTTAACCGAACGCCTGCTCGAACATCCAGGTTTTTAGTCTTTTCCGGAATACCATCAATGAGGGGGCTGATCTTACCTCCATGGGGAGGGCGTTCCATATCCGCGGGGCCACCACAGAAAAGGCCCTGTCTCTCGTCCCCGCCAGCCGCACCTGTGAAGCAGGCGGGATAGAGAGCAGGGCCCCCCCAGAAGATCTTAGGGTCCTGGTGGGCTGATAGGCCAAGATACGTTCGGATAGGTAAGTTGGGCCAGAACCGTTTAGGGCTTTAAAGGCCAACGCCAGCACTTTGAATTGAGCCCGGTAGCAGATCGGCAGCCCGTGGAGCTGGTGCAGCAGAAGAGTTGTATGCTCCCTGCGCTCCGCTCCAGTTAGTATCATGGCTGCCGAGCGTTGGACTAATTGGAGCTTCCGGGCCGTCTTCAAAGGCAACCCCACGTAGAGAGCGTTGCAGTAGTCTAAACGGGATGTAACCAGAGCGTGGACTACCGTGGCCAAGTCAGACTTCCCAAGGTACGGGCGCAGTTGGCGCACGAGTTTTAAGTGTGCGAATGCTCCCCTGGTCACCGCTGAAACCTGGGGTTCCAGGCTCAACGATGAGTCCAGGATCACACCCAAACTGCGAACCTGTGTCTTCAGGGGGAGTGCGACCCCGTCTAACACAGGCTGTAACCCTATACCCTGTTCTTTGTCAGGAGGGCTTTGATTATGCTTTCTTGCCCTGGTGAAGGGAATTGGACAGGATGGCCTTCAGGTACTGTTTCTCAACCTGGAGGTCGGGACCCCTGAGGGGGTTCGCGAGGGGGTGCCAGAGAGGTCACCACAGACCACCACAAAACACAGTATTTTCTATTAGTCCTGGGGGTTCTGTGTGAGGAGTTTGGCCCAATTATATCATTGGTGGGATTCTGAATTTTCTTTGATTATAAGTGAACTATAAATCCCAGTAACTACAACTCCCAAATGTCAAGGTCTATTTCCCCCAAACTACATCTGTATTCATATTTGGGTACATGGAGCATTTGTGCCAAGTTTGGTCGAGATCCTTCATTCTTTGAGTCCACAGTGCTCTCTGGATGTAGGTGAACTACAACTCCAAAACTCAAGGTCAATGCCCACCAAACCCTCCTAAAATTTTCTGTTGGTCACGGGAGTCCTGTGTGCTAAGTTTGGTTCAATTCCATCATTGGTGGAGTTCAGAATGCTCTTTGATTGTACATCTCAACAACTACAACTCCCAAATGACAAAATCAATTTTTGAGTGATGGTCAGTCCTTGGGTTAGTAGGTGTTTTGTGGCCAAATCTGGCAGCAATTCATCCAGCGAGTTTTGAGTTATGATGTCACTCAAAACAAACAGAGCATTTAGATCATAGAATCATAGAATCATAGAATCATAGAATCAAAGAGTTGGAAGAGACCTCATGGGCCATCCAGTCCAACCCCCTGCCAAGAAGCAGGAATATTGCATTCAAATCACCCCTGACAGATGGCCATCGAGCCTCTGTTTAAAAGCTTCCAAAGAAGGAGCCTCCACCACACTCCAGGGTAGAGAGTTCCACTGCTGAACGGCTCTCACAGTCAGGAAGTTCTTCCTAATGTTCAGATGGAATCTCCTCTCTTGTAGTTTGAAGCCATTGTTCCGCGTCCTAGTCTCCAAGGAAGCAGAAAACAAGCTTGCTCCCTCCTCCCTGTGGCTTCCTCTCACATATAGATAGATAGATAGATAGATAGATAGATAGGGGCTTCGATTTGTGGCCACCCTGAGTCCCCCCTTGGGAGTTGAGAAGGGCAGGATAGAAATATTGGAAATAAATAAATGGTAAGAGAAAGTATTGTTTTCATGATGTAGAACAGCTTTTACTCCAGGTTTTTAGACAGAGGCTGGATGGCCATCTGTTGGGTGTGCTTTGAATGCGGTGGAGTGCGGTGGAGGCGCCTTCTTTGGAGGCTTTTAAACAGAGGCTGGATGGCCATCTGTTGGGAGTGCTTTGAATGTGATTTACCTGTTTCTTGGCAGAATGGGGTTGGACTGGATGGCCCACCAGGTCTCTTCCAACTCTAGGATTCTATGATTTATTTACATTATTTCTATTCTGCCCGTTTCAACCCGAAGGTGACTGTTTTCTTTGACTGATTCTATGGACAAGGCTGGCTCAGGCTCCTAGGAGTTGAAATCATGGTATTTTAAAAAGCAGCTGGAAAAGTGGGATGACAGAGGATGACCCGGGACAGTCTTTGCCAAATCAGGATGCTTGGAGGGTATGCAGTACAGAAGAACTGGACGATTGTTTGATATCGTCAACTAACGGAGCCAATGACAACAAAATAAAGCTTTGCACAATCTGGGTTTGTGTTTACACTGTGCATTTTTCCTTTGGAGCTGCTTTCAGCTTTGCGGCTAGCTGTGTTTCTTCATTCCCACAGAACTAACATCTCCAAACAGTCTTCAGTGTAAACATTTCCGGGGCAAATTACCATAGGAGCTGTTCTGTCAGATGCTATTTTCCCCGCATCTCATTTTCATTCTCCCTGGAGACCCAGGGTTTGCTTCATGTACGAGACGCCTCTTACTCTGAACAGGCTGAGAATCAGTCCGCGATTGCCACAGCAAACCTGAAAGCCAGAGAGAAAAAGAAATAGAAGTGCAGCCAGGGATGGGTCATGTCTTTCCCAATTCAGTTTCATCACACTAGAGAATGAATCCACTTTAAATCTGATTTCTACTTCCTGCAGAATTCTGGAGTTTGTAGTTTAGGGAGGAGCCTTTAACAACCTCACTAAACTACAAATCTCAGAAATATTGGAATTCTGCAGGAGGCAGAAACCGGATTTAAAGTGGATTCATTCTCTAGTGTGATGAGAGGCGCAAAACTTAGAATCATACAAATCCCGTGTTGGAAGGGACCCCAAGGGCAATCTAGTCCAACCCCCTTCTGCAAGACAGGAAAATACAATCCAAGCCCTCTTGACAGATTGCCATCCAGCCGCTGTTTCAAAAACTCCAGAGAAGGAATCTCCAATGGGTTCTGAGGCAGCATATTCCACTGTTCAATTGCTCAGACTGTCAAGAGGTTTTCCCACAAACATTTAGTGGAATCTCTTTTCCTGTAGTTTGTTGCTCCATGTCTTAGGGTTCATCAACACTGCAGAATTAGTGAAGTTCATCACCCATGGCTAAATGCTATGGAATCCTGGGAGTTGTAGTTTTACAAGGTCTTTCACCTTCTCCACCAAAGAGTGTTGGTGCCTCACCAAACTACAGCTTCCACCATTCCATAGCATTTAGTCATGGAAGATAAAGAGGTGCAAAAATGCATTAATTCTACAGTGCAGAAGCACCCACAGCTAGAGAGAAAGGAGAGGACAGGGATGGGTTTTATCTTTCCCAGTAAGTTCAGACAAAAGCAAACTGCAGCAGCCTCTCCTGTGTTAGATGTTTCCCCATTCATGACTTTTGTCCAACTTTCAACAGGAAAAGGTTGGAGGATATGCAATATGGTGATCAAGAAGGACCCAGTTTCAGTGAATGCCATTTTCCCACAGTATGGACCAGTGTACACTTGGCCCTCCACATCGGCCATGTGCTGGTACGGCTGTACCAGGAGCTCCAACTTCTTTTCCTTTCTGTTGAGTGTTTGCATGTATTCCAAAGTTCCATGCATTTTGGCAATAAGGTGGCTTCCTTTGGTTTGCAATCATAGGGCCAATGACCCATCAGTTATCATAATGTTCTTTAGTTCCACCCCTTTTTCTGGGTTAAGGGGGGGGAAAGGGGGACCTCTAGTTCAGTTCACACAGAGAAGCCTTTCGTACAGGTCGTGAATCAGTTCCACCTGTAGAAAGCTTCTCCTTTTACAGCTTTGCTGGGGGGATCCAGTCCCACAGCTCTACAGAGAACTACAGCATAGCCTTTGTTGGGGAATTTAGTTCCACAACTCTACAGCCAGCTCTTTGCTGGAGAAATACAGCTCCACGGTTTTACAGCCAGCCTTCGCTGGGAATTGAAAGCCTTCTTTCCTCTTGGAAATCTACTAAAGGACTCTGTTTGGTAAGGACCACTCGCGGCAGCCATAACGCAATTTGGACCGGGTGTAGGAGCCAACGCCAGCAGAGCTTAAGCCAGATTGCCCAGGGAGGGGTCAAGAATTTCCCTTGTAGGAGGAAGAAACAATTTATGAAGAAAGTTGCCTGTCCCTTGTGGACAAGATTTAAGCAAGCCACCAGTTGATTCAAAGCCTTGAAGTTTTTTTTTTATTTATTGAAGATTTAAGCAACAATAAAAACTTTGTTGAACTTTCTAAGTCTTTAAAAGAACTTTGTGTGGGGAAATCCAAAAGGCCTCTCAGCCAAGGCACCCCCAGCATCCTGTTGAGCATTCAGAAAACACGTCCTGTCTACAGACTCTTTCACAGGCCCAGCGTGTGACAGCACAGGCCGGAAGGTGAAGATAGAATCACACTGTAGGACCTACAGATGTCTAGAAAATGATCTTTCTGGGAACCTCTAGGTCAGTGTTTCTCAACCTTCCTAAAGCCAAGATCGAGTTCTTCATGTTGTGGTGACCCCCCAACCATAACATTATTTTTGTTGCTAGTTCATAGCTGTAATTTTGCTCCTGTTATGAATTGTAATGTAAATATCTGATATGTAGGATGTATATTCATTCACTGGAACAAATTTGGCAGAAATACCCGATATGCCCACATTTGAACACTGGTGGGGTTGTGGGGGGGGGGGGGTGTGGTGGTGGTGATTTTATCATTTGGGAGTTGTAGTTGCTGGGATTAATAGTTAAGCTAAAATAAAAGAGTATTCTGAGCTACACCAATGATGGAATTGAACCAGACTTGGCACACAGAACTCTCATGACCAACAGAAAATACTGGAAGGGTTTGGTGGGCACTGACCTTGAGTTTTGGAGTTGTAGTTCAGCTACATTCAGAGAGCCCTGTGGACTCAAACAATGATGGATCTGGATCAAACTTGTCAGGAATACTCAATATGCCCAAATGTGAACATTGGTGGATTTTGAGGAAAATAGACCTTGACATTTGGGAGTTGTACTTGCTGGGATTATAGTTCACCTACAATCAAAGACCATTCTGAAGCCAACCAAAAATAGAATTGGGCCAAACTTCCCACACAGAACCTCCATGACCAACAGAAACATTCACACCTAGCTCCAGCAGACAACAGCCCTTTGTCCCACCCTGGTCATTCCACAGATATATAAACCTTTTTGCTAGTTCCAACAGACCTCACTACCTCTGAGGATGCTTGCCATAGATGCAGGTGAAACGTCAGGAGAGAATGCCTCTAGACCAGGGCCATATAGCCTGAAAAAACCTACAACAACCCAGAAAATACTGTTTTTTCTGATGGTCTTTGGCCCTCTGACACCCCCCTTGCGACCTGCCCCCCAGGATCCCAAACTCCAAATTCAGAAATGCTGCTGTAGGTCCTCCAATGCCATTCAGTGTTCAACTTCTGCTGAACATTAGCCATAGAATCACTTTGAAGGACCTACAAATGCCTAGAAAAGAATTATTTTAGCAACCTATAGGTCAGGTATGGGCAATCTTTAACCCTCCAGGTGTTCAGGACTTCAATTCCCAGAATTCCTAACAGCCTCATGCCCCCTTCCTAAGTGGCTGAGGAGGGAAAGGAAAGGATCTGAGGCTGTTAGGAAATGTGGGAGTTGAAGTCCAAAACACCTGGAGAGCCCAAGTTTGCCCATAACTGCTAGAGCAGTGGTTCTCAACCTGGGGTCCGCAGATGTTTTTGGCCTTCAACTCCCAGAAATCCTAACAGCTGGTAAACTGGCTGGGATTTCTGGGAGTTGTAAGCCAAAAATATCTGTGGACCCCAGGTTGGGAATCACTGTGCTAGAGGTCCTCCAGCACAATTCCTTGATAGAAGTTGGCAACTATCATGCTGGAGGACATTGGACTTCCTACAGAGAACATATTATTACAAACCCGCAAATGTCGAAAGCCAACCATCCAACCTTGGGATTGATCTTCTCCTTCTTCTCCCTGCTCTCCTCATTTCAAGTAGAATGTATCTGGAAAGTTGGAAATGGCAGAGAAATGCCAGTAGGTCCTGCGGTCCAAGGCACCCTCAGAATTTTCCTCCGACATCACAGTTCAAAAACATCGATCTTCCTTCGCTCAGCCTTCCCTAAGGTCCAGCTCTCACATCCGTAGGTTACTACGGGGAATACCATTGCTTTAACTATGCGGATCTTCGTTGCCAGTGGGATGTCTCTACTCTTTACTGTTTTATCGAGATTGGTCCTTGCTCTCCTCCCAAGAAGGAAACATCTTCTGATTTCCTGGCTGCAGACTGCATCCAATTGGGATTTGCTGGTTTAGCTGCCCAGAGGGATACTCTTGCTGCTGCTGGGAGAACGTTAAGAGGAGTGGTGGTTCTCATGAAGCTTTTCTTTGATTTGAGTCTACTGGGAGGAGGCTGACAGCCATGCAGTGGATGGCTTTCACAGTGTACAACCTTATTTCTCACACTGCTGGCAGCAACTTCCCATTGCACATGAGGAGGGCTATGCCAGATAGCTTGTGGAGTCTGTCAACAGGTGTAGGTTTGAGACATCCTGTGATTATTCTACATGTTTTGTTCAGTGCTATATTCATTGCTTCACATGGACAGACTTGTGCCAAACAGGGTAGACATACTCCGCAGTTGAGTAAGACAAGGCCAGGATTGGTGTTCTTATTAATTTGAGGGTCTGCACCCCATGCAATGCCAGTAAGTTTCCACAGGATGTTACTGAGTGTAGCTACTTTTTGCTTGGTGTTCATACAGTGTTTCCTAATGTTAGTGTTCAACATCTACACAAATGACCAGCCACTGCCAGAAGGGACAGAGAGTTTCATCTATGCTGATGATCGTGCCATTACCACTCAAGCAGGGAGCTTTGAGATGATTGAACAGAAGCTCTCCGAAGCTCTAGGTGCTCTAACTGCCTATTACAGGGAAAACCAACTGATCCTTAATCCATCTAAAACACAGACATGCGCCTTTCACCTTAAGAACAGACAAGCATCCCGAGCTCTGAGGATTACCTGGGAAGGGATCCCACTGGAGCATTGCAGCACACCCAAATACCTGGGAGTCACTTTGGACCGTGCTCTGACCTACAAGAAGCACTGCCTGAATATCAAGCAAAAAGTGGGTGCCTGAAACAACATCATACAAAAGCTGACTGGCACAACCTAGGGATCACAACCAGACACAGTGAAGACATCTGCCCTTGCTACTCTGCTGCTGAGTACGCATGCCCAGTGTGGAACACATCTCACCACACTAAAACAGTAGATGAGACATGCCGCATTATCACAGGGTGTCTGCACCCCACACCACTGGAGAATTTACACTGCTTAGCCGGTATTGCACCACCTAACATCCGCCAGGAAGTAGCAGCCAACAGTGAAAGGACCAAGGCAGAGACATCTCCAGCTCATCCCTTGTTTGGGTATCAGCCAGCACGTCAACAACTTAAATCAAGACATAGTTTTCTTAGATTTTTCTTAGATCTACAGAGACACTCGCTGGAACACCCCAGCAAGGGAGAGTCCAAAAGTGGCAGGCCCAAACCCAGCACCTCAATCCATGGGTGATACCAGATGAGAGACTCCCCCCTGGGCACACAGAAGACTGGGCAACTTGGAAGGCGCTGAACAGACTGCGCTCTGGCACCACGAGATGCAGAGTCAACCTTAAGAAATGGGGCTACAAAGTGGAATCCTCGGCATGCGAGTGTGGAGAAGAGCAAACCACTGACCACCTGCTGCAATGCACCCTGAGCCCTGCCGCATGCACGATGGAGGACCTTCTTGCGGCAACACCAGAAGCACTCCAAGTGGCCAGATACTGGTCAAAGGACATTTAACCAACTACCAAGTTTGCAAAATCTGTGTGTTTTTTTCTTTTTCTTTTTAATCTCTGTTTGTTCTGTTAGAATTGTAACACAATGGTATGGTTGCTGATGACACGATAAATAAATAAATAAATAAATGTTAGTGTTCAATCCAAGGTGACACCAAGATATTTAGGATGGGAACAGTATTTGAGCTCTTGGCCTTCCCAGGTAACTTTCAATTTCCTGTTGACTTTGCGGTTATGTACATCATGCGTAACTACTTTTTGCTTGGTGTTCATACAGTGTTTCCTAATGTTAGTGTTCAATTTATTTATTTATTTATTTCTGCTACTTATACCCCGCCCTTCTCACCCCCGAGGGGGGACTCAGGGCGGCTTACAAAAAGAAGGCACAATTCGATGCCTATATCCAAGTACATACAAATATAAAAACAGTTACAATCATTAAAAAATTAACAGATTAAAAACATCAATATATAGCACCATAGCATAGTAATAAACAATCTCATGGTCAGTGTTTCGCATTCCAAGGTCCAACAGATTCTTCATTTTTTGCCCATCATTATGGTCTTTCTCTTTTTCTTTTAGCTGCCAGAGTTTCCGAAAGCCTGGTCCCACATCCAAGTTTTCAGCTTTCTCCTGAATGAGAGGAGGGAGGTTGCTGATCTGATCTCCCCGGGGAGTGAATTCCACAGGCGGGGGGCCACTGCTGAGAAGGCCCTGCTCCTCGTCCCCGCCAGTCTCATTTGTGATAAAGGCGGGGTCGAGAGCAGGGCCTCCCCAGAAGATCTTAGACTCCGAGGTGGGACGTATAGGGAGATACGTTCGGACAGATACACTGGGCCGGAACCGTATAGGGTTTTGTAGGTCAAAACCAGCACCTTGAATTGTGCTCGGAATTGGATTGGCAGCCAGTGGAGCTGGCATAACAGGGGGGTGGTATGCTCCCTGTATGCCGCTCCGGTAAGCAACCTGGCTGCCTCCCGCTGGACTAGTTGAAGTTTCCGAGCAGTCTTCAAAGGCAACCCCACGTAGAGTGCGTTGCAGTAATCCAAACGTGATGTGACAAGAGCGTGGACCACCGTGGCCAGATCCGACTTCCCAAGGTACGGGCGCAGCTGGCGCACAAGTTTTAATTGTGCGAAAGCTCTCCTGGCCACCGCTGAGACCTGGGGTTCCAGGCTCAGCGATGAGTCCAGGATCACTCCCAAGCTGCGAACCTGCGTCTTCAGGGGGAGTGTAACCCCGTCTAACACAGGCTGTAACCCTATACCCTGTTCGGCCTTACGATTGACCAGTAGGACCTCTGTCTTGTCTGGATTCAATTTCAATTTGTTAGCTCTCATCCAGTCCGACACAGCAGCCAAGCACCGATTCAAGGTCTGAACAGCCTCCTTGGTGACCCAAAATATTTAGGATGGGAACAGTGTTCGAGCTCTTGGCCTTCCCAGGTAACTTTCAATTTCCTGTTGACTTTGCGGTTACGTGCATCATGCATAACTTCATGCATCCTGATGACCTAAATAGACTGGGAGCCCTTGAGCATTTTGTTCCATCCCACTTGTAGTATCATGTGGTGTAAGACTGCTTTGTTTGCTCTCCTGCTGTGTTCCTTCCCCATCCTGTTTTGCTTTGTATAAACTTTCCTTTAAGGTTTTCCCATTAAACTTTTTGAACCCAGCACAGGTTGAAGAGGCCTGTCATGAATCCATAGCAAAAGGAAACTTGTTTGAGGGATGCACTTTTGGAGAGAGAAACATCTGCGTGGGAACACACACAGACCAGAGGATGCGAGCCAAACCAAACAGCTGTGACAGGCTTGGTGTATATATATGTTGTTGTCATTAATGGCTATCAAATCAGATTCAACTTATGGCAATCGTAAGACTGAGAGATCTCCAAGAGAGCATGTTATGGGCAGCTCCGCTCAAGTTCTGCAAACTCAAGGGACTTGTGGCCTCCATAATGTGGCCATCCTCCTGTTTTACTTCTCCTGCCTTCTCTACATTGCCAAGCATTAGCATATTTTTCAATGAGTCATATCATATCATGACATGGCCAAACTATGATAGCTGCAGTTTAGTCATTTCAGCTTCAAGGGAGAGTTGAGGCTTGATTTGCTCTTGTTGTTGTATGTTTCCTGGTCTCGTCCAATTTATGGCAACCCTAAGGTGGCTGTGCTGTTCTGGCTGTACCAGGAGCTCCAACTCTATTTGCTTTGTTTTAAATGTTTGCTTGCAGGCCAAGGTTTCAGGGTTTCTGCAAAAAGATGGCTTCCTTTGCAGTCGTAGGGCAAGTCACCTGTCCATCATCGTTATATTTTAGTTCCGCCCCTTGTTCTGGGCAATTGGAAAGGGAAGGGAGCCATTTTTAGTTAGTCTCAGTAAGGAAAACTAATGTAGAGGACGTGTACAAGCTTCTCCTGTACAAAAGCTTTAACCCTTAAGACTTTCCGGGGGAGAACAGTCTTAAGAGCATCCAAAGATCTCCAAAGATTTCCAGGGAAACAGCCCTAAAGCTTTGAGGAATTTTGGAAGGTAAACAGTTTGGAAGACCAAAGAACTCCAGCTGGAGAATCTACTGGCCTTACTGGTAGGTCCACTCGGTGCTCGAGACGCAGTTCGACCCGGTAGTGGAGCCCACGTCAGTAAGACTTAGATTATAGTCAGCCTGGGAGAAGTTAAAAAGGGTTTTTCCTATGGAGAAAGTTTAGTTAATCAAAATCAGGTGCCAGTCCATTGAGGACTAGACTGAGAAAGCCTTGAAGTGTTGTTTGAACCATTGAAGATTTGTTGTTTGTTCCATAATAAAGACTTCGTTGCATTATCAAAGACTCTAAAGACCATCACTTCAGACAAATCTCTGAGAACTTCTCTTCGGGGGGGCTCTGGCTTCCCGCTGGGCTCAAGTTGCACGTCCTATTTAAAGGCAATTCTTTACAGGCCCAGCGCGTGACAGAACAGTGACACTATTATGGGGTTTTCTTGGCAAGATTTCATGAAATCATAGAATGTTTAGGTGGAATCTCTTTTTCCGGAGCATCCTTGAAAAAGAGAGCTGGAAAAGACCCCAAGGACCATTCAATGCAATTGTATTCTGCCATCTAAACACTACTGACAGATGACCAGTTTTTGTGTCAAAACCTCCAAAGAAGGAGATTCTAGCAGTATCCCAGGTAGCATATTCCACTTCCAAACACCTCTCACCATTAGGGAGTTTCCCTCAATATTTAGGTGGAATCACTTTTCCTGCAGTTTGAAGCCATTGCTCCACATTCTATCCTCTGAAGTAGCAGAAAACACATTCACTCAAACTTCAGTATGGAACATTGCTATCATTTCCCTTCTTGTGCTTCTCTTCTCCAAGCTAAACATATCTAAACCCCTAAATCAGTGGTTCCCAACCTGTGGGTCCCCAGATGTTTTGGCCTTCAACTCCCAGAAATCCTAACAGCTAGGGATTTCTGGGAGTTGTAGGCCAAAACACCTGGGGACCCACAGGTTGAGAACCACGGCCCTAAATGGTTCTGGCCCAACGTACCTGTCTGAACACATCTTCCCTTATGAACCTGCTAGGACTTGAAGATTGTCCAGGGAGGCCCTGCTCTCAATCCCGCCTGCGTCACAAACACATTTGGTGGGGATTGGAGACAGGGCCTTCTCAGTGGTGGCCCCTCGGATATGGAACACCCTTCCTGGGGACATTAGATCGGCCCCTTCTCTCTTAACATTTTGGAAGAGAGTCAAGACTTGGTTGTTTGAGCAAGTGTTTGAAAATGCAAGGTAAAAGACATAAGAATTGGAACGACTGGATGACGGGATGGGACAATGTTTTTATTAGGAGACGCAAATGATGTATGCCTGGCGGGGACGAGGGATAGGGCCTTCTCGGTGGTGGCCCCCCGGCTGTGGAACTCCCTCCCTATAGACATCAGACAGGCGCCCTCCCTTATGACATTCCGCAAGAGCCTAAAGACATGGTTATTCGAGAAGGCGTTTGACTAAGTGCTATAACAATTGGCAATGATAATTGGAACGGAATATGGATAACGAGATTGGTTTATGATTCTATGATGAGACGGCGCGGATGATTTAATGTGATGGTATTAGTGATAGTCATGTTGATATTATTGTTGTGATATTCCCTTATTGTAAACTGTTTTTATATGTTGTACACCGCCGTGAGTCGCCCTAGGGCTGAGAACGGCGGTCAACAAATGCAGTAAATAAATAAATAAATAAATAAATAATATTCTTGTTATGGTTTTATATTGTCTTAATGTTTTTAAATGTTTTATGGTTTTTTGGGGCAACTATAAACCGCCCTGAGTTGCCTAAGAGCTGAGAAGGGTGGTATATAAATATAGTAAATAAATAAACCAAACAAACAAATAAATAAGCTGCTCCTCATAGAGCTTGGCCTCCAGACCTTTGACCATGTGCTCTTCTCTGAACACCTTCCACCTTGTCCATCTCCTTCTTGATTTATGGTGCCCAAAACTGGACACGGGGTTATTATTCCGGGTGAGATCTCATCAAAGCAGAATGGAGTGGGAATATGATTTTCCTCAGACTGGACTCTATGCATCTACTGATGCAGCCTAGAATTAGATTGGCTTTTTTAGCTGTCACATCACAATATTGACTCATGTTTGGTTTGTGGTCTACAAGACTCCTAGATTTCTTCAGGGGGAAAGATTGTCTTTGCTTTTCTCTGAAGCTGAGAGAGTGTGACTTTCCCTTCTATGACCAAGCATGGATTCTATCCCCGTTTCAGGGTCTTTATCCACCACACAAACCACAACATCACATTGCTTCTCTCAGACCCACTTATTAGTCTTTTTGGCAGTCTACTGTGTCTGTAGAATTCTCCCCCAGGGCCACGTTTAAATGAGACGAGTTTCTTCCCACCAGCTTTCTTAATAGTCCATCTTTCACAACCCTACAGAGAAATTGAGAACATGATGTCTTGGATAATCCTGATTTAGGTATCCAATGATATATCATCACACTTGAGGATCTTATCTCATCCATTCACGCTGCCGTTCCAAGTCCTAATCTTCCTCTGAATTCTTGACTACAGTCTTCATATTGATTTACAGATCAGCAGAGATTATACACACACACACACACACACACACACACACACACACACACGCTGAATTCCAGAGAGCTCAAATAATTTATTCCCCTTTCTTTTGTACAAATAATGTTGAAGAACAAGCTGGAGTTCCTGGCCACATTTTTACAGTATCACAGATCTTCGTGCCAGATTTGGACAACTTGTAGGGCTTCTTTCCAGGTGAATGGTGTTCATGTCCTTGATATGTTCAAGGACATGAAAAGAGATGGAAAAACTACAGAATGTGTTATGTCCAGCAGTTGATGGTGGTTGGAATCATAGAATCAAAGAGTTGGAAGGGACCTCCTGGGCCATCATCCAGTCCAACCCCATTCTGCCAAGAAGCAGGAATATTGCATTCAAATCACCCCTGACAGATGGCCATCCAGCCTCTGTTTAAAAGCTTCCAAAGAAAGAGCCTCCACCACACTCCAGGGCAGAGAGTTCCACTGCTGAACGGCTCTCACAGTCAGGAAGTTCTTCCTCATGTTCAGATGGAATCTCCTTTCTTGTAGTTTGAAGCCATTGTTTCGTGTCCTAGTTGGAATGCCTCGCAGTTGGTGATGGTTAGTACACAGAAGGCTTGGCAGGATCATGACCAGTAGGGTGGTGATTTTGCAAAAGGTATGGAAGGGGTCAATCTTCCTCCTAGTTCAGTGGTTCCCAACCTGTGGGTCCCCAGATGTTTTGGCCTTCAAGTCCCAGAAATCCTAACAGCTGGTAAATTGACTGGGATTTCTGGGAGTTGTAGGCCAAAAACCCTGGGGACCCACAGGTTGAGAACCACTGTCCTAGTTCTAAAGGGCAGAGTAATCTGTTTGTAAACTGAACCACCTAAACTGGGCTCTACAGGCCAATGGAGACTCCAACTCATACATCAGAAGAGCTGCAAGACCAAGAACAAGCCACGAGAGTCAAGATGAAGATCCACCCAGAGGAAAAGTGTTCCTGCCATACATCAAGGGAACCACTGACCGAATAGGGAAGCTGATGAGGAAACACAACATACAAACTCATCTCCAGACCCACCAAGGAAATCCAAAAAATGCTATGTTCAGCAAAGGACAAGAGGGATCCTCTCACTTCTGCAGGAGTCTACCGTGTACCATGCAGCTGTGAACAAGTCGACAGAGAGATCACCAAATGCAGCATTTCCCAAACACGAATCAAGGGACATGAAAGGCACTGCAGGCTAATTCAACAAGAGAAGTCAGCCATAGCAGAGCACCTGATGAACCAACCTGGACACAGCATATTATTTGAGTGAGAACACAGAAATGCTGGACCACACCAACATCCACCATGTCAGACTACACAGAGAAGCCATTGAAATCCACAAGCATGTGGACAATTTCAACAGAAAGGAAGAGACCATGAAAATGAACAAAATCTGGCTACCAGTATTAAAAAATTCTAAAATTAAAACAGCAAATCAGCAGAGGGAAAACAATCAGGGACATCTAATCACCTCTCAACAAAAGATTGCTCCAGGCAATGCTAATCAAGGTGGTCAGTTGAAACATTCACACCTAGCTCCAGCAGACAAGAGTTTTTTGCCCCACCCTAGTCTTTCCACAGATATATAAACTCATTTTCCTAGTTCCAACAGACCTCACTACCTTTGAGGATGCTTGCCATAGATGCAGGTGAAATGTCAGGAGAGAATGCCTCTAGAACATGGCCATATCGCCCGAAAAAACCCACAACAACCCACTGTTTGTAAGTACTTACAGGTGGCAGTGATAAGGGTGAAGGTCTGCAGAGACAGGATGCAGATGTGATGAGCTGCATAAAAAGAACCTAGCAGAGACTGCTCTTTGAGAGAAGAGTATTTATTATATTTAGTTGTGGATGTGGGTGATTCTCCCCCCCCCCCCCCAGGTTGTGTGGATTTTGATATGTCTTGTGAACTCTTGGAACCTTGTACCTTGAAGAACTTTGAACCCTGAGGAGAATCCTGTTGCTGCTATATCTTGTATGGAACCTTGATGTACCTTGAATCCCTGGACTGACTCTTGACTGGGTTGTTGTAGGTTTTGGGGGCTGTATGGCCATGTTCTAGAAGCATTCTCTCTTGATGTTTCACCTTCATCTATGGCAGGCGTCTTCAGAGGTAGTGAGGTCTGCTGGAATACCCCTTGATGGACTGTCACCTTGTGGTGGTGAGGGGGCTTGCGTGTTCCGATGAACCTGTGGGCACAACAACTGGAGTCGTGCACTCCCAGGAGTGGCCGCGGGGGAGGTTCCAGACCAAGCACAGTCCGAAGACCCAAAGACCTCAATGGCGGAGCAGGCGGAGGATAACATGGCACATGTTACAACGGCTGCGAAGGCGGAAGAAGGCTGCAACAGACTGAGAAGCCACGGTCATTGTGTTAAACTACATCACCAGTGGAACCTCACTCTGTGAAGACTGTGTGTTGATCAGTTGTGCACTGACCTCCACACATTAAAAAAACCCACGCACAGGCGTCTTCCAGAGAAAATAAAAAACAAACCAACAAAAGTCCCATGGCGATCAGCGAGTGGCGATGGGGGCAGGACTGTGAAATCTGGAAGCCCCTAGTCACAGACGGGCACATGGGCGGTGGGTACGGACTCAGTCGCTCTACCTCAAGGTCCGAGGCAGTTGAGTAGTTCGGCAGCTGTATCCACGACTGAGCAGCCCTATTGAGGACCCACTCTGCTCACCCCACACGGGGAGGGGGCTAGAAAAGGTGCCCTAAACATAGTCTGCCTCTCTTATCCCTGACTGGACTGCCACGTCCAGTGGGGTCACCATCCTGCGGCCAAAAAAGAAAAATGCAAGAATAGGGCTCCACAGCCACATACGGACCCACAGGGAAACCCATGATGGAAGACCATCTTACTCGTCCAACGAGGGATCGCCTAAGTAAGTAAGTAAGTAAAGTAAGGTCTGCTGGAATAATAATAAAGGACCTACCACATATGTTGGGCTGATTGGGGTAAATTGTAGGGGTGATAATGAAATATGATGTATATACTCAGCTTGATCAGTTTATCAGTTTTATCATGTCTTATCATATGTATTTTCTGTATTATTATAAGTGTCTTATTTTAACTTTCTACGTGGAGTGTGATCAGGTCTTGTCAGGCCTTGTTGTTTTGTTTCTTATTGTGATATGACCTAAGGGCTAATCAATAAAATTACTACAATAAAGGACCTTGTTAAACTTTTCAAGCTTCTAAAGACTTTGTATAGGAAAATCCTTAGGGCCTCTCAGCTGAGGCACCCCGGCTTCCCGCTGGGCACAAAGAGCACGTCCTGTTCAAAAGCCAATTGCTATAGTCCCAGTGCGTGACCGCACACCCCCAGACTGAGAAACGCTGGACTAGATGGAAGCATCTGGCTGGCAGCTTTGGAGAGCCATATTTGTTGGTCTGTAATTCCCAGAATTACCATGGAATATACCAGCTGGGGGATTTTGGAAGTTGTAGTCCCCCAAAAAGGAATTTTGCCAGCTTTTTCAAAGACCTCAATGAAGCCGAGACACAGGGAAGGATGTCTAGAAGATAATTACGGTTGATGTCAGAGGGTGGGTTTGTGTTTCAGACAGACCTCTGCGCCTCATCCAGATGTAGCCTGTTCAGATCCAAATAGGAATCACATCTGCAGAATGGGAGAAACATATGGGACTTGCTGTAATTCTTAAACACACACTATCTCCCCCCACTTTGCATCAAACTTGTATGTTTAGTTCTTCTTTGTGGGATTCCAAGGCTCCTTCCCCTCCCAACCTTTCCGTCTCCGGTTTATGCTATCTCTCAAATATTCACCTTTTTTTCATTTTAAGCAAATGTTTCATCTTGAGGAGGGTAACAGTGTCAAAGGCTTCACATAGGTTGCAATTGCTATAATGTTAAACAGATTTTCCCCCAGTAATAATTTTTCCCCAACAAAATCACACATATTCCATCCGAGGTCAACAAGCACAAATTTGCACTCAGCTATATAAAATGTTGGATTTTGAAAGAAAATCTCTTAATGGCTCTACCTGGTAAAAAATTAACTGGAGTCAATTAAGTCTATAAGGCCCTCCGGGGTGTGGGCGCGTAATGCGATAAATGGACACGCAGGACTGCTTGCGCATGAGAAAGCGAGAGAGGGCTGCAGACATTGGAGCCGGCCGGTTATTGCATTATGATAAAAAGCCATCATAGATTTCCTTAACATGAAAAGAAGTCATTTTCTCAGATTTATGGGGCTGCTTATTAGTGCTGTGATAAGTAGCCAGACTAGAGCTGAAATGCTATAGATGGAATATGAGGGACCAATTTTTATAGCATTAGAAGAGACCATATGAGTCATCTAGTCCAACCCCCTGCTAATCAGGAGAAGCACAATCAAAGCACTCCTGACAGATGGCCATCCAGTCTCTGTTTAAGAGCCTCCAAGGAAGGAGCCTCCACTACATTCCAAGGGAGAGTTTCACTGCTGAACATGTCAAATCAAATCAAATCATTTATTTCGGTCATTGACCGGCACAGGAAATAGTCACATTTTCATACAAACTTGGTATGTTTGGTACATTAAAAATATAAATATAACTACTGAAGCACAATATGGGTGAGGGAGCGGAAAGGAAGGGGAAACAGGGTAAAAACATACAATGCCCAGATCCATCACCAAATTGTAGATTCAGAGAAGAAGATTACTGGACACACAGTTAACTTTTGGGACTAGTCATTCCCTGACGGATTTTGTATGCTGCTGCACAGAACTTTGCGACATTGTAGGTTGTCGCTGAATTAATATCTGCAAGTAGCAGGGAGGTATAAAATGGTCCTGAATGGCCTGGGTGCTTGTATAACACAGGTAAGATAAGCCCGGCACGGATATCCCTGTAGAACGGGCACTGGAGGAGCACATGTTCTATTGTTTCTACATGACCTGAGTCACAGGGGCAGAGTCTCTCTGGGAAAGGGATCTTCTGGTAGTGGTCTTCGAGTACAGCTGATGGGAGAGCATGGCATCGAGCCAGGGTGAAAGCCCTTCGATGAATGGGAACTTCTAAGTTGGTTAAATATGCCATAGGGGAGGCAAGACATCTGCTGTCTTCATTGATAAGGAAGGTTGGGACCGAGGCCAGATCTAGTTGTCGCTCTGTGTCTGTGGTACGTTGCTTAATAAGTGCTTTGGCTTGATTGTAATCCATAGCGAGTAGCAGACCTGGAGAAAACCCCAATGAAGAGATTTTGGATGCTACCGCCTGCTTCCATGTGGATTGGAAGTCATCCTTCATGGTTAGTGGGGCAAGACCACAAGGGTGCACGGGATAGTCTGAGCCAGAGGTTGAGTATGGCCACCCACACCCAGAGGTTGAGTATGGCCACCCTCCACTCTCATAAAGCCCGTCTCTAGTCGCAGGGTGGCATTAGAAACGCATTTAGGTACCTGCAAGGCCGATCTCAGAACATGTCTTCATTCAGATGTTGGAGGCTCCAACTCCTAGAAGACCTATCCAGTTTGTCCAATGGCCAGGGATTCTGGGAGGTGAAATCCAAAACACCTAGAAGGCCACAAGTGTCATAGAATCATAGAACGATAGAGCTGGAAGAGTCCGCATGGTCGATCTAGTCTAGTAGTTCTCAACCTTCCTAATGCCACAACCCCTTAATACAGTTCCTCATGTTGTGGTGACCCCCAACCATAACATTATTTTCATTGCTACTTCATAACTCTAATTTTGCTACTGTTATGAATTGTAATGTAAATATCTCATACGCAGGATGTATTTTCATTCACTGGACCAAATTTGGCACAAATACCCAATAAGCCCAAATTTGTATACTGGTGGGTTGGGGTTGATTTTGTCATTTAGGAGTTGTAGTTGCTGGGATTTATACAATCAAAGAGCACTCTGAACTCCACCAATGATGGAATTGAACCAGACTTGACACACAGAACTCCCATGACCAACAGAAGATACTAGGAGGGTCTGGTGGGCATTGACCTTGAGTTTGGAAGTTGTAGTTCACCTACATTCAGAGAGCACTGTGGACTCAAACAATGATGGATCTGGACCAAACTTGGCATGAATCCTCAATATGCCCAAATGTGAACACTGATGGAGTTTGGAGAAAATAGACATTGACATTTGGGAGTTGTAGTTGCTGGGATTTATAGTTCACTTACAATCAAAGAGCATTCTGAACTCCACTAACGATAGAATGGGGCCAAACTTCTCACACATAGAGGCATTCTATGCAATTGCACTAGAAGACCTAGAAGATGCCTACAGAGAAGATCTCTTAAACATTTTCAGGTCATCCATTGTGACTCTATAGCCAACATTTGACCGAAGCATACCATAGAATCAGGAGTCCTTGGACCTTGAAATCCACAGGTCCCATGGCCATTCATACTACATAATGATAGCACTATGATTCCATGCTAACTGGCATGGCTTCAGCCAATGAGACCCTGTAATTGTCAGTTTAGATATTAAGAATTCTCAGTCAAAGAGTGATAGTGTCTCCCCAAACTACAAATCTCAGCATTTGATGGGATGAAACCATACCAGTTAAAGTATGATAATACATCATTTGCTTCTAATCACATGTGCCTATAATGACAACATTTGTGAGTTGCAATTGTCAAATACCAAGGAAATTGTTACGTTGTGGTCTAACCAGAGGGTTGGACATCTTGGATGAACACCTAACTTCTTTCAGACTATGTTAACCAAAATGGTTGAGGAGGTTACTTTTTTTGGGAGCACTGCTCCTGGGGTCATGCTATTTGGAAGATTCAGAGAGCTGTAGTCCAAAAATGACTTCCTCAAACCCTGCCTCACATATTCATTTGCTTTCTTCCATTCAAACCACCCCTCTTCGTGCTTACAAAAATGAGCGTGATGTACTTTCCTATCATCTCCAACCTTGCATTGTATTGGAATATCTTCATGAAACCCTATTAGAATTGGTTAGGTGGAGGCACATTTTTATCATATTTATATTATTGCACATGCCATCTGTTTTCTTGAGGTACTTTAACCCCTTTGCCCAACCCCAGCTTCATTCCTCCAAGCAACGCAATGCATTGGTCAGATCCAAACCATCTGTCTTCCTGTGATATTTTATTTCTGAGCCAAGGCATCTGTGTTCTTGTGATCACTTAACCCATCCATTTCATATTTTTTTTCATTTACAAAAGTATTTAAAAAAAAACTTGAGTGAAAATGCCACTCTGCCTATGCATCGCAAACACAATAAAACTTATATTGTGGTGTGAGTGCAACAGAGATACAGCTACACAATAGAACTAATTCACTACTTTAAATGCCATGTCCCAATGCTGTTAAATCCTGGGATTTGTAGTTTGGTGAGGAACCACCACTCTTTGGCAGAGAAGACTAAAAGAGCTTATAACAATACAACTCCCATGATGCCATACCATTGAGCCAGGGCAGTTGAAGTGTTCATTCTACATTTTAGATGCATTCTGAATCATCCTCTCAGGGGGATATAATCAGAATATTGACTTGATGCAAATAGATGATATTTACTTTACTGAAAAGAAAATACACACCTCCAATAACTTCCTTTGTCCATGCAATTTTTTTAATACAACTGCATGGCCAATGCATAACATCTGCTGCCAGTGTGCTGGTACAGCTGTACCAGAAGCTCCCACTTTATTTGCTTTGCATTAAGTGTTTGTTTGCAGCCCAAGGCTTGGGATTCTGCAGAAGAGTGGCTTCCTATTAAAGTTTGCAGTTATAGGGCAGGCCCCCTGTCCATTATCGTTAAGTTTGGTTCCGCCACCTGTTCAGGACAATTGAGAAGGGAAGGGAGCCATTTTCAGTCAGTCTCAGCAAAGGAAGTCAATGTACGGGACATGTACAGACTTTCTCCTGTACAAAGGCTTCAACCCTTAAGACTTCCCGGGGGAGAACAGTCTTAAGAGCGTCTAAAGATTCCCAAAGGTTCCCAGGGAAACAGCCTTACAGCCCTGAGGAATTTCAGAGGGAATAACAGCTTTAAACATCAAGAACTCCAACTAAGTGACTACAGGCCTACTGGTAGGTCCACTCGGTTTTGAGACGCAGTTCAGCCCGGTAGAGGATCCACATCAGTTAGGTTTAGGTTCACAGTTAGCCTGGCTCCAATCTGCTTTATGGATAGCCCGAGTGTCCCTTACCAGATAA
The DNA here is from genome assembly GCF_037176765.1 of Anolis sagrei. Lineage (NCBI taxonomy): Eukaryota > Metazoa > Chordata > Lepidosauria > Squamata > Anolidae > Anolis > Anolis sagrei. Next base: position 8,282,006 of record NC_090023.1, read on the forward strand.
GGTTTGCTGCAGATCTGCCAAGCTGGTGTCCTTTCCACGAATATTTTCCACGAAGGTTGTGGAACCATTCCTTTTACCTAGCAAAGCTGGCTATATTTCCCAGCAAAGCTGGCTGTATTTATTTTTCCCCAGCAAAGCTGTGAGAAATGAAGCCTTTTTGCAGGTTGGAAAGAGAAGCCCATACGTCCTGTCTGTTAGGCTCCAAGCTGTGAGACTGAACTAAAAGACCACTTTTCCTTCCAAACCTAGGGAAAGGGGCGGGTGTAAAGGCTCTAACGATGATTGAGGGTTGAGGGTTGTTGGCCCTATAATTGCAACCTGGGGAAAGCTACCCAATTGCAAAATGCATGGTCCAGATTATTTATTTATCGTGTCATCCACAACCAGAACATTGTATTACATTTCTAACAGAACAAAACAAACAAACAGATAAAAAAACACACAAATTTTGCAAACTTGGTAGCTGATTAAATGTCCTTTGACCAGTATCTGGCCACTTGGAGTGCCTCTGGTGTTGCCGCAAGAAGGTCCTCCCTTGTGCATGTGGCAGGGCTCAGGGTGCATTGCAGCAGGTGGTCAGTGGTTTGCTCTTCTCCACACTCGCATGCCGTGGATTCAACTTTGTAGCCCCATTTCTTAAGATTGGCTCTGCATCTCGTGGTGCCAGAGCGCAGTCTGTTCAGTGCCTTCCAAGTCACCCAGTCTTCTGTGTGCCCAGGGGGGAGTCTCTCATCTGGTATCACCCATGGATTGAGGTTCTGGGTTTGAGCCTGCCACTTTTGAACTCTCGCTTGCTGGTCCAGATGAATTCAAACAAACTAACAGTGCAAGAAAAGGAATCAAATCTCCTGGCACAGCCGTGCCACACACTGACTGTATTCAACAAAAAGGCTGGTGTGTTGCAACTAATTCCATTTTCTTTTCATGTTTGTAGATTAGTAGATTTGACATTGTATTGGAATGCTTTTAATGTAAGCCATTTTGAGCTTCCTTTGTGGAGAGAAAACATTGGTATAAATATATAACAACAACAACAACAACGTTCATTCCAAATACATAGTTGAACATGATTTCTCCCCTAGAAGCAATAACATAAATCACACAAATATCAAGGTATGGATGGGGCAGCATGGATTTCTATTTCAGATTAGAGTCAACTGCACTTGAAACAGATGATTTTGTCCTCATCGTCCAACATGTTACTCTTGTTCTGTAGATCTGGGGGGTTTCTTTGGGGAAAATGTCCATCTTGGAAACTATCTTCCAGCCTCTTGGAAAACCAGATGCTTCCAGCTGACCTCCAGATGACACCCCACTTTGGCTGGGACCACACATCTCACTTACAAAGGGAGCAAATGGATGCCAACTGCAATCAAGAACAATGCTTGCGAGCTGATTTAGAAAGATACATCAACACTATGGACTGCTGACAGTTATGATTACATTTTTTCAATTGCTGGCTATCACAGGCCTGTGGAGTATATAGATTTCTCTCAGCCCCTCGATCATTAAAAATGAGAGATGGGCATTTAATTGGAGAAGGGGGGTCACATGCAAATTTCCTTTTTTGGGCTAGAACAGTTGTTGTCAAGTGGCCATGCTATCTTTTCCTGGTTGTTCACTTCCTTTTGCTGAGTTTAACAGATACTTGTGGCATATAGGAGAATAATGTGAGAGGAAGCCACAGGGAGGAGGGAGCAAGCTTGTTTTCTGCTTCCTTGGAGACTAGGACGCGGAACAATGGCTTCAAACTACAAGAGAGGAGATTCCATCTGAACATTAGGAAGAACTTCCTGAGTGTGAGAGCCGTTCAGCAGTGGAACTCTCTGCCCCGGAGTGTGGTGGAGGCTCCTTCTTTGGAAGCTTTTAAGCAGAGGCTGGATGGCCATCTGTCAGGGGTGATTTGAATGCAATATTCCTGCTTCTTGGCAGAATGGGGTTGGACTGGATGGCCCATGAGGTCTCTTCCAACTCTTTGATTCTATGATTCTATGATTCTATGATTCTATGAATGTGTATCTGCTGGGTAAAGGAAATGGTGTACCAGGCTGGCTCATGCATAGTTTACTTTTGGCCAGTCCACACACTGTCTTGACAGAGAAAGAAAATATGCCACAGATGAACAGTAAAGAACAAGTAGTTTACTCTTCGTAATTCAGAACAACATATTTACAATCGTGTGATCAGTTGCATTGACTCACTAAATGTCCTTTCAGAGAGAATTAAAATGGTATTTCTTTGTCCATATCATCATCATCATCATTTAATAACTTATGAATCGCCCTCCATCCGAGAATGCTCCAGGCGATTTACAGCTAAATTATAAAAGATAAAATACACACATACAAAATTTAAAAATTAACAGAGATCGAATGCTCTAGTAAAAAGCCAGGTCTTAAGTGTGAGAGTAAAAGGTCCTAAGTCACGCATGGCTCTCATGTAGGGCGGCAAGGAATTCCACAAGGCAGGGGCAGAAATAGAAAAAGCCCTGTGTCTAGTACTTTCCAGGTGCACTTCTCTATTTATTTATTTATTTATTAGCTGCATTTGTTGACCGCCGTTCTCAGCCCTAGGGCGACTCACGGCGGTGTACAACATATAAAAAGGCAATTTACAAAAGGCAATAACAAGAAAACAACATATCCATAATACAACAGTTATATAATTACACTAAATAATCTGCTCCGTCTCAACGTAGAATCGTAACCAATCTCATAATCCATATTCCGTTCCAGTCGTCTTTACCAAATTATTGTAGCACTTAGTTAAATGCCTTCTCAAATAGCCATGTCTTTAGGCTTTTACGGAAAGACATAAGGGAGGGCGCCTGTCTGATGTCTACCGGGAGAGTGTTCCACAGCCGGGGGGCCACCACCGAGAAGGCCCTCTCTCTCGTCCCCGCCAGACATGCCTGTGAAGCAGGCGGGATCGAGAGAAGGGCCTCCCCAGACAATCTCAAGGCCCTCGTGGGCTCATAGGTCCTTCTCTAGGACCCGGTATATGGAGTAAGTCGCGTTGGGCTGGTCGTTGCGACCTCCGATGATGGGAGAAGGAGAGGCGGTCCCTAAGGTACGATGGACCCTGGCCGTAAAGAGTTTTAAAGGTCAGAACTAGCATCTTATACTAGCATCGTATACACGGTACTCAGTTGGAAGCCAATGTAAATGTTGCAGCACTGGTGTTATATGGCATTTCATGGGCATTCTTGTGAGTAACCTGGCTGCCGCATTCTGAACAATACGAAGCTTTCGGGTCGTAGACATCGGAAGGCCCACATACAGGGCGTTGCAATAGTCCAGCCTAGACGTGACCATGGCATGGATGACAGTTGCCAGAGCCTCGTCAGATAGGCAGGGTGCCAGTTGCCTTGCTTGTCGTAGATGGGAAAAGGCCTGCTTGCTGGCTGCAGCCACCTGAGCTTCCATTGTCAGCTGTGAATCCAGGACGACACCTAAGCTCTTAACAGTGGTCGATGGAGATAGGGCGGCACCATCGAAGGTGGGTAATGGAGGAGTCAGACCTGCCAGGCAGCCATGCCAGAGAATCTCAGTCTTCGCCGGGTTCACCTTCACTCTGCTAGCACGTAGCCAGTTTGACAGAGCTTCCAGACATAGGGTGAAATTGTCTGGAATTGACGTTGCTCCAGGCTCCAGGCGCAGAAGAAGAATATGAAGAAGAATATGAAGAAGAATATGAAGAAGAATATGAAGAATCTTCCTCCAGCAGCTCATGAAGCAAGAGCACACTTCAAACTGTCTCTCTCTCTCTGCTTCTCTATAAGCACCTGCGAAGCTCAAGCCTGAAAAATGTAACAGTACCCAAAAGTCCCAGGCTCAGCCAGCTCCCCGCCCAATCAGCTTCGTGCTTCTTATTTTACAGTTTACACACACTAACCGATTTCTTATATGTTCCAACCTTTGTCACCCAAGCAAATGGAGGGAGGTACTGGGTGCAATCCCGACACCTCTCTGTTAAGTTCCTGAGAACTGGGCTGACATGAATGTTTGAGCCGTGGCAGTTCAAATGGTGTCAAACTGCATTAATTCTACAGTGTAGAGCAGGTAAGGGCAAACTTTGGTCCTCCAAGTGTTTTGGACTACAACTCCCACAATTCCTAACAGCCTACTGGCTGTTAGGAATTGTGGGAGTTGCACTCCAAAACACCTGGAGGGCCCAGGTTTGCCCATACCTGGAGCAAATCACACCAGGACTGTGGCGCAGCTGACTGGGAGTCTGCTGCATTAAGATCACTACTGATCGAAAGGTCATGAGTTCGAAGCCAGCTTGGGTCGGAGTGAGCTTCCGACCAATTTGTGTAGCTTGCTGTCGACCTTTGCAGCCCGAAAAACAGTTGCATCTGTCAAGTAGGAAATTTAGGTACCGCTTATGCAGGGAGGCTAATTTAACTAATTTACAAGACCATAAAAATCTCCAGCAAGCATGTAAAGAATGAGGAAGTACTTCATCAGTGTCACAAACAGATGGTGAGGTAACAGCTCCCCTGGTGGCCAGAATACCCTCATGAAAAGCTGGAATGTTAAATAGCCTCTGAGTGTCTGTCTATATATGTTGTGTGTCTATGACTTTGAATGTTTGCCATGTATATAGAATCATAGAATCAAAGAGTTGGAAGAGACCTCATGGGCCATCCAGTCCAACCCCATTCTGCCAAGAAGTAGGAATATTGCATTCAAATCAACCCTGACAGATGGCCATCCAGCCTCTGTTTAAAAGCTTCCAAAGAAGGAGCCTCCACCACACTCCGGGGCAGAGAGTTCCACTGCCGAACGGCTCTCACAGTCAGGAAGTTCTTCCTCATGTTCAGATGGAATCTCCTCTCTTGTAGTTTGAAGCCATTGTTTCGCATCCTAGTCTCTAAGGAAGCAGAAAACAAGCTTGCTCCCTCCTCCCTGTGGCTTCCTCTCATATATTTATACATGGCTATCATATCTCCTCTCAGCCTTCTCTTCTTCAGGCTAAACATGCCCGGCTCCTTAAGCCGCTCCTCATAGGGCTTGTTCTCCTATATGTACATTGTAATCCGTCCTGAGTCCCCTGTTGCGGGGTGAGAAGGGCAGAATAAAAATACTGTAAATAAATAAATAAATATGCTCTTCTTTTGAGCCAAATATGCTCTTATTTGGAGCATAAGGCCACATTGGGACAGATTATAGTATCTCATTACCTGAACTGGAGAATTTTCATTTTTGCTGAGCTATCTCAGCTTGTTTTAAATCCATTGTCTAAATTGCACCCCAAGATCTCAATCAATCAAGAGAAACATGTGAGCAAAGAAATAAATAAAGATTTGGGAAAGATCGTGCGATTGCTCCGAGTTGACAGAACTAAACCAACAATCTTACTCGATATGGGGACTTTGTATGTAACCTGATCCTAGGATGCAGTAAAGCTGTACGCTTTGGCGATCAGCACTGGGACGCCCATTTCGCAAAATAACATGATGTTGTTCTAGTTTTTCATTTTAATGAGCATGTTCTCCACCAAGTGTTCTGGCCTTCTGCTCTCATCCCCAGTTGCATTAACCTCTGGGTCCTTTTTTCCCTGGGATGAGCGTGTTTTTCAAGCGATGAGCTAATACCATCCTTGGTATGGTTTCAGGAGACCTATTCAGTGAACAAATGCTGGAATTATATTGGAAGAGCAATCAGAGCAAGAGGCCGAATACATCACAATGAGTTCCTTTTTTGACCTCTTGATTCTCTTCCATTTTCAATACATTTATCCCTGTGGCAGGTAGAGTCATTATTTACCGATATCCCCAAGCGTTCAAAGATAGGCCAATTACTTTGGTGACTTAACATGTGTTCAATTTCAGCTGAACTGTGCCAAGGATACATTACTCCATTTAGGTTTTTGCTTAGACATGCAACTCCATCTCTACACTGTAGAATTAATGCAGTTTGATACCACTTTAATTGCCATGGCTCAATATAATGGGATCCTGGGAGCTGTAGTTTGATGAGGCTTCAATTCTCTTTGACAGTTTATTATATTTATTATTATTCTATCGTCGGTAGAGTTGATACCCTGTTTGGGTATCAGCCAGCATGTCAACGACTTAAATCAAGACATAGTTTTCTTAGATCTACAGAGACACTCGCTGGAACACCCCAGCAAGCAAGAGTCCAAAAGTGGCAGGCCCAAACCCAGCACCTCAATCCATGGGTGATACCAGATGAGAGACTCCCCCCTGGGCACACAGAAGACTGGGCGACTTGGAAGGCGCTGAACAGACTGCGCTCTGGCACCACGAGATGCAGAGTCAGTCTTAAGAAATGGGGCTACAGGGTGGAATCCTTGGCATGCGAGTGCGGAGAAGAACAAACCACTGACCACCTGCTGCAATGCACCTGGAGCCCTGCCACATGCACAATGGAGGACCTTTTTGCGGCAACACCAGAGGCACTCCAAGTGGCCAGATACTGGTCAAAGGACATTTAACCAACTACCAAATTTGCAAAATCTGTGGGTTTTTTTCTTTTTCTTTTTAATCTGTGTGTTTGCTTTGCTCTGCTAGAACTGTAATACAATGGTATGGTTGCTGATGACACGATAAATAAATAGTCGGTAGAGTACAGAATGCTCTTTGATTGTAGATGAATTATAAATCCCAGCAACTACAGCTCCCAAATGTCAAGGTCTATTTTCCCCAAACACTGCCAGTGTTCACATTTGGGCATTGTGCTGGCACAGTAATGCCAGGAATTTGAATTTTCTTTTCTTGCAATGTTAGTTTGCATGACTCTATTTGGGCCATGCATTTTGCAGTTCGGTAGCTATCCCCAGGTTGCAGTCATAGGGCCTATAACCTGTCTGTGCCGTCGCGCTTGGGGGCTATTAGTCTTAATGAAGGAGGGATGGACGTGGCACCTTTCCCCCAAGGGATTGCTTCTTGCCCTCCTATAGGAAACTGGAACTCCCAAAAACCCAAAACAATGTAAATTGCTCAAAATAAGTTTTATTTATCACAAAGTCATTTCTTCAAAGCAATAAGCTGGAAAACTTTAGAGGGGTGAAGGAAAACATACATTACAGTCTCAATTAGTCCTGGGTCCAAGGGGTTTGAAGCTGAGAAGCCTCACCAAGTTTCCTCTTTCCTCAATGGCTGTGAATGCCGGAGCAAACCACAACCCTAGTTCAGATGGCCTATGTCTTGAAGATTCAGAATCTTCCTCTGGTGCCAAAAGAACCGGCTTGAAGGCGCCTGGGTCTCCTCAATAATTGTCCAGGACGATCTGGACATAAAGCATGAGTCCCAGGGGTAAAAAACCTCAGAACTGGTGCTAAGAGGTAACCTAAATCAGGGTCTTTAAGAAACAAGTCTCTTACTCACGTCCATATGGCAGGACCTCTGATGGCAGAATGAAGAAGGAAACCACTCCCCCCCTCCAGGAAGAGGTGGAGCCAAACAGTACTGATTGACAGCTACAAGCAACCAATCCATACAACTGTACATAAACATGGTAAAAGGGGCAGGATTAAGCACAAAACAACAGTTTAAATCTTGCAACTAACAGTTCTATATACAGGTGGCGCCACTCGCGCCGTCACACTGTAAATCATCATTAGAGCCTTTAGAGCTGCCCCTTTCCCCAGGTTTGAAGGGAAAAGGGGACTTTTAGTTCAGTCTCACAGTTTGGAGCCTTACAGCAGGACGTGAGGACTTTCTCTGTCCCACCTGCAAAAAACTTCACTTCTTACAGCTTTGCTGGGAGTAAAGTTACAGTTCCACAGCTTTGCTGGGGTTAAAGAAATAGATCTACATCCAGTTACAGTTCCACAGCTTTTGCTGGGGAATACAGCCAGCATTGCTGGAAAATAAAGGAATGGTTCCACGACCTTCTTGGGGTAAATCTACAGGACACCAGCTTGGCAGATCTACAGGAACCTTGCCTGGTAAGGGTCACTCAGGCTATCCATAAAGCAGTTTGGAGCCGGGAGTTGGGTCTCACACCAGCAGGGTAAAGAAAGATTGCCCAAGGAGGGGTTGGAAGGTTTCCCTAAAGAAGAAAGGAATGGTTTATCAAGCAGTTGCCTGTCCCTTGTTGGCAGATGGAGAAAGCTACCAGCTTTTTAATATTATAAAGCATTTAATTCACTCGTTTGAAGATTTAAGCCTTAATAAAGAACTTTGTTGTACTTATTTTGAGCCTCTACAGAACTTTGTGTTGGGAAACCTATGGGAACCTTTAGCTGAGGCACCCTGGCATACCGCTGGGCATAAAGAAAGCACGTCCTGTAAACAGACAATTTCACAGGCCCAGTGTGCAACAGCACAGGCATATTGAGTATTTGTGCCAAGTTTGGTCCAGATCCATCATTGTTTGAGTCCACAGTGCTCTCTGGATGTAGGTGAACTACAACTCCAAAACTCAAGGTCAATGCCCACCAAACCCTTCCAGTATGTTCTCTTGGCAATGTGATTTCTGTGTGCCAATTTTGGTTCAATTCCATCGTTGGTGGAGTTCAGAATGCTCTGTGATTTGAGGTCAACTATAAATCCCAGCAACTACAACTCCCAAAGGTCAACATCAATCCCTGCCCCAACCCCACCAGTATTAAAATTTGGGCATATCAGGTATTTGTGCCAAATTTGGTCCAGTGAATGAAAATAAATCCTACATATCAGATATTCACATGACAATTCATAACAGTAGCACAATTGTAGTTATGAAATAGCAACAAAAATAATGTTATGGTTGGGGGTCACCACAACATGAGGAACTGTATTAAGGGGTCACGGCATTAGGAAAGTTGAGAACCACTGATGTAGATGGACATAAAGTGGACAAATCTATCCATATTACAGTTCAGTTGAAACTGAATAATTTTGTAGTGCTATAGAATCCTGGAACATGTAGTTTTTACAAGGTCTTCAGCCTTCTCTGACAAAGAGTGCTGGTCTTTCAGCAGACTACAGATCCCTGGATTCCATAACATTGAGTTGTGGCAGCTAAAACAGCGTCAAACTGCATTAATTCAACCATGTAGATCAGTGGTTCTCAACCTTCCTAATGCCACGACCCCTTAGTACAGGTTCCCACGTTGTGGTGACCCCCAACCATAACGTTATTTTCATTTAATTTTGCTACTGTTGTGAATCGTAATGTAAATATCTGATATGCAGGATGTATTTTCATTCACTGGACCAAATTTGGCACAAATACCCGAAACGCCCAAATTTGAATACTGGTGGGGTTGGAGGGGATTGATTTTGTCATTTGGGAATGTTGGAATTGCTGGGATTTATAGTTCACCTAAAATCAAAGAACCTTTTGAACTCCATCAATGATGGAATTGAATCAAATTTGGCACACAGAATTCCCATGGCCAAGAGAAATACTGGGAGAGTCTGGTGGACACTGACCTTGAGTTTTTGGAGTTGTAGTTCACCTATATCCATAGACTCAAACAGTGATGGATCTGGATCAAACTTGGCACAGATAATCAATATGCCCAAATGTGAACACTGTTAGAGATTGGAGAAAATAGACCTTGCCATTTGAGAGTTGTAGTTGCTGGGATTCATAGTTCACCCACAATGAAATAGCATTCTGAACCCCACCAATGATAGTTTTGGACCAAACTTCCCATGCAGAACACCCATGACAAAGAGAAAATACTACGTTTTCTGATGGTCTTTGGTGACCCCTCTGACACCCCCTCGCGACCCCCACAGGGGTCCCGACCCCCAGGTTGAGAAACACTGATGTAGATGCAACCTTGGTCTCTATGAAGCCTGGTTCATCTGAAGCAGAAGCACCTGAACTGGTGAAAAAGAAATACCCCAAAGGAAAATGTCTGAGGAAATAAGATGGAAGTGAATTGTCTTCATCAATCCTGGAAAATAAAGATAAATCCCCTCACTTCATATTTTAACGTCACTTATCATAATCACCAGTAATGGCAACCAAATGTTTCTCTAAGCACCTCCACCCCATCCTTTCCCACTCATTACTTTTGGGGGGGGGGGGGAGAAGGGTTTCTTTCTCAGGTGGGCTTTGCGTTTCCTTTCGGAGCTCATTTTCAGCCAGGGTCAAGGGCCGCTTCCTCTCCATTTTTTCCACTTGAAGGATGGCTTGGCTGTTGAGCATTTTATGCGCTCAGAAGAACAGCCCGGATGGCACCAGGCCCATAGGGTCTGATCCATAGGTGAAGGGATGAGAAAGCACATGCGGGGGAAACGGTTGTTGCCTGACACACTTTGGAGACCGGCGAATATATTTTTTGGGGATGGTTCAAGGTGAAAGGTACACAGGAGGCGGCCTTGCAAGTCAGTATAAAGAAGCATAGACAGTCCCCGAGTTACAAACATCCAACTTACAAATGACTCACAGTTACAAACAGGGGCAAGTCAAAAGGAAGTGAGAGAATTCTCCCCCTTGGAAAGGAAATCCACTCCTGAAAGAGTTATTATCATGGGGAAAAGGTGTCTCCACTGAAGCTTTCTCACCAATTCTTATTTCTACAATATTTCTACGCCTCAGGGGAGCGTGCTTGCTCCATCCATGTTCTACATTTTCACAAATGACCAGCCACTGCCAGAAGGGACAGAGAGTTTCATCTATGCTGATGATTGTGCCATTACCGCTCAAGCAGGGAGCTTTGAGATGGTAAAACAGAAGCTTTCCGAAGCTGTAGGTGCTCTTACTGCCTATTACAGGGAAAACCAGCTGATCCCCAACCCATCCAAAACACAGACATGTGCTTTTCATCTCAAGACCAGACAAACATCCTGAGCTCTGAGGATCACCTGGGAAGGAGTCCCACTGGAGCATTGCAGCGCACCCAAATACCTGGGAGTCACTCTGGACCATGCTCTTAACTATAAGACGAACTGCCTGAACATCAAGCAAAAAGTGGGTGCTAGAAACAATATCATACGAAAGCTGACTGGCACAACCTGGGGATCACAACCAGATACAGTGAAGACATCTGCCCTTGCGCTGTGCTACTCTGCTGCTGAGTACGCATGCCCAGTGTGGAACAGATCTCACCACACTAAAACAGTGGATGTGGCTCTTAATGAGACATGCCGCATTATCATGGGGTGTCTGCACCCTACACCATTGGAGAAATTACACTGCTTAGCCGGTATTGCACCACCTGACGTCCGCCGGGAAGTAGCAGCCAATAGTGAAAGGACCAAGGCAGTGACATCTCCAGCTCATCCCCTGTTTGGGTATCAGCCAGCACGTCAATGACTTAAATCTAGAAATAGTTTTCTAAGATCTACAGAGACACTCGCTGGAACACCTCAGCAAGCGAGAGTCCAAAAGTGGCAGGCTCAAACCCAGCACCTCAACCAATGGCTGATACCAAATGAGAGACTTCCCCCTGGGCACACAGAGGACTGGGCGACTTGGAAGGCGCTGAACAGACTGCGCTCTAGCACCACGAGATGCAGAGCCAACCTTCAGAAATGGGGCTACAAAGTGGAATCCTCGACATGCGAGTGTGGAGAAGAGCAAACCACTGACCACCTGCTGCAATGCACGCTGAGCCCTGCCACTTGCACAAGGGAGGAGTGTTGAGACTCAGCATTCTGGCACCGTACCTACTACTAGTTGTAGGAGAAGAAGGAGTGATGCTGAATCAGATTTGCAGAGTTGCTTCTTGCAGCAACACCAGAAGCACTCCAAGTGGCCAGATACTGATCAAAGGACATTTAATCAACTACCAAACTCACAAATTTTGTATTTTGCCTGTTTGTTTGCTTCGTTTTGTTAGAAATGTAATATAATTTGACTGGTTGTCCTGACACGACAAATAAATAAATAAATAAATAAATATAAAATTTCTACAATAAGCCACATTTTCCTAAATGCAGTTCTCACAGGGACAGAAAGTTGAAATCTTCTGATAATAATAATGCTCTTTATTTATAAGCGGTGGAATATTTTCTCTTGACTTGAAGGAAGTAGGCAAAGACGAGCAATATTAACTTGCAATATCCTCCTGAGAACATATTTCTGATATATGTGTGTTTTTTAAAAAGCTACAAGGCACACAGCCCCAGCCTCAAAGTAGGAGGGAATGAAAAGATGTAGCGTGCCAGAACTGAGCCATAAATTTCAGGGGTTCATAAAGGAAGGTGGGATGCAATAAAAGCGCACAGGCACCCCTTTGAAGGAGAGCATCTCTGGTGTCCCCATCTGGAGAGCTGTTTCGTCCTGGTCGTGGCTTGGCAGCAATATCCCACATGGGATGCGGAGGGTCACGACCGGATGAGAAGGAAATATAATTTTCTCTTCCCAGAAGGACAGATGATAGGTAAACTCACCCACAGAAGAGCTACTGGTGTTCCTCCACTGTGTTTGGCGAAGGCACGCAATGCATAGCTAAGGGGATTGTTAGCGTTTATGATTTCAACAGAACACGGTTCTACTCCCAGAAGAAAAGACCAGAACAATGATCTGGGATGGATCATGTCATGCTCTACAAGTGTCTAGAAAAAGGCAACAACACCTTCACAGGGTAGGACACCCATGTTTAGATATTTCAAAGGATGTCACATTGAGGAAAGGGGCCAGCTTGTTTCCTGCTGCTCTGGAGTCTAGGACACGATGGAGCCAAAAATTCAAATTACAGGAAAAGAGATTCCACTTAATCATTATTGATAAGAGCTGTTCTGGTATGGCTGTACCAGGAGCTCCAATTTTATTTTCTTTGTATTAAATGTTTGCTTGCAGCCCTGGGTTTCAGGGACTCTGCAGATAGGTGGCTTCCTTTGGTTGCAGTCATAGGGCAAGTCACCTGTCCATCATCGTTAAGTTTTGGTCCCGCCCCTTGCTCAGGGCAATTGGGAAGGGAAGGGAGCCGTTTTTAGTTAGTCTCAGCAAGGAAAGCTAATGTACATGACGTGTGCAAGCTTCCCCTGTACAAAAGCTTCAACCCTTATGACCTTCCGGGGGAGAACAGTCTTAAGGGTCTCCAAAGATTTCCAGGAAAACAGCCCTAAAGACCAAAGAACTCCAGCTGGAGAACATCTAAACCTTTACTGGTAGGTCCACTCGGCGTTAGAGAAGCAGTTCGACCCGGTAGCGGAGCCCACATCAGTAAGGGTTAGATTACAGTCAGCCTGGGAGAAGTTAAAAAGGGGATTTTCCTTTAAAGTAAAAAAGGAGTTATTGAAGAAAGTTGCCTGTACTTCGTGGGCAAGATTAGGAAGCTACCAGTTGCATAAAAGCCTGGAATCATTTGTTTAACTTTCTGAAGACAAGAGAATTTCTTTTTGATTGTTCATTAATAAAAGACTTTGTTATACTTCACAAGCCATCTAAAGATCATTTGTGGTGGAAGACCTCTGAGAACTTCTCTTTGGGCCCCTTGGCTTCCCGCTGGGCAAAGGTTGCACATCCTGTTCTAAAGGAAATTCTTTACTGGCCCCGCGCGCGACAGAACAAGAGCTGTTCAGCAGTGGAATACAGTATTTCCTCAATTATTTGCAGTTCGCTTATTGCGGACTCGCTGTTTTGCAGGGGGCAGCGGGGGAACACTGTATAGAAGAAACACTGAATAGCTGCTCCCCACTCCTTCCTCGCCAGGCTGGGTGCCCAAGGGGCCTTTGCAGCACATAAAGAACGACCAGGACCTGACAGGGGAGCCAACCTTGTATGCTGCGTAGCCACACCTATCGCTATGTCTTATTTTGGAGGTATGGCTTATAATAAGCAAATGCTTAGAAATCCTGCTACAGCTTATTTTATGGGTATGTGTTATTTTGGGGGAAACAGGGTATTAAACAAATCTGTGAATAATCAAATCCACAAAAGTCCAACCCACAAGTGTGAAAGGATGACTGTGTGATCAGCTGTGACCCCCACCCCCACCCCACCCGCGCTCCCAGGACTCTGCAAAATCAGAGAATTCATAGTTTTGCCAAGGAGACCAGGCTGGAATGATCCCATAATCCCATATATCTCCTCCTGTTTTTATGAATGGACTCCAACTACTCAGTGTCCCCTGAACTTCCATACACCTCCCCCCCAATGAACTCTTATGAGTTCTTATGAACTTTCATGAACTTTATGGGAACTTTATGGGAACTCTTGTCAAACTTTATGAACTTTTATGGACTTTGGGGGGCTGATGTGACTTTCCCCAGACCCTGCATAATTCCCCTTTTCCTATGAACTCGGTGTATGCTCCCTTGCCCCTTTCCTCATTCCCCATATGTATATATGTCTACAGGCATGTAGCCGGGGGGAGGGGGGGCTCAAGGGGCTTCAGCCCCCCCCCTGAAATTCTCATGGTGGTTCACGAAAAGGCCTTACTTGTGCATTATTTAAGCTGTTAGGTTTATTCATATCATGATATGATCACCATACTCAATATGTCCCACATGCATGGGGGTATTGGGGTAATGATACAAAAGGTTTGCTAGGCTAGACCCTCTTTCACTCAGACTCAGCCCCCCCCCCCGAAACTCACCCCCCGAACCCCCTCGAAGAAAATTCAGCCCCCCCCCCCCACCCCGAAATGAAATCCTGGCTACGGGCCTGTATGTCTATATTAGAAAATACAAAGGAAAGCAACCTTTTCATGAACCAGCAACTCATGGCTCTTGGAGTTTCCAAACTTCGTGGGCTGATAGTCCCCTAACAAAGGACTCAACCAGATCCATTTGCATGGACAATAAGTAAATGGTTCTATCTATCTGGATCTCGGAGGGCTGACTGCCAGGCCATCCAGAACAATGGAGTCTATGGACATATTGGATCACCCAACACAAAGGACATCTCTCCATCTATGAGGAACCGGGGATTTCTGCTTCTTGGCAGGGGGTTGGACTGGATGGCCCATGAGATCTCTTCCAACTCTTTGATTCTATGATTCTATGATTTGTCATTCGCCTCCCTGCTGTGCCACAGCCTGATCTCCTGAAACTAGCATCAACTTCATCAATGAACTCCATATCGCAGGACAGTGTGACAAAGGACCTAGCCTCTCACGGCTAGATAGGAATATTAATTCACGGAATCAAACAATAACCTAGGCCAGGCTTGAGAGCCTAAAAACTATCACCCATCCATTTGGCAAACACTGGTCACTTTAATCCAGTCAACAAGACATTTCTTCATTGTTTTCTTGTTGCCTCCCTCCCTTTCACCTCATTGGCTGAGTGGCCAAAAGCAGGGCCAGAGCCCTCATTGGGTCTCCTCCTGGCTTGTTGATGACACAGCCAATCAGCTGCCTACATGGTCAATTTTGGATTTCGTATTTATAGAATCACAGAATTATAGAATAATAGTTGGAAGAGACCACATGGGCCATCTAGTCAAACCCTTTTCTGCCATGCAGGAAAAACACAATCAAAGCACCCCCAATAGACGGTCATTCAACCTCTGTTTAAAAGCCTCCAAAGAAGGAGATTCTACCAGACTCTGATGCAGAGAGTTCCACTGTTGAACAGCTCTTCTTACGGTTAAGACGTTCTCCCTAATGTTCACGTGGAATCTCCTTCCATATCATTTGAACCCATGGCTCCATTGAATCCTTCTCTCCAGGTCAGCAGAAAACAAGCCTATTCATTCTTCCTTATGACAGCCTTTCGATTGTGGATAAGGATTTTGTTTACTAGCTATCTCTGATGTATTGAGCATAACAGATTTACGATAGCCCCAGCAGCCCACAGATCTGGAGGTTTAAACTCCTACTTTGGGAGATCAAGCATTGCCCTGAATATGTTTGTGGGCTCGCACACCCCATGCTCAGATTTATGATCCAATCAATTTTTGGAAGGAGAAGCGGAGGAAAGGAATGATGGCAAAGGGAGAGGAGTGTGGAGGGGGCGGGAGGTGAGAATGACAATGAGTTATTTGCAAATATTTCATGGAGACAGGTTGGCCCAAAAGCATCCGTTGGAGTGCTAGGTTTTTGCACTGCTTTGGCAACAAGGGTCCCAGGTGGTTGCGTTACCTTAAAGAACAGGTAAAGCATCCAGCTATGAGTCAGGATTCGCTCAGGAGAGCTCAAGGGGGAGGTTCCCTGGTGCATCCTTAGAGTAAAGATGCTTCAATGCAAAAGGTCAAGCGCAGTTTTCGCAAGTGTGGTGTGAGATTACTGGATTGTAACCAAGCCTGTTTGGCCAAATCAAATAGAATCAGGGAATCATAGACCATGAAAATGAACAAAATCTATCTACCAGTATTTAGAAACAACTCTAAAATCAAAACAGTAAATAAAGAAAAACATTCAAAAAGAGGAAGTCACAGGGATGAGGGAGCAAGCTTGTTTTCTGCTTCCCTGGAGACTAGGACATGGAACAATGGCGTCAAACAATAAGAAAGGAGATTCTGGGCACCACAATTCAAGAGAGATATTGACAAGCTGGAATGTGTCCAGAGGAGAGTGACTAAAATGATAAAAGGTCTGGAGAACAAGCCCTATGAGGAGCGGCTTAAGGAGCTGGGCATGTTTAGCCTGAAGAAGAGAAGGCTGAGAGGGGATATGATAGCATGTATAAATATGTGAGAGGAAGCCACAGGGAGGAGGGAGCAAGCTTGTTTTCTGCTTCCCCGGAGACTAGGACACAATGGAACAATGGCTTCAAACTACAAGAGAGGAGATTCCATCTGAACATTAGGAAGAACTTCCTGACTGTGAGAGCTGTTCAGCAGTGGAACTCTCTGCCCCGGAGTGTGGTGGAGGCTCCTTCTTTGGAAGCTTTTAAACAGAGACTGGATGGCCATCTGTCAGGGGTGATTTGAATGCAATATTCCTGCTTCTTGGCCGAATGGGGTTGGACTGGATGGCCCATGAGGTCTCTTCCAACTCTTTGATTCTATGATTCTATGACAAGAAACAATCAGGGGCAGCTAATCTCCTCCCAACAAAGGATTCTCCCAGGCAGACCTTGAAAGTGCTAGGCCATTAAATGCTAATCAAGGTGGCCAATTGCAACATTCACACCTAGCTCCAACAGACAAGAGTTCTTTCAGCTGGTAGGCTGTTAGGAATGGTGGGAGTTGAAGTCCAAAACACCTGGAGGGCCCAAAGTTTGCCCATGCCTGGTATAGAGGCACCCCTAGTCTTGACTGATAGAAATCCTATAGATTTCATTGTTTTTAACACCATGTTGGGATGTAACCAATTTGGGATCTCAGCGGAACTAACTCATTGAGGATGGATTTATACTACCCTATAATCTCCAGTCGTTACCAATTTGACAAGGAATTCCAGTTCATTTTCTGTTGTCCCATGTTTCCAGCTGCTTCGAAATGTCCCAAATTCTCTTTCTTCCTCCCTCCTTCCATTTTTGTCCTTCAGCTGCTAAGTTCAAAGTGGCAAAAGAGTTTGCACTTCATTACCATTTGGTCCAGCCATAAGTTTTAAATGCTTGTTGTTATTGTTACTGTTTATTGTTTACTTTTGTTTATGAGATTTATTTTAACCGTTGTATTGATTTATTGTCAAAAGCTTTCATGGCCGGGATCACTGGGTTGTTGTAGGTTTTTCCGGGCTATGTGGCCATGTTCTGGAGGCAATTTTTCTTCTGACGTTTCGCCTGCATCTATGGCAAGCATCCTCAGAGGTATTGAGGTCTGTTGGAAGTAGGAAAAATGGGTTTATATATCTGTGGAATGACCAGGGTGGGACAAAGGACTTTTGTCTGCTGGGGCTAGCTGTGAATGTTTCAGCTGATCACCTTGATTTGCATTCAATGGCCTGGAAGCGCCTGGGGGGAATCTCTTGTTGTGAGTGAATTGATGTGCCTGTTGTATTGATTGTTTTCTTATTGCTTTTACTGTTGATGTACTTTGGGCTCGGCCTCATGTAAGCTGCAACAAGTCCCTTGGGGAGATGGTAGCGGGGTATAAATAAAATGTTGTTGTTATTATTATTATTATTATTATTATTACCATATAATCCGGCATATAAGACGACTGGGTATATAAGAAGACCCCCCCCCCCCCAACTTTTCCAGTTAAAATAGAGAGTTTGGGATATACTCGCTGAATAAGATTACCCCTATTCCAACAAACAACAAATACATTTTTTTAATTTTTTCAATATGGTAATTTTCCTATTACTGTCCCTCCTTCTCTGCCTTTCAGACCTCGCACCTGCGCACCTGCACCGCTTCACTGCAGTCTTCAGGAGCGAGATCTGAGAGGCAGAGGAGGTACGGTAAAAGGATACAAGGGCGGGCCAGACAGGTAAAAGAGGTGTGTTTTTCCGGGCCCAGAGCCACTCTATTTCTTTTTTCCATACCCCGGGCCCTTCACTTACACCTTCCCAATGAGGCGACCCTTCACCTCACCATCGGGATCGCATTAAGTCCACGAATCCTGATGAATGGATTTTCTTCTACCGTACTTGTACAGCGTCGCCCTTAATGCTTTCATACAATCGCTGCATACGGCAGGGACGTGGCTACTGCCATTTTTGAGCTCCCCCCACCATATGCAGCAACCACAGATTCTCCAATCTGGATTGGAAGTTTCAGCACCCATTCTATAAGATGACTCCCTGCGTATAAGACTACTCCCGCATATAAGACGATTCCCATGCACAAGGCTACTCCAGCGTATAAGATGACCCCCCGTGTATAAGACTACTTCATATAAGATGACTCTCGCATATAAGACGACCCCTGACTTTTGAGATTTTCTTGGGTTAAAAAGTAGTCTTATATGCCAGGATGTACAGTACTTTACCTAAAAAGCAGAATCTTCCCCTTCCCACAAAAGCAAACCACTGCAGCCTCCTCTAGTTTGTGTCTTTACCTGAAAAGCAGAATCTTCCCCTTCCCACAAAAGCAAACCTTCTCCTCTAGTTTGTGTATTCTTCCTTAGTAGTCATGACCACATTTTGATGTTGCTTGGTCACACATATCTTGGTTTTCACCTGTGAGACACTGGAGTATTTCCCATTTCCCGGTGTTTATAAGAAGCCTTTTTCTGGCCAGAGGTTGCTGAAAGCCTTTCACCAGCCTCATCTTACTTGCTCCATAAGTGTATAAACAAATCAAAGGCTTATGAGAGTTCAGGAGGGTTGTTATCCTAGGATAACTGATGGTGTAAACAAGCACTTTCTCAGTGGCTTAATCCCCCGTAGCACCAGCTATGTTAATCCACTCAGAGACTGATAAATGACTTTTCTGCTAAATGTAACACAAGTCATGCAAAACTGGAGGTCTGATCCCTTCTTTGCCGCCGCCTTTCCATTTTCCTTGCTGCAAAAAAATTGATTCCTGCAAAAGTTCTATAGCTGGGCAGCAAGATAATATCTTTCCCTTTAATTTTCCACATTAACTTTTGTTGTTAAATGCCATCAAGTTGACTTTGATTCATGTTGACCCTACGAAAGACAGACCTCTTCGTCACTCCATTCTCAACAGCCCTGCTCGTGCTCAGGTCTTGCGGGCCCCTTCTACTCTGCCCTGATATCCCAGGATCTGATCCCAGGATATAAGGAGAGTGTAGAAGGAGCCTCAGACATGGCTTTCCTGATTGAATGTCTCCATCTGAATTTGGATGCTTTTATAGACAGTGTTCTGTCACGCGCTGGGCCTGTAATAGCTGTACTTTTCTATAGGACATATATTTTAAGCCCAGCGGGAAGCCAGGGTGCCTCAAAGAGAGGTTCTCAGGGATTTTTCTGAAGTGATGGTCTTCAGAGTCTTTGATGGTGCAACAAAGTCTGTATTATGGAACAAACAACGAATCTTCAATGGTTCAAACAACACTTCAAGGCTTTCTTAGTCTAGTCCTCAATGGACTGGCTGGTACCTGACTTTGATTAACTAAACTTTCTCTGTAGGAAAAACCCTTTTTAAACTCTCCCAGGCTGTTTACTATCTATGCCTCATCGGTGTGGGACCTACTACCGAATCCAAATGTGTCTGGGTATTGAGGAGACCTACCAGCCGAGGCTTGAAGATATTTCAGCTGGAGTTCCGTGGATCTGTAATGCTGTTCTCTCTTCGAGAATTCTTAGAAACTTCAGAGCTGTTCCCTCTGATGCTGTGTGGCTGAGAGGCTGTGAGCTCTCAGCCAGAACTTTTGGGACCCTTCTCTTGGAATTTCTGCTTCTGTATCCCCGGATGTTACTTTTCCCCTGGATGGTTATTGAGAAAGGAAGCTTTTTCTACAGGACAAGCTGGTCTACGTCCTATAGCTTAGCTACCTTGTGTGAGACTGCCCAAAAATGGCTCCTTTCCCTCCCAGAGCCCAGAACAAGGGGCGAAACCAAAGTTTAATTATGATGGACAGGAGGCCTGTCCTATGACTGCAAAACAGATAACAGAAAGAAAATAAAGTTGGAGCTCCTGGTACAGCCGTACCAGCACAGACAGAGTTGGACACACAGCAATGTTGCATTACACCAGGGGTCCTCAAACTAAGGCCCGGGGGCTGGATGCAGCCCTCCAAGGTCATTTACCTAGCCCTCGCTCAGGGCCAACCTAAGTCTGAAACGACTTGAAAGCACACAACAACGACAACAATCCTATCTCTTGAGCCAAAACCAGGCCCACACTTCCCATTGAGATACTAATAAGTTTGTATTTGTTTAAATTGTCTTCATTTTAATTATTGTATTGTTTTTAAGTGATTTTTGCACTACAAATAAGATATGTGGTATGCATAGGAATTCATTCATGTTTTTCTCAAATTATAAGCTGGCCCTTCAACAGTTTGAGGAACTGTGACCTGGCCCTCTGTTTAAAAAGTTTGTGGACCCCTGCATTACACAATGGCACCCAATCATTGTCATATCTTGGATCATGTTGCTATTTTGCATGGGTCTATATAACACTGGCACAGCCTGTTTGTGCATATTTATTATACACCAAGTCTTTACCTTTGTGCACTGGCTTACGAGGAGGATGAATAGTAGTTGGTAATACTATCATTATACTTCAGAGTAGTAGTTGCCATCTGTATCCGTGCCCTGCTCACCCCACCAGCTCAATAGATATCTTGAGCAATGATTAATCCATTTGTCCCAAAGAAATGGGAAATTATTATTTCAATTTGATGTTTGTTTTGTCTTATGTCTGTTATAACAGGCTGTGCTTTTTATTTAATTTTAGTTTGTTAAGTTATAATTCGTATTTACATGTTGAGTTGTATACATTTTGTTAGTATGGATGTATTGTTATTGTATTCGGGCATTGAATGTTTGCCTTTTATGTTTGGAATCCGCCCTGAGTCCCTTTGGGGAGATAGAGCGAAATATAAATAAAGTTTATTACTACTACTACTACTACTACTACTATTTGACACACAACAAGATAAGTCCACAGCAGACACTCTGCTGGCTGTTGTATTGGATCACACATTGGACACTTCCCAAGTGTCTAGGAGTGTGTGATGTATCGGCGAATAATGCGTTCAGATCCCAGTAAGGTGGCCTTCTACAGCTGGCAGATGGTAATTTTGTCAGTGCCGATTGTGTTTAAGTGCAGGCCAAGGACTTTAGGCACTGTACCCAGTGTGCCGATCACCATTGGGACCACCTTTACTGGCTTGTGCCAGAGATGATGTTGATGTTGATGATTTATTTATTTATTTATTTATTTATTTATTGTGTCATCAGCAACCATACCATTGTATTACATTTCTAACAGAACAAAACAAACAGATAAAAAACCACAAATTTTGCAAACTTGGTAGTTGATTAAATGTCCTTTGACCAGTATCTGGCCACTTGGAGTGCCTCTGGTGTTGCTGCAAGAAGGTCCTCCCTTGTGCATGTGGCAGGGCTCAGGTTGCATTGCAGCAGGTGGTCTGTGGTTTGCTCTTCTCCACACTCGCATGTCGTGGATTCCACTTTGTAGCCCCATTTCTTAAGATTGGCTCTGCATCTCGTGGTGCCAGAGCGCAGTCTGTTCAGCGCCTTCCAAGTCGCCCAGTCTTCTGTGTGCCCAGGATGGAGTCTCTCATCTGGTATCACCCAAGGATTGAGGTGCTGGGTTTGAGCCTGCCACTTTTGGACTCTTGCTTGCTGAGGTGTTCCAGCAAGTGTCTCTGTAGATCTAAGAAAACGATTTCTTGATTTAAGTCGTTGACGTGCTGGCTGATACCCAAACAGGGGATGAGCTGGAGATGTCTCTGCCTTGGTCCTTTCACTATTGGCTGCTACTTCCCGGCGGATGTCAGGTGGTGCAATAGTGGCTAAGCACGGTATGATGATGATGATGATGATGATGATGATGATGATTATTATTATTATTTGGGAGGTGTTATCTGGCATTTGATTGCTTGTTGTCTGGAGTCCTCCTGTTTCTGAGTGGTGTTAACTATTCACTGTGTTGATTCTGGTGTTTTTTAAATATTGATAACCAGATTTCATTCATTTTCATGGAGAATTTTTGCCTTTCAAGCCATAAGTCAGGCTTGGCAAAACACATCCTAGCTTTAAAAACCTTTGGAAGAGCCATGTAATCACTATAAATAAAATGATGGAACCAGTGGTGGAGACATCAACATCAACAACTGGCTGTATGGGTTCTGAACCTTCTGAATGCAATATGGAGTAGGTATGAGGTCTAAACAAACATGGTCATTCTGATGGTCCCAGGCCTTATGGTTCATCCTGTTTGGACTTCTTTTGAGCACGTTTATGTGATGATCTATCGAGAACCCTTTCGGGCATTTATTTATTTCCACCTACCAGCCTTCTTCTATAGCCTTGCCATTTTTGCTTTATTGAATCACATCTCCCCTTCTCCTCCTTCTTCCCATTCTTCCTTTAAATCGGTTTTTTTGTCTTTACAAATTAAAAAAAAGAAAGCCTTACTTCAAGCATCTTAAACCCATTTGGAAACACACATCCTCGCCTGCAATCCATTATCCCAAATTCCCATGTGGTTCCCATCATCAGAGACGGCAGGATTGATAATGTGGTATTGGACAGCTTCCCCAGATTTGGGGGCTGGATTAGAAATAGGATTACAACATTTTTAATGTCCGGCTATTTGCTGCCTTAATTGCAATTGAGGAAGGAATTGGCTTGCCATGAGAGGAGAGGAGAAGGAACTCTTGGGCCTTAGCTGTAGAGATATAAAGCACATTCAAATATATTAAAGGATGGATAAAAAGCAGAGTTCTTGGAGAGAAGAATTCTGGACTGGTGAGACTCTTTGTATTGCAGGGAATTAAATAGGAGAGTGGAGGCCCAGGATATAATAATGTAATAATAATAATAATATAATTTTTTGCGTGTCAGGAGCTACTTGAGAAATTGCAAGTCGCTTCTGGTGTGAGAGAATTGGCCACCAGCAAGGACGTCGCCCAGGGGATGCCCGGATGTTTTTGATGTTTTACCATCCTTGTGGGAGGCTTCTCTCATGTCCCTGCATGGGGAGTTGGAGCTGACATAGGGTGCTCAACCCGCTCCCCCCAGATTCAAACCGCCAACCTTTCGGTCAGCAGTCGTGCCAGCACAAGGGTTTATCTCATTGCACCATCTTTGTAATAGGAAGGTGAAACTTACATCAGTGATAACTCATGGCTGTTGGTGGCTCACATGACAGTAGAATTATGAACCCACCCCAGATATATATTCTGATAGGAATGGAGTTGTCCAAGGTGCTGAACATTCACCCTAAAATACCTTCAGGACCTTGAAAATCTCCTTTACAACTTTGGTGGCCCCTCGCTTCTGGAACTCACTTCCTAAGGACATCAAGCATGCCCCAACTTTGGCAGTCTTTAGGAGGAGCTTGAAAATTTGGTTGTTCCAGTGTGCCTTCCCAGAATAATGAACCCTTAGCATTATGTCCCCTAAAAGCACTTTATACTAATTTAGTACTGCTTGAACATTTCCACCAATGCCCCATTTCCTCTATCTTGTTCATGCCCAGCATTATTTTTTAACTTAATTACATTTGGCTCTGTGCAGAAGTCGTTGATACTATGTATATGTTTAACTGTTAGAATATGTTTGTGTTGGTAACAGTAGCTGAAAGCTAGAGCTAACTGGTTGTATCCACAGTGAGGTTGCCAAGGAGACCAGGCAGGAGAGTGAGAAGTGGGCGGAGCAAAGTAGAAAATGTTTGGTGCGTCTTTGGAAAAGGGGCGGTTGGCAGTTTAGAGTTTAGAGTCGGAGTTGGCAGTTGAGAGTGGAGAGTGGAGAGCAGTGTGTGTGAATAGGTGAAGATTTTTCTGTCTAGGAAGGCTGAAGGGAGAAACCTAGCCAGTTTCTTTAGTTAAAGTAGACTAAAGGAAGCTTGTTTAGATCACTAGTCAGGGAAGGACTAAAGATCAGGGATTTGATCAAGAAAAGATCAAATTGGAAGGCTATTCACATTAGGAAACATTGTTTATTAAAGTGCTTCACCTCAGTAAAAGTTAATCACAAGTTGTGTCATCTAGAAGTGTGGACTGTATTGCAAACCAAGTGTTATTCAAAGTTCTATAAGTTATTCCAAGTTATTTAACAGCCTGCAACCATACGCTTTGTACAAAATAAACTTGTTACCTTTTGTTGAAGACCGTCTCATCTCCATTAATCTGCATCTGTGGAGCCAGATCTCATTGGTAGTACCTCCAATACCTCACGTTGGTGGCAGTTACCTTAATTTACAAGTAATAATTGGCCTCCTCTATAACAAATTCTTATACACCATTGAGGCCTGAGATTAATTACATCCATAATCATCCACACCTGTATAATTGGTGGCAGAATTAAGAACAGTCTGTACGATTGGTGACAGTGGGTGGGATCTTTAAAGTTAAAAACCCTATACCCTGTACAACTGGTGCGTGCGACCTGCACAGGCTCAGCCATAGATTTTAAGTGTGTTTTGTGTTATTGTTCAATGTTTATGCTATTCGTGTATGAGATTTATTTTAATTGCTTTGTATTAGTATTTGTTTTTTGCTTTGTATTGTGGTTGTTATTGCTTGTATTGATGTATTGTGGGCTCGGCCTCATGTAAACCGCACCAAGTCCTTTGGGAGATGGTAGTAGGGTATAAATAAAGTTTTATTATTATTTATTTATTATATTGTTTTTTCTTTGCTGGCATTGAATGTTTGCCATATTTTGCTGGAAACCACCCTGAATCCTTTTGGAGAGATAGGGTGGGTTACAAATAAAGTTTTATTATTATTTATTGTTATAAATCCCAGCATTATATAGCATTGACCCATGGCAGTTAAAGTAGTGTCAATGTTCTGTTGCGTGCTGGGCCTGTAACAGCTGTACTTTTCTATAGGACGTATACTTTAAGCCCAGCGGGAAGCCAGGGGCACCTCAAAGAGAGGTTCTCAGGGATTTTTCTGAAGTGATTGTCTTTAGAGTCTTTGATGGTGCAGCAAAATCTTTATTATGGAACAAACAACAAATCTTCAATGGTTCAAACAACACTTCAAGGCTTTCTTAGTCTAGTCCTCAATGGACTGGCACCTGACTTTAATTAACTATACTTTCTCTGTAGGAAAAACCTTTTTTAACCTCTCCCAGGCTGCTTTCTATCTATGCCCCATTGGTGTGGGACCTACTACCAATTCCAAATGCATCTGGGTATCGAGTAGACCTACCAGCTGAGGCTTGAAGATATTTCAGCTGGAGTTCCGTGGATCTGTAATGCTGTTCTCCCTTCGAGAATTCTTAGAAACTTCAGGGCTGTTTTCCCTCTGATGCTGTGAGGCTGAGAGGGTGTGAGCTCTCAGCCAGAGCTTTTGGGACCTTTCTCCTGGAATTTCTGCTTCTGTATCCCCGGATGTTACTTTTTCCCTGGATGGTTAAATTCCCCTGGATGCTCTTGAGAAAGGAAGCTTTTCTACGGGATGAGCTGGTCTACGTCCTATAGCTTAGCTACCTTGTGTGAGACTGTCCAAAAAATGGCTCCTTTCCCTCCCAGAGCCCTGAACAAGGGGCGGAACCAAAGCTTAATTATGATGGACAGGAGGCTTGTCCTATAACTGCAAACAGATAACAGAAAGAAAATAAAGTTGGAGCTCCTGGTACAGCCATACCAGCACAGTCAAACTGGTATAACTCTGCAGTATGGATACAGCCTCCGTCAAAAAAGTTTTTCAAAAGTTTCATTCATGAAACAGCAAAAGAAGAAAGAAGAAGAAGAAGAAGAAGAAGAAGAAGAGAAATCCCAGTCCTTCTCCGCCAAAAATCTAATGAGGAAATGATTTGCCCTCAAAGATAATTTTAAATGTATACAAATTGGCAATTTCTAAGACGATGAGAAATTGCCTGAGCATGGGAATCCAACTCTTTGGGGAAAGCCGAATCTCAGCTAAATGGGTTCCAGCCTCGTCACTTATAAGCTACATTTTTTGTAGAAGTCTTTATCTCTTTTGTTTTGTTTTTTTTGCATTTAAGTGCCCTGTAAATCAGCGAGTTGACAGATACTAATCGTTTTAATAAATGATGACCCCTTACGCAGCTGTCTGAGCAACATCCAAACTTTAACATGTCACAGACGACCGACCAAAGGCTCTTGATCCGCTCATTGGGAGAGTCTGTCTGACAGGCTAAATATTACCAGACTTTTCGCATCCTGGTGATGAATCTCACTCGAGGCTCTAATATTCGCCTGTCCTCTTGACACAATCTCTTAGATAGGGCCCCAGCTGAAGGGAAATTGTGGGTTTTGGAACTGATTTAGAATTGATTTGCATCATCCCTCTCCATGCCATGGGTCCCAGGGGTCTTCTTCTTCTTCATATCTTGACTTCAACTTTCTTTCTTTCTCTCTCTGTAAAAGAGAGTAGTACATTCTGCCCAAGTGTACTGATTTTCAGGGAAAGTCCTGAATAACAACAACAACAACAACAGCAATAATGTCAATGACACATTTACTTATTTGTCGTGTCAGGGCAACCAGTCAATTATATTACATTTCTAACAGAACAAAGCAAACAAACAGACAAAATACAAAATTTGTGAGTTTGGTAGTTGATTAAATGTCCTTTGACCAGTATCTGGCCACTTGGAGTGCTTCTGGTGTTGCTGCAAGAAGGTCCTCCATTGTGTATGTGGCACGGCTCAGGGTGCATTGCAGAAGGTGGTCAGTGGTTTGCTCTTCTCCACACTCGCATGTCGTGGATTCCACTTTGTAGCCCCATTTCTCAAGGTTGGCTCTGCATCTCGTGGTGCCAGAGCGCAGTCTGTTCAGTGCCTTCCAAGTCGCCCAGTTTTCTGTGTGCCCAGGGGGGAGTCTCTCATTTGGTATCAGCCATTGGTTGAGGTTCTGGATTTGAGCCTGCCACTTTTGGACTCTCACTTGCTGAGGTGTTCCAGCGAGTGTCTCTGTAGATCTTAGAAAACTATTTCTTGATTTAAGTCATTGACGTGCTGGCTGATACCCAAACAAGAGATGAGCTGGAGATGTCTCTCCCTTGGTCCTTTTACTATTGGCTGCTACTTTCCGGCAGATGTCAGGTGGTGCAATACCGGCTAAACAGTGTAATTTCTCCAGTGGTGTAGGGCACAGACACCCTGTGATAATGCGTCATGTCTCATTAAGAGTCACATCTACTGTTTTAGTGTGGTGAGATGTGTTCCACATTGGGCATGCGTACTCAGCAGCAGAGAAGCATAGCGCGAGGTCAGATGTCTTCACTGTGTCTGGTTGTGATCCCCAGGTTGTGCCAGTCAGCTTTCATATGTATTGTTTCTAGCACCCACTTTTTGCTTGATGTTCAGGCAGTGCTTCTTGTAGGTAAGAGCACGATCCAGAGTGACTCCCAAGTATTTGGGTGCGTTGCAATGCTCCAGTGGGATTCCTTCCCAGATGAAACAATAGATCACATCCTAAGCTGTTGCAAGAATATCGCACAGACAGACTACATGCAGAGGCACAACACCATTGCTCAGATGATTCATTGGAACTTGCGTCACAAATACCATCTGCCTGTGACAAAGAACTGGTGGGATCACAAGCCGGAAATAGTTACAAAGAATGAACATGTCAAGCTACTCTGGGACTTGCGAATTCAGAGTTTTGGAGCACAATACTCCTGACGATCGTGTCAAAAAACAAAGTATGGATTGTCGATGTTGCAATCCCGGGTGACAGCAGGATTGAAGAGAAACAACTGGAAAAGCTGACATGATATGAGGATTTAAAGATCAAACTGCAAAGACTCTGGTACAAATCAATCAAGGTGATCCCAGTGGTGATCGGTACACTGGGTGCAGTGCCTAAAGACCTTGGCCTGCACTTAAACACAATTGGCACTGACAAAATTACCATCTGCCAGCTGCAAAAGGCCACCCTACTGGGATCTGCACTCATTATTCGACGATACATCACACAGTCCTAGACACTTGGGAAGTGTCCGACGTGTGATCCAATACAACAGCCAGCAGAGTGATCTTGTCTGTTGTGGACTCATCTTGTTGTGCTTCAAATAATAATAATAAGAAGAAGAAGAAGAAGAAGAAGAAGAAGTTAACCTTTGCCATCCTACCTTTAAAAATGTCTGTATATGGCACCTCTTCCCTCTTTCCCCCTTTGTCCTCATCTTATTTCAGTTTGGATCTACACTGACATATAATACAGTTTGGAACTGCAGTATATGACCAGCATAGACCCATATAATGCAGCTCAATGCCATATAATGCAGTTCAATCTACATTATACGGCAATGTAGAGCCATCAATACAGAGAAAGGATTCCCTGAAGTAAAAGGGCAACCTTCCATCTGAACATGAGGAAGAACTTCCTGACTGTGAGAGCCGTTCAGCAGTGGAACTCTCTGCCCTGGAGCATGGTGGAGGCTCCTTCTTTGGAGGCTTTTAAACAGAGGCTGGATGGCCATCTGTCAGGGGTGATTTGAATGCAATATTCCTGCTTCTTGGCAGAATGGGGTTGGACTGGATGGCCCATGAGGTCTCTTCCAACTCTTTGATTCTATGATTCTATGATTCCCTTCAATCTAAACATGCCAACTTCCCTAAGCCACTCCTCATAGGGCTTGGTAGGAGCCCCCTGTGGCGCAATGAGTTGGCAGGACTGCTGACCAAAAGGTATGGGATGAGCTCCATCTGTCAGCTCCAGCTTCCCTTGTGGGGACATGAGAGAAGCCCCCCACAGAATGGTAAAACATCCAGATGTCCCCTGGGCAATTTCCTTGCAGATGGCCAATTCTCTCACACCATAAGCAAGTCGTTCCTGACACAGAAAAAAATAGGTCTTGGTTTCCAGACCTTTGACTATTTTGGTCGCCTTTCTTTAGACCTATTCTAGCTTGTTCATGTCCTTCTGGAATCACAATGCCCAGAAATTGAGCATTGTAATTCCAGAAGGATATGAACAAGTGTTATTCCAGATAAGGTGCAATCAAAGCCAAATAGATACTACACTTGACCTTAGCCAAAAGGCCAAGAATAGGAATAGAAGGGTAGTTGTTGTTTGTTCGTTCAGTTGTTTTCGACTCTTCGTGACTTCATGGACCAGCCCACGCCAGAGCTCCCTGTCGGCCATCACCACCCCCAGCTCCTTCAAGGTCAAGCCAATCACTTCAAGAATACCATCCATCCTTCTTGCCCTTGGTCGGCCCCTCTTCCTTTCACCTTCCATTTTCCCCAGCATCATTGTCTTCTCTAGGCTTTCCTTTCTTCTCATGATGTGGCCAAAGTACTTCATCTTGGCCTCTACTATTCTTCCCTCCAATGAGCAGTTGGGCTTTATTTCTTGAATTATGGACTGGTTGGATCTTCTCGCGGTCCAAGGCACTCTCAGAACTTTCCTCCAGCACCACAGTTCTCTCTTCCTTCGCTCAGCCTTCCCAATGGTCCAGCTCTCACATCCGTAGGTGACTAAGGGAATACCATTGCTTTAACTATGCAGATCTTTGTTGCCAGTGTGATGTCTCTACTCTTTACTATTTTATCAAGATTGATCATTGCTCTTGTCCCAAGAAGGGTACCTTGATCTAGATGAGGAATGGGCAAACTTTGGCCCTCCAGGTGTTTCGGACTTTAACTCCAGCAATTCCAAACAGCCAGTAGAGACACTCAGTTGCTATTGATGAAGCTTAGAATCACACTGGCTTTTTTTGGTTGTTGTTGTTTCCTGCTTTCCTACCACAATTGGGAATCAAGGCACTAGAACTGTGTGTACAACAATGCACTATTGTGGCAAGCACGCCACCTGTTTCGAAAAGCAAGTTCTGATGCTTCTTTTAGTTGTGTTGGTTACGAAATCCCGGAAGCCACAGCTGTGTCCCATTCCTGGCTAGGGACACACCACCGTCTGGACAACTACTTAGCCAGCCAGCGCCTTCCCGCATCATCTCCCTCACTTCCAAGACTCATTGCACATGAGGCAGGCGGTGTGCGGAGTGTGCATCTGCTTGCGCTGGTTTATGTCATGCGCTTCCTCGTTAAAGGAGCTGTCAGCCTCCAGAATCTGCTCTTCATCTGGATGAGCCTACCTCTGGTCTCCTGAACCCAGAATGCTGCACATCGCAGGTGCCGAGGATGAGTGCTCAGGCCCCAACACTTGTAACCTTTGCGTTGGAGATAATGAGGTGAAAAGCCCTCTCCGCTGTGGGGAACGAGGGGGGCTTAAGCCAGCATACCCAGTTTTGGAGAAAAGCGAGCACATTTTGCATGCTTTGTGGTGCCCAAATTGCTATCCCAGAAACACATGGCACTGGTGCATCAAGCTCAGTATTGCAAGCTCTGTTGAGCAGCCATTCTCCAGGGTTTGGGGCAGATTTTACCAGAGATACTGCCTGGTACACAGCAAGCCCATCAGTCCATTCTAGCCCAATGGTGTCAGCTTTGACTGGCAGAAAAAAAATGTGCTATGCAATTTCTTTCTTAGGTGATCCCTCGTAGTCTGAGTAGGATTGTCATCCAAGACCGGTGTACTGACGGTGGGTCCGTAGGTGACTGTGGAGCCCTATTCTTGATCTGCATGTCCTCCTGTAGTGAGGGCATTGGTTTCAAGGTGGAAGGTGGTCCTGGTCGGGGTTGGCTTGACACACCTTCCTCTTTCACACATTTCTCTCTTTTGCCTTCTGTAAAGAAGAAGCGAGGGAGGGAGACTATTACTTCATTTAAGAAAAACCTCTGTATTCTTATAATGATTCATTTTCTTCTTTTATATTAGCTGGGATTTTCTGTGTTCTGTTTAACCTTTGTACAGGCACTGAGACACACTTCTGTATAACAAAGTAACACAGTTTATTTATAACTTCTAGCTCCGACTCTTGTGGTTACAATTGTGTTTTGTTGCAATTTTGAGGCTTACAGTCAGTTAATATGCTTGGTTTACTTTTCTGAAATAGACTTTCAGTGTTTCACATTGACAAACATGTTACTTGCTTTACACACTCTTGACTGAAATTATTTTCTGACTAAAGCACCAAAATTGAGCTCTATTTAACTAACTGCTTCTATATATCAGAAGTCTTTAACACATCTTCATAACTGCTTATTTCTCATAGGAGTTCCTAACTCTTTTCTCTCACAGAAGTTCCTAACTGTCTTTCACAAACAGGAATCCCTAACTCTCTTCAAAAACAGCAATTCCTAACTAACAAGCAGCAATTCCTAACTAACCTCACAAGCAGCAATTCCTAACTAACCTCACAAGCAGCAATTCCTAACTCACATCTTTTGACTCTCTAACTGCCTCTTTTTAAATGTGACCAGCAGTGCTGCAGAATTTGGAGAGGCATGAAAGGAGGGTGTAGTGAAATTGCTACTCTATATTAAATATTTGGCTCCACCCCTTTGGAATGTTTAGCTCTGCTCTTCCTCCAACTGCCATTTTGGCCTAGCAACCTTTTCAAATCCTGGGCCTATGCTAATCTGCATATGACCAATCGGCTTCCATATGCAAATGAATTCTATCTCTGCTGTTGCTAACCTGTCTGGGCCTATTCTTCCCCATCTGCCATATGTAAACATAGAGCTATACACCAAATATTTAATATAGAGTAGCAATTTCACTACACCCTCCTTTCATGCCTCTCCAAATTCTGCAGCACTGCTGGTCACAGCTGACCTCCAGCTGGAGTGCTCAAAGGCCAGGTCTTCCCAGTTCTCAGTGTCTATGCCAGAGTTTTTAAGGTTGGCTTTGAGCCCATCTTTAAATCTCTTTTCCTGTCCACCTCATTCCGTTTTCCATTCTTGAGTTCGGAGTAGAGCAACTGCTTTGGGAGACAGTGGTCGGGCATCTGGACAGCGTAGCTGGTCCAGCAGAGTTGATGGCGGAGGACCATCGCTTCAGTGCTGGTGGTCTATGCTTCTTCCAGCACACTGACATTTGGTTTACAAAAAACACCTAACCGTCAAGAACATCATATAGCATAGGTATAGGTTTTCCCCTGACATTAAGTCCAGTCATGTCTGACTCTGGGGTTTGGTGCTCTTCTCCATTTCTAAGCCAAAGAACCAGCATTTCCGTAGACACCTCCATAATCATGTGGCCAGCATGACTAGCTGGAGTGCCATTACCTTTCCACTGAGATGGTATGTATTAATCTACTCACATTTGTATGTTTTCAAACTGCTAGATTGGCAGAAGCTGGGGCCGACAGCGGGAGCTCACACCGCTCTCCAGATTTGAACCTGTGACCTTTCAGTCAACAAGTTCAGCAGCTCAGTGGTTTAACCCACTGTGCCAATTTATATTCAAAATACATAAATTGAAATACATAGAACAAAGATCAAGATATATTGAAGACAAGACATGAGTTTAAAAGTCATGGATAATACTGACCGAGTAGGTCTGCCTTTTTCAGATGCGTTTTAAATACCAAACCACTACTGTGATGCCCTATTTTCTTGTATCTATTTGTTGTTGAACCTGTCAAAGTTCCTCCTTGGTCAACTTCCAGAATCTCCCCAAAAACTAGTCCCTCTCTCCCTCCAGAAAAGTAATGTTTTCAAACTCCAACTTATGATACATAGCCTAATAGGACCACTGAAATGAGATCTAATCCTCCATATAGTGAGCCTAAGTAGAGGATACTGTATCCCTTTTGGAAAAGCCTTGCCTCTTCTCAATTTCAGTCACAGCTCCATGGGATGTTTTTGCAAATAGAACAGCTCTTTTGCCTCCCTTTTATTGGTTCATATATCTTGCACATCATTTCATGCTCTGCCCTGGTAACCTTGTTGAATGCAAAATCTTGCGCCTCCATCCCATTGCCTCCTCAGCAATTTTTGCGGTTCCAACGTAGGTCCTGAGCGATGTTGCATCTTTTCCTAATATTATTCCAGCCGTGGCCTTTGTTCTCGGAGCCAGCCCATAATATTACAAACGCTCATCTCCAGCTCTTGCCAGGTACATCTTTATTAGTTTTGCCGCATGTGCATCGAGTCATGGTTTGGGCCATTACGCAAACCATTCCCGGACGATCAGACATTACCGTAGACCGGCGAGTGTTTCCATATATGAATATATATTCCAATCACCAAAATAATCTGCAGCCCCCAAACACCCAGAATACAAATTAGCTCTTGCTTTTTGGCTCACGAAAGGCATCTCCCGGGTGAACACATGCCCTCAACATCTGGTTTCAGATCTTCCAAACCAAAATTCAATAACTTTTTGGTTACCTTTTGACAATCGTTTATGGCCTTTTCCTTCAACACCCGTCAATATTTGCATAGCAAAGATGGCTCCCAGACTGTACCTCTTGGATCCCAGCCCCGCAGCTGACGGGAAAACCTTCTTCGGGACTGGCCACAGCAACAGCTACGCGGAGTCTCCTTCGTCGGTGGACGGATTTCCCTTCTGGATCCTTGGCTGGATCATTTCTTGGCCACTATTTTTTCATTAGTGCTCCCCTTCTTTTATTGAAGACAAATTGGAACAAAAAGCCCGAGGGGGGAAAACATAAGAGAAAAGAGAAAACCAGACCTTGGAAACATTACTTTGTTTGTATCGTACTGTTTGGCTGTGCTGGCTAGAAATCTGTTGGATCTGTAGTCCAAAAATGTAATTTTTCAAAGCGCTGCCTGGCTGCTGCATTCTCATTGCCGATGCTCAACAGGTTGCCATATTCTTCCATGACACAACTCAGAAAGAGAATGGGATTGCCATTGGCTATGCTAGCTAGAGGACTGTAGGGATGGTAGACTTAAAAAGTAACTTTTTAAAACATTGTCTGCTGCTTTCCCATTGTTGATGCTCAACCGGTCACCATATTGTTCCAACAACAATCCATAACAACAACAACAACAACAACAACAACAACATTTTATTTATCTTCCACCCTATCTCCCCAAGGGGACTCAGGGTGGATCACAGTACACATACATGGCAAACATTCAATGCCGTTTTGGATAGACAGGACTGGTGGATTGGTGAATTGATAGAGTTACCCCTTAGTACAGCAAGGCTGCATACTCTCACCCAACCTCTTTAACTTGTATGCAGAACACATCATGCGATGTGTTGGGGCTTGATGAATGCAAAGCTGGGGTGAAAATTGCTGGAAGAAACATTAACAACCTCAGAGGAGGAGCTGAGGAGCTTTCTAATCAAGGTGAAAGAAGAAAGCGCAAAAGCCGGGTTGCAGCTAAACAAAAAAAAAACCAAGATTATGGCAACAAGAATGATTGACAACTGGAAAATAGAGGGAGAAAACATGGAGGCAGTGACAGACTTTGTATTTTGAGGTGCAAAGATTACTGCAGATGCAGACTGTGGCCAGGAAATCAGAAGACGCTTACTTCTTGGGAGGAGAGCAATGTCCAGTCTCGATAAAATAGTAAAGAGTAGAGACATCACACTGGCAACAAAGATCCACCTAGTCAAAGCCATGATATTCCCTGTAGTAACCTACGGATGTGAGAGCTGGACCTTAGGGAAGGCTGAGTGAAGGAAGATCGATGCTTTTGAGCTGTGGTGTTGGAGGAAAGTTCTGAGAGTGCCTTGGACTGTGAGAAGATCCAACCAGTCCATCCTCCAGGAAATAAAGCCCGACTGCTCATTGGAGGGAAGGATACTAGAGACAAAGTTGAAGTACTTTGGCCACATCATGAGGAGACAGCAAAGCCTAGAGAAGACAATTATGCTGGGGAAAGTGGAAGGCAAAAGGAAGAGGGGCCGACCAAGGGCAAGATGGATGGATGGCATCCTTGAAGTGACTGGACTGACCTTGAAGGAGCTGGGGGTGGGGACGGCCGACAGGGAGCTCTGGCGTGAGCTGGTCCATGAGGTCACGAAGAGTCGGAGACGACTGAACGAATGAACAGCAACAACAACAACCCCTTAGGAGAGACGTGCCATAATGAGGGTGCTCAGGCCAGTATGTAGTAACTATTGGTGATCACTCAACTGGTATGAAGTAGTGGCTTCCGCAATCAAGACCTAAATCACAGAGGAGAGCAGGTCGATAAGCGAAAAATGGAAATGCTGGTTTAGGCCAAGGAGCAGAGAACCTATTGCTCAGCGTCCTCCTCCAAGCCTGACAGGACATCAAAGTCGAATGCAGTGTTACACAAAGCAGACGCAGCCCATTAAGGAGAGGAGCCTGAATAAGGGACTTGTTCCTGTCAGGGCAAATCCGCCTTTGGTGCTTGAAGAAAAAGAGCCGTGAGAAGATGCTGGCTCTTTTAGCTCTGTTACTCTAATCTCTTTTCTTGTCAAGCCCAGTGAGGACCCAGAGGCATGATAAATATGGGAAGTCCTCCCCGCTCTGTGGTTGGATTGTTCACAGGCTCCCCATCCCTCCACCTGCTTGAAAAACATTATAATGGATTTGGGAAATACAGCAATGCGCCACATCCACAAAGCACCAAAACTTTGCACCAACCAGAAATGTACTAAAATCATCAAATTGAAACTGAATCCAGATAAGACAGAGGTCCTCCTAGTCCCATGATGGCGAACCTATGACATGTGTGTCAGTACTGACATGCGTAGCCATTTCTACTGACACGCACCCGATGGAAAAGCTGGGTTCAGAAAAGGCAGAGGAACCAGAGATCAAATGGCCAATATCCGGATGCTGGATAATGAGAAAGGACGGGAGTTTCAGAAAAACACTTATTTCTGCTTCATTGACTATTCTAAAGCCCTTGACTGTGTGGATCATAATAAATTGTGGCAAGTTCTTGGTGGTCTGAGCATACCAAATCAGGTAAGTTATATAATTAGGTTGTTGCTGTTGTTGTTCATTCGTTCAGTCGTTTCCGACTCTTCGTGACTTCATGGATCAATCCACACCAGAGCTCCCTGTCGGTCGTCACCACCCCCAGCTCCTTCAAGGTCAATCCAGTCACTTCAAAGATATCATCAATCCATCTTGCTCTTGGTCGACCCCTCTTCCTTTTTCCTTCCACTTTCCCCAGCACCATTGCCTTCTCTAAGCTTTCCTTTCTTCTCATGATGTGGCCAAAGTACTTCATCTTGGCCTCTATTATCCTTCCCTCCAATGAGCAGTCAGGCTTTATTTCTTGAAGTATGGACTGGTTGGATCTTCTCACAGTCCAAGACACTCTCAGAATTTTTCTCCAGCACCACAGTTCAAAAGTATCTCTCTTCCTTTGCTCAGCCTTCCTTCTGGTCCAGCTCTCACATCCGTAGGTGACTACGGGGAATACCATTGCTTTGACCATGCGGATCTTGGTTGCCAGTCTGATGTCTCTACTCTTTACGATTTTATTGAGACTGGACATTGCTCTCCTCCCAAGAAGTAAGCGTCTTCTGATTTCCTGGCTGCAATCTGCGTCTGCAGTAATCTTTGCACCTCGAAATACAAAGTCTGCCACTGCCTCCATGTTTTCTCCCTCTATTTTCCAGTTGTCAATCATTCTTGTTGCCATAATCTTGGGTTTTTCTATGTTTAGCTGCAACCAGCTTTTGCGCTTTCTTCTTTCACCTTGGTAAGAAGGCTCCTCAGCTCCTCCTCGCTTTCGGCCATCAAAGTGGTGTCATCTGCATATCTAAAGTTGTGAATGTTTCAGCAATTTTCACCCCAGCCTTGCATTCATCAAGCCCCACACATCGCATGATGTGTTCTGCATACAAGTTGAATAGGTTGGGTGAGAGTATACAACCCTACCGTACGCCTTTCCCAATCTTGACCCAGTCTGTTGTTCCATGGTCAGTTCTGACTGTTGCTACTTGATCCTTATACAGATTCCTCAGGAGAGAGACAAGGTGATTTGGTATGCCATACCTCCAAGAAGTTGCCACAATTTATTATGATCCACACAGTCAAAGGCTTCAGAATAGTCAATAAAACAAGATTTATTTTATTTTGTTTAAATAACAAATATATATATAATTGTAATATATAACTATATTTAATATAATTAGGTTATGGTTTATTAAATATAGTTATATATGACAATTATATATTTTTTGTTATTTAAACTAAATATTGCGGAATTATGGTGTTTTTTTTTTCTTGAAGTGACACACCACCTGAATTATGCTCGGTTTTTTGGTGAATTTTGACACATCACGCTCAAAAGGTTGCGCATCACTGTCCTAGTCAGTCGAAAGACCAAACAGGGTATAGGGTTACAGCCTTTGCTGGATGGGGTTCGCAGCTTGGGAGTGATCCTGGATAAAGTTTAATAATAATAATATAATTAAAAAAGTGGCAGCTAAAAAAGCCAATGAGATTCTAGGCTGCATCAATAAGAGTCTGATCCGACTGGATCCAGTCAGATTCAGCTGTCCACACTACAAATACACCAGGATCACTCCAGTAGTTTATGGAGTAAACCAAGAGTTAGTTCCCCTTGTGTCAGATCTATGGCTGGAGAGAGTACTTCTGCAAAATGGGCCATAGATCATGTGGATTCCTGTGGTTGTGACACCAGACTTAGTGTGGGCACTCGATTGGCATAAGTAGCACAGAACTCTGGAGCCCATACCATCCACTGCCATCAGCCTTCCCGTTGCTGGATTTTTGACATCAGTCGTTTTATTTGGCCCATGTAGACATGGCCTCAGGCAAAAGCATGCCACAGCCTTTCCTGATTTGTGTCTTCTTCTTTGTTGATAATTTTTGCCATCTTCACAGTTCTGTCATACTCTGGACCTGTAACAATTGACTTTGAATAGGACGTGCACTTTGTGCCCAGTGGGAAGCTAGGGTGCCACGAAGAGAGGCCTTCAAGGGTTTTCCTGTAGAAATGGTCTTAGAGTCTTTAATGATTTAACAAAGTCCTTTCTTATTGAACAAATTAAACAGATACTTCTCAAATCTTCAATGAGTCAAACAAATGCTTCAAGGCTTTGAGTCAACTGGTGGCTTCCTTACTCTTGTCCTCAAGGGACAGGCAACTGTCTTTGTTAACTGTTCTTTCACTTTAAGAGGAAAACCCTTTTTTAACCTCTCCCAGGCTGTCTACTATCTAAGCCTTAGAATCATAGAATCATAGAATCAAAGAGTTGGAAGAGACCTCATGGGCCATCCAGTCCAACCCTCTGCCAAGAAGCAGGAATATTGCATTCAAATCACTCCTAACAAATGGCCATCCAGCCTCTGCTTCAAAGCTTCCAAAGAAGGAGCCTCCACCACACTCCGGGGCAGAGAGTTCCACTGCTGAACGGCTCTCACAGTCAGGAAGTTCTTCCTAATGTTCAGATGGAATCTCCTCTCTTGTAGTTTCAAGCCATTGTTCCGCGTCCTAGTCTCCAAGGAAGCAGAAAACAAGCTTGCTCCCTCCTCCCTGTGGCTTCCTCTCACATATTTATACATGGCTATCATATCTCATCTCAGCCTTCTCTTCTTCAGGCTAAACATGCCCAGTTCCCTAAGCCGCTCCTCATAGGGCTTGTTCTCCAGACCCTTGATCATTTTAGTCGCCCTCCTCTGGACACATTCCAGCTTGTCAATATCTCTCTTGAATTGTGGTGCCCAGAATTGGACACAATATTCCAGATGTGGTCTAACCAAAGCAGAATAGAGGGGTAGCATGACTTCCTTAGATCTAGACACTATGCTCCTCTTGATGCAGGCCAAAATCCCATTGGCGTTTTTTGCTGCCACATCACATTGTTGGCTCATGTTTAACTTGTTGTCCACGAGGACTCCAAGATCTTTTTCACACCTTACTGATGTGGGTTCTACTACCGGATTCAAACTGCGTCTTGAGCACCAAGTAGACCTACCAGTAAAGGCTTGCAGATTCTCCAGCTGAAGTTCTTTGGGTTTGTAAAGCTGTTTTCCCCCGGAATTTCTTAAGAAACCTCTTAGGGCTGTTTCCCTCAGATGCTGTAAGGCTGAGAGGCTGTAAGCTCCCTGCCAGAGCTTTGAGACCGTTCTCCCTGGAATTCCCTGGAATTCTTAAGAAGTGAAGCTTTTCTGTGGGTGAAGCTACTCCACGTCCTATAGCTTGGTTTCCTTCTGTAAGACTAACTAAAAATGGCTCCCTCTCCTCCCATCTCCCTGGGAGAAGGGGCAAATCCAAACTTAATGATAGACAGGTGACTTGCCCCATGACTGCAAACCAAGGGAAGTCACCTTTTGCAAAATCCCTGAAGCCTTGGAATGTATGCAAACATTTAATAGAAAGAAAATAAAGTTGGAGCTCCTGGTACAGACGTACCAGCACATTTACCGTACTTCATTGTTCCTTGGCCAGGTGTGTCCTGATTTCCATCTGTTGGAAGGTATGTTACCTATTCTCAAGAATCAACTGAGATTTACATCCCCGGGAAGGGGGCTATGGCCTGTTCCGCAGAGAAGCCGCATCACAAGACACTCTGCCTGGTCCTGCCTCTGAGGGTCTGTTTTCTAACAGGAAACAAGGCCAATCCCTTTGGGACCTGTTCATCACTTTTCTGACAAAGCCATTGTTAATTGCATTCAGATTGCTGTTCCCTTCCCAACCCTCCCTTTGCTGTGAGTGGGGAGGGGTTGTTTTTTGCAACACATATTATCCTTGCCTCATTTGCTTCTGGAGGATTAAAGGCCTTTTTTATTTTTCGATAACACACAAAACAAGAAACAACCTAGGAACTGGGCAATGTATCTGATGGGCATCATTCCTACAAATAAACAGAAGCCGCCAGAAGAGAAAAACTGAGGCTTTGGAAACAACTCTGATTAAAGAACCTTTCATACTGTGTAGTTATAGTGCTAGCATTCCAGAATGCTTCTACAATGTAGAAGTTTGGTGTGCTGGTACAGCTGTACCAGAAGCCTAAATTTCCTTTCTATGCATGTGTTTGTTTTGGCCATGCATTTTGCAGTTGGGTGGTTCCTTCCAGGCTGCAGCCATAGGGCCAGCCACCTGCCTATCATCGTTAAGTTCTTTAGTTCCACCCCTTTCCCCAGGGTTCTGCGAGGGAAAATAAAGTTTTTAGTTCAGTCTTACAGTTTAGAAGCTCAGTTACAGGACGTGAGAGCTTTTCTCACCTGTAGAGAAGCTCCGTTTCTTACAAAGCTCCGGGGGGAAATAGTCTCAAAGCTTCTGGGGAAGACAGTTCTCAAAGCTCTGGCTGGGGAAGTTACAGCCTCACAGCTCTACAAGCCTCTGGGGAAGGCAGCCCTAAAGTTTCTGAAGAAAACAGCTTTACACATCCAAAGGTCTCCAGCTGGAAAATCTCTAAAGTTTTGGCCGGTAAGGTTTACTCGGGTACCCAAAAAGCAAATTGGAACTGGGAGTAAAGCCCCACGCCAGCCAGCCTGAAGACAGATTGCCCAGGGAGGGGTCGGAAGGTTTTCCTTGTAAAAGAAAGAAATAGTTCACAAAGCAAGCTGCCTGTCCTTTGTGGGCAAGTTAAGAAGAATTTGTGTGTTTTGTTGAATATCTAAGCAATAATAAAGAACTTTGTTAAACTTTCCAAGTTTCTAAAGACTTTGTTTAGGAAAATCCATAGGGCCTCTCAGCCGAGGCACCCCGGCATCCCGCTGGGCACAAAGAGCACGTCCTGTTTTAAAAGACAATTGCTATAGGTCCAGCGCATGTCAGCACATTTGGCATCTACAAAAGGTCTTGGAACCAAACCTCAGTGGATACCAAGGACCCCATCATAAGCAAATTTGCCCATCCCTTCACTGTCATGTAATGCTGCTTGAAATTGCATTTTATGGTCAGTATAGACACATATAATGCAGCCAAACTGCATTACATGGGGCCTTTGTTTCATGCACAACATGAATTACAGCATTGTATAAAATTACCTTCAGATTATGTGCGTATGGTGCATATAAAACATAAATGAATTCCATTTTCAGACTTGGGTCCCTTTTCCAAAATTATTTATGTATGTGGAATACAAGTATTCCAAGAACAACTCTGCCAGTTTTAAATCTGAAACACTTTTGGTGCCAAGCATTTTGGATAATTCCTACCCAGCTTGTACAGCAGTGTTTTTCAACCTTCCTAATGCCGTGACAACTAAATACACTTCCTCATGTTGTGGTGACCCCCAACCATAAAATTATTTTCATTGCCGCTTTGTAACTGTAATTGTGCTACCATTATGTATCATAATGTAAACATCTGATATTCAGGATGTATTTTCATTTACTGGACCAAATTTGGCACAAATATTTGCTAGACCCAAATTTGAATACTGATGGAGTTTGGGTGTGTGTGTGAATTTCTCATTTGAGTTTTGTAGTAGCTGGGATTTATAGTTAACCTACAATCAAAAGCATTCTGAACCCCACCAATGATGGAATTGAACCAGACTTGGCACACAGAACTCGCATGACCAACAGAAAATACTGGGAGAGTTTGCTGTAAGAGATGGTAAAATCTCACTAACCTATTGTAGTACTTCTGAGAACCTTGCAGACATTTTGACTAAGCCACTGGGGGTACAAAACACAACCAGGTCCTAGAGGATTTAGGAATTTTGAATTTGATTTATAAAGGTTTTTATTAACACAAGGAGGGGTGTTGTGATAAGTCCTTGCAGGACCAAGTATGTGTGTGAAGAAAGACCTTCTGAATGGTAATTATCTTGTTCAGCTGGCTAAATAGGTCAACCAGCAATCTTGTACCACGGCCAAGGAGCTATAACTGTTTGAGTTTCTTTGAATACATTCTGCTTCACCAGCATGGAGTTCCAGCAGGAGATGCTGAAGAAGAGATCCTGAGGGAGAGCTTCTGGGGAGCCTTTTCTTGAGACCTATGGACAAAGGCTTGGCTCTGGGAAGCAGTTTGGAGAAACTACTCTGAGAAGGCTATGGTGTAATAGCATTTACTTCAGGTTTATTTTGATTTCTCATTGGTGTGCTGCAAAGATACAGATTGGGGAGGCCCGGCTCGAGAGCAGTACGTGTGAAAAAGATCTTGGAGTCCTCGTGGACGACAAGTTAAACATGAGCCAACAATGTGATGTGGCGGCAAAAAAAGCCAATGGGATTTTGGCCTGCATCAAGAGGAGCCTAGTGTCTAGATCTAAGGAAGTAATGCTACCCCTCTATTCTGCTTTGGTTAGACCACATCTGGAATATTGTGTCCAATTCTGGGCACCACAATTCAAGAGAGATATTGACAAGCTGGAATGTGTCCAGAGGAGAGCGACTAAAATGATAAAAGGTCTGGAGAACAAGCCCTATGAGGAGCGGCTTAAGGAGCTGGGCATGTTTAGCCTGAAGAAGAGAAGGCTGAGAGGAGATATGATAGCCATGTATAAATATGTGAGAGGAAGCCACAGGGAGGAGGGAGCAAGCTTGTTTTCTGCTTCCTTGGAGACTAGGACGTGGAACAATGGCTTCAAACTACAAGAGAGGAGATTCCATCTGAACATGAGGAAGAACTTCCTGACTGTGAGAACTGTTCAGCAGTGGAACTCTCTGCCCCAGAGTGTGGTGGAGGCTCCTTCTTTGGAAGCTTTTAAACAGAGGCTGGATGGCCATCTGTCAGGGGTGATTTGAATGCAAAATTCCTGCTTCTTGGCAGAATGGGGTTGGACTGGATGGCCCATGAGGTCTCTTCCAACTCTTTGATTCTATGACTCTATGATTCTATGATTTGCTGTGAGATGAAGATGCCTTATTTTCTGTTTCTTACAAAGACTGTGTAAATAATGTTGCACTGCTGATTTTTGTATGCAACATTGCCAGTTTTGTATCATCTCTGCAAAGTAAAGAAAGTAAAGATTTTTCTGTTCACTTTTACTACTGGTCTGTGAGTCTTTTGCGTTTGGACTTTGGGCGCTGGGACGTTGGGCAAAACATGCGCAGCGTAACAAAATAAACCTTGACATTTGGGAGTTGTAGTTGCTGGGATTTATAGTTCACCTACAACCAAAGAGCATTCTGAACCCCACCAACGATGGAATTGGGCCAAACAAAATCCATGACCAACAGAAAATACCGCATTTTCTGCTGGTCTTTGGCAACTCCTCTTGCAACTCCCCCAGGGATCGTCACCCCCAGGTTGAGAAACACTGCATTAGAGGATGAGCATGTGAAAGTGCCACTAATATTGTGGGTGAAGTGATGAAGTCTACATGTCGACTTCATGTAGAAGATGAGGGTAGGTTTTGGGTCCAAAATTATTGATTATTGATATGACTCCTGTATAAGACAAGGCTCATTCCACTGAAATGGTAAAACCGCAGTGTCAAGTCAGGGGGTCATCTGCCCTTGGCCACCATTGCTATTTCCCCATTC
This sequence comes from Anolis sagrei, assembly GCF_037176765.1. Lineage (NCBI taxonomy): Eukaryota > Metazoa > Chordata > Lepidosauria > Squamata > Anolidae > Anolis > Anolis sagrei. The sequence goes on from NC_090023.1 coordinate 8,325,511, forward strand.
AAGCATTCAGAAAGGCCAGAAATGGCACTATGCTTGGATGTATAGTTCACCTACAATCAAAGAGTATTCTGAACCCCACAAACAATAGAATTGGGCCAAAGTTCCCACACAGAACCCCCATGCTTTGAAAGGACTCACTGGCACGAACCTCCCTTCTGCCTCACATGCTGCGATGCACCAAGCACACCTGCTCTCCCCTCCCCACTTGGAGTCTCAGAAACAGCCCTCCCCTTGGCTGAGAGGTTGGCCTATCACAGCGGAGGAGGGCTTTTGGTGGGAGATTCGCCGTCTGTTTCCAAAAAGGAAGATAAGGATAGGCAGAGAGATCTTCAGCCTTCTCTACCAAAGGAGTTCCTAAGACCATTAGAAATATATGTTTTCTGGTGGTCTTTTGGTGACCCCTCTGGCACCCCCTCGTGACCCCCCCCCCCCCCCCGGGTCCTGACCCCCAGGTTGAGAAACACTGCTGTACAGGGATATTATTCTTAATTTAAGAAGTGATCTTGGAGTCCAAAAAGATCTTGGAGTCCTCGTGGACAACAAGTTAAACATGAGCCAGGAATGTGATGTGGCGGCAAAAAAAGCCAATGGGATTTTGACCTGCATCAAGAGGAGCATAGTGTCTAGATCTAGGGAAGTCATGCTCCCCATGCTCTATTCCACTTTGGTTAGACCACACCTGGAATATTGTGTCCAATTCTGGGCACCACAAATCAAGAGATATTGACAAGCTGGAATGTGTCCAGAGGAGGACGACTAAAATGATCAAGGATCTGGAGAACAAGCCCTATGAGGAGCGACTTAAGGAGCTGGGCGTGTTTAGCCTGAAGAAGAGAAGGCTGAGAGGAGATATGATAGCCATGTATAAATATGTGAGAGGAAGCCACAGGGAGGAGGGAGCAAGCTTGTTTTCTGCTTCCTTGGAGACTAGGACGCAATGGAACAATGGCTTCAAACTACAAGGGAGGAGATTCCATCTGAACACGAGGAAGAACTTCCTGACTGTGAGAGCTGTTCAGCAGTGGAACTCTCTGCCCCAGAATGTGGTGGAGGCTCCTTCTTTGGAAGCTTTTAAACAGAGGCTGGATGGCCATCTGTCAGGGGTGATTTGAATGCAACATTCCTGCTTCTTGGCAGAATGGGGTTGGACTGGATGGCCCGTGAGGTCTCTTCCAACTCTTTGATTCTATGATTCTATGATACTTTTCACCTCTGAAACATTGCACAACATTTTTATGCATGCCCTGTGGTGCCACTGGACGAATAGAGAGACAGATAAGTCGCCCTAAAGGGCTGAGAATGGCGGTTAATAAATGCATCAAATAAATAAGTAAACACGATCTCCTCTTGGCACCGCAGGAATTTGGATCTTAACAAAATAAGAGTTCTCAAAGACTTCCTTTTCAAACCTGTGTGTAATTCCAGCCTTTATTTCATACCATTGTTAAGCTTGTTTATAACATATATCATATATATATATAAATTTGTATAAAGTAGAATAAAGGGAGGGGAAAGCATCAGATATATTTTTATAAATATTTCTGTATGTTCCGCATACAAAATAAAAATATGTACATCCATAACGGATAGTGGTTATGCACTGGAACCCGGTCAGACTGTGTGTCTCATTCCAATACTTTGGTGAGGTCGGCTTCAAATAGGCACTGCTCTGTCTTCTCAGGAATGTGGAGATGCACCTTGGTGGGTTCTGGGGGTTTGGGTAGTTTGTTTGCACCTACACACACAAATTGGCATTCATCAGGTGGGAGAGTTTCTTCCCTTCAATTTGTCATTCCAGTGGCGCTGAAAATCAAAGCTAAAAGGATAGATGGCAAAGAATTTGCATTTCTTGGAATCCTTGGGCAGGATAGTCTGTCTTTTTAGGAAAACGGGAGAAAATCTGCAAAATGATACTGCTTTGGGAAAGGGGGCTAGACCAGTTGTTCTCAACCTCCCCAGTGCCGCGACCCCTTAATGCAGTGGTTCTCAACCTGTGAGTCCCCAGATGTTTTGGCCTTCAACTCCCAGAACTCATAACAGCTGGTAAATTGGCTGGGATTTCTGGGAGTTGTAGGCCAAAATACCTGGGGACCCACAGGTTGAGAACCAGTGCCTTAATGGGAAGGTTGTTGTGGTGACCCCCAATCTTAAAATTATTTTCGTTGCTACTTCATAACTGTCATTTTGCTTCTGTTATGAATTGTAATGTCAAATTGTCAATATCTGATATGCAGGATGTATTTTCATTCACTGGACCAAATTTGGGACAAATACCCAATACGCCCAAATTTGGTCATTTATGAGTTGTAGTTGCTGGAATTTATAGTTCACCTACATCCAAAGAGCATTCTGAGCTACACCCATGATGGAATTGAACCAAACTTGGCACCAGAGAACTCCCATGACCAACAGGAAATACTGGAAAGGTTTGGTGGGCATTGACCTTGGGTTTTGGAGTTGTAGTTCACCTACATCTAGAGAACTCTGTGGACTCAAACAATGATATATCTGGACCAAACTTGACACGAAAACTCAATATGCCCAAATATGAACACTGGTAGAGTTTGGGGGAAATAGAGCTTGACATTTGGGAGTTGTAGTTGCTGGTATTTATAGTTCACCTACAATCAAAGAGCATTCTGAACCCCACCAATGATAGATTTGGGCCAACCTTCTCACACAGAACCTCAATGACCAACAGAAAATACTGGAGGGGATTTGGGATGAATTGACCATGATTTAGGGGAGATGTAGTTCACCTACATGCAGAGAGCACTGTGAACTCAAACAATGATAGATCTGGACCAAACTTGACACAAATACTCAATATGCCCAAATGTGAACACTGGTAGATTTTGGGGGAAATAGAGCTTGACATTTGGTAGTTTTAGTTGCTGGGATTTATAGTTCACCTACAATCAAATAGCATTCTGAACTCCATCAATGATAGATTTGGGCCAACCTTCCCACATAGAACAGAAAATACTGGAGGGTTTTTGGATGAATTGACAGTGATTTAGGGGAGATGTAGTTCACCTACAGCTGGAGAGCACTGTGAACCCAAATGACTATGCCAAAGAGGTTCCTAAGAACATCAGAAATATGTATTTTCTCATCGTCTTTGGGGACCCCTCTGAAACCTCCTCGCAACCCCCCAAGGGGTCCCAACCCCAGGTTGAGAAACACTAGGCTAGACCATAGATGGAATTCCTGAGATCTAGATGGCACATCCAGAAAGGCCAGTTCAGACCCAGTTCTGCTCTGGATTGCCTTTACCAGCCTATGTAGACTTGCCCAAACAACAAAAGTCTAGCAAATAACTCTTGGTGCCACATTACAAAAGAAAAAAAAACATCTGCAAAGTCACACACAGAGGACAATACCAGGACGCCACTGCTTGTCTGCTCACTATTGTGCAACTCCAGAAAAAAGTGCAGCCTTTTGGGTACCAATAGGGTTCCAGACTCTTCCTAACTAAAGTCAAATCACCCACAGTTTGATCTGTTGAGTAATTAATCCTAACCTTTTCAACCGCCAAGGCCAAAGCAAAGGAAATGAAGTGGTAAAGGTTACTGGGATTGCAACAACAGAACTGGGAGATGGGATTTAGTCCATCACACACATGCATCGTTGACAGTATTTCAAAGGAATCATCTGACCAAATGGGTTGTTCACAAGGCCACGAAAACCCAGTCTGAGAGAGCTGGAAGCCTAACACAGTTTTGCAAGGAGTGGTGAAAGCTATGGTAACTTTATTTATTTGGAGCACAGAGCTTGGAAAAGTTACTTTTGGGAACTACACAATGCTGAGAACATCTCAGTTTGACACCACTTTAAGCACCATGGGTAATGCTGCGGAATCATGGAGTTGTAGATTTACAAAGTTATAGAATAATAGAAACAAAGAGTTGGAAGTGACAATGTCCATCCAGTCCAACCTCATTCTGTCATGCATGAAAATACAATCAAAGCACTCTTGACAAATGGCCATCCAGCCTCTGCTTTAAAAACTCCAAAAAGAAAGAGACTTCACTGGAGTCCAGAGGTTTAACCTTCTCTATCTAAGACTGCCAAACTACAACTCACAGATTTCTAGATTGTTGTAGGTTTTTTCGGGTTATATGGCCATGTTCTAGAGGCCTTCTCACCTGACGTTTTGCCTGCATCTATGGCAAGCATCCTCAGAGGTTGTGAGGTCTATACAGATTTCTATACCAGTGAGCTGGCATCTGTGGTTTCATTTATCCACATTCGACAAAATATGTTCTCTATAGGCATTTTCTGCAGCTCAAATCTATGGCATTCTTGGGTCATAAGTCCTTCATTTCAATAGAGTTCACTATTATCCACAGTGTCCCCCCAATCTTACCAAGACTTACAGTGTATTCTCATTTGTATTTTGTGGATGTGGCTAACACTATTTCCCCATTTGCTGCTTTGGGAGGTGCACACCAGCAAAGTAACTTTTCCAAGCTCCTTCGTTTAAAGAGTTCGTTATGTCATGGAAGCAAGGCAGGGAGGACACAATGAGTTAAATGCATTGCTAAAGAGAGGCTAGACAATTTCTCCTCCCATAAGAATTTTGTCCCAGTCATCCATAAAATTTAAATTCAACCACCCAATTCTCAAGCAGTGTAGCATTTTAAAACTACAGGTATTAGGCTTCTGCATGGATTCGGGGTGATCTTTTGGCCAATCTGGCTTGTTCCGCTTTGCTGGGTAGCCGTAATGGTAAGGGCTAAGCCATCACGTTTTTTTGTTCATTATGGGGCCACATGGCAACCGATCACAGCTTCTCCTTCCCTATTCAGCACTATGTGGCAAGGAGAGGCTGCCATGTGCTGCTCACACAGAGTTTCTGTCATGTATCATGTTCTGCTGTTGATGGTGCTTGGTGGTGGTAGGCCTAACAGTTCGTGATGGAAAGGTTAATGTAAATCTTAGTTCTAAAGGGTTGAGTAATCTGTAAGTAAGAGTTCCTGGGTGAAAGCAATTAAGGGTGGAGGTATTGAAGAGATAGGTTGCAACTGGGTGTTTCTGAATACAAGGAGCTAGCTTTGGGACTGATCTTTGGGGAGTAAAATATTTGTCTTATTTTGTTGGTAGATGCTGCTGGTTTTTCCCCCAGGTTTGTGGATTTTCGGTATCCTGACCTGTTTCCTGTACTCTTGGAACCCTGAATCTTTGGACTGGCTTTTGACTACGGTATAGACTCTCGATCCCTGGACTTTGCTTATTGAATTCTCAGCGTTTGACCACTGGACTGGACCTTTTAACTATCGTATTATCTTGAACCTGCAACAGTGTTTGCTGTCAGTTTTTGTTTTATATTCGGTGGCTTAGTGCTATCTCTATGTGTTGGACTATTAAAACAGCCAGAAAGTAAGTTTAATTAAATTGTTTAAAACAAAGTGGGTGTTTGTTTGGTTCATCTCTGCCTGAATACGGCAGAGCCCTGGCATTGTGACAGTTTCCCTGTGAGCCCTGCCTGTTGGGTCAATCAGAATAGAAGAATGCCGTGACGTGTCTTATGCAAGCTGTGTCAAAGGAAAGGGTCCCAGGAAGGATGCTTCCTTAACCATGTTCTTCAAACCCAGAGTGCTTGAAAGGAAGATAGGAAAGGATCCTAGGAATGAAAAGGGTAACCTCGTAAATTCCCCATTCCTGCCAATGGGCAGGATCTTCCTGCATCTTCTTTCGGCTGCGGACTAGAAATGGCTATTCGGCAACCTGCTCGTTTTCAGGAGGTGTACAGAAACAGATCCGTAGGTCTCCCAAAATTTGGCCAGCAGAAATGGATCGCGGTTCAGCCAAAATGCACAAGTCTAGAAGGTATGCATTCAGAAATAAAGCTTAGACAGGCCAAGCAAAAGTGAACACAGCAAAAATGAGAACTTGTTGGGAACAATTTTCAGTGTCTAATTCCCTGCAATGCTAGGAATTTGGGGACTGAAAGGAAATGCAATTTGGGGCAGAATTCATATTTGGCATGCAGTGTTAAAAACTGTATCATTCCCTTTATCAAGGACCAAATCTCATTCTTTCTGGGATATTGCATCCAACAAGATTACAATAGAGAAACAAATGTTTTTTTTTCCTTATGACTTTCATGTTGTTTTTATCCTACCCTTCCAAAAGTCCCCTGTTTGCCATCTCCACACTCAGTAGCTGAATATCATAGAAAGCAAATGTGAGGTGGCCATTGTAAGAACGGAGTCCGATCTTTCCATTTGTCCTTGCAGTGAAGGTTTCCATTCGTTTTGCAATGGATGTCTTCTTTGATGGGAAGGAATGGCATTCCTTTCTCCAAGGTTCGTGGGAGAGCCTGCCTCATGTGCCCCAAAAATAATACCACCATTCGAAAGCCACAGTAGCTTTTCACCAAATATCTTAATTTCCCCGCTCATTCATGGGGTGGATGTAGTCTTTAGTGTGGGAAAGCTGCTGTTCTTTGTCCGAAAAGCACTTGGAGAAAGGTGGGCATGGGCTTCCTTGTCCCTGAGCCCGCTGATGGCAAGGGCTCTGCCGAGCGGACCTCATTTGCAGACGTATCTCTCAACAGTCCTCTCGCACTTTTTGCAAGTGACGTAGCAGCACCAGTGGTACTTGCAGTGGCAGCGCTCCACCACTTTGTCCATGTAGGGGTTGTAGCCACGGCCGCAGCACATGAGGTCACAGCTATCGCTCCCGTTGGAGGTTTTGTTGCATTGCCTGCAAGAAAGAAAATGACGAGGTGAGAGGAACATCAAGGAGCACAGGGTTGGCTTCCATCTTTGCATTTAATTATCCGCTGGGAGCAAGCAAAAGTAAAACTTAAGGAGGAAAGGACTCAAGGAAATCAGGAAATTTGAAAAGGCTCTATTGAGTTTGTAGTGAAATTGCTACTCTATGTTAAAATTTTGGTGTATAGCTCTATGTTTACATATGGCAGATAGGGAAGAATAGGCACAGACAGGGTAGCAACAGCAGAGATAGGATTCATTTGAATATGTGAAGCTGATTGGTCATATGCAGATTAGTGTAGGCCCAGGATTTGAAAAGGCTGCTAGGCCAAAATGACAGTTGGGGAGAGCAGAGCTGAACATTCCAAAGGGGCGGAGCCAAGGTTCTGAAAGAGGCAGTTAGAGTGAGGGAGTTTGAAAACGACAGTTAGAAATCTGTGTGTGAAGAGGAGAGTTGGTTTTTGAGTACCTGATAGAAATAAGCAGTTATGAAGATGTGTTAAAGACTTCTGATAGAGAGAAGCAGTTAGTTAAATAGGGCTCGAGTTTTAAAGAACATAAAGAAGGCTAGTGTTGCATTAGTTCAGAATATAATTCAGTCAAGAGTGTGTAAAGCAAGTAACATGTTTGTGAATGTGAAACATTGATAGTTTATTCAGGAAAGTTAACCAAGTAAATGATACTGACTGTAAGCCTCAAGATTGCAACAAAACACAAATGTAACCACAAGCGTTGGAGCCAGAAGTTATAAATAAACTGTGTTACTTTGTTATACACAAGTTTCATTGCCTGCGATATAAAGTACAAAGGTTTAACAGCACACAGAAAGTCCCAGCCAATATAAAAGAAGAAACTGAATCAGTATAAGGCAGCAAAGAGGTTTTTTTTAAAAAAGAGGAAATAATCTCTCTCCCTCGCCTCAGAGTTCTTGCTCTAAGGCCCCTTCTACAATGCCGTTTAAAATCCAGATTATCTGCTCTGAATTGGATTATATGGCTGTGTGGACTCTATATAATAAAAGTGAATGTTTGTATGTATGTTTGTATGCGGAGGTGTATGTGGCAGCTTTCTGATTGGCTCCCACTTACACAGGCCACTGCGACCTGCACGGGTGACAGACCTGAACCAAACTTGGCACACATAACCCTCATGGCCCTCTTTATGTCCTAGTGTGGTTTGAGGGAGTATGGATGATGGGATTTGCAGTACTTTCAAACGCTTCAGCTCCCACAAACCACTGTGGCCCCTACCAATGACAGAACAGAACCAAACTTGGCACACAGACCCCCCCCCCCCCCCATGAACCACTTTATGTCCTGTTGAGGTTTGGGGGAGGATGGAGCATGGATTATGGGACATTTCCTGAGATGACTATGACCCTTAGCCAAAGACTGAGAAAGACCAAATTGGCACACAGAGCTTCCATGACCCACTCTACATCCTGGTGCGGTTTGCAGGAGGATGGACCCTAGATGAAGAGACTTTCAGTGCCTTCACTCACTTCCTGCGACCACTGCAACCCACATCCAATGACCGAGAAAGACCAAACTTGGCACACGGAGCCCCCATGACCCACTCTACATCCTGGCGCAGTTTGGAAGAGGGTTGACCATGGATGATGGGACTTGCAGTACCTTCACTCACTTCTTGAGACCACTGCGACCCTCATCCAATGATCGAGAAAGACCAAACTTGGCACACAGAGCCCCTATGACCCACTCTACATCCTGGTGCAGTTTGGAGGAAGGTGGACCATGGATGATGAGACTTGCAGTACCTTCACTCACTTCCTGAGTCCACTGCAACCCTCATCCAATGACTGAGAAAGACCAAACTTGGCACACAAAGCCCCCATGACCCACTCTCCATCCTAGGGCAATTTGGAGGAGGGTGGACTATGGGACTTGCATATGGGAGTTGTAGTTCACCTGCACCCACTGAACCCATCTGACATTGGATCTAGACTAAACTTGGAGGACAGACAAACAATCCCTTTCCCAAATAACCCAGGAATTGCCAGGTCCCCAAGCTAGTATAAGAATAAAAACAATGTCAGATTCGTCTCTGATCAGCTTCTCTGTGAATGATCCTCAACTTATCTACAGGTCACGTCAAAATTCAAAATGCCTACGACTCATACATGAGTTAGACTTATGTATGTAGGGTTAACTCTTGTATACCCAAGTGTATACAAGTGTTACCAAGTAACCATTCTTATTTATTGCTACCTTGTATTTTATGTTCCCGTTCTGCTTGATTTAGATCCTCTCCCAGACCAATTAAATAAATCCCTTGAAGATCTGAGTGTCAATCTAAAAGTTCACTCTGCTAACACCAAATGCACCCCTATCCCTCCTGCTCTTAGCCATAGCCAAAGTGAGACACAGTGTGGATGCCATTCCTTGCAGGAGTCTTCCACAGCGGCCAAAGGTTATAAACAGTGGACTTTGGGAAAGCTGCATGTATCTTGGACAAATAGCCTGGACCTATTTCTTTAACTTACTTGGCCCGCTGTTATCCTGGACACAGTAATAATTTAACATCTGATGAAGCTGGCGAGGAGGAGACGGAGAGGGGAAAGTGCAGAGTGGAGGGAAAGGAGCCCGTCTCACGGACGGAAAGGAATCCAGAGAGATTTATATGAAATTCCTCATGAGGTAATGCTTTATGAGAAGTTATGGGATTAATGAAGTGCTGAGATCTTGTTCTCAGTCCGTCCTTTTATTTATTTCTGACTCACCCTGGCCTCCGGTTTGTTATTGCAGATTTGAGGTCCTATCCAGATTCACACACTCACCGAAAACCCAGCCTTCTCATGCCTTTAGTGGGATGCATATGCATGTATACGCATCTTAAGCCGATCTTTCCCATCCCCAACTTTGCCTTTTCGTGGGATGTATCCATGAGAGAGAGAGAGATGTGTAAATATTTACAGACTTTTGGAAGCCTTAGCGAGGCATTCTTTGCAAAACAGTGCTGCACCCAAGAGCCAAGACCTATGACTTGTGGACACATGCTGACTATTTGCCCAGTACTGGACTGACAGCATTGTTTTATATATAGATATGTCTACACACACCTCTGCAAGCCAAGAGGATAGCATCCAGAAAAAAATGGGGCTAAGGAAGAAAAATCAACACTGAGAACTTCAACACAAATCAAGAGAGAACACAATTAAGAGCAAAGGTTTGGAAGCTTCGATGGGTACATGGGAAAAACTGATGGAGCCGTTCAGTTGTGGAGCACATGGTTTTGTGTGCAGATGGTCACTGGTAGAGCTAATGAAGAATCCGGCCTGAAACTAAGGAATTGCTTCCAGACCGTGTTGACAATTTCCGCAAGATGCAATCGAAGTCCTGTTTAGTCTAACAGTCTGCTCACACGTTGGCCAACCCTCAAGGAAACAGAATAATGGTTGTTTTTAGAAGGAAAATTACACTACACAACTTGTTGACAATACAAGCGGAATCAATTGCTTCATGTATGATTGTATAACCAGACATTGTACTACCGTAACTATTTTTCTGACATTGCGTAAGGAGGTACAGGTTGAGCATCCCTTATATTAAATGTTTTGGATCAGAAGTATTTGGGCCTTTTTTTTTTTTAGGATTTTAGAATATTTGATTTTGCATATATGTACATAATTTGTGATATTAGAGATGAGCCCCAAGTCTAGAAAAAAGGGCAGAGAGGAGACATGATGACGGCAATGTATCAAGATGTCAGGAGAAGTCATAGGGAAGAGGGAGCAAGGTTGTTTTCTGCTGGAGACTAGGACGCAATGGAGCAATGGCTTCAAACTACAAGAAAGGAGATTCCATCTGAACATTAGGAAGAACTTCCTGACTGTGGGAGAGAACTGTTCAGCAGTGGAACTCCCTGTCCTGGACTGTGGGGGAGACTCCTTCTTTGGAGGCTTTTAAACAGAGGCTGGATGGCCATCTGTTGGGGGTGCTTTGAACGCAATTTTCCTGCTTCTTAGCAGAAAGGGGTTGGACTGGATGGCCCTCTTCCAACTTTATGATCCTATGATTCTATTGGCTGAGTTCAGTGCTCTCTGGATGTGGGTGAACTATGTCTCCCAGATTCCAGGGTCAATCACCTCCAAACCCAACCAGTATTCAAAGTTGGCCATGTTGGGTCTGTGCTGGTACAGCTGTACCAGGAACTCCAACTTTATTTGCTTTGTATTAAATGTTTGTTTGCAGTCCAATTTTTCAGGGACTCTGAAGATAGGTGGCTTCCTTTAGTTACAGTCATAGGGCAAGTCACCTGTCCATCATCGTTAAGTTTTGATCCTGCCCCTTGCTCAGGGCAATTGGGAAGGGAAGGGAGCCATTTTTAGTTAGTCTCAGCAAGGAAAGCTAATGTACAGGACGTGTGCAAGCTTCCCCTGTACAAAAGCTTCAACCCTTAATATCTTCCGGGGGAGAATAGTCTTAAGAGTCTCCAAAGATTTCCAGGGAAACATCCCCAAAGACTAAAGAACTCCAGCTGGAGAATATCTAAGCCTTTACTGGTAGGTCCACTCGGTGCTTCGAGACACAGTTCGACCGGTAGCGGAGCCCACATCAGCAAGGGTTAGATTACAGTCAGCCTGGGAAAAGTTAAAAAGGGGATTTTCCTTTAAAGTAAAGAAGAAGTTATTGAAGACAGTTGCCTGTCCTTCGTGGGCAAGTTTAGGAAGCCACCAGTTGCATAAAAGCCTGGGAGCATTTGGTTAACTTTATTGAAGACAAGAGAAATTTCTGTTTGATTGTTCATTGATAAAGGACTTTGTTATACTTCACAAGCCATCTAAAGATCATTTGTGGTGGAAAACCTCTGAGAACTTCTCTTTGGGCCCCCTGGCTTCCCGCTGGACAAAGGTTGCATGTCCTGTTCTAAAGAGAATTCTTTACAGGCCCAGCACACGACAGAATAGGGTCTGTGTGCTAAGTTTGGTCCAGATCTATTATCAGCTGAGTTTGGTGCTCTCTGGATGTGGGTGAATCACAACTTCCAGATTCCAGTGTCAATCACCCCACAAATATTCATGTTGGGTCTGTGTGCCAAGTTTGGTCCAGATCCATCATCGGTGTGGTTCAGAGTGTTCTCTGGGTGCAGAGTGAACTACAACTCCCACCCTGCATGAGTCACTCATTTCCATCTCTTTAATCCCCAATTCTCTTGCTTCACTCACTCAGATTGGCACATTCACTCGCACCCCACACGGTCACTCTGTAAAACAACTTGGCAACTCCAGAGGCAGCCGCCCGTGGCATCTTCCATCACGAAACACTCACGGCTTTGTCTCAGATTGCGGCTTTGGTCTTGCCAACACAAGGAAAACTAAGAGCCAATTCTCCCAAGGGGAAGCCAAAGGGTGTGAGATATACAACCCAAACCAAAATGTGCGAAGGAGGTATAAGTAAACACAGCATACCTCCCCAATTGCTTCCTCCTTGGTATGCAATGCTGATCAGAATATATATTTTTCCTAAATGGGGAAATGTCAGAAAGGGCAGTCGGAGGTGCTCTGAATGCGATTTTCCTACTTGGCAGAATGGGATTGGACTAGATGACCCACAAGGACTCCTCCAACTCTAGGATTCCATGATTCTACATGTCAAATTAATTGATGTTTCCTATATGTTTTATGCATATCACCTGAAGGTAAAATTAGAACAGCACAACAACAGAGAGGAAACAAACAAGGACATCTAATCACCTCTCAACAAAAGATTGCTCCAGGCACTGCCAGGCAATCAAATGCTAATCAAGGTGGTCAGTTGAAACATTTACACCTAGCTCCAGCAGACAAGAGTCCTTTGTCCCATCCTGGTCTTTCCACAGACATATAAACCAATTTTCCTAGTTCCAACAGACCTCACTACCTCTGAGGATGCTTGCCATAGATGCAGGCGAAACGTCAGGAGAGAATGCCTCTAGAACATGGCCATATAGCCCGAAAAAACCTACAACAACCCACCTGAAGGTAATTTGATACAATATCTTCCAATGATTTTGTACATGAAACAAATGTTGTGTACTTTGAACCACCAGAAAGCAAAAGAGCCACCCATATGGATGATTCTGTAGTATTTTAGATTTTGGAATTATGGATAAGGAACGCTCATCCTACAGTATATCTTTATGTGATGATTTTGCCAGGCTGTGCAACATCTCACGTCTTCCTAACACAAATGGACACTGATGAGCCAAAAGTCAGTCCTCACCCGATTGTCTGCCTTCTTCTCTTTGTTTATATGGCTTCTTTTGCCCTCCACTTTCATGGGTTTTCATTGCATTTGTCTTCCCAGATCGCTGTGTAAATATTCTGGTTGAACATTACACTCTGCCAACTGTGGACAGCAACCAGGTCTAATTTATTACATCCAACTACTTAACATTTTCAACTACTTGAAATGGCAACACAGGTTTTTTTTCTGTGTCAGGAGTGACTGGAGAAACTTCAAGTCACTTCTGATGTGAGAGAATTGGCTGTCTGCAAGCACATTGCCCAAGGGATGCCTGGATTTTTGATGTTTTACTATCCTGTGAGAGGCTTCTCTGATGTCCCCACATGGGAAGCTAAATCTGAGATGGGAGCTCACCCCGCTCCCTGGATTCGAATCGCCAACTTGTTGGTCAGCAGTACTGCCGGCACATTACACCGCATTATCACGGGGTGTCTGTGCCCTACACCACTGGAGAAACTACACTGCTTAGCCGGTATTGCACCACCTGACATCCGCCGGGAAGTAGCAGCCAATAGTGAAAGGACCAAGGCAGAGACATCTCCAGCTCATCCCCTGTTTGGGTATCAGCCAGCACGCCAACGACTTAAATCTAGAAATAGTTTCACCAGTGGTCCCGACCCTCAGGTTGAGAAATGCTGTTCTAGAAGCATTCTCTCTTGACCTTTTGCCTGAATCTATGGCAGGCATCCTCAGAGGTTGTGAGGTCTGCTGGAAAATAGGAAAACGGGGTTTATATATCTGTGGAAAGTCCAGGATGGGAGAAAGAACTCTTGTCTGTTGGAGGTTGGTATAAATGTTTCGATTGGCCACCTTAATTAGCATTTGATGGCCTAGCAGTTTTTAGGTGTGGCTTGTTCCTGCCTTTGCTGAGAGGTGATTAGCTGTCCCTGGTTGTTTCTTCTCTGGAGTTCCCCTGTGTTTGAGAGTTGTTTTTTTATTTACTGTTATGATTTTAGAGGGTTTTTAAAAAAATATTGGTAGCCAGATTTTGTTCATTTTCATGGTTTCCTCCTTTCTGTTGAAGTTGTCCACATACTTGTGGATTTCAGTGGCTTCTCTGTGTAGTCTGACATGGTGGTTGTGAGAGTGGTCCAGCATTTATGTGTTCTCAAATAAAATGCTGTGACCAGGTTGGTTCATCAGGTGCTCTGCTATGGCTGACTTCTTTGGCTGAAGTAGTCTGCAGTGCTATTGCTTTCAAGTTCCAATCACGCAGGGGCTGATGATGGCCAGCTCTGGGTGCATGCTCATTGTAGAATGAATAGTTTGATACCATTTAATGTATTGTCGAAGGCTTTCATGGTCGGAATCACTGGGTTACTGTAGGTTTTTTCAGGCTATATGGCAGACCTCACTACCTCTGAGGATGCTTGCCATAGATGCAGGCGAAACGTAAGGAGAGAATGCCTCTAGAACATGGCCATATAGCCCGAAAAAACCTACAACAACCCATTGATACCATTTAGTTTGATAATAGACCTAGTTTGATAATAGACCTCACAACCTCTGAGGATACTTGCCATAGATGCAGGTGAAATGTCAGCAGAGAATGCTTCTAGAACATGGCCATATAGCCTGAAAAACCTACCACAACCCAGTTTGATACCACTTTAGCTGCCGTTTTTCAATGCAATGGAATCCTGGGAATTGTAGTTTTACAAGCTCTTTAACCTTCTCTGCCAAATAATACTGATGGCTCACCAAATTATAACTCCCATGGTTGCTGTTTGGTGAGCCATGGCAGTTCAAGTGGTGCCAAACTGTATTTATTCTACAGTGTAGATACAACCTTTCTCCACCTTAACCCTGATTATCAGCAATCCAAAAAGCTTTGGAACAGTTTCATGACTAAGATTTTATTTTTCTCTCCAGATCATTTTTCCTTTGCTTAACCTCGCTCTAAATAAACTCCACAAGGGCCAATGGACATCAATCTTTTTCCAAGCCCTTGACCCATCATGAAGGTGATTCTCAAGGCAAAACTCTGCTTTTGTTTAGTTTTTTGCAACCGATCCCATTGTTTTCCGTTTAGACATTCACAGATCGTGGGAGGAATTGGTCCCAAATCCAAGAGGGCAGGGACTGTTAAAAAGAACATAGATTCCAGATCCAAAAGTTGAGCGTTCCCCAAAGCTTGGGTGTGTTGGGTTTCAGGACTTTAGATCAGGCCCGTTTCCAGTTTGGACATCGTTTTAAAAGAGGAGGACGAGAAAGGAAAAAGAGAATATAAGTGAAACCAGGTTCCTTTTCCAACATGGCCCGCCGGATCACTCAGAACAGGTCCCTGGTTTCTCTCTAAAGTTTTCCAATAGCTCTATGGCCATGTTTAGTACATAGGAAAAGAAATGGGAAAAGGTATCAGGATCAAATGGAAGATGGCAGTCTACTTAACTAATCCTCCCACCTGCTCACGTGAAATTGTTCCCTCTGGGGTATGATGCAACTCTATCCATAAACGCCGGCAATGGAACACTCTCAGCGTTATCTCCATCATCCTTTTAAGCGACCAAAGGCTTGTTTGAATCAACAGGACCCCAGAGGTGTCCCACTTATATCCCTCCTTCTCCTCTTTCTCTTCATCTTTCCTTTTTCCCATATCCATTTGGGTTCATGTTCACCTTTCCATAAAAAAAACCCTGCAAGTCTGGGAAAGCAGTTGAGTGGCTCCAAAGCATTTTAAATACAATGGATCCAACAGAAATACTTCCTTCCTGACAACCAAGAATTTTTTTTGGATTACATCTTCCAGAATTTCTCAGTCAGCATTTACCTGGATGGTTCTGGGACTTTAGACAAAGGACATTATCACACCAGCCTGTTGTCTCACCGCAATTACGTTGATGAAGCAAACTAAGGACTTTATCACACCAGCCTGTTGTCTCACCGCAATCATGCTGATGAAGCAAACTAAGGACTTTGTCACACCAGCCTGTTGTCTCACCGCAATCATGCTGATGAAGCAAATTAAGGACTTTGTCACACCAGCCTGTTGTCTCACCGCAATCATGCTGATGAAGCAAACTAAGGACTTTGTCACACCAGCCTGTTGTCTCACCGCAATCATGCTGATGAAGCAAACTAAGGACTTTGTCACACCAGCCTGTTGTCTCACCGCAATCATGCTGATGAAGCAAATTAAGGACTTTGTCACACCAGCCTGTTGTCTCACCGCAATCATGCTGATGAAGCAAACTAAGGACTTTGTCACACCAGCCTGTTGTCTCACCGCAATCATGCTGATGAAGCAAACTAAGGACTTTGTCACACCAGCCTGTTGTCTCACCGCAATCATGCTGATGAAGCAAACTAAGGACTTTGTCACACCAGCCTGTTGTCTCACCGCAATCATGCTGATGAAGCAAATTAAGGACTTTGTCACACCAGCCTGTTGTCTCACCGCAATCATGCTGATGAAGCAAACTAAGGACTTTGTCACACCAGCCTGTTGTCTCACCGCAATCATGCTGATGAAGCAAACTAAGGACTTTGTCACACCAGCCTGTTGTCTCACCGCAATCACGTTGATGAAGCAAATTAAGGACTTTGTCACACCAGCCTGCTGTCTCACCGCAATCATGCTGATGAAGCAAACTAAGGACTTTATCACACCAGCCTGTTGTCTCACCGCAATCACGTTGATGAAGCAAACTAAGGACTTTGTCACACCAGCCTGTTGTCTCACCGCAATCACGTTGATGAAGCAAATTAAGGACTTTGTCACACCAGCCTGCTGTCTCACCGCAATCATGTTGATGAAGCAAACAAAGGATTTTATCACACCAGCCTGTTGTCTCACTACAATCACATTGATGAAGCAAACTTATCACACCAGCCTGTTGTCTCACTACAATCACATTGATGAAGCAAACTTATCACACCAGCCTGTTGTCTCACCGCAATCACGTTGACGAAGCAAATTAAGGACTTTTTCACACCAGCCTGTTGTCTCACCGCAATTACATTGATGAAGCAAATTAAGGACTTTATCACACCAGCCTGTTGTCTCACCACAATCACATTGATGAAGCAAACTTATCACAACAGCCTGTTGTCTCCCCGCAATCACGTTGATGAAGCAAATTAAGGACTTTATCACACCAGCCTGTTGTCTCACCGCAATTACGTTGATGAAGCAAACTAAGGACTTTATCACACCAGTCTGTTGTTTCACCACAATCACATTAATGAAGCAAATTAAGGACTTTGTCACACCAGCCTGTTGTCTAACCACAATCATGTTGATGAAGCAAATTAAGGACTTTGTCACACCAGCCTGCTGTCTCACCGCAATCATGTTGATGAAGCAAACAAAGGATTTTATCACACCAGCCTGTTGTCTCACTACAATCACATTGATGAAGCAAACTTATCACACCAGCCTGTTGTCTCACCGCAATCACGTTGACGAAGCAAATTAAGGACTTTTTCAGACCAGCCTGTTGTCTCACCGCAATTACATTGATGAAGCAAATTAAGGACTTTATCACACCAACCTGTTGTCTCACTGCAATCACGTTGATGAAGCAAACTAAGGACTTTGTCACACCAGCCTGTTGTCTCACCGCAATTACGTTGATGAAGCAAACTAAGGACTTTATCACACCAGCCTGTTGTTTCAATGCAATCACGTTGATGAAGCAAACTAAGGACTTTATCACACCAGCCTGTTGTTTCAATGCAATCACATTGATGAAGCAAACTAAGGACTTTATCACACCAGCCTGTTGTTTCAATGCAATCACATTGATGAAGCAAACTAAGGACTTTATCACACTAGCCTGTCTCACCACAATCACATTGATGAAGCAAACTAAGGACTTTGTCACACCAGCCTGTTGTCTCACCGCAATCACGTTGGTGAAGCAAACTAAGGACCTTATCACACCAGCCTGTTGTCTCACCGCAATCACATTGATGAAGCAAACTAAGGATTTTATCACACCAGTCTGTTGTGTCACTGCAATTACATTGATGAAACAAACTAAGTACTTTATCACATCAGCCTGTTGCCTTGCAAATGCTGGTTCGTTATCAGTAAGTGTTAACTTTCATTAACTTTTGTTCATCTAGCACTGAACATAACATTTAGAATTATCACAGAACGTTTCAAACCTACATCTGTTGCTAGACTCTACAAGTTTTGCCCCCTCTCCCCCCCCCCCCCCCCCCGATGTACAATGGAAAGTTGCTGCCAACTGTGAGAAATAAGGTTGAACACTGCATGGCTATCAGCCTCCTCCCAGTAGACAAAAATCAAGGAAGAGTTTCAGAGAACCACCACTCCTCTTGTCTGCTGGAGCTAGGTGTGAATGTTTCAACTGACCACCTTGCTTAGCATATAACGGCCTGACAGTGCCTAGAGCAAAATTTTGTTGAGAAATTATATGCTAATCAAGGTGGTCAGTTGAAACATTCACACCTAGCTCCAGCAGACAAGAGTCCTTTGTCTCACCCTGATCATTCCACAGATATATAAACCCTTTTTCCTAGTTCCAACAGACCTCACTACCTCTGAGGATGCTTGCCATAGATGCAGGCAAAACGTCAGGAGAGAATGCCTCTGGACCATGGCCATATAGTCTGAAAAAACCTACAATAACTCAGTGATTCCGGCCATGAAAGTCTTCGACAATACATTGTTTTCAAACTCTTTTTATGATGTTGAGCATTGAATTTTGCTATTGTTAACTGCTTTGAGTTGCCCAAGGGCTGAGAAAGGTGGTATATAAATGAAGCAAATAAACAAACAAATAAATAAATAATAAACTGTTCAAAGCTACAGACAAAGCAGTTGCTGTTGCCCGTTTTTGGTCTAAAATTATTTAGCCACTTGTGTTCCCTCTATTTTATCAGTTTTATACTAGTTTATTTATGCAATGTGTTTGACACAAAATAAATAAATCACTAAGTGTTAGATTTTTATACCTTTTTTATATGGCTGGAGTCACTCCTGCAAAGTTTAAGAAGCCTTGGTCTAGAATACATAGGGTAGGAAAATTGGCCAAATAAATGTATAAAAAATGTGCCCATTCAATTCCCATAGGTAAACGGAAAGTCTTACACAACCTAATACTGGTGGCAAAGTTTGGTGGAAAACTGAAACTCTGCCCCAGTGAGAGACTACGGAGATCTGATGATATAAACCGCCAGCTCTTCCTTGTAGAGCAGGCGAAAACGGCATATTCGGCACGGACTATTCATTCCAAGGCGCTGCACCACTATTTTAAGTATGTGCTCAGACCATAAATCCATTACTAGCACCTGCTAATCCATTAATGTTGATAGAGGGGGTGGGAGGGGGAATATGACGGGATGGGGACACGTCCTGGCTCGATGGCAGTCCTGACACCCCATTTTTCCCCTTGAATGTCGTTTACAACCAACATGAAAGGTAAATCCTTTCTAACTCCTCTTCTGCCAAACCCAAAGCAAGCAAGTGTGAGTTGCTGAAGCAATTGAAGCAGGAAGATGGTTTTGGTGTCCTGTGGACTAAGAGAGGAAGGAAGGAAGGCACATTTTGGGCGGGATTTCGCTTGCAATCCCTTAAAGCACTTCCCATCCGATGGATCGGTTTGAAAAAAGGCAATGGCAAAAATTGTCTGAAAGTGGAAGCTTAAGCAGCATAAAATATTCAGGATGCCCCTGGGACCCACGAAGCCATTTGGAAAATGGCCATATGAACATTACGCTGTTATATGTGGGAAGTGTGAACTATATTTTATATATCTATGTACACACAGCTTGAGTGTGTAAACGTGACTCGCGCACACACTCCCTCTGTTTCCTCTGCTCTTGTATAAAAGGGGTTTTTTCTTTTCACTTTCTATGGCGCTTCAGGGCTTGGAAAATGCTCATTTCGGGATCTAGTGCTCCCCAAGGGCTCATCTACACTGTAGAATAAATGCAGTTTGACAGCATTTGAACTGCCATGGCTCTACGTTATGGAATCCTGGAAGATGCTTTGGCAGGGAAGGCTGAAGTCCTTGGAAAACTACAATTCCACTCTACCTGGAGAAGGAGATAGTTCCTTTCCTGAGGCAAAAAAACCCCAATGGGATTTTGGCCTGCATCAATAGGAACATAGTGTCTAGATCCAGGGAAGTCATTCTGCCCCTCGATTCTGCCTTGGTTAGACAACACTTGGAATATTGTGTCCAATTTTGGGCACCACAATTCAAGAGAGAAATTGACAAGCTGGAATGTGTCCAGAGGAGGGCGACTAAAATGATCAAGGGTTTGGAGAACAAGCCCTATGAGGAGCAGTTTAAAGAGCTGGGCATGTTTAGCCTGAAGAAGAGAAATTGAAGAGAGATATTGACAAGCTGGAATGTGTCCAGAGGAGAGCGACTAAAATGATCAAGGGTCTGGAGAACAAGACCTATGAGGAGCGGTTTAAAGAGCTCGGCATGTTTAGCCTGAAGAAGAGAAATTGAAGAGAGATATTGACAAGCTGGAATGTGTCCAGAGGAGAGCAACTAAAATGATCAAGGGTCTGGAGAACAAGTCCTTTGCGGAACGGTTTAAAGAGCTCGGCATGTTTAGCCTGCAGAAGAGAAGGCTGAGAAGAGACATGATAGCCATGTATAAGTATGTGAGAGGAAGTCATAGGGAGGAGGAGGGAGCAAGCTTGTTTTCTGCTGCCCTGGAGACTAGGACACAAAACAATGGCTTCAAACTACAAGAAAGGAGATTCCATCTGAACATGAGGAAGAACTTCCTGACTGTGAGAGCCGTTCAGCAGTGGAACTCTCTGCCCTGGAGTGTGGTGGAGGCTCCTTCTTTGGAGGCTTTTAAACAGAGGCTGGATGGCCATCTGTTGGGGGTGCTTTGAATGCAATATTCCTGCTTCTTGGCTGGGGGTTAGATGGCCCATGAGGTCTTTTCCAACTCTATGATTCTATTCATAGAATCATAGAATCATAGAATCAAACAGTTGGAAGAGACCTCATGGGCCATCCAGTCCAACCCCCTGCCAAGAAGCAGGAATATTGCATTCAAATCACCCCTGACAGATGGCCATCCAGCCTCTGCTTAAAAGCTTCCAAAGAAGGAGCCTCCACCACACTCCGGGGCAGAGAGTTCCACTGCTGAACGACTCTCACAGGAGAGAGTCAGGAAGTTCTTCCTCATGTTCAGATGGAATCTCCTTTCTTGTAGTTTGAAGCCACTGTTCCGTGTCCTAGTCTCCAGGGCAGCAGAAAACAAGCTTGCTCCCTCCTCCCTGTGACTTCCTCTCACATATTTATACATGGCTATCATATCCCCTCTCAGCCTTCTCTTCTTCAGGCTAAACATGCCCAGCTCCTTAAGCCGCTCCTCATAGGGCTTGTTCTCCAGACCTTTTATCATTTTAGTTGCCCTCTTTCTCTGGACACATTCCAGCTTGTCAATATTTCTCTTAGAATAAAGAATGGTGCCCAGAATTGGACACAATATTCCAGATGTGGTCTAACCAAAACAGAATAGAGGGGTAGCATTACTTCCCTAGATCTATTCCTGGTCTTTTCTCTATGGAATAATCTATTCTCTGCTCACTAGGGCTCATCTAGAGTTTGGAAAGGTTCCGTTTTATGGATTACATCTGCCCCCCAAATATGACCAATGTTTGGAGATTCTGGGAGACATAATTCTAGAAAAAGTATTCCTCCCTCTGGAACTATCCCTGAGCTTGTCTGGCCAATGTTACAAAGCTGGGGTAGAAGGACAACTTTGAAGACTGGCAACTTCAACTGCCCTGCGACTGTCCCGTTTCATGTCTCCCATGGAATTCAAAGAATCTGCAAAGCAAAAAGGGTTTGGCAGACATGTCGATGTAGCTTAGTGGAGCACAACAATACAGCCTGGCTGTTCAACAGTACAGCCTGAGACCACAATGAGAGGGAGAAGAAAAGAAGATGATGACGAAGAACACGGTTGTGTCCAACTGGACTCCCCTGAAAGGGAGAAATGTAACTCTCCATGTGGGAATTCCACCAGGATACAGCTCCGTACAAAACAAATAAATGCATGACCAGGGATCTTGGATGACCTCTCTGTACACTTCTAACACATTTTGGAAAGAAATAGCATTGGTTCATCTCCAGGCCAGCTGGAGTGCTGACTCTCACATCCCTGATACTTGAGTTCTTTTGCCCCAGACATGGGTCATTGGCACAAAAAAAGGTGGGCGCCTGAATTTGTTGATTGGTGGCCCTCCAGATGTTGTTGGACTGATAGTCTCAATGGTTCTAGCATGCATGGCCAACTGGCAAACAGGAGGAATGATCATGAAGGTCCTAGCCAAGAAGAAGGAGCCATCAGGCATGGTCTAACACAGTGGTTCTCAGCTTGTGGGTCCACAGATGTTTTGGCCTTCAACTCCCAGAAATCCTAACAGCTGGTAAAGTGGCTGGGATTTCTGGGAGTTGTAGGCCAAACACCTGGAGACCCACAGGTTGAGAACCACTAGTCTAACATCACCCAGAATGCCTCAACTTCCCCAGTGCCATCTACTACTCATCTACTACTCATCTACTCTACTACTCATTTCCACCAAATTCCAAGGAGGCCCTCTAGTGCTGGACGAGTGCCTGGCCGCTGTGGCTATCCGCAGTTCTCCTGTTCTCCTGGATTCATCACTTACGCTTGAGGCTCAGGCGTTGGCGGTGTCCGGGAGGGCTTTTGCACAACTAAGACTTGTGCGCCAGCTGCGACCGTACCTCGCAAAGGTTGATTTGGCCGGCGTGATCCATGCCTTGGTCACCTCTAGATTAGATTACTGTAATGCGCGCTACGTGGGGCTGCCCTTGAAAACGGCTCGGAAATTCCAACTGGTTCAACGGGCAGCAGCCAGGATGTTAACTGGTGCTCCTTACAGAGAGAGGTCAACCCTTCTGTTTAAGGAGCTCCATTGGCTGCCGTTTACTTACTGAGCCCAATTCAAGGTGCAGGTGCTTACCTACAAAGCCCTAAACGGTTTGGGACCTGCCTACCTGCGTGACCGCATCTCCGTGTATGAACCCACGCGATCCCTTCGTTCATCCGGAGAGGCCCTGCTTATGATCCCACCTGCGTCACAGGCGCGTTTGGTGGGGACGAGGGACAGGGCCTTCTCTGTGGTTGCCCCCGACTCTGGAACACCCTCCCCAAAGATATTAGACTAGCACCCATGTTGGCAGTCTTTAGGAAGAACTTGAAGACCTGGCTATTCCGATGTGCCTTTCTGGAATAGGATAATCTCCAGCACTCTGTCCCAGAAGCACTTTATTAGAGTTTAATTCTCTCTGCACATTGCACTTGCCCGGAAATCCAAATACCACCTGCCACACCCTGCACTTTTTAACTTGTACCCATCACTGGCCCGGCCCTGGTTTTTATTGTGTAATTGATGTATTGTTTTTTATTGCTTATGTTTTATTTTGCTTTAAATTGTACTGTTATTGTTTTGCTGTTGTTGTGTTGAGGCCTTGGCCTTTGTAAGCCGCATCGAGTCCTGCGGGAGATGCTAGCAGGGTACAAATAACGTTTAATAATAATTAATATTTAATAATTTGTGGTTCTCGGATTACATGAGGTCCTCAAGTCGCTTTTCTTTTTGGCCCTCAACCTTTCCAGCCACCAAGAGGAGGAGATGAAGATGGTAATGATGATAGAGGTGAAAGAGGAGGAAGGGAAAAGAGGAGAAGGGAGAGAAAGAGGAAAACAAGGAAGCGGAGGAGGAGAGAAGGAAGAGGGAAGCCTACAAGAGCCACTTGGACCTCCAATACAGATGCTTTTAAATAAGTTGTTGGTCACCCTTCAAGTGAACCAGTTTGTGGTGGTCTATATGGACCCTTAAGGACCTAGAAATCCTGGAAAGAACACTAGGAGAACCTAAAGATTCCTAGAAGGAACATATATCTAGGTCCTTCAGTGTGGTTTTATTATCAGCTTCCATTGGAAGTTCGTTTAGGGCTAATTGCTTGCCTCCCTTTTCTATTTGCTCGTTTGGTCGAGCAAAAATTATGGAGTTATGCTGGAGGACCTAACGATTGGTCAATGTTTTCTATCAAGTTTTTCAAAAGAGCATTTCTATAATTTGTAATTTTCCTATTTCCTGTGTCCATAAAACCAGCAAATGTGGAAGGTTGGCTGTATTTGGGGTGCTTCTCAATAAACAAAGCCAAAGGTGGTTTAGAGGAGTGGACAAAATGGTGATGATTTGATTATTGGTGGACTTGAACTCCCAGCCTCTTCAGTATTGGTGGACTTGAACTCCCAGCCTCAGTAACCCAACTCTGACAAAATGGCTGCTGGGACTTGCAGTTGACCAATGTAACATCCCAACATGCATTTACCTGTCTTGAGTCCCGTGGGATCCCACTTTATCATTCTTCATGCAGAAATCAGGTGAGCTTTGCAGGTAAACCAGCTCCGACTCCTTGACCGGGCGGATATCAAGATCCTTGGGCACCAAGTGCTTGCGGGTCCCCATGGGGCGGTGCACCACTTTTGTGGCTGAAAGATATTTGTTTTTCAAGTCCAGGGCAACGTCCCGCAGTTCCTGCAGCCCCTTCCAGCAAGTCTTGATGGAGCAGGAGCCAGAGACTCCATGGCATTTGCATTTCATTTCCATGGATGCTTTCAAGGCCTGCAAAAATGGCAAAGAACAAGGGTCTTGAAGCGATGGTTCCACTTTCTTCCCACATCCAACACCACCCAAGGAAGGCTGAAAATACAGGTGTGTGAATTCTCAATAGATGTGGGCACTAAAATGTAACTTTGACATCCCGTTGGCAAAAAATTGGGGCATGACTTGATCTCATCTATCCCTCAATGCCTTATTTTCCCTCTCTATCATACCACCCAAATTCAGATCACATAACTGCCATGGCTCGATGTTATGGAATTCTGGGGTTGGTAGTTTTGTGAGATGGTTGTCCTTCTCTGTCCAAGAATGCTGGTATTACAGCAAACTACAAATCCCAGAACCCCATGACATGGAGCTATAGCAGTTGAAAGTGGTGTCAAAATGCTACAGTTCAATAGCACAGATGGGAGCCTGCCATCATTGTACATTGCAGGTTCCTCCAGGCCCAGTCAAGGGCAGAATAGCGCTAGAACTCTTCTCCTTTTGCACATTTCCTTTTGTGATAAAACTTTTAAGTGAGAAAACACCAGCAAAAATGCAAAAAAATGTTGGGTTTATAAATAGTGTGTTGTTGAAGGCTTTCATGTCTGAAATCACTTGGTTGCTGTGAGCTTTTTGGGCTGTATGGCCAAGTTCCAGTAGCATTCTCTCCTGATGTTTTGCCTGCATCTGTGGCTAATGGCATCCTCAAATGTTATGTTGGTGGTGAAGCAAATGGAGTGTAAATATATCTGGGGAATGTCCAGGGTGAGAGAAAGAACCCTTTTGTTTTTGAAGCAAGTGTGAATGTTGCAATTATTAGCAAGACTGAAGTAATATTTTAGTAATCATGAGGATGCAAAGTCTCTGCATAGAGAGGGTCTCTTCATAGAGGTGGCCTTGCCTCTGTTGCCTGGAGGCATCCCCTGTATGGGTGTGTGTGTGTGTGTGTGTTAACTGGCCCTTGATTGCTTGCTGTCTGGGGTTCTCTTGTTTCTGAGTAATGTTCATTAGTGTTAATTGCAAAATTCATACTTCCTTTGAACAGACAAGAGTTCTTTCCCCAACCCTGGACATTCCACAGATTCTCTCTCTGTCTGTCTCTGTCTCTGTCTCTGTCTCTCTCTCTCTCTCACACACACACACACCACTTGCCTCACTGGCAACAGAACATCTGAAAATGCCATTAGCCACAGATGCAGACGAAATATCAGGAGAGAATGCTGCTGGAACATGGCCATACATCCCCCAAAATTCACAGTAGCCCACCAATACCCATAGTATTTGTGCAAACAACATTTTCAAGTACATAGAATGAGAATTCACAAAAACGTGTATATACAGTTGGACATCCACATTTGTGGGTTTGATTGTTGCAGATTTGATTATTCACAGATATAATTAAAATGTTCTCTCTAGAAATCTCTAAGCCAGCGGTTCTCAACCTGCGGGTCCCCAGGTGTTTTGGCCTACACCTCCCAGAAATCCCAGCCAGTTTACCAGCTGTTAGGATTTCTGGGAGTTGAAGGCCAAAACATCTGGGGACCTACAGGTTGAGAACCACTGATCTAAGCTTTCCACTGGACTTGCAGTCAACGTCTTACTGGAAGGTCACCACAAAGTCATGCAAGAGGACCTAGATATTTCTAGAGAAAAGTTTTCTCAGGTGGAAAAGTACTAACAGGGAAATTCTCCTTTCTCGTCTCTTGCTTGGAGGCATCAGGAGTTGGATTAGCAATCTTCTGCATGCAAAAAATGTCCTTCACCCAGTGGTCAGGGACATCTTCTTAGCTACCAATCCTTCCTAGCCAGGTCCTACTGGAAATACAATGACACAATCCACCCATTGTTTTCTACCTAGGAAACAAGAATCCCTCTGAGTGTCCACTCTCCGATCCCTCAGTTCAGACCCCGGAGGACGGTGATTGCATAATGACAAGAACTCTCTCGGAGCGGTTACCTGTCTCCCTACTTCACTGTTGTGCAGATGCATCAGCTTATTGGCTTGTGATCCTGATTTTTTCATCTTCATGGGAGCATCTGAAAATTTGGACCCCATGACAAGACCATAGTTGAGGTTGTCAGCACATCCTCCCCAGCGATACCCAGGTCCAGGTGTCTCACCTGGGATGGGACCACAGGAGCAGCCAGGGAGGTCCCCCGTGGTGCACGCTCGGGCAATGGTGTGGCTGATGGCGGCGGCGGAGAGCGCGTACACAAAAGCGGACTCCCTGGTGCCTGCAAGACAGGAGGAGAGGCCCATTAGTCACCAACCAGGCTTCAAGCAAAGTGAATTGCAGCAGAGAGATATGTACAGTGCTATGAGATGCACAGCTATCACATAGATGACACCTTGCTCACAAAAAGTCCATGAGAACGTGATCTAGGAGTCTTTGTAGATCACAAGCTGAACATGAGCCAACAGTGTGATGCAGTAGCTTCAAAAGCCAATATGATTCTAGGATCCATCAGTAGGAGTCTAGTCTCTACATTGGGAGAAGTCATAGTCCCACTCTATTGCTGCCTGGAATAATGATCCTGTGTCCAATTCTGGGCCAGGGATATTGAGGGATATTGACAAGCTAGGACGTGTCCAGAGAAGGACAACCCAAATGGTCAAAGGTTTGCTATCCAAACCCTATGAGGAATGACTGAGGGTGTTGGGTATGTTTGGCTCGGAGAAAGGAAAGCTGGGATGGGACGTGATAATTGTGTTTAAATACCTGAAAGGACATCACAGTGAAAAAGGAGTTGGATTGATTTCTGCTCCTCTAAAGGCTAAGACATGGAACAATGGGACAGGAAAAGAGATTCCAACTAAATATAGGGGGGAATGTACTGATGGTAAGTTGTGTAATAGTGGAAAAGACAGCTTGGAAGTGATTTCTGGAGGTTTTTGAACTGAGGCTGCATGGCCATCTTTGTTGGTGTCTTCCTGTATGACAGAATGACAGAATGGGGCTGGACTGGATGACCCTTAGGGTCTTTTCTAACTCTATTCATCTATGATTCTGATCCACAAGATCTGCTTTCACAAAATAGGAAAGGCAGATGTTAGACTGGAGTGGGCTGTATGAAGCCTCACAGGACATGGTGCCCAAAACTATTTACATGTGCTTCACATAAGCCCGTTTTTCAAAACAAAAGCAAGAGATGTTGTAAGTTTTTCAGGCTGTGTGGCCATGTTCCAGAAGCATCTCTTCTGACATTTCACCTGACATAGATGCAGGCAAAATGTCAGGAGAGAATGCTTCTGGAACATGGCCATACAGCCCAAAAAACTTACAACAACCCAGTGATTCCAGCCATGAAAGCCTTCGACAATAAGGAGCCCCCGGTGGCACAGTGGGTTAAACCCCTGTGCCAGCAAGATTACAGACTGGCAGGTCACAGGTTCGAATCCGGGGAGAGCGCGGATGAGCTCCCTCTATCTGCTCCAGCTCTTCATGCGAGGACATGAGAGAAGCCTCCCACAAGGATGATAAAACATCAAAACATCCGGGCGTCCCCTGGGCAACGTCCTTATTTATTTATTTATCATTTATTATTTATTAACTGCACTTGTAGACCGCCGTTCTCAGCCCTAGGGCGACTCACGGCGGTGTACAACATATAAAAGCACTTTACAATAAGGCAATTACACAAACAACAACAACATCACTATTAATACTACAATTACACTAAATCATTCACGACGCCTCATCGTAGAATCACAATCCAATCTCGTTTTCCATATTCCGTTCCAATCATCATTGCCAATTGTCGAAGCACTTAATCAAACGCCTTCTCAAAGAACCACGTCTTTAGTTTCTTACAGAATGTCATGAGGGAGGGCGCCTGTCTGATGTCTACAGGGAGGGTGCTCCATAGCCGGGGGGCCACCACTGAGAAGGCCCTATCCCTCGTCCCCGCCAGGCGTGCCTGTGAGGCAGGCGGGATCGAGAGAAGGGCCTCCCCAGACGATCTCAAAGTCCTCGTGGGCTCATAGGCCGAGATGCGGTTTGACAGGTATTTTGACAGGTATCCTTGCAGACGGTTTGACAGGTATCCTTGCAGACGGCCAGTTCTCTCACACCAGAAGTGACTTGCAGTTTCTGAAGTCGCTTCTGACACGACAAAAAAAAAGCCTTCAACAATACAAAAAGCAAGAGAGCAAATAGTTCTGGAGGTGTGGATCCGCTCTAGTCCTTTGGGAGTAATACCCCTTACATGCACCCACAACATTGCTGAATCCTGAATAATGTATTAATTCCTCCATGGAAACAGTTTAGCATTCATACTTGATGTAGAGACACATGTTCATTTCAAGTTTGCAGAAGCAGATGTGTGCATGTGGTATCCCTGAGCATGGGAGTACATGTGCATTGCATGGATTTGCACTGACACATTTGGTCACACAGTATTGTCACTCACTAAGAAACTGGTATGAACACAACCACTGCACATAAAGTGCAGTGAGAGTAAAGTTGTGATCTGACCTTCAAATTGCTTGTGGAAACCCTGTGGAATTCAGTGGGTTTTCTTAGGTAAGGAATTAATCAGAGGTGGTTTTGCCAGTTCCTTCCTTTCAAAGACATAATTTTGGCCCAGATTGGAGCATATTTTTCATAGATATGGGGGTCCTACTATAATTTACAGCACCTGGGATTGGTTGGTGGTCTCCTATGACAATAATGTGTCACAACACACAGTTTGGAAAACCTTTTTAAAGGGTATTCTGGAGCCTTCGGGGTATTTCTTGTTTACCTCTCTCCAAATCTAGCAGGTAGTTAGGAGCCAATTCGATGGAGGAGCAATTCCACCGCATGTCGGAGAAGGTTTTGCGGCAGGTCTTGATCACCTCCCGTGCTGCCTGGATGATGGTTTGCATGAGCTCCAAGTTGCTGCGGCACAGTTGCACTTGGGAAACCACCAGCCCTTCCAACTGCTTGCAATGCTGCGTCTGGTTTAAGGCGAGAGCGGAAGGGGTTTTGAACAAGGCTCTGCAAAAGGAAAAGGTGGAAAGAACACAGGCATCATTAGCAATCTTGACTGACCCAAAAAGGAACTTGGTATTTTTATAAATGCCCAAATTGTACTTTTATAATCGTGCTAAGAGGGTCAGAATTTTAAAAATACTGGAAGGGTTTGGTTAGCATTGACCTTGAGCTTTGGAGTTGTAGTTCATCTAAATCCAAAGAGCACTGTGGACTCAAACAATGATGGATCTGGACCAAACTTGGCACAAATCCTCAATATGCCCAAATGTGAACACTGGTGGAGTTTGGGGGCATGTTGTTATTGTTCATTCGTTCAGTCGTCTCCGACTATTTGTGACCTCATGGACAAGCCCACGCCAGAGCTCCCTGTCGGCCGTCACCACCCCCAGCTCCTTCAAGGTGAGTCCAGGGGGAATAGGCCTTGACATTTGGTAGTTGTAGTTGCTGGGATTTATAGTTCACCTACAACCAAAGAGCATTCTGAACCCCATCAACGATGGAATTGGGCCAAAATTCCTACACAGACCCCCACCTCCATGACCAACAGAAAATACTGTGTTTTTTGATGGTCTTTGGTGACCACTCTGACACTATGCTCACGACTGCCCCCCCCCCCCCGGGGTCCCAACCCTCAGGTTGAGAAATGCTGGTCTAGACTGAGGGAAGTCATCGTTCCTTCCACTCTATTCTGCTATCATCAGACCTGATATGGAACAAAACTATGTCTAGTTTTTGGCACCATGATTCAAAAACCAGTTGACTAATCAAAACATGTCCAGAGAAGGTCTGAAAACTATGAATACCTCTGAGGAGTAGCTTAGAGAGCTGAATATGTTTACTCTGGACCACGGAAGATTAAGAGGAGAGATGTTAGCCATGTTTAAGAGGATGTAACTGCTACGCTAGTGACCAGAACATGAAGCAATGGATTCAAACTTTAGGATAAGAGATTCCATCTAAACTTTAGGCTGTATGATAACTGCCTGAGAATCTGGTGGAGTCTCTGTCAGTTTATAAACAGAGGGTGGATGGCCATCTGTCAGGAATGTTTTGATTGTGTCTTCCTGTCTGATTCAGAGTTATTTGATTCCCATGGTTTACTAATCTATATAAATAAAAATGTAATGTCCGTTTGTGGGATTAACATAACTCAAAAACCACTGGACGAATTGACACCAAATTTGGACAAAAGACACCTAACAACCCAATGTATGTCCTTCACTAAAAAAATGATTTTGTAATTTGGGAGTTGTAGTTGCTGGGATTTATAGTTCACCTACAATCAAAGAGCATTCTGAACCTCACCAATGATGGAATTGAACCAAACATGGCATCACAGGACTCCCATGACCAACAGAAAACACTGGAAGGGTTTGGTGAGTATTGACCTTGAGTTTGGGAGTTGTAGTTCACCTACATCCAGAGAGCACTGTGGACTCAAACAATAATCGATCTGGACCAAACTTGCCACGAATATTCCATTTGCCCAAATATGAACACAGATGGAGTTTGGGGGAAATAGTTACTGGGATTTGTAGTTCACCTACAATCAAAGAGCATTCTGAACCCCACCAATGACAGATTTGGGGCAAACTTCCCACACTGAACTCCCATGACCAATTGAAAATACTTAAGGCCATCCAGTCCAACTCTCTTCACCAGAGCAAGAAAACATAATCAAAGCCCTCCCAACAAAGAGCCATCCAGCCATAGATATAGATAGATATATATGATTCACACACACACATGTAGTATCCTAGATTTGAAAGGGACACCTAAAGAAGGGCAATGATATGTTGCATGTTCCAGAGTGGGCAAACCAGACAATCACCACATTAACACTGACAAAGAAATAGCAAGAAATAGTGTTTATCCACAAGCATCAAGACATTACATATATTAGAAACCAACACTTTCTCATGACTTTATTTTCCAGATCACCAGACTGGGACACAGCAACGCCTGGCAGGGGATGGCTAGTATATATTATGAGGTTAATCCTTGTTGGATTTGTTGGAATGCAATCTCATAGGTTGCCACAGCTAATCACGTTCAACAAGACTATGGGAAAATGAAGCCAGGTTTTAAGACGGCAACAAGGAAGGAAGGAAATAAACACCTGTGGCCAGTTGGGTACCTAGCAAATATTTCATTGTGATCCAATGCAGTTGAACATGGCTGGCCCTGAAAGCGCTACTTTTGAAGCCGGTCTCAAAAATGAGAAACAATGCTGCCAAATCTCGTTCCAGGTTCTTTCCTGACCCGAATCCAAAGGACTGAACGCATCTCATTTCTCATAAGTCTCTTCTGAGGTCAAAAACATATTTACTGATTTATTTCTTAAAGCACAATTCACCCTTACCATCCCTTCTCCAAGTAACTATTGGCCAAGGACCTACAAAACAAACCCCAAAGCAATGCAATGTGAAATGAAATGATGTATAGCACCGCTTTTTGGCAGTACTGAAAATGCCTCAGCTGCCATTACATAGAATCATAGAATCATAGAATCAAAGAGTTGGAAGAGACCTCATGGGCCATCCAGTCCAACCCCTTTCTGCCAAGAAGCAGGAATATTGCATTCAAATCACCCCTGACAAATGGCCATCCAGCCTCTGCTTAAAAGCTTCCAAAGAAGGAGCCTCCACCACACTCCGGGGCAGAGAGTTCCACTGCTGAACGGCTCTCACAGTCAGGAAGTTCTTCCTCATGTTCAGATGGAATCTCCTCTCTTGTAGTTTGAAGCCATTGCTCCGCGTCCTAGTCTCCAAGGAAGCAGAAAACAAGCTTGCTCCCTCCTCCCTGTGGCTTCCTCTCACATATTTATACATGGCTATTATGTCTCCTCTCAGCCTTCTCTTCTTCAGGCTAAACATGCCCAGCTCCTTAAGCCGCTCCTCATAGGGCTTGTTCTCCAGACCCTTGATCATTTTAGTCGCCCTCCTCTGGACACATTCCAGCTTGTCAATATCTCTCTTGAATTGTGGTGCCCAGAATTGGACACAATATGCCAAGTCAATATTAGTATTTTTATGTTGCAGAAGGCAAGTGACTTGCGTTCATAACAAAATGTAAACCCTGGTTTTCAGCCATGTTTTCTGCACGACATGGATATATCAGTTTTACACCACTTATAGAATCAAAGAGTTGGAAGAGACCTCATGGGCCATCCAGTCCAACCCCATTCTGCCAAGAAGCAGGAATATTGCATTCAAAGCACCCCTGACAGATGGCCATCCAGCCTCTGTTCAAAAGCTTCCAAAGAAGGAGCCTCCACCACATTTAACTGACATGATGGAATTCTTTGATTTGTAGCTTGACCAGAGTTTAGAATTTTCTGTAGTCTTGTCTACACAGATATAGTAAAGCTTTTATGTCCTGCACCAAACTATAAATCACAAGGTTCATAGTAGAGACCCTTTTGATTTAAATTGTATCAAAGTGTTACAACTGTGCAGTGTGGATAAACCTCAGATCTCACAGGCTGGATCAGTGTAAACCCATATGAAGCAGTTCAATGCAGTAAAAAATACATTATATGGGTTTTCCCCAGGCATGGGCAAACTTTGGTCCTCCAGGTATTTTGGACTTCAACTCCCACAATTCTTAACAGCCAACCAGCTGTTAGGAATTGTAGGTCTTGAAGTCCAAAACACCTGGAGGGCCAAAGTTTTTCCATGCATGGTCTACACTGACCGCAGTTTCTTTTTTTTCTTTTTTTTTTAATTTTTTTTATTGATTTATCACAATTATTACATACTGTTGCATTTTATACATCAACCTCTTTAACATGTTGTTTTGTTGTTTTGCTTTGACATTTCCTCCCCTTTTCTCTTTTTTTTCCCCCTTTTTTCACCTCTGTGCTCCCCTCCACCCGTCTCAAGCCACATTTTTTACATTTCATCTGTCCAAAATTTCATTTCTTCTTGTGACGGTAATTTTCCTTCCTTATTTTTAAATCCATTTACCACAAATTTACCCCATATAGCATCAAAATCACTTTGTTTCCATATACCTTTTTTAACCTTTAATATACATGTCAGTTTATCATTTAATGCCATTTTCCATGCTTCCTTGTACCACTCCTCTATTCGTATATTCATTTCTTTTTTCCAATTCCTTGCTATGAGCAGTCTTGCTATAGTTAGTAAGTTTGTTATCGCTTCTTTATCCTCCTTTTTCAGTTGCTTATTGGTATATAATGATAATAAGGCTATACTAGGACTTTTGTCTATTTTAATATTCATTATGCTTTCTATTTCTCTAAATACTTTCTCCCAAAAATTATTTACATATTTACATTGCCACCACATATGTATATATGTTCCTGGTTCTTTACATCCTCTCCAACAATTTGTTGAATTGTTTTTATTCATATATGCTATTCTTACTGGTGTTAAGTACCACTTCCATATTAACTTGTAATAATTTTCTTTAACACGTATCGATAGGTTTTTTAAATGTCTTTGTCCCCATAACTGTTGCCACTCTATTTCACTTATTTTTATCCCTAAATCCTCTTCCCAAATCTCCTTAAGGGTACTCTTTTTCGTTTTCCCATCCTTCATTTCAATTAGTATCTTATAGATTTTGCTAATTATACCTCTCAAGTTTTCGTGCTCTTCTACTGCCCTTCCCTTCTGTATTATTTGTTCAAATTGATTGAGTTGGTTTCCGTTTCTATTATTTTTTTTCCAGTTTATTAACCATTGTTCTAGTTGTATACAATGAAACCATGATAATTTTATTTCTTTAAACTCTTCCAACATCATTTCCCTCTTCATTTCCGCCTTCATCCAATCCCCTATTCTATCTAAATTTATTTCCCTTACCTTTTTATCCATTGCTTTTTTTAAATTTTTTGGGAATTTCTTTTCCATCACTATTGGGGTTATAATTGATCCTTCCTTTATTAACCTCCCCTTGTATTTATTCCATACTTTCAGTATGTTGCTCAGCATTGGGTTTCTAATTTCCCTCAGTTCTTTTCTAGTAAGTTGTTTAAAAAATATATTCCAAGTTTCATCTTCCACTTTTCCTGATTCATTACTAAGCCAATCTATTCCCTCTTTTTTAACCATTCCTTCTATGACCAAATTTAATCTACTTGCTTCATAATATTTTTTTATATTAGGTAGTGCTAGTCCACCCTCCTTTTGCGATCTATACCATAACTGTTTATTTAGCCTATTTCTTTTACTTCCATTGCAGTACTTATTAATCATTTGTTGCCATCTATTTAGCTGTTCTTCTGTAATTTGAAGTGGTAACATTCTAAATATAAAATTTATCTTTGGAAGTATTTTCATTTTTACTAATGCTATTCTTCCAAACCAGGATAAATGTATACCTTCGTACTCTATTAACTTTTTCTGAACTTCTTTTCTTAAAGTTACTACATTTACTTCCTCTATCTCTTTTAAATCCTTAGTTATTATTACTCCCAAGTATTTTAATTTATTCTTAATTCTTATTCCCATTTTTCTCTGCTCTATAAATTTTTTTTCTTCTTCTCTTGTATAATTGAGTAGCATCATTTCTGACTTATTCCAATTAACTTGTAATCCCGTTGCACCAATTAATTCCTCCATTTCTCCTCCATCCGGATCCTTTTCCTCCTCCTCCTTCCGGTCTCTTTCTTGTCTTCTTACTATTCCAAGCTCCTCCAGTAATTGATAACCTTGTTCCAGTGAATCTATTCTGTATCTCTTGCCTTTCCATTGGAACTTAAGAAAGATAGGGTATCCCCAGGTATACAAAATTCCAGCTTTCATTAACTGAATCGTGATAGGTTTCATTGAGTATCTCCAATTCTTGGTTTCTGGGCAGTAGTCGTTAAATATCTCCAATTTTGAATCACCCATCTTTAGGTAATCAGGATTCTTCTTAAGTATTTTCATCAGGTCTTCCTTCTTTGCAAAATTGTGGAATCGAATTATTATATTTCTGGGTGTTATTTTATTTCTTCCAGCCGGGAGGCGATGAGCTCTCTCTATATCCAATTCTGACCAGTTCAATACCGGCGTAATCTTTTGCAGCCACTTCAGGATTTCAGCTTTCAGGTCTTCTTTTTTATTTATTATTTATTATTTATTTATTTATTTATTTTTTGCATTTATTGACCGCCCCTCTCAGCCCGAGGGCGACTCGGGGCGGTGAACAGCAACAAAAAGCACAGCATACAAAAGATTTAGACAGTACAAACCAGACAATACAACAGAACACATACTTATACTAAAAATCCGCTTCGTCGAGTCCTGGGGTCATAGCCAATTTCGTAATCCTAGTCCATTCCAGTGTCATTCAAAGTACTCTCAATTGAAGGCCTGCTCGAAGAGCCATGTCTTCAGGCCTCTACGAAAGGCCAACAAGGAGGGCGCCTGTCTAACTTCAACAGGGAGGGTGTTCCACAGCCGGGGGGCCACCACCGAGAAGGCCCGCTCTCTCGTTCCCGCCAGACGTGCCTGTGAGGCAGGCGGGACCGAGAGAAGGGCCTCCCCGGATGATCTCAAGGCCCTCGTGGGCTCATAGGCCGAGATGCGGTCTGCAAGGTATTTTGGGCCGGAACCGTTTAGGGCTTTGTAGGATAATACCAGCACCTTAAATTGGGCCCGGTAGCGAATCGGCAGCCAGTGGAGCTGGGCCAGCAGGGGCGTTGTATGCTCTCTGCGTCCCGCTCCCGTTAACACCATGGCTGCCGCGCGTTGGACTAGCTGAAGCTTCCGGGCCGTCTTCAAGGGCAGCCCCACGTAGAGAGCGTTGCAGTAGTCGAGGCGGGATGTGACCAAAGCGTGTACCACCGTGGCCAAGTCAGACTTCCCAAGGTACGGGCGCAGCTGGCGCACGAGCCGGAGCTGTGCAAATGCTCCCCTGGTCACCGCTGAAACCTGGGGCTCCAGGCTCAACGATGAGTCCAGGGTCACACCCAAGCTGCGAACCTGCGCCTTCAAGGGGAGTGCGACCCCATCCAGCACAGGCTGTAACCCTATACCCTGTTCGGCCTTGCGACTGACCAGGAGTACCTCTGTCTTGTCTGGATTTAATTTCAGTTTGTTCGCCCTCATCCAGACCATTACAGCGGCCAGGCACCGGTTCAGGACTTCGACGGCCTCCTTAGTAGCAGGTGGAAAGGAGTGACAGAGTTGGACATCATCTGCGTACAGGTGACACCTCACCCCGAAACTCCGGATGATCTCACCCAGCGGCTTCATGTAGATGTTAAACAGCAAGGGGGACAGGATGGAGCCCTGAGGAACGCCACAGATCAATGGCTGTGGCGCTGAACAGGAGTCCCCCAGCAACACCTTCTGAGTACGACCCTCCAGAAATGACTGGAGCCACTGCAGAGCAGTGCCCCCAAGACCCATCCCTGCAAGGCGCCCCAGAAGAATACCGTGGTCGACGGTATCGAAGGCCGCTGAGAGGTCCAGGAGCACCAACAGGGACACACTCCCCCTGTCTAGCTCCCGGCGCAGATCATCCACTAAGGCGACCAAGACCGTCTCGGTACCATGTCCCGGTCTGAAACCAGACTGTGCCGGATCCAGAATATCCGTGTCTCTCAAGAATACCTGGAGTTGTGAGGCCACCACGCTTTCCATGACTTTGCCCAAGAAGGGAAGATTGGAAACAGGCCGAAAGTTGTCCAATTTAGTGGGGTCGAGTGATGGTTTCTTCAACAGCGGCTTTACAATAGCCTGTTTTAGGCTCGCTGGAATCTTGCCTTCCCGGAGGGAGGCATTAACCACCACCGTTACCCACTCGGCCAATCCCCCTCTGGCCTCTTTCAGAAGCCAGGATGGGCAGGGGTCTAGGATGGACATTCCTCCAAGTATCTTGTCCACATCCTCGGGTTTCACAAACTGAAAAGAATCCAACAAAATCGGACAAGCAGGTGCTTGTGTCACATTCACAGAGACTGCATCTAATGCGGCGTCCAGCCCAGCGCGGATCAAAGCGACTTTGTCTGCAAAGAACCGAGCAAATGCTTCACAGCGTGCTGCCGAGTTGTCAGGGCTCCCACCTGAAGTTGGGGGAGTTAAAAGACCTCTGACAACCCGAAACAGCTCCGCCGGACGGTTTTTTGCAGACGCAATAGTGGCCGCAAAGAAAGTTTTCTTTGCGGCTTTTATTGCCGCGGCATATGCCCTTAAAAAGGACACAAACCGTGTTCGGTTTGGCTCGCTTGGGTCTGAGCGCCACACGCTCTCTAGAACCCTCTTCTTTCGCTTCATCGCTGCCAGCTCCTCAGTAAACCAAGGGGCTGGTTTAGCTCGGTTACTCGAGAGGGGACGTTCCGGAGCGATCTTGTCAATAGCCCTGGTCATCTCCCCATTCCAGAGAGCGACCAAGGCCTCGACATGATCACCTACCGCGGTGGCGGGAAACTCCCCAAGAGCCGTCAGGAATCCATTTGGATCCATTAGCCTCCTGGGGCGGACCATCCTAATGGGTCCTCCACCCTTGCGGAGGTTAGGGGGCGCAGTGAGTCTAAATCTAATCAGGAAGTGGTCGGACCATGGCAACGGAGAGCTAGACAACTCCTCCACCCCGCCACCTTGCTCCCATCCCTGACAGAAAACCAAGTCCAATGTGTGTCCAGCACAGTGGGTGGGGCCAGTTATTTGTTGGGACAGCCCCATGGTTGCCATGGCGGACATGAAGTCCTGAGCCGCACCTGTGAGGGTTGCCTCGGCGTGGATGTTGAAGTCCCCCAGCACAAGGAGCCGTTGGGACTCCACCGCCAGGCTCGAGACCACCCCCGCTAGCTCAGGTAGGGAGACTGTAGTGCAGCGAGGTGGACGGTACACTAGCAGAATCCCTATTCTGTCCCGGTCACCCACCCTCAGGTGGACGCATTCGAAATTTGTGGTCTGCGGGATGGGAGTCCTGACTAGATGGATGGAATCTCTATAGACCACTGCGACACCGCCTCCCCGTCCTCCGGCTCTTGGTTGGTGTTGCACGGAGAAACCTGGGGGACAAAGCTGGGAGAGGTTTACGCCCCCCGCTTCATCCAACCAGGTCTCCGTGATGCACGCCAGGTCTGCCCGCTCCTCCAGGATTAAATCCTGGATCCAAGATGTCTTTCCGTTGACAGACCTGGCGTTCAACAACACCACCTTCAAGCCAGAGGGCCCGCTCACCTGGTTACACCAATTTACCTTCGGAGACCGATTGGGAATAGTTAATTTGGATAAGCGGTCCGAATTAAGCCGAATTCGAGGTCTCCGTCTCCCGCATCTCCTCCTTCCCACCACGACCTCTATGGGGGCCCCACGGCTAGTGGAACACCTCCCCCCCTCCATGCCGCAGTTCCGAGCCATACGGTCCCGTTCTTCTACACTTGTTGTTAGGCTTAAAGGTTCTTGCCAACATCCTCTCTCTCCCTTCTCCCCCCTCCCCACCACATCTTCACTCATAGGCTCCCGCTCCCCACCTCTTCTGCCCCCTCCGTTACAAAAAAGCAGCAAGAACAATACACAAATGGGGGCAGGGGACCACATGGGTAGCAGCAATACAGATGGTAATTGATGGTAATTGATGTTCGGATTGCTACACTAGAACAGTTCAATAAAGTGCTTAGAATTGGGAGCAGTTCGTCAGTTAGCGTAATGATCGTAATTAGCTAGCAGCCGCACACATTCACAGAGACATCTTAATAAAGTGCAAGGTCTAAAGTCGCATTAATAAAGTGCAAATCTCGGCAAGGTGCTAGGTCTAAAGTGCTCTCCTAATGATAGTAAAGTGCGGCATAGAGGGTCGGGGAAGGGGGCGTAAGTGCTGGTGCAGTCTGGCATCGAGGCGGGCGCCTAAGTGCTCTATCTTATTACAGATGGCCAATGACAATAATGGTTGTCCGGAATGGACTGGTTGGAATTATAACTCCTATTATAGATGGTAGTGATGGTGATTAATTAAATCTAGCCATGACCCCAGAGTATTTAGACGGGTTGTAAGCCAGCGGATGGGCTTCCGGAGTTGGTAACTCGGGGGTGGGGCAGCACAGATGGAACAGACAACACTTTTGCTCAGTAGTTAACAGCGAAATAACAGCGAGGGAGCCAGCTTGAAGACCTCCCCCACAAAACCCCCAGCGAACGGCTGGTAAAGGTTCACACAGTTGTCTGCGCAGGCGAAGCCCCCAGTCAAAGCGGGGTCGCCCAGCGATGGAAGGTTCAGCGGTAGAGGTGGGCTCGCCAGAGATGGAAAGACTCAGCGGCCCAACAGCGGCCCAGCAATCCAGCGGGGCCCAGTAGCGATGATTCTCCCACCAGCAGTTGCGGAGGTCAGGGCATCAAGTCTCCAAGCGGCCTACCAAGCGGTCTCCAAGCGGCCTTCGATGCTGGCGGGCCGACTTACCCAAGGATGGGAGGTGGGTGGGTGGGCTTCGGTCGCCCCTAGAGAGCTCGCTGTAAGCTCGTCCGACGGTGGAATCCTCAGCTTGGTGCCCCTGCAGCGGCGGCGGTGGTCTTGCCCGGAGCGGCCCAACGGGACCCTGGCCTCTGTGCCAACGGGGGGGGGGGGCGGGCTCGCCTGGGCGGTCCTCGCAGCGATGGCTTGGCCTCCTTGGTCTCCTTGGGGCGTCTGCCCTCGGCGTTCGGCCTCCCCTTCGGCCTGGTAGCAGTAGCGGCGATGGTTTGGCCTCCTCGGCCCTTCGGAGGCGTCGGCGTCCCCTTTTCGGGCCTTCCCGGTGGCGACCGCGGTCCGGCGGCCTAGCGGCGGCCCCAGCCAGGCCCCAGCGTTAGTCTCCTCCCCGGCGGTGCCGGCGGAGGCCAGGCAGCGGCGGCGGCCTAGCGGTGGCCCCAGCCGGGCCCCGGCGTTAGTCTCCTCCCCGGCGGTGCCTTCTGGATAATTTGTTCCCTTCTGGATAATTTTTAATTATTGCATTATTCCTTCTTTGATTGTCTTGCATATAAACAAACTTTCTTTCCATATCTGAAAGTCTATTTTCATTTTGTTGTGTTTGCCGTTTAAGTACAAGTTGTTCCTGTTTGTTTTTTTCAATTTCTGCTTTATTCGTTTGTATTTCTCCATGTATTGTTTTCAAGGTTTCTTGTATTGCCTGGAATTTTTTATCTGAACTTTTTCGTTCCATATCTAATTCTGATTTCATTTCTTTAGCACTGGTCAGGATATCTTGTTTTAATAGCTGAGTCTCACTTTTGATCAGATCTGCTATTTTATTTAACATTTGACTATTGCTCATTTCTTTCTCTGATTTCCCCAGTTCTTCCCTCTCACTTCTTCCTTCTGATCCAACTGGTTTTGCAGTTAGACATGGCATTGATGTTGAAGCTCCGCTCCCTGATTGGGGAGGGGTCCGTTTTAGCTGATTTCCCTTTTGAAGGGGAGGGCTGCGTCTAACTGCACTCATGTCTTTAGAAAGCTGAGGAGCCTGGGGAGCTTCAAGATTTTCCAACCTGTTCAATCCAGTAAGCCTTACAAGCCTTGCAAGAGATCTGTCCGAGGGCTTGGTACGTTCCCACAGAGGGTTTTTTGGAGTCTCTCTTGGTGTGTCTTTCCCTTGGTGTGTCTTCCTACTCCTACTCATTCAGTCCATTCAATCATTCAGCACAGTCCAAAAATTTCCAACCAGATATGTCTGTATCACTTGCAGCTTTTCCCTTATACCGAAGGGTTTGCTTTAACTGATAATAATAACTCACTCCTTCTTCATAGGAAAGGCATGCTTTTGATCATTGCTTTGGACATTGCTTTTGCCTTCCAAATCATTTAATTCAGTCTCTCCAAAAGTTTTTCTTTAAGTAGGAAAGCTTATGACGCACTTGAATTAATAGGTTAGTTTCACTTTCGGCCGGAGCGTCCAGCCAACTATCCAGAGTTCATAAATCAAAAGCAATTAAACGGTAGTAATTTACCTTTAGACTCCTCTTTTTTCAGCTCCTTAGACACACCACACTTTCACCTCTTTTCCAGTCCATAAAGAGAAATCCTTGATCCATTTATCACTGCATTCTGATCTTTTTGCACGGGAGCTACCAGGGAGACGTCTTCTACTCGACCATGATGGCTCCTCCCCCCCTGACCGCAGTTTCAAACTGCATTATATAGCAATATGGATCCTGCCAACCTCTCTGTTGAGCTCAGCAGCAAGATGCTGGGGATGCTGGGGATTCCGTCTCAGAGGATGAGGGGAATGATGGATTTTTCGCTGAGTCTGGGTGTGGAGACTAGGACGTGGAACAATGGCTTCAAACTACATGAGAGGAGATTCCATCTGAACATGAGGAAGAACTTCCTGACTGTGAGAGCCGTTCAGCAGTGGAACTCTCTGCCCCAGAGTGTGGTGGAGGCTCCTTCTTTGGAAGCTTTTAAACAGAGGCTGGATGGCCATCTGTCAGGGGTGATTTGAATGCAATATTCCTGCTTCTTGGCAGAATGGGGTTGGACTGGATGGCCCATGAGGTCCCTTCCAACTCTTGGATTCTATGATTCTATGATCAGGCTGAAAAACAGGCAGAACTGCAGGTCGTAGATCAGAGAGAAGGGCCAGCAGCTGCAGAAGTGATTGAGGATGTTTGGGGTTCTGTTTCCCTTGGAAATTGGCTTCTTTGGCCTTTAGAAGATGAGGAGTTAGCCCGTGATATGAGATTAGATGTCTGCACAGAGAGAGCATAGTGCAAAGGTTGGTGGCTAGGCTGTTAACTGGAACATATTACAGGGTGCGATCAACCCTCGTTCAAACAGCTTCACTGGCTGCCGATAAGATCTGGTCTCAATTCAAGGTGTAGGTTATCACCTATAAAGCCCTAAACCAGTGGTTCTCAACCTGGGGTCCCCAGATGTTTTTCAACTCCCAGAAATCCTAACAGCTGGTAAACTGGCTGGGATTTCTGGGAGTTGTAGGCCAAAAACATCTGGGGACCCCAGGTTGAGAACCACTGCCCTAAACGGTTCAGTACCTGCCTATCTTTGCAATCACATCTTCCCCTATGAACCTGTGTGATGTTTAAGATCTTCTGGGGAGACTCTCCTCTCGCTCCCACCCCTGTCACAAGCGCAGTTGGTGAGAATGAGAGAGAGGGCCTTCTTGGTGGTGGCCCCCCGGCTCTGGAACTCTCTCCCCAGGGAGATTAGGCTGGCACCCACCCTATCCACCTTTCTCAAAGATCTAAAAATGTGGATGTTCCACCATGTTTTTGATGAGATAATTTGCCAGTTAATTTGGCCCCCAGCTATGACCCAAGATCTAGTCCTTGCACCATACTACTGATCCCCTACACATAGATATAGCGCTCTACTTTATATTGCCCTCTATTCCTAATTTTGTCATCTGGCTTTTGCACTGTTTACTATATCAGGCTATTGGTTGTTTGCTCAATGTTTGTTTTTGTATTGTTTTATGATGTTGTTTTATGCATTTTATTATGTTGTATTTTAACTATGTCAATCAGACTTGTCTCCATGTAAGCCACCCCGAGTGCCTTCGGGGAGATGGAGGTAGGATGCAAAAATAAAGTTATTATTATTATTATCATCATCATCATCATCATCATCATCATCATCATCATCATCATTATGTCTCAGCAAACAAGATCTCTATGCTGGATTTCGTATTACAAAATCACAAGTCGAACACTTCCCAAGCGTCTAGGACTGTGTGATGTATTTTTGAATGAAGTTTGCAGATCCAAGTCAGGAGGCCTTTTGCAGTTGACAGATCGTGATTTAGTCGATGTTTATTGTTTCCAAATGCCGGGTGAGATC
Organism: Anolis sagrei; assembly: GCF_037176765.1. NCBI lineage: Eukaryota > Metazoa > Chordata > Lepidosauria > Squamata > Anolidae > Anolis > Anolis sagrei. The sequence continues at coordinate 8,368,775 of NC_090023.1, forward strand.
TTTTGGCATGGCATCCAATGTGCCAATGACCACTAGGATCACCTGTACTGGTTTATGCCAGAGCCTTTGCAGTTAGATTTTGAGGTTTTGATAGTGGTTGAGTTTTTCCTGTTGTTTTTCATCAATGCGACTGTCACCTGGAATGGCGACATCAATAATCCAGACTTTTTTCTTTTCCACAATCGTGATGTCTTGTGTCTTGTGTTCCAAAACTTTGTCAGTCTGGATTCAAAAGTCCCATAGTACTTTTGCGTGTTCATTTTCCATGACCTTTGCGGGTTTATGATCCCACCAATTCTTTACTCCTGGCAGGTGGTACTTGCGACATAAGTTCCAGTGAATCATTTGGGCCACAGAGTTGTGCCTTTGCTTGTAGTCCGTCTGTGCGATTTTCTTGCAACAGCTGAGGAGATGGTCTATGGTTTCATCAGCTTCCTTACACAGTCTGCATTTTGGGTCATCCATTGATTTTTCAATCCTGGCCTTAATTGCATTAGTTCTGATGGCTTGCTTCTGGGTTGCAAGAATCAGGCCTTCTGTCTCCTTCTCCAGGGTTCCATTGTGGAAAAGAAAAAAAGAGCCATAACCAGGTCTTCTCGTCGTCAACTTTTCCTTCAATCTTCTCAAGGAACTGCCCATGCAAGGCTTTGTTGTGCCAGCTGCCAGCTCTGGTTTGGAGTGCAGTTTTCTTTTACTGACCCTTTGTCTGCTGTGCTTTGAGAAGTTTCCGTTTATTGACTTCAATTAAAGAAGGTTCTTGGGTTTCCTTGACATATTCTGCCAGGGTGTGTTTTTCATCTTTGACTGCTTATTTTACTTGTGAAAGTCCTCTGCCACCAGACTTTCTAGGCAAATAGAGCCGGTCAACATCACTGCAAGGATGTAATGAATTATGAATGGTCATGAGTTTTCTTGTTTTTCTGTCCAAATTGTCCAGTTCTGCCTGTGTCCAGTTTATGATGCCAGAAGCAGAACTATACAATTCCAGAAAACCACACAATCTTGGTTTTGCAGAAGGGCTGCAAGACCAAGAACAAGCCATGAGAGTCAAGACAAAGACTCACCCAGAGGAAAAGTGTTCCTGCCATACATCAAGGGAACCACTGACCTCATAGGGAAGCTGATGAGGAAACACAACATACAAACAATCTACAAACCCACCAAGAAAATCCAACAAATGCTACGTTCAGCAAAGGACAAGAGGGATCCTCTCACCTCTGCAGGAGTCTACCGTATACCAGGTAGCTGTGGACAAGCCTACATAGGGACCACCAAACGCAGCAGCATTGCCCAAACACGAATCAAGGAACATGAAAGGCACTGCAAACTACTCCAACCAGAGAAGTCAGCCATAGCAGAGCACCTGATGAACCAACCTGGACACAGCATATTATTGGAGAACACAGAAATGCTGGACCACACCAACAACCACCATGTCAGACTACACAGAGAAGCCATGGAAATCCACAAGCATGTGGACAATATCAACAGAAAGGAAGAGACCATGAAAATGAACAAAATCTGGCTACCAGTATTAAAAAACTCTAAAATTACAACAGCAAAACAGCAGAGAGGAAACAACCAGACACATCTTAACACCTCTCAACAAAAGATTTTCCCAGGCTCAGCCAGGCCTTCAAATGCTAATGAAGGTGGTCAGTTAAAACATTCACACCTAGCTCCAGCAGAGAAGAGCTCTTTGCCCCACCCCAGCCATTCCACAGATATATAAACCCATTGTCCTAATTCCAACAGACCTTACTACCTCTGAGGATGCTTGCCATAGATGCAGGCGAAACGTCAGGAGAAATGCCTCTAGAACATGGCCCTATAGCCCGAAAAAACCCACAAGAACCTCGCACAATTATTACTACTACTAGTAGTACTACTACTGGACTCCGTATGGTGCTGGGTGCAAAGGTGTTCCAGAGCTGGAGTGCAACACTCTCACCTTTATGAGCCACTCATTATTTTTCCAAGTGAATGTATAATCCAACTCCCTACTTGGCTTTAAAAAAAGCAACCCAAATGTGACAGCCAATAGAAATGGGAAATATCTTTGCTTTATGGGCCACCAACTGAAACCCATAAACTGCCACTTGGCCATTGGATGGCCTATAGAGGAGGGTTGGCCATCTTCTTTTTGCAGCTGGCAAGGTGAACTGGAAGGGAAATGGCCCTTTTGGCAGAAGCGCACAGCCATCCGCGCCAAGTCTCGTTTCACGAAAATGTCGGCTATTTCCTCCGCCACCCACTCCGGCTCATCTGAAGCACGAACAGCGACTTCCGCTGCTGCGTCTACAATCTCGCCAACGTATCCATAAACCGATCCTTTCTTTTTTTCCCCCTCATAAAAAGTCTTTTAAGGACTCAACAGCTGGAGAATGACCTTTTTTGTAACTCCGATGGCGCCCTTGCCTTGAAAGCAAAGGTTCCTTTCTCTTGCGGCGTTCCAAAGACGAAAGCATCCACATATAATTTCACTTTTCAGCACCAAGGTGAATGGACTTTGGTTATTTAATGGCCACGTTTTATGGACGTGATTTATTCCTTGCCACAAGAATAAATGGGTGCCTGAAAGCCTTGGCTTTTTGAAAAACCTGGATGCAAGATGGGCTTAAGCCCAGTTTCTTTGATCTGAAGCATTTGAACCCGGGCCACAAGTGGCTCTGACTTCAGCGACAGCCTAAGCCATTCCCCACCTCTTCAAAGCCTGAGTTTTGCAAGTTTGACTTGGCAAAGACAACGGCGAATGCTGCCAGACATAACTGAAAGACATGGACCGGGGGGGGGGGGGGGAGGTGGAAACGCTGCAGAATGTTCTTCAGTTCAGGGCCAAACAGAGATAGAGGCAAAAAGGTGGGTTGTAAAAAAAAACTTCTAAAATTTCTGTAGTATTTGCATTTTAAAGAGTGATATGCACATAATTCCACATTAAGATTACTGCACTGTCCTATTTTTTCGAAAGCCTGCTCCCAGAGCCAGGTTTTGACTCTCCTCCTGAAGGCTAATAGGGAGGGGGGCTGATCTGATGTTATTAGGGAAGGAGTTTCACAACCGAGGGGCCACCACTGAGAAGACCCTGCTTCTCGTCCCCACCAGCCGCGCTTGTGAGGAAGGTGGGACCAAGAGCAGGGAGTCCCCAAACAATCTTAGTCTCCGAGCTGGTTTGTAGGTGAAGATACATTCGGACAGGTAGCCTGGACCGGAACCATTTAGGGCTTAATAGACTAAAGCCAGCACTTTTAATTGTGCTCAGTAGCAAACCGGTAGCCAGTGAGGTAACAGGAGGGTTGTGTGCTCCCTGAACGCCGCTCCGGTGAGCAACCTGGCCAAACCTTCTGAACAGTCTTCAAAGACAACCCCACGTAGAGCGCGCTGCGGTAATCTATACAGGATGTAAGAAGAGTATGGACCACCGTGGCCAAGTCAGACTTCCCAAGGTACAGGCACAGCTGGCGCACAAATTTTAATTGTGCAAAGCTCCCCTGGCCACTGCTGAGACCTGAGGTTCCAGGCTCAATGATTAGTCCAAGATCACTCCCAAGCTGCAGAAGTAATATTATAATCCACAATATCTGCTTTGATCTATATTATCTGTGTCCACACTGCCATATAATCCAGTTCAGCTGTGCGGAAAGGTCACGATGCTGCAACGGATTAAAGCATTGAACTGTTGAATCTGCTGACCAAAACATTGGCAGTTTGAAACTGCGAGTCAGGGTGAGCTTTCGCTGTTAGTCCTAGCTCCTGCCAACCTAGCAGTCCGAAAACATGCAAATTTGAGTAGATCAATAGGTACCGCTTTGGTGGGAAGATCATTAAGGCATCTCCGAAGTTTTTGAAACTTCGGAGACTTCCGAATCCTTTCGTAAATGGTTTGAAGGTGTTATTTCCTGTTTCATTGGGTGGTCTTTAATTTGAAAGTAGTTGTTTTACTCCAGAAGTGGGTAAAAGCAAGTGGAGGAAATTCCTTTCTTCTCTGGTTTAAAACTGGCTTCTCTGGCTTGAGCCGAGGCCAGGAAATTCCTTCCTTCTCTGGTTTAAAACTGGCTTCTCTGGCTTGAGCTGAGGCCAGGAAATTCCTTCCTTCTCTGGTTTAAAACTGGCTTCTCTGGCTTGAGCCGAGGCCAGGAAATTCCTTCCTTCTCTGGTTTAAAACTGGCTTCTCTGGCTTGAGCCGAGGCCAGGGACCAGAAGCGGGGGAAAGCAAGTACAGGAAATTCCTTTCTTCTCTGGTTTAAAGCTGGCTTCTCTGGCTTGAGCTGAGGCCAGGAAATTCCTTCCTTCTCTGGTTTAAAACTGGCTTCTCTGGCTTGAGCCGAGGCCAGGGACCAGAAGCGGGGGAAAGCAAGTAGAGGAAATTCCTTTCTTCTCTGGTTTAAAGCTGGCTTCTCTGGCTTGAGCTGAGGCCAGGAAATTCCTTCCTTCTCTGGTTTAAAACTGGCTTCTCTGGCTTGAGCCGAGGCCAGGGACCAGAAGCGGGGGAAAGCAAGTAGAGGAAATTCCTTTCTTCTCTGGTTTAAAGCTGGCTTCTCTGGCTTGAGATGAGGCCAGGAAATTCCTTCCTTCCCTGGTTTAAAACTAGCTTCACTGGCTTGAGCCGAGGCCAGGAAATTCCTTCCTTCTCTAGTTTAAAACTGACTTTTCTGGCTTGAGACGAGGCCAGGGACCAGAATTTATTTATTTATTTAAAAGTTTTGTATACCGACCTTCTCACCTCTCTTGAGGGACTCAGACCGGTTTCCAACCATAAAATCACATACAGTCAATAAAACATCGTAATTCATATTACAATAAAACATTAAAACAGCAATTACAATCAATAACTATAATGGTCAGTCGTCACACTAAAATCGTTGCTCATCATCCTCCATCCATATCTCAGGGTGTTGGCTCACTCATCGAATGCCTGTCTCCATAATCACGTCTTCACCTGTTTCCTGAATGTCAGGATAGAAGGGGCAGTTCTGATCTCCAGTGGGAGATAGTTCCAGAGTCGCGGGGCCACCACCGAGAAGGCCCTGTCCCTCGTCCCCACCAGACGCGCTTGTGAGGCCGGTGGGCCCGAGAGCAGGGCCTCTCCAGGGCCTCCCAGAAGCAGGGAAAAGCAAGCGGAGGAAATTCCTTTTTTCCCTGGTTTAAAACTAGCTTATCTGGCTTTAAAACTGGCTTCTCTGACTTGAGCTGAGGCCAAGAAATTCCTTCCTTCTCTGGTTTAAAACTCGCTTCTCTGGCTTTAAAACTGGTTTCTCTGGTTTGAGCTGAGGCCAGGAAATTCCTTCCTTCTCTGGTTTAAAACTGGCTTCTCTGGCTTGAGCTGAGGCCAGGGACCAGAAGCGGGGAAAAGCTGAATCATTTCCGACTCACTTCCTGAGTCGTAACAAAAATGGCAGAAAAAGCTTCAGAAGGGCAAAGGGACTTCTGAGTCGTAACAAAAATGGCAGAAAATGCTTCAGAAGGGCAAAGGGACTTTGGTTTTCTTAAAAGCTTGAAATAGCTTCCAAAAGGTAATTTATTCCAAAGATTCCAACGGTACCTAACCTGGCCTATTCTGCACCCCTAACACCAGTGAAGGAGCCCCGGTGGCACAGTGGGTTAAAGCACTGAGCTGCTGAGCTTGTTGATCGAAAGGTTGCAGGTTCGATTCCGGGGAGCGACGTGAGCTTCCGCTGTCAGCCCTAGCTTCTGCCAACCTAGCAGTTCGAAAACATGCAAATGTGAGTAGATCAATAGGTACCGCTCCGGCGGTAAGGTAACGGCGCTCCATGCAGTCATGCCAGCCACATGACCTTGGAGGTGTCTATGGACAACGCTGGCTCTTCGGCTTAGAAATGGAGATGAGCACCACACCCCAGAGTCAGACATGACTGGACTTAATGTCAGGGGACTACCTTTACCTTTACCGTTAACACCAGTGAATGTGGAAGACTGAAAAAAGTTATATGGTTTAAGTCTGGACTTTTTGACAGACTTTATCTCCCTCGTATGAGCTTACTTGGGCCCTGAAACCTCGGTCTCATCACCCTTACAGATCTCAGATCCAGAGATATGGCAACCCTATCTGGCAAGCAGTTTTATATTTGCAAAGCCCATCTGATAACCCCAATGAACAAAAGCTGACAAAGGGGCACAGGCTTGAGTGAGCACTAGAAGAGCCAAACCTTCGCAGCTGGCTCAGACTTCAAGGAGGACTTTTCTCCATTCGACTTCAACAAAGCGATGGCTGCCGGTACCCAGGGAAGGCTTGGCACCGTATCCATAGGCTGCAGTTAATATTTCACATTCGACTTGTTTAGCCTCCGGATTGTTGTATCCCAGCATAGTTCCCCGGACTTACTTTGGAGTAAAGGAAAATGTTGGCTCACTGAACAAAGCCATCGGCATCCAGCAAGGTTCCTTTCTTTTGTGTCCAGCAAACAAACACACCGTTGCTGCTTTTAAAAGAAGCCGGCTGCCCCTTCTGACATTCCCCCATTTAGGAAAAATATATATTCTGATCAGCACTGCATACCAAGGAGGGAGCAATCGGGGAGGTATGTCGTGTTTACTTATACCTCCTTCACACATTTTGGTTTGGGTTGTATATCTCACGCCCTTTGGCTTCCCCTTGGGAGAATTGGCTCTCGGTTTTCCTTGCGTTGGCAAGACCAAAGCCGCAATCTGAGACAAAGCCGTGAGTGTTTCATGATGGAAGATGCCACGGGCGGCTGCCTCTGGAGTTGCCAAGTTGTTTTACAGAGTGACCGTGTGGGGTGCGACTAAACGTGCCAATTCGAGAGAGTGAAGCAAGAAAATTGGGGATTAAAGAGATGGAAATGAGTGACTCATGCAGGGTGGGAGTTGTAGTTCACCCGGCACCCAGAGAGCACCATCTGTTGAGGAGTTACGAAGGTGGAGGCATTCCTTTTCATTCAAGCCTTGTAATAGTCTTTTTCATGGTTTTTCCACATTCACAAGGGTTCTGCATCCCTAACACCAGTGATGAATCTGGACCAAACTTGGCACACAGACCCAACATGACCAACTTTGATTGCTGATGGGGTTTTGGGGTGATTGACCCTGGAATCTGGGAGATGTAGTTCACCCACATTCAGCGAGCACTGAACTCAGATGATAATAGATCTGGACCAAACTTGGCACACAGACCCAACATGGCCAACTTTGAATACTGTTGAGGTTTGGGGATTATTGACCCTGGAATCTGGGAGATGTAGTTCACCCACATCCAGAGAGCACTGAACTCAGATGGTAATAGATCTGGACCAAACTTGGCACACAGACCCAATATGGCCAACTTTGAATACTGTTGAGGTTTGGGGATTATTGACCCTGGAATCTGGGAGTTGTAGTTCAGCCACATCCAGAGGGCACTGAACTCAGCTGATGATGGATTTGGACCAAATTGGGCATACAGACCCAACATGGCCAACTTTGAATACTGGTGGGGTTTGGTGGTGGTTGACCCTGGGATCTGGGGGGTCATCGTTCACCCACATCCAGAGAGCACTGAACTCAGCTGATGATGGATCTGGACCAAACTTGGCACACAGACCCAACATGGCCAACACTGAATACAGGTGGGGTTTGGGGGTGACTGACCATGGAATCTGGGAGTTGTAGTTCGCCCACATCCAGGAAGCATTGAGCTCAGCTATTGATGGATCTGGACCAAACTTGGCACACAGACCCAACATAGCCAACACTGAATACAGGTGGGATTTGGTGGTGATTGACCCTGGAATATGAGAGTTGTGGTTCACCCACATCCAGAGAGCACTGAACTCTGATGATGATGGATCTGGACCAAACTTGGCACACAGACCCAACATGGCCAACACTGAATACAGGTGGGGTTTGGGGGTGATTGACCCTGGAATCTGAGAGTTATAGTTCACCGTGCAGCCAGAGAGCATTCTGAACAACACCAATGATGGATCTGGACCAAAGTTGGCACACAGACCCAACATAGCCAACACTGAATATGGGTGGGGTTTGGGGGTAGTTGACCCTGGAATCTGGGAGTTGTAGTTCACCCACATCCAGAGGGCACTGAACTCAGCTGATGATGGATTTGGACCAAATTGGCATACAGACCCAACATGGCCAACATTGAATGCAGGCAGGGTTTGGGGGTGATTAACCCTGGAATCTGGGAGTTGTGGTACACCCACATCCAGAGAGCACTGAACTCTGATGATGATGGATCTGGACCAAACTTGGCACACAGATCCAACATGGCCACCCACTGAACTCAGACAATAGAATAATAGAATCATAGAGTTGGAAGAGTGGGCCATCCAGTCCAACCCCTTTCTGCCAAGAAGCAGGAAAATTGCATTCAAAGCACCCCCGACAGATGGCCATCCAACCTCTGTTTAAAATCCTACAAAGCAGGAGCCTCCACCACACTCCGAAGCAGAGAGTTCCACTGCTGAACGGCTCTCACAGTTAGGAAGTTCTTCCTAATGTTTAAGTGGAATCTCCTTTCCTGTAGTTTGAAGCCATTGTTCTATTGAGTCCTGGTCTCCAGGGCAGCAAAAAACAAGCCTGCTCCCTCCTCCCTATGACTTCCTATCACATCTTGTCATCTCTCCTCTCAGCCTTCTCTTTTGAGCACTAAGCATGCCAAGCTCTTTAAGCCGCTCCTCATAGGGTTTGTTCTCCAGATCCTTGATCATTTTAATCGTCCTCCTCTGGACACATTCCAGCTTAGAGTCAACATCTCCCTTCAATTGAAGTGCCCAGAATTGGACACAGTGTGATTCCAGGTGTGATTTGACCAAGGCAGAACTGAGGAGTAGCATAACTTCCCTGGATTTAGACACTATGCACACCAAAATCCCACTGGCTTTTTTAGCTATTGCATGACAAATCTGTCAGGAGAGATTTGACTGTGTATTCCCGTCTCTTCTAAATCTTTGATTCTAGATTTCTCATCTGATCCAGCAGCTGGTGATTTCCATGTCAGTGGAACAATGAGTCTGCTCCAGGTTATATTCCAAACTTTCAAGATCAGACCCTGCAGTATTTTCAGCATCTTGAGTAGTTTCTTTCAAGTGAAGACTAAACCCTGGAGCAGATTCATTGCCCCACTGGCCTGGGATGCATTGGCCCCTGCTGCCTCCCAAGTTGTATTTCTCCATCCCAGGAAAACAGCTCCGAATCTGTGGTTCAGCTTTCATTTGTGCCGTTTTCCAGAAATGGAAAGAAATCCTTTCCAAACCATTACCTGCTGCCACTTATTCCTGTTTCCGAGTGAATTTATTCAACCTGCCCGAGGGAATTAGGTGAGCTGCCAGAGCTTGCAATATGTGCCTGGATGGGACGTCCTTTGCAATCAAGTCTACGCTTTTCTGACGGTATCCATAACGTTATTTGAAATCTCCGTCATGTCTGCATAAATTCAATGTGACGTTTGTTTGTGTTATCAAGGGAAGGGCTGAAGAGCGGTAATAATTCTCCCCTGCTTCCCAAGACAAGAATATAAACCAGAACTCTCTCAGGACCGCAGGCCAGGAGAAGCCGGCACAGGAAATTCGGGCTGACAAGCAAGGAAAATGCCCTCAAAGGCTGAAGCCTGAAGTGTATTCACCTGGGAGAACAACGCAGTGTAATGGTTAGTATTGGGCAAAAAACGGGAGAGATAAGGATTCAAATCCACCTTTGGGCAGATGGTTCTTCCTCCGTCCTGGGTTGTCATTATTGTTGACCATTACTGCTCAAGCAAGGAGCTTTGAGGTGGTAGAACAGAAGCTTTCCGAAGCACTAGGTGCTCTTACTGCCTATTACAGGGAAAACCAGCTGATCCCCAACCCATCTAAAACACAGACATGTGCCTTTCATCTCAAGAACAGAGAAGCATCCCGAGCTCTGAGGATGACCTGGGAAGGAATCCCACTGGAGCATAGCAGCGCACCCAAATACCTGGGAGTCACTTTGGACCGTGCTCTTACCTACAAGAAGCACTGCCTGAACATCAAGCAAAAAGTGGGTGCTGGAAACAATATCATATGAAAGCTGACTGGCACAACCTGGGGATCACAACCAGATACAGTGAAGACATCTGCCCTAGCGCTGTGCTACTCTGCTGCTGAGTATGCATGCCCAGTGTGGAACACATCTCATCACACTAAAACAGTGGAGGTGGCTCTTAATGAGACATGCCGCATTATCATGGAGTGCCTACGCCCTACACCACTGGAGAAATTACACTGTTGCACCACCTGACATCCGCCGGGAAGCAGCAGCCAATAGTGAAAGGACCAAGGCAGAGACATCTCCAGCTCATCCCCTGTTTGGGTATCAGCCAGCACGTCAACGACTTAAATCCATATATAGTTTTCTAAGATCTACAGAGACACTCGCTGGAACACCCCAGCAAGCGAGAGTCCAAAAGTGGCAGGCTCAAACCCAGAACCTCAACCAATGGCTGATACCAAATGAGAGACTCCCTCCTGGGCACACAGAGGACTGGGCGACTTGGAAGGCGCTGAACAGACTGCGCTCTGGCACCACGAGATGCAGAGCCAACCTTCAGAAATGGGGCTACAAAGTGGAATCCACGACATGCGAGTGTGGAGAAGAGCAAACCACTGACCACCTGCTGCAATGCAACCTGAGCCCCGCCACATGCACCATGGAGGACCTTCTTGTGGCAACACCAGAGGCACTCCAAGGGGCCAGATACTGGTCAAAGGACATTTAATCAACTACCAAACTCACACATTTTGTCTGTTTGTTTGCTTTGTTCTGTTAGAAATGTAATATGTTTGACTGGCTGCCCTGACACGAGAAATAAAAAAAATATTGTTGTGAGGATGGAGTTTGGAGGAAGAAAGCTCTACTCGTTGTTTTGCACTCATTGAAGAAAAGAACAGCCCAGATTCCCCAACCAACACACATCAACAAAGACCTCACAACCTCTGAGGATGCTTGCCATAGATGCAGGAGAAACGTCGGGAGAGAATGCTTCTAGAACATGACCATATAGCCCGAAAAACCTACAACAACCTAGTGATTCCAGCCATGAAAGCCTTCGACAATTCACACAACAAGAAACTTTGCCAAGTTTTAAACTGGAAGGAGAGGCACTGCCACATTTCAAGGGAGCAAATGAGCTACTAGAAACCCTGTTAGAGAATTGTAAAGATGGTGGCGCAGTGGGTTAAACCGCTGAGCTGCTGAGCTTGTTGACCGAAAGGTCACAAGTTTGAATCTGGGGAGCGGCGTGAGCTCCCGCTGTCAGCCCCAGCTTCTGCCAACCTATTATTTATTTATTTTGAGTATTTATACTCCGCCCTTCTCAATTCCCTGGGGGAGACTCAGGGTGGCTTCCAGCCAGCACATATTTAATGCCTACAAGTAAACACAATAAAATACATATCAAAAGCAATAGTTGTAAATAGTTAAAACATAAAATTAATACAATAAAATCTACTAAAAAGAGAAAGCCAGTCTGGTGGCTGTTGTCTCTCCGAGTTCTGTAGTTGAAGACTCCATTAAACTTATCCATAATCTGTTTTCATAGTAATTGTCTTCATTGTCATCGACAAGTCTGCAAGATTACCTGAAAGGTCTGGTCCCACATTCACGTTTTTAACTTCCTTCTAAAGGAGAGGAGGGATGAAAATGACCTGATTTCCCTGGGGAGTGAATTCCACAGGTGCGGATCCACCACCGAGAAGGCCCTGTCACTCATCTCCGCCAACCGTGTTTGTGACAGGGGTGGGGCCGATAGCAGGGCATCCCCAGAAGATCTTAAACTCCTAGGTGGGACATAGAAGGAGATATGTTTGGACAGGTACGATGGGCCGGAACCGTATAGGTTTTTATAGGTCAAAACCAGCACTTTGAATTGTGCTCGGAACTGGGTCGGCAGCCAGTGGAGCTGACATAACAGAAGAGTGGTACGTTCCCTGTATGACGCTCCCATGAGTAGTCTAGCCTAGCAGTTCGAAAACATGCAAATATGAATAGATCAGTATGTACCAGTCTGGCGGGAAGGTAACAGCGCTCTATGAAGTCATGCTGGCCACATGACCTTGGAGGTGTCTACGGACAACGCTGGCTCTTCAGCTTAGAAATGGAGATGAGCACCAGAGTCCCAGAGTCGAACACAACTGGACAATCTTTACCTTTACCTATGCTGAAGTGTAAAGATAGGTCACTGAATATTAAAGTTAGGGTTGTCCATGCCATCTATGCTTGTTTGCGAAAGCTGGACAGTTTGTTTATTTATCATGTCAGAAACAAGTTGAGGATTCAGTAAAAATGCATTTAAAAACACAATGTTTTAAAAAGAACTTGGCATTACGCTAAATGTCCTTTGACCAGAAGCTGGCCACTTGGTGTCACTGTCAGGGAAAGGGAAATGGGGAAATGGAAAATAGAAAGGGGAAAGCGGAAAGGGGAAAGGGAAGGGAAGGGGGAAGGGAAGGAGTGAAAGGGAAATGGAAAAGAGGAAATTAAAAATAGAAGAGGAAAGGGGAAAGGGGAAAGGGGGAAGGCAAGGGACGGGAAAGAAAGGAAAGGAAAGGAAAGGAAAGGAAAGGAAAGGAAAGGAAAGGAAAGGAAAGGAAAGGAAAGGAGGGAAAGGGAAATGGAAAAGAGTAAATTGAAAATAGAAAGAGGAATGGGGAAAGGGAAGGAGGAAAGGGGGAAAGGGGGAAAGGGGGAAAGGGGGAAGGGAAGGGAAGGGAAGGGAAGGGAAGGGAAGGGAAGGGAAGGGAAGGGAAGGGAAGGGAAGGGAAGGGAAGGGAAGGAAAAGAGGGAAAGGGAAAATAAAAAGGGAAAAGGAGAAAGGGAAGGGAAGGGGGAAAGGGGAAGGGAAGGAAAGAAAAGGAAGGAAAGGGAAATGGAAAATAGAAAGGGGAAAGTAAAAGGGGGAAAGGGAAAGGGGAAGGAAAGGAAAGAAAGGAAGGAAGGAAGGAAGGAAGGAAGGAAGGAAGGAAGGAAAAGGGGGAAGGGAAGGGGGAAGGAAAGGAAGGAAAGGGGCAAAGGGCGAAGGGAAGAATGTAAAGGGAAAGGAAAAAGAGGAAATGGAAAATAGAAAGGGAAAAGTAAAAAGGGGAAAGGGAAGGGGGAAGGAAAGGGGGAAGGGAAGGATGGAAAGGGAAAGGCAAAAGAGGAAAGTGAAAATAGAAAGGGAAAAGGGGAAAGGGAAGGGAGAAGGAAAGGAAGGAAAGGTAGGAAAAGAAGAAAGGAAGGAAAGGGGGAAGGGGGAAAGGAAGGATAGAAAGGGAAAAGAGGAAAGGGAAATAGAAAGGGAAAATGAAAAGGGAAGGGGGAAGGAAAGGAAGGAAGGAAAAGTAGGTAAGGAAGAAAGGAAGGAAAGGGGGAAGGGAAGGATGGAAAAGGAAAGGGAAAAGAGGAAAGGTAAAATAGAAAAGGAAAGTGAAAGGGGAGAAGGGGAAGGAAGGAAAGGAAATGAAGGAATGGGAGGGAGGGAAGGAAGGGGGACAGGGGACACGAAGGAGGGAAAGGGAAAAGAGGAAAGGGAAAATAGAAAGGGAAGGGAGGAAAGGCAGGAAAGACATTCATGTTTCCAGGATGAAGAAGTGTGCTCCACAGGAGAAGCTTTAAAAAATAAGAAGATTCCCCTGCGAAAGAGAACCAGAAATTCTATTTATTCCTTCACAGCCAGCTTCTTAGAGCCTGAGTGAAACTCAATGAGAAACAGCCATGCGCATGTGTGAACTGAATTCCTTTCCTCGGTTTCACGTTTTAAGATGTTTCCCTCGTTCCATCATCTTGTAAACCCTCCTTCTTCTTCCTCCAGAACGTGTGATCCTATTAAAGCACCACCGTTGCAGCCCATCAACGCGATCCGGGATGTCCGGGTGTGCTCCAACACCTTTCGCTAATGGACTGGGCAACCAGTTTATAAGCTCTTTTGACTGAATTCTTAAAGAGCGCTACACGAGCCTCTATGCCTTGGCAAGCTCCGCTGCTGCATTTTCTTCACAAATGGTTTTCATCTCTGCAAAGCAGGAGGGAGCAGGAAGAATCGCATGGTTCAATTTATCACGTTGGAATCCATATGCAGAGATGCCCAGCAGGGATGGAGCCCCTCATTGTCCACGCATGGATCCTCCATCTGATTTTGATACAGTCTGAAACACTCCACATTTGACAGCCAGCCCATGAGGACCTAAGATAGAATCATAGAAGTAGGAAGAACACATTCAAAACACCCCCGACAGATGGCCATCCAACCTCTGTTTAAAAGAAGGAGCCTCCACCACACTCCGGAGCGGAGAGTTCCACTGAAGAACAGCTCTCACAGTCAGGAAGTTCTTCCTCATGTTCAGATGGAATCTCCTTTGCATTCAAAGCACCCCCGACAGATGGCCATCCAACCTCTGTTTAAAAGCCTCCAAAGAAGGAGCCTCCACCACACTCTGGGGCAGAGAGTTCCACTGATGAACAGCTCTCACAGTCAGGAAGTTCTTCCTCATATTCAGATGGAATCTCCTTTGCATTCAAAGCACCCCCGACAGATGGCCATCCAACCTCTGTTTAAAAGCCTCCAAAGAAGGAGCCTCCACCACACTTTGGTGCAAAGAGTTCCACTGTTGAACAGTTCTCACAGTCAGGAAGTTCTTCCTCATGTTCAGATGGAATCTCCTTTGTATTCAAAGCATCCCCGACAGATGGCCATCCAACCTCTGTTTAAAAGCCTCCAAAGAAGGAGCCTCCACCACACTCCGGGGCAGAGAGTTCCACTGATGAACAGCTCTCATAGTCAGGAAGTTCTTCCTCATGTTCAGATGGAATCTCCTTTGCATTCAAACCACCCCTGACAGATGGCCATCCAGCCTTTTTTAAAAAGCTTCCAAAGAAGGAGCCTCTGCCACACTCTGGAGTAGAGAGTTCCACTGATGAACAGCTCTCACAGTCAGGAAGTTCTTCCTCATGTTCAGATGGAATCTCCTTTGCATTCAAAGCACCCCCGACAGATGGCCATCCAGCCTCTGTTTAAAAGCTTCCAAAGAAGGAGCCTCTGCCACACTCTGGAGCAGAGAGTTCCTCTGCTGAACAGCTCTCACAGTCAGGAAGTTCTTCCTCATGTTCAGATGGAATCTCCTCTCTTGTAGTTTGAAGCCATTGTTCCAAATCCTAGTCTCCAGGGCAGCAGAAAACAAGCTTGCTCCTTCCTCCCGATGACTTCCTCTCACATATTCATACATGGCTATCATGTCTTCTCTCAGCCTTCTCTTCTTCAGGCTAAATAGGTCCAGCTCTTTAAGCCGCTCCTCATAGGGCTTGTTCTCCAGACCATTGATCATTGTAGTCACCCTCCTATGGACACATTCCAACTTGTCAACATTTCAATGTTCAAACCCAATGAATGAATGAGAGACTTCCAAGTCTCTATGGCAGACATGGGCAAACTTTAGCCCTCCAGGTATTTTGGACTTCAACTCCCACCATTCCTAACAGCCTCAGGCCCTTTCCTTTTCCCCCTCAGCTTAAGCGGCTGAGGGGGAAAAGGAAGGGGCCTGAGGCTGTTAGGAATGGTGGGAGTTGGAGTCCAAAACACCTCGAGGGCCCTAGTTTGCCCATGCCTGCTCTGAAGCATCTTCAATGTTTACACTTCACTCTCAAGTCCTCTCTTAACTTTCTCTTCTCCAGGCTAAACATACTCCTCATAGGACATAGTGCTCAAGACACATCTAGTTGAAACTATGGCGCACTGAACTTGTGGATCATGACACTGTGGTATATGGCAGCCACACCATAACAACAATAAATTCCTCCCTGTATGCTTTCATATCAAAAAAGCATGTATTTTCTTTTCAAACCTGGTGCTTTTAAAAGACATCCATGAGTCCCAAGCATTCATGTGCTTAGGACAGAAACATGGTCTCTGGACCCACTACAGTTTTCTACCTTTGTCTTAAAAAGAAATAGCTCAAATTCCCATAAAACTGTACTTGATGTTCCTTATAAAGATCCACTATGACAGAAATGGAGCAGTGGGACAGATTCTTTTTTCAGCACCCTGTTTTTAAAAACCCATAGTCTAGTCAACTAATGGGGAAAGCTTCTGCTGTGCCACCAATGTGCAATGTTGCAGCAGGCTCCCCCTAGTGGTTAAAAAGCCATTTCATAAGCGTGTTGTCGAAGGCTATCATGGCCAGAATCACTGGGTTGCTGTGAGATTTCCATGCTATCTGGCCATGTTCCAGAAGCATTCTCTCCTGACGTTTCACCCACATCTATGGCAGGCATCCTCAGAGGTTGTGAGATCTGTTGGAAAGTAGTCAAAGTAGTAGTTTATATATCTGCGAAACGTCCAGGGTAGGAGAGAAGGGATGTCAGAGAGGTTGCCAAAGATCCTCAGTAAACCCAGTATTTTCTGTTGGTCATGGGGGTTTTGTGTGGGATGTTTGGCCCAATTCTATCATTGGTGAGGTTCAGAATGCTCTTTGATTGTAGGTTAACTAGAAATCCCAGCAACTACAACTTCCAAATGTCAAGGTCTATTTTCCTCAAACTCCACCAGTGCTCACATTTGGGCATATTGAGTATCCATGCTAAGTTTGGTTCAGATCCATCATTATTTAGGTCCACAGTGCTCTCTGGATGTAGATCTACAACTCCCAAACTCAAGGTCAATGCCCAATTGGTCAAATGCCAATCCCCAAAGCCAAGTTTTCACCTGTTTCCTGAACGTTAAGATAGAAGGGGCAATTCTGATCTCCAGTGGAAGGGAGTTCCAGAGTCGAGGGGCCACCACCGAGAAGGCCCCGTCTCTCGTCCCCTATGGGGCCGGTGGGATCAAGAGCAGGGCCCCTCCAGACTTCAGAATACTCTTTGATTGTAGGTGAACTATATATCCCAGCAACTGCAACTCCCAAATGTCAAGGTCTATTTTCCCCAAACTCCACCAGTGTTCACATTTTGGCACACAGAGTATTTCTCCCAAGTTTGGTCCAGATCCATCATTGATGGAGTTTGATTGTAGATGAACCATAAATCCCAGCAACTATAACTCCCAAATGACAAAATCAATCCCTCTCCCAACCCCACCAGTATTCAATTTTGGGTATATTGGGTATTTGTGCCACATTTGGTCCAGTGAATGAAAATACATCCTGCATATCAGATATTTACATTGCGATTCATAATAGTAGCCATTGCAAGAAGGGCCAGAGAGCTTCATCTATGCTGATGATCGTGCCATCACCGCTCAAGCAGGGAGCTTTGAGATGGTTGAATAGAAGCTCTCCAAAGCTCTAGGTGCTCTTACTGCCTATTACAGGGAAAACCAGCTGATCCCTAATCCATCTAAAACACAGACAAGTGCTTTTCATCTCAAAGAACAGACAAGCCCATCGAGCTCTGAGGATGACCTGGGAAGGAATCCCACTGGAGCATTGCAGCACACCCAAATACCTGGGAATCACTTTGGACCGTGCTCTGACTTACAAGAAGCACTGCCTGAACATCAAGCAAAAAGTGGGTGCTAGAAACAATATCATACGAAA
Organism: Anolis sagrei; assembly: GCF_037176765.1. Lineage (NCBI taxonomy): Eukaryota > Metazoa > Chordata > Lepidosauria > Squamata > Anolidae > Anolis > Anolis sagrei. The sequence goes on from NC_090023.1 coordinate 8,386,270, forward strand.
GCCGACTGGCACAACCTGGGGATCACAACCAGACACAGTGAAGACATCTGCCCTTGCGCTATGCTATTCTGCTGCTGAGTATGCATGCCCAGTGTTGAACACATCTCACCACACTAAAACAGTGGATGTGGCTCTTAATGAGACATGCCGCATTATCACGGGGTGTCTGCGCCCTACACCACTGGAGAAATTACACTGCTTAGCCGGTATTGCACCACCTGACATCCGCCGGGAAGTAGCAGCCAATAGTGAAAGGACCAAGGCAGAGACATCTCCAGCTCATCCCCTGTTTGGGTATCAGCCAGCACGTCAACGACTTAAATCAAGAAATAGTTTTCTAAAGTCGCTGGAACACCTCAGCAAGCAAGAGTCCAAAAGTGGCAGGCTCAAACCCAGAACCTCAATCAATGGCTGATACCAAATGAGAGACTCCCGCCTGGGCACACAGAAAACTGGGCAACTTGGAAGGCGCTGAACGGATTGCGCCCTGGCACCACGAGATGCAGAAAAAAATAGGGCTACAAAGTTGAGTCCACAACATGCGAGTGTGGAGAAGAGCAAACCGCAGACCACCTGCTGCAATGCAACCTGAGCCCTGCCACATGCACAATGGAGGACCTTCTTATAGTAACACCAGAGGCACTCCAAGTGGCCAGCTACTGGTCAAAAGATATTTAATCAGCTACCAAGCTTGCAAACTTTGTGTTTTGTTTGTTTGTTAAAAATGCAATACAACTGTTTGGTTTGCTCCTGACATGATAAATAAATAAATAACAGTAGCAAAATTACAGTTATGAAGTAGCAACGAAAATAATGTTATGGCTGTGGGTCACAACTTGAGGAACTGCATTAAGGGGTTGCAGGATTACAAAGGTTGAGAAACATTGTCCTAAAGTAATGAGTTCTGGCACAGGTCTAGGTACTGTGGATTCCTGCATTGCCAGGGTCGGTCTAGATGACCTCTAGCACTTAAACCTTCTGATTCTCTCTGATTCATTACATAGCTTAGACCTCATTGCTTCTCAGATCTCTAGGCATACTTTGCTCCCACTCCCTTGGCTTTTTATTCCAGGCTCCAAGCATTAAAAAGAAGCCTGTGCTTAACATTTAAGCCCATAATCTCCATGACAAAGCTTAAAGTTAAACACAGACCAAATGGAGGAGGACCAAACCAAAGGCGCGCATCAAAGCCACACCGAGCCTAAACCAGCAGGAGGTAGATCCGAAGAAGGGGATCACTGGAAGCACCAAAGTTATTTAAACACACTTGCTTTAAAGCTAGATTGCAGCTAATTCTCTTCTGTGTGTGTTCCTGTAACCATTGTTGGGCGTTGTATAAGTTCTTTAGCCTTCTGAACTTCTAAGGTTCCATAGCCATGGCAATTAAGGTAGTATCAAACTACATTCATTCTACTCTGCAGATCAGAATTTCTCAACATGGGGATCGGGACCCCTGGGGGGGGGGGTCACGAGGAGGTGTCAAAGGGTTCACCAGAGACCATCAGAAAACAGTTCTCTGTTCTGCTCCACAGTCACATAAGGTGTGTGTGCTGGCACGGCTTCGCCAGGAGTTTGAATTTCCTTTTCTTGCACTGTTAGTTTGCATGAATCTATTTGGGCCATGCATTTTGCAATTGGGTAGCTTTCCCCAGGTTGCAGTCATAGGGCCAACACCCCGTCAATCATCATTAGAGCCTTTAGATCCGCCCCTTTCCCCAGGTTTGGAGGGGAAAGGGGACTTTTAGTTCAGTCTCACAGTTTGGAGCCTTACAGCAGGACGTGTGGGCTTTCTCTGTCCCACCTGCAAAAAGCTTCACTTCTTACAGCTTTGCTGGGGAGTAAAGTTACAGTTCCACGGCTTTGCTGGGGGAATTCAGCCAGCAGTTGGCAGATTGAGAAAGCTACCAGCTTTTTAAGATTATGAAGCATTTAATCCATTTGTTCAAAGATTTAAGCCTTAATAAAGAACTTTGTTGGACTTATTTTGAGCCTCTACAGAACTTTGTGTTGGGAAATCTATGGGACCCTTTAGCTGAGGCATCCCGTTAGGCATACAGAAAGCACGTCCTGTAAACAGACATTGTCATAGGCCTAGCATGCGACAGCACAGTGTGGTCTACTAAAACTCCTTGATCCCTCTCACTATCACAGACACAGTGTGCCACAATAGCATGGCTTCCCTTGGATGTAAACAAAGAGGTCCTGGGATGCCACAATAGCATGGCTTCCCTTGGATGTAAATAAAGAGGTCCTGGGACACAACCCAAGCAGCCTAATTGTGCCCCATAGTGATCTAAGGAACAGCATCTGCTGTGCATCGCTCTGATATGAAATCTTAAAGAGAGAGTAAGCAGAAAGGCTGGCCGACAGCTGTTACAAGCCGTGGTTGTTCAGAACGAACGTGAATGGTATCCAAACAGGCCAGAGTATTTAAACAGGCAGGCTGCAGATGACAAAAGCACATGGGCCGCCCGTTTGAAGGTTTGCTTTGCTGGTTTGCACAGCAATCATCTGAGCGATTGGATGCAGTTGGGTGATCTTCCCCCTCTTTCTCTTTCTCCTTTGGCAAGCTTTGGTGTTTTTGCATCCAAAAAGCCAGTGGGGGGTTTGCAACCCAAACCGTCTGATTTGTCTGCCCCGAATTCTTTAGAAGTTTCCATGTTCATGGGCTCCCCATTTGGCAACTTCCCATTCAGCCTTTCCTCTAGTTTCCTTGATCTATTTCTCATAGTCCATCCATACTTTCCAAAAGTACATTTACACTGGAGAATTAATGCAGTACGACCCCACTTTAACGGCTATGGTTCAATGCTATGGGATCATGGGAGTTGTAGTTTGGCAACGCACCAGCACTCTTGGGCAGAGAAGGCTAAATGTACCTAGGTTGTTGCTTATGATGTTTGCTTTTATTGTTTATAATGTTGTCTGGGCATGGCCCCATGTAAGCTGCCCAGAGTCCCTTTGGGGAGCTGGAGGCGGGGTAGAAAAATTAAGTTATTATTATTATTATTATTATTATTATTATTATTATTATTATTATTTGAAACACAACAAGATGAGTCTACAGCAAACACTCTGCTGGTTGTTGAATTGGATCACACGTCGGACACATCCCAAGTGTCTAGGACTGTGTGATGTATTGGCGAATAATGCATGCAGATCCCAGTAAGGTGGCCTTTTGCAGCTGGCAGCTCCGATTGTGTTTAAGTGCAGGCCAAGGTCTTTAGGCACTGCACCCAGTGTGCCGATCACCACTGGGACCACCTTTACGGGCTTGTGCCAGAGTCTTTGCAGTTCAATCTTTAAATCCTCATATCGTGTCAGCTTTTCCAGTTGTTTCTCTGCAATCCTGCTGTCACTTGGGATTGCGACATCAACAATCCATACTTTGTTTTTTAACACGATTGTGAGGTCAGGAGTATTGTGCTCCAAAACTCTGTCTGTCTGAATCCGGAAGTCCCAGAAGAGTTTGGCGTATTCATTCTCTGTAACTTTTTCCGGCTTGTGATCCCACCATTTCTTTGTCACAGGCAAATGGTATTTGTGGCACAAGTTCCAATGAATCATCTGAGCAATGGTGTTATGCCTCTGCTTGTAGTCTATCTGCGCAATCTTCTTGCAGCAGCTGAGAGTGTAATCCATTGTTCGATCTGCTTCCCCGCAGAGTCTACATTTGGGATCTGTTGTCGACTTTTCAATTCTGACTTTGATGGCATTGGTTCTAATGGGTTGTTCTTGGGCTGCCAGAATCAGGCCCTCCTTTGTCTCCTTTTTCAGAGTTCCATTTGTTAACCACAGCATTATTATTATTATTATTATTATTATTATTATTATTATTATTAAAGGCCTTGGTAAAATGGCAACTCTCATAGTTTCATGGTCTTGAGTCATGGCATTCAAAGTGGTGTCAAACAGCATTAATTCTACAGTGCCAGTACATCCCCAAACCTCTCATCTGCAGCCTTGAGGACTAGAAACTTTTGAAACTCAAACAGAGGGAAGAGGTCCAAGTTAGCAGGCAGTTGCTTCCACTTTTCATTATTTCCTTGCCATCATCCGGCAATAGCCTTTCGGATGTCATTGAAAGAGAACATGGATAATTTTTCTTTAACATACATTCAACTGTCGAAGGCTTTCACGGCTGGAATCACTGGGTTGTTGTAGGGGTTTTGTGGGGCTATATGGCCATCTTCTAGAGGCATTCTCTCCTGACGTTTCGCCTGCATCTATGGCAAGCATCCTCAGAGGTAGTGAGGATGCAAACAAGTGTTTGCATGCAGGAATTCTGCAAAAAGGGGGCTTCCTTTGGTTTGCAGTCATAGGGCAAACCACTTGTCTATCATTGTTAAGTTTGGATCTGCCCCTTATCCCAGGGAGATGGGAAGGGAAGAGGGGGCCATTTTTAGTTAGTCTTATTGAGGAAAGCTACGTTAGAGGACGTGGACAAGCTTCACTTGCACAAAAGCTTCATTTCTTAAGACCATCCAGGGAAACTGAAGTCCAGAAAATTCCAGGGACATTCCAGGGGGAAACAGTCCCAAAGCTCTGGCAGAGAGCTCACAGCCTCTCAGCCCTACAGCATCTGAGGGAAACAGCCCTAAAGTCTCTAAGAAATTCCATAGGGAAAACAGCTTTACAGACCCAGAGAACTCCAGCTGGAGAATCTGCAAGCCTACTTGGTGCTCAAGACACAGTTTGAATCCAGTAGTAGGACCAACATCAGTAAGGATTAGGTTATAGTCAGCCTGGAAGAGGTTAAATAGGGTTTTCCTCTAAAGTAAAGGAGCAGTTAATGAAGACAGTTGCCTGTCCCTCGTGGACAAGATTAAGGAAGCCACCAGTAAATTCAAAGCCTTGAAGCATTTGTTTGACCCATTGAAGATTTGAGAAATATCTGTTGGATTTGTTACATCATTAAAGACTCTAAAGACTATCTCAACAGGAAAATCCTTAAAGGCCTCTTTCGAGGCACCCCTGGCTTCCCGTTGGGCATAAGGTGCACATCCTATTTCAAAAGTCAATTATCTATTTTCCCCAAATTCCACCAGTGTTCACATTTGGGCATATTGAGTATTCATGCCAAGTTTGGTCCAGATCCATCCTTGTTTGAGGCCACAGTGCTCTCTGGATGTAGGTGAACTACAACTCCCAAACTCAAGGTCAATGCCCACCAAGCCCTTCCAGTATTTCCTGTTGGTTGTGGGAGTATTGTGTGCCAAGTTTGGTTCAATTTTATTGTTGGTGGAGTTCAGGCCCAGCACGTGACAGAACAATCATCATCACCATCATCATCATTCATGCTCTACTTTCCTCTCTGAAAAAAGACTCAAATTGGCATGTTGGATACTCCAATTAAGCAATGTCATACAATCATAGAAAGACCCTCAAGGGTCAGCTCCATTCTATTAGGCAGGGACACACAATCAAAGCACTCCCAACAGATAACCATCCAGGCTCAGGTTAAAAGCATCCAGAGAAGGAGACTCCTCTGGAGATTTGGTGCTTTGGTGAGTCTTTCATTTAGGAAAAGGAAGATAACTTACAGCCATTTGATTCCATTGCAGGTCCCGTTCTGCAAAACGAAAGCCAGGAGAAAGGCCACTAGGCAATGTCTCAATGCCATCTTCCGCCGTCTCCTCTCGATTCCTCTGCCTGAATCTCTTTCGGAGAGAAAAGGATGTATAACGGAGAGATTGCCTTCTTGGTAGTGGAGAGCGAATTCCTTTGTTTGTTTTCAACGGAACTTCTTCCAGATGCCAACCTAAAGATAAGGGGGAAAGAAGACAAAATGAATACCCAATCATAGAATCCTAAAATTGGAAGAGACTTCAACGTCCATCCAGTCCAAGAAGCAGGGAAACCGCATTCAATCGCAGCCACTCTCATCCAAACAAAGGATTGCGGAAGGCAATGGAGAAGTCTGTGGACCTTCTGCAGCCTCAGCTTGCCTCCTCCTTGCTCCATCTCCCTGCTCTCCATAAAGAAAACAGACAAGCCGTATGGCTCCCATTACGGCAACATGTTGAAGCCTCCCTGCATGCTTTTGGTTAGTTGCATATGGTGAGAGTTCAGGCCTGATCCTAGCTTGATCCTCCTGGCTCCCTCCACATTCATGCAATCCCCACTCCCCCCACCCCAAAAGTATATATATATTTGATGGAAAGAAAGAGAACCATGCTCTGTCTCCCGGGAGATTTTCATCTTGATCCGTGCTCATTTACAAATATATTAAAAGTGGAAGGCTATGGAAGGGGCAAAAGGCTGGAGCAGATGCCGGTTCATGGCGGTGCCCCCTCTTGTTGTGCAGGTGTTGAGGGCTGTTTGTTGCAAGGGACCCCCATCGCCACCACCTCCTCCTTTTCTCCTTCACACTTCATTAGTTTAATATCTCCCACGTCTGTGTTCAAACACCTGGAACCGCAAGGAGCGGGTCGAGCCGGATTTAAGCAGACACCCCAAAGAATGTGGAGCATCTCCAGAGAGATTTGGAAAGAAGGAGAACGTCAGATGCTTCTTGGTTCTTACAAAGGCATTTCTTACTACAACTTGAGCATCCTTTATCCCCGATTCCAAAATCTGAAATACTCTGAAATTTGAAATTGTCCACGCACAGCTACACCAGAAGTTTCCAAATTGTGTCGCAACCCATTCATGTGCCAACTGCAGTTTGAAAGTGTATCACACAAATGTACCAAGACACTACTACATCTATGTGAAATGAGCACTAAATCATATGGTAAGTAAAGGTAAAGGTTTCCCCTGACATTAAGTCTAGCTGTGTCTGACTCTGAGGGGTGGTACTCATCTCCCTATCCAAGATGAAGAGCTGGCATTGTCCATAGACGCCTCCAAGGTCATGTGGCCAGCATGACTGCATGGAACACTGTTACCTTCCCTTGTGAATTACCACCCCAAATAACCAAACCGAATCTAAAGTTGACCAGAAAGTGATTTGTAACCCTTTTGGTACTAATGTTGGAGAGTGGTTCCTGGTCAGAGTGGTCCCTGGTCAAGGTGGTTCTGGGTCAAGGTGGTCCCTGGTCAAAGTGGTCAAAGTGGTCCCTGGTCAGAGTGGTCCCTGGCCAGGGTGGTCCCTGGTCAAAGCAGCCCCTGGTCAAAGCGGTCCCTGGTCAGAGTGGTCCCTGGCCAGGGTGGTCCCTGGTCAAGGTGGTTCTGAGTTAAGGTGGTCCCTGGTCAAAGTGATCAAAGTGGTCCCTGGTCAGAGTGGTCCCTGGCCAAAGTGGTCCCTGGTCAAAGCGGTCCCTGGTCAAAGCAGTCCCTGGCCAAAGTGGTCCCTGGTCAAAGCAGTCCCTGGTCAGAGTGGTCCCTGGTCAAAGCAGTCCCTGGTCAAAGTAGTCCCTGGCCAAAAAAAGGTTGGGAACCACTGTTTGGAGGGAATGAACAAAAGCACCATGTAATAATGTGACTATAGATTTAGATAACATATCTCTACCTTAGGAGAACCATTATGGTGGAGTGGAAGACCAGACTTCAACTCTTAACTTAACCATGTAAACCCATTTTATGAACTGGGAGAAGTTGCACTCTCTCAGCCTTAGTGGAAAGCAAGGGCAAACATCTTCTGAACAGTTCTTGCCAAGAAAACAGTGCAAGAGGTTGACCTTTAGTTTCGCCATAGGTCAGAAATGACTTCAAAACACACCAAAGCTACAAATCTCAGCTTTAAGAGAGCTAAGGCAGTGCAGTCACTTGAGCTACAGCTTTGGAGACCAGAGTTCGAATCCATGGAATCTCACTGGGTGACCTTGAGCACAAGTCACACACTCTCAACCCCAGAAGAAGGCACAAACTCCCTCTAAATGCAACATCCAAGAGAGCCCCAAGGCAGCAATGACTTGGAGGTACACAAAAATAAGAACAATCTCAGCCTCTCAACTCACAGAATTGGATTGCTAGAAATCTCTATGTCCTCCAGTGTGACTGGAATAAATTTACCATAATGTTACACTGGCAGACTTAGAGATTCTTAGAAAATTTTTAATCAAGCCAGTGAATAACCCAATCTACAAAAGTCCAAAAAAAGTGGGGAGGGGATGACACTACTGAAAAGTCGTCTCTGTGTATGATCTGCTTCTCTGCGTAATGAAGGGCTTTGCTGTCACAACTCTATCAGCGCCTTCCAATATACAGCAGGGCTGTGTCTGTCATTAGGAAAAGCAAAGCGATCACTCCAGGCGGTCGATGATGTGAAGCAGAGGTGGGAGCAAAATATTGGAGGAGACACCCACATGGGACCCCCAAGCAAGTCTGTTGCCTTTCATGGGGACGGAAGATGTCTTCCCATTGTGTCAGAGAGAGATTCAATTGCCAGATCTTTCAGCTCTTTGGTACAGAAGCCAGGAAGACTCATTTGCTTCATCTCAGGAAGAAAACTCTCTCCTTAGGGTGCATCTACATTGCAGAATTAATGCAGCATGATTCCACTTTAACTGACATGGCTCAGTGCTATGGAATCCTTAGAGTTGTTTGTTCGTGAAGCACCACCACTCAGCACAGAAGGCTAGAGGACCTTGTAAAACTATAAGTCCCGCAATTCAATTGCATAGAGCCATGGCAGTGGAATAAAGCTACATTAGTTCTGGATCTATATCAGTATTTTGCAACCTGCAAGGGGGTGTCAGAGGGGCCGCCAAAGACCATCCAAAAACACAAAAACAAAATCTGGCTACCAGTATTAAAAAACTCTAAAATTACAACAGCAAAACAACAGAGAGGAAACAACCAGGCACATCTTAACACCTCTCAACAGAACATTTTCCCAGGCTCAGCCAAGCCTTCAAATGCTAATGAAGGTGGTCAGCTGAAACATTCACACCTAGCTTCAGCAGAGAGCTCTTTGCCCCACCCCAGTCATTCCACAGATATATAAACCCATTTTCCTATTTCCAACAGACCTCACTACCTCTGAGGATGCTTGCCATAGATGCAGGCGAAACGTCAGGAGAAATGCCTCTAGAACATGGCCCTATAGCCCGAAAAAACCTACAAGAACCTAACAAAAACACAGTATTTTCTGTTGGTCATGGGGATTATGTGTGGGAAGTTTGACCCAATTCTGTTGTTGGTAGGGTTCAGAATGCTCCTTGATTGTAGGTGAACTAGAAATCCCAGAAACTGCAACTCCCAAATGTCAAGGTCTATTCTTCCCAAACTCCACCAGTGTTCACATTTGGGCATATTGAGTATCTGTGCTAAGTATGGTCCAGAACCATCATTGTTTGAGTCCACAGTGCTCTTTGGATATAGGAGAACTACAACTCCAAATCTCAAGGTCAATGCCCACCAAACCCTTCCAGCATTTTCTGTTGGTCATGGGAGTTCTGTAAACAAATTTTGATTCCATTCTATCTTTGGTGGGGTTCAGAATGCTCTTGGATTATAGGTGAACTATAAATCCCAGCAACTACAACTCCCAAATGACAAAATCAATCCACCCAAACCCCCACCAGTATTCAAATTTGGGCTTATTGAGTATTGCGTCAAATTTGGTCCAGTGAATACTTCCTGCAAAAGATATTTCCATTGCAATTCATGAAAGTAGCAAAATTACAGTTATGAAGTAGCAACAAAAATAATTTTATGGTTGGGGGTCACCACAACATGAGGAATGGTATGAAGTGGTCGCAGCTTTAGGAAGGTTGAGAAACACTGATCTATATTGTCATATAATTATAGGCTGGATTCACTCTAAACACCTTCACAGAAGCATACGAGATGCTCGGCCTGTCATTGAACATCAAGAAAACCAAAGTGCTCTTCCAGCAGTCAACAGCCAACCCCTCTCCAACGCCAGAGATACAGCTTAATGGCGTAACATTAGAAAACGTTGACCATTTCCACTCCCTTGGCAGCCACCTCTCCACCAAAGTCAACATCGACACCGAAATACAACACCGCCTGAGCTCTGTGAGTGCAGCATTTTTACGAATGAAGCAGAGAGTGTTTGAAGACCGGGACATCCGAAGGGAGACCAAGGTGCTTGTCTATAAAGCTATTGTCCTCCCAACCATGCTATATGCCTGCGAAACGTGGACTGTCTACAGACGTCACATGCAACTCCTGGAACGGTTCCATCAGCGCTGCCTCCGGAAAAACAAGCGGACAAATGTCAGCATGCTGGAAGAAGCAAAGACCACCAGCACTGAAGTGATGGTCCTCTGCCATCAACTCTGCTGGACCGGCCACATTGTCCGGATGCCCGACAACCATCTCCCAAAACAGTTGCCGTACTCTGAACTCAAGAACAGAAAACGGAATGTTGTTGGACAGGAAAAGAGATTGAAAGATGGGCTCAAAGCCAACCTTAAAATCTCCGGCATAGACATGGAGAACTGGGAAGCCCTGGCCCTTGAGCACTCCAGCTGGAGGTCAGCTGTGACCAGCAGTGCTGTAGAATTTGAAGAGGCACAAATGGAGGGTAAAAGAGAGAAACGTGCCAGGAGGAAGGCGCGTCAAGCCAACACCGACTGAGACTGCCTTCCACCTGGAAACCAATGCCCTCACTGCAGGAGTAGATGCAGGTCAAGAATAGGGCTCCACAGCCACCTACGGATCCACAAGAATACTGATCATGGAAGACTATCCTACTCATCCAACAAGGGATCACCTAAGAAGAAAGAATAGGCTGGATCCACACTGGATCAATGCATTTAATATGCATCAGGTAACTGACTTATACGGCAGTGTAGATGCATTCATATTGTCAGTGTAGACCTCTATTATGCATAAATAAATGGTTCTAAATAAATAAACAGATAAACAAATAAATAAATTATGTTCCAGTAAATAATAGGGTAGGATTTCTTTAAGGCCACTCTTAACAAACTTGAGATTTGATTCCAAGACAACTTGTTTTGCAAGCTCAGCCCTTTTATCCGCTTTGCTACGCTGCATGTATTGCCAGGTATGCAAAACCAAACAAAGCGAAACAACGAATGCAGATACTTTGCCAATGAATCGTCAACATAACCCATGGAAAACATCTTGCAATGAGTCTTATAGGTTGGTGCATAAACTTATGTGAGAAAATATAAATGCATGGACACATAGAATCATAGTGTTGGAAGAGACCTCGTGGGCCATCCAGTCCAACCCCATTCTGCCAAGATCATGCAATCCTTTATTTGTTCCTTCTCCGTTGACTCTGTTAAAAGTACTTTGTATATTTTTGAAATTACTTTACACATTCGTAGAATCATAGAATCATTGAGTTGGAGGAGACCTCCTGGGCCATCCAGTCCAACCCCATTCTGCCAAGAAGCAGGAAAATTGCATTCAGAGCACCCCCGACAGATGGCCATCCAACCTCTGTTCAAAAGCCTCCAAAGAAGGAGCCTCCACCACACTCTGGGGCAGAGAGTTCCACAGCTCTCACAGTCAGGAAGTTCTTCCTAACGTTCAGATGGAATCTCCTTTCTTGCGTCCTAGTCTCCAGGGCAGCAGAAAACAAGCTTGCTCCCTCCTCCCTGTGACTTACCCTCATATCTTTATCTATATCCCTCCTCATATCTCCTCTCCGCCTTCTCTTCTGCAGGCTAAACATGCCCAACTCTTTAAGCCACTCGTTATGGGGATTGTTCTCCAGACCCTTGATCCTTTGAGTTGCCCTCCTCTGGACACATTCCAGCTTAGAGTTGACATCTCCCTTCAGCTGCATGCCCAGAATTAGACACAATGTGATTCCAAGTGTGGTTTGACCAAAGCAGAATAGAGGGGTAGCATGACTTCCCTGGATCTAGGCACTAGGCTCCTCTTGATGCAGGCCAAAATCCCATTGACCAAAATCTTATCTGAGCTTGGATAAAAAGTATTTCAGGGGAGTTTGGGGGGCTTCACTGTTGAATTAAAGCATTTTGACACCACTTTAACTGATATGGTTCAATACTATGGAATCATGGAAGCTGTCTTAGTCTTCTTTCGTGTCCAATTCTGGGCACCACAGTTCAAGAAATATATTGACAAGCTGGAATGTGTCCAGAGGAAGGCGACTAAAATGATCAAGGGTCTGAAGAACAAGCCCTATGAGGAGCGGCTTAAAGACCTGGGCATGTTTAGCCTAAAGAAGAGAAGGCTGAGAGGAGATATGATAGCCATGTATAAATATGTGAGGGGAAGCCACAGGGAGGAGGGAGCAAGCTTGTTTTCTGCTTCCTTGGAGACTAGGACGCAATGGAGCAATGGCTTCAAACTACAAGAGAGGAGATTTCATCTGAACACAAGGAAGAACTTGTGGTCATATAGTGCAGTACAACTGCATTATATGAGTCTGCACTGGATCTACACTGCATTATATGGCAGTGTTACTTACTTACTTAGGCGATCCCTCGCTTTCCGAGGATGATTGTCTTCCAATATTCTTGTGGGTCCGTATGTGGCTGTGGAGGCCTATTCTTGCTCTGCATCTTCTTCCGCAGTGAGGGCATTGCTTTCCAGGTGGAAGGCGGTCTCGGCCGGGGTTGGCTTGACGCGCCTTCCTCTTGGCACGTTTCTCTTTTTCACCCTCCACTCGTGCCTCCTCAAATTCTGCAGCACTGCTGGTCACAGCTGCCCTCCAGCTGGAGCGGTCAAGGGCCAGGGCTTCCCAGTTCTCAGTGTCTATGCCAGAGTTTTTAAGGTTGGCTTTGAGCCCATCTTTAAATCTCTTTTCCTGTCGACCATCATTCCACTTTCCGTTCTTAAGTTCGGAGTAGAGCAGCTGCTTTGGGAGACGGTGGTCGGGCATCCGGACAACATGGCCGGTCCAGCGGAGTTGGTGGCGGAGGACCATCGCTTCAGTGCTGGTGGTCTTTGCTTCTTCCAGCACGCTGACATTTGTCCGCTTGTCTTCCCAAGAGATTTGCAGGATTTTTCGGAGACAGCGCTGATGAAATCGTTCCAGGAGTTGCATGTGACGTCTGTAGACAGTCCACGTCTCACAGGCATAGAGCAGGGTTGGGAGGACAATAGCTTTATAAACAAGCACCTTGGTATCCCTACGGATGTCCAGGTCCTCGAACACTTTCTGCTTCATTCGGAAAAATGCTGCGCTTGCAGAGCTCAGGCGGTGTTGTATTTCGGTGTCGATGTTGACTTTGGTGGAGAGGTGGCTGCCAAGGTAGCGGAAATGAACAACATTTTCTAATGTTACACCGTTAAGCTGTATTACTGGCATTGGAGAGGGATTGGCTGGTGACTGCTGGAACAGCACCTTGGTTTTTTCAACGTTCAGTGTCAAGCCGAGCTTCTCGTATGCTTCTGCAAAGGTGTTTAGAGTGGCTTGTAGATCTTCTTCTGAATGCGCACAGACGACGTTGTCATCAGCATACTGGAGTTCTATAACAGATGTTGTTGTGACCTTGGTTTTGGCTTTCCGTCTGCTGAGGTTGAGTAGCTTGCCATCTGTCCAATAGATGACTTCCACTCCGATGGGAAGCTTCCCGTCAACAAGGTGAAGTATCATAGCGATGAAGATGGAGAATAGAGTTGGGGCAATAACACATCCCTGTTTGACACCCAATTCCACCTTAAATGGGTCACTTTGGGAACTTGTTTTTCTGGCGGAAGAGCGTGTTGGTGATAAGAAGGTTGTGTTCCGCACATTTGGTGAGAAGCAGGATGCCGTTTGAGTTGCTGTTTCCAACCCCATCTTTTCCAATGGTCCCTGGCCACAGGTCGAAGTCTCGCCCGACTCTTGCATTGAAGTCCCCCAGGAGGATGATTTTGTCCTCCTTAGGTATCCCCGATAGGGCGGTGTCCAGCTGACAGTAGAATTTCTCCTTGTGTAGATCCAGCCTGGTGGCGCAGAGAGTTAAACTACTGAACTGCTGAGCTTGTTGACTGAAAGGTCGCAGAATCAAATCCGGGGAATGGTGTGAGCTCCCGCTGTCAGCCCCAGCTTCTGTCAAACTAGCAGTTCAAAAACATGCAAATGTGAGTAGATCAATAGATACCATTCTGGCAGGAAGGTAGCAGCGCTCCATGCAGTCATGCTGGCCACATGACCTTGAAGGTGTCTATGGACAACACCGGCTCTTTGGCTTAGAAATGGAGATGAGCACCAACTCCCAGAGTCAGACTCGACTAGACTTAATGTCAGGGGACAACCTTTACCTTTACTAGATCCAGCCATAGCCTTCCAAGGTCTCCCTTTTAGTAGGAGTAAGCCACCTATATGGTGGCTTACTCCTACTCTAACCACTATCAAACACTGCTCCCCATGAAACAGGGCCGGCTTTTAAGTAAACACACAGAGGATCGTAATAGTAATCTATTTCATTCCCTAAATTCTGGAAGGGAATGGTGTTTTTTTTTCTCACCGAGGAAACTTGAGTTAAGATCAGTTTGTAAACCTCCCAAATTAAGACCAGACCCTCTTCTTCTTCCCAAAACTGACAGCATCTCCGGCTTCTGATCAGAAGACATTCCAGCTCAGCTACAAACTATGCTGATACCAAAGGAATTTCCCCTTCACCGCCTTCTCCCAGGGTGCGTCTACGCTGCAGAATTAATGCAGTTTGACACCACTTTGAACTGCCTTGGCTCAATGCTATGGAATCCTGAGAGTTGCAGTTTGGTAAGGCACCAGTAAGAAAGCTAAAGATTTTGTAAAACTACAACTCCCAGGACTCCACAACTTGGCCGTTTTGAGTCTCCTTTTGGGGTAATAATAATAAGAATCACAAGCCTGAAACAATGTTACGGAAAGTGAAAACGTCAAATGACTCTGGGACTTCCGAATTCAGACCGACGAAACTTTTGGAGCACAATACTCCTGACCTCACAATCATGGGAAAATACAAGTATGGATCATCAATGTTGCGATCCTAGGGGACAGCAGGATTGACAAGCAACTGGAAAAGCTGACATCATACGAGGCTTTAAAGATCGAACTGCAAAGCCTTGACAAGCTAGTCAAGGTGGTCCCAGTGGTGATCAGCACTTACTTAGGTGATCCCTCGTTGTCCAAGTAGGATGGTCCTCCAGGGTCAGTGTGCAGTGGGTCCGTAGGTGACTGTGGAGCCCTATTCTTGATCTGCATCTTCTCCTGCAGTGAGGGCATTGGTTTCCAGGTGAAAGGCGGTGTGGGTCCTACTACCGATTCCAAATGCGTCTGGGTATCGAGTAGACCTACCAGCCAAGGCTTGTAGATATTTCAGCGGTCCCGATCAGGGTTGGCTTGATGCGTCTTCCTCTTGGCACGTTTCTCTCTTCCACCCTCCCTTCGTGCCTTTTCAAATTCTGCAGCACTGCTGGCCACAGCTGACCTCCAGTTGGACCGCTCAAGGGTCAGGGCTTCCCAGTTCTCAGTGTCTATGCCAGAGTGTTTAAGATTGGCTTTGAGCCCATATTTAGATCTCTTTTCCTGTCCTCCAACATTCTGTTTTCCATTCTTGAGTTCAGAGTAAAGCAACTGCTTTGGGAAATGGTGGTCGGGCACCCGGACAACATGGCTGGTCCAGCACAGTTGATCACTTCAGTGCTGGTGGTATTTGCTTTTTCCAGCACACTGACCTTTGTCCACTTGTCTTTCCAAGAGATTTGAAGGATTTTCCAGAGGAAGCACTGCTGGAATCCTTCCAGGAGTTGCATGTGACGTCTGTAGACAGTCCAGGTTTCTCAGTCATATAGCAGGGTTGGGAGGACAATAGCTCTATAAACAAGCACCTTGGCATCCCTACGGATGTCTCAGTCCTCAAACACTCTCTGCTTCATTCGGAAAAGTGATCAGCACACTGGGTGCAGTACCTAAAGGCCATGGCCTGCACTTAAAAACAATCGGCACTGACAAAATTACCATCTGTCAGCTGCAAAAGGCCACCCTACTCAAATCCGCATGCATTATTTGTTGATACACCACACAGTCCTAGACACTTGGGAAGTGTCTGGCGTGTGATCCAATACAACAGCCAGTGGACTCATCTTTTTATGTTTCAAATATTATTATTAATAATAATAGAAGCATAGAATCATAGAATCACAGAGTTGGAAGAGACCTCATGGGCCATCCAGTCCAACCCCCTGGCAAGAAGCAGGAAAATTTCATTCAAAGCAACCCTGACAGATGGCCATCCAGCCTGTTTAAAAGCCTCCAAAGAAGGAGCCTCCACCACACTCCATGGCAGAGAGTTCCACTGATGAACAGCTCTTTATTAATAATGATAACAACAACAACAACAATAATAATGGGGTGCCAAACTGCATTAATTATACAGTGTAAATACACCCCCATTATGCTGTACATATGCATTATATTGTGTTTTTGGGGAATCTGTACAAAGAATGGGCAAAGTTTCCATCTGAAAGTTCCCAGTGGTCTAAGAACCCCGGCTCTAAAACTCCTGGAAACTGATCATCAGAAAAAACAAACTTTTCTTTCTTCCCTTTTGAAACCCGAGTCTCTCTGCAAGTAGAGATAAATTGCTAATCACTCCTGCCATGCCCAGCTGGTATCCATCAATGCCTTTAAGCCCTGCCTGAAAGAAGCCCACTTCAAACCTTCACGCCTTAATTCAGGAGCATTCACTGCACTGCCTTAGATGGGTTATTTCTGATATGTCTGTTATCTCTCTGCTGGATTTAGGCTTCTGAAGCATGAGGACTCCCCTTGGATTTCTGATTGATTCTGTTTAGACTCTGGTGGAGTTTCCTTCTCTGGAGGTTTCAAAGTAGAACAATGGCTTCAAACTACAAGAGAGGAGATTCCATCTGAACATGAGGAAGAACTTCCTGACTGTGAGAGCCGTTCAACAGTGGAACTCTCTGCCCCGGAGTGTGGTGGAGGCTCCTTCTTTGGAAGCTTTTAAACAGAGGCTGGATGGCCATCTGTCAGGGGTGATTTGAATGCAATATTCCTGCTTCTTGGCAGAATGGGGTTGGACTGGATGGCCCATGAGGTCTCTTCCAACTCTTTGATTCTATGATTCTATGATTCTAGAAGCTGGATGGCCATTGGCCAGGAGGGCTTAGATTGGGTATTCCTGCATGGCAGAAGAGGGTTGTATTGCATGGATCTCATGGTCTCTTCCAACTCTATGATTCTATACAAATGTTGTTGTTGTGTGCTTTCAAAAGTTTTTTCTGACTAATGCCAACTTCAAGGTGAACTTGCCATGGCTCAAAGTAATGGAGTCTGGCGTCACCGCAAAATAATAATTAAAGATTCAATTATAGGCTGATCTGTTTTAGCCAGCCCAACAAATTTCATTAGGTGATGTCTCTCCATGGCTTGTGATGTTTGTGCTGGTACAACTGTACCAGGAGCTCCAACTTTATTTCCTTTCTCTTATCTGTTTGCAGTCATAGGGCAGGCCTCCTGTCCATCATAATTAAGCTTTGGTTCCGCCCCTTGTTCAGGGCTCTGGGAGGGAAAGGAGCCATTTTTTGGTCAGTCTCACACAAGGAAGCTAAACTATAGGACGTAGATCAGTTCGTCCCATAGAAAAACAGAAATTCCAGGGAAAAGGTCCCAAGGCTCTGGCTGAGAGCTCACAGCCTCACAGCAATCAGAGGGGAAACAGCCCTGAAGTTTTCAAAGAATTCTCTGAGGGAGGACAGCACTACAGATCCACGGAACTCCATCTGAAATATCTACAAGCCTCGGCTGGTAGGTCTACTCGATACCCAGACGCATTTGGAATCGGTAGTAGGACCCACACCAATGAGGCATAGATAGTAAACAGCCTGGGAGAGGTTAAATAGGGTTTTTCCTACAGAGAAAGTACAGTTAATTAAAGTCAGGTACCAGTCCATTGAGGACTAGACTAAGAAAACCTTGAAGTGTTGTTTGAACCATTGAAGATTTGTTGTTTGCTCCATAATAAAGACTTTGTTGTATCATTAAAGACTCTAAAACCATCACTTCAGAAAAATCCCTGAGAACCTCTCTTTGAGGCGCCCTGGCTTCCCGCTGGGCTTAAAGTATACATCCTATAGAAAAGACAGCTGTTACAGGCCCAGCACGCGACAGAACAATGTTTTCTGAGCTCCATCATTTGTGCTACTTTGGAAATGCACGATTATGTGACCAGAGACAACCACCAGAAGATATGATGACATGCCGTGCCAGACCCTAAGGATATCCTTTTAGACAACAAACAAGCTCTGATACATGCCTGCAATGGTCACATAGACTTCGAATAAAGATTAGCATGTATGCAATACATCAGCATTTTTCAACCTGGGGTCAGGACCCCAATGGGGGTCACAAGGAGGGGTCAGAGGGGTCGCCAAAGACCATCAGAAAACACAATATTTTCTGTATTGTCGAAGGCTTCCATGGCCGGAATCACTGTTGTTGTAGGTTTTTCGGGCAATATGGCCATGTTCTAGAAGTATTCTCTCCCGACGTTTCTCACAACCTCTGAGGATGCCTGCCATAGATGCAGGTGAAACATCAGGAGAGAATGCTTCTAGAACATGGCCATATAGCCCAAAAAACCTACAACAACATAGTGATTTTGGCTCTGATTGCTGTGAGGCTAAGAGGCTTTGAGCTCTCAGCCAGAGCCTTGGGACCTTTTCTCTGGAATTTCTGTTTCTGTTTCCTTGGATGTTCCTTTTCCATGGATGCTCTTGAGAAAAGAAGCTTTTCTAAGGGACGACCTGGTCTACGTCCTATAGTTGAGCTTCCTTGTGTGAGACTGACCAAAAAATGGCTCCTTTCCCTCCCAGAGCCCTGAACAAGGGGCGGAACCAAAGCTTAATTATGATGGACAGGAGGCCTGTCCTATAACTGCAAACAGATAACAGAAAGAAAATAAAGTTGGATCTCCTCATACAGCCGTACTAGCACAGTACTTTTCTGTGATCATAATGCAACAACACCAGAATATATATCCTTTTCCCTTATACATTTATCTAATCGTCTCCTAAAACCTAAATCCCAGGAAATGCCAATAATGCTGAACATCATGGCAAGTTAAAGACTCATTCAGTGGGAAGTTTATGGACTAGAGGACATGTCTTTAAAAGACAAATGCCAGGAAGCATAAGGGGAAAAACCACACCAGCCAAAGATAAACAAGACCTCATGAATAGCCGGAGATAACCAGCCACTTGTTCCTGGGGCTTGACCTGTGACCTGACTTTTCACCTTTGTAAACAAGACAGCTGGTGGCTTAGAGATTCTCCTTGTGCACACCTCTTGGAAATTCCTCTTGAAGTTACATGGTTGAGTTGCCAAAAATATGTGGCACCTTCCCATTGAAACACAATGCAATGTTTGCCCCACCTGCCGAGGATTCTTTCCAGGGATTTTCACTGAGAAAGCCAGATTTGTGGTTTGTATCCATCCCAAACATGCACAAATGCCCAGCCGTGCTTAGTGAGGACATTTGGAGAAAAACTAGGCAGCAATGCAGGCTGATTTCTATGTGCCCCTTGATCGGAAATTGTATGGCTCCAAAACAAGGAACTAACCCAAGCAGTGGATTATTGGCAATCCAGTGGGATGCTAAATCTGAATGTTTCTATTCATAAGAAAAGTGTAGAAATCCTTCTACTCTCCAAATAGTTTTGGACTATTGTTAGCAATTAATACAGACTGAGTATCTGTGCTGGTACGACTGTACCAGGAGCTCCAACTTCATTTTCGTTCTATTTAATGTTTGCATGTATTCCAAGGTTTCAGGGGTTTTGCAAAAAGGTGACTTCCCTTGGTTTGCAGTTATGTCATTGAGGGCATCGTAGCCCCCTGCCTTCTCTGTCCTTGCCAAGGTAGCGGACCCTCTTTCGTGCGGTCCTAGGGGTCTCTCTTCCTGGGGAGACCCTCCTAAAGTCTAGTATCGACTTCAGTTATAGGGCTAGCCACCTGTCTATCATTGTTATGTTTGGTTCTGCCCCTTTCCCCAGGGATCTGGGGAGGAGAGGGAGCCATTTTTAGTTCAGTCTTACAGAAGGACGTGGACCAGCTTCACCTGCAGAAAAGCTCCATTTCTTAAGAATTTCCAGAAAGCCCCAAAGCTTTGGCTGGGAGCTTACAGCCTCTCAGCCTTACAGCATCCGGGGGAAAACAGCTTTAGAGACCCAAAGAACTCCAGCTGGAGAATCTACAAGCCTTGACTGGTAGGTCTACTCAGCGCCCAAGAAGCAGTTTGGATCCGGTAGTAGAACCCACATCAGCAAAGCTTAGATAGTAGACAGCCTGGGAGAGGGTTAAAGAAAGAAATAGTTCTCCAGGCAAGGTGCCTGTCCATTGTAGACAAGTTAAGAAGCATTTGTTTGACTCATTAAAGATCTGGGAAGTATTTGTTTAATTTGTTCAATAATAAAGTACCTGGGGGTCGGGATCCCTGCGGGGGTCGTGACAGGGTGTCAGAGGGGTCACCAAAGACCATCAGAAAGCACAGTCTTTTCTGTTGTTTCTGGGGGTTATGTGTGGGAAGTTTGGCCCCATTCTATCATTAGTGGAGTTCAGAATGGTCTTTGATTGTAAGTGAACTATAAATCCCAGCAACTACAACTTCCAAATGTCAATGTCTATTTTCTCCAAACACCATCAGTGTTCATATTTGGGCATATTGAGGATTCATGCCAAGTTTGGTCCAGATCCATCATTGTTTGAGTCCACAGTGCTCTCTGAATGTAGGTGAACTACAACTCCAAAACTCAAGGTCAATGCCCACCAAACCCTTCCAGTATTTTCTGTTGGTCATGGGAGTTCTGTGTGCCAAGTTTGGTTCAATTCAATCATTGGTGGAGTTCAGAATGCTCCTTGATTGTAGGTGAACTATAAATCCCAACAACTACAACTTCCAAATGTCAAAATACCTCCCACACCCAACCCCACCAGTATTCAAATTTGGGTGTATCGGGTATTTGTGCCAAATTTGGTCCAGTGAAGGAAAATCCATCCTGCATATCAGATATTTACATTATAATTCATAACAGCAGCAAAATTACAGTTGTGAAGAAGCAACAAAAGTAATGTTATGGTTGGGGGTCTCCACAACATGAGGAACTGTATTAAGGGGACACGGCATTAAGAAGGTTGAGAATCACTGTAAACCCTTCCAACACATGGCCATCCAGCCCTGGTGGGAAAACCTCTGAAGAAGGAGACTCTACCACAGTCAGAGGCAACATAATCCACTATCAAACTGGGTTGTTGTAGGGTTTTCCGGGCTATATGGCCATGTTTTAGAGGCATTTTCTCCTGACGTTTTGCCTGCATCTATGGCAAGCATCCTCAGAGGTAGTGAGGTCTGTTGGAAGTAGGGAAATGGGTTTATATATCTGTGGAATGACCAGGGTGGGACAAAGGATTCTTGTCTGCTGGAGCTAGGTGTGAATGATTCAACTGACCACCTTGATTAGCATTTAATGGCTTGGAAGTGCCTGGGAGCCAGATTTTGTTCATTTTCATGGTTTCCTCCTTTCTGTTGAAATTGTCCACATGTTTGTGGATTTCAATGGCTTCTCTGTGTAGTCTGACATGGTGGTTGTGAGAGAGGTTTCTGTGTTCTCAAATACTATGCTGTGTCCAGGCTGGTTCATCAGGTGCTCTGCTATGGCTGACTTCTCTGGCTGGAGTAGTCTGCAGTGCCTTTCATGTTCCTTGATTCGTGTTTGGGCAACGCTGCGTTTGGTGGTCCCTCTTATTTGTCACTCAAGATGCAACCTAAACATTGAGAAGAATGGCTGGATGAAAAGAAGTTGCTCTACAATTGAATGGCTAGTTGGTGAACTTGCCTTCTTTGGATGTCTTAAGACGGAAGTGAACTGGCCATCATTTAAGTGTGCTTCAGTGGTGTATCCCTGCACGCTAAGAAGGTTGGACCAGATGCCTCTTTGGAATCTTTCCTGCTGTATAATTTGATGTTAATTGAAGTCTGATTCATGTTGCCCGGTTTACTCACCCATAAAGAAATTACACCATGATCAAAAAGAAAATTACTCGAAATTATGGAGATTTTTGGAGAACATATTCCTTCAAAAATCTATGTTGGTATATTCCTGCAATACAGAGCCAGGGTGATGTCATGGCTTTGAGCTCAATGGAAATCAGAGTTTGAATCCCTGATCAGCTATGAAGCCAATTAGGTGACCTTGGGCAAGCCAACTCAGGCCCCATCTCCACTGTCATATAATCCAGATTTATCAAAGCAGACAATCCACATTATCCGATTCAAACTGGATTTTATGAGTCCACACTACCATATAATCCAGTTCAAAGTAGATAGTCAGTAGGCCCCTTCCACATAGATGAATTATCTGTGAATTATGAACTGGAATATATGGCAGTGTGGACTAAGACAACCCAGTTCAAAGCAGATAATGTGGATTATCTGCTTTAATATTCTGAGTTATATGGCTGTGTGGAAGGGACTGTAGATGGGACCTCATACTCTTTCAGGTCCCTTCTACACTGCCATATAATCCAGATTATCAACTCTGATAATCCAGATGATCTGCTTTGAATTGCCATATAATCCAGTTCAAAGCAGATAATCTGGATTTTATGTGGCAGTGTAGAAAGGGCCTCAGCCTCAGAGGAAGGCAATGGGAAGCCTCTTCCAAACAGATCTTGCCAAGAAAACTTTGTGATAGGACCGCTATAGGTCAGAAATGACTTGACAGCACACAACAAATATCCCTGCAATAAATTATTCTGCGCAAAGCCACTCCCTAGCACACTAATAATAATAATAATAATAATAATAATAATAATAATAATAATTTATTTATATACCGCTCTACCTCCCTGAGGGGACTCAGAGCGGTTCCCAGGTAACATCACAAAACATGCAAGGTAAAAAACAACATAACCATAAGATTAACAAAACATTATCAGAAAGCTCCAAACACCAACAATGATGGTGACTGATGGTATATGTAGTCCAACAACATCTGGAAGGCTGCCTCTCTCTACTCTTCATGCTCAAGCAATTACAATGAGGCTTACTTGTAAATGAAATGCTCAGATTTAGCACGCTGCTCAAATAACAATAACCCAAAGCATTTAAAAGAGTCCATTTTTGGACTACAACTCTCAACATCCTGTTAGTATAACTGAGGGAGATGGGCATTGCAGTCCTCTCAAAAAGATACCTTTACCAAGAACTTCAGTTGCCTCTTATGGTGCAGCCACGCTGTAGTTTTGATGCAGTTTGGTACCACTTTAACTGCCATGGCTCAGTGCAATAGAATCCAAGGAGTTGTAGTTTGGTGAAGCACCCGTGCTCTTTGGAAGAGAAGGCGTGTAAAGCTACAACTCCCAGGATTCCATCGCATTGAGTCATAGCAGTTAAAGTGGTGTCTCTTATGGTGCATCCACGCTGTAGTTTCAATGCAGTTTGGCACCACTTCCATGGCTCAATGCTGTGGAATCCAGGGAGTTGTAGTTTGATGAAACACCCGTGCTCTTTGGAAGAGAAGGCTTGTAAAGCTACAACTCCCAGGATTCCATCGCAATGAGTCATAGCAGTTAAAGTGGTGTCTCTTATGGTGCATCCATGCTGTAGTTTCAATGCAGTTTGGCACCACTTCCATGGCTCAATGCTGTGGAATCCAGGGAGTTTTAGTTTGGTGAAGCACCCGTGCTCTTTGGAAGAGAAGGCGTGTAAAGCTACAACTCCCAGGATTCCATCGCATTGAGTCATAGCAGTTAAAGTGGTGTCTCTTATGGTGCATCCACGCTGTAGTTTCAATGCAGTTTGGCACCACTTCCATGGCTCAATGCTGTGGAATCCAGGGAGTTGTAGTTTGATGAAACACCCGTGCTCTTTGGAAGAGAAGGCGTGTAAAGCTACAACTCCCAGGATTCCATCGCAATGAGTCATAGCAGTTAAAGTGGTGTCTCTTATGGTGCATCCATGCTGTAGTTTCAATGCAGTTTGGCACCACTTCCATGGCTCAATGCTGTGGAATCCAGGGAGTTTTAGTTTGGTGAAGCACCCGTGCTCTTTGGAAGAGAAGGCGTGTAAAGCTACAACTCCCAGGATTCCATCGCATTGAGTCATAGCAGTTAAAGTGGTGTCTCTTATGGTGCATCCACGCTGAAGTTTCAATGCAGTTTGGCACCACTTCCATGGCTCAATGCTGTGGAATCCAGGGAGTTGTAGTTTGGTGAAGCACCCGTGCTCTTTGGAAGAGAAGGCGTGTAAAGCTACAACTCCCAGGATTCCATCGCATTGAGTCATAGCAGTTAAAGTGGTGTCTCTTATGGTGCATCCACGCTGAAGTTTCAATGCAGTTTGGCACCACTTCCATGGCTCAATGCTGTGGAATCCAGGGAGTTGTAGTTTGGTGAAGCACCCGTGCTCTTTGGAAGAGAAGGCGTGTAAAGCTACAACTCCCAGGATTCCATCGCATTGAGTCATAGCAGTTAAAGGGGTGTCTCTTATGGTGCATCCACGCTGAAGTTTCAATGCAGTTTGGCACCACTTCCATGGCTCAATGCTGTGGAATCCAGGGAGTTGTAGTTTGGTGAAGCACCCGTGCTCTTTGGAAAAGAAGGCTTGTAAAGCTACAACTCCCATGATTCCATCGCATTGAGTCACAGCAGTTAAAGTGGTGTCTCTTATGGTGCATCCACTCTGAAGTTTCAATGCAGTTTGGCACCACTTCCATGGCTCAATGCTGTGGAATCCAGGGAGTTGTAGTTTGGTGAAGCACTCATGCTCTTTGGAGAGAAGGCTTGTAAAGCTACAACTCCCATGATTCCATCGCATTGAGTCACAGCAGTTAAAGTGGTGTCTCTTATGGTGCATCCACGCTGTAGTTTCAATGCAGTTTGGCACCACTTCCATGGCTCAATGCTGTGGAATCCAGGGAGTTGTAGTTTGGTGAAGTACCCGTGCTCTTTGGAAGAGAAGGCTTGTAAAGCTACAACTCCCAAGATTCCATCGCATTGAGTCATAGCAGTTAAAGTGGTGTCTCTTATGGTGCATCCACGCTGAAGTTTCAATGCAGTTTGGCACCACTTCCATGGCTCAATGCTGTGGAATCCAGGGAGTTGTAGTTTGGTGAAGCACCCGTGCTCTTTGGAAGAGAAGGCTTGTAAAGCTACAACTCCCAGGATTCCATCGCATTGAGTCATAGCAGTTAAAGTGGTGTCAAACTCCATTCATTGTACACTTCAGAGTTACATTCCCAGCCTTTTGTTCCGGAAACTTTTAAACGTTTATTGAAGCCCTGCTCATTCAGTCTGCTTTTAGAATTTTTCATAAAATTCCTTTGAGATGATCATTTTACAGCAGGTTTTGAGTGCCAGAGCAGGAGATAAAGAGACGAGTCCCAGGACTGGATGCATTAAGTTTTCAGCACCTCCGAGAGAAGAGAAATCCCAGATACGGACCAGCGGCATTTCTTTCCCTTCTCTCAATTGCACCGATTCTGGCCATGGGCCCAATTGCCCTTTTGCACAGCACAATTCCACTTTAATTCCCATGACAACTTTCTAAGGACTCTTGGGATTTGTAGTTTAGGGAGGTACTAAACATCTCTGGCTGATAATTCCAAACCTCTCTGCCTAAACTGCAAATCCCAAGAGGACTCTTGCAATGTTTTGGTGCTAAATTCGTAAATACAGTAATCACTACATAACGTTACCATGTACTGAACTGCTTTTTCTATCAGTTTGTTGTAAAACATGATGTTTTGGTGCTTAATTTGTAAAATCATAATGTCATTTGAGATTTAATAAGCTTTTCCTTAATCCCTCCTTATTATCCAACATTTTCACTTATCCAACATTCTACTGTACATATATAATGTGATATGTTGGGAGACCCAAGTCCAAACATGAAATCCATTTATATTTCATATACACATTGCCTGGAGGTAATGTTAAACACAATATTTTGCCTGAAATAAGGTTTGTGTACATTGAATTATCAGAAAGCAAAGAAGTCACTATCTCAGCTGTATATGGAGATAGTTTTGGACCATTTCCGAATTCTGCAAAACGGATGCTCAACCTTTATAAGCTCTTTTGGATCTCCTTTAGGAGAGGAAAGTAGAATAATATTAACAACAACAACAAGCCAGTAAAGGTGGTTCCGGTGATGATCGGCACACTGGGTGCAGTGCCTAAAGACCTTGGTCTGCACTTAAAAACAATCAGCGCTGACAAAATTACCATCTGTCATCTGCAAAAGGCTACCCTATTCAGATCTGCACACATTATTTGCTAATATATCACACAGTCTTAGACACTTGGGAAGTCTCCGACGTGTGATCAAGACCAGCATGGTGATCTTGTTTACTGTGTAACAGCAACAACAACAACAAAGTATGGATAGTCAGTGTTGGAATCCCAGGTGACAGCGGGATTGAAGAAAAACTACTGGAAAAGTTTACATGATATGAGGATTTAAAGATCGAACTGCAAAGACTCTGGCACAAGCCAGTAAAGGTGGTCCCTGTGGTGCAGTGCCTAAAGACCTTGGCCTGCACTTAAACACAATCGGTGCTGACAAGATTACCATCTGCCAGCTGCAAAAGGCCATCCTACTGGGATCTGCATGCATTATTCACCGATACATCACAAAGTCCTAGACACTTGGGACTCTTGGGATTTGCAGTTTAAGCAGACAGAGAGCCTAAACTGCAAATCCGGAGCCCCCGGTGGCGCAGTGGGTTAAACCCCTGTGCCGGCAGGACTGAAGACAGACAGGTCGCAGGTTTGAATCCGGGGAGAGGCGGATGAGCTCCCTCTATCAGCTCCAGCTCCTCATGCAGGGAAATGAGAGAAGCCTCCCACAAGGATGATAAAACATCAAATCATCCGGGCATCCCCTGGGCAACGTCAAAGAGCCGGCGTTTTCCGTAGATGTCTCCAAGGTCATGCGGCCGGCATGAGTGCATGGAGCACCATTACCTTCCTGCCAAAGCGATACCTATTGAGTTACCCACATTTGCATGTTTTTGAACTGCTAGGTTGGCAGAAGCTGGGACTAACAGCGGGAGCTTACCCCGTTCCCTGGATTCAAACCACTGCCCTTTCAGTCAGCAATTTCAGCAGCTCAGTGCATCCTGTTTAACCCGCTGCTCCAGAGTTTGGAAAGCTCTGTCCTATCCCATATGTTAGAATTCTAAGTTAAAATCTGTGTCACTACTCTTTTTTTGGGGGGGGGGGGTTGAAATTGAAGTCCAAAACACCCGGAGGGCCAAAGTTTGCCCATGCCTAGTGAAGGAAACAAATCTGAAAGATTCATTTCCCTGAGTTGAGAGGGCTACAAAGTAGATCTCAGAAAGAAAATTGTGTTTGCCCTTTGCAAACATGTTACAAATGCATCACAACAATGGGACATTCTAGTGTTTGGGATATTTGGACTAAACTGGGATCCTTCCCAACAGGGAGATGACTCTCTTCTCTATGTCCTGGCTGCCCAAAATCCACGTTCCCTCTTGTTGTTAGCCTCCACATTTGTAACTCAACATTACTTTAGCATCACCGGACAATTTTATCTTCCCAGACTATTGAGTGGCAAAGATGTTTCTGCCACTGGAACCACATTCTGTCACTTTGTCCTTTTTTAAGGTGCCGTCCTCTAAGATTATATAGATATGTAATGGAGACTTTTCCGGTATTCGCAGCCTCTCCCAATACACTTAAAGGCTAAAGTTTGCAGCTCTCCCAGTCTCTCTCCCACATACACAGGTCTCTGCTGGAGCATTCACTTTTATTTAGACCCCCAAACAGAGCAAGGGAAAAAGTTTTGCCTGAAATCCTGTCACTGCGAAACAGTGCCCTAAAGGGACCATTGGCTACTGGGCTCATTTTAAAACTTCGATCTTGGTGCAAAAGGTCTCGAGTCTGACACTCAAGATCTCCTCATGAGTCTACATGTGCAAGGGTGCATCTAGACCACACCTGGAATATTGTGTCCAATTCTGGGCACCACAAGAAGAGAAGGCTGAGAGATATTGAGAGATATTGACAAGCTGAGAGATATTGACAAGCTGGAATGTGTCCAGAGGAGGGCGACTAAAATGATCAAGGGTCTGGAGAACAAGCCCTATGAGGAGCGGCTTAGGGAACTGGGCATGTTTAGCCTGAAGAAGAGAAGGCTGAGAGGAGATATGATAGCCATGTATAAATATGTGAGAGGAAGCCACAGGGAGAAGGGAGCACGCTTGTTTTCTGCTTCCTTGCAGACTAGGACGCAATGGAACAATGGCTTCAAACTACAAGAGAGGAGATTCCACCTGAACATGAGGAAGAACTTCCTGACTGTGAGAGCCGTTCAGCAGTGGAACTCTCTGCCCCAGAGTGTGGTGGAGACTCCTTCTTTGGAAGCTTTTAAACAGGGGCTGGATGGCCATCTGTCAGGGGTGATTTGAATGCAATATTCCTGCTTCTTGGCAGAATGGGGTTGGACTGGATGGCCCATGAGGTCTCTTCCAACTCTTTGATTCTATGATTCTATGATACACTGTAGAATTAATGTGGTTTGACACCACTAACCGGCATGGCTCAATGGTATGGAAACCTAGGTGATGGAGTTTCACAAGGTCTTTAGCCTTCTCTGCTAAGGGATTTTTGGTGGCTCGGCTGACTGCAATTTCCAAGGTCCCATAGCATTAAACCATAGCATTTAAAGTGGTGTCAGAGGGTATGAATTCTTTAGTGTTGATCTACTCAGAAACCTTGACCAAGGTGTGGTTGTTGAAGGCTTTCATTGCCAGAATCAATGGGTTTCTGTGAGATTTCCTGACTGTATGGCCATGTTCTAGAAGCGTTCTCTCCTGATGTTTTGCATACATCTATGGCAGGCAACCTCACAACCTCTGAGGATGTCTGCCATAGATGTGGGTGAACACCAGGAAAAAATGCTTCTGGAACATGGCCATACAGACTGGAAAACTCATAGCTACCCAAGGTGTGGTTGCTAGTAGTCAGAACCAGCAACACTAAGTTGGAAGGGTCAATTGAATGGATTCATTTTCAAACAGACATTTCTTGGATTTAAGTCCTAGCCCTCAGCATCTTCAGGTGATGAGACAAGAAATCTCTCCTGAAATCTTAACTGAACCGTGGCTGCCAGTCAGAGTCATTAACAATGAGCTAGAAAGGTCTCTTTAAACCATCTTTGTTCCTTTGGTGAAGCTTCTTGGTTCAAGTTTCAGCATTTCCCAGGATGGGAAGTACAGAAAAAGATCCTACCTGAAGCTTGGGGCATGGCTGCCAATTAGAATTGGAAACACTGGGTTAGAAAGGGACATTAAGCCTTCTCGTGTCTGACTTTGGAGTGTGGTGCTCATCTCCATTTCTAAGCTGAAGAGTCGGCGTTGTCCTTAGGCACCTCCAAGGTCATGTGGACAGCATAACTATATGGAACGCCATTACCTTCCTACCAGAATGTATTCATACCTATTGATCTACTCATTTTGAACTTCTATGTTGGCAGAAGCTGGGTCTAACAGCAGAAGCTCAACTTGCTCCTTGGATTTGAACCACCAACCTTTCAGTCAGCAAGTTCAGCGGCTCAGTGGTTTAACCCACTGTGCCACCTGGAGTCCTAACACTAATAATTCCCCCTAAAAGTAATTCTTAAAACTAATAATTCCTTCAAGTTACATTCCTGCTGGTCCTCCCTTTCTCTCTCCAGCTTCCTCTTATCAATACCATAGGGAGGAGGAAGCAAGCTTGTTTTCTGCTGCCCTGGACACTAGGACGCAGAACAACGGCTTCAAACTACGGGAAAGGAGATTCCACCTGAACATTAGGAAGAATTTCCTAATTGTAAGAGAGAGATGTTCAGCAGTCAAACTCTCTGCTCCAGAGTGTCGTGGAGGCTCCTTCTTTGGAGGCTTTTAAACAGAGGCTGGATGGCCATCTGTCAGGAGTGCTTTGAAGGCAACTTTCCTGCTTCTTGGAAGAATGGGGTTGGAGGCTCAATTTTTTTGGAGGTTTTAAAACAGAGGCTGGATGGTCATCTGTCAGGGGCATTCTTGGAAGAACGGGGTTGGAACCGCAGGGGACTCAGGGTGGATCACAATCCACATATACTGTACATGGCAAACATTCAATGCCATAGACACACAACATACATAGATAATATATTTTAAGCAGAGGCAGGATGGCTATCTGTTGGGGGCATTTTGAATGCGATTTTCCTGCTTCTTGGAAGAATGGGGTTGGAGGCTCTTTCTTTGGAGGCTTTGAAACAGGGGCTGGATGGCTATCTGTCAGGGGTATTTTGATTGTGATTTTCCTGCTTCTTGGAAGAATGGGGTTGGAGGCTCCTTCTTTGGAGGCTTTGGAACAGAGGCTGGATTCCCTGCTTCTTGGCAGAATGGGGTTGGGCTGGCTCTCCATGAAGTCTCTTCCAACTCTAATATTATATTATTCTATGATCTCGAAAATCAATCACACATATAAAGTAAGGGAAGAGTGAAAAATCTACAAACTACAAGAGGAGATTCCATCTGAAGACGAGGAAGAACTTCCTGACTGTGAAAGCTGTTCAGCAGTGGAACTCTCTGCCCCGGGGTGTGGTGGAGGCTCCTTCTTTGGAAGCTTTTAAACAGAAGCTGGAGGGCCATCTGTCAGGGGTGATTTAAATTCAATATTCCTGCTTCTTGGCAGAATGGGGTTGGTCTGGATGATCCAGGAGGTCTCTTCCAACTCTTTGATTCTATGATTCTATGATTTGGAGGTTTTGAAACAGGGGCTGGATGGCCATCTGTCAGGGGTGTTTTGAATGCAATTTTCCTACTTCTTGGAAGAACGGGGTTGGAGGCTCCTTCTGTGGAGGCTTTGAAACAGAGGATGGATGGCCATCTGTCAGGGGTGTTTTGATTGTGATTTTCCTGCTTCTTGGAAGAATGGGGTTGGACTGGATGGCCCATGAAGTCTCTTCCAACTCTAATATTATATTATTCTATGATCTCGAAAATCGACCACACATATAAAGTAAGGGAAGAGTGAAAAATCTACAAATCCCTAAAATTTCTGGCTAATTTTGGGTAAGTCCAAAAAGACCCCCAAAATAAATTTTCTGGAGAAAGCTAACCCAGTGGATTGTCGAAGGCTTTCATGGCCGGAGTCACTGGGTTGTTTTTAGGTTTTTCCGGGCTATATGGCCATGTTCTAGAGGCATTTTCTCCTGACGTTTCGCCTGCATCTATGGCAAGCATCCTCAGAGGTTGTTGTAGGTTTTCCCGGGCTATATGGCCATGTTCTAGAGGCATTTTCTCCTGACATTTCGCCTGCATCTATGGCAAGCATCCTCAGAGGTTGTTGTAGGTTTTTCCGGGCTATATGGCCATGTTCTAGAGGCATTTTCTCCTGACGTTTTGCCTGCCTCTATGGCAAGCATCCTCCGCCGAAGCAGAAGTGTTGACGCGAATTGTCGACTGATCGATGGAGTCAACCAGTAGCATCCAGCCCAAGGAGTTTAATACTAGGTGGCCTGGGAGTTGTAGTTTAGCACCAGAAAATACCTCTGAGGATGCTTGCCATAGATGCAGGCGAAACGTCAGGAGAAAATGCCTCTAGAACATGGCCATATAGCCCGGAAAAACCTACAACAACCCACTAACCCAGTGGATTGCTCGAAATATACCTCTCCCTCCCTTTAAAGTTTTGCAGGTTTGCAATCACTCAAACAGCAGAAATTACAAAGAATCTCAAATACATGCAAGTATCTTCATTTCTTAGCAACAGGGAGAGGAAAAGATATCAGCCAGATCTTACCTTGCAGCAGACAGAACTTGGGTTTGTCCTCCAAATCCTCTTCCTACTATTTTTAGAGAAATATATCTATTTGTTCAGGAGTCCTTTTCGTTTTTAGAGAGTCTTCTTTCTCCCCCAAAGCCTCAAAGCTGGAGAGCTGGTTGGAAGAGACCTCTCCAAAGCAAACATTGTCCTCTGACCGTCAAAAGCAAAATGAAGTGATTTTTCAAAGTGAGAAGGTCGGGTGATGGAGTCAACGGAGAGAAGAGAAGCCCACACAGCGAGGGAATCACAGGGGAGGAGGAGGGTGAGGATGAGGAGGAAAACAAGGGAGGGAAAAGAGCGAGATGCGCAATGGTGCGCTTTTACGCACGGAGTCGCAGCTCTTCTTTTGAGCGCCGGTCTAAGCGGAGCAGCTGCAAAACTGCTTTCTGGCTCTTTCCCCCGCTTCCCTTTCCAACCTGCTTATATGTTCTCCTCCGGGCTTTGATGTGAGCAGTGATGTCAGCCTGTATTAGCATAACAAAAAGAGAGAGGGAAGGGAGAGGGAGGCAAACACCCCAGCCAGCCTTTTGCTGCTTCCCAACAGACGGATCACCTGTTTGATCTATTCGGAGGGGGAAGGAAGAGGCAACAAAAGAACCCTCAAAAGGCACATATTTGCCAAGGGATCATGCCTCCAGTCCTCCCCCCCCCTTGGAGCCCCCCCCCCTCCCTCCCCAAATGAAGCCCAACCCCTCCCTTGCATTCCTGCCAAGACATATATCAAGATTAACAGCAGAGGGCAGGATGTATTGTCGAAGGCTTTCATGGCTGGAATCACTAGGTTCTTGTGGGTTTTTTCGGGCTATAGAGCCATGTTCTAGAGGCATTTCTCCTGACGTTTCGCCTGCATCTATGGCAAGCATCCTCAGAGGTTGTTGTAGGTTTTTCCGGGCTATATGGCCATGTTCTAGAGGCATTTTCTCCTGACGTTTCGCCTGTATCTATGGCAAGCATCCTCAGAGGTTGTTGTAGGTTTTTCTGGGCTATATGGCCATGTTCTAGAGGCATTTTCTCCTGACGTTTCGCCTGCATCTATGGCAAGCTTCCTCAGAGGTTGTTGTAGGTTTTTCCGGGCTATATGGCCATGTCCTAGAGGCATTTTCTCCTGACGTTTCGCCTGCATCTATGGCAAGCTTCCTCAGAGGTTGTTGTAGGTTTTTCCGGGCTATATGGCCATGTCCTAGAGGCATTTTCTCCTGACGTTTCGCCTGCATCTATGGCAAGCATCCTCAGAGGTTGTTGTAGGTTTTTCCGGGCTATATGGCCATGTCCTAGAGGCATTTTCTCCTGACGTTTCGCCTGCATCTATGGCAAGCTTCCTCAGAGGTTGTTGTAGGTTTTTCCGGGCTATATGGCCATGTCCTAGAGGCATTTTCTCCTGATGTTTCGCCTGCATCTATGGCAAGCATCCTCAGAGGTTGTTGTAGGTTTTTCTGGGCTATATGGCCATGTTCTAGAGGCATTTCTCCTGACGTTTCGCCTGCATCTATGGCAAGCATCCTCAGAGGTAGAGGTCTGTTGGAATTAGGACAATGGGTTTATATATATCTGTGGAATGGCTGGGGTGGGGCAAGGAGCTCTTCCCTGCTGCAGTTAGGTGTGAATGTTCAGCAGATCACCTTCATTAGCATTTGAAGGCCTGCCTGCGCCTGGGAAAATCTGTTGCTGGGAGGTGTTAATCTGTGCCTGGTGTTTTCCTTTCTGTTGTTTGTCCTCTGTCCTCCAAAATCTGGCTACCAGTATTAAAAAAACTCTAAAATTATAACAGCTAAACAACAGAGAGGAAAACACCAGGCACAGATTAACACCTCCCAGCAACAGATTTTCCCAGGCGCAGGCAGGCCTTCAAATGCGCTTGAAGGTGATCTGCTGAACATTCACACCTAACTGCAGCAGGGAAGAGCTCCTTGCCCCACCCCAGCTATTCCACAGATATATATAAACCCATTGTCCTAATTCCAACAGACCTCTACCTCTGAGGATGCTTGCCATAGATGCAGGCGAAACGTCAGGAGAAATGCCTCTAGAACATGGCTCTATAGCCCGAAAAAACCCACAAGAACCTAGAGGGCAGGATGTTTGGTGCGCCAAGCGTGCCTTCTTCAAGGGGACTGTCTCCCAAGGTTTTCTTAACCAGTTTTCTTCCTAGAAGGATAGAATCATAGACTTAGGCCAGTGGTTCTCACCCTTCCTAATGCCGCGACCCCTTAATACAATTCCTCCTGTTGTGGTGACCCCCAGCCATTACATTGTTTTCATTATTACTTCATAATTGTAATTTTGCCCCTGTTATGAATTGTTATGGAAATATCTGATATGCAGGATGTATTCTCATTCACTGGACCAAATTTGGCACAAATACCCAATATTCCCAAATTTGAATACAGGTGGGGTTGGGATGGAAGGATTGATTTTGTCATTTGGGAGTTGTAGTTGCTGGGATTTATAGTTCACCTGCATTCAAAGAGCATTCTGAACCCCACCAACAATGGAATTGGACCAAACTTGGCACACAGATCTCCCATGACCAACAGAAAATACTGGAAGGGTTTGGTGGGCACTGACCTTGAGTTTTGGAGTTGTAGTTTACCTACATCCAGAGAGCATTCTGAACTCCACCAATGATGGAATTGAACCAAACCTGGTACTCCGATGAGAAACAGAGAATATTGAAAGGTTTTGATGGGTACTGACCTTGAATTTGGGAGTTGTAGTTCACCTACATACAGAGAGCACTGTGGACTCAAACAATGATGGATCTGAACCAGACTTGGCACAAAATACCCCATATGCCCAAATATGAACACAGATGGACTTTGGAGGAAATAGACCTTGACATTTGGAAGTTGCAGTTACTGGGATTTATAGTTCACCTACAACCAAAGAGCATTCTGAAGCCCGCCAACGATAGAATTAGGCCAAACTTCCCACAAAGCACTCCCATGACCAACAGAAAATACTGTCTGTGATGGTCTTTGGCGACCCCTCTGACACCCCCTCGCGACCCCTCTAGGGGTCCCGATCCCCAGGTTGAGAACCACTGACTTAGGCGATCCCTCGTTGGACGAGTAAGATGGTCTTCCTTGATGACTATTTTTGTGGGTTTGTAGGTGGCTGTGGAGCCCTATTCTTGACCCGCATCTTCTCCCACAGTGAAGGCATTGAATCATAGAATCATAGAATCAAAGAGTTGGAAGAGACCTCCTGGGCCATCCAGTCCAACCCCATTCTGCCAAGAAGCAGGAATATTGCATTCAAATCTCCCCTGACAGATGGGCATCCAGCCTCTGTTTAAAAGCTTATAGTATAGAATTGGAGAGATGGAAAAGACCCCAAGGGCCATCCAGTCCATCCCCCCTGTCATGTAGGAACGCACAATGAAAGCACTCCCAACAGATGGCCATCCAGACTTTGCTCAAAAGCCTTCAGAAAAAGAGACTCCACCACTTTATCCTTCTGAGGCTGTGAGTGTATGATAGGCTTGGTCCTTTCACTATTGGCTGCTACTTCCCGGCAGATGTCAGGTGGTGCAATACCGGCTAAGCAGTGTAATTTCTCCAGTGGTGTGGGGTGCAGACACCCCGTGATGATGCGGCATGTCTCATTAAGAGCCACATCCACTGTTTTAGTGTGGTGAGATGTGTTCCACACTGGGCATGCGTACTCAGCAGCAGAGTAGCATAGCGCAAGGGCAGATGTCCTCACTGTATCCGGTTGTGATCCCCAGGTTGTGCCAGTCAGCTTTCGTATGATATTGTTCCTAGCACCCACTTTTTGTTTGTTTGTTTGTTTTATTTGAATATAAGGAAGAACTTCGTAACTGTAAGAGAGAGCTGTTCAGCAGTGGAACTCTCTGCTCTGGAGTGTGGCAGAGGCTCATTCTTTGGAGGCTTTTAAGCAGAGACTGGATGGCCATTTGTTGGGGGTGCTTTGAAGGTGATTTTCCTGCTTCTTGGAAGAATGGGGTTGGAGGCTCATTTTTTGGGAGGTTTTGAAACAGAAGCTGGATGGCCATCTGTCGGGGATATTCTTGGAATAACGGGGTTGGAGGGTCATTTTTGGAGGCATTTATTTATTTATTTACTATTTACAGTATTTATATTCTGCCCTTCTCACCACGCATATGCATGGCAAACATTCAATGCCATAGACACGCAACATACACAGACAACATATTTTAAGCAGAGGCTGGATGGCTATCTGTCGGGCGTTTTGAATGTGATTTTCCTACTTCTTGGAAGAATGGGGTTGGAGGCTCCTCCTTTGAAGGCTTTGAAACAGAGGCTGGATGACCATCTGTCAGGGGTGGATTGAATGCAATTTTCCTACTTGTTGGAAGAATGAAGTTGGGGGCTCCTTCTTTGGAGGCTTTGAAACAGAGGCTGGATGGCCATCTGTCAGGGGTGTTTTGAATGCAATTTTCCTGCTTCTTGGCAGAATGGGGTTGGACTGGATCTCCCATGAAGTCTCTTCCAACTCTAATATTATATTATTCTATGATCTCGAAAATCGACCACACATATAAAGTAAGGGAAGAGTGAAAAATCTACAAATCCCTAAAATTTCTGGCTAGTTTTGGGTATGTCCAAAAAGACCCCCAAAATAAATTTTCTAGAGAAAGCTAACCCAGTGGATTGTCGAAGGCTTTCATGGCCGGAGTCACTGGATTGTTGTAGGTTTTTCTGGGCTATATGGCCATGTTCTAGAGGCATTTTCTCCTGACGTTTCGCCTGCAACTATGGCAAGCATCCTCAGGGGTTTGAGAACCACTGACTTAGATAATATTACTTTTGGGGAAAATGTTGATGCATTACGTATCAATCTGTCTGTATTCATCCCATGTTATTTCTCCATTTCTACTCCAAAGTTTCTGTTTCAAGAAATAGAAGCCAGGAACATAGTGTCATTGCTAACTAAAGTATACCTGTATTCCTTATTGCTCACCTCTTCGCCTTTGAAGATTGAGTCGAATGACTCAGGTTCTCGATGCATTTCCTTTGGCATTTGACCCCAACACTTTCATACCGATTATCAGATGAATCTGGAATCCAACAAAAGAAAGCTCTGTATCAGTTATTTCTTAAAGTATAATCTTGTTTGGGTTTATTTGTGAAATCTCCCTTCTTAATCAGTCTGTGCCGCCTGGCCTTTGGAAAGGTAAGATGAAAGGTTTCCGGCTGAAATATTAACAGCTTATTTTTTTCTTGGTAATCATTGACCGTTCCCTGGAATCGCTTCAAAAACATTTTTTACTGAGTTGATTTCCTATAAAGCAGAGAATATGAATGTCCCAGCAGTGTGGGTGGTGGAGGGGGGAGAAGTAATATCTCGAACATGAATGGATTTATGAATTTATGAACGAAAGGCGGAAGTTTATTTTGGGCATCAAGCAGGATGGTAATTTCAAGATAAACTGCACACATTCATGGCTCCTTAAATCTTTGACTGGGTCACAGCAATGTTGATTTAGTCCCCTTCACTGATTAACTATAGAAAAACTTTACATACACAGATTATTTAATTTTTAATAAAATAATATAATCAGCAAGGAAATGGAAGATCAGCAAGGAAATGGAGGATGCATCTACACTGTTGAATTAATACATTGTGATACCTCTTTAGCTTGTTTGCATGCTGCAAGTCGCTTCTGGTTGCTTCTGGAGTGAGAGAATCAGCCTTCTATGAAGACGTTGCCCAGGGGATGCCCGGATGTCTTAAAGTCCTGCGAGGAGGCTTCTCTCATGTCCCCCAACGCCAATGACTTAAATCAAGAAATAGTTTTCTAAGATCTACAGAGACACTCGCTGGAACACCTCAGCAAGCGAGAGTCCAAAAGTGGCAGGCTCAAACCCAGCACCTCAATCCGTGGGTGATACCAGATGAGAGACTCCCCCCTGGGCACACAGAAGACTGGGCGATTTGGAAGGCGCTGAATAGACTGCGCTCTGGCACCACGAGATGCAGAGACAACCTCAAGAAATGGGGCCACAAAGTGGAATCCACGACATGCGAGTGCAGAGAAGAGCAAACCACTGACCACCTGCTGCAATGCAACCTGAGCCCTGCCACATGCACAATGGAGGACCTTCTTGCGGCAACACCAGAGGCACTCCAAGTGGCCAGATACCGGTAAAAGGACATTTAATCAGCTACCAAGTTTGCAAAATGTGTGGGGTTTTTTTTGTTTTTTTAATCTGTTTGTTTTGTTCTGTTAGAAATGTAATACAATGTTCTGGTTGCGGGTGACACGATAAATAAATAGTGGTTCTCAACCTGGGGAACCCAGATGTTTTTGGCCTACAATTCCCAGAAATCCCAGCCAGTTTAGCAGCTGTTAGGATTTCTGGAGTTGAAGGCCCAAAACATCTGGGGACCCCAGGTTGAGAACCACTGATCTAAGTCAATGCATGTATATCTGTACGTATGTATGTTCCACAAAGACTCAGGCATGACATGATGGATCTGGACCAAAATTGATACACATAGCTTTAATAATCCACGTTAAAATACTGGCAGGGCTTCATAAAGGATCTACCTCATTTGTGGGTAGGGTCCCCCCAAAAAAACAAAATGAGTGTGTATGCAGTGCTCAGATGTAACCACAAGAGGGCAGTATATAGACAACAAGGCTATATCAGGGGGTTGTTGTTTAGTTTAGTCGCTTCTGACTCTTCGTGACCTCATGGACCAGCCCACGCCAGAGCTCCCTGTCAGCCATCACCACCCCCAGCTCCTTCAGGGTCAAGCCAGTCACTTCAAGGATACCATCCATCCATCTTGCCCTTGGTTGGTCCCTCTTCCTTTTTCCTTCCATTTTCCCCAGCATAATTGTCTTCTCTAAGCTTTCCTTTTTTCTCATTATGGAGCCAAAGTACTTCATCTTTGCTTCTACTATCTTTCCCTCCAATGAGCAGTCGGGCTTTATTTCCTGAAGCATGGACTGGTTGGATCTTCTCACGGTCACGCAGTCCAAGAAGAACATTGTGCTGTCGCACGCTGGGCCTGTGCATATGACTGTAGACAGGACATAAATTCTGTGTGCCCAATGGGATGCCGGGGCTGCCTCAGATTAAAGGCCCTTGGACCTCCCCAAAACAAAGTTCTGTAGAGGCTTAAAGTAAGTCCAACAAAGTTCTTTATTGATGAAAACAAACAGGTACTTCCAAGCTTTCTTAACAGTCTATTGGTTCTTGCAATCTTGTTCACTGGGAACAGGCACTATCTTCTTAACTGTAATTAACTAATGGGGAAATCCTTAACTTCTAATCTGGGCAGTCTGTACTTGCCTCTGTTGGCGTGGAACCCCTGCACCCGGTACCAACTGCGTCTGGCTTCCGCAAGCGACCCTTACCAAGCAGAGCTTTGTAGATTTCCAGGGAAAAAGGAGTTCAGGTTTCGGTGATGGCTGGCTGAAGTCCCTCAGCAAAGGAGCTGTAAGGCTGTATGATCCTCGGCCAAGCTGTGGGGCTGTATCTCCCCGGCCAAGCCGTAGAAGAAGCTTTCTACAGGAGCTCTTGGTTTCATGTCCTGTATGGACAGCTGCTCTGTGAGGACTGAACTCAAAAAGCCTCCTATTCCCTCCAAAAACCCAAAGGGGGCGGGACCAGGGAACCTAACTATAATTGACAGGTGGCTTGCCCTATGATTGCAGCCAAAAGAAGCCACCTATCTGCAGAGTCCCTGAAACTTAGGACTGCAACAAACATTAAATGCAAAGCAAACAAAATTGGAGCTCCTGGTACAGTTGTACCTGCACAAACATGTTACCCCAAAGGAGATTCATCAGGGAATGCAAGCTGTTTATGGTGATTGTGCTGATGTCAGTACTGTGCGTCGTTGGGCGAATAAGTTTAAAGATGTTGACGTGACACCTTCTGCTGTCAAGAATTCAATGACTGCACATTGCTCAAGTCGCATTGACTGACCATCTGCACAGGGTTCCATACTTTGCACTTTAACAACACAACCGCTCAATGCAAAGGCTTCCCACCAAAATGGAACTGTAGAAGAGAGTCTACTGAACAAGCCAGTACCTGCTGCATACCCGTACTGCCATCTGTTGAGGAGTTACGTAGGTAGAGGCATTACTTTTTATTCAACCCTCGTATTATGTACACATGGAGGCATCGAATCATGCTGGCTGGAAGCAGTTCTGGGGGCGGGCATTGAGAAGGACAGGGTACAAATATTCGAAATAAATAAATAAGTAAAAGCAGCTGGAGTAGAATCCCATTCTGTCTCAGGACAAACTTGACTGCATTGCTGCAACTCAGTCCTTAAACTCTGCCTTTCTCCAGCCCCCCTTCATAGAATTATAGAATCAAAGAGTTGGAAGAGACCTCATGGGCCATCCAGTCCAACCCCCTGCCAAGAAGCAGGAATATTGCATACAAATCACCCCTGACAGATGGCCATCCAGCCTCTGCTTAAAAGCTTCCAAAGAAGGAGCCTCCACCACACTCTGGGGCAAAGAGTTCCACTGCTGAACGGCTCTCACAGTAAGGAAGTTCTTCCTAATGTTCAGATGGAATCTCCTCTCTTGTAGTTTGAAGCCATTGTTCCATTGCGTCCTAGTCTCCAAGGAAGCAGAAAACAAGCTTGCTCCCTCCTCCCTGTGGCTTCCTCTCACATATTTATACATGGCTATCATGTCTCCTCTCAGCCTTCTCTTCTTCAGGCTAAACATGCCCAGCTCCTTAAACCGCTCCTCATAGGGCTTGTTCTCCAGACCTTTTATCATTTTAGTCGCTCTCCTCTGGACACATTCCAGCTTGTCAATACCTCCAAATGCTGATGCTGCAAGAAATGTTCCAACTAGACAGAAGACAAGGGAAGATGCAGCTGTGTTCTCATGAAAAGACTTTGCAAAAAGAAGCTTGGAGACACAACTTGTTGTAGTGGTTTGAACATTGGACTACGACTCTGAGATTAAAGGTTCGATTCATTGCTCCACCATGAAAACCCACCAGATGATGAGTCAGCCTCAGAAAACCCCATTAAGAGTTGTCATAAATTGGGGGGAAAAAGGAAGACAAACAAAAACAATGACATCAATATTGCCAGGTCAGAACTATCCGAGACGTTGAAGCCTAGCCATGACTTTCTCTGATGTCACCAAGAAATGATGCATCAACCACAGTTGCGCAAAATGGTATGCCATTCAGACCAAAAGCATCAACTGTAACACTGGAGGAGTGAATAAAGAGAAATCAAGGGTGCATCTACACTGTAGAGTTAATGCAGTTTGACAGCACTTTAACTTCCATGACTCAATTTTTTAATGTCAGGAGCAACCTGAGAAACTGCAAGTTGCTTCTGGTGTGAGAGAATTGGTCGTCTGCAAGGATGTTGCCCAGGGGATCCCCAGATGTTTTGATGTTTTACCATCCTTGTGGGAGGCTTCTCTCATGTCCTTGCATGGGGAGCTGGAGCTGACAGAGGGAGCTCATCCACACTCTCCCTGAATTCAAACCTCCGACCTGGTGATCTTCAGTCCTGCTGGCACAAGGGTTTAACCTATTGTGCCACTGGGGGATCGATGCTGAAATGACACACTTACTTACTTAACTTAACTTAGGCAATCTCTCGTTGGACGAGTAAGATGGTCTTCCATGATGGGTTTCCTTGTGGATTCATAGATGGCTGTGGAGCCCTATTCTTGACCTGCATCTTGTCCCACAGTGAGGGCATTGGTTTTCAGACGGAAGGCGGTCCTGGTCGGGGTTGGCTTGATGCGCCTTCCTCTTGGCACATTTCTCTCTTTCACCCTCCATTCGTGCCTCTTCAAATTCTGCAGCACTGCTGGTCACAGCTGACCTCCAGCTGGAGCGCTCAAGGGCCAGGGCTTCCCAGTTCTCAGTGTCTATGCCAGAGTTTTTAAGGTTGGCTTTGAGCCCATCTCTAAATTTCTTTTTATGTCCACCAACATTCCGTTTTCCGTTCTTGAGTAGAGTAGAGCAACTGCTTTGGGAGAAGGTGGTCAGGCATCCGGACAACCTGGCCGGTCCAGCGGAGTTGGTGGTGGAGGACCATTGCTTCGATGCTGGTGGTCTTTGCGTCTTTCAGTACGCTGACATTTGTCCGCCTGTCTTCCCAAGAGATTTGCAGGATTTTCCGGAGGCAGCGCTGATCATTCCAGGAGTTGCATGTGACGTCTGTAGACAGTCCACGTTTCGCAGGCGTATAGCAGGATTGGGAGGACAATAACTTTATAGACAAGCACCTTGGTATCCCTATGGATTTCCCAGTCCTCAAACACTCTCTGCTTCATTCAGAAAAATGCTGCACTCACAGAGCTCAGGCGGTGTTGTATTTTGGTGTCGATGTTGACTTTGGTGGAGAGGTGGCTGCCAAGATAGCGGAAATGATCAACATTTACCTCTCAAAGTCACACTGCAACACTTTGGGTTTTTGGGGGGTTTTTTGATCGTGTCAGGAGCGACTTGAGAAACTGCAACCCTTGCTTACATATTTCCATGCAAGGCCAAATAACTTTGGGGTGCCAGATCCCTTTTGATCTTGGAAGCTAAGCTGGATCAGCCCTGGTTAGTACTTGGATGGGAGACTGCCAGCCAACATGAGTTGCTATAGGCTGTATATCAGAGGAAGGAACTGGCAAAATCACCTTTGAGTATTCATTGGCTATAATAAGCCCTCAAATCCATGTGGTCGCCATAAGTCAACAAAAGACTGAAAAGCACATTGCTGGCTGGAGGTATTTTGGGAACTACGACCCAAAAGAGTAACTTTTCCAGGCTCCAGGCTCTTTGAAGGAGGGAGACATCTCAAACCAGTAATGACGCATGCTGCGGGCAACCTCTTTTGTGCGTGGTGTTGCTCCAAAGTCCCTGGCACATGGAATTTATTTCTCACAAGACCCGAGTGGTTTCCCTGTGGCTCGCCATTGGGGAATCTCTTTCTGAAAACACCAGGATGTTTGGGTTTGC
Source organism: Anolis sagrei (assembly GCF_037176765.1). NCBI lineage: Eukaryota > Metazoa > Chordata > Lepidosauria > Squamata > Anolidae > Anolis > Anolis sagrei. The sequence goes on from NC_090023.1 coordinate 8,428,882, forward strand.
TTGCTGATGGAAAATCCTTCCCTCCCCGGTCTTCGCTGCAGAAAGGTGCATATGTCTTTTCTTTGTGGAGTAATTCAGATGTTTATAGGAAAGACTACAGAACCTAATTAGATTTCACTATAAGTAAACAGAAACCCCAGCTCAAACATTCTGATTGAAGGCAGATTGGGAGCCCTGCTCTGTTTTCTTTCTTCCCCCATTCTGACCGTCTTTTCATCCTTCCTTCCTTCCTTCCTTCCTTCCTTCCTTCCTTCCTTCGGTAGAAAGGAAATATATAAGGCTATGGGAAGGGCCTTGTTCAAGAGATTATTAGTTTGAATGACCGCTAGCTATAGAAATCGTGGACACTCTCTCAGTCTCAGAGAAAGCTAGGAAAATCCCTTCTGAATAAACCTTGTCACAAAAAACCCATTATAGAGTCTCCTTAGGACAGTAGTTTTCAACCATCCGAATGCCATGACCCCTTAATACAGTTCCTTGTGTTCTTCTGACCCCCAAATATAAAATTATTAGTTGCTACTTCATCGCTGTAATTTTACTACTGTTATGAATCTTAATGTAAATATCTGATATGCAGGATGTATTTGCTTCACTGGACCAAATTTGGCACAAATATCCGATACGCCCAAATTTAAATACTGGTAGGGTTGCAAAATGATAGTTATGAAGTAGCAATGAAAATAATTTTGTGGTTGGGGGTCACCATAACATGAGGAACTGTATTAATGGGTTGTGGCATTAGGAAGGTTGAGAAACACTGCTCTAGGATGTCTGTGGGAATTGGAAACAAATGCAGTCATTGCTAATAGCCAACGTAGATTTTATCAAAAACAAGTCATGCCAGACTCATCTGATCTCTCACAAAAAGAAAGTCATCTTCAACCTCAGCAAGACGGAGTGGATGAGGGATTTGAGGACATCCAACCCCAAATTGGGAAACAAGTAGTCCAGGAATACCTGGCCGCTCTAAATGAGTTCAAGTCCCTTTTCAGGGCCAGATCAACTACACCCCAGAGTATTGAAGGAACTAGCGGAAGTCATTTCGGAACCATTGGCAACCATCTTTGAGAGTTCTTGGAGAACGAGAGAAGTTCCAGCAGATTGGAGGAGGGCCAATGTGGTCCCAATCTTCAAGAAGGGAAAAAAGGATGACCCAAACAACTACCGTCCGGTCAGCCTCACGTCGATACCGGGCAAGATTCTGGAAAAGATTGTTAAGAAAGTGGTCTGCAAACACTTAGAAACAAATGCAGTCATCGCTAATAGTCAGCATGGATTTATCAAAAACAAGTCATGCCAGACTAATCTGATCTCTTTTTTCGATAGAGTTACAAGCTGGGTAGATGCGGGGAATGCCGTGGATGGAGCGTACCTGGATTTCAGTAAGGCCTTCTTTGACAAGGTCCCCCATGACCTTCTGGCAAGGAAACTAGTCCAATGTGGGCTAGGCAAAACTACGGTGAGGTGGATCTGTAATTGGTTAAGCAAACGAACCCAGAGAGTGCTCACCAATTCTTCCTCTTCATCTTGGGAAGAAGCAACAAGCGGAGTGCCATAAGCAGAGTTCATTCTGGGCCCAGTCTTGTTCAACATCTTTATTAATGACTTAGATGAAGGGTTAGAAAGCAGGATCATCAAGTTTGCAGACGACACCAAATTGGGAGAGAGAGCCAATACTCCAGAGGACAGGAGCAGGGTTCAAAACGATCTTGACAGATTAGAGAGATGGGCCAAAACTAACAAAATGAAGTTCAACAGGGACAAATGCAAGATACTCCACTTTGGCAGGAAAAACGAAATGCAAAGATACAGAATGGGGGACAATGCCTGGCTCGAGAGCAGTACGTGCGAAAAAGATCTTGGAGTCCTCGTGGACAACAAGTTAAACATGAGTCAACAATGTGATGCAGCAGCAAATAAAAGCCAACAGTATTTTGGCCTGCATCAATAGGAGCATAGTGTCTAGATCCAGGGAAGTCATGCTACAGCCTTCGTTAGACCACACCTGGAATACTGTGTCCACTTCTGGGCACCACAATTGAAGAGAGATATTGACAAGCTGGAATGTGTCCAGAGGAGAGTGACTAACATGATCAAGGGTCTGGAGAACAAGCCCTATGAGGAGTGGCTTAAAGAGCTGGGCATGTTTAGTCTCAAGAAGAGAAGGCTGAGAGTAGGCATGATAGCCATGTATAAGTATGTGAGGGAAAGTCATAGGGAGGAGGGAGCAAGCTTGTTTTCTGCTGCCCTGGAGACTAGGACGCGGAACAATGGCTTCAAACTACAAGAAAGGAGATTCCATCTGAACATTAGGAAGAACTTCCTGACTGTGAGAGCCGTTCAGCAGTGGAACTTTCTGCCCCAGAGTGTGGCGGAGGCTCCTTTTTTGGAGGCTTTTAAACAGAGGCTGGATGGCCATCTGTCCGGGGTGCTTTGAATGCAATTTTCCTGCTTCTTGGCAGGGAGTTGGACTGGATGGCCCACAAGGTCTGTTCCAACTCTAGGATTCTAAAAGGGTCTTTAGCTGTGAATTCCAGTCTGTGAGCAGGTTGAACTAGATGGCTTTTGCAGTTTCTTGCAACTCTATAATTCTCTAAGTAATGATCCAAGCACTGTTCTAACAGCACCATGCAAAAACTAGCCTTAACTCTGTACTACAGATTTTTGGAGGAAAAGAACAAAGACATGTCTGAATGGATTCTCCCCTACGAACCATCAAGGTTGTTAAGATCTTCTGGAGGGGCCCTGCTCTCGGTCCCACCACTTTCACAATCACATCTGGTGGGGACGAGTGACAGGGCCTTCTCGGTGGTGGCCACTCGGCTGTGGAACTCTCTCCCGATAGAGATCAGATCTGCCCCCTCCCTCCTGACTTTCAGAAAGATGGTAAAATCTTGGCTCTGGAACTTAGCATTCTCAGATTGATGATCGAATCAATAACTGTTGACCACAAGGCGGATTGTGATGAATTTGTGATTTACCTTGACAAATTGGCTGTATGTAATTCTTGATCTATATTTTAATGTGTTTTAATGTATTAATGTACTATGATGTTATTATGCTTTAGTTTATTTGTATATTGATTCTCTGTTGTTAGCCGGCCTGAGTCCCTCCTCGGCGGTCGAGAAGACCGGGTTATGTATTGTCGAAGGCTTTCATGGCTGGAATCACTAGGTTCTTGTGGGTTTTTTCGGGCTAAAGGGCCATGTTCTAGAGGTATTTCTCCTGACGTTTCGCCTGCATCTATGGCAAGCATCCTCAGAGGTAGCGAGGTCTGTTGGAATTAGAACAATGGGTTTATATATCTGTGGAATGGCTGGGGTGGGGCAAAGAGCTCTTCTCTGCTGGAGCTCGGTGTGAATGTTTCAACTGATCACCTTCATTAGCATTTGAAGGCTTGGCTGAGCCTGGGAAAATCCCCTGTTGAGAGGTAATAAGATGGTTGTTTCCTCTCTGCTGTTTTGCTGTTATAATTTTAGAGTTTTTTAATACTGGTAGCCAGATTTTGTTCATTTTCATTGAAGTCCACAAGCATGTGGACAATTCCAACAGAAAGGAAGAGACCATGAAAATGAACAAAATCTGGCTACCAGTATTAAAAAATTCTAAAATTACAACAGCAAAACAACAGAGAGGAAACAACCAGGCACATCTTAACACCTCTCAACAGGGGATTTTCCCAGGCTCAGCCAGGCCTTCAAATGCTAATGAAGGTGATCAGTTGAAACATTCACACCTAGCTCCAGCAGAGAAGAGCTCCTTGCCCCACCCCAGCCATTCCACAGATATATAAACCCATTGTCCTAATTCCAACAGACCTCACTACCTCTGAGGATGCTTGCCATAGATGCAGGCGAAACGTTAGGAGAAATGCCTCTAGAACATGGCCCTATAGCCCGAAAATAACTCCAAGAACCTAGACCGGGTTATAAAAGCTCTAAATAAATAATAATAAATAAATAAGACATGGAATAAGTAATCCAGGCTAATATTTTTAGGGGCCACGCCCTTATTTTCATAGTGAACTTGTTTCAACCACTTTCATGTGATCTTATTCTCCTAGGTATGGAAACGCGTAATTGTTCTTCCTTAGAGGGACTTTCTCGCTCTTCCTCTCTTTCTTCCTGCCTTTTAGAGGCACCTGGGAGGGGAATCAGGGTGTTGATCCAAATCTTTGTCTAAGCAAAATAATTCATCGGAGGCAGACGAGGGAATGAATGACAAGCCAGACGTTCTCAAAGCGCATGTGGGAGAGGAAGCATCTTTGAAGGCTCTTTGGTGGCGGCTCGGCACAAAGGGGTGTCGATGTGAGTGTGTATGCGGAGAGAGAGAAGCAAAGCATGTCTTTTTCATTGCAACGAGCCAAAAACATCTGCCAAAGAACGAGGTGAGGGGGGGAAAGTACCCAAAGAAATGGAAGAAATCTGCTGGAGCATCTCCTGGCGGAGCCAAGAAGATGTTTGGCCATCAACAACGCATGAGCCGCAGTGCAGAAAAAAATGCTTGGACTATGAGGCATTCAGATGGAAGCAGAAGAGAAACTGGGCCTTGGGGGAAAGTCTGTGTTCAATGTGGACTCGGGAAGGCTGCTTTTAGCCTTCAGAATCCCCAAATCATATCCTTCAACTTTTGGAAAGGACATTCCCAATTTCCGTATATACCCGGGTATAAGCCGACCCGAATATAGAATCATAGAATCATAGAATCAAAGAGTTGGAAGAGACCTCATGGGCCATCCAGTCCAACCCCATTCTGCCAAGAAGCAGGAATATTACATTCAAATCACCCCTGACAGATGGCCATCCAGCCTCTGCTTAAAAGCTTCCAAAGAAGGAGCCTCCACCACACTCTGGGGCAGAGAGTTCCACTGCTGAACGGCTCTCACAGTCAGGAAGTTCTTCCTTGCGTTCAGATGGAATCTCCTCTCTTGTAGTTTGAAGCCATTGTTCCGCGTCCTAGTCTCCAAGGAAGCAGAAAACAAGCTTGCTCCCTAGGAACCGAGGCACCTAATTTTACCACGAAAAACTGGGAAAACTTATTGACTCGAGTATAAGTCAAGGGTGGGAAATGCAGCAGGTACTGGAAAAACAAAATAAATATAGATACCAGTAAAATTACATTAATTGAGGAAACAGTAGCTTAAATTACAACAGCAAAACAACAGAGAGTAAACAATCAGGCACATCAAATCACCTCTCAAAGAAAGATTCCCCCAAGAACTTCCAAGCCATTAAATGCTAATCAAGGTGGTCAGTTGAAACATTCACACCTAGCTCCAACAGACACGAGTCCTTTGTCCCACCCTGGTCTTTCCACAGATATATAAACCAATTTTCCTACTTCCAACAGACCTCACTGCCTCTGAGGATGCTTGCCATAGATGCAGGCGAAACGTCAGGAGAAAATGCCTCTAGAACATGGCCATATAGCCTGGAAAACTTACAACAACTCAGTAGGTTAAATGTTTTTCAATCTATATAAATAAAAATGTAATATTCGTTTGTGGGATTAACAGAACTCAAAAACCACTGGACATATTGCTGCCGATTTTGGACACAAGACACCTACTCACCCAAGGAGTGACCATCAGTCAAAAAATAGATTTTGTTATTTGGGAGTCGTAGTTGCTGGGATTTATAGTACACTTACAATCAAAGAGCATTCTGAACTCCACCAGCGATGGAATTGAACCAATCTTGGGACACAGAACTCCCATGACCAACAGAAAATACTATGTATTTTGCTTCACTGGACCAAATTTGGCACAAATACCCAATACGCCCAAATTTGAATACTGAGGGGGGACTGATTTTGTCATTTGGGAGTTGTACTTCCTGGGATTTATAGTTCACCTACAATCCAAGAGCATACTGAACCCCACCAGTGATGGAACTGAACCAAACGTGGCACACAGGACTCCCATGACCAACAGAAAACACTAGAAGGGTTTAGTGGGGATTGACCTTGAGTTTGGGTGTTGTAGTTCACCTACATCCAGAGAGCACCATGGACTCTAACCATGATGGATCTGGACCAAACTTGGCACGAATATTCCATATGCCCAAATATGAACACAGATGGAGTTTGGGGGGAAATAGACCTTGACATTTGGGAGTTGTAGTTACTGGGATTTATTTTCTGTTGGTCATGGGGGTTCTGTGTGGGAAGTTTACCCCAATTCTGTCGTTGGTACAGTTCAGAATGCTCTTTGATTGTAGGTGAACTATAAATGCCAGTAACTACAACTGCCAAATGTCAAGGTCTATTTTCCCCAAACTCCACAAGTGTTCACATTTGGGCATATTGAATATCTGTGCCAAGTTTGGTCCAGATCCATCACTGTTTGAGTCCACAGTGCTCTCTGGATATAGGTGAACTACAACTCCAAAACTCAAGGTCAACGCCCACCAAGCCCTTCCAGTATTTTTTGTTGGTCATGGGAGTTCTGTGTGCCAAGTTTGGTTCAATTCCATCATTAGTGGAGTTCAGAATGCCCTTTGATTGTCAGTGAACTATAAATCCCAGCAACTACAACTCCCAAATAACAAAATAAAAAAAATTGAGTGAAGGACATACATTGGGTTGTTAGGTATATGCTGTCCAAATTTGGTGGCAATTTGTCCAGTGGTTTTAGAGTTATGTTAATCCCACAAACTAACTTTGCATTTTTATTTATATAGATTGTTGCTGAGCACCGCCACAAGTCCTTCGCCCATGTACATAACATGAAGGAAAGACATCCAAGAAGGATTTCAACAATCTGGAACATTTCTGGAGGAGAGAGATCAAAATGGTCAAAGGTCTGGAAACCATGAATCACTATAATGAGCAGCTTAGGGAGCTGGATATGTTTAGCTTGGAGGAGAAAAAGTGGACAGTATTGCCATATCTGAAAATTTGGAATTATGTCATATTGAATATAGAACCATCTTGTTTTCTGCTGCTTCGTGGATGATGACACAATGGAGCAATGGGAAAACAAACCCCACCTGAATATTGGTGAGAACTACCTGACAATAAGAACTGTTTGGCAGTGCAATATCTGGGGGTGTGAAGGAGTCTTCTCCTAAGCCGCTCATTATAGTGATTCATGGTTTCCAGACCTTTGACCATTGTGATCTCTTTCCTCCAGAAATGTTCCAGGTTGTCCAAATCCTTCTTGGATGACTCTCCTTCATGTTATGTATAGGAATAATATAAGTGGAGGACAATACAATAGCTAAATAAGAGCTCATATTCAAAGGCAGTATATATTAGAGTAGCTGATGAAGGAAGACAAAACTATGGGAAAGATAGGATTTCAGGAATTCCTTTGGGGTTTCTAGAGCATCTAGAACAGTGTTTCTCAACCTGGGGGTCGGGACCCCTGAGGGGGTCACGAGGGGGGTGTCAAAGGGGTCGCCAAAGACTATCAGAAAACACAGTATTTTCTGTTGGTCATGGGGATTCTGTGTGGGAAGTTTGAACCAATTCTATCCTTGGTGGGGTTCAGAAAGCTCTTTGATTTTAGGTGAACTATAAATCCCAGAAACTACAAGTTCCAAATGTTAAGGTCTGTTTTCCCCAAATTCCTCCAGTGTTCACATTTGGGCATATTGAGTACTCGTGCCAAGTTTGGCCCAGATCTATCATTGTTTGAATCCACACTGCTCTCTGGATGTAGGTGAACTACAACTCCAAAACTTAAGGTCAATGCTCACCAATCAATTCCTGTATTTTGGTTGTGGGCATTGTGTGTGCCAAGTTTGGTTCAATTCCATCATTGGTGGAGTTCAGAATGCTCTTTGATTGTAGGTGAACTATAAATCCCAGCAACTACAACTCCCAAATGACAAAATCAATCCCCTCCCCAACTCCACCAGTATTCAAATTTGGGCATATTGAGTATTTGTGCCAAATTTGGTCCTGTGAATGAAAATACAACCTGCATATCAGATATTACATTACGATTCATGACAGTAGCAAATCACAGTTGTGAAATGGCAACGAAAATAATGTTATGTTTGGGGGGTCACCACAACCTGAGGAACTGAATTAAGGGGTCGCGGCATTAGGAAGGTTGAGAATCACTGATCTAAAAGCCCAGTGCTGAAAATAGCAAAGTGTGCTTCAAAGCTCCATCTCTTTTAAGTGACAACTCCAGGTCATTGGGTTTTTTGAACAGAGGCTAAATGGCCATCTATCAGGAGAGTTTACGAGGGTTGAATGAAAATTAATGCCTCCACCTTCGTAGCTTCTCAACAGATAGCAGTACTGGTAGGCAGCAGGTACTGGCTTGTTTAGTAGACTCTCCTCTACAGTTCCATTTTGGCGGGAAGCCTTAGCATTGAACGATTGTCTTGTTAAAGTGCAAAGTATGGGACCCTGCACAGATTTTAATTCCTTGCGGAAAATGGAGAGAGTGGGAGCCTATCTGCTCTCCCTGGGGAGGGAGTTCCAGAGCCAAGGGGCCACCACAGAGAAGGCCCTTTCCATCGTCCCCACCAACTGAGCTAATAAGCCAAATAATACTTGGCTTATTTTACTGTTGCGGTCGAGCACCATCACTGCTCATTGGCTTATAATATTCCTATGCAAAAAATGAAAGGGAGACCTTGCACTTGCCGCAGAAAAAAGGAGAAGAGGCAGTGCTGATAAAGGTAGATGCTCATTCTGTGAACATGTTTTTGCAAGGGCCGCTGGGATCTTCCATGTCTGTGAGGGCATACATCTGCTCCACCCAGTTTTGAGCTATCCAAGGTGCTGAATGTATTTGGATGATTGAGCTGAGCACTTTGGAGAGCTCCCTTAAAGTTCTGATTGAAAACAGAAAACAATTTGACCACCGTTGTGAGATCTGAAAAGATGATTTTGGTGGCTGGCGGGATGGATGGCTGGCTAGCTGCTGAAATTATTTCCTTAGGTAAAAATAAAAGAAAATTTGTGTGAGGAATGTGTTAAATTGTAATCACGCTTTATTGGACATGTTGGAGCTCAGCCTGTGATTGTGTTTTGGGATCAGGGTGCTTTGGATGTGGAGAGTGATGTCAATGAGTTACAGAATGAGTTTCAAGATGGCAATGGTTTTGCCAGGGATAATGATGCAGAGAATGACCAGGAGATCCCTGTTCAAAGTGTAGTTTCCCATGAGAATGTTCCTGAGGGGTGTGGGGATGATGGTGTGCTTTCTGAATTGTTACCAGAGAATTCCCATGATAGGGAACATGAAAACAGCTCGGCACCTGGCCCAGCTGCAGAAATTAATGAGCAAATAGATAGACGGGAGGAGATCAGTCAAAACAGGAGAGCAGAACAGTGGCTTCGGCAGTCTGCCAGGCTCCGAGAGAAAAAGATAAGAAATTCTCAGAGAAAGCGAAACCAAATCCTGAGTGCTAGAGACATAGCTAACGAGGAGATAAAAGTCCCAAGTACAGGATATGTAGTCAGATGAAGCATTGTTTGAAATCAAGTCAAGACCTTGTCCATGTTCATGGAAGCTTTGCTTGGAAAAATCATGTTTTAAGTGCCCTTGTTTCATGGTTTTGACCTATGCTTCTATATTCATGCCTTGGATTCATGATTCCTGATTTCTTGCATTTTATTTGGGAAGTTTTGACTTTCTTTTTATGGACTTTGTTGGACTATTACCCTGGACTACTTTATTCCTCCTTATCTTCCTACCTAATTGGATTTACCTATTTATTTAAAGTGCTTTTTTACCTTACTGCTTTGTAATTATCTTCAATAAAAGGATTGTTTTCCATCCAGCGGTGTGGTGTTTAAAGTCAGATGGCTTTTCCTGTCCTGGAGTGCAACAATACATCTGCTCCACCCATTTTTGAAACTTTCCAAGGTGCTGAATGTATTTGGATGATCGAGCTGAGCACTTTGGAGAGCTCCCTTAAAGTTCTGATTGAAAGCAGAAAATAATTGACCACCGTTGTGAGATCTGAAAAGATGATTTTGGTGGCTGGCTGGATGGCTGGCTAGCTGCTGAAATTATTTCCTTGGGTAAAGAATAAAAGAAAATTTGTGTGAGGAATGTGTTAAATCAGTGTTTCTCCACCTTCCTAATGCCGTGACCCCTTAATCCAGTTCCTCATGTTGTGGTGACCCCCAACCATAACATTATTTTTGTTGCTACTTCATAACTGTAATTTTGCTACTGTGATGAATTGTCGTGTAAATATCCAATATGCAGGATGTATTTTCATTCACTGGACCAAATTTAGCACAAATACCCAATATTCCCAAATTTGAATACTGGTGGGGTTAGGGGGGGGGGGATGTGATTTTGTCATTTTGGAGTTGTAGTTGCTGGTATGTATAGTTAACCTACAATCAATGAGCATTCTGAACTCCACCAATGATGGAACTGAACCAAAGTTGGCACACAGAACTCCCATGACCAACAGAAAACATGAGAAAGGTTTGGTGGGCATTGACCTTGAGTTTGGTGTTATAGTTCACCTACATCCAGAGAGCATTGTGGACTCAAACAATGATTGATCTGGATCTAACTTGGCACAAATACTCAATATGCCCAGATGTAAACACTGGTGGAGTTTGGGGAAAACAAACCTTAACATTTTGGAGTTGTAGTTGCTGGGATTTATAGTTCACCTACAATCAAAGAGCCCCTTGAAGTCCATCAACAATAGAATTGGGCCTAACTTCCCACACAGAACCCCCATTAACAACAGAAAATACTGTGTTTTCTGATGGTCTTTGGTGACCCCACTGGCACTCCCTCGCAACTCCCCAGGGGTCCCAACCCCCAGGTTGAGAAACACTGTGTTAAATTGTAACCATACGTTATCAGACATGTCCACATTGCAGTAGTTGTGTAGACATGTCTGGTAGGCTGTTAGGAATTGTGGGAGTTGAAGTCCAAAACACCTAGAGGGCTGAAGTTTGCCCTGGCCCAGTCTAGAAGAAGAAAAAGTATCATCTCATGGTGAAAAGCTCTCATGGAGGAGATAAGAGAGAAAAAAGTGTCAAGTCGGGTAATGCAGAAAGAGACAGGATACGGTGAAGGAAAAAAACCCTAAACAAACAGAGAGTCACTATAAATATATTCTGTGCTTAAACTCATTGAATAAGACAGTTGAAAAAGAAACCCCACCCCCCAGGCCATTTAGTCCAATTCCATTCTACCATGCAGAAAAGCACAATCCAAGCACTCCTGACAGATGGCCATCCTGAGTCTGTTAAAATCTCTCCAAAAAAGGAGAATCTACCAGAATCCAAGTCAAAGTATTCCACTACTAAACAGCTCTTTGACTGCAAGCTACTAAGTACAGGCTTGCAAATATTTCTAACTGTAGCATCTGTGGAAGCTTTTGACTTTCATATCACTGTGGAAGTAATCTGGAAATTTAATCTGGACTGCAACACAAACTTCAAAGGTACTCTGTAAACTTTGAAAGTGCTGATTGATTATGTTTAGTGGTGATCGAGTTCGGTACTTCAGATACGTCAATTTCAGACTAAAACCTGGAGCAGATTGACCACCTCATGGATATGGAAGCTCACAATAAGTCACTTGGAGAGAAACAGATACAAGCCATTCCCATCTTGGCTGTGGCATGAGAATTGGCTCATTTGCAAATAGATGTCATCAAGAAGAAAAACAAGAAAACAGCAGCCAGTTCCCTCCCCTCCTCTTTTTATTTTTGGAGTGGGGGAGTTTGTGTTTTTGGGATGTTACAGCTTCCCAAGGGAGGGAAGCTTGGAGGGCTTTGCTCAGAAAATTAATGATGTTCGGGAAAACTGGTTCAGACTGAATGTTGCTTGGCAGCAGGGTGCATTCTTAAGTTTTTCAAGATACATCCCTGGCTGGAGCCAAGCCTCTCACCATATTATTACCCTTCACAACAACATCAAAACAACCCAATGCCTTCCATAAAATTAGCCAGTGCATAGCCTACTCTGAATGCCAAAATCCATCATCATAATCATCTGATTCTTTCTAGCTAGCATTGAAACTTCTCTCTCTCTCTCTCTCTCTCTCTCTCTCTCTCTCTCTTTGGTATTAATGGCCACAATTCTAAGCTGCAGTGAGATTGTGCATTGTACATGTTTACTTACTTACTTAGGCGATCCCTCATTATCCGAATAAGATTGTCCTCCAAGTGTGGTGTCCTGGCAGTGGGTACGTAGGTGACTGTGGAGCCCTATTCTTGACCCACATGTTCTCCTGCAGTGAGGGCAACAGTTTCCAGGTGGGAGGCAGTTCCAGTCGGGATTGGCTTGATGTGCTTTTTTCTGTTCCCTTTTCCTCTTGCCCGTGTGCCTTTTGCATGGAACGTGGCTAAAACATGCTCTACGCAACATTCCCTTCCTTCCTTCTATCTTCTTTTCATCCCATCTTTCCTTCCCTTTTTTTCTTCCTCTTCTTTCGCTTTGTCTTTCCTTCCTTCCCTCTTTCCCTCTCTCCCTTCTTCTCGTTCCATCCTTCCCTTCCTCCTTTCATCCCTCCTTCCTTCTCTCTTTCCTTCCTTCCTCCTTCTCTTCCTTCCTTCCACCACCGGGCAGCCATTCCTCCTACCGGGGAGTACTAACATGCAGCCCCCAAGTTAGAAAGTTTACGTATACCTGGTATTTATTTGTTTATTTATTTGTTTACGTCATTTATATACCGCTTTTCTCAGCCCTCAGGTGACTCAAAGCGGTTAACAACAGCAAAATTCAATGCAAAACATCATAAAACGATTATGGGACAGTTAAAACAATTGCATCATCAACAATGAAACATCAATATAACAATCATTAGCGTCTCATCAGTAAAATCAGAATCCAAACTCATCATCTGTTAATCCGTGTTCCTATATTCATTACACTGCTTAATCGAATGCTTGTTCGAATAGCCAGGTCTTCACTTTCCTCCAAAACGCCAATAGGGATGGGACCGATCTGATATCTATAGGAAGGGCGTTCCACAGCCGAGGGGCCACCACTGAGAAAGCCCTGTCTCTCGTTCCCACCAGGCACGCCTGTGATGCAGGCAGGACTGAGAGCAGGGCCTCCCCAGATGATCTTAATGTCCTAGTTGGTTCATAGGAGGAGATGCGTTCAGAGAGATAAGTAGGTGTGCATTAAACAGAAGTGAATTAAGATGGTGTTAAGTCTACAGTGTAGATACATGGAAAGTCAGTACTGCCTCCAGAAAATCCTGCAAATCTCTTGGGAAGACAGGCGGAAAAATGTCAGCATGCTGGAAGAAGCAAAGATCACCAGCACTGAAGCGATGGTCCTCTGCCATCAACTCTGCTGGACCGGCCACGTTGTCCGGATGCCCGACCACCGTCTCCCAAAACAGTTGCTCTACTCCGAACTCAAGAATGGAAAACGGAATGTTGGAGGACAGGAAAAGTAGTGTAAAGATGGGCTCAAAGCCTGCTTTAAAAACTCTGGCATAGACACTGAGAAGTGGGAAGCCCTGGCCCTTGAGCGCTCCAGCTGGAGGTCAGCTGTGACCAGCAGTGCTGCAGAATTTGAAGAGGCACGAATGGAGGGTGAAAGAGGGAAGCATGCCAAGAGGAAGGCGCGTCAAGCCAACCCCAACCAAGACCGCCTCCCACCTGGAAACCAATGCCCTCGCTGCGGAAGAAGATGAAGGTCAAGAATAGGGTTCCACAGCCACCTACGAACCCACCCCCAGGACACCGAACTTGGAGGACCATCATCCTTGGACTACGAGGGATCGCCTAAATAAGTAAGTACATGGAAAGTAATGCTGGAGAAGTGACAGACAGCCAGAGTCTTTTTAACAATCTGCAGCAGAGCTTCCACCTCTGTTTTTCCCCCCTTCCTTTTTTCATTTCTTCATAGAATCATAGAATCATAGAATCAAAGAGTTGGAAGAGACCTCATGGGTCATCCAGTCCAACCCCCTGCCAAGAAGCAGGAATGTTGCATTCAAATCACCCCTGACAGATGGCCATCCAGCCTCTGTTTAAAAGCTTCCAAAGAAGGAGCCTCCACCACACTCCGGGGCAGAGAGTTCCACTGCTGAATGACTCTCACAGTCAGGAAGTTCTTCCTCATGTTCAGATGGAATCTCCTCTCTTGTAGTTTGAAGCCATTGTTCCGCGTCCTAGTCTCCAGGGAAGCAGAAAATAAGCTTGCTCCCTCCTCCCTGTGGCTTCCTCTCACATATTTATACATGGCTGTCATATCTCCTCTCAGCCTTCTCTTCTTCAGGCTAAACATGCCCAGCTCCTTAAGCCGCTCCTCATAGGGCTTGTTCTCCAGACCCTGGATCATTTGAGTCGTCCTCCTCTGGACATATTCCAGCTTGTCAATATCTCTCTTGAATTGTGGTGCCCAGAATTGGACACAATATTCCAGGTGTGGTCTAACCAAGGCAGAATAGAGGGGTAGCATGACTTCCCTAGATCTAGACACTAGGCTCCTATTGATGCAGGCCAAAATCCCATTGGCTTTTTTTGCCGCCACATCACATTGTTGGCTCATGTTTAACTTGTTGTCCATGAGGACTCCAAGATCTTTTTCACACGTACTGCTCTCAAGCCAGGCACTTCCTTTCTTTCCTTAAGTTTGATGTTACGTGTGTTGGATGTCACTTCATCAAAACCCTTTCTGTTTGTCCTGTCTTGGCCCATAAGAGAATTGTGAGGTGGAGGCATTGAGCGGAAGCTTGGGAAATAACTTCACGCAAGGTATGGAAATGGGAAGAATGCGGCATGCGTACCTTGTAAACCAGGATGCAGAGATCCAGAGTTGAATTTCCAGAGCTGGCAATTTGGAATGAGGATGTGGAGGGTGTGCGCCTGTGAATTCCCACCTCTTTTTATTTGTAAACGGAGCAAAAGTCGCAGTGATCTCATCCAAACACATAAACACCATCCCCTCTGTGCTCTTTAAGGACCGATTGTTCAGCATGAAAGGGCTGGTTCATGGCTTACCTGCGCATCGTCTGCAGAGTTTACTGCTTTTTAACAGTTTGGCTTTACAGATCCCAGAGGGAAGGTTTTGGAGATGCCATTCCGGTCCTCTTTGGCATCACTGTTTGGAGCCGGTGAGCCTCAAATTGGTCTATGAAATTCTGCATACTTTGTGATGTCAAAAGAGGGGATCTGGAAGATGTCTGCAACCAGTGCTGGAGGTGACAGCAGAAAAGGGCAGGATTGCTGTATTGAGAGGAAAGCCAGACTTGACAACTGCTGTTTGGAACAGCACTGTGCCTAGGAACTTAGGACTTATGGCGACCCTATGGATTTCATAGGGTTTCCAGAGGCAAGGAATAATCAGAGATGGTTTTGCTAGTTCCTTCTTCTGAAATATTGTCTCCAACATATGGACATCACTGTCAGTCTCTCATCCAAGTACTTTACTTACTTAGGCGATCCCTCGTTGGCCGAGTAGGATAGTCTTCCAGAATCAGTATTCTTGTGGATCTGTAGATGACTGTGGAGCCCTATTCTTGATCTGCATCTTCTCCCGTAGTGAGGGCATTGTTTTCAAGGTGGAAGGCATTCTCGATCAGGGTTGGCTTGGCGCACCTTCTGTTTGGCACATTTCTCCCTTTCACCCTTCATTCGGGCACTTTTTCTATGAGCTGGTGGAGTTGGTGTGTCAGCTCAGGTCCTCCCTCTTTAAAGATTTCAGCAGGGATCCCATCCGGTCCACTGGCTTTGTTATTCTTCTGTTGGCTGATGGCATTGCTGACTTCTTCCAAACTAGGCAGTGCTGGGTCCGTATGTGGCTGTGGAGCCCTATTCTTGCTCTGCATCTTCTTCCGTAGTGAGGGCATTGGTTTCAAGGTAGAAGGTGGTCTCGGTCAGGATTGGCTTGGTGCACCTTCTGTTTGGCACATTTCTCCCTTTCACCCTCCATTCGTGCCTCTTCAAATTCTGCAGCACTGCTGGTCACAGCTGACCTCCAGCTGGAGCACTCAAGGGCCAGGGCGTCCCAGTTCTCAGTGTCTATGCCACAGTTTTTAAGGTTGGCTTTAAGCCCATCTTTAAATCTCATTCCGTTTTCCATTCTTGAGTTCAGAGTAGAGCAACTGCTTTGGGAGACGGTGGTCGGGCATCTGGACAACATGGCCGGTCCAGCGGAGTTGATGTAGGAGGACCATTGCTTCAATGCTTGTGGTCTTTGCTTCTTCCAACACGCTGACGTTTGTCCGCTTGTCTTCCCAAGAGATCCAAGTACTAACTAGGGCTAGCTTCTAAGATCAGATGGGATCTGGGATCTTTGGGGTTACTAGAGTTAGTGTGGTGCAGCTGGCTGGGAGTCAGCTGCATTAAGGTCACTACTGACCAAAAGGTCATGAGTTGGAAGCCAGCCCGGGTCAGAGTGAGCTTCCGACCAATTTGTGTAGCTTGCTATCGACCTTTGCAGCCCAAAAGACAGTTGCATCTGTCACCTAGGAAATTTAGGTACCGCTTATGAGGGGAGGCTAATTTACGACACCATAAAAATCTCCACCAAGCATGCAAAGAATAAGGAAGTACTTCATCAATGTCACAAATGGGCGGTGAAGCAACAGCTCCCCTGGTGGCCAGAATACCTTTCAACAAAGTATTCCCCCAGCCAATAAGAAGCTATACCTGGAAAACTGCTAGGCCATTAAATGCTAATCAAGGTGGCCAACTGAAACATTCACACCTAGCTCCAACAGACAAGAGTTCTTTCTCCCAACATAGACATTCTACAGATATATAAACCTCATTTTACTAGTTTCCAACGGACCTCAAAACCTCTGTGGATACCTGCCATAGATGCAGGCAAAACATCAGGAGAGAATGCTTCTAGAACATGGCTATACAGCCCAAAAAACTTACAGCAACCCTTGGGATGGGCCGGGAGGTGGGTAAGGAAGCATGGGTAAGAAAATAATATATAACATATATAACAGAATGTATAAATATTAAAATCAACATGGCATCCCTACTTTGCGGATTTTCACTTATCACAGGTGGTCCTGGAAGAGAACCTCTGCAATAAGTGAGGGAACACTGTACTTGGAAGTTCTATCCTGCAGTATTTGGAGGAAAGGGACTAAAGTGAGATCTTGGGTGTTTCTGTGCTTTCAGGTTGCGTGTCGTCTTATGGTAACCACATGAATTTCAGAGTTTTTTCTTAGACAAGTATGGAGCTGGTTTTGCCAGTTCCTTCCTCTGAAATGTAGCCTGCCACACCTGGTACTCCTTGCTGGTCTCCATCCAAGTACTAACCAAGATTTACCTGTCTTATCTTCCAAGATTAGAATGATTTGGTGCTTTCTGGACTCTTCTCTCTTGTCTGAATTGTGCTTGTAAATCTGAATGTTGTTGCACTAGAGAGTACGCTTGGATGGGTGGGCAGCATCTTCCAGATTGTAGAATGTCCTCTCTGCAGAAAAGGAGAGGTGATGAAAGAAATCCAAGGGGCCCATTGCCATAATTCATTCGTTTGATTGATTGGTTTATGTCCCATCTTTCTCCCCAGTTGGGATTTATAACCCCTTTTTTCCAGTTTGGAGATCAAAATGTCATACAACAGATTTTTTTTTTAAAAAAAAGTTAAACAATCTCATCATACTAAAGTCAAAAAGTGTTCAAACTATCAGAGGAGGAAAGTAAACTATTAAAATAGCAAACAATGAAAACAACAGGGTTGTTATAGGTTCTTTTGGGGCTATATGGCCATGTTCTGGAGGCATTCTCTCCTGACATTTCGCCTGCATATATGTCAAGCATCCTCAGAGGTAGTAAGGTTTGTTGGAACTACGAAAATGGGTATATATATCTGTGGAATGTCCAGGGTGGGAGAAAGAACTCTTGTCTGCTGGAGCTAGGTGTCTAACAACCACCATGTCAGGCTACACAGAAAAGCCATTGAAATCCACAAGCATGTGGACAATTTCAACAGAAAGAAGTAAACCAAGAAAATGAACAAAATCTGGCTACCAGTATTACAAAACTCTGTGACGGCGCGAGTGGTGCCACCTATGTATAGAACTGTTAATTGTAAGATTTAAACTGTTGTATCATGCTTAATCCTGCTGCTTTTTACCCTGCTTATGTATGGATTGGTTGCTTGTAGCTGTCAATCAGTACTGTTTGGCTCCACCTCTTCCTGCAAGAGGGGAGAACTTCCTTTTTCTCTTCATTCTGCCATCAGAGTTCGTACCAGATGGACGCGAGTAAAAGACTTGATTCTAAAGGACCCTGATTTAAGTTACCTCTTAACATCAGTTCTGAGGTTTTTTACCCCTGGGACTCAAGCTTTATGTCAAGATCGTCCTGGACAATTATTGAGGAGACGCAGGCGCCTTCAAGCCGGTTCTTTCGGCACCAAAGGAAGATCCTGAATCTTCAAAACATAGGCCACCTGAACTGGGGTTGTGGTTTGCTCCGGCATTCACAGCCATTGAGGAAAGAGGAAACTTGGTGAGGCTTCTCAGCTTCAAACCCCTTGGACCCAGGACTGGTTGAGACTGTAACGTATGTTTTCCTTCACCCCTCTAAAGTTTTCCAGCTCATTGCTTTGAAGAAATGACTTTGTGATAAATAAAACTTATCTTGAGCTATTTACAGCGTTTTGGGTTTTTGGGAGTTCCAGTTTCCTATAGGAGGGCAAGAAGCAATCCCTTGGGGGAAAGGTGCCACGTCCATCCCTCCTTTATTGAGAATAATAGCCCCCAGGCGCGGCGGCACAAACCCTAAAATTAAAATAGCAAAACAACAGAGGGGAAACAATCAGGGACATCTATTCACCTCTCAACAAAAGATTGCTCCAGGCACTGCCAGGCTATCAAATGCTAATCAAGGTGGTCAGTTGAAACATTCACACCTAGCTCCAACAGACAAGAGTTCGTTGTCCCACCCTAGTCTTTCCACAGATATATAAACCCATTTCCCTAGTTCTAACAGAGCTCACTGCCTCTGAGGATGCTTGCCATAGATGCAGGCGAAACGTCAGGAGAGAATGCCTCGAGAACATGGCCATATAGCCCGAAAAAACCTACAACAAGCCATTGATTCCGGCCATGAAATCCTTCGACAATACAATGAAAACAACACATTGAAAAAGCAGCACATACTCAAGGCAAGAGTAAAACTATTAAAATAACAAACAACAAAAACAACACATTGAAAATGCAGCACATCGTCTAGGCAAGACAGGTCTTGTACGATCGATCCTCAAAAGCGTGCCAAAATAGAGATTACTTTTCCTGTCTATGGAAAGAGAAAAAACAAATGCATCTAAGCCGTAGAATTAATGCAGTTTGATGCCACTTTAACTGCCAGGGCTCAATGTTATGGGATCCTGGGAATTTGTACTTTGCAGAGACACCAGCGTTCTTTGGCAGAAAAGGCTCAAGATCTTGTAAAACTACAACTCTCATGATTCCACAGTATTGAGCAATCAAGAGTCAAAGTATTGTCGAAGGCTTTCATGGCCGGAATCACTGGGTTGTTGTAGGTTTTTTCGGGCTATATGGCCATGGTCTAGAGCAGTGTTTCTCAACCTGGGGGTCGGGACCCCTGGGGGGATCATGAGGGGGTATCAGAGGGGTCGCCAAAGACCATCAGAAAACACAGTATTTTCTATTGGTCATAGGGGTTCTGTGTAGGAAGTTTAGCCCAATTCTCTCATTGTTGGAGTTCAGAATGCTCTTTGGTTGTAGGTGAACTATAAATCCCAGCAACTACAACTCATATATGTCAAGGTCTATTTTCTCTAACCTCCTCCAGTATTCACATTTGAGCATGCTGAGTATTCGTGCCAAGTTTGGTCCAGATCCATCATTGTTTGAGTCCACAGTGCTCTCTGGATGTAGGTGAACTACAACTCCAAAACTCAAGGTCAATGCCTATCAAAACCTTCCAGTATTTACTGTTGGTCATAGGAGTTCTGTGTGCCAAGACTGGTTCAATTCAGTCATTGGTGGAGTTCAGAATGCTCTTTGATTGTATGTGAACTATGAATCTCAGCAACTACAACTCCCAAATGACAAAATCAATCTCCCCTTCAATCCCACAAGAATTCAAATTTGGGCGTATCAGGCATTTGTGCTGAATTTGGTCCAGTGAATGAAAATACATCCTGCATATCAGATACTAATGCTTCCTCTTCATCTTGGAAAGAAGTGACAAGTGGAGTGCCGCAGGGTTCCGTCCTGAGCCCGGTCCTGTTCAACATCTTTATTAATGACTTAGATGAAGGGCTAGAAGGCATGATCATCAAGTTTGCAGATGACACCAAATTGGGAGGGATAGCCAATAGTCCAGAGGACAGGAGCAGAATTCAAAACGATCTTGACAGATTAGAGAGATGGGCCAAAACTAACAAAATGAAGTTCAACAGTGACAAATGCAAGATACTCCACTTTGGCAGAAAAAACGAAATGCAAAGATACAGAATGGGTGACGCCTGGCTCGAGAGCAGTACGTGTGAAAAAGATCTTGGAGTCCTCGTGGACAACAAGTTAAACATGAGCCAACAATGTGACGTGGCGGCAAAAAAAGCCAATGGGATTTTGGCCTGCATCAATAGGAGCATAGTGTCTAGGTCCAGGGAAGTAATGCTACCCCTCTATTCTGCTTTGGTTAGACCACACCTGGAATATTGTGTCCAATTCTGGGCGCCACAATTCAAGAGAGATATTGACAAGCTGGAATGTGTCCAGAGGAGGGCGACTAAAATGATCAAGGGTCTGGAGAACAAGCCCTATGAGGAGCGGCTTAGGGAACTGGGCATGTTTAGCCTGAAGAAGAGAAGGCTGAGAGGAGATATGATAGCCATGTATAAATATGTGAGAGGAAGCCACAGGGAGGAGGGAGCAAGCTTGTTTTCTGCTTCCTTGGAGACTAGGACGCGGAACAATGGCTTCAAACTACAAGAGAGGAGATTCCATCTGAACATTAGGAAGAACTTCCTGACTGTGAGAGCCGTTCAGCAGTGGAACTCTCTGCCCCGGAGTGTGGTGGAGGCTCCTTCTTTGGAAGCTTTTAAACAGAGGCTGGATGGCCATTTGTCAGGGATGATTTGAATGCAATATTCCTGCTTCTTGGCAGAATGGGGTTGGACTGGATGGCCCAAGAGGTCTCTTCCAACTCTTTGATTCTATGATTCTATGATTCTATGATTCATAACAGCAGCAAAATTACAGTTGTGAAGTAGCAACAAAAATGTTACGGTTGGGGGTCACCACAACATGAGAACTGTATTAAGGGGTCGCGGCATTAGGGAGGTTGAGAACCACTGGTCTAGAGGCATTCTCTCCTGACGTTTCGCCTGCATCTATGGCAAGCATCCAATGGATGCTTGCCATAGATGCAGGCGAAACATCAGGAGAGAATGCCTCTAGACCATGGCCATATAGCCCGAAAAAACCTACAACAACCAAGAGTCAAAGTGGCTCACAACCTGGAATTATTTCTTGCTCCATCTGCAGCCTCTTGCCTTTGAGATACCATCTTGTTTACCTTTCCAATAGTTCTGCCTTTGCTAGCTTTCCCCCTTTGTCTCTGTTTGGCATTGCTTCACCTGGATATGCTTTGCATTCAATCCGCTGATGCCTCTGAGCTCACTGGACAAGAATGCATAAGCTATAAAGAAATGGATGGAATTCGGGTTTCTGATAGTCTATCTTTCATTATGTCACGTTGGCAATTGTCTGCCAGTCGACGCAGGACGGCTGCCAAGTCTAGGGCTGTTGTTGACAATGTGGGTAAAACGGAAGAAGAAATAATTCAGTTGTGCTTCCCAGGAAATGTAAAAAGGTCAAAAGATTATATTTCATTGATAATAAAGTACCGGGCTCCAGTGTAGTGTAGTAGTTTGAGCATTGAGTTTTAGAGACTAGGGTTTAAATCCCTGCTCAGCATGAAAACTTATTAGATTTTATTTATTTACTGTATTTGTATACCGACCTCCTCAAGTGACTCAGGGCGGTTTATAGAGGCAACAATTCAATGCCCAGTACACCATAAAAGTTTAAAAGCATGAACACATAATATAAAACCAAAACATTAGTGTGCTGGCACAGCAGTGCCAGGAGATTTGAATTTCTTTTCTTGCACTGCTAGTTTGCATGATCTATTTAAGCCATGCATTTTGCAATAAGGTAGCTTCTCTCAGGTTGCAATCGTAGGGCCAACAACTTGGCAATCATCGTTAGAATCTTTAGACCCGCCCCTTTCCCCAGGGTTTTGGAAGGAAAGGAGGACTTCGTTCAGTCTCACTGTTGGAAGCCTAACAGAAGGACGTGTGGGATTCTCTTTCCCACCTGCACAAAAGCATCTCTTCTCACAGCTCTGCCGGGGGGAGTAAAGGGATAGATCCACAGCTTTTGCTGAGGAGTAAAGAAATATTTCCTACAGCATTCGTGGAGAAACTAAAGGACACCTTTCAGCTTGGCAGATCTAAAGGAACCTTGCCTGGTAAGGGACCACTTGGGCTATCCATAAAGCAACTTGGAGCCAGGAGTAGGGGCCTGAAATAATGCCCAGGGAAGGGTCAAAGGATTTCCCTAAAGAAGAAAGGAACAGTTTACCACCTGTGCAGGTACAGCTGTACCAGGAGCTCCAATTTTGTTTGCTTTGCATTGAATGTTTGTTGTAGTCCTAAGTTTCAGGGACTCTGCAGATAGGTGGCTTCTTTTGGCTGCAATCATAGGGCAAGCCACCTGTCAATTATAGTTAGGTTCCCAGGTCCCGCCCCCTTTTTGGGTTTTGTAGGGTATAGGAGCCATTTTGGGCCAGTCCACACAGAGAAGCCTTTCATGCAGGACATAAAATCAGGAGCTCCTGTAGAAAGCTTCGTCTTCTACGGCTTGGCCGGGGAGATATACAGCCCACAGCTTGGATGGGTTATACAGCCCTACAGTTCCTTTGCTGAAGGACTTCAGTCAGCCATCACGGAAACCTGAGTTCTTTTTCCCCTGGAAGTCTACAAAGCTCTGCCTGGTAAGGGTCACTCGCGGAAGCCAGAAGCAGTTGGTACCGGGTGCAGGGGCTCCACGCCAACAGAGGCAAAGACAGACTGCCCAGATTAGAAGTTAAGGATTTCCCCATTAGTTACAGTTATGAAGATACTGCCTGTTCCCTGTGGACAAGATTGAGAGAGTCAATAGACTATTAAGAAAGCCTTGAAGTACCTGTTTGTTTTCATTAATAAAGAACATTGTTGAACCTTTAAGCAATCTAAAGACTCTGTTTTAAGGAAATCCAAAGGCCTTTAATCTGAGGCAGCCCCGGCGTCCCGTTGGGCACACAGAATTTATGTCCTGTCTGCAGTCTTATGCACAGGCCCAGCGTGCAACAGCACACCACCGGTTGCCTGCCCCTTGTTGGCAGATTGAGGGAGCTACCGGTTTTCCAAGGTTAAAAAGTGTTTAATTAATTTGTTTGAAGATTTAAGCCCAAATAAAGAATTTTGTTGAACGTATCTTGAGCCTCAATAGAACTTTGTGTTGGGAAATCTAAAGGGACCTTCAGCTGAGGCACCCCGACATCCCGTTGAGCATACACAGAACACATCCCGTAAACAGACATTATTTCAGGCCCAGCATGCGACAGCACAATTAGTATTAAAAACATATATCAATTACGTCTCCTAATAAAACGTTGTCCAATCTCATCATCCAGTCATTCCAATTCCTATGTCTTTCACCTTACATTTTCAAACGCTTGTTCTAACAACCAAGTCTTGACTCTTTTCCGAAATGTTAAGAGGGAGGGGGCTGATCTAATGTCCCCAGGAAGGGCGTTCCATAGTCGAGGGGCCACCACTGAGAAGGCCCTGTCCCCACCAAACATGTTTGTGACGCAGGTGGGATCGAGAGCATGGCCTCCCCAGACAATCTTAAAGTCCTAACAGGTTCATAAGGGATGATGCATTCGGACAGGTAAGTTGGGCCAGAACTGTTTAGATGGCCTTGGCAAGTCACACTATCTCAACCTCATAGCATTGGGCCATGGTTTCGGTCCAACTTACCTATCCAAACGTATCTCTCCTTACGAACCATCAAGAACGCTAAGATCTTCTGGTCATCTGCCCTTGCGCTATGCTACTCTGCTGCTGAGTACGCATGCCCAGTGTGGAACACATCTCATCACACTAAAACAGTGGATGTGGCTCTTAATGAGACATGCCGCATTATCACGGGGTGTCTGCGACCCACACCACTGGAGAAATTACACTGCTTAGCCGGTATTGCACCACCTGACATCCGCCGGGAAGTAGCAGCCAGTAGTGAAAGGACCAAGGCAGAGACATCTCCAGCTCATCCCCTGTTTGGGTATCAGCCAGCACGTCAACGACTTAAATCAAGACATAGTTTTCTTAGAACTACAGAGACACTCGCTGGAACACCCCAGCAAGCGAGAGTCCAAAAGTGGCAGGCCCAAACCCAGCACCTCAATTCATGGGTGATACCAGATGAGAGACTCCCCCCTGGGCACTCAG
Organism: Anolis sagrei; assembly: GCF_037176765.1. Taxonomy (NCBI): domain Eukaryota; kingdom Metazoa; phylum Chordata; class Lepidosauria; order Squamata; family Anolidae; genus Anolis; species Anolis sagrei. The sequence continues at coordinate 8,453,290 of NC_090023.1, forward strand.
AAGACTGGGCGACTTGGAAGGCGCTGAACAGATTGCGCTCTGGCACCACGAGATGCAGAGCCAATCTTAAGAAATGGGGCTACAGGGTGGAATCCTCGGCATGCGAGTGCGGAGAAGAACAAACCACTGACCACCTGCTGCAATGCACCCTGAGCCCTGCCACATGCACGATGGAGGACCTTCTTGCGGCAACCCCAGAGGCACTCCAAGTGGCCAGATACTGGTCAAAGGACATTTAACCAAATACCAAATTTACAAAATCTGTGTGGTTTTTTTTTCTTTTATTTTCTTTTTCTTTTTAATCTCTGTGTTTGTTTTGCTCTGTTAGAATTGTAAAACAATGGTTGCTGATGACACGATAAATAAATAAAATCTTCTGGTGAGGCTCTGCTCTCGCTCCCGCCTTCCTCACAGATGTGTTTGGTGGGGACAAGAGACGGGGCCTTTTCGGTGGTGGCCCCTCGACTGTGGAACGCCTTGCCTAGAGAGATAAGATCACCCCCCGCTCCCTCTGACCTTTCAAAGAATTGTGAAAACTTGGCTTTTCGAACAGGCCTTCCCAAATATGGCATATATATATGATATTATGGACAACTGACGAGGCAACTGAACAATGATTTGAGATGGAGACGCTTTGACAATGTTTTCACATGCTTGTATGATTTTTATGTTTTTATATTACTGCTAGTATTTTAAAGTATTTATCATTGTTTTAATTTGGTGTAACTGTACCGGCATCGAATTGTTGCCTATTGTTAACCGCTCCAAGTTGCCCTTGGGCTGAGAGGGGTGGTATATAAATGTAGTAAATAAATAAATGGCAGTTAAAGTGGTGTCAAACTGCATTAATTCTACAGGGCAGACGAACCTTTGAACTCCATGGCTGAGATCCTATATTGGGGTTGCACACATTTTGTCAGAAATATTAAAAATTAACTATGTATTTTTAATTACAAAAATATGAGTCAAGCACTGAAAGGGTTAAATGGATTCAATGACTCGGCAAGCAGGTGTGTCTGTAGCTTAAAAGGCCTCAGTATTAGCAGCTCTCAGTCTGAGAGAGACCTCAGTGTGAGGGAGACCTCAGTATGTTAGTAGGCCTCCGTGTGTTAGTAGGCCTCAGTATGAGAAAGCCTCATGTGTGAAGGCTGTTGTGTATAAAAAGCTACTGTGTGCAAAATGCTACTTTGTGAACCTCCTGTGTAAGTTTGGTGTGAGAAGAGGCTCTGTGAGAATGAGGCTGTTTATCTGCATGAGAAAGAAGCCCAGCATGGAAACAAAGAAGGAAGTATAAAGAACTTTATTTGTATGATGGAATCCTTGTTCTTGAAAATAGTGCAACCATATTGTTTTTCTACAAAGAAAAGCCTCCTAAGGAAGATATAACATTGGTCTCTGTGTTTTTATTCTTTTTATCACTTTGGGCTATTGGTGCTGGGTCACGCGGCTGCTAATAAATTACTCTGCTATACATTCATGGGGAGGGTTCTGTGTTAATAAGCCCATTCTCCCAACACCGGGACCAGGCTGTAGTGCAGCTAGTTAGTAGCCAGCTGCATTAAATTACTACTGACTGAGAGGTCATGAGTTCGAAGCCAGCCAAGGTCGGAGTGAGCTCCCGGCCATTAATAGTCTAGCTTGCTGTTGACCTATGCAGCCCGAAGGACAGTTGCATCTGTCAAGTAGAAAATGTAGGCACTGCTTTATACAGGGAGGCTAATTTAACTAATTTACAACACCATAAAACCTTCCACCAATGTGCAGAAGAATGAGGAAGTACTCCATCAAAGGACTCGGTGTCGCAAGTGGATGGTGAAGTGGCAGCTCCCCCTGTGGCCGGAATCGAGCATACCCTCATGAAGCCGGAAAAGCTGGAATGTTAAATTGCCTCTGTGTGTGTCTATATATGTTTTATGTATCTGTCCCTGCCATGTGTTGCTGTGGCCCAGTGTGGTGATCTGGAAAATAAAGTAATGAGAAAGTGTTGGTTTCTAGTATATGTAATTCCTTTCTGCTTGTGAATAAACAGTATTTCTTATTGTTTCTTTGTCAGTATTGATGTGGAGAGTGTCTGATTTGCTTACTCTGGAATATGCAACATATCATCATCCTTCTTTAAGGGTCTCTTTCAAATCTATGACACTATATCTGTGTGTGTATGAGAGAATCATATCTATCTATCTATATTTATGACTGGATGGCTCTTTGTCAGGAGGGCTCTGATTACATTTTCTTGCCCTGGTGAAGAGAGTTGGACTGGGTGGCCTTAAGTATTTTCTATTAGTCATGGGGGTTCTGTGTGGGAAGTTTGCCCCATTTCTCTCATTTGTGGGTTTCAGAATGCTCTTTAATTGTAGTGAACTATAAATCCCAGTAACTACAAATCTCAAATGTCAAGGTCTATTTCCTCCAAACTCCATCTGTGTTCATATTTGGGCATATGGAATTTTGTGTCAAGTTTGGTCCAGATACATCATTGTTTGAGTCCACAGTGCTCTCTGGATGTAGGTGAACTACAACTCCCAAACTCAATGCCCACCAAACCCTTCCAGTGTGTTCTGTTGGTCATGGAAGTCCTGTATGTGATGTTTGGTTCAATTCCATCATTGGTGGAGTTCAGAATGCTCTTTGATTGTAGGTGAACTATAAATCCCAGCAGCTACAACTCCCAAATGTCAAGGTCTATTTCCCTTAAACTCCCTCTGTGTTCATATTTGGGCATATGGAATATTCGTGCCAAGTTTGGTCCAGATCCATCATTGTTTGAGTCCACAGTGCTCTCTGGATGTGGGTGAACTACAATTCCCAAACTCAAGGTCAATGTCCACCAAACCCTTCCAGTTTTTTTCTATTGGTCATAGGAGCCCTGTGTGCTAAGTTTGGCCCAATTCCATCCTTGGTGGAGTTCAGAATGCTCTTTGATTGTAGGTAAACTATAAATCCCAGCAATGACAATTCCCAAATGACAAAATCAATTTTTTGAGTGGACATACATTGGGTTGTTAGGTGTGTTGTGTCCAAATTTGGTGTCAATTCCCCCAGTGGTTTTTGAGTTCTGATGGTATCACAAACGAACATTACATTTTTATTTATATAGATTGGCATTGAATGTTTGCCATGTATCTGTGCATTGTAATCTGCCCTGAGTCCCTGTAGGGTGGGAAGGGTGGAATATAAATACTGTAAATAAATAAGTAAACACATTTCTATATGTTGAGACCCACACATTGCTTCTGCAATGCGACCCTTGTGCAACGTTGTGCATCGGAAGCCAACGTGCACCTGAATGTACAATATGAGGTGTATGTGCATCTGTTTGCAATATATTTTTATATATAATCTTTCCTCATATGTTTCATTCCACTTGTTTACCATCTTTGTGGCCCTTCTCTATACCTGCTATAACTTATATTCTACCTAAAATGAAATATCTAGAACGGAACACAATGCCCCAGAGGAGCCATGAATAGTGCTGAATATAGTAGACTGAATCATCTCTGGTTGCTTCTGGATCGATCTAAATCCATCTAAAACACAGAGACATGTGCCTTTCACCTTAAGAACAGACAAGCATCCCGAGCTCTGAGGATTTCCTGGGAAGGAATCCCACTGGAGCATTGCAACACACCCAAATACCTGGGAGTCACTCTGGACCGTGCCCTGACCTACAAGAAGCACTGCCTGAACATCAAGCAAAAAGTGGGTGCTAGAAACAATATCATACGAAAGCTGACTGGCACAACCTGGGGATCACAACCAGACACAGTGAAGACATCTGCCCTTGCGCTATGCTACTCTGCTGCTGAGTACGCATGCCCAATGTGGAACACATCTCACCACACTAAAACAGTGGATGTGGCTCTTAATGAGACATGCCACATTATCACGGGGTGTCTGCGCCCTACACCACTGGAGAAATTACACTGCTTAGCCGGTATTGCACCACCTGACATCTGCCGGGAAGTTGCAGCCAATAGTGAAAGGACCAAGGCAGAGACATCTCCAGCTCATCCCTTGTTTGGGTATCAGCCAGCACGTCAACGACTTAAATCAAGAAATAGTTTTCTAAGATCTACAAAGACACTCGCTGGAACACCCCAGCAAGCGAGAGCCCAAAAGTGGCAGGCCCAAACCCAGCACCTCAATCCATGGCTGATACCAAATGAGAGACTCCCCCCTGGGCACACAGAAGACTGGGCGACTTGGAAGGCGCTGAACAGACTGCGCTCTGGTACCACAAGATGCAGAGCCAATCTTAAGAAATGGGGCTACCAAGTGGAATCCATGACATGCGAGTGTGGAGAAGAGCAAACCACAGACCACCTGCTGCAATGCAACCTGAGCCCTGCCACATGCACAATGGAGGACCTCCTTGCGGCATCACCAGAGGCAATCCAAGTGGCCAGATACTGGTCAAAGGACATTTAATCAACTACCAAGTTTGCAAAATTTGTGGGGGTTTTTTAATCTATTTGTTTGTTTTGTTCTGTTAGAAATGTAATACAATGTTCTGGTTGCGGACGACACGATAAATATGACACAATAAATAAATAGTAGAGTGAATGCAGGCATTCCTACTCCAGCATTCCTGAAAAATCCACAACTTAAATTAGCATCTACCTATTGTACGTGTTTTTTGTATTTGCCAGCACAATATTTTCACACAACATAAAAGATGTAACTCAGGCATGAAATATTTTTTCTGGAAAGACAGCGTAACAGTGCAACCTTATACACATTTACTCGGAGGCAAGCTCCATAGAGTCCAATGGAGTTTACTCCCGGTGCCAGCATTTGCTGGACTGGAACCAAAATCCCTTGTGAACGTAGCTGGGGTGTCATTGAGTAATATTTTGATTTATTGTTTTGTCAAGTGCCTTCGGAAGATTTGCACGTCTCTGCCGTTTGCCTCCCAGAGTATTGCCACAGGTGTTAATCATTTGGGCCCCATACTGCTTTCTGGGAGCAGTGGGCCAAATAAAACCTTAGGAAAGTAAAAGAAAACAGAAAACATTTGTTTTGCTTTTTAGAAAGAAAAAAGAAAAAGAATCTTAACGAGAGGTTAGGCAAGAAATCTGCCACAAGAGACCTTTTCGGATGTAACAGTCTTGGCCCAAGAACCAGGGTGCAGGGTTATTCTTATTGTACCCTGATTTTGGATCAGTAATGGTGGTGATGGGATAATAATAATAATATAGGTTCTTGTGGGTTTTTTCGGGCTATATGGCCATGCTCTAGAGGCATTCTCTCCTGACGTTTCGCCTGCATCTATGGCAAGCATCCTCAGAGGTAGTGAGGTCTGTTGGAACTAGGAAAATGGGTTTATATATCTGTGGAATAACCAGGGTGGGACAAAAAACTCTTGTCTGCTGGAGCTAGGTGTGAATGTTTCAACTGACCACCTCATTAGCATTTGAAGTCCTGTCTGAGCCTGGGAAAACCTTTTGTTGAGAGGTGTTAAGATGTGTCTGGTTGTTTCCTCTCTGTTGTTTTGCTGTTGTAATTTTAGAGTTTTTTAATACTGGTAGCCAGATTTTGTTCATTTTCATGGTCTCTTCCTTTCTGTTGAAATTGTCCACATGCTTGTGGATTTCAATGGCTTCTCTGTGTAGTCTGACATGGTGGTTGTGAGAGTGGTCCAGCATTTCTGTGTTCTCAAATGATATGCTGTGTCCAGGTTGGTTCATTGGGTGCTCTCCTATGGCTGACTTCTCTGGTTGGATTAGTCTGCAGTGCCTTTCAGTGCCTTTGCCTTTGCCTTTGCCCCAGCCATTCCACAGATATATAAACCCATTGTCCTAATTCCAACAGACCTCACTACCTCTGAGGATGCTTGCCATAGATGCAGGCGAAACGTCAGGAGAAATGCCTCTAGAACATGGCCCTATAGCCCGAAAAAACTCACAAGAACCTAGTGATTCCAGCCATGAAAGCCTTCGACAATACAATAATAATATAGTTTGAAGAGGCAAGGTTGCTGTTGTTACAAGTGTACACTCTGATTCTTGAATAAATAATGGTGCTAATGGGGATAATAATAATAATAATAATAATAATAATAATAATAATAATAATACAATTATTTGTTCAAGAATCAAAATGCAGGCTTCTTGATGTTGTTGTTGTCTTGTTGTTGTTGTTATAAGCCTGCACTCTGATTTTTGGACCAATAATGGTGCTAATGGGGTAAATAGTAATAATCTATGTAAACAAAAATGTTATGTTCGTTTGTGGGATTAACTGAACTCAAACACCACTGGATGAATTGGCACTAAATTTGGACACAAGACACCTAACAACCCAATATATGTCCATCACTAAAAAAAATGATTTTGTCATTTGGGAGTTGTAGTTGCTGGGATTTATAGTTCACCTACAATCAAAGAGCATTCTGAACCCCACCAACGATGGAATTGAACCAAACTTGACACACAGTTCTCCCATGACCAACAGAAAGTACTGGAAGGGTTTGGTGGGGAGTGTCCTTTGGTTTTGGAGTTGGAGTTCACCTACATTCAAAGATGACTGTGGACTCAAACAATGATGGATCTGGACCAAACTCTACACGAATACTCAATATGCCCAAATGTGAACACTGGTGACGTTTGGGGAAAATAGAATCTTGACATTTGGGAGTTGTAATTGCTGGGATTTGTAGTTCACCTACAATCACAGAGCATTCTGAACCCCACCAACGATAGAATTGGACCAAACCTCCCACATAGGACCCCCATGTCCACAGCAACACGTGGCAGGGGACAGCTAGTCTATATAAATAAAAATGTAATGCTCGTTTGTGGGATTAACATAACTCATAAACCACTGGACGAATTGATACAAAATTTGGACACTACACTCCTAACAGACCAACGAGTGACCATCACTTATAAACCCCACAAACAAACATTACATTTTTATTTATATAAATAGAGATAGATAGTAGGTAGCTAGATCAATCAGGAGGACTGCTGGGAGTTGCAAGAATAGGTAGAGAAGGAAGAAAGGAGAGAAAGAAAAGGGGAGCGGAAGGAGCTATTACATGGAAATAGCTCAGCACCTGGCCCAGCTGCAAAATTAATGCGCAAGTAGATAATGAGCCAAGAAATAGATGAAAAGAGATCAGTCAAAACAGGAGAGCTGAGCAATGGCTTTGGCGCTCTACCAGGCTTCGACAGAAAGCAATAACAAAGTCTCAAGTAAAGAGAAACCAATTTCTGACCACTAGTGACCTAGCTAACGAGGGGATAAAAGTCTCAAGTTTAGGATGTGTAGTCAGATGAAGCATCATTTAGAATCACACCAAGTTCTTGTCCTTGTTCATGGAAGACTTGCTTTTGATTCCTGGATTTCATGATTGCTTACCCAAGCCTTGGATCAATGTGTTCCTGATTTTCTGGATTGTATTAGAGTTGTGTGGACTTTGCTTTTATGGATTTGGCTGAACTCCACCTTTGGACTAATTTGTTCCTGCTTATCTTCTTACCTAATTGGATTTACCGATTTCTTTAAAGCGCTTTTTGCTTTACTGTTTTTTACTTATTTTCAGTAAAAGGATTGCTTTTTTTTTCCTATTCAACGTGTGGTGTTTAAAGTCAGAGGATTATTCCTGTCCTGGCGTGCAACAGGAAGCGACTGAATGAATAAACAACAACAAGGCTTCTCTTATGTTCCAATATAACAGAATAGGTTTCAATAACAAAAACAATTCAAAAACAGTAACAATTCAACAATTATTTATAGTCTTGTTAGAAGTCTTGCTTCACAATCCCAACTGGGTTATAATTGTTACTATACTGTAACTCTAGACATGGTCTACATGAATGTTCAAAGGAAAATAGTACACATGTCAAATTGAATACAACAAACACAACAACAAGTAATCCCGGGTACACTATTCTTGTTTCGGGGATCCTTCTTCAGGTTGTGTGTAGTCTATAACACTCTTCTGGTGTATATTTTCTTCATATACTCCGTGGTCACAATGTCTCAGTTCTGCTCAAGTTCTAGGCTACAGCATATATTGTCCTATGGTTCAACTCGAACTCTATTGTATCTTTTCTCTTGCAAATGCTGTGCCTTTAATTACACTTGCTCATCCTGTTACAATTCCAGGCTTTCTTGTGTTGCTTGTCTTCTAAACAAAACATAGGTACTAGGGCTGGGCGGTTTCGTTTCGTTAATTCGTAATTCGTTAATAATTCATTAATTTTTTCAATTACAAAACGATAACGAACCATTCTGGAGCAATTATTAAAAAAAACGAATTTTCAAAAACGTTTTGTAAATGCTTCGTATTTCGGTATTGTATTCATTTCGTTATTGTTTTGAGGTCGTTTTGTTATTATTTCCGCATGTCTGGGCCAGTTTTATGGTTTAATTAGTGGAAAAAAATTATAATATCACACCAACAGTCAACAACAGAGGGAGAGGGAAGCTTCAGAAGGTTTTGGAGGTTTTTTAGCGTATTTCGCGGTCGCGTCCGCCATTAATGAATCGATTCGTTATTGTTTCGGAAATCGATTCGTTAATTTTTTACCATTTACGAAATTTCATAAATATCGAACTTTTTAAAAGGAAAATTTTGTAATTATTTTAAATATCGAAACAAAAAAACTCCCCAAATACAAATCGATTTTAGAAACAATTTTTTCCGTTGTTACCCAGGCCTAATAGGTACATTCTAATAGTAATTTTACTAAACAAACCAGAATAGATAAGTACAATTACCCCTGTGTTCTCCATAACCTTAATAGAATATATGCCAAAGTATAAAGAATAATATCATGTAATGGACTTACATGCTGTGGCTCATGCAGAGCTCTGTATGGTTTCTCTACCTGCAGGTTCCTTATGGTTTACATCCTGTCTTCAAATAGTTTGTATCACTAAAGAGAACAGGTGAAGTCCAGTCTGTCATTAAGGCCTTTGGGGAATGTGGAATTCAATTTAAAGGACCAAAAGGTCTCCCTTTGTGAAAGAAGTTTTTTTACATCACCTCTGGGTTTGACTTTATTGCAAAAAACTTAAAACTCTCACGGGAATGGGCCTTTTCCTGAAAATGTGTATACAGAGTGGAGTCTGTACACCCATTCTTAATTCTAGAACGGTGTTCATTAATACGTGTTTTCAAAGGGTCATGCCCACGTAGTACATTTGGCACGGGCATATGAGTACATATATTACATATTCAGATGTACATGTAGTGAACTGTTTCTTATGTTCCAGCATGAGATGCTGAAGATGACAGATGGGAGCTCACCCCACTCCCTAGATTTAAACAGCCAAACTTTCAGTCAGCAGTCCTGCCGGCACAAGGGTTTAACCTATTGCACCACTGAGGGCTCCTTGCAGCTTCCATGATTCCATAGAAATGATCCATAGCAGTTAAATGGGTATCAAACTGCATTAATTCGGCAGAGTAGATGCACCCTAGGTTTCAGTGACAACATAATTGAAAAATAAGTGTGCAGATAACCCATTTGGTGAGGCCATTTAGGAAAGAATGGCAGATGTGTTGATCGAAGCCACTTTGTTTTTCATCCAGAACTTTTTCCCCCTCAAAAAAGCAGCATGGTTTTGGCCGTTAAATCACCTAACGAATCCCCACAGTGTTATAAAGCAGTGAGTTTGACAAACCAGCTGGAACTTGCCTTGAACGCGGGGCCGACGGTTGACTTCCTGATGCTCAGGGACAGCAAACAGGCATTGTGTGGACAGGACGTGTCAACTACACAATTCTGTTAACACAGCTAACAAGGCTTTCTCGGCCCTTTTGCACAGGTGTGCCCGCGGCTGCCTCTTCCTGCCAGCAAAAGCCATAAAAGTGAAGGTTGATACGGCATGCGCGACACCCCCTTCCCCAATTTGAACATGATGTGCATGCTTCCTTGGAGGTGTGACTTTCCTCAACCCTCCCAAGAAAGATGCCTCACCTGCTATGAAAAAAATGAATTCAGAGTAAAACTTTCTAAAGGATTTGCAGTTAAAGATAAAAGGGAATTTGGGAAAGTAAATGAAATGATTTTCAACAAGGGAGAAATGGAAGGCAGAATAACTGAAATGCACAGGTATAGGATGGATGATAAGTAGCTCGATTTATTTATTTGTCGTGTCAGGGCAGCCAGTCAATTATATTACATTTCTAACAGAACAAAGCAAGCAAACAGACAAAATACAACATTTGTCAGTTTGGTAGTTGATTAAATGCCCTTTGACCAGTATCTGGCCACTTGGAGTGCCTCTGGTGTTGCTGCAAGAAGGTCCTCCATTGTGCATGTGGCAGGGCTCAGGTTGCATTGCAGCAGGTGGTCAGTGGTTTGCTCTTCTCCACACTCGCATGTTTTGGATTCCACTTTGTAGCCCCATTTCTGAAGGTTGGCTCTGCATCTCGTGGTGCCAGAGCGCAGTCTGTTCAGCACCTTCCAAGTTGCCCAGTCTGTGTGCCCAGGAGGGTGTCTCTCATTTGGTACTAGCCATTGGTTGAGGTTCGGGGTTTGAACCTGCCACTTTTGGACTCTCGCTTGCTGAGGTGTTCCAGCGAGTGTCTCTGTAGATCTTAGAAAACTATTTCTAGATTTAAGTCATTGACGTGCTGGCTGATACCCAGACAGGGGATGGGCTGGAGATGTCTCTGCCTTGGTCCTTTCACTATTGGCTGCTACTTCCTGGCAGATGTCAGGTGGTGCAATACCGGCTAAGCAGTGTAATTTCTCCAGTGGTATAGGGTGCAGACACCCCGTGAAAATGTGGCATGTCTCATTAAGAGCCACATCCACTGTTTTAGTGTGGTGAGATGTGTTCCACACTGGGCATGCATACTCAGCAGCAGAGTAGCACCGCGCAAGGGCAGATGTCTTCACTGTGTCTGGTTGTGATCCCCAGGTTGTGCTAGTCAGCTTTCGTATGATGTTGTTTATAGCACCCACTTTTTGCTTGATGTTCAGGCATTGCTCCTTGTAGGTAAGAGCACGGTCCAGAGTGACTCCCAGGTACTTGGATGCGCTGCAATGTTCCAGTGAGATCCCTTCCCAGATGATCTTCACAGCTCGGGATGCTTCTCTGTTCTTGAGATGAAAGGCACATGTCGATAAGGAGCCATGAGAGCCATTTCTGAGCCATGCCGGTCCATTTCCGAGCACAATTCAAAGTGCTGGTCTTGCCCTATAAAGCCCTATACAGTTCCGACCCAGTTTACTTGTCCAAATGCATCTCCCTCAGAGTTTATGATCATCAGGGGAGGCCCTGATCCCACCACCCTCACAAGCATGATTGGTGGGGACGAGAGACAGGGCCTACTTGGTGGTGGCCCCCCATCCATGGAACATACTCCCCAATGAAATCAGGGCGACTCTCTCTCACCTCTCCTTAAATATTGGCTTTGGGACCAAGCATTCGGGCAGCTAACCGAGCAGCAACTGCAATGATTCATGAGAATGGTCAATGAATAGATTTTGGACCGGAACTCTGGACAATGATTTGGATTTGCAGACTTAGGCTTTTAATGGCCAATATTTTAATTTATTTTATCAACTTTTTGTCTTGTTTAATGTTGATTGTCTGTACTGTGATTGTTTGTTTGTTGACATCTAATGATTTCCAGTTGTAAGCCACCCGGAGTCCCCCCTCTGGGGTTGAGAAGGATGGGGTAAAAATGCTTGAAATAAATAATATACGTTAAAATGTAATGTTTGTTTGTGGGATTAACATAACTCAAAAATCACTGGACGAATTGACATCAATTTGGACACAATAAACGTATCAGGCCAGCAAGTGACCATCACTTTGTTGTTGTTGTTGTTGTTCCGCCTCTGCAATTCTATGATTCTATGAGCTGCAAAAATTTCCCCTCCCTTTGCCAGACAACAATCGCTGCTCCACAAGTACAACCAGATCTATTAGAAGATTAAACACTCAATGAAACAGACTTCAGGCTTTTCAAAAAGGAAGTTGTTATGGCCAGTTTAATGGACAGCAGGTGGGGAAAGTGAGTCTTTGGCAATGTGGAAATGGAGCAATGCAGGGATGGGTCTTGGCCAAGCACTAATCCTCACTGTGAATACAGATGAGCCACACAATGGATTGGACTACATTTTCCATCATGATAAATGTGGATGATGGGTGCTGTGGTTTGCCAGTGTGGGATCACCCCAGGCTCTGAGATCTCCAGATCAAGGCGTCAGGAGAACCAGTTTAATGGACAAACACAGAGGGTGCTCACCAATGCTTCCTCTTCCTCCTGGAAAGAAGTGACGAGCGGAGTGCCATCAGCAGAGCTCGGTCCTGGGCCCGGTCCTGTTCCACATCTTTATTAATGACTTAGATCAGTGTTTCTCAACCTTCCTAATGCCGCGACCCCTTAATACAGTTCCTCATGTTGTGGTGACCCCCAACCATAACATTATTTTTGTTGCTATTTCATGACTGTGATTTTGCTACTCTTACGAATCATAATGTAAATATCACATATGCAGGATGTATTTTATTAACTAGACCAAATTTGGCACAAATACCCAAAACACCAAAATTTGAATACTGGTGGGGTGGGGGCTTGATTTTGTCATTTGGGAGTTGTGGTTGCTGGGATTTATAGTTTACCTAGAATCAAGGAGCATTCTGAATTCCACCAACGATGGCATTGAACCAAACTTGACACACAGAACTCCCATGACCAACAGAAAATACTGGAAGGGTTTGTTAGACGTTGACCTTGAGTTTTGGAGTTGTAGTTCACTTACACCCAGAGAGCACTATAGACTCAAACAATGATGGATCTGGACCAAACTTGGCACAAATACTCAATATGTCCAAATGTGAACCGTGGTGGAGTTTGGGGAAAATAGACATTTGGGATGTGTCGTTGCTGGGATTTATAGTTCACCTACAATCAGAGTGTTCTGAACCCCACCAATGACAGAATTGGGCCAAACTTCCCACAGAGAACCCCCATGACCAACAGAAAATACTGTGTTTTTGTAGTGGTCTTTGGCGACCCCTCTGATGCCTCCTCATGACCCACACAGGGGTCCCCACCCCCAGGTTGAGAAACGCTGACTTAGATGAAGGGCTAGAAGGCATGATCATCAAGTTTGCAGACAACACCAAATTGGGAGGGATAGCCAATATTCCAGAGGACAGGAGCAGGATTCAAAACGATCTTGACAGATTAGAGAGATGGGCCAAAACTAGCAAAATGAAGTTCAACAGGGACAAATGCAAGATACTCCACTTAGGCAGAAATGCAAAGATACAGAATGGGGGACGTCTGGCTCAAGAGCAGTACGTGTGAAAAAGATCTTGGAGTCCTCGTAGACAACAAGTTAAACATGAACCAACAATGTAATGTGGCGGCAAAAAAAGCCAATGGGATTTTGGCCTGCATCAAGAGGAGCATAGTGTCTAGATCTAAGGAAGGAATGCTACCCCTCTATTCTGCTTTGGTTAGACCACACCTGGAATATTGTGTCCAATTCTGGGCACCACAATTCAAGAGAGATATTGACAAGCTGGAATGTGTACAGAGGAGGGCGACTAAAATGATCAAGGGTCTGGAGAGCAAGCCCTATGAGGAGCGGCTTAAGGAGCTGGGCATGTTTAGCCTGAAGAAGAGAAGGCTGAGAGGAGATATGATGACCATGTATAAATATGTGAGAGGAAGTCATAGGGAGGAGGGAGAAAGCTTGTTTTCTGCTTCCCTGGAGATTAGGACTCAATGGAACAATGGCTTCAAACTACAAGAGAGGAGATTCCATCTGAACATTAGGAAGAACTTCCTGACTGTGAGAGCTGTTCAGCAGTGGAACTCTCTGCCTCGGAGTGTAGTGGAGGCTCCCTCTTTGGAAGCTTTTAAACAGCGGCTGGATGGCCATCTGTCAGGGGTGCTTTGAATGCAATATTCCTGCTTCTTAGTGGGGGGTTGGCATGGATGGCCCATGAGGTTTCTTCCAACTCTATGATTCTATGATTCTATGGACCAGGACTCTGGCGATCTGGGTTTCAATCCTTACTTGACCATGGATGCCCAAGACCTTGCCATGAAAACCTTCTGTGACAGGGTCACCATAAGTCAGAAAACAAACAACAGCAATAAACTCCCAGTCATAAATTCTCCAAAATATGAAATTTTAAACAAAACAAAATCCAAAGCACTTTTGGACACGTTGGAAATGGGATACCCAACCTTTATGACATCACCAACAGTTTGCTGGTATATTAAGCCTTTTCTTGAATAGATGTTATGATGACCACTATACGCAAAAGAGCATCTTATGCAGAGCTGGTGCAGTTGGACCCCGGTTTCATTGCCATGGCTCAATGCTATGGAATCCTGGGAATTGTAGTTTTCACCATCCTTAGCCTTCTCTGTTAAAGAGTGCTGGTAGTTCATCAAACTATTGCTCCCTGGATTCCATAGCATTGTGCCATGGCAGTTAAAATTGTGTCAAACCATATTAATTCTGCAGAGTAGATTCCGTCTCAGAGCAAGGCAGCAGCAAACCTTCCTTGAAGAAACACTACCAAAAACATGTGTTGTCAAAGGCTTTCATGGCTGGAATCACTGGGTTGCAATACTCAAAAAACAGGGGGATTCCAGACAGGAAACAATCAGGGCCAGATAACACCTCCCAACAAAGGATTCCCCAGGCAGTAAGCAGCCAGACCTTGAAGCTGCAGGGCTATTCTATGCTAATCAAGCTGGACAACTGCGCCATTTACAAGCTGACAAGAGGTCTTTATCCCACCCTGGACATTCCACAGAAATATAAACCCCACTTGCCTAGTTTCCAACAGACCTCTCAACCTCGGAGGATGCCTGCTATAGATGCAGGTGAAATGTCAGGAGATAATGCTACTGGAACTTCACCATACAACCTGGAAAACTCACCGCAACCCACGCCCAGTTCTATCGTTGGTGAGGTTCAGAATGCAACTCCCAAATGTCAAGGATTATTTCCCCCAAACTCCATCTGTGTTTATATTTGGGCATATGGAGTATATGTGCCAAGTTTGATCTAGATCCATCATTGTTTGTGTTCACAGTGCTCTCTGAATGTAGGTGAACTACAACTCCCAATCTCAAGGTCAATGCTCACCAAGCCCTCCCAGTATTTTCTGTTGGTAGTGGAAATCCTATGCTTGATTTGGTTCAATTCCATCATTGGTGGGGTTCAGAATACTCTTTGATTGTAGATGAACTGTAAATTCCAGCAACTATGAATTCCAAATGACTAAATCCATTTTTGAGTCATGGTCACTCTTTGGGGTAGTAGGAGTATCGTGTCCAAATTTGGTGCCAATTCATCCAGTGGTTTTTGAGTTATGTTAATCCCACAAATGAACATTACATTTTTATTGATATAGAAGAGTGACTTGAAGGGATGCAAGAGAGTTGTAGTTTACAAGGTCTTCATTCTTCTCTACCCAAGAATGTTGGTGCTATGGAGACCTGGAACCTGCCTCAGCAAACTACAAACCCCAGGTCTCCATAGCATTGAGCCATGGCAGTTAAAGCAGTGTCAAACTGCATTAATTCTACAGTGGAGATGCACACCAAGTCCAGATGTTGCTGTCCAGAGACACGAAGAGCGAAAAGCAAAGGAAGCAGTGAAACACGTTCCCATTATAAAACCCCAACAATGAACAACGACCTTAATGAAGGACATGATTTCTCCTACATCTGGATTCCTTCTGCCTCTTGCTCCGCATCTCCAAGAAGCGTGCCTTAACCTTGGACTCAGAGAAGCGGATGCATTTAACACCAAAGAAAGCTTGGAACTCTGTTCAAACAGAGCCGGGGAGAGGAAACCAGTATCGGCCTCCAACTGGGTCTATTCCCCACCCCACACCTTTGTTTGAAATGCTCATTTCTTTCAATGCTGGATTGTTTTAAACCGGTGGGGGAGAAAGAAAGGCAGATGAAATCTAGCAAGGAAAAGCAAAGAAAGGCACATTCCGCGAGGATGGCGTAATACGCCTCCCGATCTGAGCTTTATGATCCAATACCACCTCCATTTTTGAGTATTTCTTTAAAAAGACAACCTGAACATTCGAGAAAGGAGAGAAAAAGAACAAATAGGTCAATACTACCTGGAGTGAGAAGGAAGGATGCTGTTTATCTTGGGAGTTAGAAAGTAAGTGGGTAGAATGCAAAGCCCCCAAAAATCAAAATAAGCAAATGCATGGATTTGGCATCCTTGGATTCAAGTATCCATGGCTTGAAAATATATTAGAAATCCGAATAGTAAAGGTAAAGGTTTTCCCCCATACCAGGAGCTCCAATTTTGTTTGCTTTGCATTGAATGTTTGTTGTAGTCCTAAGTTTCAGGGACTCTGCAGATAGGTGGCTTCTTTTGGCTGCAATCATAGGGCAAGCCACCTGTCAATTATCGTTAGGTTCCCTGGTCCAGCCCCCTTTTGGGTTTTGGAGGGAATAGGAGCCATTTTGGGTTAGTCCACACAGAGAAGTCTTTCATGCAGGACATAAAACTAAGAGCTCCTGTAGAAAGCTTCGTCTTCTACAGCTTTGCCGGGGATATACAGCCCCACAGCTTGGCCGAGGAGAAAAGGCCCCATGGCTTGGCCGGGAGATATACAGTCCTACAGCTCCTTTGCTGAGAGAATCCGGTCCCACAGCACTTCAGCCAGCCATCACTGAAACCTGAACTCCTTTTCCCCTGGAAGTCTACAAAGCTCTGCTTGGTAAGGGTCACTCGCGGAAGCCAGAAGCAGTTGGTACCGGGTGCAGGGGCTCCACGCCAACAGAGGCAAAGACAGACTGCCCAGATTAGAAGTTAAGGATTTCCCCATTAGTTAC
Source organism: Anolis sagrei (assembly GCF_037176765.1). NCBI lineage: Eukaryota > Metazoa > Chordata > Lepidosauria > Squamata > Anolidae > Anolis > Anolis sagrei. Next base: position 8,470,100 of record NC_090023.1, read on the forward strand.
AGTTATGAAGATAGTGCCTGTCCCCTATGGACAAGATTGAGAGAGCCAATAGACTATTAAGAAAGCCTTGAAGTACCTGTTTGTTTCCAATAATAAAGAACTTTGTTGAACCTTTAAGCAATCTAAAGACTCTGTTTTAAGGAAATCCAAAAGCCTTTAATCTGAGGCAGCCCCGGCATCCCGTTGGGCACACAGAATTTATGTCCTGTCTACAGTTTTATGCACAGGCCCAGCGTGCGACAGCACACCAGTCATGTCCGACTCTCGGGGGTTGGTGCTCATCTCCCTTTCTAAGTTGAAGAGCCGGCTGTCTGTAGACCCCTCCAAAGTCATGCAGCCAGCCGGAGCGGTACCTATTGATCTATTCACATTTGCATGTTTTCGAACTGGTAGGTTGGCAGAAGCTCGGGCTGACAGTGGAAGCTCACACTGCTCCCCGGATTCAAATCTGCAACAATTTAGCAGCTCAGTGGTTTAGTCCACTGCGCCACCGGGGGCCCCAAAAATCTGAATAGGAAACCTATATTTTACCATTAAAAATTAAAAATCCGAATAGGAAGCCTTAATTTTGCCATTTTATGTACGAAGCGGAGCCCCTGCTGGCGCAGTGGGTTAAACCGCTGAGCTGCATTCAGAAGGAGACCTACAAGCCACTCTAAACACCTTCGCAGAAGCATATGAGAAGCTCGGCCTCTCATCGAGAAAACCAAAGTGCTCTTCCTGTGGTCACCAGCCAATCCCTCTCCAATGCCAGAAATACAGCTTAATGCCATAACATTAGAAAATGTTGACCATTTACGCTACCTTGGCAGCCACCTCTTTACAAAAGTCAACATTGATACGAAATACAACACCACCTGAGCTCTGCAAGTGCAGCATTTTTCTGAATGAAGCAGAGAGTGTTTGAGGACCGGGACATCCAAAGGGATACCAAGGTGCTTGTTTATAAAGCTATTGTCCTCCCAACCCTGCTATACACCTGCAAGACGTGGACTGTCTAAAGATGTCAGATGCAACTTCTAGAATGATTCCATCAGCGTTGCCTCCAAAAAATCCTGCAAATCTCTTGGGAAGACAAGCGGACAAATGTCAACATGCTGGAAGATGAAGCAGAGAATGTTTGAGGACATCCATAGGGATACCAAGGTGCTTGTTTATAAAGCTATTGTCCTCCCAACCCTGCTATAAATCTGCGAGATGTGAACTACATGCCATTCCTAGAAGGATTCCATCAGCGTCGCCTCCAAAAAAATCCTGCAAATCTCTTGGGAAGACAAGCGGACAAATGTCAGGGTGCTGGAAGAAGCAAAGACCACCAGTATTGAAGCGATGGTCCTCTGCCATCAACTCTGCTGGACCAGCCACGTTGTCTGGATGCTCGACCACCGTCTCCCAAAGCAGTTGCTCTCCTCCGAACTCAGGAACGGAAAATTGAATGTTTGTGGACAGGAAAAGAGATTGAAAGATAGGCTCAAAGCCAGCATTAAAAACTCTGGCATAGACACTGAGAACTGGGAAGCCCTGGCCCTTGAGAGCTCCAGCTGGAAGTCAGCTGTGACCAGCAGTGCTGTAGAATTTGAAGAGGCAAAAGAGAGAAACGTGCCAAGAGGAAGGCGCATCAAGCCAACCCCGACTGGGCTGCCTTCCACCTGGAAACCAATGCCTTCACTGCGGGAGACCATGCAGGACAAGAATAGGGCTCCACAGTCACCTATGGACCCACCGCCAGTACACTGATCTTGGGAGACGATCCTACTCGGACAACAAGGGATCACCTAAGTAAAGTATTGTCTTTGGGTGTTTAACTCTAAATTGTTTAGCTGACAACCCTTTGGCCATTTTGGCCACCCTTCTCCGGGCATATTCCACCTTTTCCATCTCCTGAATCATGGTGCTCAGAATTGGACACAGTGTTAGTCCAGGTGAGGTCTGACCAAAGCAGAACAGAGTGGGACTATGACTTCCTCTGATGTAGATACTGTAGTCATATTGATGCATCCTAGAACTGGATTGACTTTTTTTGCTGCCGCATCACACTGTTGGATCATGTTCAGCTTGTGGCCAACTAACACTTCTAGATCCCTTTCACATGGATTGTCTTCAAGCCAGTTGTCACCCATCCTGTATCCATGTATTTCCATTTTTTTCTGTCTTAAGTGTACTATCTCTTGAAATCCATGTCATAGAATCATAGAATCAAAGAGTTGGAAGAGACCTCATGGGCCATCCCCGTCCAACCCCCTGCCAAGAAGCAGGAATATTGCATTCAAATCACCCCTGACAGATGGCCATCCAGCCTCTATTTAAAAGCTTCCAAAGAAGGAGCCTCCACCACACTCCGGGGCAGTGAGTTCCACTGCTGAACGGCTCTCACAGGAAGTTCTTCGTCGTGTTCAGATAGAATCTCCTCTCTTGTAGTTTGAAGCCATTGTTCCACGTCCTAGTCTCCAGGGAAGAAGAAAACAAGCTTGCTCCCTCCTCCCTGTGGCTTCCTCTCACATATTTATACATGGCTATCATATCTCCTCTCAGCCTTCTCTTCTTCAGGCTAAACATGCCCAGCTCCTTAAGCCGCTCCTCGTAGGGCTTGTTCTCCAGATCCTTGATCATTTTAGTCGCCCTCCTCTGGACACATTCCAGCTCGTCAATATCTCTCTTGAATTGTGGTGCCCAGAATTGGACACAATATTCCAGGTGTGGTCAAACCAAAGCAGAATAGAGAGGTATCATGATTTCCCTGGACCTAGACACTATGCTCCTATTGATGCAGGCCAAAATCCCATTGGCTTTTTTTGCCGCCACATTGCATTCCTGGCTCATGTTTAACTTGTTGTCCACGAGGACTCCAAGATCTTTTTCACGCGTACTGCTCTCGAACCAGGCGTCCCCCATTCTGTATCTTTGCATTTCGTTTTTCCTGCCAAAGTGGAGTATCTTGCATTTGTCACTGTTGAACTTCATTTTGTTAGTTTTGGCCCATCTCTCTAATCTGTCAAGATCGTTTTGACTCCTGCTCCTGTCCTCTGAAGTATTGGCTATCCCTCCCAATTTGGTGTCGTCTGCAAACTTGATGATCCTGCCTTCTAGCCCTTCATCTAATGTCATTAATTTGGGCCCGCACATCTCCATGTCATTACTTTGGGCCCACACATCTGGAGGATGTTGGGATAGGAAGGATGCTCCCAACTGCTTACATTTCCATTCAAGAAGGAATGTGTGCCCCAGGATGTGTTGACTACTAGAGAGACGTGGCCCATCCGTTCCCTCCCCATTTCCCTGTTAGCCCATGACTTGGCTGAGTTGCTTGATCCATCTGGATCCTTTTATCCTGCCATTCCTTCAACTGATCTGGCATACCTGGATCCTTCCATCCCGCCACATCTTCTGGGTGAAGCTTCAAGCACGTTAACATGCCATGCAAATGAGTGCCTTTGTGTACCCAGAGCAAACGATCGGAGATGCTCTTCTGGTGCCACAGAGCTCTTCCCACCGGCTGCGGCATCCCATTTGCAATGGGCATGCAAATGATATGCAAAGCATACCCCTGGGAACTGGGGGGAATATATGCAAATGGCCTACATCTCCATGCTCCTGTATTGACTCACACCCTGGAAAGTTCTGGTTCACAAAACACATGCCTTTGATTCATGAAAAGGGCGAGGTCTCCCCCACAAGAGCAAACACAACGCTCGGGGATTCCTGGTCTGTCATTGGCACCGAATGGATTCCTTCAAAAGACAAATCGGGGAAGGAAATGGGGAGAGGCATTCTCATGTGTTCCATATTTGCTCAACATCAGGAAAGTTCCTGGAAATGCAAATGCCCAGACCTCGGCAGAGGTGACCTCATCCGACAAGCAGGTAATCCGCAAAGCATCCATTTTTCCTCCTTTTCTTTTGCAACGTCTCAAAAGAACAGGCCCACTGTTTGTTCTGTTTACCGAAATGTCCCCAAATATAGCTTTTGCTCTGGCTTTATTTGAAAGGATAACCTTCCGCTTTGCTGCCTTCTCTTTTTTTCTGGCTCATTTTCACACGTCTGGACCGTACGGATGTTTCGCTCTACCCTCCCAAAAAAGCATCTGTCCAACTTCTGGGATCAATCAAATGCTTCCCTCCCATCTGTAGGACCTGCGTTCTCCCCCCGACTCCCAAGACCACATAGCAGGCATAAATATTTATAGGATACTATTTACTCAGGAAGTATGAACATCGGTAATTTGTTTGGAGGACGAAGGCCCGGTCCCTTGATTACAGAGAAATTCTGCAGGGATGTGTGTGTATAAACACACACACACACATATACTAGCTGTTCCCTGCCACACGTTGCTGTAGCCCAGTCTGTTGATTTGGAAAATAAAGTAATGGAAAGTCTTGGTTTCTAATATATGTAATGCATCAATAGGAGCATAGTGTCTAGATCTAAGGAAGTAATGCTACCCCTCTATTCTGCTTTGGTTAGACCACATCTGGAATATTGTGTCCAATTCTGGGCACCACAATTCAAGAGAGATATTGACAAGCTGGAATGTGTCCAGAGGAGGGCGACTAAAATGATCAAGGGTCTGGAGAACAAGCCCTATGAGGAGCGGCTTAAGGAGCTGGGCATGTTTAGCCTCAAGAAGAGAAGAATGAGAGGAGATATGATAGCCATGTATAAATATGTGAGAGGAAGCCACAGGGAGGAGGGAGCAAGCTTGTTTTCTGCTTCCTTGGAGACTAGGACGCAATGGAACAATCTATTTGATCTTGGAGTCCTTGTGGACAACAAGTTAAACATGAGCCAACAATGTGATGTGGCGGCAAAAAAAAGCCAATGGGATTTTGGCCTGCATCAATAGGAGCCTAGTGTCTAGGTCCAGAGAAGTCATGCTACCCCTCTATTCTGCTTTGGTTCGACCACACCTGGAATATTGTGTCCAATTCTGGGCACCACAATTCAA